>NC_081357.1:38045785-39533685 GCF_030684315.1 Stegostoma tigrinum
GGTGAGAGGAAGAACCGGTTAGGGAGGCAGAGACAGGTTGGACTGGTTTTGAGATGCAGTGGGTGGGGGGGGAAGAGCTGGGCTGGTTGTGTGGTGCAGTGGGGGGAGGGGACGAACTGGGCTGGTTTAGGGATGCAGTAGGAGAAGGGGAGATTTTGAAACTGGTGAAGTCCACATTGATACCATATGGCTGCAGGGTTCCCAGGCGGAATATGAGTTGCTGTTCCTGCAACCTTCGGGTGGCATCATTATGGCAGTGCAGGAGGCCCATGATAGACATGTCATCTAGAGAATAGGAGGGGGAGTGGAAATGGTTTGCAACTGGGAGGTGCAGTTGTTTGCTGCGAACTGAGCGGAGGTGTTCTGCAAAGCGATCCCCAAGCCTCTGCTTGGTTTCCCCAATGTAGAGGAAGCCACACCGGATCCCGTGGATGCAGTATACCACATTGGCAGATGTGCAGGTGAACCTCTGCTTAATGTGGAATGTCATCTTGGGGCCTGGGATAGGGGTGAGGGGGGAGGTGTGGGGACAAGTGTAGCATTTCCTGCGGTTGCAGGGGAAGGTGCCGGGTGTGGCGGGGTTGGAGAGCAGTGTGGAGCGAACAAGGGAGTCACGGAGAGAGTGGTCTCTCCGGAAAGCAGACAGGGGTGGGGATGGAAAAATGTCTTGGGTGGTGGGGTCGGATTGTAGATGGCGGAAGTGTCGGAGGATGATGCGTTGTATCCGGAGGTTGGTAGGGTGGTGTGTGAGAACGAGGGGGATCCTCTTAGGGCGGTTGTGGCGGGGGCGGGGTGTGAGGGATGTGTTGCGGGAAATACGGGAGACGCGGTCAAGGGCGTTCTCGATCACTGTGGGGGGAAAGTTGCGGTCCTTAAGGAATTTGGACATCTGGGATGTGTGGAAGTGGAATGTCTTATCGTGGGAGCAGATGCGGCGGAGGCGGAGGAATTGGGAATAGGGGATGGAATTTTTGCAGGAGGGTGGGTGGGAGGAGGTGTATTCTAGGTAGCTGTGGGAGTCGGTGGGCTTGAAATGGACATCAGTTACAAGCTGGTTGCCTGAGATGGAGACTGAGAGGTCCAGGAAGGTGAGGGATGTGCTGGAGATGGCCCAGGTGAACTGAAGGTTGGGGTGGAAGGTGTTGGTGAAGTGCATGAACTGTTCAAGCTCCTCTGGGGAGCAAGAGGCGGCGCCGATACAGTCATCAATGTACCGGAGGAAGAGGTGGGGTTTGGGGCCTGTGTAGGTGCGGAAGAGGGACTGTTCCACGTAACCTACAAAGAGGCAGGCATAGCTGGGGCCCATGCAGGTGCCCATGGCCACCCCCTTAGTCTGTAGGAAGTGGGAGGAGTCAAAAAAGAAGTTGTTGAGGGTGAGGACGAGTTCAGCTAGGCGGATGAGAGTGTCGGTGGAGGGGGACTGGTCGGGCCTGCGGGACAGGAAGAAGCGGAGGGCCTTGAGGCCATCTGCATGCGGAATGCAGGTGTATAGGGACTGGACATCCATGGTGAATATAAGGTGTTGGGGGCCAGGGAATTGGAAGTCCTGGAGGAGGTGGAGGGCGTGGGTGGTGTCACGGACGTAGGTGGAGAGTTCCTAGACCAAAGGGAAGAAAATGGAGTCCAGATAGGTGGAGATGAGTTCGGTGGGGCAGGAGCAGGCTGAGACGATGGGTCGACCAGGGCGGGCAGGTTTGTGGATTTTGGGAAGGAGATAGAAACGGGCCGTGTGGGGTTGGGGAACAATGAGGTTGGAGGCTGTGGGTGGGAGGTCCCCTGTGGTGATGAGATCATGAATGGTGTTGGAGATGATGGTTTGGTGCTCGGGGGTGGGGTCACGATCGAGGGGGCGGTAGGAGGTGGTGTCGGCAGCATCTGCAGTTCCCATTATATCTGACCATTATCTGGTCATTGAGGTTTAGCGGGGTTTGCTTTTTGCAAACTGACTTCTGCATTTCCTTCATGGCAACAATGTGAAACTCTAGCTTCCATCTTCATTCTGCTGGAAAACACTTTGTGACTTCCTGAGGTGTGAAAAGTCGGTATCTATACACAGACTAGACCAGAAGCCTTTTTATTTTTGTTCAAGCAATTTTCTACATTTCAAAAGTGGGCTCAAAATAATGGACAACATTGGGACCTGACCTCTAGTACTAATATTAAAACGTCACTCTTAAGTTGTCTATTATTCTTTCAAGTTCAGTTTTCCATAGGCGTTTACCCTGTATTGATGGTTATACTGGCTTTCGATTTCCTTGATACACAATGAGGATTGCTCAAGAGGTTTAATAGCTATGACGTTCTTGCTGTAAGTTTAACAGCCAATAGCTTTCCAGTAATTAAAGCAAAGCTCCTTATCTTGTTTGTAACAAATAATGAATGCGTAGGCTAGAGTTTACAAAGCAGTAATTAAATGATTAATGTGATGATAAGTTGCCTAAAATGTAAAAGCAAAGCTCAAGAAATTTATCAGTGGCACCAATAACATCTACATCCTGGAGAACACACTCCAGCTGTATTCTTCCCAAACAAAACTCGTTTAGTTTGTTTTTGTGGGTCATTCTTGGTCACATTTTTAATGGTGGGATCAGTGACAGAGGTGAGTTTCCATAACCCTGTCATTGGACTAGAATCTGACAACTATATTGGCTTCTACGTTCCAGCATATGAGAGCTGGAGTGTACCCTGCACACCTTTATCTAAGAAGATGTAAAAAATCATTCCTATGGGGATGCATGGGCAATTTTTGACTTGCTTTTGGAGCCCAATGAAAGGCTATAAGCACTTCTGATGAAAGTGGCCTCAGTAATTCATGTATACAGGTGTCACATGCCACAGTAAACATTTCATGCAAATTTTCATTTTAACTTTGCATTGTTGCCTGTTCTTCAACATACCTATAAGGCACAGGCAGCGAGCCCAGGAAGGAGATAACAAGGTGTAGAGCTGGATGAACACTGCAGGCCAAGCAGCATCAGAGGAGCAGGAAGGCTGACATTTCGAGCCTAGACCCTTCTTCAGAAATAGGCCTATTCAGAAATGAAGAAGGGTCTAGGCCCGAAATGTCAGCCTTCCTGCTCCTCTAATGCTGCTTGGCCTGTTGTGTTCATCCAGCTCTACACCTTGTTATCTTAGAATTATGAGTTAGTCCTTTTTGACTGGTGAAGGCACAGTGGGCTAAATGTCCTTCTTCTGTGATCTCTTTAAATTTAAATATCCAAAAAACCTTGCTGTTTGTGAGTGAAGTGTTGATTGATTGGTAAATGACCTGTGATTGGTAGACGTGTTGCCGTGGAGAATGCACCAATAAATGATGAGTGGTAGTTATCTGCCAAGATTTGTTTAAGGTTTAAACAAAGCATTTTGAACCTGATTGGTCAAGGCATTGCTCAGAGCAATGAACTAACGAATCATTGGTGCCTATTTCAACCTGTGTTGAGACTCATTCCTTACTGCCTGAACAACAAGGACACAGGATTAATAAATGTAATTTCCAGTTCACACACTTTCACTATTCGGCAAGTCTGACTCACAATCCAAAATTGATAGTTGTGTAATTCTTTTGAACCCTCAGGATAACTTAAAAAATGTTGCTCTATTATGAATTGTGATCTACTGTTAGACACTGTGCTGTGAATTATACCTGTCCTGGGTGGATGGTTACTATCTGTATCTTGTTTATTGGAACAATTGAAGGGATGTGCTACTGATTGTGATCCACCAGTATTTGGGACAGATGTCTCTCACACACTAACATCACACAATAAAACCTCTATCTGATTATTATTCTCTATTTTTGCTTGCAGACTGAAGTATGTGAAGGACTGTTTCAAAAATACAAGGATTGTGGAAAAGATTACTGCACTTTTTAAAATCAAGTTCCCTGACACTCATTATAAGTGCTGTTTATGTTGCTGTTGGTTCAAACAATGAGGTACATTGCGACTGACAACCAAGAAGCAGGGGTGTGCATGAAGGGAGATTCAGCCAACAACATGTAGCTGCGAGGAACCTTCTGCCTGCCAAAAATGATATGACAGGCTCCCAGATGATGAACAGCTTTCGGATGTCAATGTTTAGTCAGAAGTTATCAGACCACCAAAAAAGAAGGAACTGTCCTTTTCTCCATACTAAAATATCTTCAACCCTGACTTAAAAACCAATTTATTTCTTATCAGTTTCTGCAAGCTGTGGCTTTTAACAAATAAGTCAGAGACTTTATAAATTTGACCCAGATAGTGGGAACTGCAGATGCTGCAGAATCTGAGATAACAAGAGGTAGAGCTGGATGAACACAGCAGGCCAGCAGCATCAGAGGAGCAGGAAGGCTGACGTTTTAGTTCGAAACCCTTCTTCAGAAATGGGCCTATTCAGAAATGAAGAAGAGTCTAGGTGCGAAACGTCAGCCTTCCTGCTCCTCTGGTACTGCTTGGCCTGTTGTATTCATCCAGCTCTACACCTTGTTATCTTAGAATTGTGAGTTAGTTGTTTTTGACGGGCATGGACATAATGGGCTGAATGGCATTCTTCTGTCAACTCTTCAAATTTAAAAATCCAAAAGACCTTGCTGTTTGTGAGTGAAGTGTTGATTCACTTCAAGCGAATGAAGGTATATGGAGAAGGAAGGAGGAGAAGTAACAAATTCTGATTTGTAAGATCCCCTCCAAACCATTCACCATCTTGGAAACAAATCACTGCTCTTTCATTGTTGCTCGGTCAAAATCTCAGGATTCCCTCCAGAACAAAATTGTGGGTTTACTTACGGTATATGGACTGCAGTGGTTCAGCAAGGCAGCTCACCTTCACCTTCTCAAGGGCAGTTAGGAATGGGCAATAAATGCTGGCCAGCCAGTGAAACTCACACCCCATTTGCAAATAGGAAAAAGAAAGATTAAACTGTGTGAACTTTGTGGATCAGGATTGAATCACATTTGAAATTTTCCCTTCATCCATAACACCTTGTTTGTCTCCCTGTGTAAAAAACAAGTTTTAATAGTGGAGCTATGTATTGACTGTTCATAAATGTTGATGTTGACATAGAATTTATTTATTTGTAATGAGTAGTCATTAATGTTAAGTATGGAAACCTTTATCATATGTTCTATCAACCTGAGTCTAAAGTTGGGAAAAGTGGGGACTTCTGTAATGACTTCAGGAATAGTAAGGGTTTCAGTTCTAGTGCAATTCTCCAGTGAGGCAGCGCAAAGTTTGAGGGGGCTCATCCGAAGGTGGATTTGAAACATGCACAGGAGTATTTGAATGTGGTGTTAGCAATTAACATTTGTGAAGGGAAATGCCAGGTTCAGTATTGCATTTAAGAAATGGTACTGGAAATGGCAAAGGATTTTCTGCAGGCGCCAGAGTTGTCCTTATCTGTCTTAAGGGAACTTTCAATGACCTGAGTAATTGATTTGAAAAGCAAATTACTGGCAACATCACCAACAGAGTTATGTTGGCAGACATAATTAAGGTGCCAGCACAGCACTTGGGTTTAAAGAGATATTGTACGGAATAAAACATTAGAACGAGGTCATGTACAGTTATAGTTCAAGCAGCTAGGGCATGAAGAGAAAATGAAGAAGTTAATGATGACAGAAAAAAAAAACAAACAAAGGGAAACAGAACTGAAATGAATAAACATAAGTAAACTAGAATTAGAATTGCAACAGAAAAAGAAAGAAGAGGAACATGACCAAAAGCTTAAAACAAGCCCTTCGAAACAGTGGACCAGATACTGATGCAGACCCTAGAGAGGAGAATCTGAGTCCTAGCCTGAAGTCCAGTAAGGAAATGGTTAAGTTTGCTCACACCCCACCAAAAATGAGGAAAAACATGTGGAAGTGTTCTTCATGGCATTTGAGAAAACAGTGAGACAATTGATTTGAGCAAAAAAAAGGATTGGACACTGCTCATGCACAGGAGGTTGGCAGGTGGAGCACATGAACTTTATGCTTCAATGTCCAAGGTGGTTTCCTGGCATTACGGCATTATATGAAACATTATTGGCTGCATATCAGTTAGAGAGTAAGGGATATAGGCAAATGTTTCAGAATTTTGAAAATAATCTCCACAAACCCATACTGAATTCAAAACAGTGAAGTAAAGAATGAGCAGTGGAAGCTGAAACCACATGTGAAGCTCTTAGAGAGATTAATCTCCAAGAGGAATTTAGAAATGCATTACATTCTGTAATAAGAACCCATATTGAGAACGAAAGGGACACAACTGCTAGACAGGCAGCAATAATGCCTGACTCTTATGAGCTAAACCATAAGTTTAAACATTTTTTTCTATGTCCCTTATAAATTTGAAAGGGACTGGAACTGGGAAAGTGAGAAGAAGGCAGGTAACCAGAGGAAAGAATAGTAGTATTGGGAAATGGAGAGTAGGGTACTTTTCTAAAGGATTAAACCAGGATCAGAAGAAGTACTCTACTGTAGAAAAAGATGTTGAGTGATTATTATTGGTGCTGCAACTCTTTGAAAACTGTGTCCAGCACAGTAACAAGGAAATATTAACTTACACTGATCATAACACATTGACCATCATTAAGAAGTTTAACATTTGGAATGCAAGACTATTCAGATGTTTTTTTTGTTTCAGCCATTTAATGTAAAGGTTATTCATATTGCTGGTAAAAATAATGTAATTGCAAATGCAGTGTCCCGAGTGTTAAATGCTTAAAAATGTTAATTTTATATATGATTGTAAAAGGGGAAAAGCAGGATGAATGGATGTAGGTTTTGTATATTGTTGTTTGTGTATCGCATATTTTGTGATGAAACACATTTATAAACTGGTGTTTCGTCTTGTGGGTACAGGCAAGTAGAGGCTGTAATTTTGTATTTTGATTATGGACTAAAATGGGAAAAGGACTGTTTAAAAACCAGGGATTGTGAAAATGATCACTGCAATGTCTCAAAGCAAGTTACTTAGCACTCGCTCTAAGTGCTATTTGCATTGTTGGTTCCTGAAGCAATTGGGGAGGTTCTTACAGGTGAACTGGAGCTATGGGGTGTGTACGAAGGGAGATTCAGCTGACAACAGGTAACTGATTGGTCTGTGAAATGGGGATGACAATCGCCTTCTGCCTGCCAACAATTACATTACTGGCTCTCAATTGCTGAAGAGCTTTTAGCAGGAATGTTCAATCAGAAGCCAAAAGACCTTGAGTTGACTGCAGAACTGTCCTTTATACTGCAGTTTAAAAA
The DNA here is from genome assembly GCF_030684315.1 of Stegostoma tigrinum. NCBI lineage: Eukaryota > Metazoa > Chordata > Chondrichthyes > Orectolobiformes > Stegostomatidae > Stegostoma > Stegostoma tigrinum. Next base: position 38,052,997 of record NC_081357.1, read on the forward strand.
AAAGCCTCTGGAACCCTGAAGAATGTCAGTTTATTTCTAATCATTAGATGCTGTAAACAATGGCTTTTAGCAAATAAACCAAAGGCTTCATTAGTGTGGGAAAGTTGGTCTTCTTTTTCATTCATTCTTGGATGTGGGCCAGCATTTATTGTCTACCTGTATTTCCCTGGAGAAGGTGCGAGTGAGCTATCTCCTTGAACTGATGTAGTCTATGTGCTGTCAGAAGAACCACAGTGCTGTCAGGGATGACATCACAGGATCTTAATTGAGCAAAACTGAAGGAAGTGCAAATTATTTCTAAGTGGCTTCGAAGGGAACTTGCAGGTGGTGGTATGCCTGTGTATCTGCTGCCCTTGTTAGAAAGGCTATCAGGAGCTAGAAAGACACTTCTGTCTCCATTTCTTCAGAGAGTTGTATTTTCCGTCACAGAAAGTGTTTGAGGCCAAGTTGTTGAATGCTTTCAAGAAGGAGATAGATATAGTTCATCGGATGAAAGGGATCAAGCATTTTGGGGCAAAAGTGGGGAAAAGGTGCTGAGGTGGATCATCGAATAGCCATAGAGTCATCGATTCATACAGCATGGAAACAATGATGATGCTGAATGATGGAGCAGGCTTGAAGGGCTGAATGGCCTGCTACTATTCTTATTTTCTATGACTGTGTGTTTCATTTTCGCCTTGTGCTCAACATTTTCTTCCCCACCCAAAGATTATGCAGTATCATTAGATTAGAGTAAAACTATTTACTTTATACAATGAACATTAGGGGAATGCCTGATAAAGTGAAATAGATTATCAGTCAACTTAACTTGCCATTTTTAGGACTTTTCACATTCTATTAATCGCAATAAGCTAACAAGGTCAAAACACCATCTAGTACTAAGACTGAGTTAAAGAAGTCATGTTATATTCTGTCTTCGACAATAATTCACATAATCAGTAGTAAAATGCTGAAAGCTGGTGATTTAGCAAGTAATGAGCACCAATTGAAGAATAATTGATGAATCAATTAGTAAAAGATTCTAATGTTTCATTTTAATTGTCTGTGGAAAGCAAGGATATTCCAACTCGCTGCATCACCTGGATCGCACTTGTCCTTTACACACACAGAGCGAATTAATGAAGGTTTCTACAAAGTCTGTTGAGAGAAGCCTCACGAAACATATAGTCGCTTCACTTCCTGAAGCAATGTGCACAATAACATCAATATAATTCAATAAGCCCAGGAACCACAATTAATTAATTTGCTAATAACAACAGGCCTGATTCGAGACAAAGTGATGTTTATTAAAGGATTTAAAAGTGAGTGTTTTGGTGGTGCATTGATATTGCCCCTACCTGAGGGCTAGAACGTCAGGGTTTAAGTCCTATCAGCATGAGAGGCCATCTCAGAACATGTCCAAACTGGTTGATTAAAAAACACTCAATAAGTGAGATTTTGAGATCCATTTGACTTGAAAGTTATCAGTTAATTAGAGAGAAATGAATTGAATTTTCCCAGGGACGTTCTTCAAGAGAAATCACTATTAGTTAAAGGGAACCATAAACTTGCATTTCATTCTGGGATGATCACAGAAACTAGAGTTGGTTTTGTATCTTAATAAATATACTTGCATCTTTTCCAATCATTATGAAAAAGAACTTCCATACTTTTGCTCTTTCAAAGTCCTGCCTTTACTTAACGGCTAAATCTCTGTTGATCTGAAATTGCTTACATAATTAATTTGAAACTGTGTCTTGGCCATCGTCTATCAAGTTGAATTTACATTCGATGTCAATATCCCTTTCAAACTAACATGCCTTCCCATTGTCCCAATCAATAAATATATGACGTTTTTGTGATACTTCAATTTGTAGCTGCATCAAATAATTTCTTTACATAGCTTAATAAACTCCATTCTGCATTCAAACCTACCTCTATGATAGAGCAATTGACAGGCTTTCTTTACTTGACGTTTAGTTAAGAAATCGACATCGTGTTTTCACTGAAATTCTGATCAATACGCACACTATTCCTACAGTCTCATATGCTATGAGACCTATTAGAAAACTGTGTACAATTTGGTTGCCCTTCTTTAGGAAGGATGTTATTAAATTTGAAAGGGTGCAGAAAAGATTAACAAGAATGTTACCGGGATTAGAGGGTTTGAGTTATAGGAAGAGGGTGAACGGGCTAGGACTTTTGTCCCTGGAGCACCGGAGAGTGAGGGGTGGCTTTATAGAGATTTATAAAATCATGAAGAGCCCTGATAGGGTACATAGTCAACATCTTTGTCGTAGACTGAACGAGTCCAAAACTAGTGGACATAGGTTTGAAGTGAGAGGGGAAAGATTTAAGAAAGATCTGAGGGGTAACTTTTTAACTCAGAGGGTGGTGCATGTATGGAATGTGCTGCCAGAGGAATTGGTGAAGGCTGGGACAATACAATATTTAAAAGGCGTCTGGATGGGTATTGAAGGGTTTAGAGGGATATGGGCCAAATGCTGGCAAATATGTCCAGATTTATTTAGGATATCGGGTCAGTGTGGATAGGTTGGACCGAAGGCTTTATTTCCATGATGTATAACTTGATGTCTCTATGAATCTATAATGTCGAGATGACTGCACTAAATATCTGTTCACAGTGTAAGTTGAAAGAGGGCATAGCAAAACTAACCTGCAAGGTAACAGATATCCTGATCGATTGTCACTCGCTGCATTTTACAAAAACCCATGAGGAAGCTGATGTCCATAGGCCTGAGTGGTACACAATCTACCTCAGATTACCTTGGAAGGGGGAAGTGAGTCGCAAATTTGAACAATAGGTGAAATTAGCTGTCTCACGCTGCAACTGTGTTGTAAACCTATGGTTTTCTCCGCTAACAGGCTACTAATGTCTAGCCAAAAAGACGTTTTGCCCACTACACAAATAAATAATGCAACGCATGAGTCTCATTGCCAATGTGATGCCAGATATGTAGGCTGTATATTTCAATAATGTGCAGACCATAACAAACAAAATGAACAGTTAACTGTCAAGAGTGGGCAGCAGGCTACTCGTGCTAGTCTTAGAAAGATGTGTTCACCATTAGATCTGACTCTGGTTTTGGAAAGAATTTATTAAATAATCTGCACTATGCTAAGGGTTACACCAGAAACCATTGTAAGATCGTTAGTTGGGCTTGTAGAGTGATATATCTACATGTACTGGAGGATACATGTGTAAATACACAGGACTCTATTTCATGTGAGCAAAAGAAATTTGTATATACATTCCAACTTTTCCATTAAAAAGGGATGATGCAGATATCCAATCCTCTGCTGTTTTACCATGTCAACACCCTGACAAATACAAATCTGTCTGCCTAGTTTGAAAATTGAGATTGAAGTTAACTGTTCTTGCTGTATTGCGATGTCAATGATGGGTCAAACCAATCAGCACCCTCTTCTCATGCTGTGTAAAATCGAGGCCCTTTTCTCAAGCCTGTTGCTCTCAGCTGTGATGTGTTGCAAGCTGAAAAGCTTCAACCTCCTGTTTCATTTTAGATGTTAACAGTGTTTAATTGTAGCTTTACTTGCAGAGAAAGTGCATGATGGAAAGTTGAACTTAGCTGATAGAACAGCCAGACTGGTCTTATCGAACATGTGACCCTTCAAGTGGATACATGCAGAGGTCAAATGCATTTGAAGCAATGTTCTAAAACCACAGCACTACTTAGATTGGTCTCTCATTCCCTAAAATAACATTAACTTCTCTCTGTTTTCTTTTAGCTGCTCCCAAGAGATGCATCTGGTTTCACAAGTGGAACATCAACTGTTTTGGCCCTGAGGCCTCTCAACCTGCATAAGTTATTAAACCTCACTGTCATTTACCGAGCAGCTGTGTTTGATTCTCCTCACCAACAGAAATTGTGTAGCTGATGGCATGTCAGGAACGTATGGATATTTTTGCAAACTGTTGCATTGGCCTATTGGGCACACAGCTGCTTCTGCACCTAAAGTGCTATCGTGCTGAGTCACAAAACAGAATTACTGCACCTTTATGTTTTGAGAATTGGAAATACATTTGTTAACTGATGGTTTTACTTAAATATATTTGGAATCATCCGTTATTTAAAAAATAAACAGCCATTGGTCATGCATCATCTCATCCGTAAAAGGCAGTCTGCAAACAAATGTGTTGACGCATTTCATCAAATTACAAAATATTTTCTTGGCAGTCAGGACTAATAAAGGATGAAAATGAACATGTCAAGAAGTCACTGATTCTTCAGACAAAAACTACATTAATAGAGATGATGCCAAAAGATTCAGTTGTCTGAGGAATTACATTAGACACACAGACATCCATCATTACTAAGCCTATCTGAGTATGCTAACTTTTCACACGAGTATAGATGTCTCGTTATATACATCATTTGGATATGAGGCTAACAAAGGAGCTGCATGTAATTAATAAAGAAAAAAATGACAGTTTGAACTGAAAAAAAACTGCGTGAATTTGCATCATACCTGTTGAAATGCTTTGACCACCACCCACAGCTCCGACATCCTAAATGACATTTATCTTGCTTTAAAATGTTGGCGCTTGTCTTCTGGTGGAAATCTAACTTGCATGTGGGAAACATGCTTAAGTCTACAACTGCTTTCAATCTTTTTGAAGTCAGCACCCAAGTAGATGTCCAGACAGCAGGGATGCACTCAAGGATCCTGGAAGGCTTTGGAATTAGCAGAATAACATTGACATTCGTAATGAAAGGCCTGAGCCTTGACTTGTCTGACAGAAGGTGGTGAGTGATAATGTCACTAGCTCAGTAATTCAGAAACCCTGGCTATTGGTCTGGGGACCTGGGTTTAATTCCACCACAGCAACTGTGGAATTTAAATTCAATTAATAAATCTGAAATTCAAAGTTAGTCTTAGTAATGGAGACCATGAAGCTACCATTGATTGTCATAAGAAACTCCATTTGTGCACTATTGTCCTTTAGGAAAGGGAATTTTCTGTCCTTATCTGGTCTATCCTTCATCTGACTGCAGTACCATAGTGGTGTTGTTGATACATAATTGGCCTCTGAAATGGCCTAATAAACTACTCAGTTCAAATGAAGTTAAAAATGAGCAGCAAATGCTGGTCCAGCCAGTGAAGCCCACATCCCATAAGATGATAAGGTCTTTGAATAGAAGTAAGGCCATTCAGCCCATCAAATCTGGTCCACCATTCAATGAGATCATGACTCATCTGATAATCTTTAACTCCAATATGCTGCCTATCCCCATCACCACTGATTCACTTATTGATTCAAAATCTGTTTATTTCAATCTTCAATGGACTTAACAATCCAGCCTCATTAGATCTCCACAATAAAAAAAATTACCGTCTGACAGATAAAAATTCCTCCTCACCTCTGTCAGAATTAGTTCTAGATTTTCCCAGAAGGAGAAACAATCTCTCTACCCTGTAAGTCTCCCCATTAACCTTAGTTGTTTCAATAAAGTCACCTCTCATTCTTTTAAACTTCAGTGGCTACGGGCGCAACCTACCCAATTTTGCCTTATTAGAATTTCCTCTCCATATTTGGTATCAGCCCAGTGAAACTTCTCTGGGCTGCCTTCAATGCCAGTATATCTTTCTTTACATAAGGGAAAAAGACTTTGCATTATTCCAGCTTATAAAGTTTTAGCAAGACTTCCCTTTATAACACTCCATTCCATTTGAAATAAAGGCCTATATTCCATTTTCCTTCCTTATTACCTGCTGAACTTGTATGCTAGCTTTTGTCATTCATGCACGAGGACTCCCCAGTCCCTCAGTGCTGCAGCTTTCTGCAATCTCTCTGCATTTAAATAAAACACAACTCTTTCTATTCTTGCTGCTAAAGTACACAAGCTCACATTTTCTCACATTCCATCTGCAAATTTTTTGCCCACTCATTTAATCTGTTTATATCCTTCTGCATACCATTGATGTCAATCTTACAATTTGCCTTCCCATGTATTTTGTGTCTTCTGCAAATTTTATATTGTACGTGCACTTTCCTCATCCTAGTTACCGATATATATTGTAAATAATTGTGACCCCAGCACGGATCCTTGTGGCACTCTGTTAGATACAGTTTACTATCCTGACAATGCTCCCTTGATCTGAAGTCTAGGTCTTCTATTGGTTAGCCAATCTTCCACCCAAGTTAATATACTATTGTCAATGCCATGACTTCTAATGTTATTACATAGCCTCAAGTGCAGTGCTGGCGCAAAAGGTGAAGTCACATGGTATCAGGGATGAGTTGGCAAGATGGATACAGAACTGGCTTAGTCATAGGATATAAAGGGTAGTGGTGGAAGGATTCTTTTCAGAAGGGTGGATTGTGACTAGTGGTGTTCCACAGGGATCAGTGCTGGGACCTTTACTGTTCATGGTGTGCATAAATGATTTGGAGGAAATCATAGCTGGTCCATTTGCAGATGATACAAAGATTGGTGGAATTGTGGATAGTGAGCAGAATTGTCAGAGGATACAGCAGGATATATATCGGGGGAGGTAGTAGCCTATAGTGGGAGGTGATGGCCTAGTGATATTATCACTGGTCTGTTATTCCAGAGACCCAGATAATGTTCTGGCAGACCCCAGTTTGAATCCCACCATGGCAGATGTTGGGATTTGAATTCAATAATTATCTGGAATTAGGAATCTAATGATGATCCTGAAGCAATTTCCAATTGTCAGAAAATTCCATCAGGTTCACTAATGCCTTTCAGGGAAGGTAACTGCCATCCTTACCTGGTCTGGCCTACATGTGACTCCAGATCCACAGCAATGTGGTTGACTCTTAACTGGCCTCTGGTCAATAGGGATGGGCAATAAATGCTGCCTGGCCAGTGACTCTCTCCTCCAGCGAACAAATAAAGAAAAAAAAAGTTTAAGGCAAGGGCAGAAAAATGGCAAACAGCATTTAACCTGGACAAGTGTGAAGTGAAGCATTTTGGGAGGCCAAGTTCAGGTGGAAATTACGCAGTGAACGGCAAAATCCTTAGAAGTATTGATATGCAGAGGGATCTGGGTATGAAGGTCCATAGATCACTGAAGGTGGCAGCGCAGGTAGATAAGGTAGTAAAAAAAGGCCTATGGTATGCTTGCCTTCATTGGAAGGGACATTGAGTATAAGGATGGACAAGTTATGTTGCAGCTTTATCAAACTTTAGTTAGGCCACAGTTGGAATAATGCGTACAGTTCTGAGGGTTAGGGTTAGGATTTATAGCTGTCTGATTTTTGTTTCCATCCCTTTTTGAACAAACGTTTGGCAGTTTTCCAAGCCTTTAAGACATTTCCCAAATCCGAGGATCCCTGGAAGATTACCACCTAGGCATTCACTATATCTGTATTTTTTTCTTTTAAAATCCTAGGATATAACCTCTCAGGTAAAAGATATTTACCAACCTAATAATCCTATGAGTTTCCCTAGTACCCTTCTCTAGTGATAGCTACTGTGTTTATTTCTTTCCCTCCTTAAGCACATTGATTATCTAGTACATGTGAAGTTATTAGTGTCCTCTACTGTGAAAACTGATGTGTTTATTCAACTCTTCTGCTAATTCCTAACTCCTCATTATTATTTCTCAGCCTCATTCTTTAGGGCCCTGTGTTCACTTTGGCCTGTCTTGTTCTTTTTTATACATTTAAAGAAGCTCTTACTGTGAGTTTTACTCTCACTTATTTGTTTGGTTCATCTTTGGTTGGTTTTTAAAAATTTCTCAAAAATCCGGGGTTAATCATGGTCGGTTTACCCACTTCCTGGAATCCTTCCTCCTCAACAGGGTATAAGCCATGGAAGATTAAAGCTGATTCTTGGACAAGAGGCTGAAGTGGTTACTGCTAAGGAAGGAAAAATGAGAGAGTTTAATTTTTCACATGCTGATATGGAAGTGCTTCTGAATAAAAGGACCACATGCGAAGTACTGAAAGTAAGCTTAATGATCTCATCAGGTAAACATAGTTTAGGATGCTTTCAAATGCGCAATGGGAAAGATAACTGAATCATAAGGGTGGAGTTCCAAAATGTTTCCAAACCAAATATTTAAGCATTATTCACGACAGGATCGCGTGGCTTCATGTTGCTTATCTCAAAAGTGGTCACTTGGCGCAAGTTATGTTAAATATTTCACATCCTGTAATGTATATGGTAGCACACTAAGGTCATTGACATATCATAGAATCCCTACAACACAGACAGAGACCATTCAGCCATCAATTCCACGCTTACCCTCCAAAGACCATCCTATCAAATTCCTGTACCACCGCATTTATCATTGCTAATCCACCTATATTGCATATCCCTGGACACAATGGGCAATTTACCATGACCATTCCTCCTAAACTGCACATCTTTGGATTGTGGGGGGAAGCCAAAAGTCCTGGAGGAAACCCAAGCAGGGAGAATGTGTAAACTCCACACAGGCAGTGACCCAAAGCTGGAAGTGAACCTGCGTCCCTGATGCTGTGAGGCAGCAATGCTAACCATTGAGCCACTGTGCCACCCCAAGCCTAGGTCCCATAGCCCAGATCCTGGGTCTCTTACACCTGCTAATCTTCCTGGACATTTATTGCTCTTGGCTAATCATAACTACAAGATCAAGTAATGTCATGTGTTCCTCCGGATGGACAGGGCAGCGCACAATACCAAGGCTATTAGGGAAGAAGTATTTTGATTCATATAAAGAGGAAACAAAGATAATAATTGTTCCATGCTGGCTTGGAGAGTCAGTTGTTTCTTTGCCTTCAATGCCTTTGTGAAATTGTATATCTGAACTAATATGAATAATTGGTCAAAGCAGATTACCCACACATTGTGGAAATTGTCTGGGCTAGTTCCCATTGATTGCAACGGAATGAAAATTGGACAAGTTCTGTTCCAGGTGAATGATCATCTGTAGGAACATAGCGGGGCTCAAGTACAGGTCATTCAGCCCCTCAAGTTTGTTCCAGTGTTTAACTGGGTCATACCTGTTCCATTTACCTCCATTTATTCCTTACCCTTTGATCCCTGATCTAACAAAGTTGAATTTGTTCTAATTTTGAAAGTTGAATTGACCTGCAATCTTCAGCCTCTTAATCAAGGGAATGCCATATTGCCATAACCACTGTTTTTCTCTTTCCCAATATACTGGCTCACACTTCTGGGCAGAAATATGTGTTGTGCAGCCAAATTTACCGACTTTAATTTCAATACGTTGTGGCTATCATATTGAGTGAGAAAGGATAGAAAACCAGGTGGGAGAGAAACAGCAACCATTGAGGACAGCTCACTCACTAATTGAGGATCTTACATTATGTATTCTTCAAATTTTGCCTGGGTTTTTCTGTTTACTGTCCATTACAGATAAAAGTAGATAATAACAGGACTTCTTGAAGCCTTGAATTAAATATAATTTTGTACAATTTGTGCTCAAGTTAAATATGGGTTGCCGGCAGTCCGAAGGCATGAATTTTGAGTGGGACTTAGAAAAGTATGCATATAAAATCAGATTAGAATGTCCCGGTTGGGGGCACATCTCATACTGAACTAGGTGTTTCGAAATTGTGGTCTGCTTATTTTGGTTTTCTAAATTACAATCTCTCCTGTTGTCAAAACTGAATTTTTTTTTAAGCACAGAGCAAATGACTGTGAGTTCACCTTAGATAACATTAATGTCCTCGATTACTTCCCCACCCCTATAGCCAGCACTCACATGATATTTTATCTTATAAATAGGCACTCTTGCATGAAGATTCTCTGATGGTGGGAAATACCAAAACAGAAGCCATAAGTGGTAACTAATGAAGTAAACAGAAAATTCACCCAAAGGATGATGAAAATGTGGAATTAACTAACACAATGATTAGTTGGGGCAACTAGCATAGATGTATTTAAGAAGAAGTTCTCTAAGAAAATAAGAGAGAAGCAGCAAAAGTAGTTATTCTGAAATTGTTTGATGGATGGGAAGGACACCAGCATTGACCAGTGGATAGAGTGGTCTGTTTTTCTGCTGTAGAATATACTTCTAGTGATGCCAGTAAGATTAACAGCATTAGCCTCACTCTCTCTGATAGTGGAATATTTTTCAGGTGTCTTGCATAATGCCTGATAAAGGGATGAAATCCCATCACTGACACTTAGGATGAAGGCCCACCGGATCATCTGCCAGTCAGGCAGTTCCTAGGTCACCCATGGACTTTTGTCTGGAATCACCTCCTGAGAGGTGGAGAGCTTTCTAACAGGAGCTACTGGCTAATCAAAGGCTGGCTGCTCATGTACATGCCAGTGCCACCATGTCAGCTATTAGCATTGCAACTCTAGTAGCTGGACACCAATGTCAAACGTAGGTGTTTATGGTGGGGAAATTAGGTGCAGTTTGCAGATTGAGGGACATGGAGAGATGGGGTGGGCAGAGCTGTCATGGGAAGTGGATAAAGGGAATTTCTCTCAGCGGTCATTGACTGACCTTATGTCCAAGTCTTTGACAAGGCACTGAGTACGCTTGCGTGGCACCCAACCTACCTATGAGCCAAGAAGCAGCTTGTACTAATTTTCCATCCGGGAAGAATGCTTGCCAGTAAGCTAGGTTACAGTTACAGCCTGAGGGCCGGGATGTGGTCACTAATTCCCCAGTCAGCGTAATCCATAGCTGTTTCTTGACCCAGAAATTAATTGGGGAAGGTGTCAAGGATTAGTCACGCCCTCTCAATGCCTAAGTAAATACCTTGCACATCTTCTACCTCTTCCCTCCTGGAAGATTCTGCCCTAGCTCTCTATAGTGTTACAGAATCTGCAAAATTTTCTCAGAGGGTTTGTTCCCTTTTATCCTCACATCTAGCACATTAGGTAACTATAATCATCTCAGACAGTGTGACTACTGGCTTTCCACCCTCAACAAACATAATGAAGCATTTGTGTTTCCATGGAATAGTTGTTTGCAACAAAATTCTTCCCACAAGCTTCTCTAGCTAAACCCTGGACACCTTTAATTGTGCATGTGGCTGAAGGCAGTGTACAGCCATACAAAAAATCCTGAATAGTAAAGGTAAATCATGCAGTGTTTATGTAGAATCAAGACTTTAAAGACAAAGACTGAAAGGGAACACTAAAAATGCTAATCGCTTTTTGCAATATTTATAATTAAAGCATGCAGGTTTAAACATTAGCAGTTTCTCATTCTCATAGAGTTGCACAGTTTTTATAAAATGCGAAGAGACCCTTCATCCACCCTAGTCACCAAACACTCATCAATTCTAGTCTCATTTTCCAGCACTTGGACCTGTAGCCTCTTATGCTATGGTATTTCAAGTGCTCAAGTAAATACTTCACAAATAGCTTCAGGATTCTTGCCTCTACCAGCTTTTTGGTCAGTGAGTTACAGATGCCCAGCAGCCTCTGGGTGAAAAAAAACCTTTCCTCAAATCCCCTGTAAACTTATCCTAAAACTGTTGTCTTGATTCCACTACTAAGGGAATGAGTTTCTCGCTATTTACTTGCCTATGAACTCTCAAAATATTATACACATCAATCAGATTCCCCCCGGCCTATTCTGCCCGAAGGAAAACAACACCCAGTTTATCTAATCACTCTTCAAAGTTGAATTCTTGTGTGGACTGAACAACGTGGTAAAATTTTAATGATTAAGAAGGATGTACTAAAAAGCTTGAACCATTGTGGTCCAGAAAGAGGGCATTCAGCCCACCAGGAATACTGAATTGAGGTTGGTTGTATGTCATAAATATTGAAATAAATGCAAAACATTTTCATTGATCTGACAAGCCAGTAATATGTCAAATAGGTTCCTCTCAGACATTTTCACTTCTTTCTCTCTCTATTTTCTCCCTCTACCTCGCTAGTTGGATTCCTTGCTGTGATATAATGCCATTCTCCACTTAAAAGCCTCAACTGTGTTATTAGGGTATTCACGGCAGGAGCATTTTGGAACTCCTTCCCCGCTTTCCGCACATGAATGCTCCCAGCAGTGTTCCCTTGTTAACTGAAAGGAACAGGAAACCTCCTGGCTTTCTCTCCACAAACCAGGATCCCTGAAGACAATTTATTGACTGTATCCAAAGCTGAGGCCCAACTGCATCAGGACGGATCCAGAGCTAGGGCTCAGTCCAGCTGCTCAGTTGCCTTAACCTGACAGTTCTTTGGAGAACCGACTTGTTTCGTTCAGATTTTGCATTGTGGGAATGATATGATGAAGATTCTGAAATAAGGGAACTGAATTACTGCTGCAGTTCCAGCAGAATAACAGCAAGGGCTTATCTCCACTATTTCACCAGAGGGGCTTTACAGAGGTTACAGCAGGAAATTGGGAGTCCCCTGGTCAAAACAGACCCCCAGGAAATGTATTCACTCTGCCCTATGCAATGTTTGGGAGATCTATGTTTGACTCAATCAGTAAACGTACAATAATGATGCGTGATTGCCCTTCATAAATACATGCCAATTGTGGATTGTGCAACAATGATGTTTGCATGATGAATGTGTCTCTGTTGCAATAAAGTGACCTTATGACTGCTCATTAACATAACACAAGGCTGTTCCTGATGCAAAGACTACAATATCAATTTAAATTGAATTCAATTTCAATTATTCACTCACAGGTTGCAGGCATTGCTAGCTAGGCCAGAATTCACTGTCCTTGAGAAAGTAGAAGGCTGGACAGGAGTATTGGTCTGGGGGAGGTGGGGTGGGTTGGTGGGGGTTGTGGGCAGATACCAACAAATCAGAAATGGAAATTTTTGGACTGACCAGTTGGCTTTTAGTGAGTGACAGAACTGGGAACTTATTTCAGTGAGACACACTGATACTAATATTTACTAGAATGTCAGCTGTTTCTTTCTGGACTTAAGGGCCATTGAACAATCAAGACCAAGAGTCGGAAGTGGGGGAGTGAGTGTGGTCTCAGCTACATGCTGGTGAGAACTGGATACCATTCTTGGTGCAATTACAAAGCCAAGAATTAATGACAGTGTTCTAAATTTCACACCTTACCTTCACAGCACAACTTCATTAACTTAGATAACAAAGTGTGGAGCTGGATGAACACAGCAGGGTCTCTCTGATGAAGGGTCTAGGCCTGAAACATCAGCCTTTGTGCTCCTGAGATGCTGCTTGGCCTGCTGTGTTCATCCAGCTCCACACTTTGTTATCTTGGACTCTCCAGCATCTGCAGTTCCCATTATCACTTATCATTAACTTTCCTACATGATAACAGCCATGAAAATTCCAATGTGCTTCACTTGCTCTAAAGTGCTTTGGAATGTCCCAAGGGTATAAAGGGGGTGATGTAAATGTAAGGCCTTTCTAACAGCCTTGTAATATTAATGGTGTACAGTGTGACAGAAAATAGGCAATGCTTTTGACCAGGCCGAGATCTCTGCAGGCTGACGTTCATCAGAATAAATATGGTAGTAACCACTGGCATTGTGCTGTCTATTCTGTCCATGGTCAATGAACACTTCCATAATTTCCAGATCACTACATAGGGTCTGGACCACAATGGGAACACCTGCATGCTTGCCACTTGTAAAAGCTGACAAGCAGAGAAGAGATTATCGGTTCAGGACGTGTGTTATCAGTCCTCATCATCCCCCACCCTCTGAAATGGTTTTGTCACATCACATTAAAATGAAGAGAACCTTCTAAATGGAAAATGCCTGGGTGTCAATGCTAAGTTTCATGCCTGGCCCTTCAAGTAGTTCCGAAGCATGCCATTTGACAGGCTAGGTTCATGATCTCACTGGTTGATGTGCCTCCTGCTCTTCTGTCCAATTCCAGCCCTCTGGATATTTTCATTGGACCTTTTGCACCAAAGCTGCCAGAATGTTCAACACCCAGACTAAATGTTTCCAGGATTTACAAAGACAATGGACAATGCTACTGTGAAACTACTGGTGAAAAGAAATTGGGCGGGAGAAATTAATAGACTGAAAGCTGATAAATCCTAAGGACATGATAATCTATGTCTCAGATTTCTAAAGGAGGTGACCATCAATATATACAGATGCTGGAACAGTCTTGGCAGATGGAAAGTTGTATAGGTAACCCCATTATTTAACAAAGGGGGGAAAAAGAACCAGGAAATATCAACCTGTTGGCCTAATATTAATAGTAGGGAAAATGCTGAAATCTATTTTAAACGACATGTTGAAAATATTAACAGGATTAAACAAAGTCAAGATGGATTTGTAAAAGGGAACTTGTGTTTAACAAACATACTACAGCTTTTTTTAACTGGAGAATGGTCCTGACTTTTCAATTGTTTGTCATTTCAATACATTGCTTTGATCTCATGTTAAAGTTTCTGATTCAGACCTGCTGCAGTGCTCTGTTGGAATTTGATGTTCCATTTAAAACTGTCTTTCTTTCGTATTTCATGTTTAGGATTTGCTGTGTAGCAGGAGGCTTCATTTAACTTTGTGACGGTCATAATGACTCCCTGCCAGCATAAACAAGAGATTTATCGTGTGCCATACTATTCGATTATAAATGCAATGTTCTTAAAAATAAGAACTTTCTGTTCTTAGAAGGAATGAAAACTAAGCTTCACATTGGGCGAGGAGACAATAGCCATCAGATGTCCCATAAGTAGCTGTCCCGTGGTCATTGACCAAAAAGGATTCAGACAAATGATTGACACAGCATGAGCTAAAAGCCCTCATAAATAGGGTACATCAAAAGTAGTCAAGGTCAAAGGGCAGACTTCATTGGCCAGTCCTCAGAGAGTTGTCTTCTCTAGATGGAAGATGGGCCAGAAGAAGGGAGGAACTTTTTCAACCTCCCCAACATTAATTTGGATAGTCAGAGTACAAAGGGTTTAGACGGATGGGTTTCTTGAAATGTATTCAGGAGGTGGTCTGCAAAAAAAAAGTTTTGGGATAGGAGAAGGCAGATTTTATTAAAATAGGGGAGAATTTGGCAACAGTAGACTGAGAACAGCTACTTCTGGGTAAATGTACAGCAGAACAGTGGGATATGTCCTCAAAATGGAATTGGCAAGAGAACATGTGATAATGGGAACTGCAGATGCTGGGAAATCCAAGATCTGATGATGAAGGGTCTAGGCTTTTGTGCTCCTGAGATGCTGCTTGGCCTGCTGTGTTCATCCAGCTTCACACTTTGTTATCTTGGCAAGAGAACATGTTCAGTTCAGGGTAAAATGTTAGAGCAAGAATCCCAGGGAAACCTGGATGTTTAGAAATATTCAGGAGTAAATAAGAGGGAAAGGGAAGGCTTTGAACACATGCAAAGGGAGCAAATCAACAGACATTCTAGTACAGCATAGAAAGTACAGGGAGAAGGGAAGAAGTCAACAGGAGAGCAAAGAGTAGGCATGAGAAAACACTGGCAGAGATAGTAGGAACTGCAAATGCTGGAGAATCTGAGATAACAAGGTGTAGAGCTAGATGAACACAGCAGGCCAAGCAGCATCAGAGGAGCAGGAAAGCTGATGTTTCGGGTCTAGACGCTGGGAGGCAAGATCAGGGAGAATCCGAAGATATTCTACAAATATATCAAGAGGATGAGGATAACCAGGAAATGAACTGGTCCCATTAAGGAACAAGGGGGCAATTTGTACATGGAGATAGAGGACATTCGCAGAGTTTTATTCACATTTGTCCTCACTTTGAAGAAGGAGGATATATGTACAGAATTCAGGAAGAGGGACCGTGAGGTTGTTGAACAGATTGACTAAAACATAGAGGAGGTATTGAAGGCTTTTATAGGCTTAAGTGTGGAAAATCCCCAGGTCTGGATGATTTGTGCCCCAGGCTGCTGTGGGAGTTGAGATAGAGTCTGACCTAAATTTTAAATTCCTGTCTGGCAGCAGAGGAGGTGCCAGAGACATGTAGGACCCTAATATTGTTCCATGAAGGGTGGTAAATATAAACCAGGGAATTACAGACCAGCGAGTCTCACATCAGTGGTAAGGAAACTCAAGGAGAAAATACTGAAGGATGGACTTAATGCCCACACAGAGAGTAAGATTTGGTTGTGAATAGTCAGCAAGTCTCTCAGCGAGAGATTAAACCTAACAGGTCAGATTGAATTTTTTGAGGAGGTTACCAGGTGTATAGATGAGATTAGTACAGCTGACATAGTTTATATAGATTTCAGGAAGGCCTTTGACAAGGTTCAACATGACAGATGGATGAAGAAGATAAATGCACGTGGATCCAGGGTATCATACAAAATCATAGAACCACAGACTTTACAGCACAGAAGGAGGCCATTGGCTCCATCGCATCAGTACCAGCTCCCAAAAGAGCTACCCCGCTGGTCTGAATCTCCAGCCCTATCTCCTTAACCCTCTAATCTCATCCCTTTCAAATATAAATCCAAGTCTCTTTTGAAACCTCCTATGGAATCCACCTCCACCACTTTCTCTAACAGTGCATTCCAAATCCTAACAACTGTCTGAGTAAGGAAGTTTCTTCTCATCTCACTCTTGGCTGTATTGCTGGCAACCTTGAAACTGTGACCTCTACTTAGTGAGATACCAACTGGTCGTACCAGAATAATTTTTTTATCTTGTCAAAATTGTTCATAAGGTCAAGTTGGATCCCAAACTGGCTTTAGTGGCAGGAGAAACAGGGTGATGGCAGAAGGCTGTTTGTGTGACTGGAGGCTGGTGTCCAGTGGCACACCACAGGGATCAGAGCTTGTCCCGTATTATTTGTGGTAACGTATAAACAATACAGAAAAAAATATGGGAGGCACATGATAAGTAAGCTTGCGGAAGACATGAATATTAGCAATCTAGTTAACAGTGAGAAAGAAGATCTCAGTTTACAGGGGAAAATAAACAGATTGGTTGGATGGACAGCTCAATGGCAGAAAGAATTTAACACTGATAATTGTGAGGTGATGCACTTTGGAAGAAATAAGAGTTCAAGGCAGTAATCAATGAATGGCAGGACACTAGGAAGCTGAAGAGAGCAAAGGGATCTTCAAGTTTTTGTCCACAGATTAGGACAGGTAATAAATTTGTTCAGAGAGTCTATGGGATGTTTAACATTAGCAGTTATACAATAGATTATAAGTGCAGGAAGGTGATGTTGGACTGAAACAAAACTTTGCTTGGGTCACAGCTGGTGTGCCATTTGTGACCACATGATCGGAAGGGAGAATTACACAGGAGCGGCTGTGGAGCAGTTTCACCAAGATGTGGCCTGGGATGGAGTATTTCACCTACAAAGAGAGGCCGGATAAGCTGGGGCTTTCTCCTTTGGAGCACACAAGGCTAAGAGTGGGCCTGGTTAGGGTATATAAGGTTATGAGAGGCATGGACAGTGTGGATAGAGAACAGTTCTTTCCCCTAGTTGAAGTGTCTATAACAAGAGAGCATAATTTCAGGTGAAAGGCAAGAGGTTAAGAGAGTACGTGAGGAAAAAACATTTGCACCTAGTGGAGTGTACTACCTGGGAGAGTAATTGAAGCAGGAAACAGCACAACCTTTAAAATTACCACGATAAGGACTTGAAATGTCTCAATGTTCAAGGTTATGGGCAGTGCTGACATGTGGGACAAGTATAAATTTAGTCTAGTTTTAGTCAGTGCAGACTCAATGACCTGAAGAGCCTTGTCTGTATGATTCCTTGATTCTATGAAGTTCCAGGGAAGAGTTCTCTAACACGTCTGTTAGGGATCAGAATGCTGCCTTCCCAACTTTAACAAGACCAACACATTCCGCAGCAACAGTGAACTATCCCTAATTGTCACAGATATAACTTTCTGTATTGAATGAACAAGTATATCACATTTAAAGTGCTGCTTCTTAATAAACTCAACAAACAATCAGAAAATTGCCTGTGAATTGCCAACAGCAGCAGAGTAGGATGCTCAGGTTGGAGCTCCTCTGCTCGCCAGTCCCTTTACTTTTCTTCCCTATCTTTTTTCCTCTCTTCCTTGTGGTTTTCCTTTCTCCCCACCCCCGCTCCCCTGGAGAGTGGAGTTGCGGAGCAAGTGGGACGAATCCCAAAGTGAACAGAAGAGAACACAGGCCGAGTCTGTCAGCAGAGCCAGCACGGGCAGCGTACCCTTGTGCTCTGGAACCTGCAGGCACGCCCCATGGGCCCCAGAACATTGCGAACTGTGAGCCCCAGAGCAGCACGGGGGTGCTATGAGCCCTGGAGCTGTGTGGGGTGCTGTGAGCCCAGAGCAGCATGTGGGCTGTGAGCCCTGGAGCAGCATGGGGGTGCTGAAGCCCAGAGCAGCATGTGGGCTGTGAGCCCTGGAGCAGCATGGGGGTGCTGTGAGCCCAGAGCAGCATGGAGGGCTGTGAGCCCTGGAGCAGCGCATGGCCAAAGTGGGGGGAGTGGGTAGCTGTGAGGCCTGGAGCAGCACGGGGAAGGTGCTAGACAGATGCCAGTGTGAGGAGATGAACCTTTCCACAGAACTTTGCTGAGAACACTGTAATCTTAACCCCTCAATATCTTCCTATTTTTACTTATTTTCAATTCTGTAATTAAGCAACTACTTTTATTACTCTGCTGGATGTGAGAATTGTACCTAGGTACTTGTACCTACGATGTTGGTATAAGAAAGCCGATGTTGTAAAGGATCTTAGATAACAAAGTGTGGAGCTGGATGAACACAGCAGGCCAAACAGCATCTCAGGAGCACAAAAGCTGATGTTTCGGGCCTAGACCCGTTACTTTGGATTCTCCAGCATCTGCAGTTCCCATTATCTCTGATTGTAAAAGATCTTCACTGGTCCTCTACAATGGAGCACACATGACATTAAAATGGATATGGATTGATATTGATGTTGATATTAGATAACTGTGATCACATACATCACTCCTCAGCCCTAAAATCCACAGCTCCAGAGAAACTCAATGCAAGCTAGAGGAACATCACCTCAGTTTCTGCTTGGGAATTTTACAGTTTTCAAAACTCAGCATTGTGTTCAAAAATTTCAGATTCTGAATGCCATCTCATTTTGGACTACACACGCTCTCTTCTACTCTCCCTCCCTAGTTTTATTTTTGTTCATTCATTCACAGGATGAGGGTATCACTGGCTAGGCAGCATTTATTGTCCATCCAGGGCTGTTAAGAGTCAACGACATTGCTGTTGGTCTGGAGTCACATATAGGCCAGAACAGGTAAGGACAGCAATTTCCTTCTCTAGAGGACATTAGAGAACCAGACAGGCATTTTCCCCTGACAATCAACAATGGATTCACAGTCAACGTTAGATTCTTAATTCCAGATATTTATTGAATTCAAAATCCACCGTCAGCCCTGCCAGGACTCAATCCCAGGTCTCCAGAACATTACCTGGGTTTCTGGATTAACAGTGCAGCGATAATACCACTAGACCATCACCTCCCCATGTATTGCTCTTAGCTAAGCCAATATATTTTCATCGTTCAAAAACAAAGTTGCTGGAAACACTCAGCAGGTCTGTCAGCATCTGTGAAGGGCTGAGGAAGGGTCACTGGACCCGAAACGTTAACTCTGTTTTCTCCTTCACAGATGCTGCCAGACCTGCTGAGCTTTTCCAGCAACTTTGTTTTTGTTCCTGATTTACAGCGTTCACAGTTCTTTTGGTTTTTATATTTTCATGGCTCACAGCTACTATTAACACTTATTTTTCATTCATATCTCTCCCTTGTCATCATTAGCTTTAGCTTTAGATCTGGGCATTCTTGCTACCTGTTCCACTCATTCCTCTTCCTGTTTTATCACGAACACAAAGATCACCATTTTCCAAACCACTTTCAATTCCAAAGAAAAGTCATATCTACTCAATGCAGGCCTTCCTCCCTACTATTCATAATACATATGTTAATAATTTGGACGAAAATATGTAATATTTCCAAGTTCACTGCTCATACACGATTGGTGGTACTGCAAGTGGGGAAGAGGATGTGAAGAACTTTCAGGATCAAGGGGAATCAAGGCTTATGGGAAAAGGGCAGGAAAGTGGACTTGAGGAATGTTGGATTGTGATCTTATTGGTTGGTGGAGCAGGTTCGAGTGCCTGAACAATACATCCCTCGTCCTATTTCTTATGGTCTTACAGTCTTATCATTGAGACAAATTGAGCAATTGGGCGAAAGCATGGTGAATTCAGAATGGCTGAATATTCTTTGAATGATGATTGATTGGGGAAGTTTAATGCATAAAGGAATCTCCTTGTACGCCAGACACAAAAAGCAAGCATACAGGTGCAGCAAGGAGTTAGGAAGGCAAATGGTATTGTTAACCTTCATCTCAAGAAGGTGTGAGTACAGGAGCATGGAAATATTGCTGCAGCTATACAGGCCCTTAGCGAAAACACACCTGGAACACTGCGTACAGTTTGAGTCTCCTTACCGAAGATGGAGTAGAGCCAAAGTTCACTAAACTTTGATTCTTGAAGCAGCACATTTGTCATAAGAGGAGAGATTGATTTGACTTAGCCTGTATTTACTGAGAGAGGATCTCATTGACATGTACGGAATTCTAACAGGCTCAAGCAGACTGGATTAAGCGGTCCAGAACAAGGGATCACTGTCCCAGCTTACAGGCTAGGTATTTTGGAATAAGATGAGGAGGGGAGACCAACTCACTGAAAATGTTTCAAAAACTTTTTGCTAGATTTCTAGAGGCCTAAGGCGTCAAGGACTATGGGGAGAGAGCAGGAAAATGGCCTTTACATAGAGGATAAGCTATGATCATGCTGAATGATGGAGGCAGCTTGATGAGCCAAATGTGTACACTTCTCATCACAAATGACAAATAACAAAAACAAAATGTATTTCCAGTAAAAGGAAAATGTGTACTGTTTGTTGTTACCAGATTAATATGGTTGTTGGGTGGAAACTTGAATGATGCATGTCTTATCTGAGCTTCCTCATTCCACCATCTGTCTCTTATTGCTTGTACAAATAAACTGGTTTGATGGACCAAGTATAGGAGGAGCAACTGCAAAATGATGAGGAAAAGGATACAATTGGTGAGGGAGCATGTCAATGCAAAAACAAAACTACAGGTAAAAATGGGAAATGAGGGAAATATTCAGCTGGTCTGGCAGAATTTGTGGAGTTAGTATTTTAAGTTGAAAGTGGCTTCACTTGAGCAGAGTTCAGAATTGCCATATATCTGGCTAAATAAAAGGAACTGATAGGGATTTCAAAAGGAGTAATTGTGCCTCCAAATAGCCTCCTGAAACTCGTGAGGAGTGATGTAAACATGGTAGATGCAGCAAATGCTATGAATGTAGTATAAATGAAATTTTGCAAAAGCCTTTGACAGGGTATCTTTAGAGGTTATTAGATACAATTAAAGAATATAGGATAATTTACAATGGGATTCCTCATCACTTTGAAAAAGGAAAAATGAAATAGAAATCAATGACAACTTTCCATCATGATTAGCCAGTGGATAATAATGAGCATCGTGATCCAGTTCTGTTTGCTACTTCTATTTTCTGAATACAGTAATGATTTTGTTATAGGGGATTTGGAAGGAATGGCATATAAATTCACAGACAATACCAAAAATGGAGATCCTAGTAATCTTTTAAAGACCAACATGATATCTGTAACACACAAGGTGGCGGAGAGAATGGGATTAAAATTGGCACGTGAAATTAAATGTTGGTATAAGTTAGTAGTTTTAGTGAAAATGCATTGACAGTAATTAAACATTGATTGCAAATAGGATTGGAACAGTCAAAGAGCAGAGTGATATAGAGTAAATGCTCAAAGGACATTGCAAGAGGTGCCCTAATTTGACAAAGCCTTTGAACACTTTAACTGAATTTTAGATCTTAACACAGCAAAACAGTCATTAAACAGTTTGAGTTTGTGGAATTAATTTCTTGGGTTAGTGGTTCAAGAAGGTAGATGAACGTACAAGATAGGATTTGAAAAGTGGTTGAAACAATGTTACAAAAGTAACAAGTACTAATTAAATAGTGCGAAAAAACATTCCTCCTTTTTGTTAAGAAAAAAAAGTTCAGATACATTGTGCAGCTTCAGCCTAGAAACTCACCACTAATTACTACAGGTATATTTATTCCAGAAGAGAAGGAGAACCAGCAGTCAGCCAGGAAGGAGTGCTTGATAAACATAAATCAAGAAAGAGAAGGAACAAATGCTTGAAGATGCAGTTCCGGCACAGGGGTGTCAAGTTGGACAAATTGTTTAGTGACAAGATTTAATAGCTCAGTGCCACATTTCATACAGTTAGTTCAGACCATGTCAAGGACTCTGTGATGCTGAAAGTCCCTAATGGATTTTGGAATCTGCACTATCCAGCACTACATGAGTGCCTGATGGTATTGTAGTCCATGTTTTCTCTGTAGTAGAGTCCCACTTAGCTGATGTACTAAGTATGTAGGACAATGGATTGGATCAGGGCTCTAAAGATCTTGGGCTTCAATGTACTGCAGTCATGTGGCAGACTGTTTAGTCTGACTCAGATTGAGCTTGTTATTATCACATAGAATCCTTACAGTGTGCAAACAGGCCCTTTGGCCCAACAAGTCCACACCGACCCTTGGAGCATCCCACCCAGACCCATCCCCCTAAACACTATGGGCAATTTAGCATGACCAATCCAACTAGCCGGCACATGTTTAAACTGTGGGAGGAAACTGGAGGACCCAGAGGAAACCCACGCAGACACGGGGAGAACATGCAAACTCCACACAGACAGTTGCTCTAGGCTGGAATTGAACGCAGGTTCCTGATGCTGTGAGGCTACAGTGCTGACCAGTGAGTCACTGTGCCACCCCAATTCTATTGGACCTACACACAATTCTATATCATTGAGCCCAACTGGACTGTGCCATTTTCTGTTCTCCATATGGCCCATTCCTAGCCTACTTTAACTCACCCTAGCATCATTTCCTTCTGTTCTTGTTTCTTCTTTATTGAACTTACCTGCCTTTCTCCTAAACATAACTTTGATATTTGTCTCAAATACACCTTAAGGTGGTGAATTCTGTATTCTCATCATTTCTGAGCAAATAAGTTTCCCCTGAATTTCTTCGTGGATTTTGGTGAGGGCTTAAACAACTACAGCATCGCCTAGCTATCTGACCCTACGTGTTGAGCACATGCCAACCAGTAGCTCAAAGGCAAGATCTGACACGGAAAATGACAATGTTTACATAGGCAGTGACATGGCCATCCAGTCAGATTAATGTGCAAACCTAGGCAGCCACCCCATCAATATTTATGAAACTGTGAAATAGACCAATGCTAGAAGGTATTGAATCACCTCCATCCCTAAAGGCAAACACAAGCTGTAATCCACTACAGACATACTTATTAGCATGACATAAAGCAAAGAAAAATAAGACACAAACCATATATACCTCAAAGGAGAAATACTAAGGTATGATGTATTGAACATGATGCACCTATACACTGCAAGAATAAATAAAATAAATGGTTTTGTTGTTTGTCCAATGAAACTTCATTGAGATGCTACTGTACTCATGGATGCTGAAACAAGGAGCCTGGAATGGTAGAGATCTCCAGAGAAAGAAGATGGTTCATGCGTTTAAGTGATCCTTCATTTATTAGAAACTGACTCAATATTTTTGCTGAGTTTCCAACTGATTATGGAGGTATGCCTTCTGGTTTTGGGCCCACAGTCTTTCTTTTGCTATTGATTGTTATCTGCGGCAAAACATGTTGTGTGGCCAGTCTGCAGGAAACAGGCAAAAATACAGTGTGGAGCAGGAGGAGCACAGCAGACCAGGCAGCATCAGAGGAGCAGGATAGCTGGTGTTTTGGGTCGGGACCCTTCTTCAGAAACTAAAGGACACATTCTGTCCTGTGGTTGGATGCTTGCCCTCACACCCTTTAGAGCCGAGATTGGTATGTCATTGGTCACTGGGCACATGGGAAGTCCAACCATATTGTAGAGTGAAAAAGTGGGTAAATGTTCTCTGACTAAAATTTCCCCAACCCTGCTCTCATCCTTGGAACACCTGGACAACAAGAACACCTACATCAGATTCATGCTCATCGACTATAGCTCTGCCTTTATCACCGTTATCCCATCTAGACTGATCTCAAAACTCCGTGACTTTAGTCTTCACTGCACCCTCTGCAATTGGATCCTCAGCTTCCTGACTCACAGACTTTAATTAGTGAAGATAGACAACTGCACCTCCTCCAGGGTAACCCTCAACAGTCAATTGCCCCAAGGGTACGTAGTTAGGCCCCTACTGTATTCCTATCCACGACTGTGTAGTCAAATGCCGAACAAACACCAAGTTTGCTGATGACACCACCGTGGTAGGACTGATGTCAAACAATGATGAGTCAGAATACAGAAAGGAGATCGAGGGCTTGGTGACATGGTGCAGTGATAACAACCTCTCTCTCAATGTCTGCAAAACTGAAGAACTGGTCATCAACTTCAGAAAGAAAGGAGGAGCACAACCACCTCCCCCACCCCACCTCAACCCCCACCCCCCACCCCACACACTTCTAGATCAATGGAGCAGAGGTTGAGAGGGTGAAGAGCATCAAGTTCCTCAGAGTGACATTAACCAATAACGGGACCTGGACTCCACATACGATGGTCAAGAAGGCACAACAATGCCTCTTTCTCCTCAGGCGGCTCAGGAAATTTGGCATGTCCATATAGACCCTCACTGACTTTTAAAAATGCACCATAGAAAGCATATTGTGCTTGTATATAATGGTCTATTATGGCAAAATCTCTGCCCAGGACTAAGAAACTACAGAAGGTGATGTGCACAGCCCAGAGCATCACGGAAGACAACCTCCCATCCATGGACTCAATTTACACTTACATTGCTGTGGAAAGGCTGCCAACATCAGCAAAGACCCATCCCAACCCAGTAATACTCTCCTAAAACCTCTTCATCAAGCAGAAGATATAGAAGCTTGAACACATCCACCAACAGGCTCAGGACCAGAATCTTCCCGGCTGTTATCAGTCTGGTGAATGGACTCTCTAGCCTCAAGCAATGCTGCTCTTGCCTCACGCATGTCCTGTGCAGTGTAACCTGTATGCCTCATTCTGTCCAGGCTTTTTCCACCCTATGTCTTTGTCTTTCACCTGCATGTCCTTGCTTACTATGTTCTGCCTGTATTGTTTGCAAACAAAGATTTTCACTGTACTTAGGTACTTGTGGCAATAAATCAAATCCATCAATCAATAAATTTGCAGTAACCCTTTAGAACTTAGGTACATTATTTGGTGAGATAGGCAAAGGGAGCAAGAGTCAGGGGAAGGTCCAACACAACTTTATTGAATACTTGGTCAAGGATAAACAATATTTACCAGACTCTATGATTGTACTTCAATTAAACTCTATCAAGCTCTACTAATCTCTTCACAGGACTCTTCAGTAAACAGTCTCAAATCTACACTAGCTATCTCTTTCTAACACACACTTCCAAAGATTCGTTACACCCTACCCACAGTCACCAGCATTGTATTTGAACTCTTTGTCTGAAAGGGCTGGTAATACCCATTAAAAAAGGCTGGGGCAGGTTGTTCCTCAGCCTCTGAGGGTTGGCCAATGTTTCAGGATCTGCAGTCATTGATTTGGTTTTCCACTCTTGTTGAGGGCTGGTTCTGGTCCTTGAGCCATCTCACCCAGGTGGTCTCTCTCTCTCGATCTGGTCAGTATGGTGATGTTTGTCACAAGATGCAAGGAACTGGAGATACTGTGCAGCTTGGCTCCAGTCGAAGGTGCTGTCTGGAGACATAGGTGAAGAAGGTGCAAAAGCAGAGCGAGCTGGTGTTTCAGTTTGCCCTTCTTATCTTTACCATCATGCACTTCTCAAAGATTCTATGGCTTGTGTCCAGTACAAGCATCAGGTGGGGACAGGAAAATCCAATGAGGTGGCTGTGTTCTATCTTCTGAGTTTTCAGAATATGGTTTTGAACTTCAACAGTCAAGTGCTATACTTGTCACACTATGTCTCTGGTCTCCTACTGAGTTGGGTGCCACCAAGCCAGTGTATCATCTTTCTAACAAAACAGCTTCACTGGGAGAGAAAACAATGGTTTATTCTGAGACAACGTAGCCATTAGCATCTGGCCAGGCTGGTGTGTGTGGTCTTAATGGAAAGTTGATTGTCCAAGGTTGCATGAATATTGCCTGTTCCGGTTCTGTGGTTGGCAAGTTACAGTCCAGCTTGGTTTAAACTTGGCTCCTACGTTTTGAATTTATATGTCAATGCCCTTGAATAAATATTAACATTTCTGCAACAGTCCTGGAGGTCATGGGTCATCCGACCATATTGCTGTCAGGAAGAGAAGGTAATTTACATGGCCAGCACTTCAGAGCAAAAAGTCAAAGACTGCAGAGGACTGTGAAATGGAGCAGATAGGAGCAGGCAAAGATGTGTGCATGCCAAAGCTGGGATTTGTTTTTTTTTGGAGCGGAAGTGACCCCATCACCTGCCCAGAAAGTCAATGTCATCATTGCCTCTGCTGACCTTGGAAACTTTCTTTTCCTCCCTTCAGAAAGAGGCTTAATTGACCTAAAAGGACTGGAGCCACTTTAGTTTGACCACGCACACAAAGGCAGATGGTGGAATCTGAATTCAATACAAACCTGGAATCAAACATCCAAGAATGACTTGATTGTCAGAAATAAAAATCTGCTACACTGCTGTCCTTTATGAAAGGAGACTGCTGTCCTGACCTGGTCTGGCAAGTAAGTGACTCCAGACCCTCTTAACTGTCCCCTAGGAAATTAGGATTGAGCAATAAATACTGTCCCAACTAGTTATGCCCAGGCCATGTGAACGAATTTTTTAAAAAATGTCCCAGAGCAGCAATTCAAGAAGGTCAGGAATGCAGAAGGGTACTGTTGGATCTTGTCAAGCTTGATCAGTCTGAACCCAGCAAGAGGACAGATCCATAATCAAGGCAGGAACATAGGAGGTGTCTTCCATTGGAACTATCCATTTATGAATATTAATTTACCACACATCTGACAGCTCAGTGGATGATCCTTTCTGTGTGAGTGTCACTGAATGGCCCAGATTTGGAATGAGGATATTACAAAGTTGATTTGGGTGTGAGACAGCAATTCAGCTGCTTCCAACACACATTGCACACAGTCGATGAGAGGATCACTCCTGATACACAGCGTAAAGGTCATTTCAGAGGCAGCTAACAGCACAGTGGTCTTTGAGAAGAGAAGAGTTATCAGTTTCTACATTTCTCTATCCTGTGGTATAACTGATGCGTATTATACATTTGAGGTCCGAACAGGGGTACTACTTAGAATATTCCATTCCACGCAAAAATCATGTAGGAGAGTAACAACTGGGTGGAAAAAGAAGAATTATGACACAGAGTTTAAAATGATGGCAAAGAAATTGTAAAACTAAGAATGTTATTTTAATTTCTTTTAAGAATTCAAAAATAAGTATATGGTAAGGGAACGAAACTTTGAAATTGTTAAGTTAGTTTTCAGGCTCAAAGAGACAGTTTGTTAATAGTTAACACAACACATTAAAACAATTCTCTAACTCCTGTTTGAACCAATCTTAAATATTTTCATTGCTTTCGCTGAATATTGGCGATGTAAGGCCCTCAGATTCAGACTCTATGTGCGTTGAAAACTGAATTTCTCAATGTACTGAAGAAACATAGATTGTGGGGTAGGTTAAATTCAGATTTATGTGTCTCATTGACCAGAATGTTCTATACAATTTAATCCATAAATAACGAATCAGTGTCATTAGTCTCAATATATTTTCAATTGTAGAATCTGCCCCAAATCCTTGTTTATCTGCACAATTTTAGGTCTGGTTCCTCTCAGCTGATACAATGCCTGATAAAGCACCACGTGAATATGACATCACACACAATATAAGTATCTTCAGTCTGTAATGTTGACTGTAGGAGGCAGAAAGAATCTAGTGCATGAAGAGTTTACAGAGAGGATACTTTACATGGCTCCTCAATTAGAAAGGGCGTCATACAAACTATTAAAGGTAGTGAGCTGTCAGGGAGAATTTAGCATTGCATGCTATGCGCATTTGCTTGACGGTTGTATTTTTAAACTTGTTGTTTTTATAGCATAATTTATTACTATTAGGAGAGAGAAAGACATATAAAGATGTCTTCCTGATAGAACACATTGCTTCACTTCTCTTCCATTTCATGAATTTTATTTGCCTCCTCCAAGAAGTACACACACCAAACACAATATTGAGGCAGGAGTTTGTGTCAGTAATGAATGAGCACATTGCATTCCTAAAGGGGGTTGCTGAAATTCTTCTGTGTACTATATTTAGGGCAGAGAGCAATATTTCTCATCAAATTACTTGATGTGCTATTTTAACAGTTGTTCTTGCACGTTCATTGCAGTTTAAAAAGCAATCAACAGTTCATGATCAACAGCATAAAGTAGAGAAATGCAAAATGGTTGGTAGAACATGGGATGATCTCAAATAAGGGGTATATTTCTAAAGGAAGGTGCCATTGCAAAGGGAATATTTGTGCTAAATAGTTGGTGATGGCTGACTAGGCTGACAGAATGGTTAGCAAAGCAAACAAAAACCTTAGCTTAATTAATAGGGACAGTGTGAGGGCAAGGAGGTTATGCTTTATTTGCATAGATTACTTGTCCCAGAATTTTGCTCAGCCTCAGATGAACTATTGAACTCAGTCTGTTCATGGCACTTTAGGAAAAAAAGTGAAGACATTAGAGGGTGCAGAGAATGTATACAAGACAGCCCAGTAATGAGGAACTTCAGATATGTAGACTATTTGGAAACTGTTTAAGACTGGTTGCCTTGGAGAAGAGAATGGTGAGAGGATCTTTGATAGCTATTCAAAATTATGAGTGGTCTGGTCAGAGTAGATAGTGAAACAAATTTCCCATTCATAGAGGGATCAAGAACCAGAGGACATGGACATTCAAGTAGTTGGCAAAAGAAGCAATGAGAAAGCCCAGTTTCATGATATGAATGGTTAGGATACAGAATGGACTGCTGGAGACTGTGGCGGAGGCATGACCAAAGAGAGAACTGGATTACTATCAGAATGACAAGACTGTGACAAGACATGACTGTGGAAAGAGAGTGTGGGAATGGTGATAGCTGGATTATATTTACAGAGAGTCAGCATAGACAATGTGATGATACAATGGCTTTATGAGGTATGTTTGATTCTGTCTTTGTACAGTAAAGAAAGGTTGAGACCGAGGTACTGAGCAATCTGCTTCAAAGCCCGTAAAGTAAATAGTTTGTGAGATCTTAGGTTTTTTTTTCTAAGTCAGAACAATAGAAGCAGCCTGAATGGGTGGGATTAAACTCCCAAAGAACCATTGTTATGAGTTTTAATTTTTCAGCAGCAGTTCCTGGAGTCTTGAAGCTGCAGTAAACCTTTCCTTGTTACTCGCTCCCTCAGAGTTTTCTTGATGTTTTTTTTACTCTTGGACTGGAGAATTGCATGTAATACTCTCTCTTTGACTGAATTTGCCTTTTCCATAACAGCAGGCTTTGGACAATGTATTCACAGAATGGAAAGGCCAGGGGACATATTTTCCTCTTTTGTACCAGAACATAAATGATCTTCTGGCTGTAAAGTACAGTGGAAATCTGGTGGCAAGGATCAGTTTTTTTTACATCCTCAGTTAAATAGAAAATTGGGGTGGCAGCATTATGGAATCATGAAATTGACTGTTCAATAGTCTTCTCATACTTCACCCAGATGATAACACAGCCCTTACTGTATTATAGAAAAAGAAGATTATGTCAGCTGGTGGAATGCTGCTTAGCTATTTTTGAAAAAAGATTATTTTCTCTCAATATGTTTTGAGTTTTGTAACTGCGACTCAAACTAGTATTCAGATGTTTCAGCAGGCCTGCCCAAAATATATCCCTTGAGTCCAATAAGTGCTCCTGCTCAATACACATCTGTAGATTGAATTATCCATATTGACCTGAAATAAACACTTACCGAAAGGATTGCTCACAAGAAATCCAATGATCACTGAGCTTTATGGTATTTTCAATTATCAAGACAAATCAATAGGAAATAAAATCAGAAAATACTTGAAGTACTCAACAGGTCAGGCAGCATCTGCAGGAAGAGAATCAGAGGTAACGTTTTGGATTGTGACCTTCAGAGCTGAGGCTGTTCACTGAAAGGTTAGACTGGATTTTATTAGTCTTGAGCAATGGGCCGGGTAAAGGGAGGCCAGGAAAACAGCAATAAACAACATTTGCATGATTTCCCAGCCTATTCCTTTCCCTGAGGAGGTTTGCTAACAGGGGGATTGACTGCTGTGCAGTAACCCAGCCTATGGTGAGAGGGGCAGACAGTAAGTTCAAAGGATCAATTAAAGGTGATTTTAAAAAGCAGAACACTACAGATTCTGGAAATCTAAAATAAAAGTTTAAAGTGCTAGAAAAACACAGCCGGACTGGCAGTACCTGTTGTGAGGGAAACAGAGGTAAATGGTTTTTCAGGTCCGCAGGCTTTTTTCCAATAATGGAGTGGGTTTCGCTCCCACGCCCCATTACCGTGGTGTTTGGAGGCTGCGTCCCCTGGCGATAGGGTAAATGGGAGCTGGGGAAGATCAGAGCATGGAAGGGACAGTTAGCAATAAGTTGACCCACCCTTGCCATTGGAGGTGTTGTCTCTGTTTGTCAGGCCTGGTCTTTCTGACCTTTCGAATATATGAAACCATGCTTACCCCTATGAGTGTGCCTTTATTTTGATTACATCTTCATTCTCCTTATTGCCTCAGCAGGAGTTACACCTCTGGGTGCTGTTACCAAAGCCCCAGAACAGCTGGCCCTGCAGTATTGACAGCCTGCCTGCCTTGTTAAACACATACAACCCACTACCATCCCAACAACAACATTGGAGTAACCTCCCCGATTAAGCTTTGTTTCTCTCTCTGCAGAGCTACTACTTCCACAACTGTGTGTTTTTACTTCAGATTTCCAGTATTTGCAGTAGTTTTCTTTTGTCAAATCAATACAACTTTGGCAGGTATTGACAGCCATAAAGCTGATTGAGCAATGAGATATTTCATCAGTACAATT
The DNA here is from genome assembly GCF_030684315.1 of Stegostoma tigrinum. Taxonomy (NCBI): domain Eukaryota; kingdom Metazoa; phylum Chordata; class Chondrichthyes; order Orectolobiformes; family Stegostomatidae; genus Stegostoma; species Stegostoma tigrinum. Next base: position 38,084,011 of record NC_081357.1, read on the forward strand.
AGAAAGCTGTAGTGGAAAACTGGGTGAGCTTTCAAATCATTGAAGTGTTGTGAAAGCTGTTCTATTTCAAGGGGACTTAGGGAGCATGATGATCCTCAGTTGAAAAGAAAGCAGAGCCAACTCCAGTACCATAATAAGTTTTTATCATTTCGCTCAGTCCAACACTGCATGTTGGAGTGTATTTGACAAAGGATATAAATCTAACCAATGAAATGCTAAAGGAAATCTTTCTGTCAGGTACAGAGGTATAAGAATCGTACGACAATAAGATGTAGCAGTAGAAGCAGGCCATTCAGCCCATCGAGTCTGCTTCATTCTTTAATAACATCAGAGCCAACAATCCACAAAACTAATTTTTCACCTTATGCCCTTTATCCTTGATTCTCTTACTCATTCTTCTAAACACCAATGAATTACAGGCACAATCTGCTCAATCTCTCCACTTAAGACGGTCCCTCAATACCTTGCACTAACTCAGTAAACCTTCTCCGGACAGTGTCCAATAACAGTAGATCTGTCATTCAATAATGGGCCCAAAACAGATTACAGTTTTCTGTGGCCTGACTAGTACTTTGTATAGTGTTAGCAAAACCTCCTAACTTATATTCCATTTCCTTCAAAATAAAGGCCAACATTCTATTTGTCTTCCCTTTCACCAAAGATCTTGAATGCTAACTTTTTGAGGTTCATGGACAATGACGCCCAAGTCCCTCTGTTCTGTGGCTATCTGCAGGCCTCCTGCATTTAACTCATGTTAAGGTCTTCTGCTCTCCCTATTGAATGGGTACAGCTCCAACAAAGCTCAAGATATTCAACACCACCCAAGGTAAAGCAGTCCTCTTGATTGAAGTCAGCTTTTGTGCTCCTGGGATGCTGCTGCGCCTGCTGTGTTCATCCAGCCTCGCATTTTATTGTCTTGATTGACAACCCAGTAGTTTCACATTCAAGATAACAAAGTGTGAAGCTGGATGAACACAGCAGGCCAAGCAGCATCTCAGGAACACAAAAGCTGACATTTTGGGCCTAGACCCTTCATCAGAGAGGGGGCAGTTTCACATTCACTCCCTTTACCACCTACACAAGTGGTCACAATGTGTACCATCCACAACATGGATTGATAAAGGCTCATTCAAATACATTTTTCAAACATGCAACTACTACGACCTGGGAAGAGAAAGGTAGCCATCATATAAGATCACCACCTTCAAATCTACCTCTAAATTACTTATCATCCAAGCTTTGAAACATGTCACCCACCATTCCTTCACTGTTGCTAAGTCAATATCCGGGAACTCTCTTCCTAACTGCAGGTTGGGTACACTTACATCCCATAGTCTGCAATAGTTTGAGAAAACAACACAGATCAGGTTCTCGAGGGCACAACCAAATAGAATCCATTAATTGATAAAATTTCCACTTTTTTGAAAATGTCAGGAAGAGGAATAAACACTAATTACAGTAAAATAACCAATTTCTGCCTTCTCAAAATACACCATTTGACACTAGGACAGGAATTATATTCAAGGATTTGTTAAAAAGGCAAAATAATATTTGCTTGTTAGTACAGAACTTGAAATTGCTAAAATAAAAAGCAGACATGGGGCTGAATCTTATCATATATCAGCAGTTTTTGTCAAACTCCATGGAAGGTTTCCCCACATGAGGCCCAGCTGGTTTTCCAATGTCGTTGTTCCAAATTACCTCATTAACTACCTGCCTGGTCTCTATGCCACCCTTTCCATCCAATGCTATTCTGATTTGTCCACTTGCTGTAGCTGGAAGTTCTTTCCACTGCCTGGATATCCCTGAATAGACCAGCATTTCTGGTGTAAGTGCCATATTCAAAAGGAAATTGGGTACCCAGACAGGTCCTACCATTCTGAAGCTGCCCTCCACAGCTGTAAATGGATTTGTAAACTCAGGGCAGACGGCAGGAGAATATTTTCGGCCAGCTTTGTGGACAGAGGTTCTGGTGAACAGAGCAGCACAGAGGAGGAACATCCCCTTCCCTAAGGGTTACCAGAGGACACTATGCGACCTTGGCCTGAGGTTACTCTCTGGGTTAGGGAAGCCTCTACAGTTTGGAGGAACTCTCCAAAATATAATAAGAATGTGAATGACCTTCCACTCTTCCAGGATAAATGCTACAATTTTATTTGGCTGAATGACTGCTTTGCAACATAGAGTGATGCCACCTGTGTGGGTTCAATTCACACGCCAGTTGCTGATACCATGAAAGACTTTACTTCTCAACCTTTCGCCTCATCAGAGGTATGGCGACCCTTAGATTCAGGCACCACCATCTCTCTCTCATTCTATTGAGAGACCAGTCCCATGGTCTGGTAGGACTATGGAAAACTTTAAGATAACCCTATACCTTAACTTGGCAACTCCTAAGTTCTCATGAAGTAAGGCCGAATCAGAGAAAAAGAGTTTGTCATGGTCCATTTTTCACTTTTTATGTGGAAGAAGAAGTGATCTCATGAATGGATGACATTAAAATCTGTTGTGAGATGAGGTATTCTACAGGACATTTATAGAACATAGAACATAGAACAGTACAGCACAGAACAGGCCCTTCAGCCCACAATGTCATGCCGACCATTGATCCTCATGTATGCACCCTCAAATTTCTGTGACCATATGCATGTCCAGCAGTCTCTTAAATGTCCCCAATGACCTTGCTTCCACAACTGCTGCTGGCAACGCATTCCATGCTCTCACAACTCTCTGTGTAAAGAACCCGCCCCTGACATCTCCTCTATACTTTCCTCTAACCAGCGTAAAACTATGACCCCTCGTGTTAGCCATTACTGCCCTGGGAAATAGTCTCTGGCTATCAACTCTATCTATGCCTCTCATTATCTTGTATACCTCAATTAGGTCCCCTCTCCTCCTCCTTTTCTCCAATGAAAAGAGACCGAGCTCAGTCAACCTCTCTTCATAAGATAAGCCCTCCAGTCCAGGCAGCATCCTGGTAAACCTCCTCTGAACCCTCTCCAAAGCATCCACATCTTTCCTATAATAGGGCGCCCAGAACTGGACGCAGTATTCCAAGTGCGGTCTAACCAAAGTTTTATAGAGCTGCAACAAGATCTCACGACTCTTAAACTCAATCCCCCTGTTAATGAAAGCCAAAACACCATATGCTTTCTTAACAACCCTGTCCACTTGGGTGGCCATTTTAAGGGATCTATGTATCTGCACAGCAAGATCCCTCTGTTCCTCCACACTGCCAAGAATCTTATCCTTAATCCTGTACTCAGCTTTCAAATTCAACCTTCCAAAATGCATCACCTCGCATTTATCCAGGTTGAACTCCATCTGCCACCTCTCATCCCATCTCTGCATCCTGTCAATGTCCCGCTGCAGCCTACAACAGCCCTCTATAATGTCAACAACACCTCCGACCTTTGTGTCGTCTGCAAACTTGCTGACCCATCCTTCAATCCCCTCATCCAAGTCATTAATAAAAATTACAAACAGTAGAGGCCCTAGGACAGAGCCCTGTGGAACCCCACTCACCACTGACTTCCAGGCAGAATATTTTCCTTCTACTACCACTCGCTGTCTTCTGTTGGCCAGCCAATTCTGTATCCTGGCAGCTAAGTTCCCCTGTATCCCATTCCTCCTGACCTTCTGAAGCCCATATACACCACATCCACAGCTCGACCCTCATCAACTTTTCTAGTCACATCCTCAAAGAACTCGATAAGGTTTGTGAGGCATGGCCTGCCCCTCACAAAGCCGTGTTGACTGCATTTGATCAAGCCATGCTCTTCCAGATGGTCATAAATCCTATCCCTCAGAATCCTTTCTAACACCTTGCAGACGACAGACGTGAGACTTACTGGTCTGTAATTGCCGGGGATTTCCCTATTTCCTTTCTTGAAGAGAAGAGTTACATTTGCCTCTCTCCAGTCCTCAGGTACGACTCCAGTGGAGAGCGAGGTTGCAAAGATCTTCGCAAGTGGCGAAGCAATTGCATTTCTCGCTTCCCAAAGCAGCCGAGGACAAATCTGGTCCGGGCCTGGCGACTTGTCAATCTTAATGTTTGACAAAATTTTCAGCACATCAGCTTCCTCTATCTCTATCCATTCCAGCATGCACACCTGCTCTTCAAAGGTTTCATTCACTACAAAGTTTGTTTCTTTCGTAAAGACAGAAGCAAAAAACTCATTTTGGGCTTCCCCTACCTCCTCAGACTCCACACACAAGTCCCCTATGCTATCCCTGATTGGCCCTACTCTTTCTTTGACCATTCTCTTATTCCTCACATAAGTGTAAAATGCCTTTGTGTTTTCCCTAATTCGTTCTGCCAAGCCTTTCTCGTGCCCCCTCCTGGCTCTCCTCAGACCATTTTTGAGCTCCTTCCTTGCCTGCGTGTAATCCTCTTTAGCTGAACTTGACCCTAGCTTCCTCCACCTTATGTAAGCTACCTTCTTCCTTTTCACAAGAAGCTCCACCGCTCTCGTCATCCAAGTTTCCTTTATCTTACTCCTTCTTGCCTGTCTCAGAGGGACATATTTACTCATCACTCGCAACAACTGTTCCTTAAACAGTCTCCACATGTCTATAGTTCCCTTACCATGGAACAATTGCTCCCAGTCCATGCTTCCTAACTCATGTCTAATCGCGTCATAGTTTCCTCTTCCACAATTAAATATCCTCCTATTTTGCCTAATCCTCTCCTTCTCCATAGCTATGTAGAATGTGAGGCAGTTATGGCCACTATCACCAAAATGCTCTCCCACCACAAGATCTGATACCTGCCCCGGCTCGTTTCTGAGCACCAAGTCTAGAATGGCCTCTCCCCTCGTCGGCCTGTCAACGTACTGCGTTAGGAAACCCTCCTGAACACACCTTACAAAAACAGCTCCATTCAAATCTTCTGCTCGAAGGAGGTTCCAATCAATATTAGGAAAGTTAAAGTCACCCATTACGACAACCCTACTGCGTCCACACTTTTCCAAAATCTGCCGACCTATGCTTTCTTCAATCTCCCTGCTGCTATTGGGGGGCCTGTAGTAAACCCCTAACGAGGTGACTACTCCCTTGCTGTTCCTAATTTCCACCCATACTGACTCAGTAGGCAGATCTTCCTCGACAAAGGAAGCTTCTGTAGCTGTGATACCCTCTCTGATTAGTAGTGCTACACCCCCTCCTCTTTTTCCCCCCTCCCTATTCTTTTTAAATGTTCTAAACCCTGGAACATCCAGGGTTGGAGTACTTGTCATATGTTATAAAGACCTTTTTTGTTTACATAATGTCTAATACGTTGCTGTCTTATTGAGACAGAAAGCTGTCAATCACCTTAGTGTATAGTTTAAACATGAACGCCATTGGTCAGTCTTGTGTGCAACTGATTGTTTTGTTTGTACATCTTTAATCAAAGATTAACAGGATATTAATTATAATTTACACAGCTCAATCTTTCTTAAAGTTGATTTTATACCACCATTATACAAAAGAAAATGACAGCTTCTGGTGTATGGAACATATTTATGGAGCAGGAATTGATAATACCCAGTTGAATACAAATCATGTTAGCAATCTTCAGGTCCCGAGGCAAGGATCTGCAACAAAAAAAATTGCTTTATGCTTTAAAAGGGGAAAAAATGAAATCCATCCAGATAATCTGTAAGTGATTTAACTCAAGCTGCACTGACACTTTAGAATTTCCATAAGAATTTAAAAATGCAAGGATTAGACTAATCAGGATTAATGTTGTGTTAGGTATGCTTATGACATTCTCTCTTGTCTGGATTCCCTTTATTGAAACTTATGCTGTGAGGAACATCCAGACTATCAGATGTTGCTGCCAATAACCAGATTCCTTTCAATAAGACAGTTACTAACTTGATTCACACAAGGTTCTGGTTAGCCTTCTACATTCTGAGTTATAACCTCTCATTTCCTTTATAAAGTCAGTAATATTGTCAAAGAGGGCTGGAGGTCCTCAAACCCACACTTTATCATGCATTACTAAACAAATTATAGCAGTTATAAAATTCCCAAAGACATTGTAATTTATATTCTAGTGACTACATTTTCATATTATCTGGTTCAGAGGCTATGATTTCATATGAATGAAATAATTTGAGTATTTTAACAAAGTTGTGTTACTATCTGGAAAATCTTCACTCATTTTGTTGCAATTAATACGCAAAGCTTGGAACAATTTTCAAGAGTTTATATGTTCACAGTTTTACTGCTAATTAATAACAAGTGGATTTCAGCATCCTCGTGCTGAAATGCAATTTGTGTATTTCACAGCAGCACAGCAGTTAAGTTCCACTTACAGAAATAACCAATATTGTGAGTTTCTTTTTCCAGTTTTAAAAGTGTTAACGCTTCTACTTTGGAGATTTATTAACACTAAAAAGTACTTGAGAACTCACTAATGCTTTATTTTGAACAAACCTTTGAACACTTTAGGTCAGTCATGATTAAGCTTGCACTTTGGAAGCAAAAAATTCTAGGATGTGCAACCCATTTGTGGGATTTCTAAGTGCAAAATCTAAGCTCACAGCAGCATGGGGCATATATGCTGTTGGAGGTGCTGTCCAACAGATGACATGTTAATGTAAACCTGATTTGCCCTCTCTCAGGAAAGTTAAAATTCCACTATTTCAGAAATGAGTGGGAGAATTTCTCCGAGGATCTGTTGTGTTATATCTCGTGGTCATATCTCCAAGTTCACCAATGTATCAAAGCATGTGATCTGAGGGTATAGCAGTCTGATACTGCACATTACCCTGGATCACTAGACTCATGGTACACCACTGGGAGCGTGCAACTCTATGTATTTAATAATTAAAGGCTAGCCCAGACACTTAGATGCCTGAATAATGTTTCAGGCCCAGACCCTTCTAGGCCTGAAACGTCAGCCTTCTTGCTTCTCTGATGCTGCTTGGCCTGCTGTGTTCATCCAGCTCTACACCTTGTAATCTCAGATTCTCCAGCATCTGCAATTCCTACTATGTCTGAGAAATGTAATGTTCGAATAATACAGTGAGCTGTAACAAGCATCTGTCAGGTTCTTTAATACTATAACATCATATTCAGTGCCTTGTCTTATAGGAGATGACATTATCATTGCCACATCAGGTGAGACACCTTTAGCTATAACTCACATCAGTGTCCCAGCTAATATTTATACAAATATACACAGTTGGAGCAAAAATAGACCATTCTGCCCCCTGAGCCTGCTCTGTCATTCATTAAGATTGTGGCTACTCTGTTTGTTTCAAATCCTAAATTTCCATCCCTCAGTAATCCTTGATTCCTCTGCCTTATGATAATCCATCAAACTCCGTATTAAAAATATTCAATGACTCCACCTCCACCACTTTCTGAGGCAAAGAGCTTCAAAGTCCCACAAATCCAAGAGAGAAAAAAAAGTTATCTACATCTTTGTACTGAAAGGGTGACCCCTAATTTTAAAACAGTGCTGCCTAGATTTGGAGTGGCCCATAAATGAGAGCCATCTTTTCCATCTCCACCTTACCAAGACCATTCAGGATTTTAAACACTTCATCAAGTCACCCCTCACTCTTCTAACCTCCATTAGAAACAAATCAAATCCATTCTCATAACTTTCTCATTGCAGTTATCAGCTTCATCAAGCTTCTCTGCACAGCCTCAAATACATTTACCTGTGCCTTAAATTAGAAGATCAAACCTACACAAAGTATTTAAGAAATTTTCTCATCAGTACCTTGCATAACTGGAGTATAACATCTGTACTTTGACGTTCAATTAATTTCATAATAAAGGATATCATAATAAAGACGTCTTCTTGATTATATGTTGCACCTGTATTCTAATCTTTAGAGACCCATGCGCTAAAACATTGAAAAATTCCTGCAGAATTTTCAAGTTGTTCTCCATTTAAGAAATACTCTGCTTTTTATTCTTCTTGCCAAAGAGAACAAGTTCACACTTTCCCTCTTAACACTCTATTCACTCAATGTATCTATACCTACTTACTTTTTTCCACAATATGCTTTCCTGGTGTTATCTGCATACTTAGTTATCATGCCATCATTCCTCACATTGAAATCATAAGACCATAAAATATAGGAGCAGAATTAGGCCATTCATCCATCAAGTCTGCTCAACTATTTGATCATGACTGATAGGTTTCTCAACCTCATTCTCCTGCCTTCTCACCATAACCTTAGATCCCTTATTAATCTGTCTCTGTCTTAAGTACACTCAATGACTTGGTTTCCACAGCCTTCTGCGACAATGAGTTCCATTGATTCATCACTCTCTGGCTGAAGAAATTCCACTGCATTTCAGTTCCAATTGGTCACCCTGTTCACTCTGAGGCTGTGCCCTCAGCCCCTCGTCTCTCCTGCTCGTCAAAATGTTTTCTCCGCTCAACTCTATCTCAGCCTCTCAGTGCCTGTAAGTTTGAATGAGATCCCCCCTCATCCTTCTAAACACTAGAGTGTAAACCCAGAGTCCTCAGCTGCTCCTCATATGGTCAACTCTTCATCCCTGGGATCAATTTTGTCTGCCTCCTCTGGACCCCTGAAGACCATTATATCCTGGCTTTGAAATAGGACCCAAAACTGCTCGCAACATTCTAAATGCAGTCTGACCAGAGCCTGATACAGGCCTGTACAGCCAATTAGAATGCCCTGAGGTCAAAACATCCAAGTTATTCTTTCTCTTTGTTTGATATGGACTTCCAATCTTATGTTCATCAACGACCAGTTAACTGGTGTAACTGCTGGTACATAGAATCCCTCCAGTGTGGAAACAGGCCCTCCAGCCCAACAAGGCCACCTCAAGCCTCAGAGCATCCAGCCCAGACCCATTCCCTTATAATCACCTAATTTACACATCCCTGAACACTACAGGCAATTTAGCATGGCGAAGCCACCTAACCTGTACATCTTTGGGTTATGGGGCGAAAGCAGAGGACCTGGAGGAAACCCATGCAGAAACGGGGAGAATGTGCAAACTCCACATAGACAGTTGCCCGAGGCTGGAATTGAACCTGGGTTCCCGGCGCTTTGGAGCAGCAATGCTAGCCACTGAGCCATCTTGCCAAGATTTACCCAGTTGCACATGTCCAGCTTAAAACTTTTCTTCCAGAATTATTCCCACTCAAATATTACCTGCAGTCTAATTGGCTTGGTGCTGGATGAGAACTTATAGGAAGATATTCATACAATGTTTTTGACGGTGGAATTCTGAAATTAATCAATGGTGGAAATACTCATCAAGTCAGGCAACATCTTATTGAGCTAGAAATAAAATTAACTGTCAGGATTTTCTCAGTTGTGTTGCAATCCCAATGTCAGGAGAATGTGCAGGACTCCTGCCAAGTTTGCCGACAGCACACATTCTGTGGAGGTATTAAGGACGTCTGCTGGGTTCCTGAGGTATCAAAGGTGAAGTGAGGGTCCCACTGCTGCTGGGACAGGTATTGGGACTGACTTACCTGGAGGTTTCCTGAAAATCAAAGGGGCGTCTCCTAGCAGGAATTATTTTGGCCCCAATCATGGCTTTTCAACCTTATGGCTCCTTCACTGGAACATGGAGTCTCTGGCACCAATGGCGACCTGCACTGTCATTGGGAAGCTACTCACATGGAATGGGCCAGGTATGTAATGCAGTAGTGGGCCAATCTGATGTTGGGAAGCTGCCCTCACCTTCAGAAAACAGTCACTGAATGGGACATTGCTTGTCCTCATTGGCTGCCTGTCACTCTGGAGTGGGCTGTTGAATTTGCTTGTTCCGACCGATCCAGCAATTCCCGACAATAGGTCATTGAGCCGAAATGTGAGCCCTGTTTCTTTCTTTGTAGGTGTGGCTTCGCTTGCTGAATGTTTCCAATTTTCTTTTGCTTTTATTAAAGGCATTAGTGTTGGTGTAACTAACATGTAAAAATTCAAAAGGTGTGTCACACTTGAAGGGCTAAATTATCCCTTTATTTTAAGCTGTCATGTCATGTCATAAATGGCAGTCTTCAATTTCAAAAGGGTTCCACCATGACAGTACATGCTAAATCTCACACTTACTCTGTAAATGTGGGAACAAAATCATATGGGAAGCAAAAACACCTAGCATTGGCTTTGGAGATAGTAGGAACTGCTGATGCTGGAGAATCTGAAGTAACAAGGTGTAGAGCTGGATGAACACAGCAGGCCAAGCAGCATCAGAGGAGCAGGAAAGCCGATGTTTCAGGTCTAGAAACGTCACCTTTCCTGCTCCTCTGATGCTGCTTGGCCTGCTGTGTTCATCTAGATCAACACCTTGTTATATATAGCAATGGCTTTTTGCTGGTTTTGGTCGATGTCAATCTGGGCAGATTCAGGCAGTCAGGGGTCCCAGGTGAGGGTCTAATGAATAAATGCTTAGGAGCGTCAAATAATAAGGTAAGGATCGCCAATGATATCTTTCATTTTTACTACCTTGTTACTGTTAAGTCCTGAACCTGCTAAATAACATTAACAGTAAAAGCTGGGAATTGACCTCTTCTGTTATGGCCTTGAAAAATAATAGTAGACTGTTCTCAGGTTGTACATAAGTATGATTGGACATTTTGTTTATATTGCACAGTGGATATTTGTGACTTGAGGCATTTCAGAGTGTCAAAGTGATTGTAGCAGATAAAAATCTCTCATAATACATCTTCTTCAGTGACCATCTGACAATTCTGCTCTGGGCAGGGAAGGCACAGGTGGAAGAGGAAGGAAGAAACAGAGCAGAACAAATAAAAAGAAAGCTCTTGGCGCACTGTTCATTCCCATTCTCTAAAAAGAGCTTTATTGGCCCAGAGCAAAGGATTTTATTTATTGCAAAATATACTTATTAATAGAAGGCAATCTTTATGTACATGCACAGTTAATGTAGCCATTCCAATCTATATTGTCATTATTCACAGAGAATAAAATATACATTGGCATTTGTCTTTTTCTGTATTTACAATTAACCTCTTGGCATTTAGGTGAGGCATCAGCAGGGTCTGGTTACTGAATGGATCTCCTGCTTTGCTTTGGCAGAAGGGCCTTACATGGTGGCGTTTTCCCACTGCCCCAAGCTTTATTGCATCCCTCAGCACATGGTCCTGAACCTTGGGATGTGCCAGTCTGCAGCACTCGGTCAGGCTCAACTCTTTCAACTGGAAGATCAGCAAGTTTTGGGCAGACCAAAGCACGTCTTTCTCTGCATTGATGGTCCTCCAGGCACAGGTGATGCCGGTCTCAGTGTGCATCCTGGGAAACAGACCATACAGCACAGTGTTTGGGACTAACTTCAACGAAAACCACTGCATTTCTCTCCAGGATAACAAAGTTATGGAGCTGGATGAACACAGCAGGCCAAGCAGCATCTCAGGAGCACAAAAGCTGACGTTTCGGGCCTAGACCCTTCACCAGACCTCCTTTGCATAGGCACATTCCAGAAGGAGGTGTGTGACAGTCTCGTCCTCTCTGCAACCACATCAAGGGCAGCATGCGGTGGCACAGAGAATCTGGGCATGCATGAAGGATCTCACAGGCAGGGCCTTTCTCACCACCAGCCAAGCAATGTCCTACTGCTTGCTGGAAAGCTCTGGTGGTAATCATTCTGCCCAATGACTGTGGCAGCCTGCACAGCAAACCACCCGACAAGATCCACCCTCTCCTTTCCCCAAAGGGTCTCAAGGATGCTACGTGCTGACCACTGCCTGATGAACATATGGTCAAAGGTGTTTCTCTTCACAAATTTCTCCGCAAAAGAAAGGTGGTAAGGGACGGACCAACTACTTGCAGTGTTCTGCAGCAGCGAGGCCAGGCCTATCCTTCACAACACCGGAGACCAGAAGAACCTCAGTACGTAGTGACACTTGGTGTTTGCCTGCTGAGGGTTTACGCACAGCTTGATGCAGCTGCACACAAAGGTGACCACCAGGATGAGGGTAGCATTGGGTATGATTTTCCCCCCTTATGTTCTTAATAAATAATGTCCTGTTGAATTTGGTTCCACTTTCGAACTCCAAACAAAGTGAAATATAGCCCGGGTGACTGCAGTGGTACAGATTCGGGGAATAGGCCAGACCTGTGCCATGTACACTAACACTGAGAGTACCTCACTCTTAATGACCAGGTTTGTTTCCCACACTGGAGACGGACTGGCGCTCCCATCTGCCTAGTTTCTAGAACATAGAACATAGAACATTACAGCACAGCACAGGCCCTTCAGCCCTCGATGTTGTGCCGACCTGTCATACCGATCTCAAGCCCGTCTAACCTACACTATTCCATGCACGTCCATATGCTTATCCAATGACAACTTAAATGTACCTAAAGTTGGTGAATCTACTACCGTTGCAGGCAAAGCGTTCCGTTCTCCTACTACTCTCTGAGTAAAGAAACTACCTCTGACATCTGTCCTATATCGTTCACCCCTCAATTTAAAGCTATGCCCCCTCGTGCTCGCCGTCACCATCCGAGGAAAAAGGCTCTCCCTATCCACCCTATCTAACCCTCTGATTATTTTATATGTTTCAATTAAGTCACCTCTCAACCTTCTTCTCTCTAATGAAAACAGCCTCAAGTCCCTCAGCCTTTCCTCGTAAGACCTTCCCTCCATACCAGGCAACATCCTAGTAAATCTCCTCTGCACCCTTTCCAAAGCTCCACATCCTCCTTACAATACGGTGACCAGAACTGTAGGCAATACTCCAAGTGCGGCCGCACCAGAGTTTTGTACAGCTTCACCATAACCTCTTGGTTCCGGAACTCGATCCCTCGATTAATAAAAGCTAAAACACTGTATGCCTTCTTAACAGCTCTGTCAACCTGGGTGGCAACTTTCAAGGATCTGTGTACATGGACACCGAGATCTCTCTGCTCATCTACACTACTAAGAATCTTACCATTAGCCCTGTACTTTGCCTTCCGGTTACTCAACCAAAGTGCATCACCTCACACTTGTCTGCATTAAACTCCATTTGCCACCTCTCAGCCCAGCTCTGCAGCCTATCTGTTATCTTTCTGTCTCACTTTGGTGACACACTCCTCCCAAGTTTTTCTGCACGCCCCTGCCTTTCCAAATTAAATACCCAGCACCTTCAGGTAGCCTGTCCTGACGGTGAAGGGAATGAAGGATTGGTCAGCCCAGTTCACAAAGAACACTGCCTCGCTCTTACCCCTGTTGACCTTGGCACCTGAGGCCAGTTCAAACTAGTTGCAGATGCTCAAGACTCTGCTCACTAACTGCAGATCTGAGCAGAAATTGGCAATGCCATCCATGTACATGGACACTTTGACCGGCAGGCATCCGCTACCTGGAATAGTCACCCCCTCTCAGACTCGCATCCTTCCTGACGGATTCTGCAAAGTACTTCTATGCACCATATAAACAAGGGCTGGCAAGGATGTCGCACTTCTCCAGAAAAGCATCATGTTGTTTCCCCCCACAAGATCTGCAAGATATTGCCACAGCCAGCAATGCAACTGTATCCTTTGAATTAAAAGTTATTGCAGCTTAAAACAGTCTTGTTTTCAGTTCCCTTCGGCTCCCCACCAGGATTACAATGAGCAGTAGACGATTGCATCAAGAAGTTGAATCTCTCACGACCTTGGAATGTTCCAAAGTACTTTAAAGCCAATGGAATAATTTGCAGATTAGTCACTGTTATAATAAAGGAAGCACAGCAGCCAATTAGCAGACAAGCTCCCACAAACAACAACATGATAACAACCAGATAATCTGTTTCTGCAATGTTGATTGAGAGATAAAAATTAGCCATGACACTAGGGTAACTTCCCTGTTCCTCTTCAGAACAGTGCCATGCAATCCTGTAGGTCCTGTCAGGGGCTTCATTCATCAGCAAGTCTGCAAATCCCTCAGTGCAGCCTCGATATGGTGTGGTCACACCTTTGGGCAGAGACCTGAACCCACAGTCTTTTGATTAAGGGGTGAGTGCGTGACCAGTTGTACCAAGAGTGATCCTACAAAGTTTGTACTGCAACTGACACCATGTTTCTGCAACAGACCATTGTAACACCGTCCCTAAGAATAATCTGGAGCGGCAGGATAGGGACCTGGGATTCACACAGCAAGCTACCACAGGGCTGTGTATCATCATCCATAACAACGCAGACTGTTTTGCAGCAATGCTTTTGTGAATAGCAAGAACGTCTGCTCTGTTCATCAGCCACTCTGCCTGTTCTCCTGATACTTTTATTGCAGCAAACCTCCTTCGTCCCCACCCACTGCCACACACTGTTCACATCACGGCTAACCCCTGCACATTTGACCCATTACTCTTTTTGCTGAGAATCCATACTTCATGGATGAACAGGGTAACAGCCAGGGGTCACCTCCTCCCAGTTGTCCTGGGGGGAGGACAGGGCAGGTGTGATTGGAGGGCAGGCCAGGAGCAGGAGCAGAGGGAGGGCCAGCATCTGGTGTGGATCCCCCATGAAGCTCCCAGAGGTGACCCTCAGTCGGTGGCGGAACCAAGAGAGGTCTATCCCAGGGCCGAGAGCCATTGGCTGCGGATCAGCCAGCTGCAGATCTCCAAGCAACTGCATCGAAGGTGAGCTTTGCTGTTGGGGGAGGCTGTCACTGATCTTTGCACCATGCTGCAGGGTGAACTGAACTCCTGGGTTTGAGACAGACCCAATGCCTATGGCCATGAAGATCATTGTGGCTCTGACCGTTTACACATCCAGCTCTTTCCAGCAATTGGGAACAACTGTGGAATCCCTCTGACTGTGGTTCATTCCTGCAATAAGGAGACGCCCAATACTCAGTTAAAGAGGCCTGGTGACTCTCTGTGTCACTGGACTGACCCTAGCACCCAGGCTGCCAGCACCAGGCAAGCAGGAAAAGGGTGCCACTCATTGCTCACATAGAACCATCAAGGCCCCACTGGTCTGCAACCAGCCATTCAGAGGACATCTGTTCGGTGCCTGCAAAATTCCTGGATACTGTCATAGTACTATAGCCCTGGGATCCAAAGATTTTCCAGCTCTCTGTGCATAGAGACATAGAATCATACAGCACAGAAACAGGCCCTTTGGTCCAAACAGTCCATGCTGACAAACTAAAGTAGCACCATCTGCCAGGTCCTGGGCCACATTCCTCCAAACCTTTCATGTACTACTTATTCCAGAACCCTCACCCCATCCCCCTCTCTGATGAAGGGTCTAGGCCCGAAACGTCAGCTTTCCTGCTCCTGAGATGCTGCTGGGCCTGCTGTGTTCATCCAGCCTCACATTTTATTATCTTGGATTCTCCAGCATCTGCAGTTCCCATTATCACTGATACAATTTTAACCTCACTGCGAAGCCTCTTCCAGGGATGCCTAACCTGTAGAAGTTACCCTCCTCCCTCCGGACCAACCTTAGGGAATCTCTCTCCCATTGCAACTCTCTTGTAATCTCTTCGGCCTTGAAACTGCTCTCTCCATCTTCGGTCCGCCTCCCCCGCTCTCCCTATTTATTCCAGAACCCTCACCCCATCCCCTTCTCTGATGAAGGGTCTAGGCCCGAAACGTCAGCTTTTGTGCTCCTGAGATGCTGCTGTGCCTGCTGTGTTCATCCAGCCTCACATTTGATTATCATGTACTTATCCAAATGCCTTTTAAATGTTGTAATAATACCCACATCCGCCATTGTCTCAGGAGGTTCATTCCACACACAAACTATCCTCTGAGAGACATCACTCCTGTGCCATATCTGGCCTCTCCTCTCCCCACCACTCCGTTTCATTGGAATTTTGCGCACTCTTCCCTGCATGCATGCAGGGCTGCATTGCATATGATGCCACATGTAAATTCTGCATGATGAGGTATTATGTTTGGAACGGTGAGAGTGTTCCTGAAGGAGTGCATGTGTCGTTACCCACAGTTGTGGTTGTCAGTAAAGACTGCTTTTGAAAAGTATCTTCATTGAAATGCTTGCAAACAAATGATCACTCTGGTATGTATCCCTACTGCCTGCCTGAGATATTTACCTTCCAACTCACCTTTATTTGTCTACGTTCATGGAATGTGCAATTGCTGGATAGTAAGTTGTGTCCCATCCCTGATTGTTTCAACAGAGTGTCTTGCTTGCATGTTTCAGAGGGTAGTTAAGGGTTAACTACAATGTTGTGGGCCTGGAGCCAGATGTAGATTGTACCTAGTGAGGAAGCAGATTTCCTTTCCTAAAAGATATTATTCCTTGATACTGCAGCACTAGCTCTAGTCTGTGTAATTGGCATGACCTGCAATGAAGTCTCAATCAGCTCCCCATCTTTCAACAGTTTCTGTCGACTGCAACAGAGTTTTATGTAAATTTTAGCATAGAACTGTATCACACTTCAATTTAAACACTGTGCCTGTACTGGACAAAATTCAGAAGCTAATTTGCAATGTTTGTTTGAGTGAAAGAAACACGAATTTTATTAATTACTGCTCCTAAGAAAAATAATAAAACATGACATCAAACACAAACACAGGTATGACATTTGAAATAAAAAGATAAAGTGTCTTATACAAAAATGAAGATCAAGAACAGAGATTTTTTTTAAAAAACGTTTTTAGGGCGCTTTCAATATTAGATTTCTAATCTGAGACTATATTTGTTGATGTCTTTTATCCTCAGCCATGGTGAAGTTTGTAGAACCCTAGAGTTCCCAGTGAATGGCCATTCTCCAGTTTGTCCCTTGGCTGTGTTTTTAAAGAGGTTGAGAGATAAGGAGAGAAAGAGAATCTGCAGGCAGCGATCCTTGAAGTTTCTCGAAAGGTGTAAATCAACAGAGATACAGACTTGAGTGACTTGTTTGTCATTTTTATGACATTTAAGTTTGGGTCAAATTGGATTAGCATATGTTCAGGTGATCACCTGTAAACATTTTCAGCCTGTGTTTTTCCCATAGAATCCATACAGATTGAAAACAGGCCATTTGGCCCAAAGGGTCCAAGCCGACCTGCTAAACAGCAACCACCCTGACCCATACCATCCCCCATAATCCTGCATTTCCTACACCTGACCCACCTACACCCCTGGACACTATGGGAAATTTAGCATACACATCTTTGGACTCTGGGAGGAAACCCACCCAGACATTCGGAGAATGCAAACTCCACACAGGCAGGTTCCCAAGTTTGGGATCAAACCAGGGTCCCTGGCTTTGTGAGAAAGCAGTGCTAACCACTGAACCAGTGTCCTGTCCTGTAAGTAGAATGCTTATCAACAGTACATTCTTCCTAGAAACAGTAGATTGCAGTATGACAGAAGCATCTACCAAAAGCAGCATACCCACAGGAGAACAAAGTGTGGAGCTGGATGAACAAAGCAGGCCAAGCAGCATCTCAGGAGCACAAAAGCTGACGTTTTGAGCCTAGACCCTTCATCCCAAAATGTCAGCTTTTGTACTCCTGAGATGCTGCTTGGCCTGCTGTGTTCATTCAGCTACACACTTTGTTATCTTGGATTCTCCAGCATCTGCAGTTCCCATTATCACTGATACAATTTTTACCCACAGGAGGACTCTTTCACCCTTTTCCAGCAAGGAATGAGAATTTTTGGCTACATCTCCAACATATTCCATATTTAAAAATATGTCTGCAACAGCAACAAACTTCAGCAAATGTTATTGAGGTTCAAAAACTGAAATGATACATTGAAGTTCTATTTCCTTATGGTTTGGGAGATAAACCCAGTCAAGGTTCCCTTTTTAAAAACATATTTTAGCCCACAGCAGGCCCCAATTAATAAAAATCAGATTTTCACCGTGATCATAACAGGAAAAAATGTTCTACTGCGAATCAAACTAGAACTCTCGAGATGCACCAATTCAGAAGACAACTAAATGTTTTCGACATGCCCATTTCTGGGTGACTGCTGCTACCACCAACCTCTGAATGAGGGACACGTTGACAATGTCGAATTGTTCTCCCAGAGCCTCAGCCAGGTACATAGTCAATGACGGCACACCTTTGAGGTGTTAAAAAATCCCTCCGGCGGGTAGTTAGACCATTCAGTTAGACATTGAAGGTTTAAGTGCAAACAGAAGGAAGTGTGGAAGAGAGTTCATCCATGCCTGACTGGGAAAGAGACACAGGAGGGAAGGATTGGCAGAAATGTAGAAACTTATCTTGGCAGTCTCGCCATAACTTCTCCTGCACTGCAGCCAAGTCTTGACATAAATTTATTGACATCTTGCTGCCTCTCTGCTCCACTTCTGAGAAATTTGCTGCAGCATACTCCCACTTCAGAGGAGAGCCTCTGCTATGCCATTGAATTCAAGAGAGATTCCACTCACGTTGATCCTCACATTACCACTGTTGAGCCAGCCACAATCAAAATGCGCACCCTCCTTGTAAAGGGGACGTTACCCCAACACAGCAGCGACATTGCTGGATTTCCTGCCCTCCTAGTCTGTCTTTGATTAGTACTGTGAGATCATCGATGATTTTTAAAAATAATTTCCAGTTCTGAGAAAAGAAGAAGTCTCCTGCCAGATTCACTGAATGTATAAACAGCTATTTACCTATTCCCTGCATGATGTTGATGACAAGTGGCTCCATTGCCCAAAAAAAGGATATGTGCAGATCTAATGTTATTAATTACATGAGTTTCAGGAATAAATTGATCTGTTACTCATGCAAAGCCTAATATAAGAAGAGAGAAACATCTTTAGCAGTCTTAATGCGACTTGTCCTGTACTGCAGTAAAGTCCTGACATCAATTTATTGACATGTGCCACCATCTTGCTCCCCCGCTGCGAGAAATTTGTTGGAGGACACTGTCCACTTCTGAGGAGCATCCTTGATCATTGCTATACAACTATCAAAGATGCCTACCATTCCACTCCCATCAGCATTTTGGAAAATCAAATCACAGTGCTGCACTCCTCCTCCTGGCTTACAAGTGGAGATTGGAGCATGAAGGACCCAGTACCAAAAGAATGCAGTGTTGGTCTGAGGCAACACAGGGGCTCCAATGGGACTGCTTACAGTCGGTGGATTGGGGCATATTCAAGAACTCAGGCCAAACAAAATGAGAACATTAATACTGTTACAGATTTCATTAAGAAGTGTGTAGAAGACTGTGTACTGAAGAAGTTAATCCAAACGGCCCCCAACTGGAAACCATGAAAGAAGCAGGAGATCCACTCCCCACTATGAAGCCTGAGGTGTTCAAGTCGGACAACCCTGAACTATAGGGAATCCAGGCATGACCTTCGCAAGGCGCCAATAGGCACAACCAAACTAAACCTGAGAGCTAGGCCAACTACATGGACACCTGTCAGTTCTGGTAACACTTACATGACATCACAGGCTACAAAGCGAAGACAAACAAAATCACGGGTAACAGCACATCCCTGCTGAGGAGCTCAATGCATTCTACAGTCACTTTGAACTGAAGGGCAGTGAAACCATGTCACCTATCCCATCAGCCTCAAATAGATCTGTTCCCACGGTCGCCCCTGCAGACTTTGGATTGGCCTTCTTGTGAGTGAACCCCTGGAAAGTGACTGTCCTGGATGGAATCCCCGGCCATGCACTCAGATCCTGTGTGGACCAGCTGGCGGAGGGTTCACTGACATCTTTGACCTCTCCCTGCTACAATCTGAAGTCCCCTCCTGCTTCAAGAGGACCACCACCATCCCGGTGACAAAGAAACATTAGCTGCGTGCCTCAATGACTACCACCCAGTGGCTTTCACCTCCATAATTGTGAATTTCTTCGAGAAGTTAGACATGGCTCACCTCAGCTCCAGCCTAACAAATTGCCTTGATCCTTTGCAATTTGCCCACCAGTGCAACAGGTGCACAGCAGACGCCATCTCCCTATCCATACACTCATCCCTGGAATGCCTGGAAAAGGAGGATACCTACATCAGACTCCTACTTATTGACAAATCCACCTACAACACTGTCATTCCAAACAAACTCATTGATAAACTCTGAGACCTACATCTCGGCAGCTCCATCTGTAACTGGACCCTTGACATCATGGCTCATAGACCACAATCAGCAGGGACAGGCGACAATATCTCTTCTACCTTAATCCTCAATACTGGTGCCCCGCAATGCTGTTGTCTCATCCCTATACTCCTCATACACTCAAGACTGTGTGGCCAACTTCCACCCCAACTCCATTGACAAGCTTGCTGATTGACTCCACCATTCTAGGTCAGATCTCAAGCAATGACAAAACAGAATACAGGAAAGAGATTGAGTGCTTAGTGACATGGTGTAAAGACAACAATCTTTCCATCAATGCCAGAAAAACAAAGGAACTGGTCATTGACTTTTGGAAGCAGAGTGGAGGGCATGCCCCTGTCTGTACCATGGTGCTGAGCTGGAGATGGTCAAGAGTGTCAAGTCCTGGGAGGGATGATCACCAACAATCTGCCCTAGACCACCCACGTCGACTTGACAATCAAGAAAGCACAACACCTCTACTTCCTCAGGAGGCTAAGGAAATTCAGCATGTCCACAAGGACTCTTAACAATTTTTGTGGATGCACCATAGAAAGCATCACAGTGCAGTATGGCAAATGGTCTCCCCTAGACCGCAAGAAACTACAGATAATTGTGCACATAAACCAGTCCATGCAAAACAGCCTTTTATCCATTGACTCCATCCATACATCCTGATGCCTCAGGAAAGCAATCAAATAATCAAAGACCCCTCCCACCGCAGTTATACTCTCTTCCACCCACTTCTTCTGGACAGAAGACATAAAAGTTTGAATACACATACTAATAGATTCAAGAACAGCTTTTCCTCTGCTGTGAACTGTCTTTTGAACAGACCTCACAAATGTTAATTTTGATCTCTCTCTGCACCTTCTCTGCGGCTGTAACACTGTATTCTGCACTGTGTCCTGCTTCCCTGATTTACTTTGTATGGTATGATCAGCCTGTATAGCATGCAGAGAAACACTTTTCACTGTATCTCGATACACGTGATAATAATCATTCAACATGAAGGAAGAATTAATCATTAGCGAGAAGGTGAATACTCCAGCACAATCATGTTGTCAATTCCTCTCTCTGGTGACCTTTGTCCCAATAGGATAATAAACTAGTCAAGCACATTCTGGGGTGAACTGGTCTGTTCCAGCATTGCAAAACAGGCTCAGAATGAAGTGGCGGCCAATCTTCACCAACCCTTCTTTCTGCTGATGTTTACAGAATGACTGAACTTCTTTCTGGAAACTCCTTGTTGATGCAAAACCATCTTCCTGTTCATCCCTGAGATGTTTCTGTAATATGAAGATGGAGTAAAGCATCAGGCAGTCTCCCTGCTCTTTGGCCTGTTGAGTGCATTAATAACAAGTTAAGAGCCTATTACCAATGCCACTGTAATCATATGTGGGGCTAGCGAAGGAAGATTGAAGGAGGTTAGCAGGTAGGAATAGGGTGCCCTGATCTTGTTTCAGGCATGTCCTCCTCACAGGGTGGTACCCTCCTCACCTCCAAAATGTGAACTGCACCTCACACCAAGGGGGCCCCAAATTAGCTCCTCCCTAACCACTGACCTTGGGATTACTTGCCATCCAAGCAGTGCGCACTACTGATTTCTGGTGTTGTCGAAATAACTCTTGGGGTCAGCCTTCTTTTCTCTGCGGCTTTTAATTACGCCATTAGCCTCCTCAATATTTCTACAAATGTACAAACTTATTCAGCTGCATTTACAATAGCAAGTGTTGCATTTAATATTTTCATTAATAACATATAGGACTATGAACCATAGAAACATAAGGTCATTCAGCCCATTGAGTGTGGTTCACCATTCATTCAAATTGTGGCTAATCAGGTGATCCTCAACTCTGCCTTTCTGCCTTTTCCCTGTAACTTTTCATTCCCTTACTAATTAATAATCTGTTTATCCTAGCCTTGAATATTCTTAATGACTCTGCCTCTATAGCTCTCTGTGGTAAAGAATTCCATAGGTTCACAACGTTGGGAGAGAGGAAATTCTTCCTCATCGCGATCTTAAATGGGCAACCTTTTATTGTGGGATAATGCCCGCTGGTCCAAGACTCTTCTACAAGGGGAAACAACCTTACACATCTCCTCTGTTTTCTAAAAATCATGTATGTGTCAATAAGGTGGTTTCTCATTCATCGAAACGATAAAGACTCAACCGACTCAAACTCTCCTCATAACACAGTCCGTCTATGACCAGGATGAAACCAGTGAGATTAATCCGAACTCCTTCCAGTGCTGATAGAATAGAATGGACTGAAATAGAATAGAATATCTCTTATTGTCACATGTACTGCAGGACAGAATTACAAGAATACAGCGAAAGGTATTTAAAATGGCTGCCTATATTGGTGCCTAGGAATAAATCTTGGGTACAAAATGAATAAAGGGAAAAGTCATAGCATTATTTACCGTGTCGAAACACTAAGTTAGAAATAAGATAGTGATAACATAGCTAAAGAATTAATAATACAGCCCAGTAAGGAATTTCAAAAGGCAGCAGCTCAGCATGTACTATGACCATCCAGGCCAGGCCCCAGACCAAATACAGCCCCACTCCGCTCGAAACCTCTAGTTCGCTCTGCACAGGCACTCAGCTGCAACAAGGTAAGTTGCGCTGCTCTGGGAATCATTCCCTACTCGCTGCTCCAGGAATCGGATACGCACTTGCCCTGCTCCGGGACTCGGGTTTCCCCACTACACCCTGCTCCGGGAATCGGGTTTCAATCCCACACCTTGCTCCGGGACTCGGGTTTCCCCTCCCACTGCTCTGTGGCTCACCTCCCCTCACACTGTTCCTTATCTTGGGTTTTACCTTGCGCTCTCTGGGACTCGTTTCTCCCCTTCGCTGCTCCAGAGTGCAAAAAACCGGGAAGAAATTAAATGACATGAACAGGCGGAGCAGAAGAGCTCCAGCTGGAGTGTTCTGCTGTGCCATCCTAATATATCCTTTTCTAAGTAAGGGGACTACAACTGTTCACAGCATTGTATCTATTTAATATGTTAAAATTATGTATACCTTTAGTGTTCTGCTTAACCTGACCTGAGCCTCTGACTTTATTTCCCCTGCGTCACCAAGGCCACTGAGCAACATCTGTTGCTGTATTCTGCCACTGAAACCCTTATTTAAATGTTTACTCAACCATACATTGTCCTGCCTGATACTCAGTGCCTGTCTCTTTTCCTTCATAGTTTTCAATTCATCTAAATCTCTCCTTCCCATATTTCCCTCACCGAGCCTATGAGAATCTTGGCTATCACCCTTATTAATATTAATGACAAGGAAAATTGCATGAAGTGCATTACAGGTTGTTGAACTGTTACAGCGAGTTTTCGACTTGCAATGAATGTCAAAATCTACTTCCCTGAGGTCCTGAATTGCTGTTGAACTGTAAGTCATGACAGAACAGAAATGATGACTTTAAATGAGGACTGAATTTTGGCTGTCATCGCTACGTCCATTATTTCCCCACTTACTCAAATTTTCTCATCAGTGAAACTCTTAACTGTTTTCCATGTGTAATGCGGTGACACATTGATCACGATGAAACATACGTCTAACATTCACTTATCACTTATGCATTGTTTTCTTGACACAATTCTTGAATTTTTACCATGTTTTCAAAACTAATTAAAAATAAGTGGTCTGTGTAACCAGCTGTCTGACATCAATAGATTGCAAACTGATTTCCCAAGGACCTTATTAATGTGAAAAATCTGCAAATATGTCATTGCTCTGATCTTAAATCTTGGGTAAATCCAGTAGATAGAAGCTCGAAAATATTGTCTTCCATACAATCTATGCAGGCAAAGTTTAGATTGCCATTTAGTAACAGAGATGCAGCTGCAGATGAAATGCACCTCCACTGGTAAATTAACATCTTGAATTTCTACAAGTTTCTCCTGATTTCATGCTGTGGCTTTAGTAAAAGACCAGCAGAACCCTCTGCAGAAGCAGTGTAAGTGACCAATCCAAACAATTTCTCCTATGCATATTTCCTGCCAAGAAATTTTGTGTGTGATTCAAATTTTGAAATGTTCTTTATCAATAAAAGTCATGGTTTCCATTCGTGCTTCCCAGTTACCACAAACATATATAACTTGACAATAATTCTCTCGAAGTTATTGAAATTTGATTAGTTAGAACCCTTACAAAACCACAATTTCTACCACCTAGGAGGTCAGCGGAGCAGATATATGGGAACATCACTACCTGAAATTTCTGGTCCAAGCTACCCTCCATCCTGATTTGGAAGTATGAGCTGCTAGGTTAAAATCCTGGAACTCACTCTCTAGTATCATATGTCTACTGACACCAAATGGCTGCAGAGGTTCAAAAAGGCAGCTCATCCCCACCTTCTCAAGGGCAGTTGGGGATGGATAATGAATGCTGGCTGAGCTAGAAAAATACACATTCTCTGAATCAATGAAAAAATATCTCTCAATGATTCCATTGAATAACAGATTTGCTCACTCATTGGTATAAGTGTTTTGTCAATAATAACTTCACAGCATACAGCTATCTCCCTTGCAATGTTTTCCAGCTAAACTTCTCTTACGTAAGTCACATTAAAATTATCTTCCTCCCAAAAATGTTTTCATACCTGCAGTACACAATCCCTGTTTCCCAGCTCTAATAGGCCCTGCATTCCATTATTAAAGAAAGTTGATAAGTAAAGCCAGTGAGCCGATAGCTGCTGAATTGTTTTATGTCACAGATTTCCTGTCTGAAATAGTGGAGGAAGCTCAGTGGGCTGAATGACATTGCCCTGCCCCAATTCATATTTTTTTCCCTATGTATGTTCAGATGCATTGCTTATGTTAGGTCAGAAGTTCCACTTTCACATCCTAATCTCACCAAATAGGCCTCTTTTTCAAGCCATCCAAATCTCCTTTTCTGTGGCCTCAAGTTCCCCCCACTATTGCTTTTTCCACCATCAGTGGTTCGAGCAGTTACATTCCAAACTTGAAGCATTAAAAAGTAAATGTTCCGCTTCTGTGCTTCTGGCACACAGTAGAGCACATATCAGGAAATTGTATACTTCCAGGCCATGATTTTCCATTGAGAATAATTAATGGATAGACAGACTTAGGATGGAAGTTACATAATATTCCCAATATGTGCTCCTGGCGTGTGCCTGAAGAAAATTGCACTATTAATGAATTTTCTGATATTTGCAGTCTTCAATAAACATAAATTGCCATGAACAAACATAAGAGACCTGAGAACACTCAAAAATTCACTGTGGACATTTTCCAAAGTTTTGCACTTAAAAAAATGTATGCATAAATCACATTAATGGTTCAGAAGCAAAACTTTCAACTGGATTTTCTAGGGAAGCTAACTGGTGAGTAAATTTAAAATGTTGCAACAACAATAAATTACTTTTATACAAGGATGAGGCAAACTCGGACGAATGGAAGTCTGTGAGAGGGTAAAAAGCAGTAAACATTGAATCACAGAAGACTTATTCTTTCAGAGCCAAAAGGAAATGGAAATTGAGCAAAAGATGAAGCAAAGATGTGCCTGAGGGTATAAGGTAATTGTTTCAAAAGAGTTAATGTTAAGTTTCTTCTTTCAAATCTGATCATGCCTCACAGTCATTGAGTGGAAATACTCTGGGTCTTGCATGAGGTGCCAGTGTAGACAGATAAGACATACCTGCGTACTGATAGTTGTAGTTATGCTTAATTCATAAAGATTACATGCTGTTTGTGCTATCTTGTAACTAACCATACCTTGTTATGTAAAACAAGCATCGCTTCTTGTTAAGGCTCTTGAATGGCTTTTCCTCTGTCACTGATAATTAGACAATTACTTAGACACAACTTATAAACCCTGTCCCAGGTTTCCAGTGCTAGGATCAAAGTTTAAAGATAAAGATTTTTAAAAAGATCCCTCCTGCTCATTCCTATCAAGCCCACACATGCTAGGTTTAGGAAATCAGTTAAGTAACATAAATCCAATGAAAGTTTTATGTCAAGGGACAATCAAAAACAGCTAACAATATTTTCTTAAGTCCGCACTATTTGTTTGGACGGTTCCTTGAAAATAGTGTAAGTCCCAATGAAGTTATGCATTTTTAAAAATGGGAATTCCTTCTCACAATCCTAAAGGATGTCTTACCACCATGAAAGATGTCCTGGGACCAGGTGGAAAACGGCACTTCACCTTTCAAAAAGGAGGAAAATATCAAATTTCCCTGAAATCCTCACAAGCCGGTTCACACCCACATACCCTCACGCACATCCATTCCTCACCATGCCAATGCATGCAACTAAATGCACTACAGCAACTTCTACGGCTTCATACAAACCACAATGCAAACTTATTGTTACCTCTACTCACTATCTTCGCTCCTTGATACACCATGTTAACCGATTGAATAGCCACAAAAACCTTTGAAAATAAGAGGAAAAAAAAGTTCAATTAACTAAGGTTTCATTTTGTTGCTTACTCTTTTTTTCGAGAAAAGCACTCTCATTCTTTAAAAAAAATCTTGAAACTCATTGATAGTTATTGGCACTTCTTGATAGATTGCCTTTTGTTGACACTTGCTGACATTGTTCACATGTTGTCACTACTTCACATTTCTAGACACTTCTTGATAGTTCTGGACAGGCCTTGATATGTTAGATTGTTTCAAGGGATGTTTGCACCTTTTGTACACAATCTTTTACACAGTTAATTGCCCATTAGGGCATCTGACCACCCATATAATTCCTGAACCCATACCCAAAAGACATTTCACACATCCCCACCAAAGGGTTAACTGACTCCCGCCTTCCCGTGTCCCAGGGCCATAATTATAGCATAATTATTACTCAGCTCTTTAAAAGGGTGTACTTGGATATAACTAAGAAATTCACTGATAACAGACACATTATTACCAGGTTTAACCTAATCCCAGGCTTATACAGAAATCCAGATATGACCTCCACAAAGCTGTCAGAAATGCCAAGAGGCAGTACCAGACCAATTTAGAGGCCCAAACCAACCATATGGTCTCCCACCACCTGTAGGAGGCCCTAAACAACATTACAGGATACACAATGAAGCAGAGCAAGACATTGAACAAAGATACAGCCCTCCCTGACATGCTCAATATTTTCTATGCTCGGTTCAGACAGAAAGTCAGCAGCATGGTGTAACTTTTTTTTAACTATTCATTTTTGTGGGAGGTGAGCTTCTTCCTGAAGAAGGGTCCAAACCTGAAATGTCAGCTTTCCTGCTCCTCTGATGCAGCCTGGCCTGCTGTGTTCATCCAGCTCTACACCTTGTTATCTTAGACTCCAGCATCAGCAACTCCAGTTTCGAATCCCAGTTTGTGCTTCCTTTCAATCTAGAGTTGAAAAGTCAGATAAATTAGGGAGGTTTGATGCTTTACAAAATCTCTGACCTTTGTGATGACTCTGGGAATAGCAGGCCAAATTTCTAATGAATACCCTAGTGAGTCATAACATTGTTTGTATCTTACCTTTACAAAAACTCAGTTTGCTCTCCAGTTTATAATTTGAAGCTTTTTAATCCATAGGTTCCATTGAAAACAACAGTATAGTAAATTGGTCTGATTCAGACTAAGGCTGCAGCTCTTGCCACAATGAAGAGCATTTGCTTTGCAGGGACAAACACAAATCTTAGAAATTCCATCTCTTAGTGAACCAGATGGGTTTTTCCAACAATGGGCTCCCTATCATCATGAGACTCTTAATTGCAGATATCTAATGCATTCAAATTCAACATCTTCCATGATGGGATTCAAACCCAGGTCCCAGGACATTACCTGGGTCCCTGGATTAACAGTGCAGTGATAATACCACTAGGCCATCACCTCCCAACTATGAAGCAATAAATTAAATCAAATCAAATCTAATCAAACCAAATCTTCACACCCCAAGTCCAATATACCATGAACTCCAAAATCTGAATTCAGTGGAGTTGAATAGTTAAAAAAAAAGTTACACCATGCTGCTGACGTTCCGTTTGAACCGAGCATAGAAAATATTGAGCATGTCAGGGAGGGCTGTATCTTTGTCCACAGTCTTGCTCTGCTTCATTGTGTATCCTGTAATGTTGTTTAGGCCCTCCTACAGGCGGCGGGCGCCCATATGGTTGGTTTGGGCCTCTAAATTGGTCTGGTACTGCCTCTTGGCATTTCTGACAGCTTTGTGGAGGTCATATCAGGACTTCTGTATTAACGCCCCTGAACCTCCCCTCCCACCCCATCATGCCACTCACAAAAATGAGGAATCCCACAACTTTGGAATTTCTGACATTTCTGACACTTATGTTATCTTTCTTCAGTTGCTCCCACTTGTTAGTAAGACACAGAGGTGTGCTGGTTCCCTTAAAATGCTTCAGACTTATCAATTAAAAATCTCAGTGTACAATAGTGAGAACAGAGACACTGCTCTTGATTTGAGCTGGAACTGAGCACTTCTTTCTCCTATGACTTATTCCTAACTTAAAGCTATTTGGTTACCTGAGAACCAACCACACAATTGTCAGGAAGAAACTGGCTCAGTTTATCCTAACTGGCTACTAGTCCATAGACCAATCAATGTTTAACCTCCAGTGAAAAGCTTCATCAGCACAGCTTCTCAGCTCCAAATTAACTGCAGCTCACACTCCAATTATTGCTTGATCAAACAGTTTTTTTACATGATGCATGACATGGATGGCAGTCTACTTACATCAAAACATAGCCACACTTTCATACACTGATTTTTAGACCAGTTCTCTCTCATTTCAGGTCACAGTGTTTTAAAAATCAAAGTAAAAGACATTTAGAAGATATCAACTTTTATTAATGACCTCTAAAATCAATGGAAAGGTGTTACTATGTATCTTTGAAATCAAAATTCATAAGAAACAAGATTGTTATAAGAATTATTGATGTGTGTTCATTAGATTTCTTATTGGCCAAGAAAGATTTGTCTGCGAAGTAAGCTAACTAACGCTGGTGGGAAAGATAGACCAGAATGGCTCACAAGAGCGTCCTGAGAGAAGAACCACACTTACTGGGTTGAGATGTTCCCCTTTAGTATGGTACAGTACGGTACGGTACATGAGATAATGGGAACTGCAGATGCTGGAGAATCCAAGATAATAAAGTGTGAAGCTGGATGAACACAGCAGGCCAAGCAGCATCTCAGGAGCACAAAAGCTGACGTTTTGGGCCTAGACCCTTCATCAGAGAGGGGGATGGGGTGAGAGTTCTGGAATAAATAGAGAGAGAGGGGGAGGCGGACCGAAGATGGAGAGAAAAGAAGATAGGTGGAGAGGAGAGTATAGGTGGGGAGATATGGAGGGGATAGGTCAGTCCAGGGAAGACGGACAGGTCAAGGAGGTGGAATGAGGTTAGTAGGTAGGAAATGGAGGTGCGGCTTGGGGTGGGAGGAAGGGATGGGTGAGAGGAAGAACAGGTTAGGGGGGCAGAGACAGGCTGGGCTGATTTTGGGATGCAGTGGGGGAAGGGGAGATTTTGAAGCTGGTGAAGTCCACATTGATACCATTGGGCTGCAGGGTTCCCAAGCGGAATATGAGTTGCTGTTCCTGCAACCTTCGGGTGGCATCATTGTGGCACTGCAGGAGGCCCATGATGGACATGTCATCTAAAGAACGGGAGGAGGAGTTGAAATGGTTCGCGACTGGGAGGTGCAGTTGTTTATTGCGAACCAAGCGGAAGAGTTCTGCAAAGCAGTCCCCAAGCCTCCATCTCTTGTTTCAATTGCATAGGAGCTTGGTTAGACCACACCTGGAATACTGTGTACAGTTTTGGTCTCCTTATCTCAGAAAAGATATTATTGCCACAGAGGGAGTCTAGCAAAAGATCACTAAACTTGCTCCCAGGATGGCGAGGCTGTGTTATGTAGGTATTTTAGACAATCTCAGTAGGACACAATGTCCTGAAAGGCTGAATGGCCTTCTCCTTACCCTCACAGCAACCCTGAATGTAGTCTTTCCCTGCTCTTTTGCAGAATTGGACAGGGCAATTTTTCAGAGCAAGGGAACAGAGAGAGATGTATATGCTGCATTCTACCATTTTCTGTTTTCATTCCCCGCCGCCCGCTCCCCCCAACTCCACCACCCCAGGTGCCTGTGTTGTGCTGCAACCAGTTTATTCACTGCAACAACTGGGGAAAATTGAAAAGACATTCAAAAGACTGCTTCAGGGTAAAATTACCTTCAAGACACACACACACACGCAGAGCAACATTGTATATACTCGTTACAGAGCACTTCAAAGATCTTCTTAGATGGACTCTGAGGAAAAATTAGACAGGTTGGGTCTGTATTCATTGGTATTTTAAAGAATGAGCTACAATCTTATGGAAATATATATTTGAGTTTCTATCCCCAGAGGAAGCAAGAAGAATGATGGACATCAGAAATCAATTGGGTGAGTGTCCAGAAGTAAGTTTCTTGCCCTTTGGATAAACTTTAACAATAAAATTCTTTCTCCTTCGATAGTGAGGTGATCTTCCCAACCATCAGGTGCTGATAACCTAAAATACGTCAATTTGTATCTCATTAATTGCACAAGTCATTGGAATTATCTTCAATTTGCACGAGACATATTTGATGCTTCAGATACTCAACCACACAACATATACTTGATGATCTGATCTGCAGCCTGTATTCAAATTCCCTTAAATTCACTCTTATCCATCTAAGATCCAATAGATAAACATTTGGGTATTCAAACTTCCATCATCAGATAACCCACCAATTTTAGATAAATAAAACAAAGGGCTGTGGATGCTGAAGGTCTAAAATAAAAACAAAGGTTGCTGGAGAAAGGTAACAGGTCTAGCAGAGGAAGCAGGATTAATGCTTCAAGTCCAGTGCCTCTACTACAGAGCTGATAGTAAATGGGAAAAGGTGATATATATGCTGAAGAATGGGAGGTGGAGAGAGGCATGGGGGCTGGGGTGTTCCTGGAGGAGGGGAGGAGCGAGGAATGAGCAGATAGGTGGAGACAGAGTACAGAGAAAAAGAAAAACAGTTGAGCAGACAAAAAAGGAGTTGTATTATTGTAAATTATTTGGGTATTTGTATGCAAAACCCTCTTGAAATAACTCCACAAGAGACCAGTACTCCATCAACAAGTCACCATTTATTTACACATGGAAAATCCTTGACTGGCCTCAGAGTGAACAGAACCTCTGACACTCTTGTTTATATCTGTCAACCAGGATTCCCAAATTGGACCAGATTAAAAGACCCAATATATGACGTCCACTTGGCTGACCTCGCTACAATCACTGCACATCTCCAAAATGCTTCTTATATATTTACATCTTTTTATAAATAAGTTAACCAATACTGTAGATGTGGTTGCATTGTATAACTGAAGCATGACCTGCTTACATTTATATTCAATTCTTATGCCAATAAAAGATAACATTCTGTTTGTTCTCCTAATTCCTTGTTGTACCTGCATTCTAATCTTTTGTGATTCACGTACTTGGACAACCTGCTCAATCTGCATATGCAGTCCATGTTTCCAAAAATTTGATCATATCACATCGCTGCTGATTGTAATTTTCTTGAGTTCCTTCCTGCCTTTCATTTCCTGATTTATAGCTATTTTGGAGTTTTTTTTGTATTGTCTGCTGTGAATACGGATGGAAAATACATCTGTCATCTCCTTATGTTCCATTATTAATTTCCCAGGCTTACTTTCTATAAGAATAATGCTCACTTCAATAACTCTTTTTCTTTTAAAATTGCTATAAAGCAGAGGTCAACTCCTTCTCTGAATAACTAAAATGGAAAGACCCAGAGGCTCGCCTCACGTCGTAATCTGTTAAAGGAAGCGTGAAAATGGTATAACCTACCTCTGACCTCCCAATCTGTTATAAAGGGGAGGTTAAATGAAATTAACTCCTGACTCACTCAGTTATTAATAACTAACAATTTATTTATCTAACTCCAACAGTGAACAAATGAATAGAACCAGTAATAAACTGAACAATTCCCCATCAACTACTAACTCTTCCTAAATAAAACAAAATTCTAATGGTATGCTGTTCCAATAAATATAAGTACCCCTTGTATAAAATGAATTAAATGAAAAAAAGTTGAAAATTAGGCTCTTGAAACTACAGCCAGGATATGTCTTCCGGAATGTTGGGCTCCGTCTCTGCCATTCTTCGGTCAGCAACGCCTTTCTCCATCAAATTCTTGTATCAAGAATATTTGCAAAGAGTACCACTATATTTTTAGTCAGATGATGGTTTTTGGAGAGCTTAGAGAATTCTGTGAAAGCCAGTCACTTTATCCTTAGGGCTGCTGGTTGTTAACTCTAGGAGATGACAGCTGCTGTCACACTAAATTTCAAATGCCGTCTTCTTTTAAATCCTTGATGACCTATTAATATCTCACTATAGGAATGTTCCTAGGTTGTCAAAGCCATCAGATTTAAATTTAATTGGGTTTTGGTAACTAGCGCCTGGTTTAAATTAATTAGCTAAATTCAAACATTTGTTGTCTTTGTAAAAGTGCTGCTTTGCCTGCTAACAATATGGCCTTTTGATACACTGTTTCAATTTCTAGAACTCTGAGAGTCTGCTGCCGCCTTTTTTAATTTTTAAAAAAAATAATCTTTTTAAAGGGAGCACACACTCTTACCCCTATCATTTTACAAACATCAAATACTCCACCAAACTTTGCAACAAGATATATTTTATAAAATGCCACCACTTGCTGAGTGAAGAAATTCTGCCTCATCTCAGTTGTAACTGGTTTTGCATTTTAGTCTGAGATAAGTGAACTTTGTCTGAATAATGTCTAGCATCTTTCTTAAATAATGACATCAAAATTGCACGCACTCTTCCAGATGTAGCTCTGTACAACTGTAGAAAAACATCTTACTGTCCCTTCTACTTGCAAGATTCTGCAACATTCCATTTCCATTCCTTTCTCTCATTTTTAAGGCATCCACCTCAGACTCTTCCATTCCGTGATTTCATTGTCTCCCATTTCTAGAGAAAGGCTATCCACTAAAACCCAGTACAAACCCACTGACTCCCATAGTTACTGTGCCTGTACTTGCTTACACCCTGCCTCCTGTAAGAACTACACTTCATTCTCCCAGTCCCTCCATCTCCACCACGTCTGTTCTGATGATGCTACATTCCACAAGGCTGCTTCTGACATATTTCTTAACTGAGCAGTGTTCAACCCAGTTCCTGTACTTGTGCCCTTGCACCTTCCCCTCTGTTTAAGGACAAGACCAGGGCTCCCCTTGCCTTCACCTTACACTGCTCCCTGCATTCAAAGGATCCTCTACCATTCCCACCACCTCCAGGAGGATGCCACCACTAAAGACACTTTCCCCTCCCCTCAACTGCCAGAATTCTGCAGATGTTGTCCACTCTGTGACAGCCTGATCTCCTCCGCCATCACATCAAACACTCTGTCATCCTCAGAGCCCCCAT
The DNA here is from genome assembly GCF_030684315.1 of Stegostoma tigrinum. Taxonomy (NCBI): domain Eukaryota; kingdom Metazoa; phylum Chordata; class Chondrichthyes; order Orectolobiformes; family Stegostomatidae; genus Stegostoma; species Stegostoma tigrinum. Next base: position 38,117,401 of record NC_081357.1, read on the forward strand.
GGCACTTTCTGATGCAATCGCTGATGGTGTAACATTGGCCCTTTTTACCACCTCATTTCCCCAGGTCCCAAGTACACCTTTCAGTTGAAGCAGACATCTTTGAAGAAGAGTACTCAGACCCTAAAGAAGAGTCTTTGCACTCTGTTTCTCTATCCATTGAAGCTTCCAAACCTGTTGAGTTTTTCCAGAATTTTCCCATTTTGTGTTTAGTTTAACACTCTATTTACCTTCCTAATCACTGGCTGCAGCAGAATACTAATATTTTGTGATTCATGGTGCAGGGCATCCAAATCTTTCTATACCACAGAATTCTGCAGTCTCTCTCCAATTAAATAGCACTTTGGGCTGAGTCTTACCAGAAATCAGCGAAGTGTCATTATCGTTGAGTTTTACAAAGGGTTTCTCTTTGCCAAGTTGAGGGTTTTGTCACATTCTTGACTCAAACATATCCCATTACCAAGATGCTACACCTCTATGGTCAACTTGCTCACCTGATTCCAGCTGAATGCTGAGCGTGGCAAGTGCACACAATGTATTCTGAGTGAGAAACGTCAATGTCCACCACCAAGTGTCTCGGTGGCTCTGCTGGTGACTGAGCTGACCTTGTCTGATAAACTAGGTCTGCAACAGATGCTGAAGCAAATAACAAAAGGGAGAAACACATTTGACATTATCCCCACCAAGTGGCCTTCTGCCAATGTATCTGTATGTGACAGTATCAGTAAGAATCGCCACTGCACAGTCCTTGCGGAGACACAGTCCCAACTCTATGTTGACGATACCCTCCACCGTGGGCACTGTCACTGTGATAAGTGGCACAGACTTTGAAAAGGTCATGACTGAGCATCCATGACCATTGGCAGCAACCAATTGCACTCCAACTCGATCTGCAACATCATGGTCCGTCATATCCTCCACTCTATTCTTTTAAACAGAAAGTAAAGCTCCCTGTACACTGCCCCATCAAGCACTCCTGGGACAGGGACAGTATGAATTAGGTACAGTGTAAAATTCTCTACGTTATTTTAAACTAAAGGTAACAAAATGAGGTTAAACAGATCTTGATGAGGCATTGTAACAAAATACACATTAACAGCTAATGGAAGCAGAAACTTACTAAATTAAGTGTATGTTGTCTGGGAAGATGATGCATTCCAGCGACTGCAGGGTCCACCTGCCTCTAAAGGCCTCTCTCATGCTGATGTGTACTGTATGCTGCTTGTCAATGGAAGCCTAAGCACAGATATAACCATGAGAAAGGGATGGACAGTTAAGAATAGCATCCCCTCAAAGACGTGCTTCCTCGACCTGTCAATGGCTGGTTTGGCTGGGCCCAGAAGCAGATCCATGAGAAAGCCCTCTTATTTGTACACCTTCCCACCCCCAGTGTCTGTAGATCACAGATGTGCACTGAACTGCAACCAAACTTTGAGCAGCAGCTCAGTCGAAAAACTAATAAAGGGCTGCAAATGAAAGCTCTGCATGCAAATATGATGTACAGTTTCATCCAACTATGGTACCCAATGTAATTACTAAACATATGACTGCATGGGACATCTGTGTGCAGCACAGTTTACCCCAGATCCCCAGTGGAAACAAGATCCCTAAAGGAAATGAGGAGGATGTCCCTGGGGCAGTTCACTCTGTGGAGTGTTGTATCCCATCCATTGCAAGCTGCGAATGTTGACTTCCAGTTAGAGAAGGGTCAATTAGTCCAGAAGCTCACTGCATACCTGAGCCACTTCAATTTCATGGAATCATAGAATTCATGATTTCATATGAAGCATCGGGGCCGAGGAAAAGAGCAGGTCAGAGGTTAGGAACTTGGTTAGCCCCTGATTCCCTGAAGGATACCATCTACAAGGCACAAGACAAGTGTGTGAGGGAATAACCCCCACTTCCCTGGACAAGTGCAGCACCAGCGACACTACATCCAGGACAAAATGGCCCACTCAATCGGCGCCACATCTAAATCTACATCCGTAAAAAAATTAATTCTCTCTACCATCATTCTCAGTAGCAGCAGTGTTTAAGGTGCTCTGCAGAAATTTATCAAAGCTCCTTTGCACCTTCCAAACCCACAACCACTATCATCTGGAAGGAAAGGGCAGCAGAAACATGAGAAGACACCACCTGCAAGCTCGTCTCCAAGCCACTCACCATCCTAACTTCGAAATTTATAGCCATCCCTCCTGTGCAGGTGGAACACTGGAGTAGCATGTTATTGCACAGTAACATGTCCATCTGGTTAACTAATCATGGCTGACAGGCATGACAAACTTTATGTTTCATGCTAAACAGCAAATAAATCCAATGCACACAAACAGTAGAGCAAGCTATAAACAATGTGTGCCTTTGAGCTCTGGCAGTGGTATCAAAGTGTATGAAAGACAAGGATGGCAAAGTATCAATGCTTTAATTCTTCAAGTGGGCATAGTGACTGCTTCATGAGCAAAAATGTGACATTTTGGTCTTGAGTAAGGGTCTTACTCAACATCTCACCTGATTTTTCTCCTTTTTTCAGCATAGCCTATGCCTTTCACCTTATGCTCCATCCGCCAAATTTTTACCAATTAACTTATTCTATCTGCAGCGTTCTTATGTCTTCTTCACAATTTATTTCTTACCCAATCTACAAATTTAATAACCATACACTCTTTCCCTTTACCCAAGTCATTTACACTGATTGTAAATAAATGAGATTCCTGATCATTGTGGCATTCTACTTGTTACACCCTGCTAGCCTGAAAATGACCAATCTTGTTTTTTGGTTGGCCAAGCAATCGTACATTCATGATAATATGGAAAACCCACACCACCAGAAGCAGGAATTGGCAATTCAGCTCCTCAAGCCTGCTCTACCATTCAATACCTCAACATGGCTGATCTCATCTCTGTCTCAACTTCTTCCTTGCTCCCTTTAATCCATTACCAACTGAAAATGTCAGTCTCCTTCTTAAATTTACCCAATGCCCTGGCATCCACTAAACTCTGGGATAGTGAATTCCACAGATTTGTGACCATTGAGAGAAGTAATTTCTCCTCATTTCTTTTTGTCCTTCTCTTATCATAAGACTATTTCAACTCCTTCTAGAGCATGATTTCTCTTTCACAAAACCATACTAAAAAGGTTTAGTATACTGCAGTAATGCCCTTGGCAGTAATAATAGCATGCTACTTAAAATTCCACCTTGGGTGTGAATGTTCCCAGCATTTACTCGGCTGTAATTTCCTACAATCACTGAACAGGATCTGACACCTACTCCACACCCATCTCTATGACGACACGTTCCAACATCCTGATTCATTTTTCTTTAGATTCTTCTTTATCACTCTGTTTGACAACTGACCTTTAGTGGTCGCAAATAAATTCCATCATTAACGAAATAGCCCAAAACACTTTCAGTCTTTAAAGAGAAGCTTTGTTTTCAAAGAGAAGCTTTAGGTCAGGAAAGCATAAAAGAAGCATCAAATGTTAAACCAGACATAACTCCAGAGTCATGAGTTTGTCATATTTTGTTAATGTTGTGTAACTGAGAGGTTCTCACACTTTCAGCTTCAGTAACATAACAGAATATATAAACAATGAAAATATCATTTGAAATTAATTAACTCTATTCGCTGCTCATAATACTGTCTCCTTTACACAGGCGAGACCAGACCCTGGCTGGGTGATTGTGTTACAAACTTGTCCACTTTACCCATGGAAATGACCCTAACATCCTAATGATAATGGGAACTGCAGATGCTGGAGAATCCAAGATAACAAAGTGTGGGGCTGGATGAACACAGCAGGCCAAGCAGCATCTCAGGAGCACAAAAGCTGACGCTTCGGTCCTAGATCCTTCATCAGAGAGGGAGATGGGGAGAGGGTTCTGGAACAAATAGGGAGAGAGGGGGAGGCGGACCGAAGATGGAAAGAAAAGAAGATAGGTGGAGAGGAGAGTATAGGTGGGGAGGTAGGGAGGGGATAGGTCAGTCCAGGGAAGATGGACAGGTCAAGAAGGTGGGATGAGGTAGTAGGTAGGAAATGGAGGTGCGGCTTGAGGTGAGAGGAAGGGATGGGTTAGAGGAAGAACAGGTTAGGGAAGCGGAGACAGGCTGGGCTGGTTTCGGGATGCAGCGGGGGGGGAGGGGGTGAGCTGGGCTGGTTTTGTGATGCAGTGGGGTGAGGGGAAGAACTGGTCTGGTTTTGGGATGCAGTGGGGAAAGGGGAGATTTTGAAGCTGGTGAAGTCCACATTGATACCATTGGGCTGCAGGATTCCCCAGCGGAATATGAGTTGCTGTTCTTGCAACCTTCGGGTGGCATCATTGTGGCACTGCAGGAGGCCCATGATGGACATGTCGTCTGAGGAACGGGAAGGTTAGTTAAAAGGGTTCGCGACTGGGAGGTGCAGTTGTTTATTGTGAACTGAGTGGAGGTGTTCTGCAAAGCCATCCCCAAGTCTCCGCTTGGTTTCCCCGATGTAGAGGAAGCCACACCACATCTTCGGTCCGCCTCCCCCTCTCTCCTTATTTATTCCAGAATCCTCTCCCCATCCCCCTCTCTGATGAAGGGTCTAGGCCCGAAGCATCAGCTTTTGTGTTCCTGAGATGCTGCTTGGCCTGCTGTGTTCATCCAGCTCCACACTTTGTTATCTAACATCCCAGTTCCTTGTCATTACAATAAACGATCTTGCTGTCATGCTAACATTTCTATGCTCGGCCTGCTGCAATGGGCTAATGAAGCACAGACAAGCTTGAAGAGCAGCTCCTTATTATCCAATTGGGTATTTTATAGCCTCAATGTCTCAACATTGAATTCAGTAACTTCAAAAACTGACCAATTATATCTGTTCTCCACTTTTCGTATGTTCTCTCCTACTCCCCTACTTAACCCTGAATTGTATCACTTTTGTATTTTATTTGCTATGCACTTAGTAGTAAGGACCACTTCTCTCCATTTTACATCTTAATTTACAACCTTTTTACATCTCATTTTTTTTCCAGCTCCACTATTAACAACTCCTTTGTCATTTGCATTGGGGTTCTGAACCATCTGCCCTTTACTGTTGTAGAATTATAGGGGGATGGGTCTGGGTGGGATGCCCCAAGGGGCGGTGTGGACTTGCTGGGCCGAAGGGCCTGTTTCCACACTGTAGGGAATCTCATCTTATTTCTAATCTGATAAAACGGAAAGACCTGGGGGTTCAGGGTCACTGCTTTTTGAAAGTGACATGACAGATAGACAGGGGGGTTAGGAAGGCATTTAGCATGCTTGCCTTCATTGCTCAGACCATGAAGTATAGGAATCGGGATATTATGTTGAGGTTGTACGGGACATTGTTGAGGCCACGTTTGGGGAACTGTGTTTGATTTCCCTGCTTTTTGATGGATATTATTGAATTGGAAAGGGTTCAGATAAGATTAACTAGGATGTTTCCAGGACTGTAGGTTTATGTTATTAGAATAGGCTGGGACATTTTTAACTGGAATGTTGGAGATTGTGGGGCAACCTAGTAGAGGTTTATAAAATCATGAGGGGCACAGATTAGGTGAGTATCAAAGTTCCTTTCCCTAGGGTGAGTGATTCAAAACTAGGGAGTATATTTTTAAGGTGAGAGGAGAAATATTTTGAAGGACCCGAGAGGTAATGTTTTCACAAAGAGGGTGGCTCATGTGTGGAATGAACTGCCAGAGGAAGTGGTGGATGCAGGTACAGCTACAACATTTAAAAGACATTTGGACAGGTACATGAATAGGAAAGGTTTAGAGGGACATGGGCCAAATAACTGCAAGTAGGTTGAGTTTAGATTGGGAAACTTGGTCAGCCTGGATGAGTTAGACCAAAGGGTCTTTTTCTGTGTTGTATGACTCTATGACTCTGCCACTGTTGAAAGTATAAATAAGAACCTGTTTTCCAACACCTTGTAATTCTGAAGAAGAATCATACCAGACTCAAAACGATAGAACAGTTTCTCTTTTCACAATACCGTCAGACTTGCTAAGCTCTTCCAGTATTCTCTGTGTTTGGTTTAGATTTCCAACATCCACAGTATTTTACATTTATTGCCAAAAAAGTCTACCTGAATATGCTCTATCTGCTCCTTATTGCTTTGAATATGAAGAAGATTGCTTCTATAATGGTCCAAACTGAGAACTGTACCCACCAGAAAGATTGGAGAATTAGATCTTTGATGTCGTAGTTCTATCCCTGGTCACTGTCATCTTCAAATATGCCTTCCTAATTGGGAGTTAGCCATGGTAAGCCAATCCTTGTGTTCCAAACTAGGTCAAATGTTGGCAAATAGCACTAGACTTAGTTAGGATATCAGGTCAGTATGGACAAATTCGGCCGAAGGGTGTGTTTTTGTGCTCTATATCTCTATCACTCTATGACTTAAGATCGTGACCCATTAACCCATGCCTGACATCTTTATTTAGGATTCAAAAAAAGCAGATCAATTCTTTAAAAGACAACACAGTGCACAATGTATAGATGTTTGTATGAATGCAATAACATCCTGATCAAACATACTGGAAGATTAAATATTTCTTTGAAATAAAAATGAAAATGCTCAAAATTAGCAACCAAACAATGTACTGAACAAATGAAATTAATCGTAGGCAGGTAGTATTTTTCATTGAAGTTTATCTGGTCCAAGACAGTAGGCTTTAAACAAAAGCCATGTAGAAGTTTGCTCAAACTTAACCAAGAATTGATGTTGACTATCTTTAATTGCATAACGATACCAGAGCAGTTTGGGCCACAGATGGTAAGCTGAATATTTTATAAAGGTTTGAAGATACTTTCAATGGTATTTAATGAGCATGATAAAATGTGCATTTTGGCTGAATACAACCAAATAACCATAATATTTGGAACACGTGTTATTTTACAGGTAGGTTTGCGCATGAGGTGGCCAGTAAAATATCCACGGGAAACTTTCCTGCTGCTTATGCACCTGGCCCTGACCTGTTTCCACTTTTACTTGGACCAGGTGAGGCCATGTGAGATTCACCCACCCTTACCTTGGTTGATGCCTTATTTAACAGCTGCTTCCCTCCTGGTTACAATTCAAAGGTCATCAGGAGGGAGTCAAGGATGGGAGGGAGGGGAGTGGAAAGTGGTTTGGCCGACTACCCTTGGTGGTTTTCAGGTAGCTTCTCATTCCTACCACCACCAACGCCAACCACCCCCACTTCCGCCCCCCACCTCCCCTCCTCCCCTCCCACTCCAGGTAACCCTCTGGCTCTTCCAACACAACCAGTTTCCTAGTGATCCCCAGAGTTACCTTGAAAATTCACACAGCAAAACAACTGTTGATTTGTACAGTTGGTAAGAAAAACTCCTTGTTATTTGACAAGACTATTTGATGTGATTTCAAAAGAGACTTCAAGCATCTTAAGCAATGACACAGCCAGTAATTAGAATATTTTGCATGCCAAAAGGCCACCCATCCACTTCTATTGGCTAAAATATGCTACTTGCTTTTAAAATCTTAGATATAATTATAAGTCATGGATGGGAACCCTTTTTGTTTGTTACATACATGAATGATATGGATAAAAATCTAAGGGGAATGTTAAACAAATTTGCAGTTGACATCAAGATTGGTAGAGTGGTTAATGGCAAAGAAGATGGTTGCAGGTGACAGGAAGATATAGATAGGTTGTTCAGATGGGCAGGTCAGGGGCAGATGGCATTTAATCCTCATAAGTGTGAGGTGATGCACTTTGTAAGAAGAAACAAGACAAGGCAGTATTTAATGAATGGTAGGACACTAGATAGACTAGGGGAACAGAGGGATCTTGGAGTAATTATTCACAGCTACCTGAAGTTGGCAGATTTATGTGAATAGGATAGTTAAGAAGGCTTTTGGGACACTTGCTTTCATCAGTTGTGGCATAGCATATAAGAGCAAGGAGGTGCTGTTGGAGTTGTACACAATGTTGGTTAGGCCACAGCTGGAATACTGTGTGCAGTTCTGGTTACCTCACTACAGGAAGAATGTGATCGCACTGGAGGGGGCACAGAGAAAGTTCACCAAGATGGGCCTGGGATGGAGAAAATGAGCTATAAGGAGAAACTACGTCGGCTTGGATTGTTTTCTGTAGAGCAGTGGAGACTGAGAGAAGACATGATTGAGGTGTATAAGGTTATGAGGGGTATGGACTGGGTGAGTAGACAGCACCTGTTTCCTTTGGCTGAGGGGTCAATCAAAAGAGGGGATAGCTTTAGGGTAAGCAGCAGGAGATTCAGAGGGGATTTGGGAAAAAAAGACTTTTTTACTCAGTGAGTGGTGGGAATCTGGAATGCACTACCTGGGGAAGTCGTGGCCAGAAACCTTACAACCTTTAAAAAAAAATTGGATGAGTACTTCAAATATCCTAATGTACAGGAATGCGGGTCAAGTGCAGCAAATTGGGATTAGTACACTCTTAGTGGTAGCTATGTCAGTGCAGAATGTCTCCAGTTCCTGGAAAAACATCCTTGAGCTGTGCTTTTCTTACCTCAGTTTCAAAATGCATTTTATTGTTCAAACATCTAACCAACAAGCATGGATATGGGACATTTATGGACATTTTAGCTTCAAGGAACAGGCTGAAAATTGTCCCATGTATGGAAAAGTCAAAACCATGATGGAAGTATAAAGCAAGGTTATATAAATACAAGTTATGGTTTTGCATTGCTAGAAGGCTGGAAGAGAAATGCAGTATATCATTTCAACGAAGGAAGGTGGGCAGTACAGAAAAAAAACTGAGAGAATATCTGGTCTGAATTCCAAAACTTTGCTTAAGAAAATTGAAACTCCCATTATTTTTACAGCTGCTGCTCTGATCAAATACCACTGATGATGTTCAGCTTTCGAGTTTCAGCTTCTCGGTTTTGGGGGTTAACCACTTACACAATCAATGCACAATCACAGGAATTGATACTAAGATTTTTATAATCTATGTCAGGCGTGCAGAAGCACTGTAAACAATCATTAAGTCAAGGAATGAAAATAACCTTTGCTCATTCTTATGACACATAAATCACTTAGGTCAGGTCAGCATGATAAAAACTCTTATGTTTGTGCTTGCCTAGGGGCAGGGAAGAGCTTCTGCTGAGATCAAAGAAAAATCTTTGACCTTTGAATTTAATTGTTCCAGTTTAAATGCTGATGGTGATATTCTGCCTCATTTCTCAACCATCCTTTTCAGAGTATTTCATTCTATCTACCTCATTCAAGGTTTAGTATCTGACCTCCCTGGTAGGTTGGAAAAGTTTGATCAGCTAAACTGCAACATTGACAAAAAAAATACAAACGACCGTGCGTTGTACAAGCCACATTGATTGGATGAAAAGACACTATTTACTTTTAAGGACTTAGCAATCACAAAAAGTATCATGACATTTTTGTGTTTTATGCATAGGTCACCTATCACAATAAAAAAAAGAACCAATATGAGGCAATATCTTGTAGATCAAAGGTGGAAGAATACATTAGAGAAACCAAAATCTCTGATTTCTGCACTTTCTCAGAGCATTGTGTAACACCGGCACAAGCTTCTGCAAATCTCTGTGACTGTACCAGTTTCAATTGTCTACCCCGAAAGATCTTTCTTAATACATCTCAGTTAACTAAAGACTTCACCAAATGTTAGGGTGGTGTGATGCTTGGAAGGAACTTGTGGCAGCGTATGTCTGCTGCCTTGATCAATCCAGGTAATAAAGGTTGTAGGTTCGGACTGTCTAAGGAGCCTTGGTGATTTGTTGTGAGGGAGCTTGTGGAAGGTATACATCGGTAAAACAGCTGAAGCAGGTTGGGCCTCGGATATTAGCCAAATACAATGATGTCCCACGGTTGAAATGATTGAGATGACTGTGTGGCTGGAGGAGATTATAATGTCAGGGAGAAGCAAAACCATGGAGTAATTTAGAATCTCAGGTTTAAAAGTCAAAGTTGAGACATCGCCGGAGCAGAAAACAATTTCGAACCAAATTGTCAATTTTTGGAGTGAACAAAGAGCAGATTTTGTGGTATCACCTGGTGCTTTAGCCAAAGGACCTGAAAATGTTACTTGCTTTTTATTATTGTGAAGCTAGAGGAAAAACATTGGCCCTCAGTCTCCACAAATAGGGCTGCTGCATTGTTTTGCTGGTTCTGCTTCTCCACGCAAGGGCCATCACCCCCACCTCATGAATGTGCTCTCTCTTCTGCAGGAATTAGCCTGGCTGCCTTATATTGCCACTTAAACTGAATATTCTGGACTTTAGCAATGTCAGGCTATAGAATTTATGGCTCGAATTCTTGAATCTACAAAAGTCACACTGCTGAGCTTGGTGTCCAAACCTTTTGCACTCACAGGAATGAGGGTGGGTTATAATTTGCATAACTGTGGTTTGCAGGGGCAAATGCACATGTTAAAGTGCAGCTGCCTTCAGTTAGATATGATTTTCATTCACAGGGTATACAAACATAATGTGTAAATTTTATATCTTGCAGAACGTCTGAACATACAGGAATTCTTTGGAAAGTAGAGTAAATTTTTGGATAGGTAAGGTTCCCTTTGGCTATGGTTTCAGGATTGCATTTGAAAAGGTAAGATGACCTTTAGTTAAATGTAGGCACATGTGTATAAAATGAATACACTCTTTGGAATTATAATTTCATTGGAAATGTCAAAGGGAGCTGTCGGCTAGTCAAAAGTTAACATCTCTGTCCTTTAAATATACTTTTAAAACTATCTGCAGCTTTAAAACAAATCAGTGCTTCCTATTACTCTTTTGACATGTTTCTGAGGGCTTTCGTTTTAAGATTTCTGCTGTGTGACTGACCTCACAGCCTGCCATTATAATAGAAGGTTGCTTGCCATTTCAGTTTGATTGACGGCTACAAGAGATTATAACATATTTGAAATGTTATCATGAACACGTGGTCTTACTTTCATAAAAGTTTAAAGGAAGTCAAATACGGCAAATTGCTTTACTTATCAATAAGAATTCATTAAAAGACACATAGAAGTTCATTTAAACTCAGCTTGGGCCCTGAGATATGTTGCTGCAGGATAATGTGTGAGTTTACATGGAGAGTCCAAGTGCAACATCCCATCAATCTTGCCGCACCTCCAACCCACCAATTCTCACTTCGACCTCTAAAATTCTCCATGTGATGCTGCCTAACAATCTAGAGTTTACCGGAACCAATGAGCCAGCTCTGAAGTTGTGATTAGGGACTACAATTCACTCAAAATAAACGAGTGAGGGCAGTGGGTCAATTTCCTAACTTCTTTCACTGCCTTCTATAGGTATTTGTAGAAGATAGTGCATGCTGCACCCAGATTGCTCACCATTTACAAGCTCTTGTATATTAGGGTATTGAATCCACTGATGTGAATGTTACACCATATAATGTTTTTATGTATTATTATAAAGCAAGTTCCATCATTATTGATTCTAATGTCCATCTCCCATTATTTTAAGTTTCTTCAAAACGCCTGTAATGAACATTTTCAACCTACCAGATTTTCTGTTCACATCTGTCTAAATTTCATTATTACAGCTATTTGTTACTGTCAATTTACTTCAACTTCAAACAGCTTATTTGGTCTGTATGTGGAATTTGTTCCACATAGATCTTTTCAGGTTGCACACACTCATTAATCACTCTCGTTTCAGAAGCACACGGACTTCAGATTAACAAAGAGCTAAGTTGGCACAATGACTGAGTGAAGCCCTTCTCACCAGTATGGCTGCCAATAGCAGTCACTCAATAGAGGGAAACTATTTAACAAGTGAGAAGGAAAAGTTCCTTGAATGGTTTTTGAGATTCTTTTGTTGGAGTACAAATTATTTTCTTCCTTCAAATTTTCCATTGGTGTTGGATTTGCTTTGAGGTTTATGAGTTAGACGATGGAAGAAATGTTACATTTGATGAGAGAAACAGCTGGACCAAACGGCAAGCTGACTGTGCAGCAACTCTTTCCAAGAGTTCTGTAGAACAGGAAGGGGCCCCTGAAATTCCTTGGGCTGTGACTCCACCTGTGGCGCCAAGACTGGTCACGTTGGCGCTGCCTTCCATTGATCCCATTGGAGAACACAGAGATGATGTGAGATGGTGCGTTCCCTTTTGCCTTCCCTTACAGGTTGAAAAAAACCTAACTAGAGCCATAGAATGTGTAGAAGCAGGCTGTTAGGCCCATCAAGTCCACACCAGCCGTCTGAAGAGCATCCTACCCTGATCCACCCCATCCCTGTAACCTCTTATTCCCCATGGCTAATCCACCTACCCCACACATCCCCAGACATTATGGGCAATTTAGCATTGCAGACATGGGGAGAATGTGCAAATCCACCTATCCCACACATCCCTAGACATTATGGGCTACTTAGCATTCCAGACATGGGGAGAATGCGCAAACTCCACATGGTGACCTAAGCATAGAATCAAACCCAAGTCCTCGGCGCTGGGAGGCAGCAATGCTAACCACTGAACCACCGTGCCACCCTAACCAGGCACTTTTGTCCACTGTTGTGAAATGTAACTGCATCTAAATACCAAATACATTTTAAAATCTTGCTCTTCTTCGAAGGTCCAAGCCTTAGTCTCAGTATGGGCCCCCAGATTCACCACACTTACTTCTCAATCCACTGGCCCAACAAGAGACTGTTAGTTTTCACTCTACTCAGTGTCGATGGTATTGTTTGGGGCACATCAAGCTCTAAACTAAGCCAATAGAAGCTCTGTGGGTAAAATTGGATATGGATAGTGCTACAAAAAGGATGGAATTTCTTTTGCTGCTTGTGAAATGACATGTTCAATTTTGTGGTTGAAGTCAATTGAATGAGGTATCATGTCGTGGGAGAAGCTGACAACTGATGGAACACCACTTCTTTTGAATCACTGCCACTGTGTAGCTCCTCCCATTCCCGATGTTAGTTGGGGAGCTGAAGTGCCCAGAAATGAGACAAGCCCTTCTGCCATGATCATACCAGGGTTATGAAAGGATGGACCAAAAAGGGCGAGGAGATTGCAGCCCAGGATTTGTAAAGTATCTCACAATTATCAGTATGAGCACTGCCTAATAGTGAGCCACTTTGTCCAACAGAAAAATATTCCAAATATCATAGTTATCATAGTTAGTTCTCTGCTGTGGGCAATGTGAATAGCACAGCACATCAAGGACTACTCAAGAGTATAATGGAGACAGTTTCTGCTGGAGTGTGTGAAGGGAATTGGGTTGTTACTTGAAAAGGAGGAATGTGCAGGGTTATGGGAAGAAGTTGGAAATGTGGTACTAAGAAAATTGCTCATTCAGGGAGCTGGTGCGAATACGGTGGGCTAACTGTCCTCCTTTCACACTGTAACAACTCTACAATTCTACTCTAAGCCTTAAAGAGCGGGAAACACGTGATAGGAACTTCGGCAGGCACCATTGATGGATTAGCGAGCCACAAGTAGTTTTTAACATATTATTGAGTTCTTCTGGATACAGACCAGGCTGCCCAGGCACTAATTATTACCTATTCCTGTTGCCACTGAAGGCGTTAGCAGTTAATTATAGAGAGAGAGAGGCTGGAGTCACATGGAAGCCAGAGAAGCTTAAAAGTGTCAGGTTATCTTCCCCAAAGAATCTGAATAAACCAGTTTGTTTGGACAAATTGACAGCTTCAATTATATGCTTATTTCCTCTCTGGCACTGGCCAATGAATGACCAGGTATATTTAATTTAGGTTTTCAACCTGTCCTGTTATGTTTTGAACTCTTTACTTTTGGATTGCAAATTCAGCCTCATTTCTTGAGCAACATTATTGGTAGTAAGGGAATTGAATCCCACTGAATACTGAGGTAAGGAGATTTTTTTTTCTCAGATGATTGCATGTCTTTGGAACTGTCTATGCCTGTGGACAGTCAAAGTCTGAAGTAGATAGATTCTTCACTATCAAGGCAGGCAAACAGTATCAGAGATTAACAGGAGTATGCAGTGATTGAGACAGCCACAATCTAATTAATGGCAGAGATGCCAAACGAGCTAATCCGGTGTAAGATAATAAAATGTGAGGCTGGACGAACACAGCAGGCCAAGCAGCATCTCAGGAGCACAAAAGCTGACGTTTCGGGCCTAGACCCTTCATCAGAGAGCTAATCCGGTTCCCAATTTGTGTGCTTGTAACAATCAAAGTTAATAGCTTCACATTTGCCATTTTAGCTGGATGAATTTAATACTTAATTAATTTTGAATATCAGAAAAACAATTTGCATGGAGATAAATAGCTCAGTCAACATGAGAGGGGAAATAGTAGCTTGGTTTTGCTGAGTGATGGATCGGTAAGAGTGGAATCACAGTCCCACCACTCCCAACAGTAAAAACATGAGGAGGAACAGGATATTCATTGCCTCATTTGGTATATGTGCTACTGGTTGAAATATTGAAGAGACAGATGAAGGTTTCTGTCTGACCCTAAAAATTCCACTGGCAGTGTTGGTAGGCAGCTGTTTTAAGCCAATAGTGATAGAACAGTGAATAATGCTGAAATGCATCCTTCAAAACACAGTTCTGAACAAAGCTGGTACAAATGGGATATTAAGTTTGCATGTCTTCAATTTAGTGTGTGTGTGCTTTAAGGGCATATGAGTGAGACATGGATTTGGGTGGTTCCAGCCTATATATTTACATAGTGCCACCAATGTAATTAAATATCTCACATTGCTTCACAGGAACACTTTTTTAAAAATGTGACAGTGAGCCACATAAGTTGATATCACCTCAGCTTGGTCAAAGAAATAGATTATAAGCTTCAGGCGCTTGAATAACCTACAGCAAGCATCACAGAGAATTAGAGAATTAACATCAGAGGTATCTTAATGAGATGCTCCAAATCCATGGCCAAAAAAAGGCGGACAACACTCGTATCCTCTTCCCAGCCAACTTGTCTGGCATAGAGGGGCTATCAATTCATAACCAACTCCCCAGTGTATCTTTTGTATACCCAACACCACATTCTTGAAGCAACTGCTCTACACAGGATTTTGTCAGTGCAGGAGGATAATGGAAATGCAATAGAATATCCACAATACATCTCTAAACAGGTTGACAATCTCTGCCAACTCATGGGAATTCTTGACTTGTGACTAAACAAACTGAAGAAGGCCCATTTGTGAAGTTGCCAAACCATCTGAGGCTTTATCAGCAATACAATGACCTATCAAATCAAGACTAGGTATCCAAGAGACACTGTGAGCTATCAGTAATTGTACTCCAGCACAATTTTATTGCCCGGTATATCTCCAACAATTACCATCAAGCTAAGGGGTCAACCCTGGTTCAATGGAGGAACATCATACTGTAACAACTCTACAATTCTAGTCTAAGCCTTAAAGAGCGGGAAACATGTGATAGGAACTTCGGCAGGCACCATTGATGGATTAGAGAGCCACAACTAGTTTTTAACATATTATTGAGTTCTTCTGGATACTGACCAGACTGCCAAAGATATTCGCATGAAGGTGTGCAGGATTAGCACCAAACATTCCGAACGACCTGGTAAAGCTACCAAATAGGACTATTCCATGCCAAACAACATAACTGACATGTGATAGAGAGAGCTAAGCAATCCCACAACCAGCAAATTAGATCTAAGCCCTGCAATCCTGCCACATTCAGCTGTGAATGGTGGTGAACAATTAAGGAACTCACTGGAAGGAGACGTCCTTCATATATCCCATTCTCAATGATGGCATTTCCCAGCACATCAGTGCAAAAGACAAGGCTGAAGCATTTGAAGCAATCTTCAACCAGAAGTGCCATATGGATGCTCCACCTCGGCCTCCTCCAATAGTCCCCAGCATCACAGATACAGTCTGCAGGCAATTTGATTCACAGACCGTGACATCAAGAGACATTGGATACGGAAAAGGCTATGTGCTCTAACAACATTCCAGTAATGGTGCTGAAGATTTGTTCTCCAGAACATGCTGCTCCCCTAGCCAAGCTCTTCCAGTACACTTCATATACTGGCATCCACCCGAAAATGTGGAAAATCAGGTATGCCCTGAACACAAAAAAAAGAGGACAAATCCAACCCAGCCAACTATCATTCTATCAATCTACACTCAAACATCATTAAAGTGATGGAAGATGTCACAACAGTGCTATCAAGCAGCACCTGCTCAGCAGTAACCTGCTCAGTGATGCCCAGTTTGGGTTCTGCCAGGGCTACTCAGCTCCTGATCTCATTACAGCCTTGGTTTAAACATGGACAAAAGAGTTAAATTCCCGAGTTGAGATGAGAGTCACTGCCCTTAACATCAAAGCTGCATTCAAACAAGAGTGGCATCAAGGAGCCCCAGCAAAACTGGAATCAATGGGCACTACAGGGCAAACTCTGTGTTGATTGGAGTCATATCTGACACATTGGAAGATGGTCATGGTTGTTGGAAGTTAGCCATCTTAGCTTCAGGACATCTTTACAGGTGTTCCTCAGGGTAGCGTCCTTGGCCCAACCATCTTCAGCTGCTACATCAATGACCTTCCCTCCAGCATAAAGTCGGAAGTGGGGATGTTCGTCGATGATTGCACAATGTTCAGCACTGTTCATGACTCCTCTAATACAGAAGCAGCCCATGTTCATATGCAACAAGATCTGGGTAATAGCAAGTTTTGAGAAGATTTGTAGCTCAGGTTGAGGTTCTGGATGTGAGTTTGCTCGCTGAGCTGGAAGGTTAGTTTTCAGACGTTTCGTCACCATTCTAGGTAACATCATCAGTGAGCCTCCGGTGAAGCGCTGGTGTTATATCCCGCTTTCTATTTATCTGTTTAGGTTTCCTTGGGTTGGTGATATCATTTCCTGCATAGGTGATGTCATTTCCTGTTTCGTTTTCTCAGAGGATGGTAGATGGGCTCCAAATCAATGTGTTTGTTGATGGTCCAGGCTTGGGCTGGCAGGTGAACAGGTAACATTTCATGAACACAAATGCCAGGCAATAACCATCTCCATTAAGAGATAATCTAACCAGCGCCCTTGACGTTCTATAGTGTCATCATCACTGAATCTCCCACTGTCAATATCTTTGAGGTTACCATTTACCAAAAATTCACCACGTAATTACAGCTGCTACAAAGTAGGTCAGAGGCTAGGAATGCTTGACAAGTAACTCACCTCCTGACTCTCCAAAGCTTGTCTACCATCTACATGGCACAACTCAGGAAGATGATGAAATACTCCACATTTGCCTGAATGTATACAGTTCCAATGACATTCAAAATGTTTGACACCATCAGGACAAAGCAGCTCATTTAATTGGCCACAGCCAGAAGCATCCGCTTCCTCCACAATAGATGCTCAGTAGCAGCAGTGTGTACTATCTTCAAGATGCATGGCAGAACTTCACCAAAGATCCTCAGTCAGCACCTTCCAAACCCACAATCACTTCCATCTAGATGGACAAGAGCAGCAGATACATGGGAGCATCTTCATGTTTTTTCCCTTCCAAGCCGTTCACCATCCTGACTTGGAAATATATTGCCATTCCTTCACTGTTGCTGGGTCAAAATTTCAGAATTCCTTCCCCAACAGCACTGTAGATCTGTGTAAAGCACTTGGGCCGCAGCAGTTCAAGAAAGCAGCTCACCACCAGCTTCTCAAGGGCAACTAGGAGCAGGCAATAAATGCTGGACCAGCCAGCAACACACGGATCCCATGAGTGAATAAAAAAGTGGTGAAGTGGGGCTGCAAGCGGGAGTGCACAGACCTCCCAATAACTCATCTACACAGCCAAACAAGGACCACCCAAATCACATGTGGCAGAATTTACAGATTGTAGACTGAACGCATCAACCAAATCAGAACACATCAAATTAGAGTAGAAGGAAGTCATTCACAATCCTGAGAGATGACTTAGCAGAGAGAAAGGAGGAGTGGTAGAAAAGCAGGTGGCATAGAGAGGAAATTTCAGTTCTGAGGACCTAGTCAACCAAAGCCTGGCCTCCAATGGTAAAGCAATTACAATGAGAAATGCTGAAAAGACAGAAGTAGAGGAGCATGGATATCCTGGGGAGTTGGGTGCTGTTCGAAGTTACAAAAATCGAGTTGGACAAGGCCACAAAGTGGTGTTGAAAGTAGGTATTCGAATTTAAAACTCAAAGTTGCACTTGACCAGGAGTTTATGTAGATCAGTGAGCACAGGAGTGCGAAAGGAATGGGATCTGCTGTGATATATAGATGAAATCAAATTCACAGAAGAAACAAAGTTGAAGATAAGCCAGTGTTGTATTGGGAACAAAAACAAAGTTGCTGGAAAAGCTCAGCAGGTCTGGCAGCATCTGTGAAGGAAAGAACAGAGTTAACATTTCAGGCCCGGTGACCCTTCCTCAGAATTGCGTTTAGAGACAACAAAGGCATGAATTAGGCATAGAGCAGGGAAAACCTGGAGAGCCACCTTCCTTTGTTACCCCAAAGCTTTTAAAGTAAGGAAATACAACATATTTTTCTCCTGGAGATTAAAGAATCATCTTTTCTGAGTCCTTCAGCTTGCGTTTGTTTTGAATATGTTATGTGCCATCCTGACATGTGAAGTGGTCTAATTTGTGTCAGTTATGCTCAGTTGGTACCACTTTCACTTCTGACTCACAAGGTTATTGGTTAAAGCTTCACCAGCTCGTGAACAGAACAGTCAAGGCTGACATTACAGGGCCATTCTGAAGAAGTGCAGCATTGTTGGAGTTAGCATCTTTCAGATGAAGAATTAAATCAAGGCTCAACCAGATATCTAAGGCGGACATAAAAAGATAGAGATTTTTCTGAGAAAAGTTTTTATTTTACTGCTGTCCTGGATTAATTGTATTTACTTGTATGAAGGTGGTGGGCATTAACTGAACATTTATTTAAACCCCTATACAGAGACAAAGAACAAAACTGCCTTTGTTTCATTAGTAGGCGTGTGCTTGGAATGTGTAAATGTGTAAGTAAGTACAACTGTATGCAAAGATTGCTTTCGACCAGCCAAGTAATATTCTGGAACAGGACATTTGCCTAATATTTACTCTCAATCAATAGCAAAATAAGTTCTGAGGAAGGGCTACCGGATCTGAAACATTAACTCTGATCTCTCTTCACAGATGCTGCCAGACCTGTTGAGCTTTTCCAGCAACTTCTGTTTTGTTTCTGATTTACAGCTCTTTTGGCTTTTATATAAAATAAATTACCAGATCATCATCACCTTTCTGACAGTGGGAATTGCTGTATGTAAATTGACAGTTACATTTCCGACATTACAGGATGCAAGATGGTCACCTATTCCCAGGACAGGCATCAGATGTTGCCCTGACTTACTGTGCTAAGACACCCTGAATGGCCAGTGCATATGCAGTGTGCTTGCCAGCACATGGTGCACAGGTGAGACTGGCAGAGTACACTACTATGGAGAAAGATGTTGTCTCCTTAGGCAAACATCAATTGTGCCTGGAAGGCCATCATCTTGGTGAAAGATGCTCTTTGGTCTGCCCAAAACTTGTTGATCTTCTGGAACAAGTAGGTGACCTTGTTAGTTGTCGCAGACTGCCACATTCCAGTCTCCAGGGCTATGAGCTGAGGGACACATTAAAGCTTGAGTCAGCTGCCAGCAAGGTGCAGTGGGATAAGACCACTGCCTGAGGTCATCCTGCTTGAAGTTAAATAGGGGTCTGCTCAATTATGTAAATATAGCGTGGTTCAAGTAAGAGATACCTTTGTCAATAAATGTGGAGCTGGAAAAGCACAACAGGTCTGACAGCATCCAAGGAGCAGGGAAATCAGTGTTTTGGGTCTAAACCCTTTAGTCAGGGCTGGAGGTGAAGGCAGAGCACAGAAATAAATGGAGGCAGGGTTCGGCTAGAGGGAGGGTAGATGGGATGGTGATAGCTGGCTGCAGGTAGGGGGTTATTGTGGTTGTCAATGGAAAGGGTGGAGGGGATAGATGAATCAGAGGATGGGCATGTTGGCTAAGGAGAGATTTTGAAGATGGGACATTTTTCAGCAAGGACCATTCACTCTGTGGCTCCCTCAGCAGTTTCACACTCTCCACCAACCTCTCCATCACACTCACTGCAGGGGATGCTACCCCTGCCCTACACCTACCCCTACACCTCCCCTCTCACCTCCATCAAAAGCCCCAAACAATCCTTCCAAATCTGGCAGAGATTCACCTGCACTTCATCTCACCTCATCTACTGTATCCGTTGCTCCTGATGTGGTCTCCTCGCTCCTGATGTAATCTCCTCTAAATTGTGGAGACCAAACACAGCCTCAGGGACTGGTTTATGGAGCACCTGCACTCATCAACCAACTCGACCTTCTGTCTTCCATCCACTTTAACTTCCCCTCCCACTCCCCTCGCGATATGTCCATCCTTGGCCTCCTCCAATGTCAGAGTGAGGCCCAAACGTAAACTGGGGGAAGAACACCTCATACCTCACCTTGGGAGCTTACAGCCCAATGGCCTGAATATTAACTTCACCAGCTTCAAAATCTCTGCACCCCCAACCTGTCCATCATCCGACTCACCTGTCCGCTCCACCCTTGCCAATGAGCAACACAATAACCCTGTGCCTGCATCCACCCATCTCCATCCCACCTAACTTGCCTCAGTCTCACCCACCTCCCTCTACGTATGTCTGTGCTCCCCCCACCCCCAGTCCTGATGAAGGGGTTCAGCCCAAAACATTAATTTCCCTGCTCCTCAGATGTTGTCTGACCTGCTGTGTTTTTCCAGCTGCACATTTATTGACTCCAGCTTCAGGCGTCTGCAGTCCTTACTGTCTCCAAGAGATGCTTTTTGCTTGTTTGGTTTGAGTCAAACAGCAATGTTTGTTTGTTTCCTCGATATGCTACTGTATAGAAACGAAACACATTTTTGACTACTCATAGATGTAAAGTTTTTTTTGTGAATGCAGTATATTTTGAAATTTAAAAAAAAGTTTATCTCCTTGAAAAAGTACTACTAACCAGCAAGGTAAGACTCTGCTAGTTTTAATGGCATGGCAAGGCAAAGCTGAGATGTAGTGGGTAAATACATGAGCAGAGGCACAGGCTGGCTCAATCTGTGAGCTGGATGCCTGCTCCTGCGTAAAACTGTTCCCTTTCAATGCAGGTCTGTGCTTTCTAAGTGGCCTGCAATGGACAGGAGATGTGCCACGATGATGGTGATAGTTTAGCAAACATTGAATAATAAAATCTATTGATCAGGAGTGGGTGCCGGTGGTGGCTACAGATCATGACCTGAGGTGCTGTTTGGTGTTGAGCAACGTGGAAGCCAGCCAGAGCCATTGGAGAACTGATGTTGCCAGGTTCCTGCTCCAATTTCCACGTGGAGAATTCTAGACATGTAGTTTCTTTTTAGCATGCTTATTAGGATAGGAAGCTGAATATTAAAGAGGGGAGTTGTAACCTTAACAGGACATTTAACAATCTATAATCCCACTTGAAGCTTAGCAAGAAACTTGTCACTTTGCAAATGCGGCGGAGATGCAATAGCTCGCTTCCAGCATCGAGATTGACTTCATTGAACATCTCACGTGATTCTGCCACAAATCCCACCATAGCCCACATGGCTCAGGGTAAGACGCTGCCGAAGGTTCCAAGAGTTACCATGCCTACATGAAGAATTGTGGCTTGTTTAACAGTAACACATAACATTGTAATGTAGATAGTGGACTCCTTGAAATGACCGTTAGACTTTTCAGACTGCTTGGCACCCACCACCACGTCCCACTCCCAACCACTCCACCAGTTGCCACCACCTTCCTGACTAATGGTTAAAGCTGCCTTTGTTTGGTAGTAGTGCTTCTGCCTCTAAGAGTGGATTGAAGTCCCACTCTTGAGCACAAAATGTAAACTGACATTCCAGAGTAACACCAACCAACTGTTGCACTGCAGGAGCTGTCATGCTTCGGCTGAGTCTTTAAATCAGGTTTTGTCTGGCCTCTCAGGTGGGGGATTCTTCTTGGCATCCTGAGCAATATTTATATCTTAAACAGCATCATTAAACTTGGTGTTTACTGTACTGCTGTTTGCTGAATCTTGCAGAGTACAATATTTTGCCGCATTTCTGACAACAAATCTAACATTTTTGAAATACTTAACTGGTTATGAAAAGCTATGGGGTATCTTTAAATTGTGAAAGGTGCAATTGAAATTCAAGTTCTTGTTCATATCAGCCCCACTATTGATTACACAAATTTTTTAATTTGTACGATGCTTGTATGCCTCCTCATCAGACTGTGCAAAGCCACGCTCCTTGAGTGCTTACATGGTCCCTAATTACCAAACAAATATTTTAGGCCTTCCTTTTTTGCTCTTAGAATTCTGGATGCTTGGCCCTAACAGACGTTCTTTGTATCCACTCAAACAATAAAAATAACAAAAAAATGTAAGGAAGAACACATTTTGCGGTTTTTATTTGGGGTACTGTGTAGGTGGAGTGTTTGTTGCAAAGTTCAAATTCACCACCAGATTTTTACTCAAAATCCAGGAAAATGTAGAAAGAAAGATCTAGGTCAATGTTGTTTTCTTCCACTCTGCTATTATTTAATCTGGAAGGAAATGTGGTGCTAAATTTACGTTGTACCAAAATGACATGATAATTTTAGAACAATACCAGTTAGGTTCTTATTGAGCTGATCCTATTTTCTAAAAAAGTTGATTATTTTCTGGTCATGTTACATTATATATTTACTTAAAAGTAAAGCTTTTAAAACTATATTTTCAGTCAAAAAGCAGTGGTTTGACTTTTACATAAGCAACATTTTGGAGACATTGAAATGTATCATTTCTTAACATGTTACTATTGCAGAATTCCCAACTTGGGAACTGTTCCTGCCAAAGTAGTGCCTAAGATTGATCATTACTCAAGTATATATGGTGTATAAATTCCACTGTAGAATTTATTGACATTTAATTTTGGATGTATAGTGTCTTATCCTGAGGGTTGGCAGCTGAGAGGGTAGAACTAGCAAGAAACACTTTTTCTAATTTGAACATAATAAAATCCACTGATGTAACTGTGAAGAAAATACTGTTTTAAAAGCCTGGAGCATAACAATGCCAATTGGATTAGTACCTTCATAAATCACCACTGGTTAGGTCAAACAGTCAATAACATACTGTCAGCACATGACTACATAGTTATTTGTTTGCTCTGTTGGCCATTAATATGAAAACTGCAACATATGCATGCAACTTGTCATGGAAAGGCGGGTGTCACAACAGGATAATCAATTTAAGAAGATTCCATTACACTGAGATAACAGAGGACCAGGCTGAGAAGGCAAATTCTGGATTAAAAACATAGGTCTTTTTAGGTTAGATTAGCATGACACCAATATCTATATTTTTCCTTTTATCTGTCTAATTTGAGATCACCAAAAGAGATAACAGAAGATGAAGATAAGTAAGTAATCCCTTGATAAGAGAATACAACCAACCTTTAAAGCTTCCTCAAATCACATTTTTTTTCCATTCATTCACAGAATGAGGGCATCATTGGCCAGGCAGCATTTATTGCCCATCCCTAATTGCCCAGAGGGCAGCTAAGAGTCAACCACATTGCTGTGAGTCTGGAGTCACATGTAAGCCAGACCAGGTAAGGATGGCAGTTTCCTTCCCTAAAGGACAATAGTGAACTGCATGTGTTTTCGCAACAATTAGCAATGGATTGATGGCCATCATTAGACCCTTAATTCTAGATATTTACTGAATTCAAATTCTACCACCTGCCCTGGCGGGATTCCAACCTGGGTCCACAGAACATTATTTTGGTATCTGGATTAACAGTCCAGTGATAATACCACTAGGCCATCGCCTCTCCACAATAATTCTGAATGATTTTGGCATCACATTCTAAATGCATTATCCAGATTTTTCTAATCAGTTGTTGTACTGTTGGAAAATAATCAATATATCCTGCTCAAAGCTAGCTACTCCAATGAGAATTGAGGTGATTACAGGTAAAACTCAACTATCAGCTGATACTTCCCGAGTTCTGTGATTCTACCAACTACAGTTACATACTACCAATCTTCTTGCTTATATTAATGTTCAATACTGTAAAACCCACTATACAATTGCTCATGTTCCCTCTTGGAAGGAATAAAACTTCCAAAGAGTCTACTGCAGTCAGCAATTGTCCCCCATTTGTCACTGTCAATGTCAACCATTTTCATATCTCACTTCAAGGTGTCAGTGCGCAAGAAGTATAGATGCCCAAGTGATTATGGCTCAGCAGACAACTCACTGAGCAGAACGTCATTGGATAAACAGCCATCACCCATAACCTGCCTGTGGTTGTGCCAGTGCAAATGTCATTGGCTTAACAATGAGTATGCTGATGAATGTGGCATGTTCCAAGGCCCCTGAGACAGTGACCCTGTCCTGTTCAGTGTGGACCGCTAGTCCAGCATTATCAGCTTGCAGTATCTAACTGAAAAGGAGCTATCTTGGATCTCAGGTAAGCAAGGCTGAACAGCTTCTAGTCAATTCTTGTGGGTGAGTAGATATCCAATGAGAATGACCTCAAAGTAGACGTCAACCGCAAATATTATTGCTGCAAGCGCATATTAACCTGATTGGCATCCCTGCAAAACACAAAGGGTTCCAATATTGACAATAGCTGATCTTACCTATAATGTTGTCAAGGAAAGCAAACTCGTACCGGACAGCGTCAGCGAGTAGTCAATTTTCTCCAGAATCTTAAACTGGACACCTCTGCTCACTTGACCAAATGCTTTGAAGAGACTAATTAAGATAATATATCGTGGTCTCCTTTGTTTATAGCATTTCTCTTGCAGTTATTGCATGTGAAGGTAATGACAATTGCTGATTTTTCAGTTTGGGAACACTGGAACTGAGGACAGATGCTTTACCAGGATTTGCAGTCTAATAAGAGCAGCAGAGGCAATACCTTTCCAATGATACGCATCAAGAAAATGCACCAGTAGATGTTGCAATAATTGCAGTCAGACACGGCTTAATACAGGGAATACAGTTCCCATTCTCTGTACAGTAAATTCCCACAAATAGCAAGATCATAAATGGATAATTGTTTTTGTGATATTCTCCAGTAAACTGATGATCAATCCACTGTCATCTTCAAAATAGTACCATGAATTTTTTTGCATCAACCTGAATGGGGAAGACAAAGTGTTAGTTTAACATCTCATCTGAAAGATAATACTTCTGTTTGTGCATTCTTTCCGTACAACAATGGAACATCAGCTTTGATGAAACATTGCAAGCTAACACAATACTTCATAGCCGTTTAGTGTTATAACAGTCCCCTGGTCAGGTTTCTAAAGCTGTTATAGATTCTAGTGCAATATCTAAAATTGTTAAGCTCCCAGGTGAGTAGGGAACAATTGGCTCCTCTGTTTCATTCACTCATCCTCCCTGCCAATCTGAAACCTCCCCAAAACATCACTTGGAGACAATAAAGTTCATTTATAAAGGATCTGCTCCCCCTCAGACCAAATGAATCTATCTTTTAAAAGGAACTAATTTAACCAGGCTTTCTTGAGTTCGCAAAAATGTTAATTCATTAGACATTAAACTTGTGAAGAAATAACAACTCAACACAAATACATAACTAGGCACATATTTGGATTAGGCCAAAATAAAATCTTAAAATGATAAACGGGGCAGTTTTTGATTCACTTGCGAAGAGTAGATGGAAAAATGTGCCCATGCGGCACTTTTTCCTCAGAGCATTGACATTGATGCTTTATTGTTAATTGGGACATTTTTGTCTTTACAGGTCGATCAAAATTCTTTTGCCCCATTCCCTTCAATAGTGGCTGTCTGACATATGACACTCAGTAAGTAGTTGATCTTATTTCTGGACCCAGCTGATCACATTCCTGAAAGGCACACACAATATAAAAGACTCTTTTACTTTCCCTACCTGCATTGCAGGGGTGTATAACTTTTTTTTCTCAAAGCCATGGCATTTACAACACACTAGTTTACGTATTAGGAGATCAAGCTACTAACAGAAACAGCTCATATTCAAAACACACTTCTAACCCCTGAACATTTTCAACAGGGGCAAATTAAAAAAAGTTTCTTGCCAACACTTTTTAGATATGTCCAAAGGTGATCTAGGCTATGACCAATGGACATGACAACAAGCCTCGTTTATTACACAAAAGGAGGACTTTCTTTTCTTCCATTGCTGTATCTCCAGAATATGAAAATTAATGCTCCTGCAGTGTTAAAAGATGGATGCTAGGTATCAATGGTGTCAAGGTTATTGCTCTCTAATTTGTGATGCCGCTATTTCAAGAAGTGTGTCCTAACTGTGCAAGTTCCAGCTCCCAATTATAGAGAGTCCATGTGGCACCAATACTGATTAGGCAGCTTTATATCAGAGATAAAAGGAACTGCAGATGCTGGAAAATCCGAGATAACAAATTGTAGAGCTGGATGAACACAGCAGGCCAAGCAGCACTTTAGGAGCAAAAAAGCTGACCCAGTTAAACACTTTGTTATCTCTGATTAGGCAGCTAGCAGCTTTCCAAAACCATAAGCACCCACTTTAACACTATCGTTTATATCTTTCCTTCTCAAAGACTATCATAAGTGTTTGGAACACTCTTCATCAAAATATGATGGGAATAGAAACTTTGATTGTTTTAAAAGCAGAGCTGGCTGTTGCTTGATCAGCGATTAGGTGAAAGGTTGTCACAGGTAAGTGTAAAGTTAGAATAATCAGATCAGTTATTATCATACTGAATGGTAGAGCAGTCCTGAGGGGCCAAATTGCCTACTCCTGCTCCTAATCTCCTTGTTTAATGAGTTTGTCAAAAGAGGTGGTACCCCTCACTGGCTTTGGATTCTCAACTGAAACAGTGGTGTGGAAAGTGAAGAGTTTCTTTCATGGATAGACCGAAGGCTCTGTTTCCAATCTGTATAATTTTGACTCTATTACATTTTATTGCTTAGATGATTGATACAAAGCAGCTTTAAGTTTTGCATTGGAAGTAAGTACTAAAACTCTGTGATTGTATGTTCCCGTGACGTACACCAGATGGGTATTGGCTGTGTAACCCATTGTGATGGACTGCAGATCAGGCTTGCTGGGAAGTTGCAGAACAGGCTGCTGTGCATATCACATAATCTAGAACATGTGCTGAATGAAAATATTGACATAGCCCATCGTCAACATGGTCTGATTTGCGTAAAATTACGAAAATGTTGGTAAATTTGAGAAAGTTATAGCTTGCCTTATTTATTTTCCCATTTGTGATGTAGAATGCCTTGAAGTAGCAGTCCATGGGAGAAAGGTGAAGACCATAAGCAGTTGGAAGAGGAGAAGAACATTCAGCCTGTCGAACCTGCTCCACAAATCATTAGGGCCGTGGCTGATTCAACATTCTTCATAGAAACAAAAACAGAAATTTCTGGAAAAGCTCCACAGGTCTGGCAATACCTGTGGAAAGAAATTAGAGTTAACATTTTGGGTCTAATGACACTTCCTCAGAACACTCTTTATGGCCATTTCCTGCTCTTTCCCCATAACCTTTGATTCCACCATAGTTCAAGAATTTATCTATCTCAGCCTGAAATATACACAAGGATTCTGTTCCCTGTAACTCTATGTGGCAAGAAGTTCCAAAGGCATTCATCCCTCTGAGAGAAGAAATTCATCCTCATCTCAGTCTTAAATTGACATCCCTCAATTCTGAGATAATGCTTTCTGGTCCTCGTTTCCTGCAGAAGGGAAACATTCTCTCAGCATTTACCCTGTCAATGCCTTTAAGAATTGTTTATGTTTCAAGGAGATCATCTCTCATTTTTCTAAGCTCCAATGAGTAGAGCTCCAAACTGTTTCACAGTTTCTCATAAGGCAATCCCTCCATACTGGACATCATTCTATAAACATTCCCTGAACTGGTTCCAACGAAATAATGCCTTTTCTTAAATAAGGGGACTAAAACTGCTCATAGTACATCATATGGTCTCACCAGCATGTGACTGTTACATTAAGATTTCCTCATTCTTATACTCCAGCTTCCTTGAAATGAGGACAAATATTCCATTAGCTTTCCTGATTACCTGCTGTACCTTGTGCTAGCTTACAGTGTTTTGTGCACACATATCCTCCCTCCCAAGTCCCTTCGTGTTGCGGCTTTCTGCAGTTTTACTCCATTTAAATCATTTTTTGTTGTCCCTTCCAAAATGAATAACTTTACATTTTCTTACATGATGCACCATTTGCCATCTTTTGCCCATACTCTCAATCTGTCAGTATCTCTCTGCAAACTGTTTGTATTGCTTTTGTAACATGCCTTTCCACCTCTTTTTGTGTCATCTACACTTTCAGCTACAGAACATCCGCTTTCTTCCTCTAAGTCATGAACGTGTTGTGAACAGTTGGGGTCCCAGCAGTCACCCACAAACTGAAGGTCATAGATGTCCATGATGGTGACTTTTGTTTCTGCCCACAAAAAAACAAGGTCACCACACACTCTAATTCTGTCACTGCATGCAACAATCACCAAGGCTGATGGAATACAACTCTCTCTAGTGCATGCATCATGTCCATTCAAATGTTCTCATCCACCTCATCCTCCCAAACTATTAACCTTTTCTGTCCTCTACACTTCCCACTCACACTGGGGACAATTCATTACCACTCCAGTTTCTCCATTTCTACTAATGCCTCTCCCATCCACTTGCATTGTAGTCAATTCCTTCCATTGTATCATGAATGAGCTGAAGAGTGGACAATTGTGTGAGAAAAGCCAACATGGAACATGGCTGATTGCTGACCATGAATCTCACCCAAACGGGTACCAAAGAATGAGAAAATTCAATCTTGCATTTCAGTTTACTGTGAATTTATTCTTTTTTCTCTAACTGATTGGAGGCTCTTTATCTTTTACATATTTCTACATTAAGTCTCAGTGTGCACTCATGCATGGAGCATGATTTTTCTCTTGCAATTAATGTTTGCAGTTTAACAATACATCTATTCTTCTCTGGATGACTAAATCAGCTCTGTTGAGAATGCCTTCAAATTTTTCTTTGTTCAGAATATTTATTGTCATTCAAGGAACTCCATTCGTGCTGTGTCTATTACAATACTATAGTTAAATTATCAGTTTTATTTGTTTATTTATTCAGATCTGTAAACTGTAAGTTGCATTCAGGCTTGCTCAGTCAGCTGATGAACAATTGTGTGACAGTGTAAGAGAGCTCATGAATTGTCCATTTAAGCACATGGCAATGCTTCAGTTGACCTTTATAGCCTGTGAGATAAACATATATAAATTATATGTTGCATATTTTGGGATTTGGATATCAAAATACAGTCATATGAGTACAAAAACAGATGGCGTTTGGAATTAGATTGACCCTTGATTTAATGGTTGCATTAAGATCTTTGTAAATGTCTCTTAAAAGTATTGTTGTGTTTCTCTTTTTTGACTGTAATAAACTTGCATTTTCCTTCTAAAAAACATCTGCAGCAACATGGGAACGTGTTTCAGTAATTGACAACAACGTTAGCCAACTGCAAAAATTAAATATATGATCTATCAAGACAGTTTAATTCTGTGTTCCTTCCAGCCACCTATCTGGTCACTGCACATGTTCCATAGTGTTCAACATTTCTCTTTGCTGTCATATCAGAAAGCAGAGGTTTCCCCCAGGACTCATTGGTCAATTCAATTATTTGAGAAGTTTGTGCATTGGCTGATTGAGGTTCACAAAGCACCTTTCCTGGCAATGTGCGCTGACAGATAATGACTGTTAAAAGGACATCACAATTTGAAAACTCTGATGTTTCACAATTGTTACCATTGGTCATCATGGTCCATATCATTTTATTAGTCACAGCTATAGCTGTGGTGGCATGTTTGCTGCAAGTATCAGTTGCAGTGGGAAATCCTCTATGTACACTCCAGAATAAAGATAAATGTCCATTGTAAGTGGTTGTCAGTAAACACTGATGACTATTTAGTAAACAAGGGATATAACATATTCAGTGATTAACCGTATATAGTATACTCTTTAATTTTACCATCATATGATGGAAAAACTTGTCATCATATTATTTCTGCCTTAACTTCAGGACATCCCAAAGTACCTTACAGGCTATGACGTAGTTTTTGAGGTACCACTGAAAAAAAGGAAATGTAGCAGTGAATTTACATATAGCAAGATCCCATAAAGAGGGTAGGATAAAAACAAAATATTCTGGTTTTAGATGCTCTTTGGAGTTTATGCATTCATCAAGATGCCAGGTAAAACCCTACGTACTTGTTTGAAAAAAGAACAGATTGTGGGATTTTTTTACATGTATTACAGGCAGCAGACAGAGCCTTTACTTAAAATCTATCTGAAAGTTTGTTCACATTCAGCATTTCAAAATGGGAATTCTACTGCCTCAGGTTTAATAGTGATGCCTACTGAGCTATGCCACAAAAGGACAAAGGAATTGGACAGCGCATACATCAGCCACGCAAACTGGACATGGAGATAAATTGCTCAACTTTACTAAATATTTATTTTAAATTATAAATTTAATTAGTCAAATCTGATAGCCAATTAACTTGTTAGTGACTCATGGAAACATATTGCAGGAGTAGGCCATTCAGCCCTTCAATCCTGCTCCACCATTCAATATGATTGCGGCTGATCATTTATCTCAATGCTGTATTCCTGTTTTATCCCTTGCCTCTTGATGCCTTTAAAATCTAAAAATATCTCTCTCTTTCCTGACTCTATTCAGTGACTCAGCCTCCACAGCCATCCGTGGCAGAGAATTCCATGGGTTCATTATCTTTGGAGTGAATTTTTTTTTCCTCATCCCAGCCCTAAATGGTTCACCCCATACCCAGAGAATGTGAGACCTATTTCCAGGCTCCCTGCCAGGGAATGCATCCTTCCTGCATCTAAGCTGTCCAGCCTTATGACAATTTTTTATGTTTCAATCAGATTCCCTTTCATCCTTTTAACCTCTAGTGAATACCAGACCAGTCAAACCAATCTCTCTCCATACAGCAGTACGGGGATCCCTGCCTGTCAACCTTGTGAACCTTCACTGCACTCCCTTTATGGCGAGGCTTTTGTTTTTAGGTAGGGAGACCAAACCTGCATGCAAGGAACTGTATAACTGCACTAAAAAAAATCCATGCCACTGAACTCAGAACCTCTTACCATGAAGGCCAATGTACAATTTGCCTTTTTAACTGCTTGCTGCACTTGCCCATCTACTTTCAGTATGAGTAAACCCAGATCCCTTTGCACATCCACACCTCCCATTATATCAGAATTTAAATGATACTCTTCCTTTCTGTTTCTGCACACAGAAATTCAGAACTGCACATTTAGCCATTTTGTACTGCGCCTGCCATATGTTTGCCCATTCATTCAACCTGTCGAAATCACCTCCATCCTCCATATGGCTCACAATCTCAAGCACTCATGTGCTATCAGCAAACTTTGAAAAATTGTATTTGATTTCCTCATCCTGATCCCATTACATCACAAATAATATGTCACAGGTCATGATAATGTTTCCACAGAAGAGCCACTAACGTTTATGCATTTATTTAAAAGCATTCCATCAACCTACTAAAAATAACCAGTTAAGCAACATTCGTATACAGGATATCTCAAAAGATGGTTCCCATTGAACAGAAACCAATTTAATCAAAATACATTTTGAATCTTTTGTTGTGAATTCCCATTGTTTTCAACTTTCTACGTGTTAAAAGTAGTGAATGCTCCAAATTTCAAAGGTTGCTTTTTTTAAAAATGAAGGTCTATCTTGAATTAACTCCCAGTCTATGTCACTTGAATCTTTCCTTTAATTTTACTTGGGAAGCATAGGCCTTCTCTCGCTCCATGTTTCCCATGGTAATGTTCTGTTTAAAAAGGCGTTTGCAAAAGGGGTCATTTCCTTGCAAAGGAATTGGGCTCCTCCTCAACGTGTGGCTGATATATCTGCCTTCAAAACACTTTGCCACACTGTTCAGTGGCCACTACGTTCCTTAACGAGGTAAGAAACAGAGTTTACAGTATAATAAGTACTTAAAAATTGCGACAGAAAACTGAAACTACTGTACTTAGAAAATGATCACAATCTCTTGACTTTTTTTACATGTCATACCAAATCTACCCTAATAATTCAGAATTCCTTCCAATTGACTGTTCTTCTGTTAATGTGATTTTTCCTGAACTGTATTCCTTTGTATTTTCTCACAATGAATAAGCTACTAATCATTTTGGGGACGCTATTGTCATGCAGGCATTGCAATTTTTGCCTACAGCGATTGTATAAAGTAAACAATCAACACACACACACAAAAAATATATGTGCAGGCAGAAACTGTTTGACTCAGCATAGTTTATCATTCATATTGCTCCCGATAATTTATTGAGACTGATTACATTAAGGCTTCCAGTTATGCAATATTATCTTAATAAACAAACATTATTGAACAATTTACTTTGCTAAATAAACTGCAATCTATGACAAGCTGTGCGTAAAGTATAGAAACTAATATTTTGGTTCAAAATCACACCAACAGTTGAACAATTTATAGGAAAAGGAGAAAACTTTGAATCTGTCACCAGTACATTAACAATCACGGATTGTCAAAAATGATTGAGCTATTCTAAGAGGTTCACATTTAACCAGACTGACTGGGGAAGGTGGGAGTCAGCTGAATGACTACAGAATGGTGATGACAATATAATAAGAAAAAAGAAAGAAGTGCAGATGCTGGAAATCAAAAACAGACATTGTCGGATAAACTCAGCAGGTCAGACAGCATCTGTGGAGAGAAAACAGAGTTAATGTTTTGGGTCCAGTGACCCTTCCTGAGATGACAATATAATGTTCCCCTGTTACTGCTACCCAAAGGCTTTTTTAAAAACAGATGGAATTCAAAGTCTAACGTTCAAAAATAACGCTTCTCAGGTGATAGATATCACATACACAAACTTAGAATTACATCAAATTCACAAAAAAAAATCAGGAAAAGTGTTTTTTTTTCTAAACAAAAGCATCCGTTTCGAAAAGCAACATCAGAATACAGCCATGAAAGTTTGAAAATGTAACCTCAGGTGGAATCTTAAATGAAAGCAGTAGATGAATGGCATGTTACTGGTGAAACATTCTGGAATGTAGGTGAGATATCAAATGATATCTCTTCAGTCCTCCCTAACTTTGAAGCATTTCTTCCAAAAGTGTGGGGAACCCCATTGCAGGCTGCTCTTCAAGATGGTAGCACAGAGCCACCTGTGTATTTTCATATATTTCCAAATTAACAAATAAATTATTCATCTGAAATTATATTAGACAAACACCTCTGCAATGTGGCTTTAAATTCATCACCCATTTTTGCATATGTGCATGTAGTGCTGCACCTTGTCGTGTCATTGGCCACACAATCGGTCTTTAAGAAGTTATTCAAACAAATAGTTGGGTCGAAATCAATCCCTGATCTGCACTGTAATGAATTGATTGGCCTCTGCTGTGATGATAGTAGAAACAGGCTCTGAGGCTAATTGTAACGTAGGTAGGAATGGAGAGGGTAGCTCTTAATTACAGCTGAATGATCCTTCTCACTTGTGTGTACATTAGCCAGGATTCAATGTTTTCTCTGATGCTTGCTGTAGGCAAGAAGTATGTGCATATTCACTATCTAGACTTATATATGAGGAATTACCAATTAAGTCTTTATGACACAAGAGGAAGCTAATTCAGCTCTTTATGTCCTGGCTGGCTGTCAAGCAACCCAATCACTCCCCTGTTTGGTCTTCATAGCACCATAACTTTTTTTGTCTGAAGTGCCCAATTTCCCCTGTGAAATAATTATCTGTTTCCACTTCTCCGTTACATGTAGTAAGAGAGCTTTGAAAAACGACATGGTTTTGACCATTAGATGCAAGAGTGGAAGTAGGCCATTCAGCCCATCAAATTCACTCTGTCATTCAATGAGATCATGGTTGACTTGGTAATCCTCAACTCCACTTTCCTGCCTTTTATCTTTAACTTTTAATTCCCTTACTAACTTAAAATCTGTCTATCATAGCACTGAATATATTTAACAACCTAGCTGGAATATCTCGCTATGGTAATGATTTGAATAGATTCATCATTCTTTGGGAAAATAAACTCAACCTCATCCTAGTCTTAACTGAACCATTGAGATTATGCCTTTGGGTTCCAGACTCTCCCACAAGGGAAGACAATCCCTCTTCATCTACTCTGTCAAGTTTTCTAAGAATCTTGTGTGATGAGTACAGGGCGAATGTACTTAACCTCTCCTCATAAAGCAACCCTTCTATACCTGGGATTAACTGGGTGAATCTTCTTCGGACTGTGTCTAATACCACTATAGCTTTCCTTTGAGAAGGGAAAAAAGTTGTTCATACTGCCTTGAATAACTTTAGGGAAAAAAAAACTCCCTGTTTTTCTGGAGATAATGGGAACTGCAGATGCTGGAGAATTCCAAGATAATAAAATGTGAGGCTGGATGAACACAGCAGGCCAAGCAGCATCTCAGGAGCACAAAAGCTGACATTTCGGGCCTAGACCCTTCATCAGAGAGGGGGATGGGGAGAGGGAACTGGAATAAATAGGGAGAGAGGGGGAGGCGGACCGAAGATGGAGAGAAAAGAAGATAGGTGGAGAGAGTATAGGTGGGGAGGTAGGGAGGGGATAGGTCATCCAGCTTCACATTTTATTATCCCTGTTTTTCTACTCTATTCTCTTCAAAATAATGGCCAACATCTCCATTGTCTTCCCTACTACTTGTTGAACTTCGATGCTAGCTTTTTCTGATTCATGCATGAGGTTCTGTCAAAATTCTCCAGACTACAGCATTTCTCCACTTACATAGTATTCAACTTCACTATTTATCTGTTAAAATGCATAACTTCACATTTTCCAACATAATATTCCATCTGCAAGTTTTTGCCCACAGGCATAAGCTATCCATACCCCTCTTTAGACTGTATCATCCTCACCACTTGCCTTAATAGATATTTTTGTGTGATCAGCAAACTTTACTATAGTACATTCACCTCCTTATCCAAGACATTCAAATATATTGTGAATAATTAGAGCATCATCACTCATACTTATTGTATTTCACAACATGCAGTTTGCCTTCATGTAAGTGCCGCTTATTCCAACTCTGTCTTCTGCTAGAGATAGTGGGAACTGCAGATGCTGGAGAATCCAAGATAACAAAGTGTGAAGCTGGATGAACACAGCAGGCCAAGCAGCATCTCAGGAGCACAAAAGCCGACGTTTTGGGCCTAGATGAAGGGTCTTAGCCCAAAACGTCAGCTTTTGTGCTCCTGAGATGCTGCTTGGCCTGCTGTGTTCATCCAGCTTCACACTTTATTATCTGTCTTCTGCTAGTTAGCTAATCCTCTATCCATGCTTATAGTACTACATCCAACACCAGGGTTCTTAACTTATTAAGTAATCTAATGTGTAGTACCTTACCAAACAGTATCTAGAAATCCAAATATATTACATCCACTGCCACCCTTTATCTATCCTGCTTATTAGCTCTTCAAAAGAATTCCAGTAAATTTGTTAGGAGTGCTTTCTCCTTTAAGAAACCATGCTGATTCTTGATCATACTGTGCAATTCTAACTTCTTGCTATCATACCCTTAATTATAGACTCTAATATCTTCCCAATGAGAGATGTTAAGCTTGCTTTTGTGCTCCTAAGATGCTGCTTGGCCTGCTATGTTCATCCAGTCTCACATTTTATTATCTTGGTCTATAGTTAGTTGCTTTTTTGTCTATTTCCCTTTTTAAAGTAAACAGGTATTACTTTAGCAGTTTTCTGATCAACGAGGGCTTCTCCAGAATCTAAGGATTCCAGAAAGATTGTTACCAATGCATCCAACATTTCTTTAGCTACCTATTTCAATATCCAATGATGCATCCTATCAAGTACAAGGGACTTATTGGTCCAAAGCCCCATTAGCCTAACAAATTTCCTCATGATAATTAATGTGTTCTTTTCCTCACCCTTTTCCATTTGAACATTTATTAATTTTGAATGGCTACTTGGGTCTTGTATATGAAGGCTAATGCAAACTATTTAATCAACTTCTCTGCCAATTCCTGGCTCCCGTTTTTATTTTCTGAGCTTTATTCTCTAAGGGACTTGTGTTCATTTTAGCCTCTCCCTTTTAACATATAAGAACAAAAGCTTCTGCTATCCGTTGTGATATGATATGCAAAATTATGCTCAAAGTTTATCTTCTCCCTCTACTACTTTTTTTGGGTGATCTTTTGTCATCTTTTAAAACTTTCCAAATCCTCTGGCTTACCACTAATCTTTCACATTTACTGTATTTTTTCTTTAGCCTGATGCTGTCCTTAACTCCGCTGGTTAACCACGGTTAGCTTATCCCCTCATTAGAATCTTTCTTCCTAACAAAGATATATCTTTGCGGTGTACCAAGAGCTATTTTTGAAATGGCTGCCATTGTTCCTCAACAGTGTTTGCTGCTAATCTCCTTCCCTAGTCCACTCCTGCCAGCTCTGCCTCAGTTGTTTGAAATTATCTTTATGTACGTATAGCACAGCTTGTCTCCCCGCCACCCAAGTTCCTCCATCTCCGTACTAAATGTTAAATTCAACGTGTTACCATTGTTTTCTCCATGATCAATTATTCTGATATCATTTATTAAACCTGTGTTATTACACATCACCAGACCCAAAATAGCCTGACCCCATCTCAATCCACAATATATAGTTCAAAGAATATATCATGAACATGCTATCAATTATTTTCTCATTGTTATCTCTGCCAATCTGACTATTCCAAGTCACCCATGATTACTGTAATGCATTTGCTTATATGGCCCCGTTATCTCACTTATTCTTTGTCCCACCATAAAACTACATAGAATGCCGAAAGACCACTCCTACTGGTGTCTCCTTTCCCTTATATCTTACCTCCATCCATATAAATTATATGTTTTCCAATCTTAGGTCACTTTTTGTGATTGTACTTAACCCTACCTGTTCAAGCAATGCTCCCCCATGATCCTTTCTTTCCAGCCTGTCTTTTTCAAAAGTCAGGTGCCCCTGAATACTTAATCCCCAGCACTGATCTCCTTAAAGCCATGTCTTGCAATGGCTATCAAGTCATACCTGTATTAACCTGCATTTGTGCTGGTAATTCATTTATTTTGTTCTGAATGCAACCCAAATTCAAGTAAATAGCCATTCATTTTGCCTTTTTAGAATTTTTTTCCCCCATTGATCCTATTTACTGTTTTATTTTTATTTGTTTGCCCGTAATGCTGCCACATCCTATTGCCTTGTTAGCCAACATTGTCCCTCTCTCAAATCTTCCACAGCCCTTTCTCCACCATCCTGAAAAATAGCATTGGTTGCTGTGCAGTTCCATATACACCAGCATCTCCTTACCATGCCAATAGCAAAGCCAGCAGCAAGTTTAAATCCTCTCTATAGCCCTAGTTATTCAATTTACCAGATCACTGGTCCCAGAACAGTTTAAGGGAAGCCCATCTCACCAACACAGCTCTAACACAACCCAACGCAACCTGTCCATCTTCTCTTCCACCTATCTGCCCAACCCAACCCACTGACCGATCCCCACTACTCCCTACCTGCACTCACCTATCATCATCCCACCTACCTGCCCCAGACTCACCGCCCTCCTCTCTCTGTTTCTGAGCTCCCTTCCCCATCCCCAATTCTGAAGAAGGGTCCCAAACCAAAATGTTGACATCACTGCTCCTCAGCTGCTGCCTGGCCTGCTGTGTTTCTTTAGCTCCACGCTGTATTGTCCCTTGCATAAGGGCATCATAAAGTTGTGAAGATCAAAAGGTTAAAAAAAGTCTCTCAGCTGATGCATATTAAGGCAACATCTTTTGCTATCTCAGAGCTGTATCATTGTAATAGTGCAATGAATTAGATCCTCCATCCAATTTGGCTCAAGTGATTGTATTCAGATCTTACAAAGCACATTAAGGCCAGCTATATTAATTCAAGCTAGATCTACACCCTACTAATTGGTTTTGAGTAATGTTTAATTATTTATTTATGCTCCCAGCTATTAATACATGTTAAGTACTGCCTTAAATATCTTACTGGAATTGGTTGCAAATGTGCGATATGATTATCTCGTACAGAATAATCTGGCAGCATCAGAAAAAGCTATTGCAACATTTCAAGCTAATACTTTACTTAATAATATACTCAACGTTATTGCAGTCAGACAAACTCTAACAGGTGAATGACTGTCTTTCACACATCAGGGTCACTAATTGAATAGGTTGTGTTGAATGAGTATTGAAGTTTCCCCAACAATTTCTGATCTTCAGTTATGGATATCTAGATTCACTTGCATGTTTGAGAAGTTTTTCCCTATGAATGCAGTTAATGTTGATCATTGACATTATCTCTGTCTGCCAGGAATGTGACTAAATTGATCAGGTATTTGGCAGTGTACACTGTTCTTGCACTGGGAATGCCAGAAAAATGCAGGGGTAGCTGACAAACATAGTCCATGCAGACTTTAATGCTATCAGCAGCTGAAAACAGGGGAAAAAAGGTTTCATTTTCCAACACTATCATCACTCACCTTCACTAGCAGTAAAAATACAGCCAAAAGCATTTATCCAGATTTAGGCAGGTAATCATAATCAGGAACTGGTGAAATAAATCCACTGAAGAGAACCTGAGTCAAGGTTGGGAAATGAACTGAGTTCCTCCAGTTGAGAGCCCCAGGTGTTCCACTGCTGGAGTTACAAGCTATCAACTAACTCCCTACTTCCCTATAAAACACTTACCCAAGAATGGAACAGATGTTTTCTTCACATGATACTGTTGTCCTGGTCTGTAATATCCATTTAAACCTCCCTCTTCAGAAGGAAAATTATTTTTTGCTGGAAAATTCCAGACTGCTTCTTAGGAGTTATCTTTCTTTCATAAACAAAGAGGCCTTTGCAGCTTCCTGCCTTCCTTCTCTCTCTCTCTCTCTCTCTCTCTCTCTCTCCCCCTATACAATATATGTCTATGTCTATATATTATTCACACACACACAAATAGGATCTTGTCAATCGCGAGCTTTTCTTTACAATGCAACTGGAACATTGTATCATTCCAAAATTCTTTTTTGCTTTTCCCACATGACTACAATTAAAACGTAAAAACTTTATGTGAAACCAAAATGGAATAAATAAAGTCCTACATTTTGGTAGGGCAAATCACGGCAGAACGTATACAATTAATGGTAAAGACCTGGGGCGTGTTCTCGAACAAACAGACTTTGGAGAGCAGATTCATAGTTCCTTGAAAGTGAAGTTGTAGGTTTACAAAATATTGAAGAAGGCATTTGGTATGCCTGCATTTATTGGTCAGTGTATTGAGTACAGGAGTTGGGAGCTTGTGTTGCGGCTGTATAGGACAGTGGGTAGGCCACTTTTGAAATACTGCACTCAGATCTAGTCTCCCTGCAATAGGAAATATGTTGTGAAACTTGGAAGAGCTCAGGAAAGATTTACAGGGATGTTGCTGGGGTTAGTGGATTTAAGCTACAGGGAGAGGCTGAATA
Source organism: Stegostoma tigrinum (assembly GCF_030684315.1). NCBI lineage: Eukaryota > Metazoa > Chordata > Chondrichthyes > Orectolobiformes > Stegostomatidae > Stegostoma > Stegostoma tigrinum. Next base: position 38,156,972 of record NC_081357.1, read on the forward strand.
AGCTGGGGCTATTCTACCTGGAGAGTCAGAGGCTGAGGGCTGATTTGTAGATATTTATAAAATCATGATGTGCAGGGATGGGGTGAATAGTCAAGGTCTTTTTTTCAGGTAGGGAGTCCAAAATGAGAGGGTATCGGTTTAAGATGAGAGGGAAAAGATTTAAAAGGGGCCCAAAGTGCATCTTCTTCACTCAGAGAGTGGTGCATGATTGGAATGAGCTGGCAGAAGAAATGGTGGAGGCCGGTACAATTACAACATTTAAAAGTCATCTGGATAGGCACATGAATAGGAAAGGTTTAGAAGGATATGGGCTGTATGCTGGCAAATGGGCATAGAAGAATTTATGATATCTGATCGGCATGGGCAAGTTAGATCAAAGGGTCTCTTTCCATGTACATTTCTCTGACTCTATAGCTGTAATTAATTGTTGTTAAAAAGTAACAGAAACCAGGCCAGTTTGAAGAAGCCTGCATTTCTCATTTATTATTTATACCTATCTCTATGATAAATTTCATTCAATTGGAGATGAATCGCTTACCTGCAATGATCCAGCTTGGAAACAAGGACCCAAGGCACAGGAGCGAATGAGTGACTGTGTATCAAGAAATTGATTTGGCAGAGCATAGGCAATGGATTTGTAATACAACAATAGAACTGGAAGATTCTCTCTCTCTCCTCCTGCTCTCACTCAGGGCAAACATAGCAACCAGTGACAACACAAATGGGAGATGTATCTATTTGAATGCAGAACTCAAAAGGTATCTGAAATATTCTCACTTTCATTGAACCAGCCCAGTGTTAATGAACCATGATCTCAGGTTAAAACTTAATATGTGAAGGACACTCCAAGAACTGCATATTCTTTTATTTTCCTGTTTTCACTGAATAACATTTTCTTTTGAAACATTTTACCTGTGTTTTCATGTGTGGTTAATGTTATCTGTTATTTTTCATCATTGGTTAGCAAGTAATAAACAAGCACTCAAGAAAACCTTGTAATTGACTCCTTATTTTATTCCTTGTGAACCAATTCATGACATTTTACTTGCAGTGAAGTATAGCTGTGAGCTGGAAAGGGTTGTTAAATCTTTATTGCAGCCACCAAGAGGGTTGAAGAGACAGCTGATTCATCCCTCCTCACCTGGTCACAACAACTTGAAAGCACAAACTTAGCGGCACAAGTATTTTTCAAAAATTCACTGCTAAACATTTTACATGATATTAGTTCAATTTTATTCATCGTTATTTGTTATGGTTAGTTTATTCAGAAACTCAAATGGCTTGCTTGTACAGATGGTAGCTATGGAAGCAGGCCATTCTGCCCCTCAAGCCCACAATCGACTCTCCAAAGAGCATCCCACCCAAACCCAAACCCCACCTTATAAGTGCTAATAGGAACTTCAGATGCTGGAGAATCTGAGATAACAAAGTGTAGAGCTGGATGAAGGGTCTAGGCCCGAAACGTCAGTTTTGTGATCCTAAGATGCTGCTTGGCCTGCTGTGTTCATCCAACTCTACACTTTGTTACCCCACTTTATAACCCTGTCTTTCCCAAGACCAATCCATCTAACCTGAATATCATTGAGCTGTGGGAGGAGCACCCAGAGGGAGCCCACACAGAAACGGGGAGAACGTGCAAACTCTACACAGAAAATCACCCAAGGCTAGAATCAAACACGGGTTCCTGGCACTGTGAGGCAGTAGTGCTAACTACTGAGCAGCTCTGCCACCTTTCACTGTTTATTGTTGAAAAACCAGTGTGAACATGTTTGTTCATTCTTTCTTGAGTGTTCATGTCAGTGTCCAGTGTTGCATTCTCTACCGTAATGTATTGAACTTGCAAGTTCTGTTTGTTCTCCCAAGATGCTGTCTGAGGTCACTTAACAGGCATCTTTGAAATGCTGTAGGTGAACTCAAAGTCTAGAGAACACCATGAGCTGGGCACACATTTGGACAGTGCTGACACTAGCTTTTAGGTTCCTCACTTTCTGACCCAACTTGACTAATCCATCCCCAGGACCTTGCCACTTCATTCCTCTATTTCCCCAACCACACTATCTGTCTTCTCTTCAACTCCTTGTCCATTCCTCCATGTGCAATTCCACTGACCCACACTCGATGGCTTGAGCTCCATATGAGCTTATTTCTTGCTGGTCCGCACCTTGTGCTGTAGATTTAAATAAGTTTTTTAAAAATCACAGACGTCAGATGCAACTGCACCACACTGAATAAGGCACACCTGCTTCGAATCCCATGAAAATGATGCCATAAGGTTCTCTTCTGCCACTGGTTTTATCTGGAAGGTAGAACAAAATTTGATAAGACAGTAAGAAATGAGGAGAAATGGACCATTCAGCCATCAAATCTGCTCTGCCATCCAATTTGACAATCCTCAATTTCACTTTCCCTCCTTCATCAAAATCCTGCATTCCCTTTCTGATTAAATTGTGCAACCCCTAATTCTGGCATTATGTCGTCTTGTCCCAGACTATCCTACAAAGTGACACAACTTCTCTGCATCTACCCTGTCAAGTGTCCTAAGAAACTTTGATGTTTTAGAAAGGTGGCCTCTCATTTCTCTAAGTTCCAATTAGAACAGGCGCAACCTACTCAACTTCTCTTAAAACAATCCCTTCATCCATAGGATCAACCTAGTGACTGTATTTATCATCAGTAAATTTGTCCTTAGATAATGGGCTCAAAACTATTCACAATATTCACAAAATTCCAAGCCTGACTAGTGTCTTGCATAGTTTCAGCCACATCTCCCATTTTATACTCCATTTCCTTTGAAATTAAGGCTTATGCTTGAGCTGCCTTATCTATTACCTGCTGAATTGTGTGCTAGCTTTTTGGGGTTTATACTGGATGACTACCAAATCCCTCCATATTGCAGCTTTCTGCAGTCTCTTTCCATTTAAATAATATTCAGCTCTCTATTCTTACTGCTAAAATGCACAAACTCACATTTTCCCACATTATGCTCTATCTGCCAAGATTTTGTCTACTCTTATAACCTATTGATATCCTTCTGCAGACCACTTTTGTCATCCTCACCATTTGCCTTGCCACCTACATTTATGCCTTCTGAAAACTCAATATTGTACATTCACTTTCCTGATCCAAGTTATTGATGAATGGTGTAAATAATTGTGACCTTAGCACTGAACCATGTAGAATTCCACTAATTACAGGTTCCCATCTTGAAATTGCACCCTTTATCCCAACTCTGTCTTCTTCTATTCAGCCAATCCTCTACCACCATGGACTTTTATCTTATTAAGTACCTTTATAAGCGCCTTCCAAAAATCCAAATATATTACATCCACTGCTTCCCCTTTATCTATCCAGTATGTTACATCCTCAAAGACTCCTAGTAAATTTGTCAGGCATGATTTCCCTTCCATGAAGTCATGCTGATACTGCTTAATAATATTATATATTTCCAAATGTTCTGCTATTATATCATTTAGAATAGACTTCACAATCTTTCCAATAACAGATGTTAGGAAAACTACCTGAAAGTTAACTATTTATTGTCTCTTTCCCTTTTTCAATAACCTTGGCAGTTTGCTAATCCTCAGATATTTTCTAGATTCTAAGGACCCTTGACTGATTACCATTGTGAGTGGAGAAAGTTTTTGCTTCTCCAATATCCAGTACTGGATGAGCAGTCTGATAATTCTTCCACTGTCGCTAAATTAAAAAGGGGCGGTGGGAAGGGAAGTTCATTGTCAGAATATATGTGGAAGGTATGGTTCATTTACACCCTGCAAAGTGTATTGATTAATAATTACCCAAAAGAAAGCAGGTAAGGAAAGAACATGTACAGTGTTAAGTGTCTACAGCTCAGTTATAATATGCACCAACAAGAGGATTTAAATACAGTCCAGCCCCAAAAATGTTACCCTCAGAGTCGTTGTCTCGCTAAGAACGCAATCCATCTACAGATAAGGAGGCACAAATTGCCCAATGATCCAGAGGAGACCCTCCCAACAGAGGTCAGAGAAAGACAGCCACCTTAGCTGTGGCTTAAATGTGTCAGAAATGATGTGATCTGCCGCAATACCCTTATATAGAATTGGGGATACAGCCGCATAAATTCCATCAACTGTGATTGTGGAAAGACAAACTAAACAATTGAGAGTATCTCAGATTGCCTTCTGCCAGCAGAACCATGCGGCTCTGAAGTTCTAAAGATCTTCAGCTCTTGAGCTAGAACTGGAAATGGAGAGTGAGATGATGAGGGTGCCAGAGAGGGAATACGTTCCATTTGTGGCATGCTGTTATTTATCACCATAGAAAAGATTCTCAAGATCTTTTTGGTATGGTGCCAAATACACTACAACTAATTCCACCAAATCTTTAGTTTCTTTTTAGTTCAAACTTTCGTGGGAAGTCAGTATTGCATGTAGATTATACCAGATAATGACAGCGATTTCCTTCCAAAAAAGGACGAGTGAAGGGTTGGGTCTTCCCAATCAATTCATGATCATTATTAGACTCCTAATTTCAGATTTTTATTGAATTCAAACTGCAACATCTGCCATGGCAGGGTTTGAACCCATTTATACATTACCTGGGTCTCTAGATTAATACTCTGGCAATAATAACACTAGGCCATTACCTCCAATGTTTCTGCCATACATTATGACCAAGTAATGACAAAATGTTATTACGAATCAAATGAATCAATGAACAAATTGCACAAAACGGGGGAAACAATATCACTAATTTACCTATCCTGCGCCAATAAACGACAATGGAGAATATGGTACAATTTAAAAAGTATCTATGCATGTATAACTAACCAGCCAATTAAATCACAAGTAGTCTCATGCATGAAGAGACTTGTGGTATCTCACTGCTACCCACGACATGTTCTATTCAAGACATTTGTAGCATAGTCTGAATCTGTGTTGGAAGGTCAGTTGAAGCTGTCATATTATTTTGTAATTGTTATTTCATGACACTAGGAACATGATCTGAAATTCCTTTGAGAGCGGAGTGATGGAAATAGATTACTCCAAATACGTCAGAAACAATCACACTGACAAACGGAAGTCTTGAACATACTAAAGATTGCTTGTGACTGTAGAGCTAATACATAATACCAATGGCAAACCTCAAACCTGTATATATTGAACTGTCAATAATAAGAAAACTAAATACACTTAACATAACAGACAAATGCAGTAGGATGTGAAGGATTTTTGCTAATTATTGGGCTACAGTGTTAATTATTTTCTATCTGAGTCAATTAAAAACTATTACTTATAAATATATTAAGATTGCTAAGTATTTCAGAGAGTCGGTAAATTCACAGTGTTACCTTCATTCTTCTTTAATTAACGAATTCAAGACTCTTGGCTAATTTCAGGCAAGATGGGTCTTCACATTGTACTCAGATCTTGAAATGTGATTACCTTAGTGATGCAATTTTTTTGGCGCTCATCATCAAATCACCTACTGTGATTTTTCGTAACCACCCCTATTAAATCACTCATGTTTTCCAATTGACTAATTTATATGCACAGCTTGTTAGGAGCAATGCACACCCCCAAAGGTGAGGGGCAAGTCGGCAGAGATGTACTGGGCTAAATCAAAATGGTGTTGGTAGTGGAGGGATCAGATTCTTAGTGTGTAATTGATTCTGGTACATTTACTGACAAATATATGAGGTTGTTGTGAAGTTAAAAGTTGCAATTGCTCTGCATCAAGACTTTTAAATCTGCACATGAAATTTTCGATGACAAAAACATCCTGACAGCCAAATAAGGCTACCTGTATGGCTGTGCCATTCAATATCTCCAATTATATCACATTGCCTCATTGCTACAACATATTATGGTGTCACTTAACACAATTGGCCTGCTGTTTGTAGTGAACACCATTGCAGATTTCATGTATGGGCATACTTGCAGTGGGCTCTTAAATTTGCAGGATTTCTCTCTGTCACATTATAACTTCAATGAGAGATAGATAAAGTGCCCATTAGTGACTGTGCATGCTGATTCTCTGTACACAGCTACCAGAAACTGGGATAAAGAACACTGATTTTCATGATCGGTATCATTATAAAGGCAGCAAAATCTAAACTCAGTAATTATGTTATTTATACATCTTAACAATCTCTAATGCTTTAGGCGCTACGCAGCTTGATCCATCATCTACCATGTAAAAATTGGGATGCTGGACCAGAAGAATGTGCTATTTATGATAAAATTAATTCTGATAGTGATTTTTTTATTATTTGGTTTATCAGGAGGCTAATACAAATCAGTCAGTCGTTGCCACCCTGTTTGTCAATCCATAATGTGTTTGAGTGGAAACTCTCCCTGACACTTTTTGGAGAACAGTGCCATGATTCTACAAAAGCAGTGTGCACTAGGGGTAAGTGATTCCCATTTGCTAGTAACATCTCATCCACATTGGTAAGCAGAACAATTACTAGGAAATTATAGCATAGCTACGTTAGTTCCTGACAATTATGTATATCTTTAGATGTGGAACAGTTCTGCATGCTGCAAAAGAACCTGCAACTGACACACACTGGACGTCTAGCACTACCAGAAGCTGGAAGTGTACATGTCTACTTCCCCCTTTTGAGGAATGCTGCTCTCGAGGGAATAAACCCTTCTGTGACAAGAAATGCCAGTCCACTCACTATCGCTTAACTCCAAACTATTTCTATTTCATCAGCCATCAAACAGCAGGATTAGAGTTCTATTAGAGTCATTCTAGATTAGAGTCATTCTATCACAGATTAGGTTTTCTTCCAGTTTGCTGGACACATGGTCTTGCCAGGCATTTTTATTATCCAAACAGCATTTGAAATGGTGGTGAGGCATAGATAAAAAGCCTTTGTTATGTCTGCCAAAATATTGCAGCACAATTAGCTCAAAGTCTGCCGGCTTGTATTCTTTGACAACTATTTGATAGGAATTCACAAAATGAAACATTCCATTCCGCAAAGAATGCATTACTTGGTTGGCAGAGCTCAAATTGTTAGCGCCAGGCATCAAATCAGAGGGCGCTCCTAAGATGCTGCTTGGCCTGCTGTGTTCATCCAGCCTCACATTTTATTATCTTGGAATCTCCAGCATCTGCAGTTCCCATTATCTCATCAAATCAGAGGGCCCAATTTCATATTTCAAACTACTTACAATAGTGAATCTCTAATCAAAGGAAGTTTTAAAATAATTTGGAACTGCTGCCTGCTGTATTCCTCCACCTCCACACTGTGTTATATCTGCCTCCAGCTTCGGTAGTTCTTACTATCTCTCAGCTCTGAATGATTCTTTTTTTTCCTCTGCTCTTCATTACTGATTGTATTCAGCAGCACCCTTAGCTTCTTTATGTAGGCCTAGGAAGTATGCATTGTGTTGATAATTTTATATAATTTATGGGAGGATACACTTTGAGATAAACCAACAGTTCAGATAACACCCAAAATGCACTTACATTACACAGGTGTGGTTTTCCGTGCCATCTGAAGCCCATGGTTAAATATGTCCTTCCAAGTTTTTATGTTACTATGCTTCAATGTAAACCACACTCCTTTGGAAGCAATGGCTAAAATCAGTACACTTAGTACATAGATTTCAAAACAGACTTTGAAGATTTTTAAAGTTACTCTTACAGATAAGGTTCAGATGACAACTAACATATGATTGTGCAATTCTATGGAAATTTTAAGAGCTTCTGGAATTATGGTCCATGTGTACCGTAAGTTTAGCTATTTGTTAAAATGAGGGAGTAGGCAGAATAGGGTTGAGAAACATATCAGCCATGATCAAATGATGGAGAAGACTCAATGGGCTAAATTCTGCTCCTATAGCTTATGATCTTATTTTCTACTTGTGGATAAAAAATTAGATTACAATTTTCCCAGCCTTTCACACCTCTCACCTCTAAACACGCATAATTGGTTTCATTAAAACCAAGGTTCAACTTATTATATCAGTGATAATGGGAACTGCAGATGCTGGAGAATCCAAGACAATAAATTGTGAGGCTGGATGAACACAGCAGGCCAAGCAGCATCTCAGGAGCACAAAAGCTGACGTTTCGGGCCTAGACCCTTCATCAGAGAGGGGGATGGGGTGAGGGTTATGGAATAAATAGGGAGAGAGGGGGAGGCGGACCGAAGATGGAGAGAAAAGAAGATAGGTGGAGAGGAGAGTATAGGTGGGGAGGTAGGGAGGGGATAGGTCAGTCCAGGGAAGATGGACAGGTCAAGGAGGTGGGATGAGGTTGGTAGGTAGGAGATGGAGGTGCGGCTTGGGGTGGGAGGAAGGGATGGGTGAGAGGAAGAACCGGTTAGGGAGGCAGAGACAGGTTGGACTGGTTTTGGGATGCAGTGGGTGGAGGGGAAGAGCTGGGCTGGTTGTGTGGTGCAGTGGGGGAGGGGGCAAACTGGGCTGGTTTTGGGATGCGCTGGGGGAAGGGAGATTTTGAAGCTGATGAGGTCCACATTGATAACATTGGGCTGCAGGGTTCCCAAGCGGAATATGAGTTGCTGTTCCTGCAACCTTCGGGTGGCATCATTGTGGCACTGCAGGAGGCCCATGATGGACATGTCATCTAAAGAATGGGAGAGGGAGTGGAAATGGGTTGCGACTGGGAGGTGCAGTTGTTTATTGCGAACCGAGCGGAGGTATTCTGCAAAGCGGTCCCCAAGCTTCCGCTTGGTTTCCCCAATGTAAAGGAAGCCACACCGGGTACAGTGGATGCAGTATACCACATTGGCAGATGTGCAGGTGAACCTCTGCTTAATGTGGAAAGTCAACTTGGGGCCTGGGATAGGGGTGAGGGAGGAGGTGTGGGGGCAAGTGTAGCATTTCCTGCGGTTGCAGGGGAAGGTGCCGGGTGTGGTGGGGTTGGAGGGCAGTGTGGAGCGAACAAGGGAGTCACGGAGAGAGTGATCTATCCGGAAGGCAGACAGGGGTGGGGATGCAAAAATGTCTTGGGTGGTGGGGTCGAATTGTAGATGGCGGAAGTGTCGGAAAATGATGCGTTGTAACCGGAGATTGGTGGGGTGGTGTGTGAGAATGAGGGGGATCCTCTTTGGGCAGTTGTGGCGGGGGCGGGGTGTGAGGGATGTGTTGTGGGAAATACGGGAGACGCGGTCAAGGGCGTTCTCGACCACTGTGGGGGGAAAGTTGCGATCCTTGAAGAACTTGGACATCTGGGATGTGCGGGAGTGGAATGCCTCATCGTGGGAGCAGATGCGGCGGAGGTGGAGGAATTGGAAATTGGGGATGGAATTTTTGCAGGACGGTGGGTGGGAGGAGGTGTATTTTAGGTAGCTGTGGGAGTCGGTGGGCTTGAAATGGACATCAGTTACAAGCTGGTTGCCTGAGATGGAGACTGAGAGATCCAGGAAGGTGAGGGATGTGCTGGAGATGGCCCAGGTGAACTGAAGGTTGGGGTGGAAGGTGTTGGTGAAGTGGATGAACTGTTCGAGCCCCTCTGGGGAGCAAGAGGCGACGCCGATACAGTCATCAATGTAACGGAGGAAGAGGTGGGGTTTGGGACCTGTGTAGGTGCGGAAGAGGGACTGTTCCACGTAACCTACAAAGAGGCAGGCATAGCTGGGGCCCATGCGGGTGCCCATGGCCACCCCCTTAGTCTGTAGGAAGTGGGAGGAATCGAAAGAGAAGTTGTTGAGGGTGAGGACGAGTTCGGCTAGGCGGATGAGGGTGTCGGTGGAGGGTGACTGGTCGGGCCTGCGGGACAGGAAGAAGCAGAGGGCCTTAAGGCCATCTGCATGCGGAATGCAGGTGTATAGGGACTGGACGTCCATGGTGAAAATGAGGTGTTGGGGGCCAGGGAATAGGAAGTCCTGGAGGAGGTGGAGGGCGTGGGTGGTGTCACGGACGTAGGTGGGGAGTTCCTGGACCAAAGGGGAGAAAATGGAGTCCAGATAGGTGGAGATGAGTTCGGTGGGACAGGAGCGGGCTGAGACGATGGGTCGACCAGGGCAGGCAGGTTTGTGGATTTTGGGAAGGAGATAGAAACGGGCCGTGCGGGGGTTGGGGAACAATGAGGTTGGAGGCTGTAGATGGGAGGTCCCCTGAGGTGATGAGATCATGAATGGTGTTGGAGATGATGGTTTGGTGCTCGGGTGTGGGGTCATGATCAAGGGGGCGGTAGGAGGTGGTGTCGGAGAGTTGGCGTCTGGCATTGGCGATGTAGAGGTCAGTGCGCCATACTACCACTGCGCCACCCTTGTCTGCGGGTTTGATGGTACCAGTCCAACCTGTCTCTGCCTCCCTAACCTGTTCTTCCTCTCACCCATCCCTTCCTCCCACCCCAAGCCGCACCTCCATCTCCTACCTACTAACCTCATCCCACCTCCTTGACCTGTCCATCTTCCCTGGACTGACCTATCCCCTCCCTACCTCCCCACCTATACTCTCCTCTCCACCTATCTTCTTTTCTCTCCATCTTCGGTCCGCCTCCCTCTCTCTCCCTATTTATTCCAGAGCTCTCTCCCCATCCCCCTCTCTGATGAAGGGTCTAGGCCCGAAACATCAGCTTTTGTGCTCCTGAGATGCTGCTGGGCCTGCTGTGTTCATCCAGCCTCACATTTTATTGTCTTCAACTTACTATAATTTGTTTTGGTTTGTGACTTATGTTAAAATTCCTTGATTAAAGCAGTCAACTACCTGCATCCACCATTACCCCTGTTTCCCTCAGCCCTCAGAGATGTATCAGCATATTATTTGCCAGATTGTTGGAAATACCCGACTTCTTTAACAAAAACAAAACAGATTCAGGGAACAGCAGAAACAATCTGGAAAATGGCACTGTTCCATTGGAACCATTGTCACAGAGGCTGTGTGAACGCTGCAAAAAGGTTGCCTCTCCCTGGCCATGCACTTCGCATGTTCATGTGTTTGCATTAATAGCTGATTACCTTGGCATGGAATAATGTAGAGCACCTCACAGACCAAAGATAAATCTGTCAGTTCTAATAACGCTAAGCTTTGGGATGCCTGGATAACCATCAGTATCAATTATATGACATTGAATAGTACAGTTAGTTTTAATTCTATTACTTTCTCACAAAATCACAGTGTAAGCTTAATTCAACATTCCTAAGTGTTATTTTATTGTAAAACTATCATGTTTGAAGTACAAAATTGATTTCTTATTTGGATTGCAATAGTAGTTGACTCCACATATATTTAAGGCCATTGTATTAGACTTTATTAGGTCACATTGGTTGACGTTCAGAAGCAAGCCATTGCACGAACAGTTCTTGGTATCCAGATTGAATGGGGAAAATTGCCCGTCATTTTGGACAGGTTTTCAGTAGTAGTCGACATAAAATTCTCTCCAAAACCACAAAAGTGTGCCATTAAAATGTTTACATCAACATTTAATCAGCGCTTCCCTTTGAGAATGCAGAAAGCCCTTATTCGTCAAATTGTTACTAGTCCTTTACATTTTATTTGCCTGCTCTAAGAATATTCTTGGAGACAAAATATATGACATTTTGGTCGGTATTCAAATGCATTTTAGTTCGGGCCACCCTCAACTGTGTTATCAGTTATGCTGCAGCAGACGATACAATTCATCTCCATAAATACCGTTCTTTACACTTTAATATTTTATGTCATTACTTTTGGTTGGAAGTGGCCTTCTTGATTGGCCAATGAGAATCTGCTTCCTCCTACCCTCGTCTATCAGCCAACAGCAAGTGGCTTTCACTCTGAGATTACTACTGGCGATATCAGCAATTTCTGCTAACTTATTGTTCTGCCATTAGTTTGAAACATGGCCAAGACAACTGATTTGTGGTTTCTCCACAGAAAAATTGATAGATGAGCAGAATCCATGCCATTTCCCTCAACAAGACACTGGCAAATCTCAGGCAAAGTTTAGTGATCTCATAAAAGTAGAATCTGACCTATCCAGCATGATAGAGTATTGGTTCCAATTATAAATGGCGCCTCTGTGCACCCTTCTCAAATCTGAATAAAAGTCCAATCCCCAATACGAAAAGTGAATCATTACTTGTTAGGGGAGCATTTTCAATCAGCATTGCTTTAGTTCATTTACTTTATGTGGGTGAATACAAAACTCTGGACTATGGTTAAACGGCGACCTTTAATGTAGTTACTATTTATTTTCACAGATAAGAGTGTTTTACATATTAATTCACAAGGTTCAGCCTTCAAAGGAAATATCCTTATGTTAGCAGCCCATCGTCTATTGTGACATTAGATAAATAGCCAACAATCCTCTAACGCTTACGTCTGGTTCAGAATGACAAAGTTACTGCAAACTAGTAAGTGAGAGATTATTTGAGGATCATCACAACCAAGATTTTTAGCAATTAGTGAACTTTCAGATTTAATGCAGCAAAAAAAAATTCCAATCACTTGCAGTTTCCTGTAGGAGATGATCGCATTACTCCAGATTTAAAGGAAAATGCAACTGTGCACTGCATAGCAACAGCCTAGATTTAGATTAGAAATGAAAATGAAACTGGATCCAAGCAGGCCAATCTCTTACAGTGATGTAATAACAATGATTCATAATGTTGGATTTATGTTTATTACCAGATTGAGCAAAAGCAGCAGTTCTATTTGCAAGGGGAAGGAAGGAAATGAATTCGAGAGGGTAATCAACATCTGGCTGGACAATCAAACAGCACAACAGAAGTAAATGGTTGGCTAACCTTTCTAAATCTAGCACACAACGATTGCTTCAATTGTTCATCTGGAAACTGAAGCATACAATATATTGAGGGAATTGAGCTGCTCACAATTGGACAACTAAGGAGTTAAATTAATTCTGTAGATAATTGAACCATTTTCTCAAAAATTATAAAAAGAAGTTCAGTCTTTTCTATAGATAACATAGTGTGGAACTGGAGAAACACAGCAGGCCAGGCAGCATCAGAGGAGCAGGAAAGTTGACATTTCGGGTTGAGACCCTTCTTCATTTGTTTACTCATAATTTATTCATTATTGAAGAATGCAGGTGCTTTTGTTGGATTCTATTAGATAACAACATTACAAAAGAAGGAGTTGTAACCTGGCCATCAAATTAAACAAATGTTAGATAAAATGAGAAAGTGGTCACTAGTCATATGTCTCAGTTGTAGTTATCCCAAGATATGTAGGTGAGCGGATGTATTTTTGGATCAGGCACGTATTAGTCACATAACAGTAGTTGTGGAGAAGATGCAGGGAGACATTGCTACAATCATGTTTCAATCCTCAATGGCTGTTCATCAGAATACGTAGATTATACAACTTCAAAACAAGACGCGGCTTTTTTTACTATTTAAATTGTTCTTATTATTGTGGGCTTCTTTACTGTTTTTTTTTCAGCTATGCATTTGTATCAGTAAAGATGTAATCCTCACAGTACAACATCTTCACTGAACTTGCTTTCAGGAGGTAAGAAAGTGTGGAGCTGGATGAACACAGCAGGCCAAGTAGCATCTTAGGAGCCTCTTTCAAATCGAGTTAATAGCTGTTGCATCAATACTGTCTGAAGATACCACATTTGATTCCCATACAATGCATAAAGCAGGTCCTGCAGGGCTCATCTTTGGGTTTGATTTCCTGAGTAGGGTCAAGTTGTTGCATGCTGAAGTAATTCAGTAAAAGAGTAACAGTTTATATTAAGCAGTTATAAGTATGTATACTCATTACAACTACTTAAAAGATGTATTTTGAAATATTTATTTATATTCTTTCGAGGTTCAGGCCAAAATGCAAGAACAAGTCATTCTAATGTTTTGAAATTATAATGTGGTTTTAAGTTATATTGACGCCAGTGTAACTCCAATAAACACTTTGCCCAAGTGGACTTTCTATATAAATGGAAATAGCTTTATCTAGCTTTCACATTTAAAAAATGTTGAATAACAAATTTTTGGAATTAAGACATGAGGATTTATGTTGTGCTTTATATTTGACAGCAGCATCCTCTACCCCCACTTACCAACCAGGATTAATACGTGTTCACTTCCTGCTTCTCACTTGCACTTCAGTAACATCTGACGAAAAACAAAGCCTTTGCCTGTAAGCTGATGACATTGAGCTCTACTTGACCACTAACGCTACTGAACGTTCCACTCTGTGCTCAATTTCTTCTAGTTTGTCTTGCATTCAATTAAATGTCAAGCATGCAAACATCATTGATTTCAGTCTCAACCATAAACTCCACCCTTTATCACCAACTCCATATCTTACACTGGCCACTGTTCAAGCTGAAGCAAGTCACCTGAAACACTGTCATCTTATCTGACCCTAAGCTGAGCTTTCAATTTCATATCTACTCCATTAAGGCTATTCACTTTCAACTCTGCACCACTCATCTCGATACCTCAGTTGAAACTCTCAGCAGTGACTTTGCTCCTTCCAGAGATGGTAATTCTAATTTTTTCCCCTGCTGGGACTCCAACCCAAAGCTCAATTAAAACTCTACTAGTCATCCCCACTTGTAACTGATTCCATTCATTCATCATTTCTAATCTCACTGGTCAACATTAAAATTGCTGAAGCCAATCCTATAATTCTCATTTTTTATTAAATCCTTCTGTGGCCTCACTTCTCTCCATCTCAGTAAAATTTTCCAATCTGACAACTCACATCTCTGCACTCTTCCAATTTTATACTCTTCATATATCTCTGGTTTTAAATAATCACACTATAAACTTCAGATGCCAAGGCCTCATGTTCTGTAATTCTTTCCTGAAACCAGTCTGCTGTCTTGGCATCTCTAAAAATAGCTAGGTTTTAAAGATTCTTTTGCCAAGCTTTTGGCCACCTGTCTCCTTACATGGCTTCTGTAAAGTTCCTTTGAACTGTTTACCATATTAATGCATGAAATAAAGGCAATGTGTCATTACCAGGCCCCTCAAAAATTGCTTTGATCAGGATAATAATAAAATTCTAACCCCAAAATTTCAAGTGTGCCATTTAATTCAAAGCCAAAATAAAAGCACAAAATGATTGTCTGAAATCTGAAAAGTAGTCTTATCCCTTTAATTTTCTCTCTTTGTATATCCTTTTCTGAAGGCATTGATTCACTTCGAGATCAGTGTCAGTGCCTCTCTGGTGTCTTATCTGAGTGATCATTTTTAAGTCAGTACTTTGAAGGCTTGTGATTGCATGGGACATTAATTTTCCAAAGCTGTGGGTCCCTTTCTTACTTAATATTCCTAATTTTAATATCAGGTATCACTGGGCAGTTGTCAAAAGAGAAATAAGATGATTGGGTTCTCATTTATTTTGCCCAAAAATACCCAGGCTAATGTAATACCTCAGAATGTCAACCCAATTAAAATCAGCTAAATCAACAAACCTAGGACTTCCCTGATGTGCCTTACCAAGATTCATTATTCATGGGATGAGGGGAAGAAAAACTTTACTGACAGCACTATTATGGTACATGGCCACATATGGTCCAACACTGTAGCCAAGGGATCATTATTAAAAGTATACTCTTTAATGTATAGCTTTCAATTTCGACACCCTGCATGTACTAAATTAAGCAAGTTCACATGATCAAACTTTTAAAAACCTAAATGACTTTGCTGTTAGCGAGCACAATTTATACTCTAGCTCGTAGCAATAGTTGTGCAGACACACCTCCTGTGCACTCAGACACCCAATTGGGATTGGGATTGATTATGGTTTGAACCTAGAAATTTACCTAAACTCAATTAGAAAGTTGTTAATATCGTCATTCCTCTCATCACTCTGAAGCCACATTGTAATTCTTAAGAATAAAACAACCAATCTAATTAAGAACTTGTATTTCCTGTACAATGACTTGTTTCCTCTGTAACTTGGAATGATGAGACCAAACAAAATAGTGTTTAAGCAGGAATTCAGGCTGTAACTATGCTAATTTTCCTCCATATGCTCAGCGAGAGAGAAAAAAAATCAATTCATGTACAATTAAAAGAGCAGACTACCGATTACAGAAATCAGAAAACAGCTGAGAAAACATTTACTTTCAAAATGTAAGAAGCGAACAATGTTATTAAAAGGAATACACTGCTGGCTTTTAACTCCCTATTAAAATTTAATAAATACACTGTACTTTATGACAAGATTTCAGGATGAAAAGGGCACATTGTGCAGGTTCAAGTGTTACAGTCTATATTAGGTTTACATTCTCCCACAGGAACAATAAGATAGTGTGATTACAGAACTGTTTGCCCACTTATCTAGCATTAGCCCAACTGCAAGGCAATAAAGTTGCCAGAAATGAGTCCTCAGTGGTTAGTTTGTTATTACAGTCCCACACCCAACATTTCAAATATGAATTTTCTCCAAAAAAAAAGATTTATAGGAATATAACTAAGTTTCAGAACTCTAGAATTTTTATTGGAAGCACTGTAGTGCATGCCCAACAACATGTTTGCAATCCACACCAGATGCTTTTTTGGAAACAGAGCACCTATCTTTTGCAGATTTGCTTATTCTATGCCAACTAATTCTGCAATTTTTATGATTCATTTTTTTAATTATATATAAAAACTTAATAGTTCATACATCAGGTACAACAGGTCAGAATGCAGCCATACTTTAAAATGTAATGCAGTAAAGTCATTTAATTATCTCTACCTTGAGTCAATCCCAATTTTAATTCAAAACTGATAATGCCCACCTGATGATGCTGAAGATATGTTTTCACCAACTCCACAGGTATGAGAATCATGTAAATTTGAACACCTAACCTATATTTCATAATAGTCTCCTTGTTTACCAATCACCCTGGCTCAACTCTCCATAAACAACAGATGCGAATTTTCACCCAAAGTAACATTCTGTTGATGCCTACTGCTCCTGGCTATTTGTCCCCATCCACTGATATGATCTTAACCCTGCTTTAGTATTTTATTGCATGAATACTTCTTAATTGCTCAGAAACCAGATTATTCTTTATTTCCCATGTCTACTGTACAACCAACAGCTTCTCTTTCAACATTACATCCCAATATAGTGTGACACTCCCCACAAATTTGAATACAATGCTGCCTCCCAATTTACAAAAGCTGCTTAAAATGGTTACTTCTTAACCTGGTTTTCTCTATCTTCAGTTTTTTTGTTTTGATGACTTTCTTGCTTTGTGGATTCAGATTCCTTTTTCTATGCAACCAAAACAGAAATGTAAATAGCTTTCTTGAGAACGTAGTTCTATAGTATTACAGGGCCCAATGAATTTATATAATGGGTTAATTTGATTCTTTATCCAAATAAAGGCAATGGCACAAAATGTAAGTAATCTAAATATGAAACTGATGAAGATCATTTCTTGAGAAATATTTACTTAGCTTGATTTTAGTCAACAAAACGTGCAGCTGTGTATACAGGAATTTGCCACTAGCAGATTCTCCATCATTTCAGAAAGATTGCTTCCTTATAGTCACCCTAACCTTAAAATTATTCAGACAATTTAAAGCAGTTTTAGTTAAGACTGAAAAAAAAAATTCAGGTAGAATCTCATGTTCATTTGCCAATCCTAAAAAAAATCATAGATATAATCACATTACATGCAGCATTAAATGTGCTGCATGGCTAAAACTGAAATGGTCAGCATTCCCCTTGATCACATTCAGAAGTGTGTGAAATACACACTTATGCCTTACTTAGCTTTTGAATTGTACAGGTGATCTTCTTCAATCCTGAAATAAACTAGGATCAGCTATTTTTGTAAAGTCATTGCCATTCCACACCTTCCTTAAAACTAAGTTTTGACTACTCCTGCTTAAAATCACTTGAATAGTTGCAAAATGAAGTAATAAATTTGTTAATCGGTTGCAGGAGAGTTGGTCAAATTGGTTGTTTTCTAAAATCTCATTCTAGGGCATCAGTTAAGTATTATTTTTAATGCCACCAAGAAGCACAGACCAATGCTTGTCGTCACAGTTACGACAAAGTCAAAATACAACAGGCCACAGAAAACACTGACGTGCCCTTGAAAACATTCAAAAGGCAGGGGTTCTGTGAAAGCAAGTTTTCTTAAAGCAGAAAAGGATATCTAATTCAACAATTTCCCATTTTTGGAAGCCTATAATGCAAACAATTCAAAACGCAAGCGTATCCGTAATTCCAAGTGAGAAAGAGATCCTTTATCACACCCACCACACAAAAAAAAACACAGGCTACTATAACCATCTTCCCTGTTATTTATAATGTAGCAATTTTGGTAATCAACCATGAGCATAGTTATCCTCACCCATTCCCCTGTCACCCCACCCACTGAAGGGCAAGCAAAAGGTTAATGTGCTAAAATCGAATGTTATTCAAGCCAAGAACTCCTGGCAACAATTTTCATTTATTTTGAACTACTTGAACTAGCTCCACTTGGCTGGTATGGCTGCATTTTCCAAGATGCAGTCAGAACTTGCTGAATGCTCAGCTTCTGTGAAAGTGCTCTGTTTAGATTTCAGCAATGTTTAGACATTAGAAAGCAACGGTTAGCCCTTTTATTCAAAAAGACACATTAAAGACACTTAGACGCACATCAATAGAAAAAAATAACTTCCTTTTATTTACCAAAAAAACAAAAAATCCAAATATTGGATTGTGTAAACAAAATTCACAATCTGTTCCCTTTGTGACTAACACAGATGCTTACGTCTTCAAAGTCTAGGTTCCATCAGCTTCTTGATTTCCTCTTTGACAGAGCCCCCAGTCACACAGTCCAGCAGACAAATCCAAGTCACAGTTTGCTGTAACAGGAAGCCTCTCAGAAGCCAAACATACGTGCGCCAGTTGAAGAAAAAGTAAATGCACAGAGCCTTCCTCGTATTCCAAGGCATACAGCAAGCCACCCAACCTGCTGGGGAATCTTGGGGATATTCAAATGTTCTTTTTGCCCACAAGTACATATGATTCTTTTTCCTTAAGGGGGGGGGGGGGGTGAGGAGTTGGGGTGGGATTGCAGAACATTCAAATGCAACAAAAAATCTCACAAGGTGATTACAGACTTAAAAAACCTTAAACCTTAGACATTGCAAGTTGCAGTACATTTTACTTCAGAATTTCAGCTGGCGTACTTTGTTTCAACTTGGAATAACAGCTCCCCCCACCAATTAGTGGCAAAAGCAACTAAGGCGGGGGGTGGAGCGTGTACACACGTGTGTGTTGAGGGTGGGGGGGCTGAAAATGAGAAAAAGTACATACATTTCTAAACAATTCAATCACTTGTTGACAGTATTCAGCATAAGTTGAAAAGGGGATTTTAAAAATAAACAAACAGCAGCTAATCCAACTGTCAAAAAGATTTATCAACATGAAAGATTTTGGTAAAACGCACCATTTAACTATTCATGCTTGGATGGTCACTTAAAAAGCAAGCCTCCCACACCACTCTGGTTGTTAAAAGGGCCACGGCAGCTGAAATTCCATTCAATATTGTAAAAAAAAGTTGGTAATTTCAGCCTGTCGTGTTGCTACACGTGTTACAATTGTGTTGCTACATGTGCTATTAACTGGAATTCGTGCAAATTCTTCATCCCTTTGCTCCCCCTCCTCCTTACCAGTTCTCAACCAAATCAGAAAAACACATTGAGGCTTCATAGTTTGCAGCCTCTACTACCAATTTCCACTTAACAATTTGGCAGAGTAGTTTTAAGCTATCTCAATATTAGCTGCAACACTGCTTTTTAAACTCTTTCTTTACCAGTTTGATATCGTGGCAGTGATACGTTTTGGAACCAGTTTAGGTCTCCTAAATCTTTTGCTTTCCCACTCCCAATCCCAATGCTTGAAAGAGAGTTATCTAATGTTGTGGTTTTACAGACTTGCTCTTTACAAGCGATGTCTACAAGCCTCCCACAGTAGTGTTGATCCTAATAAAGGATGACTCACTGCTGAAGAATGGCTTCCATGGGAACTCCAAATAACTGATAAGAATGAATGTACCACATCACCAGCTGATCCTATCTCCCCAATCCTTCTCTACATGCTTTAGTTCAAAGGCAAACAGGCAGCTGCGAGGTGTACAGTGATTCTGACAGATATGTGCTACTTCTGATTTGCATCTACTGCTACCGACTGAGGAAACAAATCTTTCCTTTGCATGATCAATCACTGGGGTAATACACTGAACAAACAGCAAGATACATGCCATTCAATGTCGGGCAAAGAAGGTATTTCCCCACCTCCCTCAAGTAAACAATGTGCTGTATTTCAAGCAGTTTGTCAGGTCCTGTAGAATGTATAAGTGACGTGCAACAGTAAACACAAGTTCTTGATAAAGCAAACAAAGGGCACGGTTGAGTTCATTCTGTTGCACATTTTTAAGCCTACCTCTCTCAATAGAATGTGCTTATTTCCAAGTAACAGACGATGATTGTTTTCAAAATTAACTGAACATTTTTTTTAAAAAATGTGCATTCAAAAACCAGTACAACTCTTTCCCCACTGCAAATTGGGCAAGACTTCTCCTAGCTCCTGATTGTAAGAGCTCAGAATGCAAAGTTCTTCTCCCCCTCCTGGCTCAAAACTCTTACAATTTTCAAACATGTTATAGGAATGTTTTAATGGATCCAGGTATAATAAACTTTGGCCAAAATGCACACCAATAAAGAGCAAATTTGGAACACATGGTAAACTAGAATTGGAGATTAAAGTATTTTAAAGAGATTAAAGGACAGGCACAATCTCCTGCTGGCAGTCACTTAAACAGTTCATTCATCAATTTACCATAAACTTCAATCTCCATTTTTAAGCATATTTCTGAACTGGAGAACAGTGATAGAGGTGGGGGTAATGGTAATACCTGGACATACCATGTTTTGGTTGCAGTGTTTAAAAAAAAAACTACATGCCTATGCAAAATGACAGCTGTTGTTGTCATGGGTCAAATAACTGATAGCAGACCCTTCCCTCAGTATACAACAGGCAGGTCCCCCCACCCCCCTCCCACCAATATGCCTAATCAGAATCCAGATTGAATTGTCACTTTCCGATTCAACTTCCATTGGCTTGTGCTCAAGTATTTCCCCGACCTTTTTAGGTTAGTCAGGTGTCAAACACTTCATTTGGTTTGCAGCCCTAAATCAGGGGTTTTTTTTGGTGATTTTGTTCCTCAAAATTGTCATATAAAGTAAAGTAATCACGTGATCTTATCATAAACTAGATTAAGAATAACACATTTGGATATGATTAATGAAGTGCTGGGACAGCCAACCTGATCATACACAAGCCCAGTTATGAGCAACTCAGGTGTATCCCATCCTCATTTCTAGGAGGATTCAATTGGATTACTTATCTGACTTCACAATTAGGTTGGTGTTATAAGCAAACTACAAGATTTCACAGTTCTCTCTCACCTGTATATATCCCCAGACATCCAACTGTGCTTTATTTAGTTCATAAACTCAAACGCAACTGTGGCACATGACATATTATACCTTTTCTGAGTGAGGAAACAAAGTGCCAAGGAACCTCTTATTATAAACTGGAAAATATAAAGTACTTTGTTTAAACACTTACCTAAGTGCTACACTGTCCAAGACAATACATACTTTTAAACTATCACATAAACAGCAACTTTTTTCTGAAGTACAAGTATTTTCCAAGAAAATAGGGAATTTAGTAATTCGTGCAAGAACACGTTCTTTTTGTCCCTGATAAAGAAAAATGTGGATTAAGCCACAAGATTTGAATACAGTATCTCCATTCCCATTCGTATAGATAATAGGCACTTTTGATTCATGTTCATGTAGACAAATATAAATTAGCCACATCTGTTCTTGTCCATGGGTTTTTTTTGTTGATATACTGTACATATATAAAACGAAAAATATCTTTGGTCCTTGAACATTATATTAGCCAAGCGTTCTGCACACTTTCACGTCCAAAATAAAAGTGAAGTGTACGCTCTCTGAAACCAGGAGCCGCGGATAGCACAATAGCGACTTCTGTCGTCATCTGATAATAATCCTGCATCCTGCGTCTGGAGCAAAACCATTAGAGTTTAGAAAGCACTCAAAAAAAAAGCATGCAACTGCGAAGAAGCAGTTTCACTTGGTGTATCATCCCATACATGGCGATCGCAAGCCCCCAAATGCAACCGGTCCCCCACCCTGTTTACAGAAGGCAACACGAGACGGACCTCTAGGTTTCAGCTTCTCTGCTGTATGAATTTATCGGAGAACAGGCAAGGGAAAATCTGAGCCTCTCCTTCACCCCCAAATCAGCATTTTTTGTTAAAAGGGGCTGGTCAGTCCCGACCACAAGAGTGTACGGGTGCTGAATTCCCATGTTGTCATTGTAGGATGACAGCCAGAATGGGAGAGGTAAAGCCAAAGCAAAAAACAATGTTTGTCATTTTGTTTTTTTTTAAAAAGAAGCATTTTAAAGCTGCCATACCCACCTCCTGGCTCGGGGTTAAATCGAATGTGATTTTACTCCCCTTCCCCTCTCTCAAACAGTTTCGATCTGCCTCAACTAGAGGGAAAAAATGCAGGCGAGCTATTTTTTTTTAATTAAAAGTTAAGCTCTGAAGAGTTGAGCAGATCAGCATTGCACTAAACAAGACAGGGCAGGGTCGAACTTTCTAGTGTGTGTGTGTGTGTGTGTGTGTGTATATATAGTGTGTTTCTCCCACCCCGATCCAAACCACAAAGAAAGGTGCTGTGCCCTCCCCATTGCGTTCTCACCCTCTGCTCTTTTTGCCCCTTTTGTCCGTATCACAGCAAAGCCTTCTTGCCTTCCTTTCAGTTGCAGGGCAGCCAGGTGGAGTAGGTGTGCTGCTGGCAGGTAAACACCGGCTGCACATGGGCGATGTAGTAGTTGTTGAAGTTGGCGTCGGTCACGTAAGGAGCCGGCTGGTAGTAGCAGGTCACATTGGCCACATTGGGGATGATGTTCTGCTCAGCCAGGACCCGGAGGGCCAGCATGGTGATGAGGTTCAAGGTCTGCCTCCTCTCGTGTCCCATCAGGCAGACGGTGCTCTCGTTGACCACCCTCTGTAGGGTCATCAGATAGTCATACTTACGGTCCTCCAGGCCCAGGAAGTGGTTCTGCAGGTAGGACTCCAGCTTCCTCTGCTGCTCGCCGATGTCCGAGAAGTCGATGAAGAAGCGGGAGCACATGTACCGCTGCAGCGCCTTCATCTCGCTCTCGGAGGCCGCCCGGAAGCCCCGCACCAGCAGGTTGCAGTACTTGAGGAGGCCGCCGCCGCGGATCTCCTCGGGGTTCCTGGTGGCGATTACTTTGTGCTGCAGATGCTCCAGCGCCTCCTCGAAGTCGCCGTAGACGCTCTCGCCCAGGATGGTGGGGTGGAAGTGCTCGGACATGGGGTGCTCCGAGCACTCATAGAAAAGCAGCAGCGAGTCCAGGTTAATCTGGAAGGCGTCCACGCTGAACTCGAACTGGCGCCGCAGCGAGTCCACGAACTTCAGTTCGACGTTCTTGCCGCTGTTATTTGACAGCGAGATGAGGCTCCAGCGGTCCGAGTCGTTGCAAACTTTCACCATCTTCTGCACATAGGCTTCCTTCAGGGTCAGCGGGGTAATCTTCTCCTTGTTCACGCCCTCGGGCAAAAAATCCAAGAGGCAATCCAGCACCACGTTCTTGACGGTCTGAAACTCCTTGTCCCCGCTCAGGTCAGCCCGGAAGATAAGGTCCAGGTCCTTGTAGCCCAGCCCGCTGCGTTGGTGCAGGACGTGACTAGCCGCCGAGCCGTTCAGCCTCACATCCCGCACCCGGATCCGCTTCTCCTCCAAGCGGCTCCGCACCACCTGCACGATCTGCCGGGGCTTCAGCTCCAGGGTCGGGAAGTTTCCCCGCCCGTGGATCGGGATCGTCTCTGTCAGGATCCTGTCCAGCCGCTGCACTTGCTCCCAGTTCAGAACGTTAAAACTACTGCATTTCGTGTTGGCATTTTCATCAGCCATTGTAATGTGCAGGCTCACTTCGTCAGAGAATGACAGAGAGGGGGAGAGATTTATTTTATTATTTTACAGACGTGATCAATTTCTTATCCTCCTTCTCTCTGCTTTTTTTTAATTCCCTCGTCTGCGCGAGCCGCAAAGCTCTAGCTATCTGCGTATTAACTCTCCCATTAGTTTTTATATGGCTTCTCCGTGCAGTTCCGGTAGTGAGTCACGGACATGGCACGCCTATTATATTTGCATAAATTGCTGAGGCCTGGCGCTCGCTCGCACCTTAAACGACTCAAAATAATGCACATTGCTTAAACTTTTAATATTTTTCTGCCCGTCCCCCACAATCAGTGTTTTCCGGGAATGGAGTGGGCGGGGGGCTAGGGTTTCCAAAATGAAGCTGGTGGCAAGTGAGGATTGAAAGGACCCTCTTCCTTTTCTCGCACCAGCTCCCTCCCCATACCCATTTCTTCCATGAATGTATCAATTCTCAGCAGCTGGAGAGCTGGGTGGGCGGAGACACGCTGATTGACAACTGTACAGGCGAATAGGTAGCTGGCGCCCGCCTAGTAGTGGCTCCGTACGGCCAATCACCGCCGGCTAGGGGCGGGGCTCCTCGCGAGGTGTAATTTACTGTCCCAGGGAAATTCAATGAAAAGTGAAGGCTGCTGTGTGGCTAATGTCAGTGAGGAATTCTATTCCAAACAGCTGCTTGTCATCCTGCACCCCAGCCGACAAACCGGACTTTTAAATATATCACTTATTTAACAACCAACAGGATTTCTCCCCTCAGTGCTGGGAATTCTGGAGTTACCTATAACCTTCGAGCCCGGGGGAACCTGTTGGGTTAGGGCTGCTGACATGAAAGACTTCAAACGCGAGCGATTCATTGTGAAGATTACAGTAATTCATTTCCACTGCACAAGACCCTGTCATTTTACACACCCTGATTTTAATGAGACCCTTGTATTTTCCTAACCAAATGGTGGTCTTTCGAAAGAAATAAGTGAAAAAAACCGGCGAAATGTTAATTGCTGTTGTTAACATAAGTTGCATTTGACACCGCGACTGGATATCTCGACGGTGCAAATGATATTGCGATCGGTAGGGAATAATTTCGCCAGTATTTTCTTGAAGCTCGTTTCGTATTTCCCGTGAAGTCGAAGTCAGCTGTGTGTGCGCGTCATTTTAAATGTAAAACTGCTTGAAGCACTTTGGAATCCTACCAGACACTGAGACCCGGATAAAGTAGATTATCGGAAGTTATGCCTGTTCCGAAGGGATTTGACCAGTTTAAATATATCTCCCACATATCTTATAAATTGCAGCCTGTGTAACCGAACTGCTTTAAAAACCAAGCGAGCAAAAATGTTTAAAAAAAACGTGACTGCACGAATGTTGCAAGTTGTACAGTCTGTCTGGGGCAAGTGTCAGTGTAGCGTGCTAACTGCGCCTCCTGTTGGCAGTACTACAAATAGCGACAGTCCGCAAATTAACAGTAATCATTCCCAATCTCTGTTTTTGTTGTTTCAACGAAAATAGCCGTTGCAGACTGAAATAAACAGTACAAACGACGGTTAGATGAAATATTTCGATGATCCTCATTTGTGGCCTTTCCGGGAGCAGAAGTAACTCTGTTCCCGTTACAATGGGTTTTGTGTCCAACAGCCAAACTCATGCAATGTAAAACGAGTTGCGGAAAGCAGTAAACGGATTTGTTAGAAACATAGTACACTAAATTTTAAGGATATATCAACTTAACACATATCTCTGATTATTTACAATCCTCTAATTGGTAGTTGAGCAGAGCTCCATACCTCGGAAGAGATTGGTAAAGCCCTAATGATCAGGAAGCAGCAGTAGGTCGGAAAGACATAACACAACGTGCCACAATCAAATGCAGACCCATTAATCTTAATCCCATATAAATTAACATAATTCATTATCAGAGGTAATTTTCAGAATAATTCTATATAACAATAACCCGGTTAATATTAATCAGCTTAAATACCGACCAGTCCCCTGACAAGGAACTCGTCCTCACCCTCAACCGCCTAGCCGAACTCATCCTCACCCTCAACAACTTCCACTTCCCACAGACTAAGGGGGTGGCCATCGGCACCCGCATGGGCCCCAGGTATGCCTGCCTCTTTGTAGGTTACGTGGAACAGTCCCTCTTCTGCACCTACACAGGCCCCAAACCCCACCTCTTCCTCTGTTACATTGATGACTGTATCGGTGCCGCCTCTTGCTCCCCAGAGGAGCTCGAACAGTTCATCCACTTCACCAACACCTTCCACCCCAACCTTCAGTTCACCTGGGCCATCTCCAGCACATCCCTCACCTTCCTGGACCTCTCAGTCTCCATCTCAGGCAACCAGCTTGTAACTGATGTCCATTTCAAGCCCACCGACTCCCACAGCTACCTAGAATACACCTCCTCCCACCCACCCTCCTGCAAAAATTCCATCCCCTATTCCCAATTCCTCCACCTCCGCCGCATCTGCTCCCACGATGAGGCATTCCACTCCCGCATATCCCAGATGTCCAAGTTCTTCAAGA
The DNA here is from genome assembly GCF_030684315.1 of Stegostoma tigrinum. Classification (NCBI taxonomy): domain Eukaryota; kingdom Metazoa; phylum Chordata; class Chondrichthyes; order Orectolobiformes; family Stegostomatidae; genus Stegostoma; species Stegostoma tigrinum. The sequence continues at coordinate 38,183,418 of NC_081357.1, forward strand.
ACCACAACTTGCCCCCCACAATGGTCGAGAACGCCCTTGATCGCGTCTTCCGCATTTCCCGCAACACATCCCTCACACCCCGCCCCCGCCACAACCACCCAAAGAGGATCCCCCTCATTCTCACACACCACCCCACCAACCTCCAGATACAACGCATCATCCTCCGACACTTCCGCCATCTACAATCCGACCCCCACCACCCAAGACATTTTTCCATCCCCACTCCTGTCTGCTTTCCGGAGAGACAACTCTCTCCGTGACTCCCTTGTTCGCTCCACACTGCCCTCCAACCCCACCACACCCGGCACCTTCCCCTGCAACCGCAGGAAATGCTACACTTGTCCCCACACCTCCTCTCTCACCCCTATCCCTGGCCCCAAGATGACTTTCCACATTAGTCAGAGGTTCACCTGCACATCTGCCAATGTGGTATACTGCATCCACTGTACGTGGTGTGGCTTCCTCTACATTGGGGAAACCAAGCGGAAGCTTGGAGACCGCTTTGCAGAATACCTCCACTCGGTTCGCAATAAACAATTGCACCTCCCAGTTGCAAACCATTTCCACTCCCCCTCCCATTCTTTAGATGACATGTCCATCATGGGCCTCCTGCAGTGCCACAATGATGCCACCCGAAGGTTGCAGGAACAGCAACTCATATTCCGCTTGGGAACCCTGCAGCCCAATGGTATCAATGTGGACTTCACCAGCTTCAAAATCTCCCCTTCCCCCAGCGCATCCCAAAACCAGCCCAGTTTGCCCCCTCCCCCCACTGCACCACACAACCAGCCCAGCTCTTCCCCTCCACCCACTGCATCCCAAAACCAGTCCAACCTGTCTCTGCCTCGCTAACCTGTTCTTCCTCTCACCCATCCCTTCCTCCCACCCCAAGCCGCACCTTCATCTCCTACCTACTAACCTCATCCCACGTCCTTGACCTGTCCGTCTTCCCTGGACTGACCTATCCCCTCCCTACCTCCCCACCTATACTCTCCTCTCCACCTATCTTGTTTTCTCTCCATCTTCGGTCCGCCTCCCCCTCTCTCCTTATTTATTCCAGAACCCTCACCCCATCCCCCTCTCTGATGAAGGATCTAGGCCCGAAACGTCAGCTTTTGTGCTCCTGAGATGCTGCTGGACCTGCTGTGTTCATCCAGCCTCACATTTCATTATCTTGGAATCTCCAGCATCTGCAGTTCCCATTATCACTGATACAAATTATAGGGTGAGTTGTTTTATGAAGGATTGGAGAGGCTATACTTGTATCTGTTGGAAGTTTAGAGATGACTTGTTCGATACACACAAAAAACCTGAAGAGTCTTGACAGGGTGCATGTGGAAAAGATCTTTCCTCCACTGGGTGAATGTAGAATGTAGGGGTTACTGTTTAAAATTACCGGCCACCCATTTAAGATACAAATCAGAAGAATGGAACCCACATTATGGGAGGAATGTGCTCGTGCTGGGGAGAGTGTAGAGGAGATTTACCAGGATGTTGTGGGCTGGAGAATTTCAGTTATGAAAATATACTGGATAGACTAGGGTTGTTTTCTGGAGATTAGAAGAGTTTAGAGGATACATGTTTGAAATGTATAGAGTTATAATGGGCATGGATAAGGTAGGCAGAAAGAAACATTTCCCCTAGGTGGAGGAATCAGTGATCAGGGGACATTAAGTCATAGCACAGAAACAGACCCATCATTTCAATTCATCTGCATCAATCAGACATTCCAATCTGACGTGGTCCTGTTTGCCAGCATTTGACCATATCCCTCTATTCACATACCCATGCAGATGTGTGTTAACTGTTGTAATTGTACCTCCCTCCACCACTTCTTCTGGCAGATCGTTCCATGCAAAACCATCCTCTGCATGAAGAAGTTGCCCCTCGAGTCTTTTTAAATCTTTCTTCTCTCATCTTAAACTTATGCCCCCTTGTTTCGGACTCTGCAGTGCTGGGGAAAAGACCTTGGCTATTCACCTTATCCAGCCCCCTCATGATTCTGTAAGCCTCTATAAAGTCACCCCCTCAGTCTCCAACGCTCCATGCAAAACAGTCCCAGTCTATTCAGCCTCTGCCTACAGCTCAAACCTCCAAACCCAGCAACAGAAGGGCCGAATGGCCTACTCCTGCACCTATTGTCTATTGTCATTCTTATAAATCTTTTTGCAACCTCTCAAGTTTAACAATACCCTTCCAATTATATGGCTGAGGCACATCTGTTTATATAAAATTGGAGATGAGCAATTGTTGGTTGAATTCAAATTTGTGGGCACTTAGGAGCAAGTTCTGAACAAAGTGTGAGCTTATAATCCTTAGCAGAGTTAGAGTAGGAGCAAACGTTTAAGTGAGGAGTTCCTTGGGAACCACTGTTGCAAATACAATTATTCTAATGTACATACATGAAGCGATTGTAGAAATTTAAAAGCAAGGTCTGCCATATGGGTGGCATGGTGGCTCAGTGGTTAGCACTGCAGCCTCACAGTGCCAGAGACCCGGGTTCGGTTCCAGCCTTGGGCAACTGTCTGTGTGGAGTTTGCACTTTCTTCCCGTGTCTGCGTGGGTGTCTGCACTAGGTGCACCAGTTTCCTCCCACAGTCCAAAGATGTGCAGGCCAGGTGGATTGGCCATGATAAATTGCCCATAGTGTCCAGGGGTGTGTGGGTTATAGGGGAATGCATCTGGGTGGAATGCTTCAAGGGGTGGTGTGGACTTGTTGGGCCAAAGGGCCTATTTACACACTGTAGGGAATCTAATCTAATCTAATCTAAACCGGAATTGTACGCAGTATTCCAAATGTGACCTCAGCAATGTCCTCTACAGCCACAGCATGATATCCCAACTCCTATACTCAATATCCTGATCAATGAAGGCCAGCGTGCCAAATATCATCTTCACAACTCTGCCTATCTGTGACTCCACTTTTCAAGGAACAATGCACCTGCACCCCTAGGCCTCTGTTTGGCAACACTGCCCAGGGCCCAACCATTAACTGCATAAGTTCTGCCTCGGTTTGCCTTACCAAAATGCAACACCTCGCATTTATCTAAAATAAACTCCATCTGTCATTCCTCAGTCCATTGGCCCACCTGATCAATGTCCTGTTGAACTCTGAAAATAATCTTATTCAATGTTCCCTGCACCACCTATTAAAATAGCAGAATGTTCAAACGGGATGTGAGAAAAAAAAACATTTCCATCCATAGGGTGGTGGGAATCTAGAACTCATTGTCTGAACGTATGGTAGAGGCAAAACACCTCATAATAATTAAGAAGTAGTTAGATATCCAACTGTAATTCCGAGGCTTTCAAGGCTAAGAGCCAAGTGCTGGAAAATGGGCCTGGAATAGATAAGTGCTTAGTTAGACACAACAGAACAAAGGGCCTTTTTCTATGCTGTAGATCTCTATGACAGAGCATTTCTAGTCTTTTAAATTCTGTTCTGGAAAAGGTGGTGGTGATAGGATCTTATTTTCAAGGTAGGTAGGTTCTTGATAAGGAAGGGATAGAGACTTGGGAGGAATGTGGAGTGCAGGTTAAAAATTAGATCACCCATGATTTTATTGATTAGCAGAATGGGCTCAAAGGGGTAGGTGTCCTCCTCCTTGTCCCATGTTTATATGACTTACTTATGGAAATGAGAAATAGAAATGTGTAAAGCCCAATTATATGGCTGAGGCCCTTCTGTTTATATAAAATTGGAGATGAGCAATTGCTGGTTGAATTCATATGTGTGGGCACTTAGGAGCAAGTTCTGAACAAGGTGTAAGCTTATAATCCTTAGCAGAGTTAGAGTAGGAGCAAATGTTTAAGTGAGGAGTGCCTTGGGAACCACTGTTGCAACTACAATTATTCTAATGTACATACATGAAGCGATTGTAGAAATTTAAAAGCAAGGTCATTTGAGAAATTCCAAAATAAATTGGTTAAGATGTGTAAATGGACCAAGTAATGGCAGAAGGAGAAATTGGGAATTGCATGCAAATTGTAATCCGACATTGGAAAAGAGTGAGAAAAATGTCAGTGCTATCTGAATAGTTTTGGAACAATGGCAAAATAAACTGAAGAAGCCTTCCAAGATATTGTAAGTGACAAATGTACATTTTCAAAAAGGGTCGCAGTTAACAACAAATATGATGTGGAATAAGGCATAAAAGCAGATGAGATGGCATATTGTATTGTAGCAACAGTGTCCCTATCTCTTGGCCAGCCAGAAAATCTGAGTTCAAGTCCCATTTTAGGATGGAGCCATAGAGACATACAGTGTGAACACAGACCCTTCTGTCCAACTTGTCCATGCTGATCAAGTTTCCCAAATTAAACTAGTCTCATCTGCTTGTGTCTGGTCCATATCCCTCCAAGCCTTTTCTATTCATGTACCTGTCCAAATGTCTTTTACATGTTGTAACTGTATCTGCATCTACCAGTTCCTTGTCTGTTCATTCCACATACGAATCACCCTCCATCTGAAAAAGTTGCTCCTCAGGCCCCTTTTAAATCTTTCTCCTCTCATCTTAAAAAATATGTTTTCTGGTTTTGGACTTCCCTGCTCTAGGGAGAAAAGATCTTTGTTATTCACTTTGTCTCTGCCCCTCATGATTTTATAAACCTCTATGATGTATCATATCATCCTCCGACACTTCCACCATCTACAATCCGACCCCACCACCCAAGCTATTTTTCCATCCCCACCCTTGTCTGCTCCAGTGAAAAAAAGCCCAGCCCAACCAACCTCTCCTTATAATTCAAACTCTCCGGTCCCAGTAACATCCCTGTAAATGTTTCTGCACCCTTTCCAATGTAATAATATCCTTCCTATAGCAGGGCAACCAGAACTGTTCACATTTACTCCAAAAGGACCTCACCAATGTCCTGTACAACCGCTACATGATGTCCCAACTCCTACACTCAATGATCTGAGCAATGAAGGCAAATATGCCAAATGCTTTCTTTACCACCCTGCCTTATCTGTGATGCAACTTTCAAAGAACTATGTACCTGAACCCATGGGTCTCTAATTGACAATGCTCCCAAGGACACAACCTTTAATTGTATAAGTCCTGCCCTTGTTTGTCTTACCAAAATGCAACACCTCTCATTTATCCAAATGAAATTTCACCTGCCACTCATCAGCTCATTGGCCCAATGGATCTTTGTAATCTTAAGTGACCTTCTGCACTGAAACATTATACCACTGATTTCGGTGTCATCTACAAACTACTATGCATGCTTCCTAAATTTGCATCCAAATTGTTTATATAAGTTATGTGATGGTCATGGAAGTCTGTTCAAACAGATTGTATTTTTATTTGAAAAAACAGAGGAGATAGCAATCAGATAATAAAGTACCTAAATAAAGCAGTTCAAAATGATTGCAGACAAGAAGCCTTTCAAGTACTGGTGGATGATGCTTTGCAATAGATGCCACACTAGTCTTACATGAAAAGAAACTGAAGAATGGACTTCTTAGCCTTGAAAGGAAATATATGTGCTGATTTTTCAGATAGTGCTATTAGGGATGTAATGAAATAACTTGAACTTACGCAGTCTTTTCTGTCTCAAAGTGCTTCACAAATATTTGAAAGTATAGTCACTTCTCTGAAATAGTAAACTAGTTTAGCAAGCAGCAAAATAACAGCAGAGCAATCCAATAAATTATGAGACTGATGTTTTGGCCATTTTGAGGAATTAGTATCGGCTAGGCCCCAGGAGACCTCTCCTGCTGTTTGAATAATCCTATGAATTATTTTCCATTTATTTAAGAGGCAAGATGTGGCTACATTTTAAGGGCAGCACCTACAACAATCTACTGAATTAGTGTCTTGGCTTAGGTTGAGCTAATGTTTCAAGCAAAAGTGGCAAGAATGCTACTTATGTCAAGGCTGCCATTTAATATTAATGTACTTTAAATTACTGGAGTAATACATAAACAATAAGTTACAAAAACACAATTAAAACTGATGCCAGGAAGTGGGAAGAAATTTGTTTCGCATAGAAAAACCAGAAATCCCGGAATCATGTAATGCTACATTGGCACTTCTATTTTATAATATCCATCTTTAAATGCTTATATACATTATTCCAGCACAATCTAAATCGAGCAAAATGTTTATTTCCAAAGTTGCAATCAGAATGTTTTGCCATAAGAAAACATATAATCTTGCATTCATAATATAACGTGGTTTTGCTTCAAAATGTTTCCTATTATATAAGGTGATATGAAATGTTCTGAAGAGTGGGATCATAATTGTACTCAATTCAGCTCAGAGTGAGGTTCATGCGATCTGTTATCAAAACCTGTGTAAGGTGCCACTTATTAGATCTTGGCATCAGAAGGGCAGGAGGATCCCTGGATACAGATTCACAGAAAGGGAGAAATGAAACAGATGTTGCAGTAAAAGAAAACAAAGGAAAATAACATTTCTTTAAGTTGACCACCAAGAAGAATGCTGGTGAGAACTAATTCACTGTTTGAAAGAGACAGGACTTGTGGAGATTATGTGTTACGGTTGGAAGCTGGTTTTGGATTCTTGAAGAAATAGCTCCAAATGACGCACAAGCAGAGGATGAGCCAAAGATCTGCATTTAGGTAGTATGCGCATTCATAAAGCAATTATGCAGTTTTTGACTCCATTTTTACAGTTTTGTTCCAATTTTAATCAATATTCTAGCCATAGTGTCAAATTTGTAGTTAGGTGCCAGGGAAATATAATTGCATTTTGACAAAGCTGACAAAGCTGACAAATAGCACTTATAAACATAACATCAAAAATCCTATTTTCCAAATGTATTATCGTTATCATTGTTACTTGGATTAAGCATTGAAATTAACGCAGGATTTGTATTGCAACTGCCTGAAATGAGTCCAATAAAAATGAGATCCCACTAGCGCAGGGGAACTTGGCAAAGCAAAACTTCACTCCCTCATGTATGCAGACTGACTAGACTGAGAGGAAATTCAGCTGTATAATGTTTTTTTAGAAAAAAAATTAACACACTCTTTTCTAAGTACTCTAAACTGATTGGCACCAGTGTAAAATATGAGGGACTGTTTAGCATGTGACTAACATAAAACACTTTTTCAAAGAAATGATCCATCTGAGGACACATTCTAATATGCAGCACTGAAATATTGTGTCTGAACTGGTCATGTATCATTATCTAAATGATGGTGGCCTCATATCCTCTGAGCCATTTGAACAAATGGTTGTCTCATGCAAAAAAATGTCCTATGGCTCATTATTCATCTCATTTACCAATTCTTCCTAGAGGAAATTACATCTTCCTGTTTCTCTCCATCTCCTCTCCCTGGCAAATTAATACACCCAAGAAAAACCATTGAAGTGGTTGGGTGGTAGCAAGTACGTAGCTGCAAGGGTGAGAAGAGATCAAGAAATCAGAGTTTGAATGCGGAATTATCTCACATGTCCAAAAGGTTTCTGCATAAGTTTTGGTAAGGGGCTTAGAAGAATTCACCATTGTGTTTCCAGGGTTTCTACATCTATATTTAATACACAATAGCAAATAAGTCTCCACCTGTGTCTGTTACATTGACCAAATCAAATATTAAGAAAATACCCTGTCCGCAAGTTCAATGAATTACAATGTTGATTAAAAACTTTGTAACTCTCGGCTTAACAAAGATTTAGAAATTGACAGCAGCACAAAATTGTATTTTTTGACACTAATTTCCTAATTTTCCATCTGCTGATGTAGAATAATTATTGGAGCAATTACCATCAAAACATGGACTCAGAGTTACAACAGTACAAAATAGCTGGATACAATTTGAATGATATGCTCAGTACAACATGTTGAGTCTTAAATGGGTTCTTATGAGCTTTACCATTTTGACAAAGACAGCAGATTGCATCTGAGCTATGTTGCTGCCAGCACTGGAGTCTCCAGCACTGAAATTATGAAATTTGAATGTAATGTTGGGCATAATTTTTCATTCAAATGATTAGAACACTGAACTTGGCGCATGAGTAAGTTTTCCCTGTGAAAACTGAGTGGCTTTAAAATTTACCTTAATGTCATCTTTTGTAGGTTGTTTAGCAACACACCTGGTAACAGCATGCTTCTTTTACAAGTTTATGATATGAATAAAAAGGCAAAGCCCTTTTTGCTCCAGAAACTTTTGCCCTATTGAGTTGAAGAATAGTTTCTGTCTTCTGTCGATCAAACTACATTTTGAGTTTTCCTTGAGTGGCATGTTTTTATTGTTCACAGTTTTTCAAGCATCTCTGCTCTTTAACTATCACTGAAGGAACTGATTGCTACACTTCATGCTAAACTAAACGGCTGCCTCATGACTCATTCCTAATAAGAGCTTGCACTGACAACAATATTCTTGCTTCTAAGTCAGAAAGTTGCAGCTTCAAGCTCGATTTGAGGAGTTTAGCACCTAATCCTGGCTGAGATATCATTGCACTACTGGTTTTGCTGTAAACAGAGCAATTGATGCACAAAGCAAGTCTAAAATTTGCTGATGAAGGGTCTAGGCCCGAAACGTCAGCTTTTGTGCTCCTGAGATGCTGCTTGGCCTGCTGTGTTCATCCAGCCTCACATTTTATTATCTTGGAATCTCCAGCATCTGCAGTTCCCATTATCTCTAAAATTTGCAAATGGTTTTACATCTTGCTGATTATCTTTTCGATTTACTCTTTCTTAGGTAACAGTTTTTGCCCCTATATTTCTGTGAAATGTTTTACGATGACTAATTAAAGGCTCTTTATAAGTCAAAGTTATTAACTATGTTAACAATAAAGGCAAAGCAGTTTCATTTATTTGCTGACCATGCAGCTTTCTCTGAACATTCTGTGGGTAGGCTGTTTTGCTCCACTTTACCAACTGCCTCTGGACCATTTTCCCTGAGGCAGGATGAGGGTTGGAAGGTAGTAGAGTTCCCTGCTCACCCGCAATTAGTTGCCATTGACTAAGGGACACGCAGGCTAGCTGAAGCAAAGTGACCAGGATTCTCAGTGGTGACCTGGCTGCATGACAATTTTTGAATACAAAGTTTATTTTAAAAATTAGAATTTCCAAGCACATGATCTCTATTACCTTGATGATATTATTTCTATTACCTTGGCAGAATTTGAATTTCATAAAAAGACCTGGAATTAAGAATTTAATAATGACCATCAATCAGTTATTGAAAAAATCTATCTGGTTCACTAATGCCCTTTAGGGTACTGTGAATGAGGGTATAGGGTAATGTGATTGACTCTGAACTGCCCTCTGGCAATTACGGTTGGGCAATAAATGCTGGTCTAGCCAGTGACGACTTCAGCCCCGTTAATTAAAAAAAAAGAATTTTGTTGAACTAGGGCTTCTTCCTGGTTGTGTTAACTTCACCAAGAGGAAACATCAATACACCCACTAAGAGCATTCGGATCTGATTAGACTTGGTGCTGATTCAAAGCTACCCAGTTCCAGACAATTATGTTAAAGATACCACACAAGTAGTGCAAAAAGAGAAAACCTCACTCTCTCCCCTTGATATCCAATGGCATTGCCATCACTGAATTCTGACTATCAACATCTTGGTGAATACCATTGACTACAAATTGAAATAGGCCAGCCATATAAATGCTGTGGCCACAGAGCAGGTGAGAGGCTGGGAATTCTGTACTAGGTAACTCACCATTTGACTCCCTAATCCCTGCCCAGCATCTGCAATGTACAAGTAAGGCATGTGAGAGAATATTCTCTACTTGGCTGGATTAATGCAGCACCAGCAAGTAGCTTGTTGCTGTCAAGAACAAAGCCATCAACTTGATTAGCACTCCATTAACCATGGCCAGTGCACAATAACAACAGTGGGTACCATACACAAAATGCACGGTATCATTGTGCCAGTCCTCCTTCACCGGAGCCTTCCAAACACATGGCCTCTAATATCTTCAAGGACAAAGGCAGTAAATGCATCAGAACACCATCACCTGAAAGCTCTTCTCCAAGCAACGCACTGTCCTGACTTGGAACTACATCCCTTGCTGCTGCTTGGTCAAAAAGCTAGAACTCCCTTACTGTGTGTGCACCTGTATTAGATGGATTACAGCAATTCAAGAAAGGTGGCTCATGGCCACCTTCTCAAGGGCATTTGGGGGAGGGGGGCAACAAATGCTGGCTTTTCCACTGATGCCAACATCACATAAAATAATAAAACAAAAATAAAATTCCATGCTGAAGCAAGGGCTTCCAATGTCCCATAGTACTGATGTGGCTCTCCATTAGACTGCTTTTATTTTCCATAAGGCCTGTCTGGAATACAGAAAAACACTGCTTGTTAGTGACACCACCATAATGGCCTCATGAAGAGGGAGGCCTGTCTTATCCAAGCTGGTTAAAAAAGAAACACCAACCTAAAAAAAAATCTGGCAGAATTATCCATTAATGGTAACATCCACAAAACAGCGAAATACTTTGAATGAAAACTATTTCCTCTGAACTTCCCTTACTCTTCAATTAGTAATGGTCTGTGGTTTGGCTTACAGTGGGGAATTGTGGCTAGGCAAGACTGCAGGCTCAATGGCCAGTTAACCAGAATTTCCACGTAGAGTTCAGATAAAATCTTTCGTTGCTATTGAATTACTCTCATTGGCTCTGTTTGAATAACTGCCTTGTTTTCACAACTTTCTTTGCTATTTCCCAAACCCTTCAAGTGATTCATACTGTAACAGAGAATGGAATGTCATGCCTTAATCACTGAAGAGAGCAACTGACAAGATATTTTCTGATATTTGGTAAAGCCTCTCGAATTGATCCTCATAAGCTACTCAACCAAGGTTCAGTTTGAATCATGCACTCGCTGCTAAGCAACCCTTAAACGTGTAGTGAACATACAAGAAAAGATTACATCTCCATGGTATTTCAGAGTAAAAACACTTGAATAATTGTGTTAGACAAATATCGTAATAGGCCTGCCCAGTATAAGATATAAATAACTGGCAAAATTGCGTACCAATTATTGATTTATAACATCATTGTGGAAAACCAAAAATTGTTGCTGGGAAGTTGGGTGCTCATGGGACTCTCATTGAAATTGCTTATGCAGATGGTGCCTTTTTTTTCCAGTCTGCAGATAAATGTCTGGTTGCAGTATGGGAATTTGCACAAAAATTACAGTTTGTTCTATACATATTTTGTTGTGCACACTTTTGCTTTGGTATTTAGGTTTTATTTCTGTAAAAGTATGTTAGTTATGTTTCTTGGTGCAGACCTTCTTCAACACAAATATACAAACAACCAATGCCATATGGCATTGCAGTTCTAAGTGTGATGGGATTCCTTGTTTGATTTGGCTAATATATTTAAACTAGTGAACTGCAGAATGAATTAATGATAAAGGAAAAACCTTTAAGTCATAATGTTTGATGATTTTAGGATATGTAGGGGACTGGTACATAACTAATTAGGTATTAGCAGAAATTCAGGCCAAAAATTCAAGCTAATCCAAGTTGTTTCATTTGATTGGGTCAGTTCCAAACTGTTAGCATCTAAGATTCATATTTCGTGTAGAATGACAGAATTGAGCATAGTAAATTGATACAAACATAAAAGTAAAAAAAAAAATCAAGCTTTCAGCTGCAGTAATGGCTTTGGAAGTGATTTCAATAGCTTGGATTTAGCTTTGGGGTCTGTTGGGAACAGTACAATTTATATCAACTGTAGCTGAATAATTGGACTGAGACTACTTCACACAACTGCATAGTAAATAAACAGAAGGACATATTCATGTTACTCATGACCATTATATATTAGTGGAATCTAACAGGTCATATGTTTGGCAGTTGCTTTAGCCTTAATCAGAATTTTTAATGTTATCGTCAACCTTCATCATATCAACTTACTTTCATTTCCATACAATTACAGGCTCAGCCCCTCTACTGCTGAAATCCAAATCCAAGCTTTTATTTTCTTCCGAACTCAAAACTCCAACTGCTGCACTAATCTCATGGGCACTAACCTAGCTGACCTCCCATCCTTCACTCTGTAGAACTAACCCAACCTCCAAAACTCTCCATTTATCCATCGTAATTATCCATGCCTCCCTCTTCAACTTCCACATCATTCCTGTCATGCCACTATTTGTCCATATGCTAAGCTGTGAATTTCCCTTCCGTAACTTGGCTGCCTCTCTATCTCTCCCTTTTCTTTTACAATCTTTCTTAAAATCTTAGTCTTTGGCAAAATGTTTGCTCACATCTTTTTTACTTTCATTTATGTTGTTGATTATACCTCTGAGTTGTTCAACACTGAAATTGATGTATAAATGCAAGTTGTCATTCCTTTGATAATAATATGTATATTTGATTTGATTTATTATTGTCATGTACCGAGATATAGTGAAGGTACCGTTTTGCTTTCTATCTAGACAAGTCATTTCTTACATAAGTACATCAGTACAGTAGAACTGAATGCAGAATATAATGTTAGAGTTACGGAGAGGGCGCAGAAAAAGATCAATTCTAATACATGAGAGGTTTGTCATTAACCTAATAAAAGTGGGGAAGAAGCTGTTCTTTAGTCTGTATGTGTTTTCAAACTTTTGTATCTTTTGTCTGATGGAAGAGGTTGGAAGAGAGTACATGCTTTTGTGTGTGTTAGACTGATGCACACTAACAGAAAAATAGGTGTGAACTTTTGATTGGGATTTATCTCCTAAAAAACTTTAGAACAAGAAGGAAGTCATTTCTATATGATGTGTCCAACTTTCTGACCATTACAGTCAATCCCTTCACTTTGCAGAAGTGTATTCAATTGTCACTTGAGCATTGTTATATTGCAGGCTTCAATGGTTTTGCCATTGGTCACCTAATGTCAGAACTCCATTAACCTTGGGTTGGGATTTCTTTTTTCCAACTTCCTTTCTGATCTTTAGGATCCTAATGAGGGGATTGAAGGATGGGTCAGCAAGTTTGCAGACGACACAAAGTTCGGCGGTGTCGTTGACAGTATAGAGGGCTGTTGTAGGCTGCAGCGGGACATTGACAGGATGCAGAGATGGGCTGAGAGGTGGCAGATGGAGTTCAACCTGGATAAATGCGAGGTGATGCATTTTGGAAGGTCGAATTTGAAAGCTGAGTACAGGATTAAGGATAGGATTCTTGGCAGCGTGGAGGAACAGAGGGATCTTGGTATGCAGACACATAGATCCCTTAAAATGGCCACCCAAGTGGACAGGGTTGTTAAGAAAGCATATGGTGTTTTGGCTTTCATTAACAGGGGGATTGAGTTTAAGAGTCGTGAGATCTTGTTGCAGCTCTATAAAACTTTGGTTAGACCGCACTTGGAATACTGCGTCCAGTTCTGGGCGCCCTATTATAGGAAAGATGTGGATGCTTTGGAGAGGGTTCAGAGGAGGTTTACCAGGATGCTGCCTGGACTGGAGGGCTTATCTTATGAAGAGAGGTTGACCGAGCTCGGTCTCTTTTCATTGGAGAAAAGGAGGAGGAGAGGGGACCTAATTGAGGTATACAAGATAATGAGAGGCATAGATAGAGTTGATAGCCAGAGACTATTTCCCAGGGCAGAAATGGCTAGCACGAGGGGTCATAGTTTTAAGCTGGTTGGTGGAAAGTATAGAGGGGATGTCAGAGGCAGGTTCTTTACGCAGAGAGTTGTGAGAGCATGGAATGCGTTACCAGCAGCAGTTGTGGAAGCAAGGTCATTGGGGTCATTTAAGAGACTGCTGGACATGTATATGGTCACAGAAATTTGAGGGTGCATACATGAGGATCAATGGTCGGCACAACATTGTGGGCTGAAGGGCCTGTTCTGTGCTGTACTGTTCTATGTTCTATGTTCTATGTTCTAATTATTAAATTTGGGTCACTGGACATGTATAAAACTCTCTGAAGCTCAAACAATTCATTCAATGTTCTATTATTTTGTATAACATTACTGAATTTCATTTGCCAGTGGAACACACAGTTGCTAATTGTCTCAGTTATAGGCACAATGATCAATAACATCAGATTTTTACCAGTGTCTTTTCATTCTCATTATATATAGCCACTCATGGATCCATTAAGAAAACATGTTTGTGGCTTCCCAACATTCAGCTTTATTTAATCTTATCCCTGAGTTTATTTTTCACTGATTTAATGCATAACCTTTCATTAAAATGTGTGATTAGACAGAAATACAGTAGTTGATCCACAAAATGGAAAGGAAGTATTGTCTTAGCAAGTATAAGCAAGCATAGTCCCAGAGGAGCATAGGGCTGCTTTCTCATTCGAGAGAGGCAACTGGTAACAAGTTCAACCTGATGGTTGCTACACCTCAGTGAGGGGCAAGGTTAGGAGGAGAGTCCTTCATGGTAAGCTCAGCCAGTCTAGGAATTAAATGGTGTCACTGTACATCACAAAACAGCCATCCAGCCAAAGTGAGCTCACTAGCACCCTTAGCAAACAAAATAGATGCAAACTACTTCATTCCATTCCATCTCATTGGTAACAGCAGTGGAAGTTTCAGGTTAACTTGGTCACTTCTGAAACACTAGGTTATGGATTTAAGTCTTGTTATGTAAACCGAATTTCAGCTGACAATTCAGTGCAGTATTGAAGGGAAACTGCCTGGTTTGATAAACTGCCTTTTAGATGAAATGTGAAACTAAAGTCCAGCTTGTACAGGTAAAATAAATATTCCACATCTCCATTTACAGCAGACAAAGGCATTTCTTCCAGTAGTCTCGCTGATATTCACCTCTCAACACATATTGCTAAAACAGATTAATTATCATTTAAATTGCTGTTTGTAGTATATCACTGTGCAAACTCACTATCTGCTCTGCCTACACATCAGCACTGATCATACCTTTTAACATAATTGTTAGTTGTGGAAATTTGGATAATTGGAAGAGTCCTGAGACTTTCATGTTTCTTTTCTAAAAGAACCTTTGCACTGTGCAGCCCTTGAAACAAAGCGGAGTTATCACTACAAAAATAAACTGCTCTAATCAACTGCAGCTTCATATTAACGAGATTATGCTCAGTATTTTAAAGATCCTCATCATAATACATTTTGACCGATCTAGGTTAAAGGTACTGGGCTTCTGAAAAGAGATAAAGTACTGTTATTAAATTGCTGCTGCCTACAGCTAAATGAAATGTTCTGGCTGCATTATAAATTTGCTATTATTTTCCTGTTAGGTAAAGAGCTATTCCATTAGTGAAATGGACAACTGTAGACCCATATTGTGTACATTGTCTGGGTCAGTAATTGGAGATAATCTTTTAATCCTCTCGTTAAAACACTTGAATCTATTATAAGGTGTTTTCAGTTTTCCCAGTAAATGAATGCAGTGCAGTGAATTATTTCTAAAGCACATTAAAAAAAAATCAATTGAATACTACAATATACTCACGTATCTGTTAATGTATAACCTATTTAGACAAATTGATGAAAAGTTGTGTCGTCCGTGCAATGTTTTCTGAACGTATACAGAGCAGTTTCTTAGAGTAGAATCCCTGTTGTGCAGAAAGAGTCCATTTGGTCTATTGTGTGTGCACTGACCTTCCAAAATGTACTCCAACCCACCCAGAGCCATCCCTGTAACCCCATGTGTTTTTTTTTACCCATGGATAAGCCACCTAACCTACACATTATGGGGCAACATTTGGCGTAATCAATCCACCTCACCTGCACATCTTTGGACTGCGATGAGGAAACCCGTGCAGACACAAGAGACTGTACAGATGCCACACAGAGAGCCACCCAAGTCTGGAATCGAACCAAGATCCCCAGCGTGGTGAGACAGTGTTGCCCACAACCACTGTGCCATGGTACTGCCCTCAAGTTACTTTCATCCCAGATGGGACCCGAACCCACAAACCAAATACCCCATCATATACGCCCCCAACAACAAAACAAATTAAACAATAAGTGGTCCCTCAATGCTCTGACAGACCCATGAGCTTGACTGTAGTGGAGATAAAGAAGGGATCCTCACCCTGCACTAATTGATCAATACCTGAACGACACCCGGATCACCACTAGATGAATTGCATGTAGCAATTAACATATTAAATATTGAACAGTTGTATTGCAAGTATGGGAGCAACAATAGTGATAAAGGAATGTAAACAGATGGCAGCAGTGGTGAAGCTGCTAATTGAAAAATCATTTCAGGGTAAAGCAAGTGTAAATTATCAACAACAGATGTTTGCGAGGCATAATTTATGCTGCACTGGAAAGAATTCCCTGTTCAAATTTTTGTTTAGTTAACCGTGTACCAAAATAACACTTGATGAAATATCAATTTGTCCTAAAAAAGCTATCAGATGCGTCTTTATCAGAGGTGTAATTTTGAGCTGTGGTAAGTAATCAAGACAACCTTGTAAATCTGTACAGTGGTTCAGGAAATAGCCTGACATTGATTTGACCCTCTGACTTTTCACAAACCATTCTCCTGGGTTTGATTTATCTTCAAGTGCTTGGTGTGGATTTGGGTTATTGCATATGTCACTTGACAACCCTCAATCTTTGCAAATCCTTGCGTCACTACAGGCACTGAACCCATTAAACCAGATCATCTCGCTTTATTTAACACAGTACATACCAGGTGAAAGCTGCAATTCACTCACGCTCGATACTGTAAAGGCGCATCAAATCCCAAATACATTACACTGAGATTGCAGTATTTGCCCATTGCAGCAGATAAAGGAACAAATCTGATATAGGCTGGTTGCATAAAATGGGGGTATTGATTCCATTGTCGATTACACATCTTATCCGACTTCAGAAGAGGAGAAAGTCAGAAGAAACACATAACAAGCGACTGATTCAATATTGCTTGTTGTACACTTTTGGTCAAATTCAAAATGATCATTCTATCTGACAGCAGGAAGAACACTGTCACCATTAAAGAGCTCAGCATTTCTTTATGCATCTAATATCGTTACAGTGGGCAGGAATTTCATGGCAACATTCTGATCCTCTGGTTATCAGGAAATACTTGAACAAAACAATGTAGGTGCCTTTTTTCAGGGCTTCTCTTGCTCTCCTGCTGAAGCTTGTAGATATTCCTCAGTACCAATCTGTTACCAATGCGTAGAAACTCCCCCATACCTCGTGAGGCATGAACAATTGCAACAAAGGTGGGAAAATACATGGAGAATGAAAGTGTCGGAATCTTGATGTTGGGAAGTATGTTCCCATGTTCCCCTCAAGCCTTAAAAAGACCACATCAGAACTTTTTTTAAAATTCATTAACAGGATGAGGGCATTGCTGGCTAGGCAGCATTTGTTGGCCATCCCTTATTACCCAGAGGACAGTTAAGAGCCAAATACATTGCTGTGGGTCTGGAACTACATCTAGGCCAGACCAGGTAAGGATGGCAGTTTCCTTCCCTAAAGGACAGTAATGAAACAGATGGGTTTTTCCTGACAATTGACTCATGGTCATCACTTGATTATTAATTCCAGATATTTATTGACTTCAAATTCCACTATCTGCTATGGTGGGATTCCAATCCAGGTTCCCAGAGCATTATTTGGGTCTCTGGATTAACAGCCCAGCGATAATACCACTAGGCCATTGAGAAGTGACTTTTTTAACTCTCTGTGTTAGCATCTTACTAAAGTCTCAGATGCTTCACATTTTCAACACATAACTCAGAAATGGCAGCTGCGAAGGATTGGCATCGCAAGCCAGCAGGCTTGCCGTGTTATCATGCCTGTTCTCAGTCCAACTGTTCAATTTCATCCGTACAATATTTTACTTTGGGTCCTGATGGCGCCACAAACTTGCGTGCTTCTGCCCAGCACCTTGGTTACAAGAATACACATGCCATCACATGCTAGCTTTCATTGAGCTCACTCACTTTACAGCTTAGTTGGAAGGCTGCCAGCCTCTGTGTGGTCTCACTGCTTTTTTAGCACACAGGGTCTTTAGTGCTTAGTTTCAGACTACCAACCTCTGTAGCTCACATTGATTTTGAGCACAGACAGCAAAGTAGGCAGCTTGTAGCTCTGGGGAATATTGAACAGTTAATCAATCAGTCAGATGGGAGGTTGAAGTGTCAATGTGCCTAACCTTGCAGAATCAGTGACAAACCAGCAATGCACCTGAAGTTCGATGCAGCAAACTTGTGCTTCAAGCAAGAGGACATGTGTGAAAATCAAAGAGGAGCTGTCCTTAGTGGGGATCTGCCACTGTCAGTCATAGATGGGATAGTTGGAAGATTTTGACATGAGCAGGTACTGTCTGTCTGACCGGATGATTCCACAGGACGAGAGCCAAAGAGTCAGGTTTCATAATTAACAAGAAGAGCAAAGGATTGCACGAGAAAAAAATCACTATGCCACAGAGGACTGGGTATCATCAATCTCATTCAACAAAATTTGGCTATTTTGAACATTTTGGCCATTGTTACAGTCCTTGGCAGTTACCTCCATAGGATCTTAGTATTTTAGAAAGATCTAGCAACTGGAAGATCGATTTAGCCGCTTTCAAACGTGGTCTGCTATTCAAAGTGTTCTAACAGATTGCTGTGACCAGCTCAATCTGTTGTTACCCCGGAATTCCAGTTACATGGGGTGTACTCCCTTCACCGGTTGAGTCAAGAAGGACATTGTAAATTAGGACAAGAAACAAATTGTACAAATCACCATTAAATATTTTGTTTTCTGATTCTGTTCTGTCATGAGAACAAATGAGTTAATAATAGATGTACATGGGACTATGTGTAAGTGTTTTCAACATTACACCGTTCCTTTCGTTTTACCTCACAGAAGGAAGTCCAGTAGGTACCAGTGTTTAGTTTGTATTTCCTTTGGAACCAATTAATTAAAATACAGTAATTAGTCTGAACACATCTTCAATGCTAATTTGAAGAGTCCTGAGTGATATCAGTAGCAGTTGTACCTTACTCCCTGTTGCTGATTTGTCGGGGAATCTATTTGAAGACTTTAAAGCCGATATTTAATGGGAAGCAGCAAATATATTAATCAATGGCCAACAAGATTAATTAATATTAAATTGCCTAATTACCTCATTACTGATCTATCAAAAACTCAGGTGACAGGCAATGATGGAAGAATATCTGATTCAAAAGATTTTGTTGAATTTATTTCATATTTGACTGAACTGTAGTGAACCAGGCACACATCTGTCAATAATAACACAGTTTGTAAACACCAGTGCACCTGATTTTCAGGCTTTACTGGTGATGCCAAGCAACTGGCCCATTTAGCAGAAAGGCAGTAATGTAAGTGCTTCCAAGTTATAAAAAGCGAAAGCGCATATCAAATGCTTGAAATTGGATGTAAGAACAAAAAACACTCCAATTACACAACAGCTTATTTATCATCTGCAAAAGGGCCAAAACAGATTATAGCACTGTTTGTTGGGGAGTGTATTCTTAATAACATTAGTCTCTTTTTTTCCTTCTTGTATCCAGTTGTTACTGTGCTTTACTACATTTTCTGTTTTGCTTTAATTTCTGCGAATTCACTAACTTTTATTACTCATAGACCTTGATTACACATATCATATACTTTCCCTCATTATTTTCATATTTCTTTTCTCTAACTGTGCATGACTGCACTGATGATATTTTATGTCTAGTGTTGAAACAGTTTATTTGGCTTCTTGACTCTTTCTCGTTATTTCTTTCCACCTCCTCCTTCTATTTTTCATTTTACTAAAATGCCTGTTTATCCTTCCTTCTGGTAGAAGGTTCATCCGAACATTATGATCTATCTTCCCTTTACAGATGCTGTAACACTAAAGTGAAACAAAATAGTCTCAGGGAAAATTAAAGGTTATTAAATGACAACCAATGTGGTTTTTGATTTTTGATTGTGGTTTTTTTATGTGTTCTTTCGAATGAATGGCTCTGGTATTTATCACCCATCCCTAAATGTCTTTGAATTTTTTTTTGGCAGCCATCTTCTAGAGTGGCTGCAGTCCATACTGCTACACACGCACAGTGTCTCTGGGAAAGCAGTTACAGGATTCTAACCCAGCAGCAATGAACGTATAGCAACATTACAAAAACAGATCATCTGTTCAATGCTCTTATGGGCTGTTCAAGCACAAATTGGCTGTTATGTTTCTTACAATGGCATCCACACTTCATAAGTGCTCAATGTGGGAAGGCAAGGCCCTGGTGGAATTATTGTTAGACCATTAATCCAGAGAATCACGTTTTGTTCTAGGAATCTGGGTTTGAATCTCAACACAAATTGAATTTAATATTAAAAAATAATTTAAAAATTCTCAGGAAAATAAAAAAGCTCATCTGGTTCATAATGCCTTTAAGGAAAGAAAGCTGCCTTCCTTACATGGTCTGGCCTATATGAGACTCCAAATTTACAGCAATTTCGTTGATCCATAACTGCCCTCTGGGCAATTAGGGATGGGCAACATAGCCAGCGATGGACACATCCTGTAAATGAATTTTTAAAAATTGACAGTAAAGCAAAGATGTTCTGGTTAGGTTGACTATGGTGTCCAGGGATATGCAGGCTAGGTGGTTTAGCCATGGGAAATGCAGGCATATGGAGATTGATGGGGAGTGGATCTGGGTGGGATGCTCTTTGCAGACTTGGTGTGGAATCGATGGGCCAAATGCTTCCAGACTGTAGGGATTCTATGAAAGTCCTTTCGGACATACTGAAAACATGGCGAGTGCTATAGAAATGCAAAATCTGCTTTATCCCTCCCGGCTGTCTTTGCTATATATCAATGGCCTGATCTTCCTAATATTCTACAGTAACAGTCAATCCTTGAGAGAAAAATAATGACAATGTTTTGGGGAGAGAGCAGAGAAGTGGGGCCACCTGTATGGCCCCACTAAAGACGTAGTAGAGACACAATGTGCCAAATGACTTTCTACGCTACAACCTGCTGGATTCAGTGACGGGGCAACAGTGCATTTTGAGCACTTTCTTTGTTTAACAAAGTTTCCTTTCATAAAGTGCATTTGTAACCATCTAAAAAAAATTCTTGAAACACAGGACAAAAAATGGCAACTAAAGAATCTTAAACCTAACCCTAATCCTTGAGCCTATAAAGACTTCCAGTTGAACATTCTTCCTGGAAATACTATAATCATTCTCTAAAGATTTGGGATACAATATATCAATGTGCCAGTTGTTGTTATCAATGTACTCAAAAATGTTGTGTCTTGTTTTATTTCTGAGGGAGCCAAAGAATGGCCACTGTTTCTGAATGTCAGCAATTACAGCAGTTTACATGTGGCTGACAGGCTGTAATTGGCGGCTAATTTGCAGCATACCAACATAAACCAGGTAAGGAAGGCCCCAGCATGTGTCGACAGTAGGAGAAAATTTACATATTGAAACATAAAAAGAATCCTGCTCTATCACTGAGGTTACATCGGAGAGATCAGATTATCAATTCGATTGAGGTTATGGTAGCGAGGAATCAAAATTCCTGAAAGCTGTTTTCACACATGATATTGCCCTTTGCATCAATGAAGGAGTAAGTGCGTGTGCCACATTTGGTGGAGAATTATCTTGTTATGTGCTAAAAATTAGTATGTTACAACCCTTTACCTGTATGTATCCCCATCAGAGGCAAAAATGGCTCTATGTAAAATCAATCCATACAGAAAATGATTGGGAAAATGAGTCAAACTGGCCCTTTTCCTTCCAGCTCTGTTCTGATACTTAAGTCGAACTGCTAAGCTTTGTAGCGTGGTTGTGTCCAAGGCCAGTGCTTGGATCTTAGGATCCTTCTGTGCTGGGGTATTTCTCTTACCTGACTATGTTGTTGTACTGGCAATTAACACCAATTACTCTCTGATGAAGGGTCTAGGCCCGAAACGTCAGCTTTTGTGCTCCTGAGATGCTGCTTGGCCTGCTGTGTTCATCCAGCTCCACACTTTGTTACCTTGGATTCTCCAGCATCTGCAGTCCCCATTATCTCTGAACACCAATTACTGCCCTGTTAGCCACATGTAAACTTCTGCAATAAGCAAAAACTACTGCCTACCCAATACTAGGGTCCTGAAGGCTGCTCTGCTGCTAAGGCTACACTATTGTTGTAATATGTTCTTGATAATGGTATAGAATTGGCTGCTCAAGGCTCTTAAGTTAGTTAGATGAATTGCCCAACTTTTTATTTTGTATAGCTTGTTCCATGATGCTATTCAAAATTAAACTAACCTGTTGTATTTCAAATGGTTTCTACAATGAGCTCTTTTAAAGGTGCAGTTTTGGGATTTTCAGAGACATTTAAGTAGGCTGTAAGATAATAGTGTGTTGTATCGCTAATAATGTGTTCCATTCAAAAGAAAGTCCTATCATTTTACATTTTATGATTCCTTTTGCTTCTTCACAGTTTCAATGCCTCCCTTTGCACAGAATTTAAGTATCAGTTTAAACATTGTGGGTTGGCAGGGTGACATAGCTTTGCTCATTATAATTTAGCTTTCAGACTTGAGCTGCTCTTTACCATTTTAAAATAAATGGGTCACATCCGTAGTCCAGAGAGCTCCAGTTTTAGTAGGAACAAAAAAAGTTGTGTCACGCGGATTATTTGGGTGTTTCTATTTCATTTATAGATTTGAAGAAGGAACACAATGATCCATAGAGGGATTAGAAGCAACTATGTCTATACCAGAATCAGTTTGTCATACCCACCCTTACCCAGAGTGCTGTCCAGAGATGAAAGCACATACTGTCATCTCATTTCTTTCAGCTGCATGTTCGGACGCCACCTGTGATGGGTAAGGCTCCCAACAACTGCCAAGGTGACACTCCTTTGTTTTATCTGCTCATGGATCATTCTAGGCCATCAAATGCCTGCCAAATGACTCAAACAGAAATGTGTCAATGTGCACACTGTGGGAAATAAAACACATTGTTTACCATGGGAACCATGTCTACAGTGGTAAAATTGACACATTACTTTCTTTGGGTAGCAAGTTTTCCTCAATTTCAGGTCATCGTGGATGGCTCTCTGGCCTGGCCACATCCCTACTTAAATGTGAAAAGCAGTGAAAAGTGAACATGGTCGCCACAATTGCAAATTTCAGCACTGTTTACAATCTTAGCCTGTCATGTGGGTATGGAAGGTGCACTCAGATTATCTGGGAATGGTATATGCTGAACTGCACCAGTTTAAGAGAAATCCAGCGTGAAGAGCAGATTGCACTTTGGATTAAGTGAATTCTGCATCATCTTATCTTGCATTTTTCCTAAATCTGGCAAGCTTTGTCGTTGTTTTCTCCCAGAACCTCTGGCCACCACAGTACAGATGTGCATTTCCCCTTTCTGCTAAGTACTTCCAGACCCCTTAAAAACTGTAATAACGAAATTATGCTGTTCAAAAATCACATGCAGTTTTAACTTCAATGGCAGCAACGGTATTTAGCTGTAACTGTTGTGTGAAGAAAATCTTGTCCATGCAATTTGCAAGCTTCCTGAGCCAGGATCAAACTGGGCTGCACATATTCTAACAGTCTAGCCCATGCTGATCATGCAAAGCAGTCCTTTCCCTTTTTCTTAAATAAGCTGTATGCCCAATATTCATTTTCTTTATGTCACCAATTCATTACAATGCTTTGGAAATTGTCAAATAAAAGAACAGAGTTTTATTAAATTGACTTGGAGAATGTAGGTGTCTTTGGTTGGTCCACTGGGTGATAAGGTGTAGCGGTGACATCATGGAAATTTCTCATAGAAGGTCTTTGTACTGATAGTCTGAAATTTTACTGCCTCGGTCTGATTTGTCCAATATTGTCTGTCAAAAAAGGTATTAAATTGAGATTTTATTTGCCTGTCTGGTGGAGTATTAAGA
Source organism: Stegostoma tigrinum (assembly GCF_030684315.1). Taxonomy (NCBI): domain Eukaryota; kingdom Metazoa; phylum Chordata; class Chondrichthyes; order Orectolobiformes; family Stegostomatidae; genus Stegostoma; species Stegostoma tigrinum. Next base: position 38,207,200 of record NC_081357.1, read on the forward strand.
AGAACAGGGAGGAAATGTTACCGTGGGTCCTGCATTGCTTTGGATGCAATATGGCTTAAGAAAAGCTGACCATTATTATGACCAGATCCCAGATGAGGTGCCTTAAGTTACTGCAGTTCCAGATGAGATGCCCTCAATTTTCAAGATCCCGCATGAGCAGTGATGAATTGACTTCTTTTCTTTATTCAAGCCACCTCCCTACCCTTGGTTGGTCAGAACAATGTTAATTTACAGGGGACCCCTCACCTGTGGATACATTTCTTCCAGATCAAATGAATTTCTGTTTTAAAATGAGCCAATTTAGCCAGGTTTTATGGAGATAAAAAGAATGTTTTTCTGGGTTAATAAATGCAAAAATAAATAGGGAGTCCAAAAACAGATCAAAGTTCAAAAATACATATAGCGTCACAATCTTTGAGTTGTTTGTGAATGAAGGATAGAAAAACATTGTGCCTGTTACAGTTGATGCTACTGGTAGCACTGATGTTGTTAGTTGAGCAGTCAATTTCAAGATTCTCAGCTTTACAAATTCATTAACTTTCTTTGCACTGGTTCCTTTCAATTGGTTGGTGGATAGCTGGCTTCTAGTATTTAGAGAAATATGTTTCTTTACCTGTAATGCAGAGGTGACTAGTTGGTGGATCTTTGATTGTAACTTCACAGCACACTAATGCTGTAACCTGGGTACAGATAAATAATTCGGCTCATTTGCTCTCCTTCTTCCATCATCACACAGGCACCAGAGTTGAAATGCCTTTTAACATCTGTTCTTGTGTATTATTACATGGGAGGACACAAATCATATTTCTCATACAAACCACTGTCTCATTTTCACCCAATTATATACAAAATCTGAGATTTGCCAGGTGACTATAGTTTAATTTGTAATGTATTTCTTCCTTATTTAAGTTTGTTGCTTTGAAGCTTCCTTGACACCTCATCAGATTTGACATTCCAGAATATCACTCTCTGCAGAAAGCCACTGAACTTACATCATCAGTTGTCTCGTCTTGAAAGTCTGCTTCAGTACTGCAGATATGTTGTGGAATAAAGTTCCAAATCTAGTACGTTCCAGAAAATTGTTTCTTCAGACTTCTCAAATATTGAGCAAATGCTCAGTCTACATGATGACATTGTATTCTATTCTGTGTCTTCCACGAACAACAATCGCTAGTTATAAGAAAAGTTTTCTCCTCTCACACAATCAATTTAATTCTCAACAAGGACAAATGCAAATTTGTGGAATCAGGAATTGATTTCAGAGGATTTTGACATGACAACAGCTGGGGTGCAGCTTCCACAACAGTGCCGAAGCCATAGAATCAATTTCAACACCACCTAACACACAAGATGGGCATTATCCTTTATTTTCAACCTTTATCAGAACTCCATTCGTAAATAATCAGTGATTGTGGGGCAGTCATTGGAAGCTACTGTACAAAGACACATAATGGGAACAGATATAACAAACAGTTTATGATACATTAAAAGGAAACAATAGCATATAAGTCTATTCGAGCATTTCAACCCAATGTGAAAATACATATCACAAAAGAGTTGTGATTTAGAAGAGTGAGAGATGATCTTACCAAAATGTATAAGATCCTATGGGAATTGATAGGATGGCATTATGATGGGGAATGGCCAAACCCTTCTATAATCAAAGTAAAACACAAGCCCCAATCTGTCATGATAGGAGTAGGAGGTCCTTTCTAACAATTACCCCCAGAATATCCAGGGAAGCTCATCATTCCCCTCACAATCTATTAAAAGAGTGGTTAAAAGAAAGAAAATCCCTAATCTCCGATTTCAAGTCTCAAAAAACAATTTATTTATTTAACCCAACAATGAACAAACTAACAACATTACTAACAAACCAACAATTCCCCCTTAGACTACTAACTACTCCCTAAGTGCTCTAAATTCTACTGGAATGCTGTTTAAATAAAAACAAGTCCCATTGATATAAACACAATGAATAAGAAGTAATAAATTATAACTTAATCTCTCCAAGTTCACACAGACTGTCTACGGGATATTCAGTCATCTCCTGTCTCTTCACAAACACCTTTCTTCCATTAATTTTGCTGTCAGGGATGTTTTATCTCTATAAGTTCTTCAAGAGGACTTTGAGCTAAACTACCGTGATACCTTTGACTAATTAGATCTAATCAAATAATTAACTCTCGCTGTCGCTCTCTCTCTCTGATTGTCCAAATACCTTTGTCTTATATAACCATATTGACATAATCAAATTCTTATAATATGATTGGTTTCTGGATGTTAAAATCAATTGGCCTTCTGTTCCTAGTTGTTTAAATTAATTGGCCAAATTCAAACTCATTGTCACAACATTGAAACAAGGCTGCTGTTTGGCCTGCCACTTGTCAGGCAATTTTTTGACACACTTGTTTCACTTTTTGAAGCTTTCTGTACTGTCAGCTTCAGCTGGTACTCACAGACATTTTTTTAAAATTTCTACGTACAGACAAAGCACAAATCTCTTGAAAGAACCACACATTTTAGCTTCCTGCCTTCCACTTCATAATTACTCTACCCAACTTTGTAACAGTGGACACTGGTGTTAAACACCAGATGTTAAAATGCTGGTTAGAGTTCAGTCATATACTTTGCTAACTGAGAGTTCCCTTCTAATTCAAATACCACAACTGAGAGGCATAGATAGAGTTGATAGCCAGAGACTATTTCCCAGGGCAGAAATGGCTAGCACGAGGGGTCATAGTTTTAAGCTGGTTGGTGGAAAGTATAGAGGGGATGTCAGAGGCAGGTTCTTTACACAGAGAGTTGTGAGAGCATGGAATGCGTTGCCAGCAGCAGTTGTGGAAGCAAGGTCATTGGGGTCATTTAAGAGACTGCTGGACATGTATATGGTCACAGAAATTTGAGGGTGCATACATGAGGATCAATGGTCGGCACAACATTTGTGGGCTGAAGGGCCTGTTCTGTGCTGTACTGTTCTATGTTCTATGTTCTATGTAACTCTAACAGCTGATTACTGTTTCATCATACATGTATACCTGGCCATGTGCTCACTCACAAATCCCTTAATTAACACATAACCATCCCTTGTTCCCCAATTCAATTTGATCCTGGGCATCTCTGCCAGAGCCCAATCTTGATGCAATTATACTGGGCCTTTAGTGCGACCACACCTGGACTTTTGGTCTCCCTATCTAAGGAAGGGTGTTCTGGCTACAGGGGGAGGGCATTGAAGTTCACCAGATTGATTCCTGGAATGGCAGAACTGACATATAAAGACAGTCTGGATCACTTAAGATTTTTTAATGGAGTTTAGAAAAATGACAGAGGATCTCGTAGAAACCTATAAAATTCGAACAGGACTGCACACGACAAATGCAAAAAAAGATGTTCCTGAAAACTGATGAGTATGCCAGCTGAAGGATACACTGTAGGTTATTTAGGACTGTGATGAGGAGAAATATCTTTGCCCAGACAGTGGTGAGCCTGTGGAATTCTCTGCCACAGAAAAGGGTTGATACCAAAACATTGAATGTTTTCAAGAAAGATCATATGTAGGCCATTCTGCACATTCCCAGCATCCAATGAGATCATGACTGATCTAGTAATTTTCTACTCCACTTTCCTGCCTTTTCCCCATAACCCTTGATGGCCTTGCTATCTCAGCTTTGAATAGACTTACTGACCCAGCCTCAGTAGGAAAGAATTCCAAATAACATCTCAGAAAAGTAGTACCTCCTCATCGATGTTTCAAATGCACATTATTATTTAAGGTTTTGAGTCCTATTTGACTCTTCTTCAGTACTGAGGAGAATTCATATTGGACCTGAAATGTTAACTATGTTTTTCTTTCCATAGATGCTACCAGACCTGCTACGTCTCTCAGACATGTTCTGTATTTGTTTCCCTTCTGATAAATATTTGACTTTAGCAGCCACTTTTGGAAGTTGACATTTAGGACTACTGGCCTCATATTGACAATCCGAGCTGATCAGTCCTTAAGTAGAGAAACTGTTAATTTTGAAAGTCTGATCCGCACAGCCACACAAAATATGGCAATGAAAGCTGCCTGGTTCCTCAGTATCTTCTGTAACTCCTTTAGAATTTGCAAAATTGTAATCCATTCTTAAAGAATGTACACAAACAACCTGATTCCTGTAATGTATAATTGTTATTTCTCCATCTTTACTAATAACCTCACCTTGGCCTCTCTATTCCTTAAGCATCTCTTTTCTAATGAATTCTGTCTTTCTGATTGAAACTGATTTCCAAAGGCCTTGCATTATGTCTTAATGCTCACTGAAACCTTTTTGGGACTTTTACTTCAATGATAAAATTTCTGTCTGCATGCAATGTACTCAAATGCTCTGACAAGGTAAAGATTATTATAGACCCTTCCTAAACTGGGGACTGGTCACATATTACCAATGAAACTTTCTATCAAAACCGAGTAATGAGAGCTATATCTTCCTATCATCTGCAAAGAAATCTTAGCATGGACAACTCTCGTTAATGTAGACAATAATTCGTAGATGGCTCATCTACCAAAATTTTATGAACTATTTATTCAATTACTGCATGGTTCTTTACACACACTCCCATTGCTAAAAGGGCTTTCTGTTGCTGTATATATAACTGGTTAATATTTCTACACCAATTTATAATTGTTAGAAAATTCCCCCATTATCAGTGAAACATTTTGCCAGTGATCCAAGACCTATCCCTATCCAGTTTTACATTACATTACCTATCCATTAGCCTTTGTCTTATATAACCATATTGACATAATCAAATTCTTATAATATGATTGGTTTCTGGTTGTCAAAATCAATTGGCCTTCTGTTCCTAGTTGTTTAAATTAATTGGCCAAATTCAAACTCATTGTCACAACATTGAAACAAGGCTGCTGTTTGGCCTGCCACTTGATTATTTTCTTATGTATATTGTCAACAGACTATCTGGTTGACAAATGTATAAAAGTAAAATGAACATAGAAGGGTCTAGGCCCGAAACGTCAGCCTTCCTGCTTCTCTGATGCTGCTTGGCCTGTTGTTTATCCAGCTCTGCACTGTGTTATCTCATATTTTTTCTATATCTCACACCTTTAAATCCAGCGCCACTAGTTTGTTGAAATTTCTCACTAAGGGCATAATTACTATAAAATGTTTAACCTTTAGAAGAACAGAAGGGCAAATTGCCTGTGTATCACAATCTACTTTTTGTTTTATAAATTTCAGCTCCCTGATGTCAGTAATACTTATTTAATTTATTTAGTGGAGGTGTTATGTTCCATTAAGGGAGTAAAATATGCTTCCAATTGTGAAAATTGCAACTTCACAGATTTTCTGAACACAATAGCTTTGTCATTTTCCTTACCCAGTTTCATCTGTGCTTTCTTGATCGATAGCCTACTTATTAATAATTGCATTTCACTGGATTTTATTTCTGTGCTGGTAAAGTGATTGAATCTGCCCATTTTGCAAAGAGTAACTACACTTTCTATAAATTTTAGTGCATTCCATTGCCCAAACCTGAAAGTTGTAAATGTTTCAGGTTCAGATTGAAGGAGAAGTAATCACAAAGCAACAATATGGCATGTGCAAGTGAACAGGTATAACAGAACCAGAACCTGGAGACTAGTTTGCATCAAATGGCTAAATTGCAGCCACAGGTACAGATGATCTCTATCAAGTTCAAAGTAATTTCAAAAATTATCTATTGGATGATGATACATATTCAGCTAACAAAATCAGTTCAGGCTAATACTTTGTGCATGCATTTATTGGATAAGAAAGTGAAATCTTTAATTTGTACGAGCTTAATTTAGCCTAACCTTCAGATTTATAGGTGGTATTAAACTGAAATCTATATCTTAAATTCTGTAACTGCTATCCTAAAACAGTTTTATTTTTAGCAAGGTCTGCAATGAATGAGCAGATTAATTAAGAGGCAAATTGAATGTGAATGCTCACTAAGGGACTCAGATGTACCCATTTTGTTGAAAACGTGTAGGTACCCAACTTTGTGAGACTTAACATTTGAGTACCTATATAATAGAGTGATGGAGTTAAGCATCTCAAGGGGATCAGCGGTGAAAGGGAAGAGCTATTTGATTACAGTTTGCCTGAACAAAACAGCTGATCAGTGAGTAGCATTGGTATTTCTACCATTTAAAGTAAAAAGTAATTAGTTTGGTACTTAGTCTCTCTTTTTTAAAGAAAATAGCTTGTTTGATATAAAATTGATACAGCTGTAAGTAAAAGCAATTGCGATAAAGAATAAGGAGAATCGATGCTAGAATGCTTAATTAATACACTAAATAAAAATGATAGTGATAGGTCGGGTGATGTGTTGCTGCTGCAACATATGAGGGCTGATGGACTCCAAGGTGATCCAGAGCGAACAAATCTGTAGCAAGTGTTTGCAGCTCAAGAAACTTCAGATTGTAGTTAAGGAGTGGGAGTCCAAGCTGGACATATTTTGCCACATCAGAGATGGGGAATGTTACCGGGACACTTTGCTCCTGGAGTTGAGCACACCTCTCAGGTTAGGTTTTAGTTTATGATCAGGGCAAGAACATTTAACTGCAGGAAGAGCTTTTGTAAAGTCTGGAAGAGCCACAACCCCTGCAAATTTTCCAATATTGGTTAGCTTCTTACAAGTTGTGAGGACGTGAACAGAGACTTTAAGGCAGATGAGTGAAATTCCCACATCTCAGTGGTAAGCAAGGCATTTAGGAGGACAATAAAGGAGTTTCTGCTGAAATATTTTGAACAGTTTGAAGTACAAAGCGGAACCTCCATGATGATTATTAACCAGAACATTGGCAGACTGGAATAGGATAAAAAAACAAACAAACACATAATTGTGTGTCTCAAAGATTGGTGTAGGAGGAATGGGTTTCAGTTAATGGGGCACTGGCAGCAGTTCTGTGATAGAAAGAAGCTATTCCGATGGAATGAGCTTTGCTCGAACGATTCTGGGACCAGTGCCCTGGTAAATTGAATAGCTGGGGCTATATAAGAGTGTTTTGTACTCATTAGAAAAGTAAGGAAGTTTCTGGACAGTGGCTACATAGGCTTACAAAGCAATTCAGGGTGTCTATTTAGGAAGTAATACGAAGAGTAAGACAGGAAGTGATATAGATTCAAAACCCCAAAACAAAAGTAGGGTCAAAGGTGGAAAAAACGGTTAAAAACTTAAAATAAATGGCTTCCTCATTAAATGTACATAGTATTTCAAACAAAATAAATGAATTATTGGCAAACATAGAGCATAATGTGTCTTATCTTATCAACATCATTATCAAAATACGATTACGGTGAGATCAAAGGTGGGAAGTAAATATTCAGGGGTATGTAACTTTTTAAAAAGGCGAGACGGATGGAAAGGAAGCTGTGGTAGCTTTGTTGGTACAGGATGGAATAAGTGAAACAGCAGGAATTGATCCTAGATCAGAAGATGTAGAAGGTAGATTGGTGGAGGTAAGAATAACGAGGAAGAAGAGACCTGTGGTTCTACCAAACAAGAAATATAAGGACAATATCAACTTGATAAAGAAAAACCTGCTTGAGGCAAAGAATAGTTATAAATAAGAGGAGTTGCAAACTTAACAGCAGATAATAGGAACCAGGCAGAGAATTTGGATAAATAATTTAAATTAGTCTTCATTTTAATTCAAAAGTAGGTCTCCAAAATACAATGGAGGAACATATGCAATGTTTAATTGTTCTGCGTTAAATTGTCTAAATCTGGTTACTGCTCTTTACTTCCTGTGGGTGATGATTAGGTCTTGGGGTGGAGTCTGAGCCAGGAAAACAATCACCACAGAAGTTATGTGCAGCTGAGCTGTAAGATTGAGTGGAGAGATTTTATGTTTGCTGCGATACTTTAAAGCTGTTGTAAGTACACATGTTACACACTTAGGGCTGGATCTTGTGTAGTCTAAGTTGCATTGCGTTTTCTGGATTTGGACGATTTTGGCTTGATACCTGCCTCTCCGTCTCATTCTGCGAGGTAAATAGCCCACAACGGGGGCAGAAAGAGTCATGGTGGGTGATGGCATATCTGACGTTGGGCTCCTTATTCCTTATGAGCAGAGGATCCTGAATTCAATGCCCAGAGCAGCGCGTGGACTGGTACCAGAGGCTGCCCTTGACTTACAGTGTTGGGAACCCCTGAGCGAAGGTTATCCCTCTTGACTTGACCAAGAACTAGTGACAACTACATCAAGCTTCCTGGCTTTGAGTCTGTGCTAAGAAACAAGGCAAGGCAACAGGTACAGAGCCTAGTGTGTCTGGTTTATGGGAGAAAACACACTACGGCAAGGGGAGGCAATGCAAAGCAGGGATGCTGTGAGCTTTCAGGTAGGCACAGAGTGAGTGAACATGGTGAACATGAGTGAAGAGCCCTGAGATGTATTCTGGCCCATCCATGAACTGTGTGCACATCTCTGAACACATAATATTCTTGCAGCATTATTACAGTGATAACAAATAGTGCAGCCTGATGTGGGCATTTTTGAAGTGCAGAAGCATCCAATGATTGGATTAGAGATGTACCATGAGGGTTCTTGGAGGTTGGCACATATCTGACGCCAATGTTCATGGAAGTGGATGCCTGTGGCACGTGCCCATGGAGTGTGCCATTAGATGTTGTTGCCCAGTTTCCAACATGGAGATCATGTTGAATAAGCGGTGAGCTGAATCTTTCAGATGTTTGCTCTGATTTCTTTAAGTTTTTTCCAATTCCTAGCTTGTTTACTGCATTTGGTATTATGGGAGGCTGATTATTCATCAGGTGAGTTGTGCTTTTAATAAGGCATTAAATCCCTGTCATTTACCATTTCACCATTGGCTAATGAGAATCTTGCTATGCTGCTTATGAAAAGCATAACAGATGCCCCAATACCCAAGATCTTAAGGGGTCTACACTTGTGGCCTGAGGTGCAGCCTACCCCACGATATAAATTGGGTTTGTGTCACAGCAGAGGGTGGTGCATATATGGGCTACCGGAAGACGTGATGGAGGCTGGTACAATTACAACATTTAAAAGGCATCTGGATGGGTACATAAGTAGGAAGGGTTTAGAGGTATATGCCAAATGCTGACAAATGGGACACAATTAATTTAGGATATCTGATTGGCAATGGGTGAGTTAGACCAAAGGGTACATTTCTGAGCTGTACTTGACTTTACAATTGCCACACATCTCATCAGAGCCCATGTCACTCAAACTCTCCCACTCTGAAAAACTAGTGTTATCCCTGTATTGCTCCAAAATATGTAACATTCTGGTCATCATTGTTCCATTTTAAAGAACCTTGCTGCGAGGAAATTGGCTGCTTTACAACAATGACTATACTTCAGAAGTATTTAATTTCGCTGTAAAGTGTTTTGGAACATCCCGAGTGCAGAAAAAGTGCTGCACAATTTATGGCATTGTTTACTGTGCAATCATCTTGTTATGTTAAAATTATTATCCATTTTGTACAGTAACAATGGCAATTACTAGTCTATATGCAGCCTGCATAATAATGGCTAAATTACAGTGTAATTTTGGATCATTAGTCAGTTTCCAACAGGCGTGATAGTTGTGCATGCTATACTTGTATACATTTGACTATAGTAAAGTTGGAACCTCAAATATCTTTGCTATTATTGAGAAACTTAGGTACTGAGCAGGACAGAACAAGCCTGAAAAGGAGAAAAGGCAAATTGAGAAGGTACAACTTGCATAAATCATTCTTGCTGCAAGAAGTAGTGTTCATTTTGCAAGTATTTTTTTAAAATAAATTTCACCGCAGTGCTATTTTTGGCTGACTGTAAGTATGACATATCCTGGTATCAACAATTTAAAATCTACAGTCGCCTTGGATTGGTATACATTTAAAAAGAAACAATTAGCAAAATAATTTCTTTCATTTGGGAAAGCAATGTTTTATTAAAGAATATAGGACATAAATTGAGCAGTTGTTTAAAAAATTCCAGAAAAATGACACATTTAATATTAAAGATCATTGCTGGTATGTCTCTGGGCCCACACAAACACTAGAATTGACAGTCATTTAGAAAGGAGATAACAAAGTGTGAAGCTGGATGAACATAACAGGCCAAGCAGCATCTCAGGAGCACAAAAGCTGACGTTTCGGGCCTAGACCCATTTGGAAATGTTGCACTTGTTTTCACAGCAACTTATTTCAATTTAATTTAATTACTCACTTACATAGTCATAGAAAATAAGTTGCCATGAAAATATTTAATGAATGTATTTCTATCACGTAACTAAATATTTTCTTACACTGATGTATTGTATTTCAAATTCAGTGATTTCTAATTAAATTTCAGGTGGCCCTCAGTGCCGTGTTCAAAGTTAACCCATTTTTGCCACTTATCATGCATTAAGTTCAGTTTCCAGTGGGATTATGTGTTGATTGCTTTTGCAACCATTTATAATGTCACATTCCTTGTAGCTTGCTGAAAACTGAAGAAATCAAATAATTACTTTACAACATTAATGTCAATGCAAAGCCATTATTTCTGCAATCAATATTACAAAATGAGTGGCATGGAGACTGAGTCTCAAGTTAGGACGGGGCCGTAACTTGAATATACACTGGATCATTTTTATCTTGGTGCAATACGAAATCCACTTTGTATCGTGCTGATCCTGTTTTTTTTCTGTTTTTTTGCCTCTCTAGGGGACTCCAACAGACACACACTTTAAAATGTTAGCATTACAGCCACTGTCAGGCAAGGAGGATAGGGCTAAAGGGGTGGTGCATGGAAGGGGTACGGGGGTCACTCTGAATTTACTTAGGGAGATTCGGCAAAGAAAGCTTAATTCAGAACTTCCTGTCTTGATTAATAAGTAAACTTAATAAATTTTGAGGTTTTGTCGTTCCAAAATCCGCCTCCTGGCAGGTCGACTTCCTCTGCCAAGGCTTGAAACTAAAATTGCATCCAGAACTTTCAGACTTCCTCTATGCATCTAAGGAAGGATCCATAGTCTTCCTGTGAATGCCCCTCATGGCTGGTCAAAGATCAGCAAGTGGCTGCATTTTAACTGCTTCTAGCCTTGTTTCTGCTGGGTGAATAGATTTAAAACCAGGGCCAACACACTGTGGAGCTGGAGGAATACGGCAGCCCAGGCAGCATCAGAGGAGCAGGAATGTTGACAATTCGGGTCAGGACCCTTCCCGGGGAGGGGAAAGGAGCTGGTAAATAAATAGAGTGAGGAGATTTGGGCCTGGGAAGGTAGGTGGGATGGTGATAGGTGAGTGCAGGTAGGCAGTCGTGGTGATTGGTCAGTGGGATGGTTGGAGTGGATAGCTGGGATAGAAGACAGACAGGTGGCGTCAGGTCAGGGAGGTGCGAACGAGGATGGGTGACGCTGGGGAAAGATAATTGGGGTGGTGATAGTTTCGAATAAGGTTGGGGGTAGTGGGGATCGAATGGCAGAATGGATGGGCCAAGCTAGATTCGGAGTCCATTTCATGGAACATCTGCGCTCTGTTCACAACAAACGATAACACCTTCCACTCCCCAACCATTTTAACTCCCCCTCACACTCCCTGGGTGACATGTCCATCCTGGGCCTCCTCCTGCATCACAATGATGGCACCCAGAAACTGGAGGAACGGCACCTCATATTCCACCTCGGGAGCCTACAGCCTGATGGCCTTAACATAGAATTCACCAGTTTTAAAATCTCCCCACCCCTGGCCTCATTACACATCTAACCCTCCCTTTGCTGTTGCTGACTCCAGCATCTGCATTTCTTGCTTTTTTTGAAATCAGGGGTCTACTTTATTCAGTCTTTTTTTTCTGCAACTTCTCAGTGGGAGGAAAGCAAACAGTTCAATTCAGACATAAGTCCATCCCCGACCATGACCCTCTCCTTCAGCTGCCCACTTTGGCATGGCAAAAGGTGAGGTTCCTTCTATTTTGTTCCAACAGCATTTATTTTTAATGTCAATCCCAATCAACAGAACTTCTCTCCAGCCATCATTCGCCTTTCTCAAAGGATTTCAATTCACACCATTTATGGCCAAATGGCTGTCAGATTTATCCTGTAGTCACTCAAATGCAGAATCAAATCTAGATTCTGAGTTGAAAGAATTATATTACCAACCTTAGTAACAGATTAAATTCACCATAATTGCATCTTGTAAATAACATCCGTGGAAAGATTAAAGGGTCTGCTGAGTATTTTACCATATTGACTTAGAGGTGCTGACCCAATCCTCAAACTGTTAATGAGAAATCTAGCTCCAAATAGCGCATATTGTTTCACACAAATGGGGTTATCATAGAGAAGGGCTAAGAATACATATCTCATATCTCCCTTAACTATGCAACACAGAAACATGATGACAAATTAAAAGAGGTTAAGAATGGATTGCAGGCAGTTCAAGAAAGCAGCTCACCACCACCTTCTAAATGGCAATAAAGGATAGCCAATTCATATTGGTTTAACCAGTGACATGCACATCCCATGAAAGCCTTATAAAGAAAAGATTCAAATCAAATGCTGCATGACTAATCTACAAAAATATGCTAGCTGCAAAAGAAAGCATGTTATCTGCTTTAAGCCTACAAAAGTCTCTAATGTAATATTTTATCTCATGGGGTAATAACATTTCAACTTCTTTGAAAGCTATTAACAAATGATGAAGGGGATTAGTTTTTATCGGTAATCCTCATGCTGGAGTCTGTTAGTTTGCTCCTTGTTTTTGCAAGATTTCCCTGATCTTTTAATTTTAATTGTGTGTACTAAACTCGGTGGGATACCCAGTCTCTACATTGTTACAAATTAAAATCATAATTTTTCTTAACAAATCGCAGACACCCTGCAATCCACTGTGATAGGTTTTAACTTTGTTCTTTTTCCCCATATTTTGCACCCTTTAGAGTAAAACCTTTTGTGTAATGCTACATCAGCCAAATGTAAGCTAAAATAATTCACCAAAACTATCTTGGGACTTAAGCATCCTTATTTTACTTTAATTGAAGTGGATGGCTAAAAAAAAAATTCAGATTGTCGTTCAGCACAATGTGAACCTTATAATTTAGTATGCATTTTTCATGAGTTGCATCCTGGTGTTTTTCATTATAGATGCACTTCATATCTGTACAATCCACTCAGTGGCAAATTCTATTTTGTACCAACAAAATCAAAGGAAAGAACACCTTGTACATAGTAAACAATGTAATGGCTCATCAAATGGATCATGCCACAAATCCTTGGCAATTGAATGTCAAGGCAGTGCCAATATGTGGAGACCTAAATTTCCTCAGTTGACAAGAGTTATGGAAATATAAAAATGAATTTCAAATAGTAGCTGTTCTTTTAGGTCATCCTTCAAGGTAGTTTCATCAATAGTAAAACATTAATAGGATAGTTTTATCATTGTCCAGGTCCTACAGTCCTGCACAGGAATAATATGTGGTCCTTCTTTTCTGTAATCCCGGGTAACGTGGATCTCAAAGGGGTAAGATTTGATTCAGGCGCACTTTTATCTCAGTAGTTTCCACTCCTAGGGAATTTCCATAAATTTGGTTAAGTTTATTATAAAGGAGAATTTTAAATCTGATACATTATTTAATTAGACAAAGTACATGACCCTTGACATTTGAAGGAGATTCACTGGTAGCAAAGGAGGAACATGGTTTAGACTTGGGGTATATTGAGCTCATTAGGTTTATAAAATCAGCATGCTGCTTCCTAGCTTGAAGTGTTAGGGAGCAGTTCCTCCTCCTCTTTTGGTCCATCTTCTATCTGAAGGAGGTTGCTGCCTGACGAGCTCTGCCTCCTGAAAAGATTGCCTCCTGACTTCGTTGATATACCCTATTTTGACGAGGCTGGTGGTTACCATGATGTCAATCACCCATTCAAACCCTTCTAACCAACGGACACTTGGCATTTAATCACATGGTCAAAATAGCTGCTGCCTGTGGCCAACCTCCAGAAAAGGCCATGTACATTATGTAAGAACAGACCCTCCTGTTTTCTTCCTCTGCCAATAGGGCACTGGGCTTCAGTGACCTGGTAATCTTTGTAAACATTATCTTTAATGTATCTTTTGTCCTTTGCTGTTTGAGGTGGGAAGTTAATTGCAGTGGCATCAGATTTACATGTTTCTTGCCAGTCAAAATATATTAAAATGTACTACAAAAACTTTGCTTTTGAAATGGACCCCGGTTTCTAAAAGGGCGGACTTCTTCCTGGAAGTGAATTCTAACCAAATGCAGAAACCACTATTGAAGTCTCACAGTGACAAACCATTCATAGCTAACTTCCTGTTCTAGCAGCTTGCGATTTTTTTTGGTGCTCTCCACAAGGCATGAGAAAGTAAAGGTACTATTTGATAAAATATAAGGAGTTCTTACTCCTTACAAGGAGTATGTTGTGCAGTCCTACACACAAAAAGATTACAATTGATTTTGAGCCTCAAGTACATGTATCTATATTATCCCCATAACCCTTGATATCCTTTGTATTCATTGTCTCTCAATCTCTGTCATGGGACACCTATTGACTGAACCCCTGTAGCTCTCTAGGGAAGCCACAAACCTTTCAGTGTAAACAGTACTCCCCATCTTAATCCTAATTGATTGGCACCCTACATTAAATCTATGATCCCTGGGCCTAGCCTCCTCAGCAATATGAAACATCCTGTCAGCAACTGCCCGTCAAAACCTTTAAGACTTTTCTCTACCTCAAAGAGTGAATTTTTCTTCTTCCAAATACAGACCCGGTCTCCTCACAGGGCAATCATCTCACCTTGAGAATCCACCCAGTAATCCTTCATTACTCTCTCTCTCTCTTGATCTATCTGTATAAAGCTAATTTATTATTTTTTCGTAATAGTAAGCATCCACCTATTTTGGGAGATGATGGATTGTACCATGGTGTATATTATATCTGGAATAACGATCACCAGTTTTCGCCACAGGAGCTGATGTAGTATCACACAGTGCAGAAGAGACCCTTCAACTCATAACTGAGAAAAACTACTCAAAATCTATACTAGTCACACTTTGCAGCACGTCGCCCATAGCCTTGAATGTTATGACATTTCCAGTGCTCATCCAAGTGCCTTTTAAAGGCTCTGAAGTTTACTGCCTTAACTACCCTCCTAGGCAGTGTATTTCAGATTCCACCACCGTCTGGGTGAAACAAAAATCTTCAGATCCCCTCTAAACCACTTGCCTTTCACCTTGGCCAACCTATCTACACGCTATGATATAAAGTCTCCAATCACTTCTGTAGCTGACACAAATTAAATGATGGCCATTCTTTATACTTTCTAGCAGTTTTTCCACTATATGGTTACTTCTTTTGTTCTCTGTCTTTTTCTCTCACCCGTCCTGACTACTTGTCTTCAGGTACTCCAGTCATCAGAAAAAGGGCTCTTGTGCATTGATTCTAATTTTTGTCAATGTGGAGTCTAGTTTGAAGATAACTTTGCATCTCAGACATAGATGAACTGTTGCTCCCAAATTGAAAGCAACTTCACCACAGAATGTCTTTGGGATGAAGTCATCATCCATTTGGCTCTCATGATGCAGCCAAAAGAATGGCTCTTACTCCAAAAGGCTAAAGTGCTGGAAATCTCAGTGCTCTGGAACATTGTCCTGCTGGGAGATGCCAATATTCATGTAATACAGAGGAAACAGAAGCTCTCAGCTCCTCTTTCTAGCCTACATTAGATTTTCGTGCTTCAACTCGGTACAGGAGTACATTGAGAATATAAATCGTGTGTGTGTGCAGCCTTACAATTTTTTTTGTTAATTTGCTGTTAATCCGTACTTGTCTTCTTAACTTTGACTTGTCACCTTGAAGATCCTATTGCTGATTTTGTGTGAGGTTGTTGATGATTGTTGGTCCAAAATATATGGAGCCTCCAAAAACCTCCAGGGTGAGACTGATGAAAAGTGGGGTTGCAACATCCTGACCCAATGCCTTGATATTTCTGATGCTGATAATTACCCCAAATTCCTTGCAGATTGTAGACCTGTAAAACACGCCACAGTATGTGAATTATGGCAATCCATAAGAAACCAACAGAAGTGGAAATCTGGTACTATTGTAGCATCTACAGGAATTTTTGTGTTTCTGTTAAGGAGAGATCTTTGCGTCAAGACATACATATACAAAAAGTAATCAAGCATAATCCAAAGCAAAGGGGGTGACATGATAATTACGTATTGAGGAGAACACATTAGCTCATTTTTTAAAGCAAATTGCAGACTATTGTGTCATGCATCTACCACGAGTCTCAGTACATCCTCAGAGGTGGTAGATCAGGAGAAGTTCAGTGAAACGCATAAGGCACTCTAAATTGCCTTTTTGGACTTCACCAGGCTTTTGACTTGGCAGCAGATATTGACTGTTCCAACTGTCATAGAAATAGGATGTCAGCATGGAGTAAGCAACAAACAGCAGCTCACAGACTAGGACATGATACATTTTGGTCCTAGTGCACACTCTTGCCAAGTTGAGCAGCTTGCCATAAGCTCTGGCATACAGGCGGCCATCATCAGTTAGGTTGCAGCAGCACTGAAGAAAATGCCAAAGACAGGCAGTGCCAAGACATGGCCCCGCTTTACCCCACTGCTGATAATGGAAGAATCAATGATGCTGCATGGTGGAAATTCTCATGATGAGGAGTAATAATACAAGAATTCAGGACAGAAGCGTATTCTCTAAAAGCAAGAAGTGGCAAGCAGACTAACCACTAAACATTAACTATTCTGCTAACACTCTTGGTAGATCATGACAGAAACCTCCCCAAATTGTAAACCGGCCTCAGAATGATCTGTCTAACTGTAAAGAGGAACATACTCTTGTACTCAATCCTTTTATACTAGAAGTTATAATATCATCTGACTTCCTAATTGTTTACTGAATATGTAAGTTCAGTTTCTGGAATTTGTGCAGAAGGACACAAAGGTTCCTCTGCATAACAACATTTCTGAGCCTCTCACCATTTTTAAAAATATTAAATATTACATTTTTCCTACCAAAGTGAATAACTTCACACTCTTCACATTACATTCTATTTACCAGGTTCTTTTCTACTCTCTTGAGATCTTTATCTTCTTGTAAGCAGTCTCTCAGGATCACAGTTTCCATTCCAGTTTGATGGATTCAAAGATGGCCGATGAGGCCAAAGCACAATCTGTAACATGGTTGCAATGTGGGGTAGCTGATGCTTGAAGCAGTCAGAGATTTGTGCAATTGGTCTGATGCCTCAACTTTATCTCTCCATGTTCCTGATGACATTTCAAAGAATCATAGAATCCCTGCAGTGTGGAAACAGGCCCTTCGGCCCAATAAGTCCACACCAACCCTCAGAGCATCCCACCCAGACTCATCCCGTATAACCCACCTAATTTCACATCCCTGAGCACTATGGGCAATTTAGCATGGCCAACCCACCTAGCCTGCACATCTTTGGACTGTGGGAGGAAACCTGAGCACTCAGAGGAAACGCACGCAGACGCAAGGAGAATGCACAAGTCCAAACAGTCACCCAAGGGTGGACTCGAACCCGAGTTCCTGGCACTGTGAGGCAGCAGCGGTAACTACTGTGCCACCATGCCTCCCAAAATTAATTTCCTGATGTGCTCTGTGCCTTGCTGTCAGAGCCTTCTTCATTTTGGTCACAAGCCTGTGAGTCTCTTAAACCAGGGGAGATGTTTGACCGCTTCAGAGATGTTTTAAGGACAACCTAAAACATTTCCATTGTTTGCCTGGGAGTGTCCTGCAACAATGAAGTCTGGAGTAAAACAATTGCTCCAGGAGCCTGATGTTGGGCTTATGAATAACATGTTCACTTAACCTGGCTATGTCCATTGAAGCTTCCTTGTGACCTTCTCATAACTTACTTTCCCAACAAACTTTGTATCAGCAGCAAACTTAAGTATTGTGATGATCAGATCCACTCATCTAAATTATCAACATAGATTGTAAGAGACACCAAATAGCAACCCTCGCATTATGGTGCTAATTACAGCCTGCCAAGACCAAAAATAATTTGTTAATTCCTGCTCTCTGTTATTTGTCCTAGCCACTAAAAATTGTCAGGGTTAGGAATGGTTGTAATGGTGGAAGTAATGATAAATTGATTTGACGAGTCAGGAAAATGAATGTAAAGTTAACGAAAAGAACATATTAGAAAATTAATGTTTTAATGTGCAAGATACCTAGAATGTAAGAGTTGTTGCTACACAATTTTACTGAAGCAATATTTATAAATGTTCTTACTGGAACTGGAATTTGTTTTTGAAAGAAAACTGCATGTTAAAGTTATGAGATTAAATAGAAGAGTAGTAAAGAACCTGGTTCTCAGGGAGATTAATGTCTGTACATACTAAATTAACTAGTCCCTGAGCCCCAGCTTTCAATAATTTTGTGAAAGAAATACATTTTCTTGGATGTGTATCTTCTCTATGTGCAGTTTGCTGACTATGTTAATTTGTTATATGAAATATTGACAAAACAGTATCCCTAAAGAGAGAAAAGCCTTGCCAGGCTCATATTCCCATGCAATGCAGTGACTATTAAATTCCCATACCTGTCGATTTCACATAGACTTCAGGTCATTGCTCAGGTGAATGTTGTTCCAAAATGCCTAAAATGTATGCCATGCTACCATCTAAATATATCAGTCCTTGTGCAACTTTCTACACCTTATGGCATTCAAAAGCTATGACTCTTGATTTCAGTTTTGAAATAATGGTGAACTGGCTGCAGAAAAACCTGAAGTCACATTCGAGAGAAGATTCCGCATGGTGGACTAATTAGTAAAGTTAAGTCACATGGGATTCAGGGTGAGCTTGCCAATTGGATACACAATTGGCTTAATGGCAGGAGCCAGACAGTGATGGTGGAGGGTTGCTTTATGGACTGGAGGCCTGTGACCAGCAATGTTCTGCAGGGATCAGTTCTGGATCCTCTTTTGTTTGTCAGTTATACAAATGATTTGGCTGAGAATATAGAAGGCGTGGTTAGTAAGTTTGAGGACAACTTCTAAATTGGTGACAAAATAGACAGTAAAGAAGGTTTTCTAAGATTACAAAAGGATCTTGATGAAATATATCAATTGGCTAAAAAACGACAGATGAGATTCAATCTGGATAAATGTGAGGTACTGCATTTTGGAACCACAAACAAGGGTAGGGCTTATAAATTATTTGTAAGTTCTTGGTTAGTGTTGTAGAGCAGAGAGGGGTAGAGGTTCAGGAACATGATTCCTTGAAATCTGCATCACATACGGACAGGGTGGTTAAAAGTGCATTTAGCATGCTTGCATTCATTGCTCAGTCCTTAGAATATAAGAGTTGGGTAGTCATGTTGAAGTCCCAGGACATTGGTGAGGCCTCTTCTGGAATACTGTGTCTAGTTCTGGTTGCGTAGTTATAAGAAGGATATTATTAAACTGGAGAGGGTTCAGAAGAGATTTACCAGGATGTTGCCAGGTATGGAAGGTTTGAATCATAAAGAAAGGATGGATAGGCTGGGATTGTTTTCCACTGGAGTGTAGAAGGTTTAGAGGCGACCTTACAGAAGTTTATAAAATAATGACGGGTATAGTTAGAGTTAATGGTAGTTTTCTTTTACCTAGGTTGGGGAATTTTAAGACTGGGGGCCCATTTTGAAAGTGGGAGGAGAGCGATTTAAAAAAGACAAGAAGGGTATTTTGTTTTTACACAGAGAATGGTTTGTGTGTGGAATGAAATTCCAGAGGAAGTGGTGGATGCGGGTATAATTACATTTAAAAGACATTTGGATAAGTACATGATTTGGAAGGATATAGGCCAGGAACAGGCAGGTGGGACTATTTTAGTTTGGAATTATGGTTAGCATGGACTGGTTGGACTGAAGGGTCTGTTTCCATGCTGTATGACTTTATGACTCTATGAGACCCATTAAACCTCTTATAAACCTTTTGTTTTTATCTTGTTTAGTTATGGGACAACTGGGTAGCCCTCTGATATCACTCTACCTGCAGTGCTCCACTGCATAAAGCAGATGACAGTCATTGCTTGCCAAAGCAACACAATGTCACTTTTCCAATGGACACAGGGATACAACAAACCCAAGTCCCAGGGTTTCCTTGAATGGCAGAATTCACTAAAAATTCAGAGTCATTCATGCCCCTTTAGCAGCTGTTCATATATTTTGAGAGAGGAGTGGCCTAGATATGAATTTGAGGAGGTTAACTCTATCAATTTCCAATTAGGGTGTCACTATTATTATGACCCCAGCTGATGGTAATACTGAATAAGCCAAATCTCAGAGTAAAACCTGGCCTGATAGATCATAACTTTACTTTGCCACTCTATTAATTAGTAACTCAACATATTTATACCACATTTCCAATGTTCTTTTGCAAAAAATGTACAAATTTATGATACAAAAGAAAAGGATAAGTAAGATATGTGGAGATATATGTTTAGAAAACTTTAACAAATTTTATAGGCAAAAAGAAAGATTCAACCCTTTTCCCAGCAATATCCTTTACAGGTGCCCAATCTCAGCGTAGGAGTCCTGAAGAAGGGTAATATTTGAAACAATGACTGCTCCTTTCCTCAGATCTGCCTGGCTTGCTGTGTTCTTCCAGCCTCCTGTTTGTCTACCTTGAGGTCCTATCATAATTCCTTGATTTATTACTTGTGGACTCTTTCCACTTTTGATGGCCTTCAGACTTGTTGTAGTTCTGAGGGCCGAGATTACTTTTTAGTCCTGACATCCAGGAGACTTCCACGTAGTCTCAAAATCTACAGAATCTCTAAACTGTCACACAGCCTTTTTTGCCAAAATGAAGTTGTCCTTCTGAACTGAAACCTGATTTTTCTCAAATTACTAGTCAATGCTTATCACAAGTTTTTCTGTATGCAATAAACGCTTCATCAATTCACTTAATAGGTAAATTGCTGGGCAAAGAATTCATTTTTTTACTCACTTGCAGGACCTGGGCGTCGCTAGCTGGGCCAGCATTTATTATCAACCCTCATTGCTTTTGAACAGGCTTTGGTGTGCTGCCATCCTGCACTGCTGCAGCCTATCTGCAGTAGGTAATTTCAAAATGCTGTTAGGGAGGGAATACTAGCATTCTGACCCAGTGACACTGAAGGAACAGTAACATACTTCCAAGTCAGGATGGTGAGTGACTTGGAGAAACTTGTAGATGCTGGTATTTCCTTGTATCTGCTACCCTTCTCCTCATAGGTGGCTATGGTCATGGATCTGGAATGTGCCGTTTAAGCAGTTTTGTTGAATTTTTCCGGTGCTTTTTATAGATGGTACACACAGGTGCTTTTAAGCACCTGAGGTGGAGGGAATGAATGCTTGTGGACATGTTGTCAGTCAAGCTGGATGCTGTATCCTGGATGGTGTCAAGCCTCTTGAATGTTGTTCAACCTGCACTAAATCGGAAGTACTCCATCTCACTTCTGACTTGTGCCTCGTAGATGATGGACAGACTTTAGGAAGTAAGGAGGTGAGTAACAGCTGCAGTATTTCTAGCCTGTGACCTGCCCTTTAGATATTATATTTATATGGCTAGTCCACATAACTTAAACCACGTGTTTTATTGGAAGCGATGTAATAATTCACTGTCCCACTGACTTTGTGACCTTTCAAACAAAAACAATTACCTTCACAGAACTGAAACCATAATTTTATTGTACCTATGCATTAAAATCTGAATTCCCAGATAATAATAAACCTTTATCACACCGCATATGCTTTGGATACTGCATAATATTGCTGTATTCTGAAGTTGTACTTAAGATGCTCCAAATTCCTGGATATCTTGTTCTATCTTTTAACCAATTTTACTCTGAATTTCAAAATGATAATCAAAGGCTTGCAGTTGAGGCTTCATTCAAAGGATCCTGTAAATGAAATAGCATTGTAGAGGTGGTCCATTACCAGCAAATCAAAAATCATACACATTTGCAATTGCAGGTATTTGAAATATAAATGCTTGGAAATCAAGAAATTAAATTAGTCCTGAAAGAGTTAATGCAAGTGGAAACGGACAGGGGAATTATTGCCGCAATAAATAAACAAACCACAGAGGAAAGAAATCAAAAAGATCTTATCGTTATAAACTGAAAGCCACAGTAACTGACAATGACATGAAACATTTACAACCTTTTAATAACATTTCCTGCATGTGTTTTACAGAGCCTTCCATATTTATTGTGCTCATCAAGCCAATGTCTCTAATTAAGTCTGGTGATCACAAAATAATTTACGTAGAAGTGCCAGATAAATTCTGTCTTCCTATCTGTCAATGTTTAGGCAAATTGGGTCTGATTTTGTGTTAGACTTGAATAGTGCTTTTTTCCTCAACTTTCCATTTGAGTCTATTTGCATGTTGTTGTATCCATGAACTGGACATCGATTTTAGCATGTTTAGTTTTAAATATACTTAAAACGTGTTCCTCAATATGCTTTTGAGTGACCGCTACAATTTGAATAATAAGGCTACAAAATGCTTTATCACAAATGAAGGCATTTTAATCTGAGCATCTAATCCACTATTTGTGAATTACATAATTTCAATAGTCACTCAGTTGCACAAAACTTGAGCAAATGCTGAAACAAGGCACATCTTAGCAGTGTTTCATCTTCCACTGATCAGTACAATTCACAAAGATTTCCCCTTGCATTGGTATTCTTGTAAGCTGCCCTGATGAATACCAGGCAAAAAGCTTCCACAAAAGATGCTGCTTGGCCTGCTGTGTTCATCCAGCTTCACACTTCGTTATCTTGGATTCTCCAGTATCTGCAGTTCCCATTATCTCTGATTGTAATTTCTTTCACACAATTTTACGGATAAAAATGACTTTAAAATATACAGAATTTGTGGTTTGTTTGTCAGTTTCTCAGTAAATGAATAAATATATATTCAAAAGCTTTTTTTTATCATGTACATGGATTCCTTGCACCCAAAAGAACTAATTTAATTTTTAAAGTATCCCTGAAGGCTTGCAAACTAGCTGAATTGGTGGAAACTCCAAAAAAGCAACTCGTGGAATCCAAAAGCATGGCTAGTCATGTAGAAGCAGGCTAGCTTTTAGCCTGTGTTTTTTTTCTTTAAAACTAACACAAAACTGTTTTGGAAACATAATTTCAGCTTATTGTATTTTGTGGAAAAAAATGTCACCAATTACAGACGAATTGGAAAACTGCCATGAACACCAGAAGCTCTGTAATTATCCGTATTCTATTCTACAACAAGGATGAAGTGACTACAGCCTCTGGATCAGACAATGATACTCCCAACTGGATATATGCCTCCCACTGCTTTCCGTTTCCATTATCCAAACATAGAAACAATGTTGAAAGGCACAAAAATAGCAGACACTGGAAAAATGGAATATAAACAGGAAACGCTGGAAAATACTCAGCAGGTCAGGCAGCATCCCTGCTGAATTCTGAGAAGGGATTACTGAACTGAAATGCTAACTCTGTTTATCTCCTCAGAGATGATACCTGGCCTGTGAAGATACAGCAGACCTGTTATTGTGATTTGGGTGTTGATATTCGCCTTCATTTGTACTGCAATTGTCAATTCTACCAATGCCATCATGCACTTCGCTTACTACTCTTCATTTTAGCTAGCTTAACATAGAACTTTGGACAGTAAATATTGCTACATGGTGGAAATGTGTTTCAACTTGTGTGAAAGGTTTGATGTAGTATCTTTTCTATCGCTGTCTCTTGTGGGTAAGAGTTCTGCAAAAATATTGAGGGATAGCTCATTCCATTCTTCATTCAGAGAATGGTGAACAAGTGGAATTTGCTAGCCCAAAGCTGGAGTCAAATACCATAGATGCTTTCAGAGAAAAATTGGATACATTAATGAAGGCAAAAAAAAAGAATATGTTGATAGAATGGAACAGCAGACTGGTGTGGAGTACCTACACAAGCATAGTCTGCAGTGGTCATTTTCTGTGCGTTAAGATTATATATCAGATAGAATTTTTGATACTCACCGTTAGATACTTCCTTGTTATTACTGGACATGTCAAATTGTGCATTTTATTCAGAAAGAAAACAATAGCAATGATAACATCTCTTCCCAAAGCAGAACTAACATGTCCGGTGAATTTTAAGAATGCTACATCTGTTCAATTTAAAGTCATTGAAAAATAGTTCTGCATTTTTACAAGAGACAGAATAAATGGGGTTTGCTTCTAGCTTGGAAATTGGTCCTTATGAAGTTGAGTGGAGGTAAATGCTGGAACATGGGACACTGGCAAGTCAGATTTCCTTGTGTACAACTTTTAGCAGTTGCGGTTGTTGGGCCCTACAATTAGCACCAGCAGTTGGCTTGTGCCAATTCCCCAGTTCCATCCACACTGAGCTATTTTTTTCTGGTGGCAGAATGTAGAGATGGTTTGATTGATACCCCTCTTCAAGCAGTGAGTAGTGTGTAGCCACTGCTCACTGAAATCCAATTGTCGGAGATGAATGGGAATTCCTGGTTGGCTTCCAGTTCTTTGCAGGTGACAAAGGACAGCTGCCTCACAGCAGCAAACTGAATCAAAAGTTGAGCCTGGCTTCTGAACACAAATTGGCCAGCTTGACAAGAATCCTAGGCAAGCAACAGTTGCTAGCACAGCCCTTTCTTCTGATCCCCGTTTGAATCTAACTGTGGGCCTTCGAAGCTAGTAGGAAAGGTCCTGTCTCTGGTGCTGTCAACACACTCTCACAGCTCAGCGGTTGTGGTTTTGCATAAGCTACTTGAACACGGCCTCAAACTGTACTATGCTCCCACCAACCTCAGAACAACTCTAGTGAGACGCTTGACATTTTCAATGATATTATTAGCCAGAAAAGGCAGCAGTTCCTATGTACATGGGTTGGTCTTCAACCTACAGCCCCAGAAGTTTAAAAAATACTGGCGCGTAACTCACTATAACACTAGGATGTCTTAACCCTGGGATTCTGAGATGTAATTTTCTCTCATGAGACAACATGTATATGTGAGAAATAAGAAAGTTTATGTAGAATAATGTAGAAAAGAGTACAGGTGTCCATGCAGCCCATGTCAGGTTTGTAATGCATGTGCTGTAATACAACCACTGCTAGCTTGTGGGCCTGGCCATTTGTTGTATCACCTCTTTTCTTGATTGGATGTAAGGGCCAACTTTGTTTATGGTGATAATGGAAAGCCACTTGTGAGATTAATGAGAAGAGGCTGTTGTCTTGATCAAGATATAGTTCATTGCGTGGGAAAAATCAGATACAGGTTACATGACCAAGTTATACATTGTTGCTAAGTTTATGTGGAGGCCATGGATATAGGTCTTCAATCTGTCAGATCATAAGATGTTTTTCTTTTGTCTCACGCAAGTCCTCATGTCAACAAAAGATTGGGTGGAGCTTAATGCCATCTTCAACATCCAATCTTTCAGTACAGTTATACTTCTCTCTAGGTTTTTCTAATGGTCAACATTGATGCATTTGTCTATATAGTTATAATCATCATCAGCCCTTCTTCCCAACTCGGAACTTCGCCAGTTTTGGTGGTCTGGAGGTTCAACAATTCTTCCAAATTGTATTCTGTTTGGACACGGATTATTGGTAGGTCTTTGTCTTAATGACTGTTGATCTTCATTCAGTTTGTGACTTTGCCTGGTCTGGAAATTTTCTAGGCATTGGAGGACTTTTTACCTCTTGGGTATTCATTCCTGCTGAATCAAGGAGTCCATAAGACCATAAGGTGTAGGAGTAGAAGTAGGACATTCAGCCATCCGGTCTGTGCTGCCATTCGTGGATGATCTGATAATCCTCGATTCCACTTTTCCACCTTTTCCCTCGAATCTTTGATTCTCATATTAAGTAAAAATCTATCTCAGTCTTGAATATATTTAATGCCCCAGCCTCCTGTCCGCTGTGGTAAGAAGTTCCACAAGTTTACTATCCTCTGAGAGAAGGAATTCCCCCTCATTTAGTATTAAAAGCGCAAACCCTTTGTTCTGAGATTGTAGTCATGGATTCGTGGCTAGTGAAGCTCTCAAATATCTGCTGAAGGATAACTCCTGACTAGGATTCCAGCAATGGTATGATGTTTGCATGAATCTGAAATATTTTAACAAGTTAGTTTAAACAGTACAAGTCTTATTCAATACTGCAGCTGTCAGGATGGGTTACATACTCAAGTCTTTTGAATGCAAAATGTGTGAATCAGAGGAGAGAGTGTTACCAGTGAGTCAAACCTGACACTGGCACAATCTGATGGTGAGTACATGTCAGTTTGATCTCTATTAGCTTGCAAGCTATAAGTTTGTGACTGGAATTTTATGTCTGTCTTGCCTTATCCAAACTGTTCTTTTACAGATGATGTTATGATATTAAGAAAACGCCAGATGTTCAAAATGCCAGTAACACTTCCACCAATGTAAATAAAGCTGAGAGGTATATTTTTCGATGGCTTCACCTTTTCAAAAAAAATTCACTTTATCCTACAGTCTTGATCCTCACACACACTATTTGGAATCCTGCAACATTGAAGACCCCAGGGATAAAAGGGTGCTTGATGTCAGATGTGAATTCACTTTTGAACTGATCAAATCTAGCATTGGTCACCGCTGTTGGCTAAAAATGAGTAAATAATGTGTACTGAACTTCCTCAGTGGTCCTCTTCTGAGCCTTAGTTTTATTCTACATTGCTGCTAAAATAACAGGTAACAGAGAGGCAGTAGTTATGAACTAGCAAAGTGGAACCACCTGAGAATGCAGGCACATTTGATGACTCATTCAGTCAAGCAGAGAGGAGCAGTTATTGTTTAAGACAGACAGGGCTGTTTGTGTTGACCTGATGATCCTGCTGTCAGTTTGTAAAACAATTAGATTAGAATAATTGCTTTGAGATGTGTCATATTCATTGCAAGGTCAGAACGATTTCTAAAACATTCAACAACCTACTTGATATTTCCACAGGCTGTTTTGAAGTGATGTGCCACATATTAAGGATTGGGAAATGAAGCCAACCGCTGTTTACTTGCAGAGGTAGTAATTGAAAGCTTTTTCATGTGTTTCGCAGTTAATTGTACAACAATTTTCGCCTTTTCACAAACTGCTGGTCAAACAATATAACCTTGTTTCAATGTAGTTAATCTGAGCCAAGTGTTTACAGGATTGCTCTTAAAGAAATTTTACAAATTTATTCTGCAGGATCAGAATGTCTCAGATCTTCAACCTAACATTAGTCCTGTGATGAGGGATAAGTCACAACAACATTTATCTAAATTACAGCAGTAAGTAGTGATTACATTTCAAAGGAACTTTCTTGTTTGTGAAGCCCTTTGGGGTATCCTAGAATTATGAAATGTACTATATAAGTGTTAGTTCTTTCTTTCTAACAAAATACAAAAGCAGTACGTGATCACCTTTAATACACAATTTGCTTCCCAGGGAAATAATACAGGCAATACAACCCAAATGATGGGAAAGTGAGTGGGAGATGTCAGACTTTAAAAGAGAACCCTTTCATCTGTGAGGTTTAGGCATAAATCCAGACCATTCTGATAGGACAACAGTCTCCTCAGTTCATTGGTTGGAAGCATCCTAAGTAAAATATGGACAAAAACAATTCTTTTCATGATAGTATCAGAGATAATGGGAACTGCAGATGCTGGAGAATTCCAAGATAATAAAATGTGAGGCTGGATGAACACAGCAGGCCAAGCAGCATCTCAGGAGCACAAAAATCTCTGATGAAGGGTCTAGGCCCGAAACGTCAGCTTTTGTGCTCCTGAGATGCTGCTTGGCCTGCTGTGTTCATCCAGCCTCACATTTTATTATCTTTTCATGATAGATAAGGTCTACACCTCTGAACTGATTATCAATTGGAAATTGGCATAGGGAGAAATCTTACAGTCAAAATCAAAAAGTAGCCCTAGCAAAGAAAACTCCTATGGTGTTCATGGGAAGAAAACATGATTTTGAAGCTACTTGAACTTTGTTACTACCACAACTTTCTTCCATCAGCAAAGGAAACAGCTGCATTGAAAACAAAGGGAAAAAAAAGTCATCACCAATTACAATAAATGATGCGGGAGATTGCTTGGGCTGTACTTTAGAGAAGACACTGGCAGCAAGAAACCTCTAAACATCACAGAATGACAGAACAAAAACAGAATTTGCTGGGAAAGCCCAGCAGGTCTGGCAGCATCTGAGAAGAGAAAATCGGAGTTAATGTTTCGATTCCGGTGATCTTTCCTCAGAATCTTTAACCATCACAGAATGACTGCTTTTTATGGCAGAGCTGAAATTGAACCTTCAGTGGGAGGAATTGTGCAAAACTATTGAGTCAATTGGAAAGCTCTCTTGCAAAACTAACCAAGTGTGGGAAGCTAGAACCGTGCCTGGACTTCTCTGTCTTTGCAGGCACGAGGAGGTAGTACTCCAAGGGATGTTTGGAGCATATGTTGTGGTCCTCTACACAGGCATCCTCAATGATCACAACAACTATCGAGGCATTGTGAGAAACGTTACAGATCCTGACTGAATATATCTTAGTCACTGGGCATTACACCGTGGAAGGAGGACCTTCAGCCTGTCATGTCCATTCTAGTCTTCTAATCCTATTTCCCAACACTTTTCCCATAGCCTTGTATGCTATGGCACTTCCAAGGGCTCATCAAAATACTTCTTCAATGGTTCCCACCTCAATCACCCTTTCAGGCAGGGTGAAAAATGTTCTCTTTAAATCCCTTCCGAACCTCCTGCCCCATATCCTAAATTGATTCCCCTGCCAGCTGACCTCTCTCATAAGGTGAAATGTTTATTCCTTTTGAACCTGTCTTTGCCCTTCATAATTTTGCAGAATCTTCTTTTGTTATAAACCTCCTCAACCTTCCATGCTCCAAAGAAAATGATCCCAGTCTACTTAGTGTCTCTTCACACTTGAATTCTCCATCCCAGCCAACATTTCAGTGAATCTCTTTTGCACCCCCTCCAATGTAATTACACCCTTCCTATGGTGGGGCAAGGAGGACCACATAGAATATGCGTTCCCTGATTGTGGCAGTTAATCTGGTCCAATCAGAGAGCCCTGGTTGACAGATTAGTACAGGAGTTCACTCTGAGACCTGGCTCTGAGGAAGCTGAATCAATGCCTTGGGTTACTTGGTGATGGGATACTGGCCTCTGTGAAGTTATTTCAGTGGCAACGAGAGTGGAATTATTGATGTAACCATACAAAACCACCTCCTAGCTGAAGCCCAACTCGATCTCAAACAGGCACGACAGCTGGCTTAATCATTGCAAAATGCGGCATGTGGAGCTTATGCATTGAGGGTGTTCTGACGGAAGTGGACACCCTTGCCAGTCTGACTGAGCTTGGGGTGAAGGTAATTGCATAGACTCAATCAGGCCATATCCCGACAGAGGGTCTCTAAGTTGGCCCACAGCAAAACAAAGCCAAGCTTTGGCAAAAAGGTTAAAATATTGTTTCGGATCCAGGCTGGCAAGCCATTGTAGTTGCTGCTGGTATGCGGACTTGAGGCAGCAAAGGAGTTCTACTGGACCTGAATTGAGTAAGAGAACTCATAGGCTGCTATCCAGTAGAGTTCATGCCCTGGAAAGCCCACCTACATCCAGCGTGAACAGTTAAATTGTCTAGCAACATCCAAATGAGAACCAATCAAAATAGCTGACTGTCTTAAGATCATTGGCTTCGAATGGATATCAATTTTGGCTCTTTCAGTGGCCACTAAGTCAGTCTTTAACAAAATTTGTTCTGGACTCCAATGCTTAAGTTTGCACAAGACCTTGGCTAGACTGAGAATGTGTACTGTGGAATCTTTACAGATTAAGGGTATAACTCTGGTACCTGTCTCCAATGAGAAGCAGCTGGTTCAATTACCTGTGATTGTAATAAAAGGTTCAGGCCCAAGCTTGATTGGTCAAAATTGGTTGAGAACGATTCACCTTGATTGGTTCAACATTTATGATTTAGAAAATAGCTGTCTGAGAGAAGTCCTTACTGAATACCTGGAAGCTAGGGAATGTCTAGGGACAATCAAAAGAACCAAGTTTCCCTTTCATGTTGACCAGGAAGCAATTCCACAATTCTGTAGGGTCTGCCCAGTGTCTTTTAATTTATGGGCATAGGTAAAGGCAGAAATTAGAAGGCTGGAAAGTGAAGGAATCATCACCCCAGTCCACTTTGTGAAATAGGTAGCACCAGTTGTACCGATTTTGAAGCCCAATGAGTCGGTTTGGCTTTATGGGGATTTTCAACAAATGATAAGCCATTTTTGCAGCTGGAAAAATACCCAATCCCTCAAATAGAGTTGGCAGGGTGGCTGTCCTTTACAAAGCTGACACAAGCCATGTGTACTTGCAGTTCCCAGAATTCCCAGATGAATGCTACAATTAAGGATTTGTACCAACATATAAGACTACCATTTGGTGCATTGATGGCCTGTGCAATTTTTCAGCGGAAAATAGAGAACATTTTGCAGATGACCACTCATCTACATGACATGCTAATACCAGGGAAGACCAATAAGGAGCACTTAGAGAATGTGGACATAGTCCTTAGATATTTTTCCCATGTGGGCTTACACTTAAGGAGGGAAAAATGTGTGTTCCTGACACCCCAAGTGACCTCTTGGTCCATGGAGTCAATAAGGCTCATGGGAAGTTAAAGTGATGGCAATCAAAGATGCCCTGGCTCCCACATCTGTACTAGGCCTTAGATCTTTCCTTGGGCTGGTCCAGGAGGCAAACGGTGAATCTGGATGCTTTGAGCTGTCTCCCACTGGGAGACACACCACTGCTGGTACTGCCACTGGAAGGGCCCACAATGGTTTTAAATTTACTGGACACACTTTCAGTCACAGTTGGCAAAATCAAACTTTGGATGCAGAAAGGCCCAATCCTGGCAAAACTGAAACAGCTGGTGGTGATGGGGAAACTCAAAGGCTGTCACAACCAGAATTGAAATCATTTTGGAAGCAAAGAGACCAGATCACAATAGCGGCCGTCATTTTATTATGAAGAGTAAGAGGGATTGTCTTGAGCAAAGGTCACTGCCAGCTACTTGCTGAACACCAAAATGAAGATGTTGGTGAGAAGTTATTTACGGTGTCCAGGCTTGGATGCAGACAAAGGCATGTTGGTGGGGCAGTGCCCAGAGTGCCAACAAGGACAAAAGTTACCGGCAGCATCTCTCTCACATCCATGGGAATGGCCGGGTAAACCCTAGATTCGGTTACATGTCAACTATGCAAGTCCTTTCATGTTCTCAATGCTTTTAGGCTTTGTGGATGCCCACTCAAAGTGGTTGGATGTGCATTGAGTTCATTTGTCAAATATAGACAGGCCCACCGCTTTGAGAGTGGACGGAGAAACAGGTGAGCAGCACAGTTCAGTGGATTCTGTAAATTGGGCATGCTCAACATTTGCAAGTCCCGAATGGAAATGAAGAAAATTAAGAGAGTGTATTTCCATCAGGTTCTCGGCGACTTTGGTAAAAGCGCCTCAAAAATCCAGGAGAAGTGGATTTAACTTTTAATATGGTTTTCATGTTTCCACTGATCTTCTACTCGAGTTACAGCAAACCCCAGCAACAAATTCTATCGACGCTTAACTGCGCAAATGACTAAGTGCATCTTTGTGCACTGTATAAAGACTAGGATAACATTTTGGCTGTCAATCTTTGGAATTTGCTCTAGCAGTAATTATCTCAAGTCGCGGCTGACAACATAGCCTGAACTTGGATGACCTTCAGTTATTTTATCTTTCACATCGCGTTTATGAAAAATCTCCAGGTCATGCTGCAATCATTTATTATGTGAGGTAACGCACCATCAAATTAACAATCGTTTAAATTGTCAGCATTAAACAGCAGTCACTGCTCAGTCCCAACTGTCCAAATCTACCACATTTGAAATGAGAGTGTGTCTCTTTTTTAAAATGACTGTATCTCAAAACCCAACAAATTACTGATTATTTCAGCAAGGATTCCTTTACCCAAAGCACATGGTACACTTTAAATATGCTCTTGAAGTGGCCCCAGTCGGGTCATTCATGAGGAGAAAAGCATCGAGTTCTTTAAACTGGAAAACCTGTGGATAGCATGGATCAGTTGTTAAGCCCATAATTCCCATAGTCCAGACTGCGTGTTGGTCACAAAATTGACTTTTGTGGTCGCTACTCTAAGTGGACGGCTAGACACAGCTGATGTAAACAAAAACTTTTAAAATAGTTTCCAAGGCTAACTATTAAAATGTTTAGAAATCCTTCTTTAAGTGATATTGTCAGTTATTCATGAGAACCTCAGGACCTGCTCACTGACTCTCAGTTTAGGTTTTGCCAGGGCCACCCAGGTCCTTCATTCATCACAATACTTGATCCAAGCATAGCCAAAGGAGCTGAACTCTAGTGATGAGGTGAGAATGCGTGTCCTTGAAACCAAGGCCACATTCGATTGAGTATGGCATCAAGGAGCCCCAGCAGAACTGGAATCAGTGGGAAATAGAGAATATACTCTGCTGGTTGGAGTCATACCTGTCAATGAAGAAAGTTAGTGTCATTGAAAGCCAGTCATTTCAGCACAGGACATCACTGTAGATTTTTCTCGGGGTATGCACAACCACCTTAGACTGCTCCATCACTGACCTACCTTCCATCACAAGTTCAGAAGTGATTACACAGTGTTTAGCACCATTCAAGAATCCTCAGATACTCGGGCAAACTCTATCCATCATTCAGTAAGACCTGGGCAGTATCCAGTAACATGTGCTAAGTAACATTTGTACCAGGGAATCACCATTTTCACCAAGAGAGGATCTAACTATCTCCCCTTGACATTCAATGGCATATGACTGCAGAATCATCCGCTATTGACATCTTGGGCTTTACGAGTCACCTGCAACTGATCTGGACCTGCCACATAAATGCTCTGGCTACAATGCAGGCCAGGCATCGGGAATTCTGCAACAAATAACCCTTTTCCTGACTGCCCAAAGTGTGTCCACAATCTACAAGGCACAAGTCAAGATCGTGTTTGAATATTCTCCATCGGCAGTGAACATCAGGACACCGAATAAATTTAAGGAGGAGATACTTTTTAATTAGTAATGAGTTAAAGGATTATGGGAAGAGGGCAGGAAACTGAAGATGACATCAGACATGATTGTATCAAATGTTGGAGCAGGTTGGAAGCGCTGATGTACCTACTCCTGCTTCTCGTTCTTATGTCTTCTGGATGAGTGCAGCTCCAACAACACTCAAGAAGTTTGACATCATCCAGAATTCCCTCTCCTAGTCACACGTCATTCTGGCATGGAACGATATTGTCATCCCTTCACAAATACTGGGACAAAATTCTAGAACATGCTTCCTAAGAGCATTGTGCGTCTAATACTCACCATCGCTGCAGCATCTTTAAGGGATTGGCAATAAATACTGGCCCAGCCAACAATACCCTCACTCTTTAAACAGATACAGTGGAAGGGACAGGAGTAGGCCACTCAACTTCTTAATCCTGTGCTGCCATTTAATAAGATTATGACCAATTTGACAATGTATTAACCCCACTTTCCTGTCTGCCATCCCATAGCTTTGATTCCCTTGTAGATCAAAAATCAGTTTAATTTACCCTTCAACATAGTCAATGACCCGGACTTCTCTACTCTTTGGGGAAGAGAATTTAAAAGATTTACAGCCTTTGAAGAAAGAAATTTTGTTTCATCACTCCGTGAACGTTCTCTTCCAATACAAGTGAAACCGGGTTAAATAAAAAGACTAGCACAAAATGCAATACTCTGCATTTGACTTATCAATGTCCTGTTCGGCTGCAGAAATATTTTCTTATTTATACTTCTTTGTCCTTGCAATAAAGGCTAATAATTGGTTCTACTTGTTGTCCTAATTACTTGCTGTGCCGGCATGCTAACTTATTGTGGTTCATGGATGAAAGCACCCAGGATCCTCCACTGCGGAATTTGCAGTCTCCCGCTCTGTTTAAATAATATCCTGCTTTTCATTTCTTCCGGCCAAAGAGACAACCTCACCTTTCCCCAAATTATTTTTTCACCTTTCAAACATTTGCTCACTCATCTATATTTACCCATATCCTCCTCACAGTGTCCAATCTATCTGGTGTTGTTGGAGGTGGGGTATTGTTGCTAGACCAGTACTCCAGAGATGTAGATATTGTTCTAGGCAATGTCACATCACAGCAGTTGGTGGAATTTTAAAGTTATTTAGAATAACTGGTTCACAAATGTCTTTTAAGGAAGATAACTGCTGTCCATAGTCTGCATCAGATAACAGAGATAGCTGGGTTTTGCCCAGAATCTGTCTTTATGGAATATATCTTTGTTGAGAATTATGAAATACCTCCATAGTTATGTGTGAAGTGAATATTGGTGTAGAATGCCACGGAAGAAAATCTTAAAGACCCCAAAGTGATGTCAACTTCTGATTGGACGGATGGCAAGTCTTCAGCAGTTGAAAATGAGTGACATTGATTGCCTTATAAATTAGGCCTATCCACTAATAATGCATATTGTTAATTTATAATATAATAATAGGGATGTAAGAAACACGGGGTGGGGAGGGTGGGTGAAATTTGTGGATACTCAAGATTGCATTTGCTAGTGGCTAGTTCCATATCTCTTTCTGAAAATGCCAAGCTGATCCACCTAAATACAATGGCTGAGGTAAGGCATCCGACAGTCCAGCTGATTTTTACCTGCTGAGGCCTTTAAGTAGCAATAAATTACCAAGTTAGGGCCTTTTGCCACCTTTCCCTCAATAATACTAGAGCTGGGCAATACAGAATGAAGGAGGCCAGTGTTCTGTAGAAACTTAATCTTGCACCTTACCTCTAGTTGCTTGGCTTCCTTGGATACCTGATCTCTTCGTGACCACAAACTACAGTTTAATTTGTAATAATTGTATCAGAGGTAGTGGGAACTGCAGATGCTGGAGAATCCGAGATAAGAAAGTGTAGGGCTGGATGAACACAGCAGGCCAAGTAGCGTCTTAGGAGCACAAAAGCTGACGTTTCAGGCCTAGAACCAGTTTCCACTGATTGTTTTAGTGATAATGGGAACTGCAGATGCTGGAGAATCCAAGATAACAAAGTGTGAAGCTGGGCGAACACAGCAGGCCAAGCAGCATCTTAGGAGCACAAAAGCTGACATTTCAGGCCTAGACCCTTCATCAGAGGCCTAGGCCCGAAACGTCAGCTCTTGTGCTCCTGCGATGCTGCTTGGTCTGCTGTGTTCATCCAGCTTCACACTTTGTTATCCACTGATTGTTTTGTTGTGATCCTTATAATCCCAGCAGCTGCCACTGAGTTCTGGCATTGGTGGGACCAAACAGCCTCCGGGCATTTGAATTGTCCAGCAGTACTCTGTGTCTTTCGCTGTCTGAGAGAAAGGTACTCCCTTTCCCTGAGAGTGGTAGACCCACTCTCAGCTCATTAAGGCTACCCTCAGCGTGTTGGCACAGCAGCCAAGTACCGTTCAATGAACAGTGCAGGAGGGCATGCCAGGAGCAGCATCAGTCATACTTACAAAAAAAAATGAGAATTAAACATGGTGAAGTTACAAATCAGAACTATTCTTGTGCCAAACAGCGTTAGCAGCAAGTGATTGACACAGCTACTGATCAGCAGATAGATCAGTACCAATAGGTCAGATCTACACCCTGCATTCCTGCCACATTCAGCCGTGAAAGCTGATGACTAATTAAACAACTCACTGAACGTGGAAGCTCCAAAAATATCCCCATCTTGAATGATGGGAGAGTCAGTACATCAGTGCAAAGTATAAGGCTAAAGTATTCACAGTAATCTTCATTTAGAAGTGCCAAGGTGATGATTCATCTCTTGCAGAGGTCCCCAGCATCACAGATGCCAGTCTTTAGCCAATTAGATTCACTCTTCATGATTTCAGGAAATGAATAGAAGCATTGGACACTGCAAACGCTATGGGCCCTGATAAAATTTCAGCAACAGTACTGAAGACTTGTGCTCCAGAACTTGCCACTCCCCTAGCCAAGCTGTTCCAGCACAGTTATAGCACTGGTATCTACCTGACAATGTGGGAAAATTGCTGAAAAGATATGTCCTGCTCACAAAAAGCAGGAGGAATCCAACCCAGTCAGTTACTGCGCCATCAGTCTGCTCTCAATTGTCAGTAAAGTGATAGAAGGTGTCATTAACAGTGCTATCAAGCAGCACCCTCAGAAATAACCTGCTTAGTGATGCCCAGTTTGTGTACTGCCAGGGCCACTCAGCTCCTGACCTTATTACAGCCTTGGTTTAAACATCGACAGAAGAGCTGAATTCCAGACCTGTGGTGAGAGTGACCACCCTTGACATCAAAGTTTCATTCAACCAAGCGTGACTTCAGAGAGCCTTCGCAAAACTGGAATCAATGGGTGTCAGTCGGCAAACGCTATGCTGGTTGGAGTCATACCTGGCACAGAGGAAGATGGGCATGGTTCTTGGAGGTCAGTCATCTCAAGTCCTGAACATCTCTGCAGGAGAAGTAATACAATCATAACTGATCTAATTTCGGTCTGAACTCCACTTTCCTGCCTGCTCCACATGTCACTTTAGCCCATTACAAATTAAAACAACTGTCTATCTCCTCCTCAAGTTTTTTAGTGTTCCACCATTGACTGCACTCTGGATGGTGAATTCCACAGATTCACAACCCTTTGAGAGATGTCATTCTTCCCCATCTCTGTTTTAAATGTGCCACCTGTTAGCCTAAACTATAACCTCTCTTTCTCGATTTCCCCGAAAAAGGAAACATCCTTTCTACATCTACTTTGTCAATTCTCCACAGCATCTTATATACCTCAATTAAGGTTCCTCTCATCTTTCTAACCTCT
The DNA here is from genome assembly GCF_030684315.1 of Stegostoma tigrinum. Classification (NCBI taxonomy): domain Eukaryota; kingdom Metazoa; phylum Chordata; class Chondrichthyes; order Orectolobiformes; family Stegostomatidae; genus Stegostoma; species Stegostoma tigrinum. The sequence continues at coordinate 38,244,101 of NC_081357.1, forward strand.
TGAGATATTGGCCTAAACTGTTCAATCTCTCGTCAGAAAAAAAATGCCTTTGAAATTTGGGATTAATCTTGTGAACGTTCTATGAACTGACCTCAATGCAATTACATCTTTTCTCAAGAAAGGAGACCAAATGTATACACCGTACACCAGATGCAGTCTCACCAATGAGGCTGGAAAAAGATTGCTTAGCACCACATTCTCAAAGGCAGTTAAGAATGGTCAATACTGGTCCAGCCAGCGACACCCACATCCTATGAGCTAATGAAAAAAAATGAGTGCATATTCTCATGCAGCTGGGAGGGCACAGCCAATGAAAATGGGCACTGTGGTCTATCGGTGTGTGCACAGTTGTACTCTCAATGAAACTCATATACGCAGAAAAATTTAATTCCTCCTGATTGGAACCTGTGTCTTATATCATTGCGAGAATGACCAAACTGAGAGTCAAGAGAAAACTGTTTTATGTTTTCTGTTTTCTTCTGCAACATCTTAAGTTACTTTACTAATCAAATCAAGAAGGAAGAAATTGGAATTAAGAAAAGAGGAAATTTCACTCGGTGAGAATTTTGCTGATTTTCAAATCCAGTGACTGTAGTCAGGCTTGGAGAAGTTAGCCTTGCAACTCCCCGGCTCACATTCTCTTCATATACTGTGTAGCATGCAGCTCGGGATTACTGTGTACTATTCTATAGGAAGTTTTTAGTTTGATGCGAGACTGAATGAAATTAACTGTCAATGTTACATTTACAACATGATGTTTCTGTGCATTTTCGTACTTTGCACCACCCAGTAATTGTTAGCATTGCCTATAAACACAGACAAGAGAAAAATGTATCAAACTGTGAAATATGTTCAGGGAGATTATGCTCTTAGATCCTTTTAAACATGTTTCTAAAATATCTGCCCCATCAGTTAGATACAGTTCAGGTTATATTCCTGCCAAATATTCAAATACAAGATGTTACATAACATCCTGTGGCCTAACTGCATCAATTTAGACATGGTTAAATGTATTTTCACATGTCAAATTCACAGCTTGACTCATTCAAAAGTCTCTCAGCAATTAGTGAGGCATTTATGTTTTTTTAAAATCATTTTGCTTTGATTATCAGCACTGTGGAGTAAGGGGTTAATGTAAATCAGTCAACAATTTGAGAGAAGTGTCCGAGATGAAACCTAACACCAGAGAAAAGCAGCACTCTGCACTGGACTGTAGTAATATGTATGGTGTGGACAAAGATTTGGAATTGCTTTTGCCACACCTATGTCCAGATTATGAATAGAGGACAGCAGGTATGGATTATAAGTAAAGTAAGCAAAAGGGGACTAGGCCAAATCAAACCTGAGATAAAGAGCAGAAAGGGCCATGGTGCAGAATTTCCTTCTATGATCAACCCCTATCCCAAATTAGGCATCATAGGCTAACATCTAAGATAGACTAACATCTAAGGTAGACGAACATTAAGGATGGCACGGTGTCTCAGTGGTTAGCACTGCAGCCTCACAGCATCAGGGACCCAGGTTCAATTCCAGCTTTGGGTGACTGTCTGTGTGGAGTTTGCACATTCTCCCCATGTCTGCTTGGGTTTCCTCCCACAGTCCAAAGATGTGCAGGCTAGGTGGATTGGCCATGCTAAATTTCCCTTAGTGTTCAGGGGTGTGTGGGTTGTAGGGAGATGGGAATGGGTCTGGGTGGGCTGCTTCAAGAGGTGGTGTGGATTGGGCCAAAGGGCCTGTTTCCACTGTAGGGAATCTAATCTGTATATTATCAACCTTTTCTTTGTGATGAATATGGTGAACAATATGATAATGACCACTGAAACTGTGATAATGTTGGCAGTGGGATAAATAACGGAATCTGGGGTAATTTCCTTCCTTGTCTTCTAAATAGTGCCAAGGGATCCATCTCAACAGGCAAGTGGGACCTCACATTAAAACCTCATCTGAAGGATAGCATCTCTGATGGGCAGTACTTCATCATCAGTGCTGTACTAGAGACACAGCCTATGTTCTTATCCACTCAAGCCCAGGAATAAGACTTGAACCCAGGATCTTGTGGCCCATGGAATACAAAATGCATCACAGCTAAGGATTTAGAATTCTCAGAATTTAAATTATTCAGGGCTGAAAGCAATTCTTGTAGGTGTGAATCTTTTGATTGATAATCATGAGTAAATGGTTAAAATTTAATAAGTTACAATTTCCAGACATGTACCTTTAATGAGAGCTGAGTATCTTTATTGGATTGCAGACTATGACTGAGTGTGGCATTGTAAATGCAGTCATTTGAACACATCGTTAAACTGAACTGTCCAGGTGGACTTTAAAGATCTGACAGTGGTCTTACAGTTAGAGCAGAGGCTTCTTCACTCTATTCAGCTGGCAACTCTCCTTTAATCAATACTATTAAACAACAGATTAATCTGTCATTTATCTCATTGCTGTTTGTGTGATGTTGCTGGCAAAGAACGGCTGCTGTGCCATTGCTCTTCAAACAGTAATTATTTGTATGAGGCATTTTGAGAATGTGATGAGGCCTTCTGTACATAAGTGTTTGTTTTTTTTTCCTTCAGATTTCTCAATCAGTACAGTAGTTAATCCTAAACTTGTAGTCAGAATCATTTAACTGTACCTTGAACATAATGATGTTTCTAACCATGGCTAAAGATCATTGCAATCGTGATAAAAAAATCATGTGTCCGGTGCTATTAGGTGCTATTCCCTGCATCCATGTTATGAAACTAATTTAACATCCTATTTTTACAAGATTACTTGTGGCCCGATTCAATGCAACATTTCCTTTTAAATAGAGGAATTGTTAAAGTTGACTCTCTCAAAATTGAAGTGAATTGGAATTTCTTTGATATGATTTACAATAGTTTTTACAACCACTGGCGACTTGCCCAAAACTTCCTGAGAATTTCATCAATATAAAAATCTGATAAATCCATAAGGACTTCCCATAGGCAGTCAGTGTAACATCTCAGGGCTTTAAACAAACATGAACATATGCCACTTATCCTTTTATGTCCCTTTATTCTTTGAGTAAAATAATGAAAATTTAAACCTAAATGAATGAAGCTTGATTTAAAAATTGAATTCATTAAATCATTTATGCATCTTTGGAAATGTATCTTCATTTTCTAAATTTGGGCGCAACCAGGAAATTTTCAAAGTGTTTCAGAGATAGTAGGAACTGCAGATGCTGGAGAATCTGAGATAACAAGGTGTAGAGCTGGATGAACACAGCAGGGCAGCAGCATCAGAGGAGCAGGAAGGCTGCCGTTTCGCGCCCGGACCCATTTCAGTTCTGAAAAGGGGTCAGGACCAAAACATCAGCCTTCCTGCTCCTCTGATGCTGCTTGGCCTGCTGTGTTCATCCAGCTCTACACCTTGTTATCTCAATTTTCAAAATGTGCTTGAAATTTTGCTCTGTTTGTTATTTGACTTGATGCTTCAAGTTTTCTCCTATCTCATTTTCATAACCCCAGACATTAAATTTCCTGTGAATTTCTGTAAAAATGATCTGTAAACAAGTGTTATCAACAAGTTCAAACAGAGTGAAGCTGAAGATCAAAAATGTAAAATATTTCTCCCTGCTCTATGTTCTACCTTAAAAGTGTTGGTTTGAATGATTTAGATTAATTCATCTTAATATAGAATATTGTTTTAAGAGCAGTGGGTGATTTTTGCTTTATGTGAAGACCACTTCTCGTATTATTAAATATTTTTCATTAGAATTTCTAGGCTTGGAGTTCAACCTGATCAAGCTACAACACAGGACTATTTGCCTGACAAACATCAGAATCAACATGCAGACAGAGCAAAGTGATCCCACAACGAACAGATTAGACTAAACCCTGCAGTCCTGCCTCATTTGGTTGCGAATGGAAGTGAACAATTAAACAGCTAACAGTGTATGAAGGCTCCACAAATATCCACTTTCTCAAAGATAGAGGCGCCTAGCACAAAAGTGCAAATCACAAAGCTGAAACACTTGTAGCTACCTTCATCTGAACATATTGAGTGTATAACCCATCTGAATGGTATTGAGTGTATCATCTATCTTGGCCTCCTGCCAAGATTACCAATTCAATTCATTCTGTCTTCTATGAAACTGAAAGCACTGGATACTTAAAAAGGCTCTAGGCCTTGAAAGCATTCCAGCAATAGTACCTAAGTCTGGTGCTCCAGAACTAGTCACACCTCTACCTACAACACAAGCATCCGTTCAATTCTGTAAAAAAAAAGCCAATTCTAACCCAGTCAATTCCTACCCTATCATTCTACTTTCAACCACAAGTGACGAAAGGGGTCATTGATTGTGCTATTAAGCTACACATGCAAAGGAATAGTCCGCCTCACTGATGCTCAGCCTGGGTTCTACCAGGGCCACTTAGCTCCTGATCTTAAATATAGTCTTGTCCAAACCTGTATAAACAATTTGAACACCAGAGGCAAGTTGAGAATAATTGTCCTTAACATCAAGGCACGTTTCTGTGAAGGCAAATCTTGATGAGACCTCAGTTTTTGTTTCCAGATCCCAGACAAAGTACCACAATTTTTTACAGTTCCAGATGGGATGCCCCAACTTGTCGAGCTCTTGGCTGAGGAGGGATGAACTGGCTCCAACTCTTTATTCACCACTGCCCCTCAGTTGGTTGCAACAAAGTTAAAATAAAAGGATCCCTTTGTTGTGGATGCCTGACCCAAATGAACTTACATTCTGAAATGAGCCAACCTGAGAAGGCTTTCTCGAACTGATAAAAAGAGTGGGTCTTCTAATCAAGATAAAAAAGTTTTAGAAAAAGGCAGTGACAGGCCTGGATTCATTCAAGCTGTTTGGAATTGCTTCTTGTTCTATAATCAGTCTGTGCTACATCGTTGTTGCAATTTCTTAAATGTTCACACAATATACAAATTGGTTTTAAAGTTAGCATAGTACAGCATATAAAAGGCAACAAAAGTAAGTGAATGATATAAATAATTAATTCAAATTCAATAAGGATGACAATGCAGATACCATGTCAATCTGCAGTATATGTGAGCTCCTGAATACCATTGTGATCCAGGGCAAACAATGCTGCTTGGACTGCTGTGTTCATCCAGCTCCACACTTTGTTATCACCATTATAAGTGTTTGAAATTCATGCAGTTTCGGGACAGAGCTTATGAGCTGGAAATTCAACCACAGACAGTGCGATACGTCTGGGAGGGGACACTAGCAGCAGTGCTGGTGAAAAGTAGAGATGCACAGTGCTGGGGCCATTGTCCTTGGGAGCCACAAAACCAGGGAAGTACAGAGAGTTTTAATCTCAGTAGTGGACAAGGGATCAAATATAGAAAGATGCAGTAATTCAAAGAGTACAGTCAAGCTTGGAGAAGAAAGAAATAGCAACATGGGAAATGAATATCATTGTTGCGCTTTTGAGATACAGAGCATCAGTGAGACCACACCATAAATACTGCATGCAGTTTTGGTCTCCCTAATTAAGGAAGAATGTAAATACTTTGGAAGTGGTTCAGAGGAGGTTTACTACATTGGCCCCTGAGTTTGAAGAGTTTGCACTTGTTTCCACAAAAGGCTGGAAGAGTGGGAGCTGTTTTGATTGGAGTGCATAAAATCTCAAGTGGGCATAGAACCACACAGCTTGGAAACAGACGCTTTAGTCCAACTAAATGATTCCGACCATATTCCCAAACAAAACTTATCTCTCCTATCAGCATTTGGCCCATATTCCTCCAAACTTTTCCTGTTCATGTACTTATCCAAATGTCTTTTAAATATTGTAATTACAGTGCATCCACCACTTCCTCTGGCTGTTCATTCCACACACTAAACACTCTCTCTGTTGCCCCTCATATCCTGTTTACATCTTTCTCTTCTCACCTTAAAAATATGCTCCCACCCTAGGCAAAGACCTTTGTTATTCACCTTATCTATACTCGACATGATTTTATAAACCTCTATAAGGTTACCCCTCAACCTCTTATGCTACAGTGAAAAAAGCCCCAGGCTATTGAGTCTCTCCTTATAACTCAAACTCTCCATTCCAGGGAATGTCCTGGTAAAGTTTTTGTGAACGCTGTCCAGTTTAATAATATCCTTCCTACAACATCCTGTACAACCTCAACATGACTTCCCAACTCATATAATCGAAGGTCTGAGCAATGAAAGTAAGTGTGCATAATGCCTAATTAATCACCCTGTGTACCCATAATGCAAATTTCAAGGAATTATGTGCCTGAAACTTCAGGTTTCTCTCTGCTCTACAATACTCTCTAGCCCCGATTGTGATCATGCAGTCACTTTATAAAGGTTCATTTTGACCTGCATTTTTTTTGAAGAGTCGTTGTCAAGGCAGAGGTATTAAAATGGCCGTGAGAGACTGCCTAAGTCAACAATGTGAGGAGGCCTTTAGGATTTTCTTAAAACAATTGTACAATGGAAGTGGAGTGGCCAATTCTCCCAGTTCAGGCTTTCTGGATTTTTTTTTAGCTGCAGCAGTCACAAAATGTTGTGAGTCCAGGATTGCAAGCTTCAATAAATGATTCTTAACTGACTTTCTCAGAAATCTCTCTGGGTGTTGTTCCCTCCTGCCTGTAAGAATCTGTGTTTGAATTTACCTTTTAGCCAAGCGGTGTGTTTATGGGATATTACTGTATGGGAACGGTTAATTAGTTAAGTTACTGTATTGAGTATTCAGTTAAGCTTTCCAATAGTTGTTATTCTAAATTCCACTTCCTTTTGTCCATGTTCTAACTACGGTGTTTAAATAAATTGTGCTTCACTCAATGCAAGTGGTTTACCTAGTTGCGTCATACCTGGTACACCCGCTTCATATCTACCTTTAAAATAAGAAAATGTTGGAGTCTACTCTACCTTCTTAAAATATTTTGAGAGGGTTTGGCCTGGTCCATAACACCGACCACTAATTGTACAAGTCCCTTGTTTGTTTTACCAAAATGCAATACCTTACGTTGATCCAAATTAAATTCCATCTGCCACTCCTCAGCCCATTGATCACAATTTTGTAATAGAGCATAGAATATTACAGCGTAGTACAGGCCCTTTGGCCCTCGATGTTGCGATGACCTGTGAAACCAATCTGAAGCTCATCTGACCTACACTATTCTATTATCATCCATATGTTTGTCCAATGACCATTTAAATGCCCTTAAAGTTGGCGAGTCTCCTACTCTTGCAGGCAGTAATCTTAGATAAGCTTCCTCACTACTGTCCATCAACTTTGGTGTCATCTGCAAACTTGCTGATCATGTCTCATATTCTCATCCAAATTCCTTTTACATAAATGATAAACAAAAGTGGACCTAGTACTGTTCAGAAGTTGGATATGTTCCCATTTGTGGGTTAATCCAGAATATGTGTTCATGTATTTTTGATAAATTTTATTTTGTCATTTAAGATGACTTTGGAAATTGTTCCGAGAAGAAGAGAAAGCTTTCCACAACTGCATTTTCTTCAGCAAACTAAGGCCATGATTTTGTATTGTAAGAGGAATCAATTGAATCAGCACAGAAGATGGTTGAATATAAAGTGAGTTACAGGGGAAGCAACATTTCATTTTATGCTGTTTCAAGAAAAGCTTATCATAAATCTGTCCACTACTCCAAATCAAACCATAGGGATGGTGGCATTGTGTCATTGTTCAATCAAACAATCACCTTCTTCCAGGATAACAAAGTGTGAAGCTGGATGAACACAGCAGGCCAAGCAGCATCTCAGGAGCACAAAAGTTGACGTTTCGGGCCTAGACCCTTCATCAGAGAGGGGAATGGGGAGAGGGTTCTGGACTAAATAGGGAGAGAGGGGGAGGCGGACCGAAGATGGAAAGAAAAGAAGATAGGTGGAGAGGAGAGTATAGGTGGGAAGGTTGGGAGGGGATAGGTCAGTCCAGGGAAGACGGACAGGTCAAGGAGGTGGGATGAGGTTAGTAGGTAGGAAATGGAGGCACGGCTTGAGGTGGGAGGAAGGGATGGGTGAGAGGAAGAACAGGTTAGGGAAGCGGAGACAGGCTGGGCTGGTTTTGGGATGCAGTGGGGGGAGGGGACGAACTGGGCTGGTTTTGGGATGCGCTGGGGGAAGGGAGATTTTGAAGCTTGTGAAGTCCGCATTGATACCATTGGGCTGCAGGGTTCCCAAGCGGAATATGACTTGCTGTTCCTACAACCTTCGGGTGGCATCATTGTGGCACTGCAGGAGGCCCATGATGGACAAGTTGTCTGAGGAATGGGAGGGGTAGTTAAAATGGTTCGCGACTGGGAGGTGCAGTTGTTGATTGCGAACCGAGCGGAGGTGTTCTGCAAAGTGGTCCCCAAGCCTCCACTTGGTTTCCCCTTATTATGGAAAGTCATCTTGGGGCCTGGAATGGGTGTGAAGGAGGAGGTGTGGGGGCAAGTGTAGCACTTCCTGTGGTTGGGTTTGGTGGGGTTTCAGGGGAGTGCGGAGCGAACAAGGGAGTCACGGAGAGAGTGGTCTCTCCAGAAGGCAGACAAGGTTTGGGAGGGAAAAATGTCTTGGGTGGTGGGGTCGGATTGTAGATGGCGGAAGTGTCGGAGGATGATGCGTTGTACCAGAGGTTGGTGGGGTGGTGTGTGAGAACGAGGGGGATCCTCTCGGGGTGGTTGTGGTGGGGGCAGGGTGTGAGGGATGTGTTGCGGGAAATGTGGGAGACACTGTCAACGGCGTTCTCGACCACTGCGGGGGGAAAGTTGCGGTCCTTGAAGAACTGGGACATCTGGGATGTGCGGGAGTGGAATGCCTCATCGTGGGAGCAGATGCGGCGGAGGCATCCCAAAACTAGCCCAGTTCGTCCCCTCCCCACACTGCACCAGAAAACCAGCCCAGCTCGTCCCCTCCCCCCACTGCATCACAAAACCAGCCCAGCCTGTCTCCACCTCCCTAACCTGTTCTTCCTCTCACACATCCCTTCCTCCCACCTCAAGCCGTGCCTCCATTTCCTACCTACTAACCTCATCCCACCTCCTTGACATGCCTGTCTTCCCTGGACTGACCTATCCCCTCCCAACCTCCCCACCTATACTCTCCTCTCAACCTAAGATAATAAAATGCGAGGCTGGATGAACACAGCAGGCCAAGCAGCATCTCAGGAGCACAAAAGCTGACGTTTCGGGCCTAGACCCTTCATCAGAGAGGGGGATGGGGAGAGGGAGCTGGAATAAATAGGGAGAGAGGGGGAGGCGGACCGAAGATGGAGAGTAAAGAAGATAGGTGGAGAGAGTATAGGTGGGGAGGTAGGGAGGGGATAGGTCAGTCCAGGGAAGACGGACAGGTCAAGGAGGTGGGATGAGGTTAGTAGGTAGATGGGGGTGCGGCTTGGGGTGGGAAGAAGGGATGGGTGAGAGGAAGAACAGGTTAGGGTGGCAGAGACAGGTTGGACTGGTTTTGGGATGCAGTGGGTGGAGGGGAAGAGCTGGACTGGTTGTGTGGTGCAGTGGGGGGAGGGGACGAACTGGGCTGGTTTAGGGATGCAGTTGGGGAAGGGGAGATTTTGAAACTGGTGAAGTCCACATTGATACCATTAGGCTGCAGGGTTCCCAGGCGGAAGATGAGTTGCTGTTCCTGCAACCTTCGGGTGGCATCATTGTGGCAGTGCAGGAGGCCCATGATGGACATGTCATCTAAAGAATGGGAGGGCGAGTGGAAATGGTTTGCGACTGGGAGGTGCAGTTGGTTGTTGCAAACTGAGCGGAGGTGTTCTGCAAAGCGGTCTCCAAGCCTCCGCTTGGTTTCCCCAATGTAGAGGAAGCCGCACCGGGTACAATGGATGCAGTATACCACATTGGCAGATGTGCAGGTGAACCTCTGCTTAATGTGGAATGTCATCTTGGGGCCTGGGATAGGGGTGAGGGGGGAGGTGTGGGGACAAGTGTAGCATTTCCTGCGGTTGCAGGGGAAGCTGCCGGGTGTGGTGGGGTTGGAGGGCAGTGTGGAGCGAACAAGGGAGTCACGGAGAGAGTGGTCTCTCCGGAAAGCAGACAGGGGAGGGGATGGAAAAATGTCTTGGGTGGTGGGGTTGGATTGTAAATGGCGGAAGTGTCGGAGGATGATGCGTTGTATCCGGAGGTTGGTAGGGTGGTGTGTGAGAACGAGGGGGATCCTCTTAGGGCGGTTGTGGCGGGGGCGGGGTGTGAGGGATGTGTTGCGGGAAATACGGGAGACGCGGTCAAGGGCGTGCTCGATCACTATGGGGGGAAAGTTGCGGTCCTTAAAGAACTTGGACATCTGGGATGTGCGGGGGTGGAATGTCTTATCGTGGGAGCAGATGCGGCGGAGGTGGAGGAATTGGGAATAGGGGAAGGAATTTTTGCAGGATGGTAGGTGGGAGGAGGTGTATTCTAGGTAGCTGTGTGAGTCGGTGGGCTTGAAATGGACATCAGTTACAAGCTGGTTGCCTGAGATGGAGACTGAGAGGTCCAGGAAGGTGAGGGATGTGCTGGAGTTGGCCCAGGTGAACTGTCCCGCAGGCCCGACCAGTCCCCCTCCACCGACGCTGTCGCATGGAGATGGCCTCAAGGCCCTCCGCTTCTTCCTGTCCCGCAGGCCCGACCAGTCCCCCTCCACCGACACTCTCATCCGCCTAGCTGAACTCGTCCTCACACTCAACAACTTCTCTTTTGACTCCTCCCACTTCTTACAGACTAAGAGGGTGGCCATGGGCACCCGCATGGGCCCCAGCTATGCCTGCCTCTTTGTAGGTTACGTGGAACAGTCCCTCTTCCGCACCTACACAGGCCCCAAACCCCACCTCTTCCTCCGGTACATTGATGACTGTATCGGCGCCGCCTCTTGCTCCCCAGAGGAGCTCGAACAGTTCATCCACTTCACCAACACCTTCCACCCCAACCTTCAGTTCACCTGGGCCATCTCCAGCACATCCCTCACCTTCCTGGACCTCTCAGTCTCCATCTCAGGCAACCAGCTTGTAACTGATGTCCATTTCAAGCCCACCGACTCACACAGCTACCTAGAATGCACCTCCTCCCACCCACCCTCCTGCAAAAATTCCATCCCCTATTCCCAATTCCTCCACCTCCGCCGCATCAGCTCCCACGATAAGACATTCCACTCCCGCACATCCCAGATGTCCAAGTTCTTTAAGGACCGCAACTTTCCCCCCACAGTGATCGAGCACGCCCTTGACCGCGTCTCCCGTATTTCCCGCAACACATCCCTCACACCCCGCCCCCGCCACAACCGCCCTAAGAGGATCCCCCTCGTTCTCACACACCACCCTACCAACCTCCAGATACAACGCATCATCCTCCGACACTTCCGCCATTTACAATCCAACCCCACCACCCAAGACATTTTTCCATCCCCTCCCCTGTCTGCTTTCCGGAGAGACCACTCTCTCCGTGACTCCCTTGTTCGCTCCACACTGCCCTCCAACCCCACCACACCCGGCACCTTCCCCTGCAACCGCAGGAAATGCTACACTTGTCCCCACACCTCCCCCCTCACCCCTATCCCAGGCCCCAAGATGACATTCCACATTAAGCAGAGGTTCACCTGCACATCTGCCAATGTGGTATACTGCATCCATTGTACCCGGCAAGGCTTCCTCTAGATTGGGGAAACCAAGCGGAGGCTTGGAGACCGCTTTGCAGAACACCTCCGCTCAGTTTGCAACAACCAACTGCACCTCCCAGTCGCAAACCATTTCCACTCCCCTCCCATTCTCTAGATGACATGTCCATCATGGGCCTCCTGCACTGCCACAATGATGCCACCCGAAGGTTGCAGGAACAGCAACTCATATTCCGCCTGGGAACCCTGCAGCCATATGGTATCAATGTGGACTTCACCAGCTTCAAAATCTCCCCTTCCCCCACCGCATCCCTAAACCAGCCTAGTTCGTCCCCTCCCCCCACTGCACCACACAACCAGCCCAGCTCTTCCCCCCCACCCACTGCATCCCAAAACCAGTCCAACCTGTCTCCACCTCCCTAACCGGTTCTTCCTCTCACCCATCCCTTCCTCCCACACCAAGCCGCACCCCCAGCTACCTACTAACCTCATCCCACCTCCTTGACCTGTCCGTCTTCCCTGGACTGACCTATCCCCTCCCTACCTCCCCACCTATACTCTCTCCACCTATCTTCTTTACTCTCCATCTTCGGTCCGCCTCCCCCTCTCTCCCTATTTATTCCAGCTCCCTCTCCCCATCCCCCTCTCTGATGAAGGGTCTAGGCCCGAAACGTCAGCTTTTGTGCTCCTGAGATGCTGCTTGGCCTGCTGTGTTCATCCAGCCTCACATTTTATTACCATTCACTGGAGCCCACTTGGTTACAAAAACCAGAATTAAAAGATTTTACGGAGCCAGAATGTAAGCAAGAAAAAAAATGTCCAGACCTCAGAGTCCCAAGACAGATCTCCACAACGGTACAGGTGCTGGTCCAAATGCTAGGCCACATTTGCCACCCTACCAGACCCCTATCACCACCCATTGCCCCCTCACCAGCCCCACTCTCACAACCAACATCACTCTGCAGGAAGCAGCCCAAGTGTTCAGCCCCCACCACACTGAACTAACTCCTTCGGTAAGAAGTTAAAAGGGTTGGGGGTGCTGGTGATAGAATTAGCACAGCGAGGAGAGAGAAGAAGAAAAAAAGAAAGGAAATGGAAAGGGAACTGGCGAGCAGAGAGGAGCTCCAAATAGAGTGTCTTACGCCTGCCGCCATCTTATTTAGTGTGTTTCCTGAACACCAGCCATCTCAAAATATTATACAATGAAGTATTTTTGAAGTATGAATACTTTGATGCAGTTCAAAGAAATGACTATCGCAGGTAACAGTGAAATGGCCAATTAAAATGATGGTGATACATGTGTAAATATTGGCCAGATCACAAGTGGAAACTCCGTTGCTCTTCTTGAGAATAGATTGTGGATGTTTTATGTCCAACTGAGATGGCTAACGCTATCTTAACATCTTATCTGAAACACTTATTGCACATTTGACAGTGCAACATGACCTCTGTGCTGCACTGGGGCCAGAATTTTACGACCCCGAGAAGTGACGGGCATGTCGGAAAGAAAGACCAATAATTGGTTGAGCGTTAGAATTGGGGTGACAGCCACTCTTTTCCCACATCCGAGAAATTACATTCCGGGTGAGAAGGCCCTTGGTGTTCCTTCCCAATCGCTGCCACTTCAGGCCTTTATGTTGCAAATGAATGAGCAGTTCAGGACCTGACCGCATCGTAAAGCCAATTAGTTACATTTCCTGCAGGCAGAAAGAGTGGCAGCCCCTTTGACCAGTGAAAAGGAGTAGACTCCAGCATCAGCAGTTCTACTATCCCTGCCAGGAAGAACTGCCTCTGTCAGTTGACCGGGAGCATAAGGCCATAAGACCATAAGACATATGAGTGAAAGGAAGGCCATTCGGCCCATCAAGTCCACTCCACCATTTAAATCATGACTGATGGGCATTTCAACTCCACTTCCCTGCACTCACCCGTAGCCCTTGATTCCTTCTGAGATCAAGAATTTGTCGATCTCTGCCTTGAAGGCATCCAACGTCCCGGCTTCCACTGCACTCCATGGCAATGAATTCCACAAGCCCACCACTCTCTGGCTGAAGAAATGTCGTCTCATTTCAGTTTTAAATTTATCCCCTCTAATTTTAAGGCTGTGCCCACGGGTCCTAGTCTCCCCGCCTAACGGAAACAACTTCGCAGCGTCCACCCCTTCTAAACCATACATTATCTTGTAAGTTTCTATTAGATCTCCCCTCAACCTTCTAAACTCTAATGAGTACAATCCCAGGATCCTTAACCGTTCATCTTACATTAAACCTACCATTCCAGGGATCATCCGTGTGAATCTCCGCTGGACATGCTCCAGAGCTAGTATGTCCTTCCTGAGGTGTGGGGCCCAAAATTGGACACAGTATTCTAAATGGGGCCTAACTAGAGCTTTATAAAGCCTCAGAAGCACATCGCTGCTTTTATATTCCAACCCTCTTGAGATAAAATGAGGAACCCTCATTCTGCTCCAGTTTTGGGTGGCACAGATGGACGTGGGGGGAGGCTAGTGGAACTGCCCCCTTGTTCTTGCCTCTGAGCAGGCATCCTGTCTTCTCTCTCTCTGTCTCTCTCTGAGATGCCATGTCCCCACTTCCAGAGGCTGATTGACCAACTGCTTCAGGCAGGAGCTGGGGATAGGGTGGTGTGCAGGACAGGACGTCATTGTACCAGGAAGTGATCCACTGAAAAGCCCACTGGATGGCCATTTTAAGTAGGCGTTCGACGTGGCAGATTCTCCCAATGGTGGTGGAGACAGGAGGTGTTCCACTTCTAATGATGCACACTACTGCAGCGAAACTGAAAACATGGAAAAGCTCAGCCATAGTCTTTCTGCTCCAGTTCTGCTGCTGGACCCGACCCCACAGTTTCAGGCATCCTCCATTTCTATACCTCATGTTCTCAAATGGGTCTTGAATCCAAAATCTTCTGCTGTAGAGGCAAGAAGTGTCACCCATTGATGTCAGAGACATAGGAGCACAGCCACCAGGTGAGATCATAAACTGTACAAAATGGCGTACTGGAGGCCTTAGTACAATAGCAGGAAAGGAAGAGAGAAGTGGCCCACAGCAGACAAGGAATTTCTCTAAATGAGCTTTGCAAATGCAATAAAGGCAGGTGTACATGGATATCAATGCCTGTGGTCTAACCCTGAGGACCTAAAGACCCCATCAACGACCCAAAAAATTGTTTGGTGATCTGACAAGAAGTATGAAAGTCAGTCATTTTCAAATACCAAATCTGACCAATACACCACTGGCTCACACTTTCAGAAAATAGTAGAGCAAACTAAATGGACCGAAATGCCTACTTCTGATCCTTTTACTTATGAACTTGTGGATTTATACATCATGCTTACTAATAGTCTCCATCAATGAGAAGTCGTACCTAACATTCACATATTCACCTCATGACACAGCTGCCAGCTTTATACTCACATCTCGTACTCACTGCTGGCTACTTAACCATGACAATAGCATCACCTAAACAGTTCGCATTACATTTATTGTACACTCCCCACTCTTTTGCAATCTTGGACAGTGCACAACTGATGGAGGCAGTTCTTCCTGGCAGGGATAGTAGGAACTGCTGATGCTGGAATCAGAGATAACACAGTGTGGAGCTGGGGGAACACAGCAGGCCAGGCAGCATCAGAGGAGCAGGAAAGCTGACATTTCAGACTGGGGTCCTTCTTCAGAAACGCAGTTATCTGAAAAAGGGCCCCGACCTAAAATGTCAGCTTTCTTGCTCCTCTGATGCTGCCTGGCCTGTTGACTTCATCCAGCTCCACGCTGTTTTATCTTTGATTGGCAGGGCTGTATCTCCTTCCTGGATAGAAGAGACTTTGTTCATTGGAGTGGTCCCACATGATGCTGTAGCCAAGAGCTAGGCTGAAACTATCCAAGGTGATGGTAGATACATACTCAGTCTTCCTTCCTGGTTCCCACTTCATACTTATCCCATAATACGTTTGGATTTACAGGGATACCTACTGAGCTGTAGCTGACATCAGGGTAAGGTTGTGCATGAATTTTGTTTTCTGTTAAGGAGTCAAATAACGACTTTGATTAGGTCACATTTAGAGGGTCATTTCAGACGGGAAACATTAACTGTGTTTCTCTTTCTATAAACACTGCCAGACCCGCTGCATTTATAAATCATAGAATCCCTACAATGTGGAAGCAGGCCATTCAATTTCTCCAGAACTTCCTGTTTTTATAGACAAAGACTGATGCGCGAGTGACTGAAATATTTAATAGATTTACAGGCCTGGCAACAAGGCTACCATGCAATGTAAATGACCATTGGATAATTAGACGTCACCTTAGCACAGATTTTTATCCAGAGCTCGAGCTGGGGCATCCAGAGGTTTTGTGAAATGGGCCTGCTTTGTTTTCCATTGCTGCATAAAAAGAAGCCATTGAACATCTGGATATCGCACTGATAGATGCACATTTCTATCACTAAGGTCAAATCCCTTGCCATCGTGGTTGAGGATCGCAGTAATCAAAGGGGAAGAACACTGAAATGGTCTCGCTATCTTTCCTTCAGCACATCATTCAGATTGCTCAGGGACTGATTCTGTGGGGAGTGCCAGTAGGCTCTGCCAACCCACCCAATCTCAGGAAGAATGCATTTGTCCTCCATGCCACTCCAGCTACATCATCACTAATGTCTATCAGCCCACTGGAGCAGTCTACTGCTGCTGCTTGTCAAACTGAGGTGCCAAAATCAAAAAATGGACCACTTACAGCCAGAAATGCTGAGGGTTTCCTTGGAAGGCAGATCACCCACACCGACAAGGACTCTGGATACCTTCACAGCATCTTGGGCCACAAAAGCAATGATTACAAAACTCAATGGTTTGCTCAGTCACATTTCATGTGGTAGCATAGTTTCTATTGTGTACATGGGCCACACATGTGTTGAATCATACTCTATACAATCAAACGATAGCAATAATGATTCTATAAAACATCAAAACTCAGAGCAGGAATAGGCCATTCGGCCCTTTGAGTCTGCTCCTCCATTCAATATAATCATGGTTCATCCTCTATCTCAATGCCATCTTCCTGCTTTAGTTTCACCCTCTCCCCCCTCCCCCCACCACTCCCGATTGATGCCTTTAAAATCTAAGCATTTAAAAATGTATTTTTTGAATATATTCAGTGACCCAAACAACACAGCTTTTGCTGGTAGGAAATTGCACAGATTGATCACTCTCTGAGTGCAGTAATGATTCCTCAGTTTATCCTGAGATTTTTTACCCCTGGTTCTAGACTCCTCAACCAAGGAAGCCAGCCTCCATCTAGTCTATCCAGCCCTGATGGAATTTTATATATTTCAAAGAGATCCTCTCTCATCCCTCTAAACTCTAGTGAATGTGGGCCCAGTCAAACCAATCTCCCCTCATATGAGAGTGCTGCCTTCTCATTGAAACACATACATCCTTTCTCAGTTATGGAGGCCAATACTCAAGTTGCAATCTTAGCAAGACGCTGTATCATTGCAGCAAGACATCCCTACACCTGAACTCAAATCCTCTTCAATGAAGGTGAACGTACCGCTTGTCTTCCCAATTGCTGCACCTGCCTGTTTAACTTTATTGGCTGGTGTGCAAGAACACCTAAGTCCCTTTGTTAATCCACACTTCCTAGTATTTCACAATTTACTAGCTCCATTCCTGCCTCTGACCTGCCCGTCTCCTCTCCACCTATCCGTTCCTTTATCCATCTTCTATCTGCCTCCCCCCACTTTTATTTATTTCAGAGTCCCCTTCCCCTCCCCCATTTCTCAAGAAGGGTCCAGACCTGACACGTCAGATTTCCTGCTCCTCTGATGCCGCTTGGCCTGCTGTGTTCATCCAGCTCCACACCTTGTGATCTCAGATTCTCCAGCATCGGCAGTTCCTACTATCTCTACATGTATATAGTCAGTAGCACCCTGCACCAAGGACAAGCCTGGAATTTGTGTGAATTTGTCTGCTGCTTTGTCTGCTCGCTGGCAATAGAGAAAGAAGTGTATTCAATTCCCTTGGAGTACAGAGTTCAGTGTCTTTTCTTGGAGATATACTTGGAGATGTTACTAATGCTTACTTCTACAGCATGGAAGGAGCCAAGCACAAAAATGTTCATGGTTACAGCCATCTTCTCCCTGCTCTGAGGCGAGACCTTTGGTGATAATATATGATGGATGAACACACACTTACAGAAAATTGATTCCTGGGTGTTTACCCACAGAGCATTTATCTGCATGACTCGCTCATTGCCTTAAGCTACAGAAAACTGGAACTATACAAACCTCTTTGAAGGCTAAAGTGCAAGGAATGCAAAAGTTCAAAAATGTATACCCAATTATATTCCTGCTTTTTCCCCTGAAGACTGCACCACATTTTCAGCTGTGGCTTAGTGGGGGGCTTCCCTGTTTCTGAGATAGAAGGTTGTGGATTCAAGTCTCACTTCAGAAACTTGATGCATTTCTGCCCTTCAGATCTAATGTTAATCAGTCTGTCCTGTGCAGTTGTAAAGGATGCCGTAAGACTGTTGGGAGACCAAGTAACAGCTGCGGTAGTGTCACCTGTGGCTCAAGCTAATGCATTGGAAACGGTTCCAATCCTACAATCCCAGCTGGTGGAATTCAAATGTAATGAATAATACCTGAAGTTGAAAGCTAATCTTGGTTACAGTGATCAATTTTTGTAGAAAAAATGCATTTGGTCCATCAATGTCCTTCAGGGAGGTTTGGTTTGGGGTACCTGAGATTCCACACGCACAGCCATGAGGTTGCTTTTATGTCCCCTCTGAAATGACCGAGCTCAGTTCAAGGGCAGTCTGGATGGGTAACAAATGCTGACCTACCATATCCACTTCCCTGGAAGAATAAATATTTAAAAAGATCTGACCTTGCGGAGGAGTCGGAGAGTGGGTGTCAACAATCTGATCTCTGATTAAAATTGCTGACCCTGGTTAGACTTAGAGTATTTCTAGTGGATCAGCTTATGGCCTTCTGCCTCTAACTACCTTGAACAACTGCCACTCTTCGCCACCCCCTCCACTGAACCCCCACGTCAAACAGGCGTTTGTTTTCTCCTCATTTCTATTATTTCAAACATGTTAACTACAGGTTTTAAAAGAAAATTACAAGAAGAAATTGAGAAAAAAGATAATAAAAACTCTTTTTAAACATTCCTTTAATTCCCTGGAGATAAACTGTTAATTTCTAGAATCTTCAGGGCAATCTTGGAAGAATTTGCTAGGATATCTTTGCCTGTGGTATCTGATCTGTCACCCACAAAAAAAGCCACAATCATTGTCAACAGGGCACCTTTGATAAATAGCTTTGAATCTTAGCCGTGCTGCTGGCTTTGTGGTTTGCAGTTACAGTGAACTGCTACTTGATGCTGAAATGTTCATACTTTGCTAAATTTGTTTAAACAAATACTTGCACAACGCCTGTCCTGGCATGCACAAAGGACTACAAATAATGTTTGTTTTGTGAAAGGAGTTCAAGATTCAGGATAGCACAGATAAGTGTTTTTTTGCTTTGTGTGCTTGCACTCTGACCTGGGCAAAAGAATAAAAATGGGACTAGCTACAGAGGCACTTGAAACCGGGTTCATGACTCCAGTCTTGTTAAAAGTGCACCTCACGAACATGTTCTACAAAAATTCAAATCTGGCTGCTGGCCAAATTTATACAGAAGTTATTTTTTTGGTTGTTTGAAACTCATACAAGTTGAAGCACTCCAGTTAAACAAATTGCTGAACATACCATCGAGCCTTACTGAAGGCTTTGGCTGTCACCTACATCCCAGAATTTTTTAAACGTTTAAATTAATGAAGAGACATATGGTACGATGATAAGCAAATCCTATTTTCACCTCTCAGCTTCGAGTTCCTTGTGGGTTCAAGACTGTAATACCAAGTTGCCACAAATCTCTGGTTTCGGAGGGGCAGGGAGGATATGTGGTACGGAAATGGAATTTGCCCGTTGGCCATGTGCGGACCAGAAGTTAGATGATGTCACAGATTCAAAGGCAAAGACGGATCATCAGAGTGGAGTCAGGAATGTTTTGCTCTGCCTCTAACTCCTGTCATATGTAAGGTAGAAAGTCATGCTATACATTTTCCTATACACTTTGACGAAGGTTAGAGTTTCTGTGGGTACTTTTAAGAAGCATTAGTTAAGAAAAAGAACTTGATTTTCAGCCAAGCTGAGAGTCTGACAGTCAGGTGTCTGTGACCCCATTACAGGATATAGTTTTGATCTGTAAATGCTTTAATAGCTTGAGAGCGAGCTGTGCACCCAGAGTTACCAAGTGCCTGCAGACCAAGGACAATAAATCCAGACAAAGGTCCACATCACTGACTTTCAGAGGACAGGCAACACATTGAAGGGCCAGCAAATGGACAATTGAAAGGAATTGTACCCAAAGTGCCTGGGCGAGAAAAATTTCTCATTATGAAGTGACTAATTTAGTTGTTCCTTGAATGACACCCAATAGCAGTGTATTATTGTGTGCCAGAATGTTTGGGCATTCATGATCATGAGTCCATTAAAAGGTTCCTCAAGGACTTTAATAGGTTGGCTACTGCGTAACCCAACCATCCTTGCTTTGTAAATTCCAGCATGTTCCAGAGGCAGTGGGACATTAACAACTGAGAGATCAGAGTTCAAAGTGTGTCCACTCATGGTTTTGGCTCCATACGCAATTAAAAACGTTGACCCAGGTGTCTTGTCTCAATCATAAAAGAGGATAATTTGACTCATTCTTATATTAGTGCAATTGAATACAGAAAGTTAACAGAAGTCCATAAAACGTAGGGGCAGAAGTATGCCATTCGGCTCATCAAGTCTAGCATTCAATGGGCTCATGGCTAATTTGATAATCCTTAACTCCAGTTTCCTGCCATTTCCCCACAATCCTTGATTCGCTTACTGATTAAAAATCTGGGATCTCAGCCTTGAATATACTTAATGACCAAGTCTTGACATCTCTCTAAAGTCAAGAATTCCACAGATTATTTACCCTTTCAGAGAAGAAATTCCACCTCATTTCAGCCTTAAATAGACAACTCCTTACTATGGGGTTAATGTGCTGTGGTCCTAGACTCTCCCACAGGAGAAGCAACCATTCTGCATCAGTCCTGTTAAGCCTCCTTAGAATCTTACATATTTCAATAAAGTTTCTTCTCATTATTTCAAACTCCAATGAGAAGGCAAAGTCAGAAGTCACACAACACTAAGTTATAGTACAAAAAGTTTACGTGAAATCACAAGCTTTCAGAGCACCTGTCAACCTCAGTCCAATATCAGCACCTTCAAATCTAATGAGGAGGATGCCCAATGTACTCAATCACTCCTCATAAGAAGTTCCTCCATATCTGGTATCAACATAATGAACCTTTCCTCAACTGTCTCCAAAGCTGATTTATCTTTACTTGAATAACGGGCCCCAAAACTGTTCACAGTATCCCAACTTTCATCTGTTCAGTGCCTTGTATGATTTTAGAATGGTCTCCATATTTATACTCCAGTCCTTTTCTTAATTCACAGGATGAGGACAGCGCTGGCTAGACAGCATTTATTTCCTAATCCTAACCGCGCAGAGAACAGTTAAAGCTTGTGTGCTTGGAGTCACGTGTAGGCCAGACAACATAAGGATGGCCATTTCCTTCCCCAAAAGGTATTTGTGAACCAGGTGGGCTTTTCATGACAATGGTTTTATGGCTATCAGTAAACTCTTAATTCTAGACTCTTATTAAATTCACTGTCCAGCATTGGGGGTCTCTGAAGTAACAGTCCAGCAATAATACCACAAGGCCATCATATCCTCTTAAATAAAGGCCAATAAATTTCACTTGCCTTCCCTGTTTCCTGCTGAACTTGTACATGATGTTTTTGTGTGATTCATGCATGAGGACTCCCAAGCTGTCGCTTTTTTGCGGTCTTCCTTCATTTAAATGATATTCAACTACTCTATTCTTCCTGCCAAGGTACAGGCAAACTCACATTTTCCTGTATTATATTTCATCTACCAAGTTTTTGTTTGCTTTCTTCACCTACATATATCCTTCTGCTAAAAGAGGATGCACTGAAACTCAGCTACCAATCAATACAGTTGTGTGACCTCTTGTTCCAGTTAATTATTCTGTTAAAATCATGAAAGACATTTGCCTAAGTAGAACATTATCTCATGTATCTAGGCACTTAACCACCAAGCATCACTGCAGCCCACCACCTCCCCTGTGCCCACCCCATTATAACCTCTTACAACCTGCACCTCTGCTAGTCACCCAATTGCAATTATTTACTTGACTGTTCAATTCCTATCAGGCCATCTCCTCAGGAGTGGTTTGGGAAATGAAAGATAGTGGGAGTAATTAAATTAGGAGAGAAGGTGTGGGTGCTGATCATATTCTGTACTGACCCTCCAATCCTCCTCCAACATCCTTCACTTTGAGGGCAGTGAAGATCAAAGTCAGATTTTCAGCTAAAGCAGAGTAATTCAGAATTCCCTCAGTGTGTAGGGGGTACCATTTGCCATGAAGGGAGGCCACCCTATAAATATTTGGCCTGCGTAGATGAGCTGCTCTCCTCATCAGACAACTTGCAGAACACAGAGGCACCATCTCCGCCACCCCTGTCATAAAAGCTTCCCCATTTACCATGCCCCTCCTACTCTCCACAAGAATCACCCTATCTCTCGAGGGTTTTAGTTAAGAGGAAAGGCTGGGATTCTTTTCATTGGAGCATAGGAAGTTGAGAGGTGACATTATAGAGGTTTATAGGGTCATGAGGGGTTTAGAAAAGGTAAATAGCAGGTGCCCATGCCCGCGGTGGGGATTTCAAGACTGGGGGGCATATTTTTAGGGTGACAGAAAAACAATTTAAGAAAGATGTGAAGGGCATTTTGTTTTTAACACAGCGATGTGATTAGTTTGTGGAATTAGCTTCCAGAGGAAATGGCAAATGCAGGTGACAGTTAAAATGTTTAAAAGACATTTGGATAAGGACATGAATAAGAAAGGTTTAGAGGGATATGGGCCAAATGCAGGCAGGTGAGACCAGTTTAGTTTAGTATTATGGTTGGCATAGACTGGTTGGACTGAAGGGTCTGTTTCCATGCTGTCTGACTCTATGACTCTATGACCTGGGTTTACCAGATTGGCCTCACTGACAGTGAGGATCTTCCCTGCTCTCTGAGGCCTTCTCTATGATGGCCTCTACTGTCCCAAAGAAGATCCTTAGCCCTTCTAGAACTGATAAGTGCCAATCCCTATAATTGACCTGCAGCTCCTTCAGGGCAGGGATTCTGCCATTAAAGAGTTGGAAGACCCAAAGCCAGACAGCTACGTACCAGACTGATATAGGAGCCTCAGTAAAGCAACAGTGTTGAGGGTCCTGACTTTCTCCATCAGTGATCCAGGACACCACCATTAAATTCATCTAAAATGAATGTAGAAGAATGTATTTGCTCACAAACTGACAGGCACGTCACTAGTGACCAGCAAAGTCAGACATCAGGCTGGCTTTTGTCAACAGCTTTTCAGTATCAACATTGTATCTGGAGCTGGGCACAACTTCTGCTTTTGCTTCTTTTGTCTTTTCTCCATGTAGTTATAGATAACATGCTAAATGCTAGCAAAGTGCCACATAACTGGCTGTCAAATAACAGACAGAAGCAATTATCTCCCAAGTTAATTATCAGTCTCATTGTGACAGGGGTCAAATGCAATTTAATCGTTTAATCACTTCATTGCTGAAAGGGGAGGAAATCACGAAGGAATCACCTGGAGAGTAACCTCATATACCAGCTGGCACATGTTGGCACAAACCCTCGATAGCTTCAGAGCAAGCAACTTCCAAGTCCTTTTGGCTGGCAATGGAGCAGGGCTTAGGAGGGAATAGCCTGCTTGTAGAATTAAAATTATTGCACATCAGCTGGAATTTTGCAACATAGCCTTCTTAGCATTTAACTTTACCAACCAGGATGTTGGGAATTCAGTGAATTCCACACAATTCAAGTCAATTTGTTGGACAAGCATGCCTTAGTTGGCTGTACTCCTGCTTCTGAATCAGAAAGTTGAGGGACTTTTCTTACGTCTTTCTATGCAATGTTATGACTGTGACAGGGTGAAAATGCTGATAATCAAACTTAAAATACCCCACCGTCTCACCATCAGTGAAAACACGTTTGTTCAATTCCTACAATGACCACTTGCTTCTCTTCTGTACTACTGCCCAGAACAAAACAAATGTTCACCAAGCTTCTTTAAAGAACTGAAAATAACCCAGATTACAAGGTTTAGAGCTAGATGAACACAGCAGGCCAGGCAGCATCAGAAGTGGAGGAAAACTGACATTTCGGGTCTGGACCCTTCTTGGGGGAGGGGAAGGGAGCTCTGAAATAAATAGAGAGCGGGGGTCGTGATAGAAGTTGGTAGTGGAGCAGACAGTTGGAGAGAAGACAGACAGGTCAAGGAGGCAGGGATGAAGCTATTAAGGCGATGCAGATAGGGAGTTGGGATGGGGGTTGGTCAGTGAGGAGGGAGGGGTGAGCAGGTGGGAATCCAATTATTAGAACAAAATTTATTCTTAAAGCAAGTGGAAAACATTGATTCACATACAAGGAGTGATCAGTGTGGAAGCCAGTGTAGGCTAAGTAGCATACTGCAACCATTGTGTGGAACTCATACTGCAATTTTTTTTCACAGTTTGTTTATTAACCATTAAAAATGTTCAATTATGCTATCTTACATTTACAGGCATTTTACCTGCTCAAATAAACACAGTTATTTGCTTGGCTCAGAAGTCTGGAGACCTATTTAGACATGGCATTACATACACCACATATATTACATGACTGAGAGAGGACAGTCATAATTTATTCACCCCTTTGTTGACAGCTTCTCACAGCTATTTTTATTTGTTCCCAAAGGTTATATATGACATTCAACTTGAGATGTTATTCCAGGTGACATGTACAAATTAATATAAATCAAGTTATCCAAGAAATCTCTTTTTAAACTATTTCTAACTTTACACTTAATCCAGTTCATGAGCCTAAATCTACATTCATAGTCAGTGCTTGAAGCCTGGAGTGTTACACAAATTTCTGGAAGAATAGACATTTCTTGAAACTGATTGCCTTCTAGAGAATAGTTCGCCAAATCGCTGAATGTCTGAATAGAATTCATCGTGACTCCTTCCACAACCATAAATTTTAAATCATAGTATTCCTCGTGTATCTTTGTGGCCACACATTCATCACAGTTTGGTATAAAAGTGGAATATTGATGCGCAATACTGTCATTTCCAAATTTGTAATCAGCTGTCTTAGCAATATTAGCCTGGTCAAATGCATGCCTCTCTCATAATTCTCCATCTTGAAGTTTGCCTTCCAGGAGGTCACACACCAATTGAATGAATTGAAGAATTGCAGGAGTGCCCATTTCATTGTTGAGAGCAACCAGCACCTTCTTAACTTTATCACTGCAATACATGCATTCACCTAGAGACTGAGTTTTCAGTTTATCGAACTTGGTCTATGCAAATTGCATAACTTCAAAGGTTGAAACAATGTCTCTGCCAGAAGTTGCACAATGATACCAGTTTACCAAGACTATTATTCAGAACTATCAATGCAATATGATATTGTAGTTTTGTGAGCATTTTCAGGTAACATTTGCTTGTTGGATTGTTGCATTGGTTCACTTGGTCTCTGTTGTACGCAAACAAGACTATAGTTTTGCATTAATACACTCAATGCGAAGTGTCTTGACAGTCACCTCACTTCATTCAGAGTTTCAAATGGTATTGTATCACACTCTGAGACTTTGGCAAAATCTTCAAGCCTCTCTGCACATTTGACCTGTGGAATATTTTATACATTGTTCTTGGAAAATATTTCAACATCTCGCCTGTTTGACACCTGTGTCCAAGCAACACTTATTCCCAGATCTTCTCTGAGAGCAATGTAATGTTGTTCTGACTGTTTGATTTTGTATCACATGATTGCAACTACGCCATTTTCCTTTCCCAGGATAACATATAAATATCATCTTCTTCTGTAAATTAAAGGCACTGTGCACAAGGAATTTTCATAATTGCTGTCGCAATAGACACACAGTCACAAGGAATCAGTTTCACAATTCCTACAAAGATAGTCTTGTAAGCAGATTCAGATTTTGGTTGAATCTTAAGGCAGAAAAGCAACATTTTTTTGAACTGAAATGATTGTACATCAAGGTATGAAAATGTAATTTGTACAATTCATCTGGAAATTGTCTCTGTACAACAAAGGCAATGTGTTCTTCAAATTCCAAGGTATATTTCTTGCAGTACAAACTCTCAGTAGTTGCTGTGTAGTTCAACATGTGATCAGGAATGTCTTGCACAGAAAGCATAGACATGTCTATCTCGACTGCAAGGATTTATTATCAATGAAAACACCCTCCAATTGGAATTAGCCTTTTTGCACTTGATGTTCCACCCTCACCATATGATCTCATGGTGTTTTGGAGCTTGAAGACTCATTTGTGTTTCCTTTGGACATATTTTACATTTATCAAGAAAGCAAAGTTTTAAATATGAAATAGAAATGTAACTTGATACTTGTATCATGTGTTATTTCCATCTGGAATGGCTGCCTGCTTCCTGGACCTGGTGTCTGATCCTCCTCCACTGTGCTGAGAAGCTTGTAAACTCCCCAGGGGTTCTTGATACTGTCCCTCCAGCTTTCATCTCAAATCCCCAATTGGTCGTGATGTGACCTGACTTCTTCCCTTCCCAGAGCCTGCTTCAATGATTGCAAACTTTTACAATTTGTCTGGAGCTCTATGTCATGGTGTGATCAAGTGGGGAGTTCAGTGTTTAGGCATTCATGGGGCATGCGTAGGTTTCAATTTTCTGGTGTACAGCTGCATTTACTTGCATCTTAGAGTGAGGGGGATGGCTGTGATCCAGAATCAAAACTATCACCCTTGTTCATCCCACACACAGACAAACTCTTAAAACACAAAGACTGAAATCTTTGGAGGAACGATAGTTCTTTTTAAATATAAAAGGCAAAAGGGAAAAAACCTGATGCCTGTATGCTATGGGTATGGAAACAAAGGCAATTTCTCACATCCATTGGATTTCATGTCAATGAAGCAGCCACAGACTGATGGCAGGTGTCCAGCTCTGATTATAATCAGCTTGGGTTTACGTCTTTAGGAATTGGTCATTGCCCGCTTCGTCCAGTTTTGCCAGGTAGACAAAAATACGGATAATTAGAAACTTGATCGGGGTCCCAGGCACATCTATTGAGAAAATTATTTTAGAAGAGTCTTGCACCTCCTTGGCTCCTTCTTGACACTGACTGGTTGGTCTATGAACAGAACTCAAGACCAAGCAAATATTGGGATAGAGGCCTACTTGTCCTTGGTCTTTCAGTAATTAAGACAATGAGCCTCATGCCTTATTTCCTTGAAAATTTTGCTTGACTGTTTTCTCCAAAATCAGCATGTTTAAACCGGTTGTTTCACTTCTAAGAATTCACATGTTAAAAACCATATACAATCCAGAGAATGTCCAAATAATTCAAAATCTTCACAGGCGGTCCTTAAACATAAATATGTGACCCCAACTATGTATTTCCAACAATAGTTCACACACAGCACAAGCGATCATTGTCACGACATTTATAACAGTTGCAAGTTTCATATGTACTAACACATACATGGATGTTTTGCATATATGCCTGGCATCTGCTTGAAACTTGTTTCTTGTTGAGGAAGAGTAAGGAGAGAGAAAGAGGGATGGCATTTGCATTTCAAAGCATTTACATTTGCATGCAATATGTACGTGATATGGCATTTGGGGAAGGCTTTCACTGGTGAGACCAGTTGGTAGCTGATAGTGCTCCCATTAGGGCTGCGCTAGTAAAAATGAGGGTCTACATCACGTTCACAATTTTCATGTTCGGCTTCACTGTTGTCACATGAGATTTGTTAAGACTAATTTAGGCAGAGAACTAAATGTACCGACATGCCTCATGCTTGGCACGCATTGATGGCTACAGGGAAGCTACAAATATTCCCCTTATTGTGTATATTTTGTTTCTAATGAAAGTTCATAGGAGTGTCTAGTTTTGCATACACCAAACTGTGAGTTTCACAGCTGGCCCACTCTTCTGTACACTGTAAAGGAGGTTGTCAGAGATTACTCTCAGAGTTAATAATTGAAACATTATGGGTAAACTCAAAAGGACGCTGCCTACCAACAATGGAAACATATTTGAACAGTACTGTCACATTTATACTCTTTTCCTTGCGTTGACTGATGGTTCCCATCATAATGCGCCCCAGCCACAGCAAGGACATGAGGGCTTTTCCACTTTATTCCAATTTTTTTCATATTCTTGCATGGAATATGGGCATCACTGGCATTTGTCGCCTATTCCGACTGCCCTTAAACTGAATGGCCTGCTAGGCAATTTCAGAGAACTGTTAGAATCAACCACATTTTTGTGGATCTGGAGTCACATGTTAGTTAGACCAGGTAAGGATGGCTGACTTCCTTTCCTAAATGACATGAATGAACTGGTTGGATTTTTACAACAATCAATGATTGTTACATGGTCCATTAAACCATCCTCCAATTCCAAATTTCATTGATTTTGAATTTCACCATCTGCTATGGTGGGATTTGAATCTATGACCCCAGAACATAAGTCTTGGCTTCTGGATTTCTAGTCAAGTAGCATTACCACCATGTCATTGCATTTCCGTAAATGGGCTGATCTCCATCCTTTGTCCTCCCTTGGATTTGTCTTCCAATGAATGGTCCATGCCCCTGAACTCCAATCCATAACATCCCCCCAACAACTGGCTCATCCTCACTGGTCCTGAGCCTCCAATGCAGCAGGGCATTCTCCCATGCCCCTCCCTTATGCTGTGGAGTTAGACTAAGAAAGCTGCTGATCTTAAACACAACTGCACAAGATCAATAAAAGTGATCTGTGTGATTTTTAAGCAAATGTGATCTGGTTGGTGTGAGATTCTCATGCACCGTAAACTTCAACTGAAAAGTAAGATTTTATTGCAAACAGTTTCACTTTGATAAATATTCCTGGCATGCAAATAAATGACAAGTATGTATTCACCACAGGCTAGCATGATGATCATCATGTTGCAAACAGATTGCTCACTTTGTCTCTGCCTCCCAACCTATCATCAACAATTCAAAATCAAGCACTTTTTGATCGGATCATCCCAACCGTATGTTTCCTACCCTTGTAACTCCATAAATCCATTTGAATTCCGACACATACAGTATAAAAGAGGTTGATGCTGGAAGACCATGCACTAGTTACCAGGCAGGAGTTCATTTTGCATGGCTTGAACTGTACAGCAACAGCTTTGCTCAACCACAGATTCCAGGCCAGCATCTGTAAACCAAATTATTTCCATCAGAAATAATTTTTCAAAGCATCTTGTTTCCCAGAAATACAGAATAAAGCCAGCACTGTACCTTCTCCTGGAAAGGCCCTTTACAGTCTATGACTAGCTCCTGTTGCTACTTCCTGATCTGCTATCTCAATTTCAGCCACAGACACTACTGTGCTATTCATTCTCATCGACAGCTGAGTCAAACTTTCCCTATGTGGAGGTTAACACAGGAGAATTCTCAGTGCTCAAACTGAAAATATCTAACAGTGGTCACGGTCCCTCGACAGATATAATTGTAACATACGTAGTGTAGTCTCATGAGATAAGATCTGAAATAAGCAAACCATGTTTCCAATATCAGCTGTTGCTCTATAGTAGTACACTGGCCTCTAAATCAAATCGTACCGTTTCTGAATTTGAGACCTTCTGCAAAGACATCTGCATAAATCTAGGCTGACATTGAAAACATGTCCTATTGGAGGTGACATCTTTTCAATAAGATGTTAAAAACAATGTCCATTTGCCCTCTCAGATGTATGTAGAAGATCCCAGGGTATTATTTCAATAAAAAAGCGTGGGAGATTCTTTCTAACAGTAATATAAAACAAAGAACTGAGGATGCTGGAGAACTGAAATAAACTAAAGCATAAATTGCTGAAGGAACTCAGGAGGCTTGGCAGCATCTGTCGAGAGAGAAACCTGACACACATTTTCCAGTCCAGTCACCTCTCTTCTGAAGGCCATGAAGAGGGGACACAGGAATCGAAACGTTAACTCAAGTTTCTCTCTCCACAAATGCTACCAAGCCTATCTTTCTAGAAAGGGATTTTAGAAGAGTCTTGCAATTTCTGGACACCTTTGTGCTTTATTTATGGTGAGGTTGTGGGGAGTGTGGAGCCAATGGGGGAGCTGCGGAGTGGACAGTCCCTGCAGAAAGCGGACAGGGGTGGAGAGGGAAATACCTTTATTGAGGTGGGGTCTGACTGTCAGTGGCGAAAGTGTTGGAGAATGATGTGCTATATTCAGAGATTGGTGGGGTGGTATGTGAGGACTAAGGGGGCTGTATCCTTATTGTTGTTGGAAGG
The DNA here is from genome assembly GCF_030684315.1 of Stegostoma tigrinum. NCBI lineage: Eukaryota > Metazoa > Chordata > Chondrichthyes > Orectolobiformes > Stegostomatidae > Stegostoma > Stegostoma tigrinum. Next base: position 38,274,189 of record NC_081357.1, read on the forward strand.
ACAGGGTTTGAGGGCAGAAGCAGAGGAAATGTGGAAATGCAGTTGAGGGCATCCTTAATAACAGAGGAGGGGAAATGATTGTCCCCAAAGTAAGATGATATCTGGAAGTCATTGAATCATGCAGTAATACAACATGTAAACAGGCCCTTCAGCCCAAACTCATCCATGCTGACTATGATGCCCACTCAACCAGTTCCAATTGTCCTCTGTTAGTCCACATCCCTCTAGGCTCTTCCTGTCCACGTACCAACCAAATGTTTTTTAAATGTTGCTACTGCGCCTGCCTCAACCACTTTCTCTGGCATCCCATTCCATATACGCACCACTCTCTGTGTGAAGGAGTTGCCCCTCATTCCTTCTTAAATCTTTCCCCTCTCACCTTGAACCTAAGACCTCTAGTTTTCAATTCCCCATCCCTGGGCAAAAAAAAAACTATATGCATTCATCCTATCTATGCCCCTCGTGATTTTACACAACTCAATCATGTCACCCCTCATTGTCTTATGTTCCAAGGAATAAAGTCCGATCGTGGCCAACGTCTCCTTACAACTCAATCTTACTAACCCTAGCAACATCCTCATAAATCTTCTTTGCACACTTTCCAATTTAAACACATATTTCCTACAACAGGGTGACCAAAACTGTACACGATACTCCCAGCTCCCATACTCAAAGCCTCAACTGATGAAACACAGCATGCCAAGTACCTTCTTCACCACCCTGTCCACCTGTGACGCTGCTTTCAATGAACCATGCACTTGTACTCTGAGGCCCCTCTTTTCCACAACACTCCTCAGGGCCTTACCATTTACTGTGTAAGTCCCACCTTGGGGTTTGACGTTCCAAACAGCACCTCACACTTATCTGTATTGAACTGCATTTGCCAATCCTCAGCCCAATTCCCCATCTGATCAAGATCTCGTTGTAGTTTTGATAACCTTCCTTGCCATCAACTATACCTCCTAATTTTTTATCATCCTCTAGCTTACTAATCATACCTTGTACATTCACATCCAGATCATTCACGTAAATAACAAATAACAAAAGTCCCAGCATCAACCCCTGTGATGCATCATTAGTCACAGGCCTCCTGTCTAAGAAACAACCTTCAACCATTAACCTTCTGCTTCCTCCAATGGAGCCAATTTAAATCCAATTAGAGAAGGTAGGATCTGCAGATGCTGAAAAATCTGTAATAACAAGGTGTAGAGCTGGATGAGCACAGCAGGCCAAGCAGCATCAGAGGAGCAAGAAAGCTGACGTTTCGGGCCTAGACCCTTCTTCAGAAGATTTTTTCTGAAGGAGGGTGTAGGCCTGAAATGTCAGCCTTCCTGCTCCTCTGATGCTGCTTGTCCTGCTGTGTTCATCCAGCTCTACACCTTGTTATCTTTGAATCCAATTAGCTAGCTCTCCCTGGATCTCATGTGACCTAATCTTCATGACTAGCCTGCTGCACAGGACTTTGTCAAAGGCTTTACTAAAGTCCATTTCGATAACACCCACTGCCCTACCCTCACCTATCCTCTTGGTTAACTCTTAGAAAAGTTCTAGAAGATTTGTCATGCTTGACTTCCTACGCACAAATCCATGCTGACTATCCCTAATCAGACCTCACCATCCAAATGTTGGTAGATCCTGTCCCTCTGTATCCTCTCCAATAACTTGCCTACCACTGATGTCAGGATCACAGGCCTATAGTTCCCTGGCTTGTTTTGGCTACCTTTCTCAAACAATGGAATAACATTAGCCACCCTCCAGTCTTCCAGAACTTTACTGGCCGCTAAAGATGAAGCAAAAACCTCTGCAGGGCCCTGTACAATTCCTTCCCTAGCCCCCCAGAAAACCCAAGGATGGACTTGATCAGGCCCAGGGGATTTGTCCACTGCCGTAAGACTGAGGAGAAATTTTCATTAAAAATCTCTCCATCTCCTGTGGCTCCATGCATAGCCAGCCATGCTGATCTATAAGGGAGCCTATTCTCTCCCTAGCCACCCATTTACTCTTAATATAGCTAAAGAGCCTTTTGGGATTATCTTTAACCTTACCTGCCAGATCCATCTCGTACCCTCTTTTTGCTCTTCTGATTTCCCTTTTAAGTGTGCTCTTACACTTTTTATAGTTATCTAGAATGCCTCATTCTGGGAGCAGAGGCAGAGAGATTGTGAGTATGGGGCCTCACTTTTGCAGTAGGGTGAGTGAGAGGAGGTGCAGTTGAGGTAATTGTGGGAGTCGGTGGGTTTGAAATGGATGCCAGTGGTGAGTTTGTTACTGGAGATGAGGACAGACAGGTCCAGGAATGTGAGGGAGGTGTCAGAAATGGTCCAGGTGAATTTAAGGGTGGGGTGGAAGGTGTTTGCAAAGTTGATGAGCTGTTCAAGCTCCTTGTGGGAGCACAGCAGCACCTATACAGTCATCAATGTAATGGAGAAAGGGAAGAGGGATGGTGCTGATGTTGTTGCTGAAGAAGGACTGTTCCAAGAATCCCACAAAGAGGCAGACATAGCTCAGGCCTATGCGGGTGTTCATGGGCCACTCCTTTGGTTTGTAAGAAGTGGAAAGAATCAAAGGAAAAATTGTTGATGGTGAGTACCAGTTCTACCCAGCGAATGAGAGCGTCAGTGGAGGGGAGCAGGTTGGGCTTATGGGAAAGGAAGAAGTGGAGGGGTTTTAGTCATCCTCATAGGGAACAGAGGTGTACAGGGACTGAACAGCCATGGTGAAGATGAGGTGCAGGAGGCCAGGGAATTGAAAGTTTTGGAAAAGCTGAGGCATCTGATGTGGTCTCCTCTATATTGGGGAGACCAAACACAGACTCAGGGAGCAGTTTACGGAATACCTGTGCTCTGTATGCACCAACAAACCTGACCTTCCCGTTGCCATCCACTTTAACTTCCCCTCCCATTCCCCTGGTGATATGTCCATCCTTGGCCTCATCCACTGTCAGAGTGAGGCTAAACGTAAATTGAAGGAACAACATCTCATATTTCACCTTGAGAGCTTACAGCCTAATGGCCTGAATATTGACTTCACCAGCCTCAAAATCTCCCCATCCCCAACCTGTCCATCTTCCGACTCACCTATCCGCTCCACCCTTCCCACTGACCAACCACAGTAACCCGTACCTGCATCCACCCATCTCCATCCCACCTAGTCTCCCCACAGTCCGACTCTCCCTCTCTCTAATTATTTCTGGGCCCCCCTCCCCCTCCCCAGTCCTGATAAAGGGTTTCGCCCCAAAACATTGATTTCCCTGCTCCTCGGATGCTGTCTGACCTGCTGTCCTTTTCCAGATCCTCATTTATTGACTCTAGCTTCCAGCATCTGCAGTCCTTACTGCCTCTAAAACTGGAGATCATAGGATTTATGTGAAATAAGGGAAATTTAAAAGGAGTCTGACTGTCAACTTTCTCACACAGAGGGTTGTGTGTGCTCAGAACAAGCTTCAGAACAAGCTTTTAATGCCATTACAAAGGCATCTGGATGGATATACCAATAGGAAATATTTAGAGGAATACTTGGCCAAGTGCTGGCAAATGGGACTCGATCAGTTTAGGATAAGTTTGACTGAAGGATCTGTTTCCATGCTGTCCAACTCTATGACATTATATTTTGTATTGTGTATTGTGACAATATTAATTAATGAGCTCAGAGTTAAAGTAGTTAGGGCTAGTAGAGACTGCGATATGATTGACTTTTACATCCAATTTGACAGGAAGAAGAATGGGGTTGAAATCTCCAGCATCTGCAATATTTTGCTTTTATATTCATGTTTCACCAATTTATCGGAGCTCTTTGATTGAGTAACATATGCTATGGATAGTGAAGAGCCTGTAGGTGCTGTGTATGTGGATTTCTAGAAACCATTTTATAATTTGCCACATGGCAGGTTATCCTTGAAAAGAAAAGCTCATAATATAGTGGGTTAACACATTCGCATGGATAGAACTTTGGCTGATTGGCAGAAAACAGAGTGCTGTACATTTATGGGTCTTTGTCTAATTGTAGAATGTGGCGAGTGGAGACGCATACAAGTTTGTGCCATGTTCTCACCCTTTTAAACTTTACCTCAATGATTCAGATGAGGGGAATGCAAAGATAGTAGTTAAATTCACAGATCACACCAAGCTAGGTAGGAAAGTATATTATGAAGAATACATAAAGCTTGTTGCAGATGGATAGAAGGTAGTTTGAGTGAGTGGGCAAACATCTGGCACATGTGGAAAAATGTGGGCTTGTTTATTTTTGGCAGAAAGAATGCTAAAGCAGAGTATTACTTAAAATGGAGAGTGACTGCCCAATTCTGAGATATAGAGCAATTCATGTGTTTGACTGACTGTGGCACACAATTTTAATATGCAGTTTTAGCAGGTAACCAAAAAACCCAATAAGCTGCTGTTCTTTGTTCCAAGGTGATTTGAATATGAAAGTATGGATATTCTGCTTCATTTATACAATGCATTGGTGAGACTCAATCACGGCATGTAATTTTGCTGTTTGTATTTCAGGAAGGATGTAAGTGCATTAGAGATTGCTCAGAGGAAGTTTGCCTGGAATGAATGGGTAGTTCTTTGAGGGAAGGTTGGAACGGCTGAGCTTATTTCCACTGGAGTTTAGCAGATTGAGGGACGATCCATTTGATGTGGAAAATATGGAAAGGATACTGAGACTTCTGGGTTAATCCAGAACTACATGGTGCTGTTTTGAAAGTATGTGTTGGCCTTAGAAGACAGAGCTATGGGGATTTTTTTTCTCTCAGTGGCCTCTGTAACTTTGCAACTGTCCACCTCAGAAGGTGGGGTGCATTAAAGGTATGGTTAGATAGATTCTTACGAGGAAAGAGAATCAATGTCAGATGTCAGAGGCAGGTTCTTTACTCAGAGAGTGGTAAGGGCGTGGAATGCCTTGTCTGCCAATATAGTTAACTCAGCCACATTAGGGGCATTTCAACAGGCCTTGGAGAAGCAGATGGATGATGATGGGATAGTGTAGGTGGATGGGCTTAGATTAGCTCACAGGTTGGAGCAACATCGAGGGCCGAAGGGCCTGTTCTGAGCTGTATTGTTCTATGTTCTATGTTCTATGTTGTAATGGTTTGGCGCGGATGGGAATGTGGAAATCGAAATACGAACAGATCAGCCATGAGATTGTTGAACGATGGAGCAGATTCTAAGGACCAAATAGTTTACTTCTACTCCTACTTCATATGTTCATGCACAATGTTTTGTAGGGGATTTTGGCACACTGTGCTGTGGAGCTAAGGGATTCAGGTTTATGAGCAATGATTATTCCTGGAAGGTAGCATTCTTTTTCTCTGTCGGCTACTTGTAACTAAATTTTAAAGCCTTAAACTTTAAACACAAAGAATTTTCTCCCAAGTTAACTTAACAGACTCATTGAGAGCAGGAGTTGAATACAATTTAGTTATTAAATCACTTCATTGCCAAAAGGCCAGGGGAGGAAATTACAAAGGAATCACCTGGAGATTTGCCCTCACACACTAGCTGGCATATGTTGGCACAAAGCATCGATAGCTTCAGAGCAAGCAACTTCCAAGCCATTTGGCTGGCTATGGAGCAGGGCTTAGGAGGGAATAATCTGTTTGTAGAATTAAATTTATCATACATCAGCTGGAAGTTTGTGAAGTAACCCTCTTAGCACTTATCTTTATCTGCCAGCATATTGGAAATCAAAATCAATTTCACTGCCGGTTGTGCTTCAGTTGGCAAAAGTCTTGCTTCTAAATTTTATTTCTGAAAAATCTACACACCTCACAAATGATCATGATTACACCATTTATATCAATTTTCAGCACTTTATTCTCTGCTTGGGATCTCTGCAGCCTTTTGGAGTTAATATCATGTTCAACAACTTTAGGGCTTGAGGCCTTGTCTTTACCCCATCCCCACACACCAGCCCTTGTTATCACATGGTCTACTACCACACAGAACCCATTATCAGCTATTAATAGCCCCTATTGGCAGGTACACATACCCTCAGGCCGACCTTTACCCACTCCTTTGCCTGTCCACCTGCTTTGTTTCTCTCTTTTGGTCCTATCTCTACCTAACTTTTACTCTCATCCTCCCCCCACCTCATCTACTTCATAAGTACCAACTTTTTCACAGTTACCATTTAGTTCTGAGGAAGGGTCAACTTGACCCAAAACTTTTTCTTTGATTTCTCTCCACAGGTGCTGATAGACCTGTTCCAACAATTTTTGCTTTTATTTACGACAATTGCAAGGTTCGTATAGATCTGTAGATATGTGGATTGTTCTCGTGTGCTTTTGTATCATCACCTTCCTGCTGGAAGGCTGACTCCCCCTAAGAAAAAGAAATGGAGAGAAAAAGAGAAGGACACATGGATTGTAATATATTGATAGAAACATTTGGAATGGGAGAGGGCTAATTTGACGATAGGATGATTACAGGACGAACAATGAGTATTAATAGTACTTGATATTACTTTAGACCATAAAAAAGACCCAGGCTAGCATTTAAGTCTAACAATCTTAGCTGACACTTCAGTGCAATTCTGAGGAAATGCTGCACAGAACAAGTGTGGTATGAGGTATTAAACTGAGGGCCTATCTGCTCTGTCAGGAAACCATAGACTTTTTTGAAGCAGAGCAGTGTCTTTGCTAATATTTATCCTTCAAACGAAAAAAAATCCCTTATCTTGTCATTATCACATTGCCGTTTGCGATAAGATAGCTGCATGAAAATTATTTACTGTGTTTCCTTCATTACAGCAGCGTCTACACTTCAACTGTACTTTGTTGATTGTGAAGCAGCTTTCAACGTTTGGTGGTTGTAAGAACTGTTGCAGAAATATAAGCTTTTCTTGTTAACTGCATGGTCAAAATATCTCGCTTTTCCATGGTTTGCCCTGCCAAAGCCAATACTGGTGAACTGTGGCAGGAATAACTTCTTCAAAGTATATTATTTGAATGCAATTTTCTTTGGTTTCAAACCATTTGGGTGCACCCCTCTTTACTAGGTGTGACTTTACTCAGCAAGCAAAGAGTAAGGTGTGAAATTCTAATTATCTGAAGGCCATACAGTGATAATCAAGTGTCAGGCTGCAGCTCAGCGCAGATAGTAACAACTGCAGCTGCTCGAGTCGAAGATTGTGTGGAGCTGGAGGAACACAGCAGGCCAGGCAGCATCAGAGGAGGAGGAATGTTGGCATTTTGAATCGGGACCCGTCTTTAGAAATGAAGTACTGCTCAAGCAGCAGTGTTCACCCAAACATCAAAAACAGGCGTCTGTTTTTAACTTATTTTAATTGCTGGGGACTCAATAAATATGGAGAGTGTGAAGGTTTTCATATTTTTGAGGGCTGAGGATATGTGTGTGGATACAAAGTCCAAATTTCTTGTGAGCCTCTTACTGAGGCACTAACTTCTCATTGGAATTGGTTAATTGATTGAGTTGCAAGTACTGAGATACAGTATAAAGTGTTGATTTGCATGCTATGCAGCCATGTCATATCATACAATGTGTATCAAGTTAGCAGAGTGCAGATTAGTGTTACAGCCACAGAGAAGGTGCAGAGAGAGAGAAAGAGAGAGAGAGAGAGAGAGCGAGAGACAGATAGACAGACAGAGAGAGATCAGAATTAACATTTGAGAGATCTGTTCAAAATTCCTGTAACAGCGGGAAAGAAGCTGTGCTTGAATCTATTTGTACATGTATTTAAACTTTTGTACCTTCTTTCTCATGGAAGAGGGTACAACATAGTATAACCAGGGTGGGAGGTGTCTTTATGTTGGTTGCTTTCCTGAGGCAACGAGGAGTATGGAGAGAGTCAATGGATGCAAGGCTGGTTTGGGTAATGGATTGGTCTGTGTTCATGACTCTCTGTCATTTCTTGCGGACTTGGGAAGAGCTTTTGCCATACCACGCTGTGGTGCATCCAGGTAGAATGCTTTCTATAGTGCATCTATAAAAAAGTGGTACGAGTAGAGACATTGTTGTACTTTCTCAACTGTCGTGTTGGTATAGTTCTACAGTTGTCAATGGTGGCAACAGGAGATGACACAGTTAAGGGTACGTAATAGATCAGAATCAATTTGGTCAACTACAGTTCAGTAGTGTTTGTGGAAAACATTTTTCTGATTTTTATGTGTGAGTAATATCAAAAACATCCATTCATTTTGGTGGGTTTATCAAAAATATGTTCACAAATTTTCTTGCACAATGAGCAGAATTTTTTTTAACAAGGTAAGATGTCCCTAAAACTCAACAGCTAGAGGAAATTACCTTGTTTGTTTATCAGAGATATTGTGCCATGCTCATACTATACCAGCTCATTGCATGTTGACAATATGCCTCATTTATGATGAGTCAAAGACTACAAAACCTCTCTCACTGATTTCTCTTTAATTTCCTTCAATTACTTACTGATTGAATGCAGTTGTACTAAAGCACCACATGCAGAGAGGAATTTACATAATGCTGGAAAGCTTTATATTCCCTCAGGCAGTGCAAAATTTAAGTGCCAACATTTTGGTAAAGACATCTGAAATTTGGAGAGTGGGCTCTGACAAGTAGATATTTAAGTTGCACTGAAAATTTGGAATTATAACATTTGCATAATACAACAGGCCTGGAAGACGTTCTGGTTCATCACTGAAACAAGACTTGTCAAGTCAGGCTACAAAGACCAGGCTGGTGTAGTAATGTACAGCTAAAAGCAATGTTATTTCTCACTTTTGTATTTCTTTTATGTGACAAAAAGGGCTGAATCTTACATCTTCTTGGCTAAGACCGAGTTGTGTTGGGTGTTTAGAAGGGTTTGTCATCCCAAGGCCTAACAATTTCCCTTGGGGCATTTCACTAAACTTACATCATTAATTACCTACCTCTTCCTGATGGTATAACCCTGCCTGTTCGATTCCAGCTTCATCTTACCCCAGAACAGCTCACCACTCAGCAGGTATCCACTGAAACACTGGCATTCCTCCCACTCGTGCCATTGTTAAAAGGCTGCTGTGCACCAAGACAAGCACTGGTGTTCCAAAGATGCCCTGCTCAGCCCAGGGCAATTTGTCAAAGTGTCTGAGAAGGGCTAGATGGTGCAGTAATTCTTTGACAGGGACTTGGCCTAGGAAGTGACTCTAAGGAGAGCTGTCTTTTTCTCTATCCCCTTCATAGTGCCATGCCACCAGAACCTTGACAGTGTGATCTGAGGTTGCCACAGAATTATGCCAATTCAATATTGTGGAGGAATGTCAGCAGCACTGGAAAATGGTGAATGACCTTCTCCATTGTGCCATGGTAAATGCCACACTCTTCTGTCTGCCACCTCACACTCTCTTTATCTCTGCAATTGCTTCTTACCATGGCTCAAGCTCTATCAGCCTCAGTGTGGCCTGAAATATCTTCTCTCACTCACTGACACCATCACAACTGCCCGCTGAACTAACCCTGCATGCCCTGTGTGCGACTGCCTCTATGCCTCGGAATGCCTTGCTGCGTTTACACCAGCTGCCTCAGCACTAACAGCCATGCCACCCAGCTTCACCACTCTCATTACAACAAAAGACAGCCCATAGCAAAGCAGACAGAACCAGAAAGGCTGGAGGAGCGTCCACCATTTACACCCTCACTCCGTATGAGGACAGAATCCTAGCTCTCGCAGGAAAAGACCAGGAGCGCTCCTCCAGGGATGCCAAAATGTCCATGTACCATTAACCAAGCAAATAACACACTTCATTCTACTGCAACTGACAATGTGAACTACATTAACCCCTCTGTTGTTTCACTTATTGTGCACTGGTCTCTTATGTCTTACAGTGAAACCGTCAGCTCCACAAAACGTCACCTCCCCGACATCTGAGGAAAAGAGGACCGAGACATCAGAGGAAGCACCAGCAAAGGCCAATGCCAGAGATATTGACACCTCAGGGGGAATAAGAGGTTTAGAAAGTGAGAGGGCACCTTCTGCTCAGTACCTCATTATGACAACTCGTAGTTGGCTAAGGAACAAGTGCACAGGCCGTTGGTACTCGGAGGACAGTCAGACATCAGGTACCTGCTCTGTCACAGGCAGTAGAAGTCCCAGTGGTATCATCTATTGGACACTATGTCCATATACACAGGGAGGACCAGGAACAACAGACAGAGATGTGAGAGGCAATGGCCTTCATTACCCAGAAGTTGCAACAGTGCAGAGTCATGTGACAATCTGGTTGCTTCCAAGGACAGAATGGCACCATCTGATTCTGCTGGAGTGGCACACATTCCTGGATTCCATTGTCTCAGCCATTGAAACTCAACACTGAAGGACTGGAGACATGGTGACGGGGAACAGAGAACATGAAGTGCCCAGCATGTTCCTCACAAGGAGACAAGGCCGTGCCAGGATGCACCCAATCAGAGGAGGATCCACACACAAGGCCCTCAGCTTGGGATACCTCAGAGGTGACTGGGCCCTCCATCTCCACCATGCCTTCCACTTTCTTCCTACCCAACACCTCTATTCACAATCCCTGGAAGTTTATGCCAAGGAGCATGAACTTTCCTTTGGCAAAAAGACCCTGGGCATGTCTGGTCAATCTGAATATAATGTCCCCATGGTCACCTGACAAAACCTCCAAGACCAACAGGCTCCAGTGTGGATCAGTCGTTCTCCACCCAAGCTGTGGAGCCAGAGAGTACACTGGGATGTATTGGGATAGAGAGGAGAAAATAGATCATTGAGGGCACTTTGGTAGCATGAGTGACACTGATTTAAAATTAGGTTTTCATTTTTGCATTAACCTTATGTCTATTTATTGGTGTTTTTGTGTCGACCCAAATGGCTTGCTCAGAGCACCATGACCACAGATGTTGTTCCATGGATGGAGGACTGTCTGAGACCCTGAAGCATCATCTGGAAGTTAGAGGAACAATGCATATTACAGAATTACAGAATCGACATGGAGGAGACAGAGGCCATTTGATCCATTGTGTCTATACCAGCTCTTCAATGGATCTTTGTTACTTGGTGCCTGTCTCAGGTGTTTTCCTCATGGCCTCACACACTGTTTCTATCCAAATAACCGTCCAGTTCCCTTTTCAATTAAATCTTCCTCCACCACAGTTTCAGACAGTTTGTTCCAGACCCTAACTACTCGTGGCGTGAAAGCAATTTTCTGCACTTCAGCTTAGCTTCTTCTGAAGAACACTTTAAGCTTATGCCCTCTTGTTCTTAAATAAAAACCAAAAGAACTACCAATGCTTTAAATCAGAAACAAAAACAAAGTTGCTGGAAAACTTCAGCATGTCTGGCAGCATCTGTGAAGGGGAAAACACTGTTAATGTTTCGGGCCCGGTGACCCTTCCTTAGAACCTTCCTCAGAACAAGCCCTCTTGTTCTTGTTCCTTATTGTATACACGACATTGGGTCACTCTGGCACCTTTTGGTGCTCCTCATACAACATTCCTATTCTTTTGCAGGCTCTGTGTCCAAAGGTCTTACTGTCAATTAATCCTGTGAAGACTCTGTGGAAGGGACAGTGACACAGGAAGGATATAGGTGGGGGTGTGGGGTGTGGGATGAATCAGGGTGGTCACTCAATAGAGTCCTCACAGCTCTTTGTCATGGATGTGTGTGCCATATTTTTTTCTTTTAAAATCACCCTTGTCATCAGAGGATCCTGCTGCCCCTGTCTCACAGGTGAGTCACCTTAAGGGTGGTCCCAACTATTTTCTTACCAATTGCACACTTTAGATTTTCAGCATGATGGACATTGACTGGGAGTGCTCCTCTGCCAGTGGCTTCCAACTTCAGTCTGAATGTGCTGGAGAGCCTCCTAACATCCAGCCCCCTTCCTTGTAGTCCCGCTCTTGCGTTCCATAAGCTTTGCAGCTCCCCAGGCCCTGTGTGCGTGCTGGAATCTGCCCACCTTCCTCCCTCAGCTCTGAGCATCTGAGGTAAGCATGACCATGTATGGCATTTCACTGAGCAAAGAATGCTTCTGGCTGTGGTCAAAACCGTCTGTTCCATGCCATACAAACTTTACCATGTACACCCCCACCCCATGGCAGATGCTGGTGCAAGCCCTCTACAATAGTCGCCCATACTCCCCCTCCATTCTGCAGACCCCAGTCCCAAAGACTAATTTGCTGAATCTCGTTTCTGCACCAATGGCCTCCCCTGACCATCACACCCATTCATGACAGCCATCAACTGCAACCTCTCCCCCCCCCCACCACCAACATTTGTTTTAATGGAGAGACACAATGGACTGATCTGCGGCTAGAGTGACTCACCAGACCAGCCGAGACTCCTGGCCGGTGGTTGTACAATTCCCTGACCATGTTATCCCTAGCCCTGGACTGGCCACTATGGAGTCACAGGACAGGCTGTGACCCACTCAGAGGTGTGGAGTCCCTGACTGAGAGCACTCCAAATGGATGCCTGAGAATGACCAGTCTCTGGAACTGATATATTATAATGACATAATCTGCTGGAACCACTCACTGACAGGTGTCCCCATTCACTTTGGTGAGGATCATCCCTGTAAGACTTTAGGACATGACTGCTGTTTTCTGCATGTACAGAGTATTTGCTGCAAAAGATTCTGGGGACATTGAGCAGCAACTAGCATTGATGGGGTGCTGGCACATTGGGGCAGTTGCGAGACTGATGCTGCTGGCACTGCCAAACAGCAAGATGTATATCTCCTAGACTGAGAGCTGCTGAGCAGCAACATGAGCTGCCTGGTTTTGTGAATGCACTAATTGGCATAGCAAATCAAGGAGATGCATGGCAAAGCATGGAATGTGCCAGTGTGTAGCTAGATATTTCATGAGCAAATTCTAAGAATACAAGCAAGCTAACCTGAGATGCAGCTTGGTCCTATCTATGAGCTGGGTTTCTGTCCATGCATGTAAAGTGTCCTTGCTGCTGCCTCAACGCAAGTTGCTGGTGCAATCAGCAATTCAAATCTGTGCCTCTGAAGCAGCAGCCCGTGTATCAGAGAAGTGCCATTGACAGTTGTGAGGGATTGGCAGATGACAAAGGACAATGTCTATGGAGGAGGCATGGAAGTTGTTCAAAACAAGGAGCAAGCTGGAATTGCCAGGTACCTACTCTGATTTCTATGTCAGGTTTTTTCAATGTTTAGCTTGTTTGAAGGGTTTAGTTAGATATGACATGCTGAATGTTAGTGAGGTGAGTTGTGCCATCACAAACATTTAATAAGCAATAATCCCCTGTAATTGGAAACTCACTGTTGCCTCACAAAAAGCACACCTACACTGCTTGTGAAAAGCATAAAAAAAATGCAGTAAGATGTTGATCTATCCCCATTTCTGAAGAAGGATCTCGACCCGAAATGTCAGCTTTCCTGCTCCTCTGATGCAGCTTGGCCTGTTGTGTTCATCCAGCTCTACATCGTGTTGTCTCAGATTTTCTAGCATTGGCAGTTCCTACTATCTCTTATCAACTGTTGATCTATCAAATTAGGCCTTGCTAGATTCCTTGACTGATTATGTCACTTGGCTCACCATTGCCTACATCATTCAAACCCCTGTAAGACTCCATGCAAAGTCTTTGCACAGATGCACAGATTGTGCATACAAGTGCAAATTCCAAGGGTCTAAGCCACCAGGTGTTAACTCTTCAGCAAAGTCCAATGATGCTGAGCTGGAGACACCCTTATGAGGGATAGTGAGGAGGGCCCCCTCTGTTGCCTGTTTGGAAACTAGGCCAAAAAAAGCATTCAGAAGCAACAATTCTGACAAAGGATTACTGGATTTGAAATGTTAGTTGTGTTTCTCTCTCCACAAATGCTGAGAGACATGCTGAGTTTCTCCAACACTTCATGTTTTTTTTTCAAGCTTCCAGAAGAATGATTGCACAACCATGTCAGCAACAAATGCTGCATTCCTACTCCCCATTGCAGATACGCAGTGCACAGTATCAAAATACAGATTACTTATAACTCTCAGGACTACCTTGTTCTAACACATATCTCCTTCCCTCATCATTTACCCTCACTGTTTGCCAATTATCCCATTGGAGACCGTCATGTTTACCCATTTTAAAGCCAACTTTATCTTCTCATGCAGTACCTATATAAAAAAAATTAAAAATGCAAAGTAGTGCCTTTTATGATATCATGACATAGCAAAGCTCTTCATAGTCATTGAATAATTTGAAGTCACTGATGTAACATAAGAAACATAGCAGTCCATTTGGAAATAGAAAGATCTTTAAAGTCACAATGATTGGATATGTTGATTAAGAGATGACCAAGGACCAAGGCACTGAAAAGAACTAAGAAATCTTTAACATGAAACTGAGGGGACATACCTCACTTTAATATGTCATCATATGGCACTTTGGCAGTCCTTCAGTACAATGTTGTAGAATAGATTATATGTTTCAGACTCTGGAATGAGATGCACAAATTGCTAATGCAGAGATGATTGTGTTGTCAACCTTCTCACATTCTAGTTTGTTGGCCGTTTCTACTGTCAAATGCATGTTCTGCATTTTTTACACTCTCTGCCTATAGTTTTCCTTAAGGAGCAGACAATGCATTATTCAGGTGGGGATTAGTTAGAGTGGGTCACCCAACAGCAGACCCTATGAGAGGAATGTATGTCTACATCTTGGCAGCCTCCTCATTGAGGGAGTTGCAGATTATGGAATAGGGAAACAGAAGCTTGTTGCAGGCTGAGGGTAATGTGATTGCTACAAAATTGCATGTAACTACCTTTCAGACTTCATGTTAGCTTATGTCCAGTAGCCAAAGGAAACTACTGGGCAGGTTATTCTGTCATTTTGCAGGCTCATTTCCAAAAATTACAAAAAAAAAATCAGGACAAAGATCAGCATTCATAGGGAAGGTAAATGGAATATCGGTCTTTATTTCAAAGGGAATGGAATATGAAAATGAAGAGGTTTTGTTAAAACTATACATGGGACTAGTCAGACGACAGCTGGAATGTTGTAAATACTTTTGGTTCCTTTATCCAAGAAAGGATATACTGGCATTGAAGGCAGCGCAGAGAAGGTTCACCAAGCTGATCCCAGATATGGACGGTCTACCATATGGGGAGAGGTCGAGTCAGTTGTGCCTGTACTCATTGGAATTTAAAAGAATGAGATGCGACCTTATTGAAACACACGAAATTCTGAGAGGACTAGTGAGACAATATACTTAGAGGGCAGATAAGGAGAGGTTATTTCCTCTTGTGGAGCAGTCTGACACCAGGCTAACCTCACAATAAGATGTCACCCATTTAAGACAGAAATGAGAAGGACTTTCTTCTCTCAGAGGGTAGTGAATCTATGGAATTCCTTATCCCAGATGGCTGTTGAGGCTGGGTCATTAGGTCTATTCAACGTTGAGATACACATATTTTATAATCTGTAAGGGAAACAACAGTTAAGGGGAAAAAACAGAAAATAGATTTGAGGGTTAGCAGAACAGCCACAATCTGAATGACGGAGCAGACTCAATGGGTTGAATGGCCTACCTTTGCTCTTATGTCCTATGGTCTGAAATATTTGGGAAATTGGGACTCACCTATAAGAAAGTTAGAAAGTTAAAAATGTATAAAAATACCTAGTTAACAGTATTGTGATTGCGCATTATGGTTAACAGTATCGTGGTAATCCTAGCAAAGCACTGCAACGTCTGTTTCTTGATACTTGGGAATTGTACAATTGTCAAGGAGAATGTACTTTACACACGTTATGTTTTACAAATAGTAAGTGTATTTT
Organism: Stegostoma tigrinum; assembly: GCF_030684315.1. NCBI lineage: Eukaryota > Metazoa > Chordata > Chondrichthyes > Orectolobiformes > Stegostomatidae > Stegostoma > Stegostoma tigrinum. Next base: position 38,289,915 of record NC_081357.1, read on the forward strand.
CTGTAAGTAGATTTCTACTTATGTTCCAAATTTTTGAGACAGTAAATGTTCTTCTAGTATGTTTAAATTAGATTCATAATAAGTGAATAATTGGTAGCAGTTTTTTTTCCCAGTTGAAAAAATATCCAGGAGTGCTGTGAGTAGGCACATTATAAAGTCTTCCTTTAAAATGTGGAACCATCCATGAACAGTCTATTGTTCCATTCATGCAGATTGCATTTTCAGCCCTGCTGTTATGGCTCACTTGTTAATTTAATAAAGTGAGGAAAATTGCTTTGAGGAGACATTTTATTTGGACTATAATTTAAAAAATGTAACAATGGAAAGCTCAAGTCTGAAACTCCACTCAAACTCACCTCGGGATAAGTACAAAAAATGTGTGTGATTCAGTTTTTTGATATCAATTTTATTTCACGGAATATTCCACACTAGATAAACCATTGATAAAAAAATTAAAGAAAACTGAATTGCTTTCAAGGTTTGAGGCAGTATCATTCCAGCTGTATCCCATTAAAGTTGTTGTGGTAAATGAGCGTTTGGAACACAACTATGAGCCAAATGCAAAGAAACAAATCAAATGTAAATCATGATATATTATGGTAAATTAAATCATTTGGCAGAACACTGCCATAAATATGCAAATTGATCATTTTAAGGACAGGAAATGAACTGCTCTAAGAAGATATTGGATGTTATTTCACTTGGAGATAGAAAAAAGTAGATGGTTATCTCTTAGGGAACTCGAGCTTCATTTGCATTAAAAACTGTTTTGATTCAATTGGTTTGGACATGTTATATCACACCTCTGTGGCAGGTAGAACTTGTATGTCAGGTCTTCTAGCTTTGAGGCGGGCAGAATGCTCTATATTTGGACTGAAGTAGTCTGCTGTGCTTTAGTAATACTGCATTTGCAATAATATACAATTGGAGAAGGTGGAGTCATTGTATTGCCATGGGATACAGGTACAGGCTAATGCTGTAGGGATTTGGCCTCAAATCTTTACCACAGAAGACGGTAAACTTTGAATTCAATTAATTGTAATCTAATGATAATCATGAATTGATTTTGTGAAAAAATGATCTAAATCACAAATGCCTTTTATGGCAGGAAAACTTCTATCCATGCCAATGTGTAATTTCAGATTCACAATGTGATTGACTCTTAAATATATTCTGAAATGGCCTATCAAGCCACTCTTGTTGTATCTCAACATGACAAATTCTAATAGGAGGAATTAAACTATTTCGACTCGAAATGAAAAAACACACACAGCTTTGTCACAACGTCAGCCCTGGAAAACGCTCCTCACTGAAACTGGGTGGATGGATGGGTGAGGAGTGTACAACACTAGGAGAGCTTCACTACAGTCTAGTCAAGCAGCAGCATCCTAACAGCGTCATACCTGACAGACATCATCATCACCAAATCTATCTCACAGCAGGACACATACCCCAGAGATGGTGGAACCTTGGTATACATTTGAACGGGAGTTACTCTGGGGAGCCCCCAACCTTTACTCTGGACCCCATGAAGTCTCATAATGTTAAATCAAACATAGACGAGGAAACCTCCTGCTGATTACCATCAGCTGAAACCCCTAACCTCACTCTGCTGTGAGTCAGCTCTGCTCCATTTTGAATTCTGCTCGGAGGACCTGCTGAGGATGGTAAGGACAGGAGACATACTCTGGGTGGAAACTTCAATGACTAAGTGTAATTTGGAAGCCGCACTACTTACTGAGCCTGCTGAATCCTAATAGGCATAGCTGCTCGAATATGTCTGCAGCATGGGAGGAGGCGACCTACAAAGAGAGAACAACATACTTTACGTCAAACTCACGAATGTACCAGTCACGGATGCATCTGTCCATGACAGTATTGGTAGGAGTGACAACCTCAGAGTACTTGTGGGACAAAGTCCTACCTTCATATCAAGGATGCCCTCTGATATTTCATGCACTATTAACACTGTACTAATTGATATAGATTTCAATAAGATCTGGTTCCTCTATATTGTCCATCAATGAGATGCTGTAAGCCATTGTCATGAGCAGAAATCAACAGCAATCTGTTACTGCAAGTCAGATTCATGCTATAGAATGACTAGAGATAATCTAATTATCACCCCTTGCCATTCAATGGGATTACCATTAATGAATCCCACCCATATCAACATCTAGGTGATGATTATCATTAACCAGAAACTAAACTGGGCCAGTCATATAAGTACTACATCAACAAAAGCAGGTCAGAGGCTGAGAATTTTGTGGCAGGTAACTCATACCCTGACTCTCCAAAGTGTAATCACCATCTATGAAGCACAAGTCACGAGTGTGAGGGCCTACTGCCCACTTTGCTGGATGAATACAGCACTGACAACACCCAAGGCGCTTGACAAAGCTTGATTAGCATTTCAGCTAACACCTTGAAAATTTTACTTCCTCTATGTGTCTTATACAGTGGCTACAATCTACACTGTACACTGCAACAACTTACTTCCACTTCTTCCATGTCACTGGGTCACAATCCTGGAACCCCCTTCTAATCGTATTGTGGATGTACTTGCACCACTTGGGCTGCAGTAGTTGAAGAAGGCAGCTCACCATTACCTTCTTAACAATAGTTGGAAATGGATAACCACCTAGCCATTGACACCCACATCTTCTGAATGAACTTTAAAAGCCAGTGTCAGGGATCCCTATGCTTTCAATCAGATCCAAGCCTCTCTAAGTTAGAAGATGATATTTCATAATGTCGTTAATAATTATAATTTATGAAGGGCACAGTGACTCAAGTCATTTTCATTTTCCAACTTATAAACAATCTCAGCCTGTTATTGTTCCCTTCCCATTCACAGACCAACTGCACTTGGTTACAGTCAAACTCCACAGTTTACATGTCTCATCTTCATTCTAAACCCAGCTCCAATCTGTGCTGTTTACTTACTCAATTAAAGTATAGACTCCAAACTATTCCACTCTGCAGATCCAGATCTGAGGCTGGTTTGAGAGCAGAGCCAGTCAAATATTCGGCCAGCACTTGAGAAGATGATTTGAAAAATACAATCCACTTCCTGCACAGCAACATTGAAACATAGCCCATTATCACATCCCAGTCAGAGAATTACAGAATTATTGTGGCATAGAGGAGTGCTGTATCTGCATGAGCTCTCCGAGCATTTTAGCTTAGTCCCATTCTCCTGCCTTTACCTGTAACCCGTTCACGTTGTTTAGATTCAAATAATCATCCAAAGCCCTATTGAAAACCTCAATTGTCTGTGTCTGCATGGGTTTCCTCCGAGTGCCCCAGCTTCCTCCCATTGTTCAAAGATCTGCAGGTTAGGTGGATTAGCCATGGGGAATGCAGGGTTACAGGAATAGGATAGGGGGATGAGACTAGGTGGGAAGTGGAGGGTCAATGTGGGCTGAATGGCCTGCTTCTGCTTTGTAGGGATCGTATGATTCAAAGATTCTATAAATTGAACCTGCACCCAGCAGAATTCCATGATGCGGAGGTGCCGGTGTTGGACTGGGGCAGACAAGGTCAGATATCATAGAAAACCAGGTTATTGTCCAACAGGCTTATTTGAAAACAGAAGCTTTCAGAGCCTCGTTCTTTCTTCAGCCGCTGGTGAGAGAGGTGGAATCGGACACAGAATTTATAAGTAAAATTCCAAAGGGCCACAACACTGATGAGGATGTATTAAACAAGCCCAAGATGCTATTAAATCTTTAATTAGTTATAAGGTTTTAATTGATTAATATGTACATGTAAATCCCAAAATTCCTTCGAAGTCACTGTCCTGAGAGAGCCAACGATTTTACCAGTGTGAAGAAGAGGTGACATTTTAGGTCAGACAATGCATGTTTGGTGTGAGGCCTTGTTTAGAACTTGTCTGTATTTTGGTTTGGAGGCAGACTGGTTTAATTTCTAAATGCCACATTGACTGACTGTCTATAAATTGTTTCACAGAGTAGGAACTGCAGATGCTGGAGAATCTGAGATAACAAGGTGTAGAGTTGGATGAACACAGCAGGCCAAGCCTAGGCCTGAAATGTCAGCCTTCCTGCTCCTCTGATGCTGCTTGGCCTGCTGTGTTCATCCAGCTCTACACCTCGTTGTCTATAAATTGTGTGCTTTTTGAACAAAATAGAATGTATCTGGAAGTACAAATTCACCCGTATGTATGTGTGTGTGTGTGTGTGTGTGTGTGTGTGTGTGTGTGTGTGTGTGTGTGTGTGTTTGTGTGTGTGTGTGTGTGTCATCTGTAGTGTGACATGAACTCAAGATCCCAGCTCAGGCCGTTCTCATGAGTACTGAACATGGCTATCAGCCCCTGCTCAGCAACTCTGTTTTGTTGTGTGTCCCAAAGTCCACCTTGGAGGACATTTGCCTGAAGGTCTGAGCCGAATGTCCTTAACCGCTGAAGTGTTCCCCCACTGGAAGGGAACATTCCTGTTCAGCCATTGTTGCATGGTATCCATTCATCCGCTGTCATAGCGTCTGCATGGTCTCACCATTATACCATGCTTTGGGACATTCCTACCTGCAGTGTATGGGATAGACAATATTGGCTGAGTCACATGACTATCTGCCGTGTGTGTGGTGGGCGGTGTTCCCACGTGTAATGGTAGTGTCCATATTGAAGACTGACATGTCTTGCAGATGTTGTCATGGCAGGGTTGTGTGGTGTTGTAGTTGATGTTCTCCTGAAGGCTAGGTAGTTTGCTGCGAACGATGGTCCGTTAAGGTTTGGCAGTTGTTTGAAGGCAAGAAGTGGAAGCATGGGGAAGATCATGGTGAGGTCCTCATCATAACCAATAATGTGTTGAAGGTTGCAAAGAGCACGACATAGTTTCTCCACTCCTGGGAAGTACTGGGCAACACAGGGTACCCCATTGGATGTACCCCGAGTCTGTCTTCTGAGAAGGTCATTACACTTTACAGTACACGTCAGAAGTGGCAATCGATGGCTTGAGCATAGTGTGGCATTCTTATGAGGGCATCCTTTAACACCTTCAGTTCTCCATCTCGTTCCTACCCATCCAAACAAATCTTGTGCATGAGTAGGCCTTGTCCATAGGGGATGACTGCTTTTATATGTTTAGGGTGGGAGCTAGAGGAGTGCAGCATTGTGAGGTTATCCGTGGGCTTGCGATAGAGTGAGGTACAGAGGTGTCATCCCTGATAGACATAACATGTGCCCAAGAATGAGACTCATTCTAAAGTTAACACCATGGTTAATCTGATGGTGGGATGAAGCTTGTCGATATCGCTATGTAGTTGTTTCAGTGATTCCTTGCCATGATCCCAAACAAAGAAAATATCATCAATGTGTCTGGTGCGTGCATAGCGTTGTTCAGATGTTCTGTGCAATGAAGAAGTCTAGTTGGAATCTGTGCACGAAGATGTTAGCATACTGGGGAGCAATGGCTGTTTCATGTGTCTGGATGAAGAACTGGTTGTTGAAGGTGAAGGTGTTGTAGTTGGGGATGATGCGGATGAGTTGTAGGATGCCATCTGGAAATTGGTAGTTGTTGGTATTGAGTGCTGAGGCTGTTGCAGCGATGCTGTCATTGTGGGGAGTACTGGTGTAGAGTGCTGAAACGCCCATTGTGACGAGGAATGTTCCTGGTTTGACAGGTCCGTTTTACATTACCTTTTGAGCGTGGCTGATGAATCTGGCATTCATGCATTCTCTGATGACTTGAGCATAGCTGTTAATCCCCGGGCAACGGCCCTCCGGAGGGGTCCAAATCGACTCCTTCTTTGCCCGGTCTCCCATGGTTCTGTCTGTCGACTGATCTGGTTCATTCATTGTCTCATTGGGCTCGCTACTGACACCTTGGAAGAATTCCCAGAGCCTAATTCATCTGCTGAATTCCTCTGTCTCTGTCATAAGACCGATGGGGTCCATTTTGGTGGTGGGGCAGAAATTGAGTCTTCATCTGAGAACTTCTATCTTGTCACCACATTACCAAAAGGATGTGGATGCTTTGGAGAGGGTGCAGAGGAGGTTCACCAGGATGTTGCCTGGTATGGAGGGTGCTAGCTATGAAGAGAGGTTGAGTAGATTAGGATTACTTTTATTAGAAAGACGGAGATTGAGGGGGGACCTGATTGAGGCCTACAAAATCATGAGGGGTATAGACAGGGTGGATAGCTAAAAGCTTTTTCCCAGAGTCGGGGACTCAATTACTAGGGGTCATGAGTTCAAAGTGAGAGGAGGAAAGTTTAAGGGAGATATGCATGGAAAGTTCTTTACACAGAGGGTGGTGGGTGCCTGGAACGCGTTGCCAGCGGAGGTGGTAGACGCAGACACGTTAGCATCTTTAAAGATATATTTGGACAGGTACATGGATGGGCAGGGAGCAAATGGACACAGACTGTTAGAAAATAGATGACAGGTTAGACAGAGGATCTTGATCAGCGTAGGCTTGGAGGGCCGAAGGGCCTGTTCCTGTGCTGTAGGTTTCTTTGTCCAGTTGAAGGGTGTGGTCAGATAAGCTGACGATGGATTTTCCCCCGTGGTGGTACTGCTTTCAACAGTGGTACCAGGGGAGACTTGATTATGGCTGGTGGTGATGCCAAGTTTCGCCAATTTCTTGTTCTTGGTGTGCATGCAGGTGGTGCAGTTCCATTGCCTCATCCGTTAGGCAGTATTTCATAGCTGTACTGCTGCATCTTGAGTGCAAGCTGAGAACATGGACTCTATCTCAATTTCAAGGTTACAGAGTACACACACACACTCTTAATTCCCCTTGGCACTCTTTCCTGTTTCATTTCTCCTTTCTTGCATTTTTCAATTGAGAAATTATCTTCCAATTTGCTATTCTCCATTGTATACTATTAAACAAAGTTCTGATAAACTTTATTATAGGAGAAGGGCACGCATAAAAAATGAGAGAGTAAAAGTGAGTAGCCAAGCATTTGCAGGAAGATTGAAGCATTTTCCTTATGGTTTTCAATTCCCTGCTTACATGAAATGGAAAAATAATCATTGCATTAGAAAGTGAGGGGTGTGCAATCCACTGGGTGTTAAGAAGAAGGGGTAAGACATCTCTCAACATAATAATCTTGCCTGGGAGATCCAATATCCCATCACTAAAACTTAATGATTCAACAGCTAAGATGGACTTCAGTATGGGCTAAAAACAAGGTCTATGTAGAATTTAAAACAATCTTCTTGCCTCCAGGAAGGAAGTCATCTCTGTTTACCTGAAAGATTTTATGGGAGATGGGTGGTTCAGCAGTTGTTCCTTCAAAATGAGAGGCTACGTTTACCTATTGGACATGCATACTTAATGCTTGCGTGCAAAAAATTATTTTCCATGCATAATATAATTTATTAAAAATAAGCTGGATAGAATAACATAGATAATAAAATGTGAGGCTGGATGAACACAGCAGGTCAAGCAGCATCTCAGGAGCACAAAAGCTGACGTTTCGGGCCTAGACCCAGAAGGGTCTAGGCCCGAAACGTCAGCTTTTGTGCTCCTGAGATGCTGCTTGACCTGCTGTGTTCATCCAGCCTCACATTTTATTATCTTGGAATTCTCCAGCATCTGCAGTTCCCAAATTCTCTGGATAGAATAACATGATTTGTTTCGCAACTGGATCCTATCTCTATGTAAAATGTAAAACCCAAATAATAAACTAAACTGCGCCAGAAGAAAAGCTGTGATGCATTATAGTCGACAGTTTTAAAGCACCCACTGCAGTATATCTCATCAGGACATAACTGTTGCCAAAACAAATGATGGAAAAGAACATTTATAAAAAAAGATGCCATGGAACTCTTACTTAACCTCTCATCTCCTGCATACTAGCTGTAACATGAAGGAGAACAGCAAAACATAGGATCTCATGAAAACTTACTGATCTTAGCCAGAAAGTAGCTCAGCCAACCAGACAAGGTAAAGCCTAAGTGAAGCTTCAATCAGGCTCCTAATCCCAATTTCTCTTCCTTGTTGGAAGTTGCATCCGGATATGGAGTGAGGACAGACTGACCCACGCCCTGTCAAATAGTTGGATGTCAGCATTGTCAAGGCTCAGACCACAGCGATTAGTACCAGTCATATTGTTCTTCATCAATGACTCAGCCTATTTAAAAGGACGTGAATTTAGGAAGAAAATAATAAATCTGCCACTGATTCAGATTTTGATGGAATGGTTAAATGTTTTATAGCTTATGCTTTGTCTTGATTTTTCTTCATTCTAAATCACTGGAGATGCAAGCTAACAATGGCTCACTGAAGGCAATGGGGCATCTGGGACTCGGGTAGACATTGGAATGTATGCATGTAATCAATACATGAACACAAATTATACATTGAGAAAGAGGCAGGAACAAGACAAAGGGAAATAGGGTGAAGTAACGTCAAATCAAGTGCTGGCAGAACTATAGAGAGAACGAAAGATTATATTGAGAGGGGCAAAAAAATGTTAAAAATTAGAAATGTAAAGGACAAAATGTTATCATCTCAAGCCACCATTCGTTATTTGTAGGAATGAGGCAGCAAAGATTAAACTGCTCCATTTCTGGATTAACAAGGTCGAGTGGTACTGCAGATGAATAAATCTCATCCAAAAGAGTCATAGAGTGGTAGAGGTGTACAGCATAGAAACAGATCCTTTGGTTCAGCTTACCCATGGTGCCCAGATATCCTTAATTAATCTAGTTCCATTAGCCAACATTTGGCCCATATCCCTCGAAACTTTTTCTATTCATGTACCCATCCAGATGCCTTTTAAATGCCTTAATTAGCCTCCACTATTACCTCGTTCCATACACATCATCTGTGTGAAACAATTGCCCCTCAGGCCCCTTTTATATCTTTCCCCTCTCACCTTAAACCTATGTCCTATAGTTTTGGACTCTGCTACTTTGGGAAAAAATACTTTGGTTGTTCACCCGTCATGGTTTATAAACCTCTATAAGGGTCACCCTTCAACCTCCGATTCTCCAGGGAAAGTAGTTCCAGTCTATTCAACCTTATGATGCAGATGCATATGCAGTTGAATAGTTTCCATAGCTTTCTGTAGCAAGTCTAAGTGGTATTTTTATACTTCTGTAGTCATTTCTTGAAACTTTTAGAAGATGGCTGAAGAGTGCAATCTGGCAAACGTTGCTGGCAATGTGAATTCACTCTGCATTTCTTTCTTCTAACACGCTGCTGAATGATTGATGTTAATAATGGTGAATGTCATTAAGCTTGCCATTATTTTGACTGCAAAATTTGGGCTACTTTTTTACAATGATTACTACAAAAACAAAGTTGCTGGAAAAGCTCAGCGGATCTGGCAGCACCTGTGAAGGAGAAAACAGAGTTAACGTTTCGGGCCTGGTGACCCTTCCTCAGAACTGAAGAAGGGTCACCATGACCCGAAACGTTAAAACTGTTTTTTCCTCCACACATGCTGCCAGACCTGCTGCGCTTTTCCAGCAACTTTGTTTTTGTTCCTGATTTACAGCATCTGCAGTTCTTCTGGTTTTTATTTAGATGATAAATAGTCTGAGCATTTTGGGTAGTCACTATAATATTAAAACGATATTGTTTTGTTTGAAATTCTATCTTTTGTCACATTTTGCAAAGCAAAATCCAGACATGTAGAAGAAGGGAGAACAACATTTTACGTTGTTCCTCATAAGAGCCCATGGTGTTGGAAGTAGTGCATTGGCATTGATGGAGAATTGACTAAGAGGTAGGAAACAGCAAATAGGGTTATGGAGATAGAGATAGTAGGAACTGCTGGTGCTGGAGAATCTGAGATAACGTGGTGTGAAGCTGGATGAACACAGCAGGCCAAGCAGCATCAGAGGAGCAGGAAGGTTGATCCTTCTTCAGAAATAGGGTTATGGGGTTCATTTTTCAGATTGATGCTCTGAGAAGTTCTACAATGATCAGTGCAGGGGCTACAAATGCTAACAATAAATATTACTGACTTCAAGGAAGGAAAGAATGTATTATTGCCAAATTTGAAGGCGACATAAAAATACAGAGAAAGGCAAGTTGCAAGAGGGTTATAGTTTAGAGCGAGACATTGATAGATTAAGTTGGTGAGCAATAAGTTTGTCAAATGGAGGAGAATGTGGGGAAGAAGGGAAGTTGTTCATTTTGGAATCAAGCATTATTTAAATAGAGAAAAGTTGCAGAAAGGGACTTGGGGATACTTGCGCACAAAGCACAGAAACCTAGCACACAGTTATAAGCAGGAAATCAGCAAGACTAGTGAGTTTTGAGAAGATTTGTAGCTCAGGTTGAGTTTCTGGATGTGAGTTTGCTCTCTGAGCTGGAAGGATAGTTTTCAGACTTCAGATGAAACCTTCATCAGAGGCTCACTGATGATGTTACCTAGAATGGTGACGAACCGTCTGAAAACTAACCTTCCAGCTCAGCTAGCAAACTCACATCCATCAGCAAGGCTAATGAAATATTGGCCCTTATTTCAAGGGGGTTGGAGTATAAGAGCAGGCAAGCCTTAATGCAACTGGACAAGGTGTAGTGAGACCACATCTGAAGTACTGTGAGCAGTTTGGTCCCCTTATTTAAGAAAATATATTATTTCATTGGAGGTAGTTCAGAGGAGGTTCACAAGGGTGATCCCTGGTATGGAAGGATTGCCTAATGAACAATGGTTTAATAGGTTGGAACTCTGTTCACTGGAATTTATAAGAATGAGACGTGATCTCATTGTAATGTATAGGAATTTTAAGAGGCTTGACAGAGTAAATACTGAGTGAATGGTTCCCCTCATATAAGAGTCTAAGATCAGGGGGCATAGACACATGATAAAAGGGTGTCAATTTAATACTGAGACGAGGAAAAATTTCTTTTCTCAGAAGGTTGAGAGTATTTGTAGCGCCTTGCCACAGAGCGCTGTGGGAATAGAGTCCTTGTGTAAGTTTAAGGCTGAGATAGATAGATTTTTTATCTGTAGGGGATATGGAGTTATTGAGAAAGGGCAAGAAACTGGACATGATGCCATGATTCTGTTGAATGGTGGAGTTGGCTTGAGGGCTGAACAATCTACTCCTGTTCTTATTCCCAATGATCTTGTGGTCTTATCACTGTAAGAATGAATACTTTTTGCACCAATACCACATATAATACCCTGAGATTTTCATTCAAAGATGGATGTGCAATTTTCCTCATTCGTGGGAAGACAGACGTTACAAAGCAATTTCTATGGGGATTCAAGGATGTGTGTAAGACAAAGCTTGCCTTTTAAACCAGCCAGATTAAAAAACCTTGATCCAAACAGCAAGCATATGTTAAAATATTTAATTCCATGTACAATCAACTAAAGAAAACAAAACCCATCAGGTAAAGATGGAATCAAGAGTCAGAAAGGTAAAGGGACAGCAAAAGCCAAAGAAAACATTTTTCTCAACTAGATAAAAATTATGAAAATTTGAAAGAACAAGAAGCTGCATACAGAAAAATTTAATTGTCAGTGCCAGTACAGTTGTATGGCTGTAAGTAAAATTTATCACGCCTTGAAATTATCCCTTATACGTGATTTGACAAATGGAAGGCGAGTGTACAGACACCGCAGTTTCATGGATTTTACTATCGCATACCTTGGTGATGTATTGATACAGTGCAGCTTATGGATGAGCAGGGAAAATTGGATGTCAAATCCCTGATTTCCTCACCTCACTACACTCATGCGGATCTCGAGAGTTGCAGTGTGAGTGTTGATTTTAGGCAAAATGGTATTAGAGGCTTGAATGCTTTGCGATCAGGCAGGATACACAGCAGAATTGTGTGAGAAGTCCAGCAAGGCCTCTATAGTGATGCAGTCGTACAGCATGGAAACAGACTCTTCGGCCCAACCAGTCCATACTGACCATAATCCCATGTACTTAATCCAAATGTCTTATAAATGCTGTAAATGCACTCGCATCCATCACTTCCTCTGGAGTTCATTCCACACACGAGCCACCCTTTGTGTAAAAAAGTTGCCCCTCCTGTCTTTTTTAAATCTTTCTCCTCTCATCTTAAAAATATGCCCCCTACTCTTGAAATCCCTCAAACTGGGGCAAAGATGCTTGCAATTCACCTTATCTATACTCCTCATGATTTTACAAACCTCGACAAGGTCATCCCTCAAACTCCTATGCTCCAATGAGAACAGCCCCTACCAGACCAGCCTCTCCTTATAACTTAAACCTTCCACTCCTAGCAACATCCTGGCAAATCTCTTCTGAGCTTTCTCTGGCTTAATATTATCCTTTTTGTAACAGGACAACCAGAACTGATCTCAGTACTCCAGAAGGGGCCTCGCCAATGTCCTGTACAATCTCAATATAATATTCCAACACCTACACTCAACATTCTGAGCAATAAAGGCAGGTGTGCTAAATACCTTCATAACCATCCTGTCTACCTGTGACGCAAATTCTGAAGAATTATGCACTTTAATCCTTAGGTCTCTCTGTTTTCACAAGGCCCTGCCATTAATTGTATCAGTCCTGCTCTTGCTTGTTTTTCCAAAATGCAATAGCTCACATTTATCCAAATTAAACTCCATCTGCCATATCTTGACATTAGGAGCAATCCGCCTCACCTTTGAACAAGTTTGCAGAATTTTGAGGTGAGATTCTTGATAGGCAATGAGGAGTTGCCAATTGAAGGGGGTTATTGCTTGATTAACTCATTAACTGCGGATGTGCCTGATGAATATGCAGCTTTCTATTGTATCTCCTGCAGTGAACAAATGAATGCTGAGAATTCTCAGCATGGAAATCCGGAGCCAATACCTGATGATTTCAGCTCACTGCTTGCTGCAAGGAACGCCCATGCTAGACGCAGGGTAACAACACACAAACACACACACACGCGCACACACAGCTCACACACACACTACACACACACACACACACACACACACACACACACACGCGCGCACACACAGCTCACACACACACTACACACACACACACACACACACACACGCGCGCACACAGCTCACACACACACTACACACACACACACACACACACTTCACACACACACACACACACACACACACACACACACACACACACACACACACATTTCACACTCGTAGACATATGGCAGGTTCTAAAATCACTCATGGGACGTCTTGATATAATTAACAGAACACTTTGATACTGTCCCTCTCACTGCACCAACAAAGCTGCTATGAGAGCACAGACTGGACCAGGCTGCATCACTGGGTTGGCTGCGAGCTCTCTTCACAATCACTCACTCTGAGCCTAACTGGAAGCTCACAGAATCCTTTTCTTGCCTTTTTGCCACTTGTTTCATAGCCAGAGCTACCAGGCCCACATTGCTGCAGAATTGCCGACAGTGCCAGTCCAGGAGGTTGGACACAGTCATCCACTTGCGGTGTTCAGAGTTAGGATTCTCGCCACTTAAGGGACATAAGAGGTAAAGAGACAAATGTTAGTCGTACACCACCCATCCTGACCCAGTTTCGGCGAGTGGTAGAGAAGACACAGAATCAGGCAAGAGGGGCACCCTGAGGCCGGTATGTAGTCAATGAGATGAATCTGATAAGATTTGCTGTAAAATATTTGCTAGCCAGGCTTGGAGAAGACCTCTATGTAGCCCAATGAAGCTGACACTTAGCCAAGAAAATACAAAGTTCAACTCATTCTCACCATATTCCCTTCTGCAAAATCCAAGCCACTGTTACAGAATCCTGAGTAAGAAGTACTGAAGAAACTTTGCAAGTCCCGTGAAGCCAATAAAAAGTTCCCATAAATTAGATATACCAATTGAGGGCATGTGCATTTAAACATAATAGCTAAAGAGAACAGTCAAACTTCTGTCATGCAGAATACACTTCTCGTTGTCCAATTCCCTCCCAGTGTTCCTTTCCTATTCTTAGAGTGTGCTTAAAAGACTTTTGCTGATGCATGATTTGAGCCCTTTTGATATTAATTTTGTTTTTTTTAAATAATCCCTCCAACGTGACATTGGTATAGTTTTGTTCCCTGCTCTGAACTGTGAAGTGTATTCTTGCACACGGAGAGCAGTATGAAAATTCAAATGCTAGCAAATGAGAGGTTGAGACATCCCTTTTGTTGTTAATAAATAAAGTTTTATGTGTTTTATTGCCTCTTATAAATGTTGAGTACAAACACTTGAAGAATATTTGGAAATGCCTCCAGTCCTCCTCCACAAAAAGAAACACAAATGTATTTAATGGATCTTTAATACTGATCTCAATATTCAACAACAAAGATTAACAGATTTAGAGAACATTCCAATATTTATAAACTAACACGGCATAATCTTCAAAGCACATTTCCCCAGAAGCAAAGAGCTTCACAGTTAAACATTAAGTTTCTCTATCTCAGGGGCAACCTCTTGAACAACCTGCATATCTGGCCAAATCTATTTGGCCTGGTTTGACTAATTTGTAACGCTACTCCCTTCAACTTGGCTGCAAACAACATTGTTGCATTGCATTGTGTAATAGTTAACATATTGGTAGACAGCCATCTGGAGGCAATCAAATAGTTCACTGCCATCGGGACAAAGAATATAAATCCTTTCCCTGTCTGTTTAACCTGACCAGAGCTGACCAAGTGTAATTATTCATCAGCTGTTAGTTGTTGTGTAGTCCCATTGATGTTCCTTTACTGGAAATCACTCACTGGGGTGGTGGAGGCCATGGTGCTGAAAAATAGAGCCATGATATGTGAGAAGAGGGAGCCAATATCAGGCAGCACTCACACATTGAAGATTGATAGAGGTGTGCCTGCTTTCTCAGCTGGAAGTCTTAGGAGAGTGAAGAAGTGGAATCAGACGTTTGGCGTCCTCGAGTATGGGGAGGTACCTCACAAAGCTGATTGTGTACCATTGTGGTCAAGAACGCCCAGAATCTTCTGATGCCACATCAGTCATAACAAGCAATCAAAATCACACTGGATTCTCTAAATCAAAGACACAATTGTTTGGTAAACTAGCTTTTCACTTCTTTTTAAATCTTCTTCAACTGATGGCGATTATCATGCTATTTCCTTCCTAACCGCTGGCTGTAAGAGCTGAATAGCATAGGGAAAACAGGCAGGGCATTTGGAAGTGCGTGTGTGGTGAATGTATATGCATGTGTGTGTCTATGCATGTGTTTGCACAAGTGTGTGCGTGAATGAGTGTGGGTATGTGTGTGTGCATGGGTGTGTGTGTTTACATGGTCTATGTATATCTGTGTGTGTGCATGCATGCATGTTTGTGTGATGCATGTGTGTGTGTGTGTGTGTGTGTGTGTGTGAGATGCATGTGTGTGTGTGTGTGTGTGCGTGTGTGTGTGTGTGTGTGTGTGTGTTGTGTGTGTGTGCCAATGATGGTCTGGGAATTACTTGCAGAGTTTAAGAGAGTTTTACCCACTTTGGAGGAGACGGATAAGTCAAAGGCATCTTGAATTTGAAGAGAGTCTAGAGTCATAATAACATTATTTGACGGTGTCAGTGAACTAGCTGTTATTTTCCTGCCCTTTCTCATTCTGTTTTCATGAGCACAAAATTAACGGTGATCCAATATTGCATCTCTCTAGTTCAGATGTACTCCACTTCCTTGCTAGATGGTTGGGCCCAATGTAAAAAATTACCTCCGATCAGACATAAATCAACAACCATTAACGAAGGTGAGCAAGGAAATATCTCTCACTAATGTAATAAGTTTGGAGGTTTCATGGCATGCATTTTAGAATGAACGATGGCTTGGGTCATTGAAGAGAAAATTGATGAGCTCAAACAGGGTAACCTGAAATTGACAACAGAATTAGGAGACCTCACTTCATGCAGCACTGCCTCACATGTTGTATCACGTATATTTCATAGAATCAAAGAACGCGGCAGTGTGAATGCCCATCAAGTCCACACAACCCTCTGAACTGAATCCAACCCAGACCTACCCTACAACCTTGCATTTACCGTGTCTAATCCACCTAATTTACACATCCCATATAACAGGGCAATTTACCATGGCCAATCCATCTAATCTGAACATTTTTGGATTGTGAAAGGAAACTGGTGTACCAGGTGGAAATCCAGACAGACACAGCGAGAGCATGCTAGCTCCACACAGACAGTCACCCAAGGATGGAATCAAACCCAGATCCCTGGCACTTGAGGCAACAATGCTAACCATTGAGCCACTGTGCCACTCAATTCATTCTAGTCGCATAGCATTTTCTTCACCCTTCACCTTTGCTGTTGTAAAATGAGGCCTTCAAAAAGTCAATCTCTGATCACGTGGATAACATGGCCATAGTCCTCGGATTCATGTCATTTCTGAGGATAGATAGTTAAGGCTCTCAAACTAGAAACAAAATAGGGTCAGGCAACATGTTAAATTTCTTAAAATTACGATATGATTTTTTTGGATGAAATAACATTAAATTATGTACCAAAAATTCATCAAGCAGCCCACACAATTGGGAGGTCAGAGCATTGAGTAAATACTTCAAACTGGAACACCTGCTTCATAAAGTCAATAATCTTTGGAAGTCCCTTCCACATTGAGCAGTGGAGGCCGAGTAATAAAATATACTCAAGGCCAAGTTGGGCAGATTACTTTATGAGACGGCGGTTAAGGATTGGGTTGGCTCACAGGATGCAGACAGGTGAGTGGATTTAAGGCCACAATCAGATTGGCCATTGTGTTGTTTAATTGCAGAGCAGGCATGAGGGGCCAAATGCCTATAGTGTCTATTCCTTATGTTTTGCAAAATATTGCCTTGCAATTGCTTATATTAATTTTGACAATGACTGACTAAAAGGCCAACATAGAAATAGGAGGAAGCCAACCAGCCCTACAAATCTGTTCCACAATTCCTCGAAACCATTTTCCTGCACCATCACTATATCCCCTGATGTCATGAGTAACTAGAATTCTATCAATCTTTTCCTTGACCACGCTCAATATGTGGACTTCTACAACCCTCTGAGTACAGAATTTAAAAGATTCACTACTCTCAGATAGGCAAAACTCCCCCTGATCTCACTGCTAAATATGTTGCCACTTTTTGAGATTATGCCTCATGTTTCTAGACCCTCCAGTAGGGAGAAACAACCTTTCTACATATCACATATCTACCATTTTAGAAATGTTGTAATTTTCAATGAGATTACCTCTTATTCTTCAAAATTCAAAACAATAAAGACCCAGTCACCTTAATCCATCCTCATAGATCATTCCTGCCATCCCAGGAATCACCTGGTGAATATTCTGTACATTCGGCCCATGGTATGAACATGTTCCATTTCCCACCACACATATTGCTTACCTTGATGACATGTATATATTACATGTCTGAAAGGTACTGTCTTAAATCACACTCCCAGTATCAGCTACTGGGAATGAGGGTCAGCTGCTCTATTTCTAGATGATTTCGAGGGTGCTTTAAAGATACGTGCTGCTGTGTTGTTTGGTTTTAGGGTCACACCTGGAAGCTAGGACAAATATTGGAGGAGAAAGCAAAGTCAAGAGCTCTCTCCAGGCTAAAGCTCCTTTTTATCCTCTACTCATTTGTAGAATGTGGATATCGCTGGCTGGCCAGCATTTCTTGCCCATCCCTAGTTGCCCTTCAGAAGGTGGTGGTGAGCTGCCTCCTCGAATCGCTGCAGTCTTCCTGCTGTGGGCTACCTCACAGTGCTATTACTGGAGGGAATTCCAGGATTATGACCCAGTGACAGTGAAGGAACAGTGATATATTTCCAAGTCAGGATGGTGAGTTGCTTGGAGGGGAACTTGGAGATGAAAGTGTTTCCATGTATCTGTTGCCCTTCTTCTTCTAGATGGAAGTGGTTGTGGGTTTGGAAGGTGCTGTCTGAGGATCTTTGGTGAATTTCTGCAGTGCATCTTGTAGATAGTACACACTGCTGCTACTGAGTGTTGATGGCGGATGGAATGGATACCTGTGGATTTAGCGCCAATCAAGTGGACTGCTTTGTCCTGAATGGTATCAAGCTTCTCGAGTGTTGTTGGGGCTGCACTCATCCAGGCAAGTGGAGAGTATTCCAACATGCTCCTGACTTGTGCCTTGTAGATGGTGGTCAGGCTTTGAGAAGTCAGGAGGTGAGTTACTTGCTGTAGTATTCCTAGCCTCTAGCCTGGTCTTGTAGCCAATCTGTTAATGTGGTGAGTCCAGTTGAGTCTCTAGTCAATAATAACACCCAGGATGTTGATAGTGGGGGATTCAGTGATGGTAACACCATTGAATGTCAAGGAATGGTGGATAGATTGTCTCCTACTGGTGATTGTCATGGCCTGGCATTTGTGTGGTGCAAATGTTACTTGCTACTTGTCAGACCAAGCCTGGATATTATCCAGGTCTTGTTGCTGTGAACATGGACTGTTTCAGTATCTGAGGAGTCACGAATGGTGCTGAACATTGTGCAATCATTGGCGAACACCTCCACTCTGACCTTATGATGGAGGGAAGATCATTGATGATACCCAATGATTCCAATTTTGCTAGGGGTCCTTGATGCCACACTCAATCGAATGCAGCCCTGATATCAAGGCTGTCACTCTCATGTCACCTCTGGAATTCAGCTCTTTTGTCCATGTTTGAACCAAGGCTGTAATGAGGTCAGGAGCTGAGTGGCCCTGACAGAACCCAAACTGGGCGTCACTGAGCAGGTTATTTCTGAGCAGGTGCTGCTTGGTAGGACTGTTCATGATACCTTCTGTACTTTACTGATGAATGAGTCTGGCTGTTATCTAACTAGTCTGTGAGACAGCTCTTCCAATTTTAGTGCTAACCCCCAGATGTTAGTGAGGAGGACTTTTCTGATGAAGGGCCTGGGCCCGAAACGTCAGCTTTTGTGCTCCTAAGATGCTGCTTGGCCTGCTGTGTTCATCCAGCCCCACATCTTAGAGCTGTTTCTGCTGTTGTCTTTTCCAGTGCCTAGGTCAATGCCAGGTCATCTGTCTGGTTTACTTTGTAGTGATTTGTACAACTGAGTGGCTTGCTAGGCCATTTCAAAGGGCAATTGAGAGTCAACTACATTGCTATGAGTTTGGAGTCACATATAGGCCAGGTGAAGGTGGCAGATTTCCTTCCCTGAAGTACCTTAGTGAACCAGATAGGTTCTTCTGGCAATCGACAATGATTTCATGGCCATCAGTTGATCCTTAACTTCCAGACTTTTTTGAAACAGTTGTATTCAAATGCCACCATCTGCCATGGTGGGATTCAAACTCTGGTCCCCCAGAACATTATTGGGTTTCTGGACTAATAGTCAAACATTAATACCACTAGACCATCACGTACCCCCTGTGTAGAAATCTGTTTATTGTAAAGTTAACTCTCTTCATAAATGTGCATGGTAATCTGAGATCTACCAGGTTTTTACATTGTTAAGAGACTACATTTGCTTTTCTTTTCACTCTTTATTCAAACCTACTTCCTATAAGTTTTCCATTTTTGATTAATCTGACTAGCTCCACTCATGTTTTTGCTATTTATACCCTGTAGGAAGCAACTTCAAGCTGATGAAGTTATTTACCAGCTCTCCTAGGAGTTGGTTTCTGTTATCAACACAAGATCTTGACAGTGTCTTATTTATTGCTAAAGTGAAATATTGAAGAAAAATTGTTATGAAATGTTTAATGTTATCTGTTTCTCATTGATCTGTTGTCCATGTGACGCATGATCTGATATCATTGCAATGTAGTAGAGTGTGTGTGATGTTCAATGTTTGATTTGTTATCCAAACTTGAAGTTATTCTAAATCTTAGGAATTGTGCTTTCCACATTTGCCGGTTTGCTGATCTAACAAATGGATTTGATAGCTTCAGTTTCGCTGATGTAAAGCTTGGTATCAATGAATTTTGTTGCATTGGTTGATCTGTTTGTTCACTTCAAAGCTGATTGTCAGGATTTTGATTTCCTTGAGCTAAACTTATTTTGTTGCCTTGATTATTACTTATTGGCTAACGTTATTGAACCTTCTTATTGCAAAAATTGTTGTGGCACTAAAACTGAAAGCTGTTGACATTTTGAGTGTTTTAAACACTGTTTTCATAGTGAAATTCAATCTTTCTTGATGACATCTGCATAGGAATAATTAACGATATTCCTTTTGCAAGATTGCCAAAGGATTGCCAACATTCTATGAACATAGAACATTACAGAGTGGTACAGGCCCTTCAGCCCTCAATGTTGTGCCGACCTGTGAAATGAAGCTGAAGCCCATCTAACCTACAGTATTCCATTATTATCCATATGTTTATCCAATGACCATTTAAATGCCCTTGATGTTGGCGAGTCTACTACTGTTGCAGGCAGGGCATTCCACTCCCTTACCACTCTCTGAGTAAAGAACCTACCTCTGACATCTGTCCTATATCCATCACCCCTCAACTTAAAGCTATGTCCTCTCATGCTAGCCATCACTATCTGAGGAAAAAGGCTCTCACTGTCCACCCTATCTAATCCTCTGATCATCTTGTATGTCTCTATTAAGTTGCCTCTTAACCTTCTTCTCTCGAACATAAACAGCCTCAAGTCCCTCAGCCTTTCCTCATAAGACTTTCCCTCCATACCAGGCAACATCCTGGTAAATCTCCTCTGCACCCTTTCCAATACTCCCACATCCTTTCTATAATGTGGCGACCAGAACTATACACAATATTCCAAGTGTGGCCACACCAGAGTTTTGTACATCTGCAACATGACCTCATGGCTCTGAAACTCAATCCCTTTACCAGTAAAACCTAACATACCATACGCCTTCTTAACAACCCTGTCAACCTGGGTGGCAATTTTCAGGGGTCTCTGTACATAGACACCGAGATCTCTCTGCTCGTCCACACTACCAAGAATCTTACCATTAGCCCAGCACTCTATATTCCTGTTACTCCTTCCAAAGTGAATCACGTCACACTTTTCCGCATTAAACTCCATTTGCCACCTCTCAGCCCAGCTCTGCACCTTATCTATGTCTCTCAGTAACCTACAACATCCTTCTGCACTGTCCACCGACTTTAGTGTCATCTGCAAATTTACTAACTCATCCTTCCAGCAGTGGCCCCAAAATGGATCCTTGCGGTACACCACTAGTAACGGAACTCCAGGATGAACATTTCCCATCAACTACCATCCTCTGTCTTCTTACAGCTAGCCAATTTCTGATCCAAACTGCTAAACCACCCTCAGTCCCATGCCTCCATATTTTCTGCAATAGCCTACCATGGGGAACCTTATCAAACACTTTACTGAAACCCATATACACTGCATCAACCGCTTTACCCTCATCCACCTGTTTGGTCGCCTTCTCAAAGAACTTCATAAGGTTTGTGAGGCACGACCTACACTTCACAAACCCATGTTGACTATCCCTAATGAAATTATTTCTTTCTAGATGATTATAAATCCTATCTCTTATAATCCTCTCCAACACTTTACTCACAATTGAAGTAAGGCTCACTGGTCTATAATTATCAGGACTGTCTCTACTCTCCGTCTTGAACAAGGGGACAACATTTGCTATCATCCAGTCTTCTGGCACTATTCCTGTAGACAATGATGACATAAAGATCAAAGCCAAAGGCTCTGCAATCTCCTCCCTGGCTTCCCAGAGAATCCTGGGATACATCCCATCCAGGGGACTTATCTATTTTCACACTTTCCAGAATTGCTAACACCTCCTCCTTATGAACCTCAATCCTGTCAAGTCTAATAGCCTGTATCTCAGTGTTCTCCTCGACAACATTGGATTTTTCCTGTGTGAATGCTGACAAAAAATATTCATTTAGCACCTCCCCTATCTCTTTGGACTCCACACACAAATTCCCACTACTGTCCTTGACTGGACCTAAGTCAGTCAACAAGATTCAGTGATTATGTCTGGACTAAAATGGCTGCTGTGCCATTGTTCATGTCAATTTTTCTGCACCTGTTCTATTTTACACAAATTCAATGCAATATGATAGTAGTCTTTATCTGCAATGCTTTGTTTTAAACTGCTGAACACAATAAGGCATTATAGCTACTAAATTAATATTGTGTCCTATCTATACAAACTATCAAAATAATTTAAAAGAAACTAACTTCAATGTTGGAGGCTTGAAACTTCAAATTTTGAAGCAATTCTTATTCCAATTGTTTTTCAGTCGGTTGATGGACTTTCAACATTTTGCCGAAGAATTTTCTTTACTCCCTTGTTGCTAAACTTTCCAACTGATAAATAACCTGGACTTGCTAAGTAACTGATAAAATTCTTAACTTTGCTCCCAGCCTAATTTCTCAAGTGTTTCCTCTCAGGGATCAAATCTGCTCTGGATGTCCAGTGATTAGAATCTTTTTGTAAGTGCTTGATCCACATTTATCCCTGTGGCTGCTGTTAGGCTTTAATTATCCTCGCTACTTTATAAAAACTTGAAGAAGTTAATTTCCTTTGTAGAAAGGCTGTATAAAGCACTCAAACTGTCTTTCGTTGTTCTTTGCAGTAGATTTCAAACATGAATTTCTATTGTACATTTTCAGTGAACAAAGTTTCACACCAGGAAGCACAAGTTTTTTTGCAATGTATGTCTGAATTGTAGAAAGATTCATAAAGTTAAAAAATTCTCTATTTACCTTTATTTTAGCTGTCTTCATTAACCTACATTGCTCATTGTTTTCTTGTTTTTCAGTTGTAACTTTAAGCAAGGTAATTTATTACAATGATTCTACATTTGTAAAATATCCACTGATTTCCTGCATTTTCTCAATTTGGTTATGTATATTTTCAGCCATTTCATTCATGTTCCAGAAGGGATCCACATCATATGTTTCTTGGTGTTTTTAAGATGACTCACATCTCAAATTCAAGCATTTGTTTTAGAGAGAGTTTACTTCTTCCCAGTGCAAGGTTTCAGCATGAGGTAATGTGATTGTCTATTGAAGACAATGAAATGTGAAAAGTTCAATTAACTAGAACTTAAATGACTCTTTTTAAAATAAAGTGGGCATTGTGAGATGCATAGCAGGACTCCCTAAGCAGAATACAAATGGAAAAACTTTTACAACAGTTACTTCATTGTTGATGTTAAATTACATCAAACTGGGTGTTCATCAACTTGGTGTAACAACTAAATAATTTAATCCTGATCTGTTCCTCAACGTTAGCAACAGCATATTGGCCATTCTCAAACAGCAACTTGTCTTTCTTTTGCTTAGTAAAACAACTCAAAGCCCACATTTATAGCCGAGATCCAAAATATGATTTTATTCTTCGTAATATTTAAGAGGAGGGAATTTCTGCACACTCAGTACTGTGTATAAGAGAAGCAATCTGATAATTTAGTATATAGAGGAGACTTATGAAAGGTTACAGACCTGAAATTTTAAGTTGGAGTTCCTCCTCACAGTTTCCATGACCTGGTGGGCATATCTAACATTTCTTGTATTAATTAGAAAAAAATTTATTTTTAAATACTGTGAGAGGGGAACTTGCTGTTAAAGATTTTCATCTTGCCCTCACTTGGGCTGAATCACAAGAATATCAAATTTCCATTGGCACAACAATTTAGGCTGTATGAGAAGGGAGTACTGTTTACTTCATAAATGGACCATAATTGCTATCAATTCCCAAGAAGAGCATTTGTACTTGAGGTTACATTCACTAATCTTGACCATTTGTATAAGATACTATAACTGAACATCTTTTAGCTCTGCATCCAGTTCCTTGAGGTTTGTCTCCTTTGATCACCCTGGCAATCTCTCACAACTGCTTTCTTGATGTGTATTTGGGGTATTATTTGACATTCTATGGAAAAAAGACCTCAACTGCCTTGCCAAAGCCTGCAGATATTGGAGTCTGCCTTCTCTATTCTTCTGTCTATCACAGATTAGAATCAGTTGTAGAATATCTTGCAGCATCTTCTTCAGTCACGCTGCACCTCCACCACAGTGTGGGCTAACTCTGTGTTTGTTGCCTCTCAGCTGTGAGCCCCTTGGTGAGGGAGGCTGCCACCCAGCAATGCATAAAACATAGAACATAGAACATAGAACAGTACAGCACAGAACGGGCCCTTCAGCCCACAATGTTGTGCGACCATTGATCCTCATGTATGCACCCTCAAATTTCTGTGCCCATATACATGTCCAGCAGTCTCTTAAATGTCCCCAATGACCTTGCTTCCACAACTGCTGCTGGCAACACATTCCATGCTCTCACAACTCTCTGTGTAAAGAACCCGCCTCTGACATCCCCTCTATACTTTCCTCCAACCAGCTTAAAACTATGACCCCTCATGTTAGCCATTTCTGCCTTGGGAGATAGTCTCTGGCTATCAACTCTATCTATGCCTCTCATTATCTTGTATACCTCAATTAGGTCCCCTCTCCTCCTCCTTTTCTCCAATGAAAAGAGACCGAGCTCAGTCAACCTCTCTTCATAAGATAAGCCCTCCAGTCCAGGCAGCATCCTGGTAAACCTCCTCTGAACCCTCTCCAAAGCATCCACATCTTTCCTATAATAGGGCGACCAGAACTGGATGCAGTATTCCAAGTGCGGTCTAACCAAAGTTTTATAGAGCTGCAACAAGATCTCACGACTCTTAAACTCAATCCCCCTGTTAATGAAAGCCAAAACACCATATGCTTTCTTAACAACCCTGTCCACTTGGGTGGCCATTTTAAGGGATCTATGTATCTGCACACCAAGATCCCTCTGTTCCTCCACACTGCCAAGAATCTTATCCTTAATCTTGTACTCAGTTTTCAAATTCAACCTTCCAAAATGCATCACCTCGCATTTATCCAGGTTGAACTCCATCTGCCACCTCTCATCCCATCTCTGCATCCTGTCAATGTCCCGCTGCAGCCTACAACAGCCCTCTATAATGTCAACAACACCTCCGACCTTTGTGTCGTCTGCAAACTTGCTGACCCATCCTTCAATCCCCTCATCCAAGTCATTAATAAAAATTACAAACAGTAGAGGCCCAAGGACAGAGCCCTGTGGAACCCCACTCACCACTGACTTCCAGGCAGAATATTTTCCTTCTACTACCACTCGCTGTCTTCTGTTGGCCAGCCAATTCTGTATCCTGGCAGCTAAGTTCCCCTGTATCCCATTCCTCCTGACCTTCTGAAGCCCATATACACCACATCCACAGCTCGACCCTCATCAACTTTTCTAGTCACATCCTCAAAGAACTCGATAAGGTTTGTGAGGCATGACCTGCCCCTCACAAAGCCCCTCACATTTAATCAAGCCACGCTCTTCCAGATGGTCATAAATCCTATCCCTCAGAATCCTTTCTAACACCTTGCAGACGACAGACGTGAGACTTACTGGTCTGTAATTGCCGGGGATTTCCCGATTTCCTTTCTTGAAGAGAGGAATTACATTTGCCTCTCTCCAGTCCTCAGGCACGACTCCAGTGGAGAGCAAGGATGCAAAGATCTTCGCAAGTGGCGAAGCAATTGCATTTCTCGCTTCCCAAAGCAGCCGAGGACAAATCTGGTCCGGGCCTGGCGACTTGTCAATCTTAATGTTTGACAAAATTTTCAGCACATCAGCTTCCTCTATCTCTATCCATTCCAGCATGCACACCTGCTCTTCAAAGGTTTCATTCACTACAAAGTTTGTTTCTTTCGTAAAGACAGAAGCAAAAAACTCATTTAGGGCTTCCCCTACCTCCTCAGACTCCACACACAAGTTCCCTACGCTATCCCTGGAGCTAATTTCCCTTGGTGCTGGCTGCATACTACAAAAACAGAAGACAGCAATGAGCAGGCAATTGGTAAGCAGGCAGCATGATGTCGAGTGGACATAGTTTACTCATACCTCCTTGCGCATTTTCAGGAAAATAGAGTTTAGGTTCCATTTCAATCACATAAGCCTTTATGGTTTAATTAACAGAAGAACATCCCTTTCCTAGCATTCACAGAATCTTAGAGTCGTAGAGCTGTACAGCATCGAAACAGACCCTTCAGTCCAACTTGTTCATACTTGCCAGATATCCTAAATTAATCTAGTCCCATTTGCCAGCATTTGGCTCTTATCACTCCAACCCTTCCTATTCATATGCCCATCCAGATGACTTTTAAATGTTGTAGTTGTATCAGTCTCTACCACTTCCTGTGGCAGCTCATTCCATACATGCACCCCGCTCAGCATTAAAATGTTGCCCTTTGGGTCGTTTCTAAATCCTTCCCCTCTCAGCTTACACTTATGTCCTCTAGTTTTGGACACCCCCACTGAGGCAAAATACCTTGTCTATTCACTCTATCAATGCCCGTCAGGATTTTATAAACTTCTATGAGGTCATTCCTCAGCTCCAGGGAAATTAGCTCCAGCCTATTCAACCTGTACCTATAGCTCAAACCCTTCAATCCCGGCAACATCCTTCAAATCTTTTCTGGATCCTTTCAAGTTTAACAAGATGTTTCCTATAGCAGGGAGACAAGAACTGCACACAGTGTGCCAAAAAGGGCCTAACCAGCGTCCCACACAGCTGCAACATGACCTCCCAACTCCTACACTCAATGCACTAACCAATAAGGCAAGCATACCAAACACCTTCTTTAGTCTCCTATCTACCTCGGACTATACTTCCAAGGATCTACAAATCTGGACTCCAAGGTCTCTTTGTTCAACAACACTCCCCAGGGCCTTACCATTAAGTGTATAAGTCTTGCCCTGATTTGCCTTTCCAAAATGCAGTACCTCACATTTATCTAATTTTAACTACATCTGCCACTCATCAGCACATTAACCCATTGATCAAAATCCCCATTGTACTCTGAGAGAACCTTCTTCGCTATCCACTACACCTCTACGTTTGGTGTCAACTGCAACCTTACTAACCACACCTCCCTTATTCACATCCAGATCATTTATATGAATGACAAACAGTAGTAGATCCAGCACCAATCCTTGTTGCACACCACTGGTCACAGGCTTCCAGTCTGAAATCCATCTTCCACCACCACTCTCTGTCTTCTAACTTTGAGCTAGTTCTGTGTCCAAATGACTAGTTCTCCCAGTGTTCCATGTGATCTAACATCACTAAGCAGTCTACCATGAAGAACCTTGTCGAACCCTTGCTGAAGTCCATATAAATCACAACCATCACTCTGTCCTCATCAATCCTCTTCATCATTTCTTCAAAAAATTCAATCAAGTTGATGAGTCACAACTTCCCACACACAAAGCCATGTTGACTATCCCAAATCAGTCCTTGCCTTTCCCAATACATATAAATCCAGTCCCCCAGGATTCCCTCCAACAACTTGTCCACCACTGATGTCAGGCTCACTAGTCAATAGTTCCCTGGCTTTTCCTCACCACTTTTCTTAAAAAGTGGCATTATGTTAGCCAACCTTCGGTTGTCTGGCACCTCACCTGTGTTTATTGATGATACAAATATCTCAGCACCGGACCCAACAATCACTTCCCTAGCTTCCCACAGAGTTCTAGGTACACCTGATCAGGTCCATGTAGATTACCCACCTTTATGCATTTTAGGATATCCTGCACCCCCTCCTCTGTAGTGTGGACGTTTTTCACGATGTTGCTATTTATTTCCCTACATCCTCTATCTTTCATATCTGTCTCCATAGTAAACACTGATGCAAAATGCTTGTTTAGTATCTCCCCGTCTCCTGGATTTCTACACACAATGACCTTGCTGATCTTTAAGGGGCCCTATTCGCTCTCTTCTTACACTTTTGTCCTTAATGTATGTGTAGAATCTGTTTGAATTCACCCTAACCCGTTGTGCAAAGCTATCTCATGTCACTTTTTGCCTTCCTGATTTCCCTCAAGTATATCCTACTGTCTTTATACTCTTATCAGGATTCGCTTGATCCCTGCTGTTTATACCTGACATATGCTTCCTTCTTATTCTTGACCAAGACCACAATTTCTCCAGTTATCCAGCTTTCTCTACACCTACCAGCCTTGCCCTTCACCTGAACAGGAACATACTGCCTCTGGACTCTTGTTATCTCATTTTTGAAGGCTTACCATTTTCCAGCCATCTCTTTACATGCAAACACCCAACCCCCAATCAACTTTTGAAAGTTCTTGCCTAACACTGTCAAAATTGGCCTTCCTCCAAATTAGAATCTATCCTTTTCCATCACTATTTTAAAACAAATATAATTATGATCACTGGTCCAAAGTGCCCCCCCTACTGACGCCTCAGTCACATACCCTGCCTTATTTTCCAAGAGTAGGTCAAAGTTTATTCCTTCTCAAGTAGGTACATCCACATACTGAATCAGGAAATGTTCTTGTGCACACTTAACAAATCCCTCTCCATCCAAACCCATAACATTATGGCAGTCACAGTCAATGTTTACAAAGCTAAAATCCTCTACTATGACCACCCTGTATTCTTAGAGATAACTGAGATCACCTTACAAATTTGTTTGTCAATTTCCCGCTGACTATTGGGGGGTCTATAGTACAATCCCCGCAGTGTGATTATCCCTATATTATTTCTCAGTTCCACCCAAGTAATTTCCCTGGATGTATTCCCAGGAATGTTCTCCCTAAGTGCAGGTGTAATATTATCCTTAATCAAAAATGTCACTCTTGCCCCTCTTGCTCTCCTTTCTATACTTGCTATAGCATCGATACCCTGCAACATTAAACTGCCAGTCCTGTCCATCTCTGAGCCAATCTCTGTAATCGCTCTGATATCCCAGCCCCATATTCCCAACCATGTCCTGAATTCATCTGCCTTCCCTTTTAGGCCTCTTGCATTGAAATAAATGCAATTTAATTTCACTTCAATTTTATTTTGAGGATGCTTTCATGACAATTTGTACAACATTTCTGTTCCACTACAGTTGTTTCTGGCTCTTCCTCATATTATTAAAGAAACAATGGAGTACTACTAACCATTTTATATTTGCTTCCCCTTGTGTAGTGATGAAAAAAATAGGCATCTCCAATTAAATACTGAGATGAGGAGAACTTGTTTTTCTTTCTGAGACTAACTAATAGGTGGGCTTCTCCAGGGAATCATTGCATGTATTCAAGGTAGACAGATTTTTGATCAACTGTATCCGTAACCCTCAACCCCATAACTATTTTGTGAAAATTGCACAATTTGTGTCACGAGGGAAGCATTTTATATCAATAAATGGCATAAATTATTGCAGCAAGTAAGTCACATCCTGACTTCCCAGAGCACAAGTCAGGAGTGTGATGGAGTACTGGAATACTCTCCCTTTACCTGGATGGGGGCAGGTCCAATAGCAGTCAAGAAGCTTATCGCTATCCAGAACAAAGCAGCCTGTTGATTGGCACAACATCCAAATTTATCTTTTCCTTCCACTC
This sequence comes from Stegostoma tigrinum, assembly GCF_030684315.1. Classification (NCBI taxonomy): domain Eukaryota; kingdom Metazoa; phylum Chordata; class Chondrichthyes; order Orectolobiformes; family Stegostomatidae; genus Stegostoma; species Stegostoma tigrinum. The sequence continues at coordinate 38,319,211 of NC_081357.1, forward strand.
TGTGATGTTGTACCAAAAATGATGCGAGAAGAAACTAAACCATTCTACCTGCCCTTGGTCCATATCCCTCCATTCCTTGCATATTCTTGTGCTTATCTAAAAGCCCCTTAAATGTCTTTATAGTATCTGCCTCTACCACGACTGCTGGCAGTGTGTTCCAGACTCCTACCGCTCTCTGCATAAAAAAACTTGGCCCTCACGTCTCCTTCGGCCTTTCCACCTTAACTTTAAATGCGTGCCCCCAGCATCAGACATTTCAACTCAGAAAAAGATTCTGATCATCAATCCAATCTATGCATTTCATAGTTTTATAGGCTTCCATCAAGTCTCCCCTCGGCCTCCACTGCTTAAGAGAAAACAACCGCAGTTTTTCCAGCCTCTCCTTATATCTCATACCCTCTAATCCAGGCAGCAACCTGATAACAAAGTGTGGAGCTGGATGAACACAGCAGGCCACGCAGCATCTCAGGAGCACAAAAGCTGACGTTTCGGGCCGAGACCCTTCATCAGAGAGCATCCTGATAAACCTCTTTTACACCCTCAAAGCCTCCACATCATTCCTGTAATGAGGCAACCGGAACTAAATGCAATACACTAAATGTGGTCAAACCAAAATCTTATAAAGCTGCAACCTGACTCTTGTACTCAAATCCCTAACCAATAAAGGCAAGCAGATGGTACACTTCCCTTACCAGACTACCTACCTGCCACTTTCATGGAGCTATGGACTTGACCCCCAAGATCCCTCTGTGCATTAATGCTGTTCAGGGTGGTATCATTAACTGTAGACTTTTCTTTAACATTTTATCTCCCAAAGTGCAACACCTCCCACTTACCCAGTTTAACCTCTGTCTGCTGTCCACAAGTCCACTGACCTTGGTATCATCTGCAAACGTACTAACTTACTACCTTGTGTAAATTGCACAATTTGTGTCATGAGGGAACATCAACATTTTAATCTAGTCACTTATATATGTCACATACAGCAGACATCTAGGCAAAGAAATATTGACGTTGGAGACATTCCAGGGAAGGTTCACAAGACTGATTCCATGTATAGACCAACCATCTGATGAGAACAGGATGAGTAGGTTGGGTCTGCACTCAACTGAATTTAGGAGAATGAGAGTGCCAGAATGAAACATAACAAGATTCTTAGATGAGTTGATAGGGTAGATTTGGTGAGGTTGTTTCCATTTGTGGCAGACTTTAGACGCAGAGGCCATATTCCCAGAGCAACACATGCCACACGTCACACATTTAAGGTGGAGATGTGGAGGAGCTTCTTCTCTGAAGGATTAGTGAATTTGTGGAATTCTTTACTGCAAAAGGCTGCATCTAATCGTTACGGGAATAAAAGGTTAAAGAGAAATGGCAGGCAAGTGGAGTTAAGGACTATCCGACTTGCATGATCTCATTGAATGGCAGGGCACACTTGATGGGCCAAATGGTATCCTTATCCTCCTTCATTTTATTGGGCTTATTATGGTCTAATCAAAAGCAATCATGGGGATATGTAACCCAAATGTGGAATGACAATTCTGGTCTATTTCAGACATCAAGTCAAAGTAAATGACCCTTTAACCATCTAGGGGACATGGAGGAATTGCTGGACCAAGCGGGTCTAAGCTTTGTAAGCTACAGAGGAATCTTGCAGCATGAAGTTTAACTCCGTGTTCTTGTTAATTTGTGCATTTCTCAACTTGCTGAACATAACAGATCTTGGTGTTCTGATCTAAAGTTTATCTATCATTAAGGAACAACACTAAAACAGCTCTTTCAAAATCACTAAGGCTGTAAATCGTAATCAACAAACCAGCAAGGGAAAAAAGAACAAAATGTAGGATTTCAAGGACTAGTTTGCAAAGATTTGGGGGTTGCAATGTAGCCAGAGAGACATAGTTGGAGTATTTCATCGGTGAATAGATGATCTAACAATGTTAGTTTTGCAAGTTAATTCTGCATTTGACCTGCTGAAGTCAAAACAGTTCAACACCCATCTTTACAACGCAAAATGTTTCAAAACAGATTAAAGCCAGGGTCAAAGTGACTTTGTGTATAAAACAAAGAAAGAAACAATTTGGTTTATAAGTTTAATTTATGACATTATATTTCAAGCTCAATAATTGATTTTATGTGCAATTACAGAACTTGAAATGATTTCCAATGCTACAGATGCAGGAGAGAGGCGAATATTAAATTTAACTCATTATTGTTTTAATTTTTTTATCAATAATCAATAATTATTCCATTTTGCGTGAATTATTCTTCCAGTAGTTATAAATACAGATGTGGGAATGAGGGTTACATTCAATGCGATTCACATTTAGAGCACAGTGACAGTAACTTTCCACTACATCTACACAGCTGGCTTGACGTATACTACCTACCGTTCTCCTGGCTACAATTATTTTGATCTTGTGGCCTCATAATTTATCATTTTTCCACCTTAAAAGAATGAGGTTCCCCTATTCACTGTTTTTAGAAAGACTCTAACCGTGTTCTAAATGTTCTTTCTTACTGATAAATGTCGGAATTCAAAAATGCATTAAATCATTGAAGCAATCAGCTGTAAAAAGAAAGAAATAAAGATTTCAACCACAGGATGTCTCAATTAAGTATTTTTTGCACCAAATTAAACTCTTTTTAAGTGCAATCACTACTCTTGTGGAAGAAATGGAGCAGCTAACTTGCTGGAGCAGGGGTACTTTGCTGCAATTATACAGGCCCTTAAAGAGATCACACCTGGAGTATTGTGTGCAGTTTTTCTCTCCTTATCGAAGGAAGGATGTATTGGCTGTGGAGGCTGTGCAACAAAGGTTTACCAGAATGATACCTGGAATTGCGAGAATCGATGTACAAAGAAAGGCTGGACCACTTAGGACTATATTCACTGGAGTTTAGAATACCTCATAGAAACCTATAAAATCCTAACAGAACTGAACCGTGTAAATGCAGGAAGGATGCCCCCAATGCCTGGAGACCCCAGAACCTGGGATCACTGTTTAAGAAAACATGTCAGGCCATTCAGGACTGTGACAAGGAGAAAATCCTTCGCCTGTGGAATTTTATGCCACAGAAAACGGTTGAGGGCGAAGTATTGAATGGTTTTAAGAAGGAGTTGGATACAGTTTTTAAGGATAAAGGGATCGAACAGAAAACAGGAATGGGATAACGAGTTGGATGTTTAGATATTGAATAACAGTACGGGCTCAAAGGGCAGAATGGCCTCCTTCCGCTCTTATTTTCTACATTTCTATGTTGCCTGCAGCAAAACCCTGAAGAAAAAGCAATGTGATTGTGACTGGGCAATCTGTTCATGTTTTGTGTGCTGTTCTTTCAGGGATATAGATTGGCCAGGACACCGAGGATAAATCCTTTGCTTTTCTTTAAAACAATACAATGGGATTTTTTCAAATCCGTAACCCAGGCATTTGGGATATCAAATTAGGGTCACATCCAGCAGATATTCCCTCCAACTGTGCAGCATTTCCTAAAGTGTCAGAATTGATTCCTTTCACTCGAGTCCTAGAGTGGAATTTGAATACAAGAATCAAAGATAAGAGTGCTATCAACTTAGTCACTGCTAATAGGAAACAGAGCTTGATACTGATGCTTCATTTGTATCATTTGAGACAAGGAAACATGCATGAAAACAGAAATTCAGAAGCACCCTGTAAAAACAGAAAGTATGAAAGTGCAAATTCTAACAAATATTAACTAAATTCTTGTTTGTTGTTGCCAATTATCGGGGCTGGAACCAATTAACTTCAATCAAACTTCCTTTGTTATGCTGCATGTTGACTGTATTTTAATGTTCGGCTGTTGTTTGAAGACTTGGATATTGCATTCTGATTGTTATTTGACATTGAAAGTGAATGCCCAAACAGGCATTGTTGCACTTTGACATATCGAGCAAAAATAGGGAAATTATTGATGAAAGCTGTTCCTTCAATATGAATGTATGAATGGCTATTCCAATGTGAATGAATGAAGACTGCTGTAAACATACTAATGCCTTGGAAAATATAGAAACTTTGGGCCCTGGAAGAGGTTGAGCTGTCAAACAGCAGGTAAGCACGGTGGATCAGATTAGCAAGAAGCATGACTGATACAATGTGTAAATCCATGGATTTGATCATTTCTTATATCCCCCTTCAATCCTTCAATAATGTAGACAAAGAGAATCTGTTCCCAAGAATAATGGGACAATGAATTAAAAGTTTCAGTCAAGAGATGTAAGTAAGAATCCTTTAATTTAGCTAATGAAATGAGCTGGAACTCACTGCAGAGAGGGGTGAAGGTGAAATTATCAATGATTTCAAACGGAAATTGTATAGACACTTGAAAGAAATTAACCTACAAAACTACAGGGATTACGTGAATAAGGAAACTAAGTGGATTGCTCTGAGTAGAGCTGGCATGCTACTGTTGGTTCAAGGAATCATATGCAGGCTAGACCTGATAAGGATGGAAGATTTCCTTCCCCAAAGGGTTTTAATGTTTTGTTACAACAACCCAGCATCTGAACAATCGACTGTAGTTACATGGTTGCCATTACACTAGCTTTTCCTTCCTAGATTTTATTGCATTCAGACAGCAATATCTGTTATGGTGGGCTTCAAACTACTACACCACTGTCTCCAACATTTGTAAAACAAAGGTCAGGATTTTACAATCGCTTCACCCATTCTGCTCTAATATCTTTTCTGGTTTCTGTTGGTTTGGTATTGCTCTTGTGAGCTTTTTTTGGACAACAGCTATTCAGGTTCCTGCCAGTCACATCTTTTAGAGTCATATAGCCATAGAATGATACAGCACGGAAACAGACCCTTCGGTTCTGCTTATCCATGCTGGCCAAATATCCTAAATTAACCTAGTCCCATTTGACACCATTTGACCCATATCCCTCTAAACCTTTCCTGTTCATATAGCCATCAAGATGTCTTTTAAATGTTGTAATTGTACAAGCCTGCACGTCTTCCTCTGGCAGCTCATTACAAAAACATACCACCCCCTGCATGAAAAAGTTGCTACTTAGGTCCCTTTTAAATCTTTCCCCTCTCAAGTTAAACCTATGCCCTCTACTGTTGGAATCTGTTACCCTGGAGAAAACGCCTTGGCTATTCACCCTATCTATGCTCCTCCATGATTTTACAAACCTCTATAAGGTAACCACTTAGCCTCCAACACTCCAGGGAAAATAGCCCCAGCCTATTCAGCCTCTCCCTGTAGCTCAAACACTCCATCACTGGCAACATCTTTGTAAATATTTTCTGAATCCTTTCAAGTTTCACAAGACCAGAATTGAATGTGTTATCCCAAAAGTAGCCTAACAAATATCCTCAGCCTCAACATTACCTCCAAACTCCTATACTCAATTTGCTGAACAATAAACACCTTCTTCATGATCCAGTCTACCTCCAACTCCACTTTCAAAGAACTCTGAACCTGGTCTCCAAGATCTCTTTGTTCAGCAACATTCCCCAGGACTTTACCATTAAGAGTATAAATCCTGGCCTGATTTACCTTCTGGACATTTTTAAATTTCTCCAGTTTTCATGAAAGGTCACAGACTTGAAATGTTGACGCTATTTTTCTCATCGCAGATTCTGTGTATTTCCAATATTTTATGTTTTTATTGTATATCAAATAAAGCAAAATTACCCCTTATATATGCACATAAATTAAAAAGACACATGAATGGTGAGTTAGAGGCTTTGCTCATTAAACTTTTGGCCACCTCTTAGGTTTTTCTCTGTTTTGAGTTGAAAAATAACTTTGTGAAATGTATTATTCATAAACTCAATGTTATAATTTCTCTAGTTTGTATCAGGTGGAATGTTCTTAAGCAAATCTTGTAGAATAAATGGAGGATGATAATTACTTTGCAGACTTGAAGCACCAGAAAAAAAAATATAAATGTTGCTATTCAGGCTGTGCTGGGAAAAGCAAATGTAAGCACAGCACCATTGCGCCAATTCATCAACCAAATTTGTAGAAAAATGAGTTTACCATTTGACATTAGTTAATGTGCTGCATTACAGCTGACTTGTACCTGCCTTATAGCTATCTTGAAATATTATTGCAGTTCAAACAGGAAACGATGGGAAATGTAGCTCAAGGATCTGAGAGATAGGTTTCCCAATTAACAATGCTCACTGGATTACAAAAGCATGTACCTATACCCATAACCTAAACCTAGAAATAATTAGTAACAAATGGTTGGAGCTCCATGACTCTGCGTGATGAAAGGCAAATAATAAATATCTGTCAATCTTGTGCAAATACCAAAAGTATTCATTCCAATATTGATCCCAGTTACAAATAGATGCAATGCCTGAACAAGGTTTCTGAACAAGGTAAAAGATATTGCTTGCATAATCTTGGTGTACGAGAAAGTATGGCAAAAGAGTTCAGAAAAATCTTTGACAGCCGTCAGCAAACTTACAAGGGAATAGCTTCATACAGATGAGGGAACAGTTATGATCAAGTATTTATGACTAACTATGAAGAGGATCTTTCGAGTGGATCCCACCCAATTCAGAGTAAAAGTTCAATTAACAAGTTACATATCTAATTTTAGAACGTAATTAACAGAAGATAAACAGACAGTATGACAACCATTCTAGGAAAGTTTAACTGAATAAAATAAATAAATAAACAGAACATAGTATTAATTTCTGGCTGACTATTGGAAAATGCAATGAGCTTAAATCCTTTCACAAATTGATAGCCAAGTCAATCATTAATGGAGAGGGACTCTATTGGCAAAGTTCTGAAGGTGTTTTAACTTCCCACTGAATGTGAGTTTGCTCGCTGAGCTGGAAGGTTAGTTTTCAGACATTTCGTCACCATTCTAGGTATTCACCATATCCTGGTGGCTGGCTTTCTGGATACATGAACATCAACTAGCCACAAAATGACATGACCCACTATCACTCGTATCCTTACATACAGATGAGGAAGGACACCACTTTGATTGGGACAACACATCCATCCTAGGACAAGCCAAACAGAGACATGCACGAGAATTCCTAGAAGCATGGCATTCCAACCGGAACTCCATCAACAAACACATTGATTTGGAGCCAATCTACCATCCCCTGAGAAAAAGAACAGGAAATGACATCACCAACACAAGAAATGACATCACCAACCCAAGGAAACCTAACCAGATAAATAGAAAGCGGGACATAACACCAGCGCTTCGTCGGAGGCTCACTGATGATGTTATCTAGAATGGTGACGAAACGTCTGAAAACTAACCTTCCAGCTCAGCGAGGAAACTCACATCCAGAACTTCAACCTGAGCTACAAATCTTCTCAAAACTCGCTAACTTCCAACTGAGCTAAACCTCTTTCCCAAATACTTGGTAATCAACAATTCGAGTCAGCCCTAGTTACTTGCCAACAGGAAAATCTTTTAGTGCTCAACACATCATTCAGTTTAAATTATTTCAGCTGTTACAGTAGGTTTGATTTTTGGTAATAAACAATAACTGAACAAGTCAGCAGTAATGCCTTCATAAATATTTGTGTTTTCTTTCTTGGAAAGAAGGACCAGAACATTAATTTTGTCATAATGCATTTGGTAAATAATAGGATGCTGTCTGCTATATAAACGTCCTTAAGTTGTGGATAAACAAATGGTAGGAGGTTTGTCAAGCATCTCTTTATGACTGCCTTTTTAAGCATGTTTGCTTGATTTTACTACTTGTTTGTTGTGATCTCAATTTTTTTTACCACAACCAAGCATATTAAATTAGCTTCTTCCTTTAAAAGCTAAACGTTAAAATTTAGTGAAAGATTTTCGGTCTTCCAAGGGATTCTGGCAGGCAATAATCAAGGCAGCATGTGGTATCTCGATGGAAAAAGAAATGTTTGGCTATAGGTGGAAAAGATAGGAAAACAGAGATTGGAGGCGGCTGTAAAGGTAGCATAGCCCTCTAATCCCATGTGGAACAGCTCCATGTGAGATGGGACCCACCCCAAGATAGTTCTGCAACATGACTGTCAGTAGTATAGGATTTGGAAACAGACGTGAATAGATTTTAACCTTTAGAAACCTGATGTTGTGGGGGCTGACCAAACAGATCACACACCAGTGATAATAGAGCATACAGCATACAAACAGACCCTTCAGTCCAACACAACCATGCCGACCAGATGTCTTAAATTAATCCAGTCCCATTGGCAAACATTTTTTGTACTAAATAAATGAAAACAAAAAAAAATTGTGGATGTTGGAATTTTGAAACAAAAACAGAACTTGCTCGAGGACCTCCCCAGATCTGGCAGCATCTATCGAGGGAAAGCAGAGCTAGCATTTCGAGTCCCTTCTTCACCTCAAACTCTGCTTCCACAGATGCTGTCAGATGTGCTGCATTTCTCTGACTATTTCTGTTTTTCTTTCATGAATGATTTTGGGGCAGATTTTGTTCAGTTATAACATGTTGGAAACTTTGAATGAGACTTACCACTAGAATTACGTCAAGATGTAGGTATGTCTCCACCAGAATGTATGGGAAATGTGCTCCCTATTAAACCTTTATTTGTTCCCATCCTGATATTTGACTGTAAGTGGGAGGTGATGTGAAATCTATCCACCCAAATGTAGACATTCATATGCTAATATGATGCAGAATGACAGGAGTACGTCATCTGATATGCTTTGGATCATTTACTCAATATCAATGGTAAATGGAACAGTTTTGCATTCATAAGCAAAATACTGCAGACGCTGGAAACCTGAATTGAAAAAGAGAAAATGCTGGAAAATCTCAGCCAGTACAACAGCAATGTGAAGACAGAAGGAGAGTTAGCTTCCCCATTTGTGAATTTTCCTCAGATCACTGATGATCAGTTCAACCCTCACATGTACCCTCAAAACCTCGAACTGATAGAAGTATTAAGTAGTGTTAATGGGACAGAGGTCACTAACTACATATATAGCGGCCTGCTTGATCTGCTTTGGAGCCATTGAGTCATACAGTTGTACAGCATGGAAACAGACCCTTCAGTCCAGCTCTTCCATGCCAAACAGATAACCTAAATTAATCTTATCCCATTTACCAGCATTTGGCAAATATCTGTCCACACTCTTCCAGTTCATGCACCCATCCAGATGCCTTTTAAATGTTGGAAGAGTAGCAGCCTCCACCACTTCCTTTGGCAGATCATTCTATACACGCACCACCCTCTGCGTGAAAAAGCAGCCCCCAAGGGCCATTTCAAATCTTTGCCCTCTCACGTTAAACCATTGCCCTATAGTTGTGGACTTCTCTACCCAAAGGAAAAGGCCTTAACTACTCATCCTTTCCATATTTGATTCCAAGATTTGATAAACTTCTATAAAGTCACCCCTTAGCCCCTGACCCTCCAGGGAAAATAGCCTCAGTCCATCCAGCTTCTCCCTGGCACAGTCCTTGTAAATCTTTTCTGCATTCTTTCAAGTTTAATAACACCTTTCCCATAGCAGGAGACCAGAATTGAATATAGTATTCCAAAAGTAGCCTAAGCGATGCCCTGTACAGCCACAACATGACATCTCAGTCTAGCTATTCTCTACGTGAACTTGTTCAGGTAGGGAATAGGTTTACGAGGAGTATAGATACAGTTATCTGCAGTAAAAATTGTCCCAAAGACTGTGTTGCCTAGCTGGTGCCAAGATTGATGGTATCTCCTCTGTACAAGGGAGACATTGCAATCATTATTATGGTGACAATCTGCATATCCATTCTACAATGACCTGCTATACAATGTAGCTGGTAGCTGTATGTGTGATGGCCTCAATGAATATATTTCCAAATTCTTTTTCGAGTGGTTTCCTTCCTGAATTTCAAATTGCTGACCTGATCTCACTAAGATACATGATGTGATTCCACCTTCTATGATGTGTAGGATACTTTAAATAGCAAAGGTTCTGAAAAGCTCCACCTGTCAGAGGTGCATATGGGGAAACTGTGGACAACAGCACCAAAAACTGGTCCGAAACACTTGAGTGTAAAGTGAAGCACACGGTGAATCATGTGAGATATGGTGAAGTAGTTGCCAATCTGTCCTGCATGTAGACAAATGCCTGCCCCAATCAGAAAATGATAAATAATGTACATGGAATAGAAAGAGCAAGTGCTATAACTGATGGAATGGCCCTGAAATCTCAGTGGGTAGGAGGAGTAGGACAACGTCCTGCAGTGATCTTGTCAGCAAACCAATGCAATCCCAAAAGCCTCCAGCACGCTTAGGAAGCATCTTCCTGAGAGTTTACCTCTTAAAGTTAATGTGCTTTTCAGGAGCTGATGGATTGCATTTGCATTTCAATCTTCTGCTTTGTCATGCTGATTAATGATCAGCAGTGAGAGTTTGATGATGATTGATACTTTTGGAGTCATTTTACGTGTGTGTGTGTGTGCGTGCGTGTGCGTGTGCACGTGAGCGGGTGTGCATGCGCGCAAGCATGCATGCGTGTGTACTATGTGTGTGCATGTGCATAAGTACCTGTGTGCGCGCATGCATGGTTTTGTGTGTGTGGGTGTGTGCGTGCAGGTGTGTGTGCGCATGCGCATGTGTGGGCTTTGGGAGCAATAAAATCTTCCAAAATAAATTCATGGTGCTCAGATTACGAGAACGGATCCAAGTCAGAAGGGCAGCAATGGTGGGAGATTAAAAAAATCGCTGTGGTACAGAATCCTTTCAACCTGCTTCTTCCATGCCTCTTTTGATTAGCTAAGGGATTTAAATCAGGAGACATTATTGCAGCTTATGGGTACAGTCAAGAAATTCCTTTTTAAAATATTTAACATCTAAAGTATTAAATAGAATAAAGATGACTAGGCAGGCAATGCTTTGCAGCTGTCATTCGTGGGAACTGTTGCTCTCTGGTGAGATCCTTGGTGACCACACCTATAGCAAATATTGGCCACTTGACGAACTTTGGCTCAGAGTGGATGAACTGGAGCCCAGGTTACAGACATTGCAACACACTCAGAACAGGAAGATGATGATTTAGGGAGGTTAGGACGGATCAGTATGGACAAGATGGGCCAAATAGCCACCTTCTGTGCTGTATCATCCATATGGCTCTAGGAGGTACCTGAAGACTGTTGCAAGAAGCACTCTCAACACTTAATTACATAAATTTGGTCCAGGGACAGGGACTTGAGGATGTGATTGCAAGTGCGGTGGTTATGGGGATCCCAGATTATGTTTTGGAGGAATCTCAACCAGTGCCCTTGTCCAATAGATATGAGGTCTTCCTTCTGTTGCAGACAAAACCATAGAGTGTAGAGAGGCTGAGCAAACTAAACACATCACAACGGCCCAGAGCACCATTCCAACAGGGAGACAAAAGAGAAATGTAGTTCTGATAGAGGATAGTTAGGGGAATTGATAGTGTTTTCTGCAACAAGGACAGAGGTCCTAAAGATTGTGGTTGCCTATCAGGTGTAAATGTTGAGGGCAGCTCTGCTGGGCTGAGGAGGAACTCAGAGGCAGACAGGGGATGGATTCAGTTGTAATAGTTGCTGTAGGTACCAATGACGGAGCTAGGATTAGGAAAAAGGGGATTACATGCAGCTCGGGGCTCATTTAAAGAGTAGAACCAAGAAGATAATAAGATGAAGATTATTACCTGACCCATGCACAAATTGACGTAGGGTGAATGAATATTGAGGAGCAAACGTGTGCCACAACATTTGTGTCAGAGAAATTGATTCCAATGATTGAGACATCATATCAGTGATATGATGCAATTGAAGCCTGTTGGGACTGGTTGCCTGGTGAATTGTATAACTAACCCTGTAGGCAGGGCTTCTAACTAGTTAATGGGGCAGAGGGTTTAGCTTAAAAATCAAAAGGATAAGAGGGATCATTGATGCAAAGTAATGAAGATGTAAATAGTACCAAATATGTGATAAGAAGGGTCAGAAAATATAAACAGAAGCATGCAACTGAAATTAGAACCAGTGAGGGGAATAATGGGTAAAATACTAAAGCTTAAGGATTTTTATCTGAATGCACGGAACATTTGAAACAAGATAGAGGAGTTGATGGGGCATAAATAGAAATAGAGGAATATGATTGATAGCTATTAAAGATGAGGTGCCACGTGGCCAAGACCGGGAAGTCAATATTCACCTGTTTGGAGTGCAGATGCTAGAAGCTAGAGTTAAAAAATGTTGAGCTGGAAAAGCACTGCAGCTCAAGCAGCATCCAAGAAAAAGGAAAGTCAACATTTCAGGTCAGAACCCTTCTTCAGGAGTCTTGTGTAATTGATATTTGAAAATATAGACAAAAAAGGAAAATGAGGTGGGCGGGTTGTTTTAATAAAGAAAGGTATCAATGCGATGGTAAGTAGTGATATAGCTAACTTCTCTTTTAAGCCATGGTTATTAAAGGCTGATATAGATAGATTCTTAATCAGTAAGAAATCAAGGGTTATGGGAAAAGGCAAGAAAGTGGAGTTGAAAATGAACTGATTGGCCGTGAGCTTATTGAATGACGGAGCAGACTCAATGGGTTGAATGGCCTATTTCTGCTGCTACATTTCAAGTCTTATAGACCATTTTAGCCATTTGGCTATTATTCCCCTAGGTAATGTGGGCTATGAATTAATTGTTTAAATTTCTCTCATTGTTTTCCGTTTATTTATAACATTAACGGACATAAATATTTGAGTCAAATACAACATCTCTTTTCTTCTCTGAATGAAATTCCCACTTGCACCAAATTTCAAGGAGTTACATTTTCTTTACAATGCGCTCTGTTTTAAAATCCCCCTTTGCCAACTACACTGTATATCACAGATAGTGGTGGCATTGTTCTGTCCTCCTGAAGGTGATATTGCGACTGGTGTGGTACAGCACCATGAACTTGGAGATATAACTCTACTGATGCTATAAGCATTCATTTGACAAGCTCACCCTACCCACTTGGCAGATGCCAGAAGTAGGCTGCACTGCAACCAGCACCATTTATGTCTCTGGGTCTTCTGCAATGCTGGTACAAGTGACTAACCTTAACTTTGGGGCTCTTTAACTGCATGTCGTGTAATTAGTGGCACAAGGCTGTTTAATTTTGCAACTGTAGGCTGGTTGCTACTTTAGTTAGGGCATTAAAGGCCTTTGGATCAGCCACAATCCAGAAGTGTGTGGAAGGCTGGATGCATGAAGGATCCTTTTAAGTAAATAAGCAACAGATTTGCATTTATAAAATCGCATAAATTGTTACTATGGATTAGATGGCACAACTTAAAACTATTATAGTTAATGAAAATGTATTTTTATTAAAACAAAACAGATTCCCGGAGTAACTTTAAAATGACAGCTGATATTAGTTAAATACAAAAGTAAATAACGCTAGCCAGACTTATTCTTTGCATGAGCCACAAATAATGCATCTCCTTAGTCAGCAGCTCACTCTTCGAGATATGCCCCTGTAACTGCTGTAGGAATGATAACTTCACTTTGCTCAAAATGATCAAAGTTGTGCCTGCTACAATAATCCGCACATCCCAGATGTCCAAGTTCTTCAAGGACCGCAACTTTCCCCCCACAGTGATCGAGAACGCCCTTGACCGCGTCTCCCGTATTTCCCGCAACAAATCCCTCACACCCCGCCCCCGCCACAACCGCCCAAAGAGGATCCCCCTCGTTCTCACACACCACCCTACCAACCTCCGGATACAACGCATCATCCTCCGACACTTCCGCCATTTACAATCCGACCCCACCACCCAAGACATTTTCCATCCCCACCCCTGTCTGCTTTCCGGAGAGACCACTCTCTCCGTGACTCCCTTGTTCGCTCCACACTGCCCTCCAACCCCACCACACCCGGCACCTTCCCCTGCAACCGCAGGAAATGCTACACTTGCCCCCACACCTCCTCCCTCACCCCTATCGCAGGCCCCAAGATGACATTCCACATTAAGCAGAGGTTCACCTGCACATCTGCCAATGTGGTATACTGCATCCACTGTACCCGGTGTGGCTTCCTCTACATTGGTGAAACCAAGCGGAGGCTTGGAGACCGCTTTGCAGAAGACCTCCGCTCAGTTCGCAACAAACAACTGCACCTCCCAGTCGCAAACCATTTCCACTCCCCCTCCCATTCTTTAGATGACATGTCCATCATGGGCCTCCTGCAGTGCCACAATGATACCACCCGAAGGTTGCAGGAACAGCAACTCATATTCCGCCTGGGAACCCTGCAGCCTAATGGTATCAATGTGGACTTCACCAGTTTCAAAATCTCCCCTTCCCCTACTGCATCCCTAAACCAGCCCAGCTCTCCCCCCCCACCCACTGCATCCCAAAACCAGTCCAACCTGTCTCTGCCTCCCTAACCGGTTCTTCCTCTCACCCATCCCTTCCTCCCACCTCAAGCCGCACCCCCATCTACCTACTAACCTCATCCCACCTCCTTGACCTGTCCGTCTTCCCTGGACTGACCTATCCCCTCCCTACCTCCCCACCAATACTCTCTCCACCTATCTTCTTTACTCTCCATCTTCGGTCCGCCTCCCCCTCTCTCCCTATTTATTCCAGTTCCCTCTCCCCATCCCCCTCTCTGATGAAGGGTCTAGGCCCGAAACGTCAGCTTTTGTGCTCCTGAGATGCTGCTTGGCCTGCTGTGTTCATCCAGCCTCACATTTTATTATCTGGGAATTCTCCAGCATCTGCAGTTCCCATTACCCCTGCTACAAAAATAATTTGCTGTATGATTTGCAGTCGAGCTGAATAAATCACAGACAGTCAAACTATCGTAAATATTTTGTATTTTCATATACAAAAGTTTAAGTCTAGCTATTTCTCAGTTGCAAGTAAAGCTCTGCTAAATGCCTAAAACAATAAGTGAGTCATTTTAAAAATTCATGCACTTAAGTGAGCTGTGCAAATCGCCAACGAAAATTTAAATTGCACAGAATCACTTCCTCTCTGTTGAAGGTGCTGACCTGCCCACAGATGAGGATGCAGAATTTAGAAGCAAACAAATGCATCATAAATTTAACGTTTTCGGAAGGCAGAATGCAACACTGAAAGCAAGGTGTGAAAAGAGCAGCAGGGAAGCAGTAAATAACTAATCTATATTTTCTTGAGCACTTTATAAACACTGATTTAGCCTCAACAGGAGTATTGTCACCAATTCTAGGCTCAGCAATCGAGGATGATGTAAAAGCTTTAAGGTGCTTTTAAGGCTTAGAAGAGAGAAGTTTGAGAGATTTGTCAATATTGTGGAAAGTCATGAGGGATCTGGACAAAGCAGGCAGAGAGAAGCTGCTCCCAGTAAGCGGATTCAATGATGACTTTCAAAGAAAAAGAACAAAGAACAAAGAAAATTACTGCACAGCAACAGGCCCTTTGGCCCTCCAAGCCTGCACTGATCAAGATCCTCTCTCTAACCTGTCATCTATTTTCTAACAGTCTGTGTCCATTTGCTCCCTGCCCATCCATGTACCTGTCCAAATATATCTTAAAAGACACTAACGTGCCTGCATCTGCCACCTCCGCTGGCAACGCATTCCAAGTACCCACCACCCTCTGTGTAAGGAACTTTCCACGCATATCTCCCTTAAACTTTCCTCCTTTCACTTTGAACTCATGACCCCTAGTAATTGAGTCCCCCACTCTGGGAAAAAGCTTTTTGCTATCCACATCCAGAAGGGAACTTGGTAAGCATCTGATGTGAAATGAAATTAGAGCACTATGGGATAAGCTGGAGGTAATGGAATGAACTGATTTGCTTTTGCAGAAAGGCAGGACAGAAGCAACAGGCCAAATGGGCTCCTCAAGGCTGCAACCATCCATCACTCTGTGGGTTATAACTGAAGCTGCATGTAGCGTGTCCACATGCTTGAAATGGCTTTCTAAAAATGAAAGATCCAGATGGACTGAAGTTAATTGCAAAGTAGTTGATAGAGATTTGATGGAAACACGGTGTGGAGCAGCAGTTTGGAGTATGAATAGATTCACTATGGGCATCAAGTACATTTCAATTCCAAGAGAAACAAGTCCCATCCAATTTATTAATTAAAATTTGTAATTGCACCTCCAGTGACAAACTGCTTTAAAAAATTGCATAGCGCAACAGCTGGTCCAAGATTCACTCCTGCAGACCCCTGCTCAGTCATAGCTTATATCAACACACCATCAGTAAATGTCTAAAGAACAGTGAATACGCAGAAGTTTCAAAATCAGCTAATTTGTGGTGCATCATTTTTTAGGAGTGAGACTCTGTCTATGAAAATGTAAAATAATTTGTCAAATGTGACTAGAAAAGAAATGTAAAGCCATTGTTCGAGGGTGCGGGGTGGGGGGGGGGACGCGGTTGAGTCAACTGCAGCATCTTTTATTGGAAATATAACAAAAGCCTGGTAGACTCACCTATTAGAGCCTTCACCACATGGACTGCAGTCATTCAATAAGAAAGCTTCCCACCAGCTCCTTGAAAGCAATCCGTCATAACCGAATGTATGTGGCACAACACGTTCCATGCACATATGGCATGGTGCCCACTGGGCACAAGGTCAGGAAGCCAGGAATTGGCAGCTGTACTGCAGGACTTAAAGACTCTGAGAAGTGCAAAATTTGTTGCCTGTTACTGCCCAGCAGTTACTATCTGGATCATCAATTATCTGGAGATTAGAAGGTGGGGAGTTTGCCTAATTTGTTACTTGAGTCAGTCGCTCCCAGTTTCTTTTGTAATAAAAGATTTTTTGCTACTTTGGCCATCATGTGCTTAAGTTGCTCGGTGTGAATCATGCATTCTTTTGGTTAAGAGATAGATGTTTCTCTTTTTTGGAAGGTTTCTTTCCCCTCTAGGCGGAGCATAATTTCTAATTGTATCTTACTAAACCTGCCCCGTTTACTACCTACTCTGCCCCAATAGTTAGAAGTAAAACTTAAGGCTCTTTTCCTGAATACACGTAACATTTATAGCTAGATCAATGAGCTTACAGCACAAATTGGAACAAATGAATATTACTTGATCGTTGCTACATCGATGAGGTTGCAGGGTGACAAAAATTGGGAACTTAATATTCAAAGATGTTCAACATTCCAAATGAATAGGTAGAAAAGGAGAAGGAAGTGGGGCCTTTATTAAGAAGGGAAGCTATCAGTGCAGTAGTAAGTGGTGACATGTAGGCAGTTAATTGTGATATAGAATCAGTTTTAAAGGAATATAACTTGCCATTTTTCAGTCCAAACCTGGATGTTGTCTAGTTCTTGTTGCACTTGGACATAGATTGCTATAGAATCTGAGGAGTCATAAATGGTTCGACCATTGTGCAATCATCAGCAAATTCTGAGCTTATGATGAAAGACAGGCCATCGATCAAGCAGCATTGATGAATTCATTGAATTTGATAATGCCCTTTTGAAATTGTACACTATCTCCAAACAGTTCTCAATGTTTCCAAGTTCTGTATCAACAAAAGATTTGAAATTCTGCCAAAGTCTGAGCCTCTTTTAGATATAATGAGTAACAGCAAAGGTCCATCAATGAACTGAGCAAACTCCACTTCAAGCTTTTGCCCAGCTCAGAAAATATCTCTTAACCACAATTCTCTGTTTCATGTTCATGCTTTTTTATTTGTTTGTTTTCTGTTTTTGAGATGTAAGCATCTTCTGGAAGGATCTACATTTATTGTCCACTGATAAAGTTTGATAAGTTGGTAGGGAACAGCCTTCCTGAACTGCTGCTATCTTTATGATTTAGGTAAACACATTATTGCTGGAAGGAATTTTGACCCAGTGAAACAGTGATATAGTTCCAATCTGAATGGTGCAAGATTCGGAAGGGAAATCGAAGCCGGTTGTGTTCCCATGCATCTGCTACTGTCGTTCTACATGATAGTGGTGGCATAGAGAGTGCTGTTTAAGGAGCCTAATGATTTGCTGCAGTGCAATGATGATGGTACATTTGCTGCCATTGTGTGCAAAGGAGTACTTTGGGAAGAAAATGGATGTTTAAGGTGATAAATGGAGTGTTTTTCAAGCAGGCTATTTTTGAGTGCCGTTGGATATAGCACAATCCAGGCAAGTGGAAAGTATTCCATCACACTCCTAACTTGTACTTGTGGACAGCCTTTTGTCATCTGAAAATACGTTGCTTGCAGCAGAATTCTTGTTCCTGTGTCTCCAATATTTGTAAGCTGGTCCAACTAAGAAATCCATAGGACGTTGATGGAGGAATGTTCATCCATGGTGATGCCATTAATTGTCATATGAATAGACTTAAGTTTCTCCCTTGTCGAAGATGGTCATTGCCTGACACTTAGGTATTATAAATATTACTCACCACTTAGCACCCAAAGCCTGAAGATTGTCATTGTCTTGCTGCAGATTGAGATGGGTTTTCTGATGAAGGGCCTAGGCCTGAAACGTCAGCTTTTGTGCTCCTAAGATGCTTCTTGGCCTGCTGCGTTCATCCAGCTCCACACTTTGTTATCTTGGATTCTCCAGCATCTGCAGTTCCCATTATCTCTGATCAATAAATACGTCCATTTATGTTTATGTAGGAAAGAAATTCATCGATGAAGCAGCTGAAGAGAGTCAGGCCTCGGACAGTACATTGAATTGACTCCTGTGACACAGCAGCAGTGTCCCTATCTTCAATGAGGAGCCCCGTGTTCAAACCCCAACTGAATTATGTGTCACAACATGTTGATTAGAAACACCTACACTGAAAAACCAAGGCCCTTGTAGCACAGTGGCAGTGTTCCTGCCTCTGAGCCAGAAGACCTCAGTTCAAGCCCCACTTGTTTCAGAGGTTCATTAAAAAAAATACACTGAACAGCCATTGTCCTGGGGCTGAGATACTTGATCCCCACAACCAAAGTCATATTTCTTTGTGCTAGGTATGCCTTCAACCAATGGACAGTTCTCTCATCCTATTGACTTCAATTTTGCTAACATTTCTTGAAGACATAGTCAGTGAAATTATAGTCATGATGGAAAAAGCATCATTCTGACCTTAACTCAAAAACTGACTTCTTGTGTATTGGTCTAAATGAAGGGTCATGAGATCCAAGTGGCCTGTGGTAGAATTCACCTGCATCACTGTTGAATAAATACTGTTTGATTGCACTGTTAATGACTCTTTTTGTTACTTTGCTGATGGCTTAGAGGAGATTGACGGAGTGTTTATTGTCTTCATTGGATTTGTTCAGTTTTTTTTGTGAGCGCCACGTACCTGAGCAACATTCCACATTATCCTACTCCAAATTCATAACTAGGAGTTGTCAGTAAAGTGGAGTCAAGGTCATAATTAGATTAATCAGAATAAAAACCAAAAGAATGGTGGATACTGTAAATCAGGAACAACCATAAAGTTGCTGGAAAAGCTCAGCAGTTCTGGCAACATCTGTGGAGGAGAAAACACAGTTAACGTTTTGGATCCAGTGACCCTTCCTCAGAACTGATGGTGGCTGGGAAAACGTCAGTTTATATGCAGAAAATACAGAGGTGGGTGGGGTAGGGAGTAAATGATAGGATAGAGCCCAAAGAGAGAGGAAGACAGTTGGACACACAAAGGAGTTGCTAATGATCAGGCTGGGAGGGTGAATAGTTGTTAATGGGCACTGTTTTTGACTAATAACAGGGGGTGTGTAGTGACAGGCTATGTGGTAACAAGGCCTGGTGTGTGGGGTGGGGGCTGGGACGTGGGAGAGTTCAGGCCCTAAATTTATTGAACTCAATATTGAGTCCGGAGGGCTGTAGGATTGCCAAGCGAAAAATGAGGTGTTGTTCCTCCATCTTGCTCTGGGCTTCACTGGAACACTGTAGCAAGCCGGTGACAGAGATATTGGCCAGGGAGCAAGGTGGTGCATTGAAGTACCACTTAAACATCTCATTTTCCGCTTGGAGACCCTACAGCCCTCCGGACTCAATATTGAGTTCAATAAATTTAGGACCTAAACTCTCCCATGTCCCAGCCCCCACCCCACACACCAGGCCTTGTTACCTCATAGCCTGTCACTACACACCCCCTGTTATTAGTCACTGACAGTGCCCATTAACAACTATTCACCCTCCCAGCCTGATCGTTAGCAACTCCTTTGTCTGTCCAACTGTCTTTCTCCCTCTTTGGACCCTATCCTATCATTTACTCCCTACCCCACCCACCTCTGTATTTTCTGCATATAAACTGACGTTTTCTCAGCCACCATCAGTTTTGAGGAAGGGTCACTGGGCCTGAAACATTAGATCAGTCAGAAGCTTATTGCTAGGGAGAGCGAGGTCAAGGAGGAAAATGGCCCAAGCATACTCATAATTTGGATGTTTACATTGTCAGGCGGATGCTAGTGTTGCAGTTACACTGGAACAGTTAGGCTAGTGGCTTAGCCAATTCTGGGGGAGAAGCCTTCAGTACTACAGCTGGAATATTGTTGGCTTTTCAGTATCCAATGTCTTCATTTGCTACATCAATGATTTTCCCTTCTATTTAGGGGAACCCAGAGAAAACATTCCAACAGGCTTAGTTCTTATTCCTCGGAATTACTGAATGTAACAAATATTTTGAAACAGTCAAATATAACAATCTATTGGACTTGTCTGTCCCCCAAATGTTATAATGTTCTCTGAGTACTGTTTCCTACAGCACAAATTAATGGAACCAAAAATGAATTCATCTTACTCTCTCCTTAGAAGAAAGAAACCATCACCCAAGTGATTTTTGTGGTTATAATTCCTTGGAAAATGCAACAAGTTTTTATCTCCAAAAAATGACAGACTATGCAGACAAGCCTTTGATTTGTGAACTTAGCCTTTTTCTCTCCAAGGAGGACAATCCAACCTCTCCAAGCTATTCTCATAGATGAAGTTTCTCATCCTTGTTACCATTTATGTAAATCTCTTCTGCATTCCCTCCAAAACATCACATCCTTTGTATCGCGTGACACCTAGAACTGTATACAATTCTCTAACCGGGGTCCAATAAGAATCTTGAAATGTTCAGCATCATCTCTTTGCTTTTGTTCCCTGTATCCCCATTTATAAAGCTGAGGATGCTGTCTCCTTTATTTACAGCTCTCTCACTGTCCTGATTCAAATTTAAACCATTTTACACCGTCTGAGTTGGGGAAAGCCTCTCCCTGTCAAAATCTTTATTGAGTTTACTGAGTGGAATCCTCCCCTTTTAGTTGGACTTTTAATTTAAATTCCTTTTCTTGCTCCCTTTCTTCCTTCCCAGCCTGTACTGAAATCTGTGGCACTATGTTAGCTTCATATAAGGAATTCCTAATCCCAGAAAGAATTGTTTAGACAGAAACTATGAGCAGGCATGAAAAGAAAGATAAATATCAATTTGACATATCCTTAGTCAACATGGATAGAGTCTAAATGTGAGCTGATATTTTCTCTCTGTTGATGATGGATGTACCTGGTATCACAAGAAAGCCAACATCATCCCAGATAAGTGTGGTAATTTTATTTTTAAAGGTACATTCCTTCAGAGAAGGAGACAAGGAAAATTGTATCAGAGATAATGGGAACTGCAGATGCTGGAGAATTCCAAGATAATCAAATGTGAGGCTGGATGAAGACAGCAGGCCAAGCAGCATCTCAGGAGCACAAAAGCTGACGTTTCGGGCCTAGACCCTTCATCAGAGAGGGGGATGGGGAGAGGGAGCTGGAATAAATAGGGAGAGAGGGGGAGGCAGACCGAAGATGGAGAGTAAAGAAGATAGGTGGAGAGAGTATAGGTGGGGAGGTAGGGAGGGGATAGGTCAGTCCAGGGAAGACGGACAGGTCAAGGAGGTGGGATGAGATTAGTAGGTAGCTGAGGGTGCGGCTTGGTGTGGGAGGAAGGGATGGGTGAGAGGAAGAGCCGGTTAGGGAGGCAGAGACAGGTTGGACTGGTTTTGGGATGCAGTGGATGGGGGGGAAGAGCTGGGCTGGTTGTGTGGTGCAGTGGGGGGAGGGGACGAACTAGGCTGGTTGAGGGATGCAGTAGGGGAAGGGGAGATTTTGAAACTGGTGAAGTCCACATTGATACCATATGGCTGCAGGGTTCCCAGGCGGAATATGAGTTGCTGTTCCTGCAACCTTCGGGTGGTATCATTGTGGCAGTGCAGGAGGCCCATGATGGACATGTCATCTAGAGAATGGGAGGGGGAGTGGAAATGGTTTGCGACTGGGAGGTGCAGTTGTTTGTTGCAAACTGAGCGGAGGTGTTCTGCAAAGCGGTCTCCAAGCCTCCGCTTGGTTTCCCCAATGTAGAGGAAGCCGCACCGGGTACAATGGATGCAGTATACCACATTGGCAGATGTGCAGGTGAACCTCTGCTTAATGTGGAATGTCATCTTGGGGCCTGCGATAGGGGTGAGGGAGGAGGTGTGGGGGCAAGTGTAGCATTTCCTGCGGTTGCAGGGGAAGGTGCCGGGTGTGGTGGGGTTGGAGGGCAGTGTGGAGCGAACAAGGGAGTCACGGAGAGAGTGGTCTCTCCGGAAAGCAGACAGGGGAGGGGATGGAAAAATGCCTTGGGTGGTGGGGTCGGATTGTAAATGGCGGAAGTGTCGGAGGATGATGCGTTGTATCCGGAGGTTGGTAGGGTGGTGTGTGAGAACGAGGGGGATCCTCTTGGGGCGGTTGTGGCGGGGGCGGGGTGTGAGGGATGTGTTGCGGTCAAGGGCGTTCTCGATCACTGTGGGGGGAAAGTTGCGGTCCTTAAAGAACTTGGACATCTGGGATGTGCGGGAGTGGAATGTCTTATCGTGGGAGCAGATGCGGCGGAGGCGGAGGAATTGGGAATAGGGGATGGAATTTTTGCAGGAGGGTGGGTGGGAGGAGGTGTATTCTAGGTAGCTGTGGGAGTCGGTGGGCTTGAAATGGACATCAGTTACAAGCTGGTTGCCTGAGATGGAGACTGAGAGGTCCAGGAAGGTGAGGGATGTGCTGGAGATGGCCCAGGTGAACTGAAGGTTGGGGTGGAAGGTGTTGGTGAAGTGGATGAACTGTTCGAGCTCCTCTGGGGAGCAAGAGGCGGCGCCGATACAGTCATCAATGTACCGGAGGAAGAGGTTGGGTTTGGGGCCTGTGTAGGTGCGGAAGAGGGACTGTTCCACGTAACCTACAAAGAGGCAGGCATATTTGGGGCCCATGCGGGTGCCCATGGCCACCCCCTTAGTCTGTAGGAAGTGGGAGGAGTCAAAAGAGAAGTTGTTGAGTGTGAGGATGAGTTCAGCTAGGCGGATGAGAGTGTCGGTGGAGGGGGACTGGTCGGGCCTGCGGGACAGGAAGAAGCGGAGGGCCTTGAGGCCATCTCCATGCGGAATGCAGGTGTACAGGGACTGGACGTCCATGGTGAATATGAGGTGTTGGGGGCCAGGGAATTGGAAGTCCTGGAGGAGGTGGAGGGCGTGGGTGGTGTCACGGACGTAGGTGGGGAGTTCCTGGACCAAAGGGGAGAAAATGGAGTCCAGATAGGTGGAGATGAGTTCGTTGGGGCAGGAGCAAGGAAAATTGTACTGGAGGATTGACTGCTTGGCCAAAAGAATAGATGAGGCAGAAGAAACATATATTTTAACATAAAGACCAAAATGGAAAACTATGGCAAGAGAGAGGGAATGTGATTCGATTTGCATTGTTTTAGCACCAACTTAAATAATGCAATGGCCTTCTCCTGAGCTGTGAGCTAAACAGCTTGACAGAAATACTTATAAACAATAGCAACTTTATAAAGCTGACTTATGTGCTACATTGTGATTATCGTTCAGTGATCCCTGGCATGTTGAATCCATGCAAAACTGACTTTTCCTTATGGGAGTTTGATGTTACTACCACCTCAATAGAATCACTTTTTAGAGAAACTGTGCTTGGGTTTTGGAAGCTGTGCAAACCTGGGGCCTGTGAGTTGTAGCTGACCCTGGGATGGTGACTCATCACAGCCGTTGGCATTTTGTTTCATGGGCAATCATCAGTGACGAGAAACAAATCATGGATTTCTCATGGCCACCCATGGAAGTGAATGTGTGAAGTGCTCAATGTTCACATATGTAATACTCTTCCAAAGCAGACCCCAATCCCCCAAGATTCAACAGCTCACTAATGATACAAATTGATTGTCAAACCAGTCAGACTTTGCTGTCCACATGATCCACAGACCACATGATCCTCTCCATTGGTAACCACCCAAGCCATCATCCTGAAGTTCAGTGACTGAACTCCTTGGTGTAGCCATGCTTATGCTGATGTTTATGTTGATACAGGGTGTTGCAATACAGTGGGAACAGGAATCTTCTCCTGTTATGTAATCAAAAATTGGGCATTGGTTAAAATAAGATGCCTTCAGTACCTGCACTGCCTACAAAAGTCTGCCAAAGTGTGTCTTAAATCAAGGGAATGTAAGATTGCACTGGGTAATAAGAATCATTGATTTAATCCCATCAATTTCCTGCCAAGGATCTAAATTTACCCCTGTTGTGCAAGGAAAAGCAACAAGCCAAAAATCCAATTGTTTCCCATATAAGCAGATATTTCCACCTCGTTTTCATTGTCTGTTTAAGGATTTGAGGGATTAATTGAAGGAGTAGTGAGTCATGTCTATTTCCATGCCGAGTCAACACACAAAAAAATAGTTCCCTCAAACATTGCAGGCACAAGTAGAATTAGAAATAAAAATAGATTGAGCCAGAATGATAGGCATAAACAATTTCCAATTATGACTTTTGGAAATATGCAGTACATAAAAACTTACAGATATAAATTCTCTTCAATTTGGATGTGTCAAAACACAGAGTTCAGTGCTCTTATGAATGAAATCTTTCCATGGCCTTGACCCTCCCTAATTCTGTAACAACCTCCATCTTCATAATCCTCTGAGCCGTCAATGCTCCTCTAATTCTGGCCTTATTGGCAGGAGAAAGGTCTTTTTCAGACAGTGAGTAGTTAGAGCATTCCAGAACCTGTCTGGAGGACTAGGGAGAGGAAAAAGATATAAAAGAGACCTAAAGGGCAATTTTTTCACACAGAAGTTGATGTGTGTATGGAATGTACTGCCAGAGGAAGTGGTGGAGGCTGGTATGATTACAACATTTAAAAGGCATCTGAATAGGTACATGAATAAAAAGAGCTTGAAGGGATGTGGGCCACATGCTTGGCAAATGGGATTAGATTTATATAGGATATCTGGTCGCCATGGATGAGTTGGTCTGAAGGTCTGTTTCCGTGTTGTATATCTCTATGACTATATGGATCTATGACTGGTTGAGGCAGGTTCAATTGAAGTATTCAAGAGAGGACTGCATGATTATTTAAATAGAAATAACATGAAGGGTTATGGCGAATATGCAGGAAATTGGCACTAGGTTGTATTGCGCAGAAATCCAGTACAATGAGACATATCAGTTCTACACAATATCAATGTTTTGATTGTAAATGGTAATGGTTCTGAAACATTAACTTTGCAAACTGCATTAAGCTCCACCCAATCTAGTTATGTCATACATTCTTAGTGGGGATCTCAAAAAATAATTATAATTGGCTGTTTTATGCCATTCTAAACCAAAAAAATGCCCTTAGACCCTGCCAAGGAAAAAGGGGAGTATCCTTCTACCCAAAAATACCACATGGGGATTGGTGATAAACATAGAGTCACAGAGCTGGAAGCATGGAAGTAGACCCTATGCTTCAACTCGCCCATGCTGACCAAAGAATCCTAACAATGAGTGTGCATAAAGATATATTTACAAAGTGCCTAAGTCTGGACAATAAATCAAATAAGTGCAGCACCAATGTGTCCCCAAAAGGTAGCTCACTGTCTCTCCTACCAATCAAATTTAGGTGCGGGCCTGACACCTGTAGCCATGTAGAGAGAACTCCCTCCCTGGTTTGCCTCATGATTTTGAAGACTTTAGCAACTGTTTCGCAGAAGCTGTAAGGTTTGGAAAGCCCCAGCCTGCTGAGAATGTTCTGCACAGGAACCATCTCACCCTCCTCTGCCTGAGCTGCTGTAGGCAACTGAGTCATTGAGAGAGAGGGGGTGTAGTGGGATGGGGCGCCTCTGCAAAGTCCTGAGGTGAAGCTGAGAATATATCTGTCTGTATCTGCTGGCAGCATCCTGCCTCCTTGAGAAGAAGGGAAGCTGGAGTGGGATTGACATGCCTCATTTTTTTTTTGCCTTTCCCATTCATGTGGAATGCGATGGATAGAGCTGTGGAGTGCAGTACTAAAAATATTGGCATACTCTTGTACCTCCTATTCTAGCTCACCACTCGTACAGCTGCCTGATGTTCCCCCGCCTCTCTCTCTTCAAGTCAAGAATGTCGCTTCTGGCAGAGTACAGAAGACATGTCTTGAGCAGGGGTCTGTCCTCAATTTGAAAGGATTTTTTTTTGTATTCCAGTATCTGTCAATGAAGGTTTAATGGAAGCAGGTGACTGTGCTTTTAATTGGCTTTCCATCCCTCAGAGTGGCCATGAACCATGTCTACTTACGCATGGGGTTGAGTCTACACAATTGTAGGCAATGGGGTTGTGTATACTACTCACTGCTGTTATGGAGCTGGTACGTGTGGGAGCCTTGAACTTGGGTGAGCTACCCACACCCTATGCTGGTGGAAATATCTGAGATCAAAAATGGTAGCTGGAATCTAAGAATCAGGTCCCATCTGCTCTTACTAACTTGATTGAGGCTTTAGAAGAAGTGACAAAAAAGATTGCTGAAGGCAGAGTGGTGGACATTGTCTATATGGGCTTCAGCAAGGCATTTGACAAGGTTCCACATGATAAACTTGTTAACAAGATTAGCTCGCATGGAATACAAGGAACGCTAGCCACCTGGGTACAAAATTGACTTGAAGGTAGGAGACAGAGGGTGTGGTGGAGGTTTGCTTTCAGACTGTAGGCCTGTGACCAGCAGCTCGCCCAGCTTTTTGTAACATATATAGATGATTTAGATGTGAATATGGGAGATATAGTTTGTAAGTTTGCAGATGATACCAAAATTGGAAGTGTTGTGGACAGCGAAGTTTACCTCAGTGTACAATGGGACCTTGATCAGATGGGCCAAAGGGCCAAGGAGTGGCAGATGGAGTTGAATTTAGATAAAGTGAGGTGATGCATTTTGGTAAGGAAAATCAGGGAAGGCCTAATATACTTAATGATAAGGTCCTGGGGAGTGTTGCCAAACGAAGAGACCTTGGAGTGCAGGTTCATAGCTGCTCGAAAGTGGAATCGCAGGTAGACAGGACAGTGAAGAAGGCATTTGAAATGCCATTCATTATTGGTCAGTGCATTGAGTATAAGAGTTGGCGTCACGTTGTGGCTATACAGGGCATTGGTGAAGCCACTTTTGAAGTACTGCATTCAATTCAGGTCTCCTTGCTTTAGGAAGATGTTGCAAAACTTAAAAGGGTTCATAAAACATTTACAAGGATGTTGCTGCGGTTGGACAGTTTGAGCTGTAGGGAGAGGCTGAGTAGGCTGGGGCTACTTGCTCTAGAGCATTGCAGGCTGAGGGCGACATTATAGATGTTTATAAAATGATGAGGGGCATGGACAAGGTGAATAGTCAAGGCCTTTTTCCCAGAGTAGGGGAATACAAAACTAAAGGGGTTTAAGTTGAGAGGGGAAAAATTTACAAGGGACCTAAGGGGCAACTTTTTCTCACAGAGGGCAGTTAGTGTATGGAATGAGCTTCCAGGGGAGATGGTGGTGGAGGCTGGTAAATTACAACAATTAAAAGGCATCTGGGTGGGTACACGAATAAGAAGTGTTTAGAGAGATGTAACTCAAATGCCGGAAAATGGGGCTAGATTAATTTAGAATATCTGGTTGGCATGGACGTATTGGACCAAAGGGTCTGTTTTCCATGCTGTATAACTGTATGACTCTTAGGATGTCCGCCTCAATGAAAATCTAGGCCATGGTCCAGCTGGCTACAGAAGAATATCAGTAAATGGATGGGAAGTTGGAGTTTATCAGTTACAAAGCACTCGATTCAGCAGATAAGCAGGTCGCTGACACAGCAGACAGTTTCTCATCGACCTCCAGGAGAAGTTTCTCACTGATAGATAACCTCTAATTTGCAACATATTACAGGTTCTACAGACTGTGTTACAATGTTAATCTGTAAACTCACACGTTTATTAATTAGGAAGATTATAGTGGAGGACTAATTGATGTTCTCTGTGGTGATACTTGCTCTGAATATTACTCTGTCCTAATTTTTTAATCATTCACATATCTTTTTATGTTAATTCTCCTGGAAATGAACATTATATGCAATAAATTCGTGGTTTTTGAGAGAATTTGGAAGTTGATTTTCCCCTTTTTTCTCATCTCTGATTATTAACTAAAAAGGACAAGTTGGGGGTCTAGTTGGGGGACAAGCTGCCTGTAATTTAATGAGAAATGACTCAAATAAATATATGTTTAGTCATGGTGAAGGAGCTGAAATTTATGTGGCTAGATAGACAAGGCCAGGGGCACTAGTTGAATTGCTCTTTTGGGGGGATAACACTGATACAACAAGCTGAATGCCCTCCTACTGTGTTGTAACCATTTATTCATTCTATGATTTTACATAACTCTCAGACAACTCTGATGGTTTTCAGCCTCACCAGAAAAATGCAGATGATGACTTGAAACTACTAAGTGAATGTGTATGCACCAATGTTAAAGTTACACATTTGCTTGTGTACAAACAAATAAAAGACTAAAAGCATGAAAACAGAATGAAAAATCTAGCTACCGATTTGGATTTTAACTCGCTCAGAAAACTGTTATATCTGGATGTGACAAGAAGGATGAAAGATTGGGCACAGTCTAGAAATGGGGATAGAGAGTGATGCTTGAAAGCAAGGAGAGAACACCTGAAATTGGCACAAACAGCTACCCTGGGAAGAATAGATATAAAAAAGAAGCACTTACGGATCATTCTGAACAACGCTGCCAAAGCAAGTACGTACTGTGAGGTACAGTTACAGTAGCAAATTCAAGGGAAATTAAATTAACTTACATTTCGGGCTGCAGCATCAAGAACATATTGGAGCACATTTAAGGTAATGGAAGGGCAATTCAAAAGGTTTGGGAGACAGAGTCTGACAGAAGAATTTTAATACTTTAATAACATCAGGAAATATTTAATTTAAATTTATTAAGACCGAAATCACAGCATTTTATTTGAAAACCAATATGAGGATATGCATTGCATTTTAGGCTGTGAAATGAGCAAGACATTCATTTTATGGAGCTGGAGGAACACCGCAGGTCAGGCAGCATCAGAGGAACAGATGCTGCCTGGTCTGCTGTGTTCCTCCAGCTCCACACTGTGTTATCTCTGACTCCGGCGTCAGCAGTTCTTACTATCTCTGAGAAATTCATCTTGCCTGTGAAGAAACTGTGAAACTCCACACAGACAGCAGAAGGTGGAAAATCCTCCATTCTGATTTAAATACAAGTGGGAAAAGCCAGAACAACCAGTGCAGAGACACCGAAATAAAAAGCTTTTAGAAAAGATAATTACAGCATTGCTACAATAGAGTTTAAAAACTTGAAGAGACTTTGAAAAAGGGAATCACTGCAACACTGAGATGCTACAAGACTAAGAATCAGTAAATTGCAAACAGCATTGAGATGCTATCATTTTAAGACAATTTGAGTGTTAAGAATAAATAATGAGCTTAAGAGCAATGGAAACAAGAATTTTATAAAAGGAGATATTAGTTCAGATGGTAAAAAATTGTTTTTTAAACACTGCTTTACAGGATGAAGGCAAAAGGAAATGCTGGTTGGGGTAGAAACTTTCAGATCTTGGGGCAAATTAACTGAAGGCACAGTTACCAGTTGTGGAGCAATTAAAATCGGAAATGAACAAGAATCAAAGGAGTGCTGAGTTTTGGATGTCATTAAGTTTAATCAGGATAAGATATGGGAGAGCCAACAGAAGTGTAATGGAGTAATTAAATCTAAACAAATAAAGGCACAGATGAGGGTTTCAACAGCAGGTGAGTTGAGCATCTGAGGTGCAAAGTCAACGTGACTGAGGCAGACGTGGGTACTGTTAGTATTGGCACAATTACTAGACCAAGCTACTGACACACTGGCTCAATTTCAGACTGTTACCAGTGAGAGGGATGGAGTCAGTAGCTAGGGATTGGAGTTTGAAGTGGGGACTGAAACCAACGGCTTGAGTCTTTCCAATATTTAATTGGTGGAAATTTCTGCTCCTCTCGTACTGCATGTCAGATAAACAGTCTGATAATTCAACGTCACTGGAGGAGTTGAAACAGATGGTGGCAAAATCAGCTGGACAGAATCTGTACCGATGTGTAAACTAACGCCACACCTTCAGATGATGTTGCTGAGGGTTGAGCACATGGATAAGAAATACTGATCTGAGTTGTGTGCACACAAACATTCGTTAAATAATGGCTTTCCCTCGTAATATAAACTACAT
The DNA here is from genome assembly GCF_030684315.1 of Stegostoma tigrinum. NCBI lineage: Eukaryota > Metazoa > Chordata > Chondrichthyes > Orectolobiformes > Stegostomatidae > Stegostoma > Stegostoma tigrinum. The sequence continues at coordinate 38,349,612 of NC_081357.1, forward strand.
TTTATAAACAATGATAAGCTAAAAATGCCAATAACTGTAAAATTGAATTTAATCAGGTAAAATTATATTATATCCTAATTAAAGGCATTATTTTTCCTTGCAATTATATTGTTTGTTGGGTATATTTTAGCTTGGGGGCGGCACGGTGGCTCAGTGGTTAGCACTGCAGCCTCACAGCACCAGGGACCCAGGTTCAATTCCAGCCTCGGGCGACTGTCTGTGTGGAGTTTGCACATTCTCCCCTTGTTTGCGTGGGTTTCCTTCGGGTGCTTCGGTTTCCTCCCACAGTCCAAAGATGTGCAGGTTAGGTGGATTGGCCATGCTAAATTGCCCATAGAGTTCAGGGGTGTGTGGGTTATAGGGGTATGGGTCTGGGTGGGATGCTTCAAGGGGCAGTGTGGACTTGTTGGGCCGAAGGGCCTGTTTCCACACTGTCAGTAATCTAAATATCATTAAAATTATTCTGAAAAATAATCACGTCATTTTAATCAATTAAGATCTTGCCATGCCTTTACAAATAAGGGAACTTTGTAATGTGTCGATGCCTACATAACGGCTATAGCCACAAACATTTCACTAATTTTGGAACCATATGCAGGGGATAATTTTCTGTTAGTTAATTAGACAACTAATACTAGTCCTATTTTAAATGACGGGCCCATAGGTTTTCTTCAAGAGTGCTTGTTTGCAGGGTTTACCCATTGCTGAATTGGTAAGATCAATGTGTCCTAAACTTGCATCATCACCCTGCATCTGGTGCAGATTGTTGAAGAATAGGAGGTGGATCTTACATAATCTTTTGGCCTGTTAATGGTGCTGCTGACAATGACTTTCCATTCACTCAACACAAGTGAGGCTGACAATAGACACAATGCTATGGAGAGTCTTCTGAAGTAATTTGGAAATTATGCCTGAAATTTTACACATTCGTGTTAATGACATTTTATGCCCTAAATAGCACTAGCCTGGGCACCTGGATTTCAGTTTTTATTCATTCAGTGGATGTGGGCTTAGCAGGCTCAGCCAATTTTTATAACCCATTTCTAATTGTCCTGGAGAAAGTGACAGTAAGCTGTGTTCTCAAACTACTGTAGTCCACGTGATGTACATAGACCCACAATGCTGTGAGGGAGGGACTTCCAGAATTCTGACCCAGCAAAAGTGAAGAAATAGTGATATATTTCTGAATCAGGATGGTGAGTGGGTTAGAGGGGAACAAGTAAGTGGTGGTGTTCCCATGCATCTGTTGTCCTTGTCGTTCTGGGTGGAAGTGGTTGTGGGATTGGAAATAGTTGAAATTCTACAGCGTATCTTGTGGACAGCACACACTGCTGCTATGGAGTGTTGGTGGTGCAGGGAATGCATGTTTGTGGATGTGGTATTAATTGTGTACAATTTACATAGATAATTTCAAGTTGGGGACCAAATGTGGTGTTTCAAAGTTCACAGTTTACACTAAGGTGAATGGTAGAGCCACATATGCAGAAGACACTGAAAGCCTGCGGAGGGATATAAATAGGTTAAGTGTGGGGGCAACGGTCTTGCAAATGGCGCACAATGTTGGTGAATATGAAGATTTTGGTAGAAATGATTGCAAATTGGACTATTATTTAAATGGTGAAAATTTGTAGCATGCTGCTCGGCAGAGGGACCTAGGTGTCCTTGTGCATGAATCACAAAAGTTTGGTCTGCAGGTGCAGCAGGTAATAAGAAGACAAATGGAATACTGGATAACAAAGTGTGGAGCTGGATGAACACAGCAGACCAAGCAGCATCTCAGGAGCACAAAAGCTGACATTTCGGGCCTAGACCCTTCATCAGTGAGGGGGATGGGGAGAGGGTTCTGGAATAAATAGGGAAGAGAGGGGGAGGCGGACCAAAGATTAAGAGAAAACAAGATAGGTAGAGAGGAGAGTATAGGTGGGGAGGTAGGGAGGGGATAGGTCAGCCCAGGGAAGATGGACAGGTCAAGGAGGTGGGATGAGGTGGTAGGTAGGAAAAGGAGGTACGGCTTGAGGTGGGAGGAAGGGATGGGTGAGAGGAAGAACAGGTCAGGGAAGCAGAGACAGGTTGGGCTGGTTTTGGGATGCAGTGGAGGGAGGGGAAGAACTGGGCTGGTTTTGGGATGCAGTGGGGGAAGGGGAGATTTTGAAGCTTGTGAAATCCACATTGATACCATTGGGCTGCAGGGTTCCCAAGCGGAATATCAGTTGCTGTTCCTGCAACCTTCGGGTGGCATCATTGTGGCACTGCAGGAGGCCCATGATGGACATGTCATCTAAAGAATGGGAGGGGGAGTTGAAATGGTTCACGACTGGGAGGTGCAGTTGTTTCTTGCAAACCGAGCGGAGGTATTCTGCAAAGTGGTCCCCAAGCCTTCGCTTGGTTTCCCCAATGTAGAGGAAGACACACTGGGTGCAATGGATACAATATACCACATCAGCAGATGTGCAGGTGAACATCTGCTTGATATGGAAGGTCATCTTGGGGCCTGGGATGGGGGTGAGGGAGGAGGTGTGGGGGCAAGTGTAGTACTTCCTGCAGTTGCAGGGGAAGGTGCCTGGTGTGGTGGGGTTGGAGGGGAGTGTGGAGCAGACAAGGGAATCGTGGAGAGAGTGGTCTCTCCGGAAGGCAGACAAGGGTGGGGATGGAGAAAAAGCTTGAGTGGTGGTGTCGGATTGTAAATGGCGGAAGTGTCGGAGGATGATACGTTGTATCCGGAGGTTGGTGGGGTGGTATGTGAGAATGAGGGGGATCCTCTGGTGGCGGTTGTGGCGGGGGCGGGGTGTGAGTGATGTGTTGCGGGAAATGCGGGAGACGCAGTCAAGTGCGTTCTCGACCACTACGGGGGAAAGTTGCGGTCCTTGAAGAACGTGGACATCTGGGATGTGTGGGAGTGGAATGCCTCATCCTGGGAGCAGATGCGGCGCAGGCGGAGAAATTGGGAATAGGGGATGGAATTTTTGCAGGGTGACGGGTGGGAGGAGGTGTATTCTAGGTGGCTGTGGGAGTCAGTGGGCTTGAAAATGGACATCAGTTTCTAGCTGGTTACCTGAGATGGAGACTGAGAGGTCCAGGAAGGTGAAGGATGTGTTCGAGATGGCCCAGGTGATGGCCCAGGTGAACTTGAGGTTGGGTTGGAAGGTGTTGGTAAAGTGGATGAACTGTTCGAGCTCCTCTGGGGAGCAAGAGGCGGCGCCAATACAGTCATCAATGTACCGGAGGAAGAGGTGGGGTTTGGGGCCTGTGTCGGTGCGGAAGAGGGACTGTTCCACGTAACCTACAAAGAGGCAGGCATAGCTTGGGCCCATGCGGGTACCCATGGCCACCCCCTTTGTCTGTAGGAAGTGGGAGGAATCGAAAGAGAAGTTGTTGAGGTTGAGGACGAGTTCGGCAGGCGGATGAGGGTGTCAGTGGAGGGGGCTTCGTCGGGCCTGCAGGACAGGAAGAAGCGGAGGGCCTTGAGGCCATCTGCATGAGGAATACAGGTGCATAGGGACTGGACGTCCATGGTGAATGGAATACTGGAAATGGAATACTGTCCTTCATTGCTATGGGGGTTGATTTTGAAAGCTGGGAGGTTATGCTGCAGCTGTATAGGTTCTGGTGAGGCCACACCTGTAGTACTGTGTACAGTTTTGGTCCTTGAGAAAGGATGTACTGGTACTAGAGGGGGTGCAGAGGATGTTCACTAGGTTGATTCCAGAGTTGAGAGGATTGGCTTACGAGGAGAGATTGATCAGACTGGGACTATACTCATTGGGATTTGGAAGAATGAGAGAAGATCTTGTAGAAATTTATAAAATTATGAAGCAAACAGATAAGATATAGCCTAATCGTGTAGCCACGGAATTTATCTGAGCAGGCTTTTTCAATTTCTGGTCAATGGTAACCTCTAAAATGTTGATTGTGGGAAATGCAGCAAGGGTAATGCCCTTGATTTTCAAGGAAAAATTGTTAGGTTTTCTCTTTTGGAGATGGTCATTGGCTGGCACTTGTGTAGTGTGAATGTTAATTTGCCACTTGTCAGACCTAGCCTGTACATTGTCCAGTTCTGCTACATTTGGACATGGACTGTGTGAGTATCTGAACATTGTGTAGTCATAAGTTAATATCAAATGCTCCCCCAGCCCCCATGGCAACCTAATTGATCAAGGATATGAAACAGCAAAAAAGTTTGGTACTAGGAAACTACCCTGAGGAACTCCAGCAGGGATGCCCTGGAGCTGAGATGACTGACCTTTAACAACACAAACATCTTTCATTGCGCCAGGTATGACTCCAATCACAGGAGATTCCCATTGACTCCAGTTTTGCTCAAATTCCTTAGTGTTACAACTCAGTCAAATGTTGCCTTGACATAAAGTGCTGCCACTTTCACCGCACCTTGGAATATGACTCTTCCGCCCACGCTTTAATCAAGGCTGCAATCTAGTCAGGAGCTGAGTGTCCCTGGCAGAACAGAATCTAGATGTCAGTGAGCAGGATGTTGCTGAGTTGATGGTGTTTGATGACACCTTCCATCACTTTACTGATGAGAGTGGTTTGATGTGGCATTAATTGGTGGCTTTGTCCTGTTTTTTGTGAACGGCACATGGCTGGGCAATTTTCTACATTGTCATGTAGATCCCAGTGTTATCAATGTACTGGAACAGCTTGGCTAGAAGAGTGAAAGTTTCTAGGATACAGGTCACCATACAATTGATGAAATGTGTCAGGGCCCATAGCTTTAGCAACGTCCAGTGTTTTTCACCCCATCACGTGGAGTAATCAAATTAGCTGAAGACTGGTTATCTATCTGCAGACTGAATGTTGAGGACTGCTGGAAGAAGCCATGATGGATCATCAACTTGGTTCTTCTGGTAGAAGATAATTGCAAATTCTTCATACTTTTCTTTTGCACTGATGTGCTGGGTTTTCCCATCATTGAGGATGGAGCCTCCTGCTCCAGTGAGTTGATTAATTGTCTACCACCATTGATGACTGGACATGGTAGGACACAGAGCTCACTCAGATTTGATCTAATTGTTGTGGATTCACTTAGACCTGTCAATATGTTGCTTAAGCTACTTGGCACATTAATAGTCTTGCTCTGTATCATCACCAGGTTGACACCTCATTTTTAAGGATGCTTGGTACTGCTCCAGGCATGCCCTCCTGCACTTTTAATTCATCCTCTGGCTTGATGGTAGTGGTTGAGCAGGGGATATGCTAGGCCATGAGGTTGCAGTTAATGCTAGAGTGCAGGTCAGTTACTATTGACGGCCCATTGCACCAGATGGATGCTTAGTCTTGAATTGCTAGATCGGTTTGAAATTTGTCCTATTTTGCACCGAGATTATGTCACACAACATCATGGAGGGTGTTTTCAATGTAAAGAAAGAACTTCATTTTGCTAATCTCACCTGAATTGATGAATTATGAAATTGGGTAAGCGTCACCAGGAATCGATGAAAAACAACTGGATTTTCAGGAAAACCCTGAACTCGTGATTATATATTTCATTTTAATTATGGAAAGTAAAGTTTCAGCTCATGTAACCATTCTTCATGCCCAAGGGATAAGGACAGATTTAAAGAATTGCAACATGAAAACTTCTCAACCTTTGATGTAACTTATCCTGTTAAAATGGATTCAAAGGAACAGAAATTATAGTGCATGGCTCAATGTGGGTAAATAGAAAAAAGTTCAACAAATCACAGCAAAACTCCAGAAAGGTTAATACTGTGCCTAAAAAGCTGGTTATGATTAGAAGAAAACTTCTAAATGATTATAACTGCAAGAAATGATACATAACCAGGGCTGGAGTCATCATTTAGGGTGGAGGTGCTTTTGGATGGAGAGAATGACAGTTATAAACTATCAATAGAGATGGGCGTATTGCACTAGCACATGTAACTGACTAGCCCCAAATTTGTCGCTCTTCTCTACTATGCCTTCACTTTACTTTATAGTTGTATGCTGTAAGTCCCAGGAAACTCAGGCCAACATGTTTAAGAAAATTGAATCGTGGAAACTGACTGAATTATGACACCATTCACGTTGGTGCCATAAAAACACATTCAAGCAGGACATGGTAGGTTTGGGTCAAATAGAGAACACCAGTTCATAAATTGCCGTAATGGATCTGAACTTTGGGTGTAATTTTAATTCTGATCTGAATCAGGAACTTCATGTGAAGCTTGGAGGAGAGCTATTATAAAGAACTGAGATTCACTATGGGATGGAAATCAATAAATATGCAATTGCAGAGAATGCAAGCTAGGCGTAATTCAATCATAATCATAACATATTTGCATCCAATTTTACAAGCAACAGGTGATCTGATTCACACTCTGGTTGGTATAGCTCTCTCAAAAAAAATACACAGGAAACTTTACACTGATGGTCAGCTAGTTTCAAGATTGAAAGGGCTGAGAGCAGATTGATCACCCTGACCACTGAGGGACCTTGGATTAAGTTTGAATTTGGCCGAGAATTATGCCATGGAACCTCTTTTAAAATAATAAACAAAAAATGTAATGTGAGCACCTATGGACTTGGTGGAATTCAAATGCACAGGTATTTTATACCTGTCATGTAAGAATTTCATTTAATTGAGACAAGCTTTATGCTTTGCAAAAAAAATACAGCTTAACTGAAGCTGGTAACAATGAACTATTCTCTCAGCCACTTAAAGGAAGGGGCTGGTAGAAAAATATACTAATGTTACTTGGCTGCCCCCTGCAGTTATAGTTCACATGACAGTTGGAATTGATTTCCTGGCATGAGTGGATGCTCCAGGTAAAAAGTTGCTCACTGTCGATCTTGCTGCTCGTATGTTCTAATCTTAACAGTTTTATCCATCACGGGAATGGTGAGGAATACATAGAAAGTAACTTGTGATCCATTGAGCACCCTTGTATTTAGATGAGCACCCAAGAATCTCCATAATTGATGAGAATGAATACATTTCGTTTCCTGGGAGGAGAATTTACAATGTTTAGTGAAACAAGTGTTTTCAATAGCATTTTTTAAATGCTTTCTACCAAGCATTTGGGTGCTTTATATTGAGCCCATCCTGCAAGCTAGTATTGCCTCTGTAGCTATCAATGAATCTCTCAGAAGGCCACAGCTCCTGACATCAGTCCTTCAGCTGCAGGATTGGCATGAAATCAAGTCGAGGATCCCCCAGATGATTGAAGTGTTTCTCAAGGTAGAGTCCTGGGCCAAGGCACCTTCAGCTGATTCATCAATGACCGTCCATCCATCATAAGGTTAGAAGTGAAGATGTTTGCTGACGATTATGCATTGTTCAGTACAGTTTGCAACTCCTTATACAAAAGCAATCCATGCCGAAATGCAGCAAGACCTGGACAACTTTAGGGTCAAGTTACATTTGCATCATAAAAGTGCCAGGCTCTAACCATCTCTAAAAAGAAAAAAACCTAGTGATCTTTCCTGGGCATTCAATGGCATTACCATAATCAATGCTGCACAACATTCTGGGAGTATCCATCAATCAGAAGCTGAACTGGATTGGTCTTATAAATATTGTTTTGACAAGAACAGGTCAGAACCTGGGAATTCAGCAGTATGTAACTCAGCTTCTAACTCCCCACACCCAGTCTATCATCTAAAAGGCACAAGTGAGGAGTGTAATGGAACACTCCCCATTTGTCTGGATGAATGCAGCTCCAACAACATTCGAGGAACTCAACACTATAACTGCCAGCAGCACCCTAAACGTTCACTCTCTCCACCACTGATGCTTGGAAGCAGCTACAAGATGCACAGCAGTAAATATTTCAGGTCCTATTGATGATATTTTCCAAATCCATGATCTCTACCACCCTAGAAAGTGAATTGGAGAAAGTAAATGAGAGCACCAGCACCTGCAACTTCCCTGAATTGGAAACATATCACAATACCTTCAGCATGACTTGGTCAAAATCCTGCAACTCTCCCCCTCATAGCACTGCTAATGCACCTATTCAAAATGGCCTGCAGTGGTTTGCAAAAGCAGTTCATTACCACCTTGCCAAAGGTAATTGGATTTGGGCAATAAATGTTGGCCCAGCCAGCAACATGCACATCTCATGTATGATTGAAAAAGAAGCAGTGCTAGGCATTCATGGAGATATCTTATAACTTTCAAGAAAGGTACATTCCATTGAGATATCTATAAAAAGGATGAAATATCTGCAACTAAATTAAGAAGCTAAGCATTTACAGAAAGGGTGTACTGGCACTGCAAAGATGAGAAGTAGGATGGAGGATTGATAAAACATTAGGAGTCAGCCAGGGAGGATTGATAAAACATTAGGAGTCAGCCAGGGATGCTTAACTAGCAAGAAATATAAAGCCAACAGTGAGATCTTCCATAAGTGTAGACAAAGAAAAAGAATAGCTAAAGTAAATGTTGATCTCTTAGTGAGACTAGTCAATTAATAATGGAAAACAAAGAAATACCAGACATTGAATGAAAATTTTGTTTCAGTTTCTATGGTAGACGACGCGAAAAACAAAATAGCAGAAAATCAAGTGACAAAATGCGAGCAGGAACTTGAAAGAATCACCATCACTTGAGAAAATGTACTGAGAAAACAAACAAGACTAAATATTCACAAGTGCCTTTGCTCTGATAATTATTATCCAAGGAACAGATAGCCTTTCAAATTCTGCTCCTTCCTTCGGTAAAGTACCCCCATAGAAGGGCTGCACAAGGGACCCCATCCAAAATATCTATGATTTTATCAGTGCTCCCCACATGCCAACTCACCTCCTAGGGTCTTGGGAAAATTTGCTATTTGAAAATGTAGCTGGGCTAAGTTGCACCCACCTGGCGTGGAGTTTTCCAAGACCACTGGAGCTTCCTGCCCCAAACCCTATTTCCTTTGGCAAAGTGGTAATGAACTGTTTTTGCAAACCACTGCAGGTCACTTCATAACTAAGCCTTAATTTATGCAAATGCTTACAGTGGTTTGGAGTAAAGGTGCTCCATGTCGATCAGCTCATGAGATGTCTCAGTCACATTCAATTTGGTTTGTTAGTCATCGAATCATAAAATCATACAGTACAGAAAAGGCTTTCAGGCCCTCGAGTTTGTACGACCAAAAATGGAAAGGCAGTGCCAGGTGGTGTTACTGCCGGACTGTTAATCCAAGTAATGTTAAGGGGACCCAGATTCAAATTTCACCATGGCAGATGGTAGAATTTGAATTCAATAAAAGTCTGTAATTTAGATTTTAATGATGACCATGAATCTACTATCGATTGTCAGAAAAATCCATCTGGCTCCTTAATGCCATTTAAGGAAGGAAACTGCCATTCTTACCTGGTCTGGCCTACATGTGACTCCAGACCCACAGCAATGACAGACTCTTAATTGCTCTCTGAGACACCTTAGAAGACTACCTTTTGTGCTTATCTCTTCATTCCATGTAAGTCCTTGGTGATAAATCATCAAATGTGTATGTTAGCATTGTTGTGATGAAAGGTACATGGTGTTTTGGTTCTTTTTAGGTTTTAACTGTAAACCCTGCCAATGGGTGATATGCAATATCACTGTGGTGCAAGTAATGCTACACATGAGGCACCTGATGGAGGTGCCTAGCACCAACAGATCCCACTGTACCTTTACACTGTCCTGCCATGCATTAAGATCATCACTGATCGACTATAACTTCAAATCTACATTTCCACCTACACCTGCAAATCTATCATTCCTTTGCCTAACAAAAATCTACCTTAAAAGCCAAAAGAACTGTGGTGTCATAAATCAAAGCCTAAAATAGACTTAGCTGCAAAAGCTCAGCAGGTCTGGCAGCAACTGTGGAGAGAAATCAGAGTTAACGTTTTGGGTTGAGTGACCCTTCCTCAGATCACTTGCCCGAAACATTAACTCTGATTTCTCTCCACAGTTGCTGCCAGATCTGCTGAGCTTTTTCATCAATTTCTTTAAGCCTATCTTCCTCTGCCTTAAAAATATTCAAGAATTCTACATCCACCACTTTTTCAGGAGAAGATTTCCAATGACTCATGAACTTTTGAAAGAAATAAAATCACCTCATTTCTGTTTTAAATGTGCAATCCCTTACTTTTAAACAGTGAACCTTAGATCTAGATTATCCCTAAGAGGAGCCATCTTCTTCACATCTACCCTGTCAATTTCCCTTGTATCAATCATCTCTTACTCTAAACTCAGGTAGAAACAAGCCTAGCCTGTCCAACCATTCCTAATAAGATGACCTACTCATTTCAGGTATTAGTTTAAACCTTCTCCAAACTCATTTACTTATCTGTCTCCTTCCTTAAATAAGGTGATCAACACAGTGCTTGGTCCTCCATCTGTGGTTTCAGTAATGCCCTGTAAAACCGAAGCGTTACTTCCTTACCCTTGTACAAAATTCCCTTGCTAATAAATTATAACATATCAGCTTTCCTAATTACTTGTTGTATTTACAAACTTTTGCAATTCATGTACTCAGACATTCAGATCTCTCTGCAATATCTCACCCCTTGCTTCTTTTTTATTCTTTCTTAAAATTGACATTTTCACATTTTCCCACATTATACCACTTATTGTGTTTGTTGCTGCTATTGCTCTATCATGCAGAAAGTCATGTTCGTCCTGCTCAATATCCTCATTTTCCTCCTCAGAAGACTGTTTCTGGATGCCCTCATTGGCTTCTCCAATAGTGCAGAGCACAGTGTGAATGGTTTATGAAGCCCCTCTGTTGGGACTGCAGTGCAAGATCCCCTCCAGCCTTGTCTCACCTTCAGAGCTCACCTTCAGTACTATGGTATGCTCCATGTTGGCCTTGGTTGAAGAATGGGCAATATTGTATCTACACAGGTCCTTAGCCAGGGGTCATGTAACAGTGTCATCAACTATGGACACAGAGGCTTCCCCTTTTCTCAAAGTAATAGTCCTCTTAAAGCATCAAGGCCTTGTGACAAAGCAGGAACTTTAAAGTTCTTAAGAAGATAGGCATCATGGCAACCTTCACAGTAGCTGGCACAGACATTTGAGATGCAGTACTAATGATCACAGAAAACTTGCACATGAATGGAATGGAGAGAGAGATAATGGGAACTGCAGATGCTGGAGAATCCAAGATAATAAAATGTGAAGCTGGATGAACACAGCAGGGCAAGCAGCATCTCAGGAGCAGATGCTGCTTGGCCTGCTGTGTTCATCCAGCTTCACACTTTATTATCATGAATGGAATGGAACTCTTTTCCTTCATGAATTTGGCTGCGTTATGATATCGTGCTCTCAATGCGACGTGTATGGTCTGCAGTGCCCTGAAGCTGGCAAAGCCGTCTGCCTAGGCTGTAGTATTGACTTCATTCTGCAGAATGAAGATAAAACTATGTGATGTGGCACAACATCTATCAGTAACAGTATTGATACATTTGTAGGTGGACAACTGAGAGATTCCACTCAGGTCCCCAATGGCTCCTTTGAAGATGCCGGTCACGTCTAAATTCAAAACAGCTGTCACCTCAATGAGATGGCCATCCACTCCTTCAGGTCACAGGTTCCAATCCATCAGTTGGCATTGTTTGTGACACTGCCCACGGATATTCTCAGCCAGCTTCATAATCATCTGGAGAAAATGACATTGAGGGTGTTAGATTCTGGACTCATGTGTATCCCGAAGGGACCTTCAGCTGCAACCTCTTCATGTGCAGGTTGTTCAGCATCCGCTGGAAGTTCTGCTGGTGATCATTAGTACTGCATCTCAAATGACTGTGCCAGCTACTGTGAAGGTTGCCATGATGCCTATCTTCTTAAGAACTTTAAAGTTCCTACTTTGTCACAAGGTCTTGATGCTTTAAGAGGCTTGCTGTACCTCCTCCATTTCTCTGTGCCTTTAACGATAACCTGCTGCTTTGGCTATATCCATTTACCGCACTTCAAATGGACCTGTGTGGGAAAATTAAGAAACAGGACAAGTCCTTAGCAATGTGAACACTTAGCATTGGCACCACTCACACATTGGAGTTCAACATTGCCCTCCATTCAATGGGGAATGTAGGATTCTGGTAAGGAGAGCTATGGAATACCTCTTCTTGGAACTTTGGCAGAGAGACCTTTTTCTGATGAATGAAGCAGCAGTCATGACTTGGGGCCTTCTTCTCCCTCATCTCATCACCTAAGAAAGATGGCATTTTACATAAGAACATGGTGGCACATACCTCCAGTTCAAAGCAAGAGGAAGTCAGTTCTGTGCTCCTGTGAAGCCCATGAGATCTTGAGTTGTATTTGTAAATTATGGCCCACAGGTGTGACTTTTAAAGCTTCCTGTGATCACTTCTACTACACAGGGATGGTCATCTTTGATCTACAATAACTGCTGACATGGTCAAGATTGCATGTGACAGTTGCATTTTATGCACCCAGTTCTATGTTTACAAATGACTTCATGTCATCTTGTGATAGTGCCTGGTTAATACAGGTTCCCCTGAAATGACCTCAGATCACTCAAATAATGCCTACATCCTCAGAAAGAGAAAAAGAAGACACTGACTCTAATCATTCTGATTGTAGCCACTACCAATTTCCGTTTTCAGTGCCTACGTCACATGAACATGGAAAGGATTGCAGGTTAAAATAATATGCTACTATTAAAACCTGACTGCAGATAGAGAATAATTCTCTAGCTGGTAAAGCCCTGTGTGGGACCCATAGAATATTACACCTGTAGATTGTCAAGGCAAACTTTTAACAGGGGTAGAAATAGAACAGGAAGAGACAAGGAGGAAGCTGACTGTCTTCCCCCTCTCAGCAAAAGGCTGCCTCTTGCAGAATCTCCATGCTCCAAGAATATGCAAAAATAGAGATTAAAGACCAACTGCAACAGTAGTCTGTGTTTGTTAGTGGCCTAATATTCCAACCTACTTACCACTGCCCTTGAACTGTTTTACACTATTCCTGACTTGCTTTACCCTGTTCTTCATCTGCTCTGCTCCTGACCTGTGGGAGCGAGTAAGACGTTCAGGATTGGTGACTCACATTAGAAGCAGTGACGAATACATCAGGAGCAGTGGGATGAAGGTTAGGAGAGGAGGCAAGCAGGCGCTCTTGACCTGCTTGATTCCTCTCACAACCTCCTTTACTCCTCTCACAACCTACTTCCCACTGCTATTAATGTATTCGCCACTGCTTCTGATGTGAGTCACCACTCCTGAACAGTTTATCTGCTCCTGACTTACTTCCTAGTGCTCCTGACCTTTTCCTACTGATCCTAGCTGCTTCATCGCTCTTGACCTGCTTCTTTCTATTCCTGATCTGCCTCCCACTGCTCCTGATTTGCTTTACACTGCTCCCAAGCTGACGATGCCTCTCACTCATTAATTCTTTTCAAAGTCTTCCCATTTATGTTGTCTTTATCTAACATTTGTTCTCCCAAGGTTCACTGTTTCACAATTTTTAAAAAATCTTTACATGCATCTGCAATGCTAATATCTATTTGAGCACCCTGTCTGTCATCCTGAAGCCTGTTCATAGCATCATGGTCTACTTTGTTGCTGGGGGTGATGCATCATCTGTAAATTTCATGATGTTTCTCCTTGCAATTGAAAAGAAAAAGGAACCCGACATTGACCTTTGGAGATAACTGCTTCAAATCCTTTCCTGGTCTGACAACATCTATTCCTCACTAACCTTTGCACACTGTCACCAGCCAATTCACAATACATCTGTCACATCCCCCTTAATTCCATGAGCTTCCATCTTCTTAGTCAGCCTTTTGCATGCTAACATGTGGCATGCCTTTTCCATATACATTCCAATATATCATTTCTGGATTTTTGTAGCTGATTTTAATCACCTTTCTCAAGGGAGAATGTATACTGGGAGATGTTTAGGACTTTACTTAATGTGCAGTGTCTTGGACATAGCAGGTTCACCAGAGCAACCATTGTGAAACATCTCCGCCTGTGATTAATCTCAATCTCTGAGCATTCTGTCTACCACAGTGCAGGCTATACTGATGTACAAAAGTATTTTATCAAATGCAAACATTATCCTCAGCATCTTTCAGGATTTCCTACACACCCAGATTGTAAAGTGAGTCGAATGATTTAATGTCGCAATTTACCCCAAAATGATTGTAGATTATATGATCTCTACATTCAGTCATAAAAATTATGGTGGTTCACATGCATCATGGGGATTTGTTCTGACAATTCAAGTTCTACATTAAACCACAAGCATGCATTAAATTCATAATTAAAACTTCAAATGATCTATAGCTGAAATACTTCTGGGATTTTATTTCATAATGATCCCATGTAATATTAGCATTCTTCTTGTGTCTGTATATACTTAAGGTCAACCACACACCTTTTTGTTTTACAGTGATACATTTTGATAGGAAAAATAAGGAGGTAGTATAAATTTAATGGGGCTGCAAGGCCAGTTAAACCTTGGGACGTACATACAAAAATCTTCAAACACAGTAACAGAATGTGAGAAGGCTTTTAAAATAATAACATCCAAAAGCCTGTGTGTTAAAAGTCAAGGCACTAAGAGCAACACAGCAATGTTGTGCTAAAATATGAACTACTGGTTGGTTTAGTATGGAGGGGTGTGTTCGCTTCTGAGTCCTGGGGAGAATAAAAAGGCAGTGGAGAAATACAGAGGCAAATTACTAGAATGAAAACAAGGCTGAAGGACTTCAGCATTGCCTATTGTCTAGGGAAGATGATGCTGTTTTATCTAGTGCAAATAAAAAAGGGTCACTTTAATAGGTATGTTCAAAATCGTAAAGCTTTCACAAAACTAATAGGGAGAAACTGTTTCTGCAGTCAAGAAACTCTTTAGCTGAGGACATGGCATTAAGATAATAGACAAAGGAACAGGAGACAATTGACAAGGTGCACAGAAAATGCTTTCGTCAATGTGCCACATATATAGCTCATAAAAAAGATAAAAGCTCATGGAATTGAAGGAAATACCGCAGAAGGAATTCAAAATTGATTGAGTGACAGTATGTAAAGAATCGCTTAAAATTAGCTGTTATGAATGAATTAATGGAAAAAGAAAGCTGATATATTGGTATATTTCAGAAAGGAATTATGTATTTACTGAAAAAAGAAAGGCTTGTAGGATTATGCGGAAAGCTGAATGGGACTTATTTTTCAGAGTCACAGGCAAAATGGGACAAACGGTTTCCTTCTGTGTTGTATGGTTCAATGATTTTATGCCATGGATCAATTCCCATTGTTTATTGCTAATGATCTCTATTAGATATTTGAATTTTCTGTTTCAAATCCTCAAGCAACAAGACTTCAAGTTGTGTGACCTTTACTATAAATAACAAACTAGAAGTAACATTTATAAAACACTACTTTCCTGGTAACTTAGCAATAAATTATAGATAAGTTTCCGATTTAATTTTCAAAATAATTCTAAGCCCTCTTTGTTCTGGAACAAGCCCAAAGTTATTCTCCATTCCCAATGGCCTGCTTCCTTTTTCCTACTCCAGCTGGGACCCATAATCCCAGAATTGACATTTAGTGTCAGGTTACACCAGAATTGCTTCTCTCTATCCCAAATGAGCCAAAACTTCCAGCCTCCATGAACTCCTCATCTTCTCAGTCTCTCCAGACTGACCATAAGGCCCTACTCATGTTTTTTGTGGTGACTAACAGAGTCAGCATTTTCATTGCTTCACGTGCAGAATTAACTAGCTCGAAATACTGCTTTCTCTCTCTGAAATTCTTCTCAACTGCTGTTGTCTGCGATGTTTAGTGAAATGTTACTAAACCTGTAATCCTAGACCACAATGTTTTCAATGCATGCTTACTGTTACAAAGTTCATTACCTTGCCTATGTGAATCACATGTACCTTACATCCAGGTAGAAACACTAATTTACTGTCTTATTAACCCAAAATCCATTTTATCTTGGAATGATAAATAGATAGTTATAAGAACAGCTGTTTATAAGATCTGACATTCTTAATACTTTCCCATAGACTCAGAAATTAACCACTGTCCCAAAGTCAGTTTTTTTTAAGCAGCATGTTCCGATGTGTTATGACTAGATCAGGTGATACTAGAACCCAGGCCTTCCAACTCTATGACTGCTAACTAAGCATCTTCTTCCCAGTAAGACAACCTAACTTTCCCCCTCAAGCCCCATAACCTTAATCAATCAACTAATCAAGGTTTGTTCTTAGACAGGAATCAAAGCATGTTTCACTACTCCCTTCGCTTCTGTGCTTTACCTTACACTACCTCAATCTGAGGCTTAATGACCTTGTAAACTTAACATTTTAACAGTTTAGAAGAATCTCGAAAGGCACATAAACGTGGTAGTAAAAATTGGAGTGTAATTCAGAACTTGCAAATTTCAAAGGGGTAATTTCCCTACAGAAAGATCTGATTTGTTTAAAAATTATCATCATTTTCATAATGTAGATGTAGGGTCACTCATTGTGATTGTCACAGGAGATGGACACAAACATAGAATGTGGTTCCCGAAATGATGGATTACATTGTACAATTCTGCCTGTAAATCTTTAGAATTCAATTGACAAAATGCTGAAAGGAAAAACAAGGCACTGATATTTTTCTCAAATTAAAAGTTTCTGAGATAAAGAATTATTTTTGTTATTCCTTTCAGCAATTCATGTTGCGAGACATTCTCCCTACCCCTCCGTTGCCACATTTTAAATGTATTTTTTGCAGATTTACAATGATCTTTTACACCGTTTTAGCTCATCATCATCCAAATTTCTAGTGACAATTTATGGGAACCAAAGATTTAAATTTGTCTGATAGCATGCCATTTATCAGTTTTAACATCCCTCTGGTCTTCATAACTTAATTCTCAGTAATGAGTTGGCATTTAAATAAAATTTTAATGATTTCTTCCTTACCAACATCAATTTTTATTGGTTCTACAGTTCAACTTAATTCTTCAGCAAAATTTTCAGACCATTCCCCCAGAAGATACTGAGATATACAAGGCGTAGAGCTGGATGAACACAGCAGGCCAAGCAGCATCAGAGGAGCAGGAAGGCTGACGTTTCAGGCCTAGACTCTTCTTCAGATTTTCTGATGAAGAGTCTAGGCCCAAAACATGAGCCTTCCTGGTCCTATGATGCTGCTTGGCCTGCTGTGAACATCCAGCTCTACACCTTGTATATCTCAGATTCTCCAGCATCTGCAGTTCCTACTATCCCCAGAAGATACTATTTCTTTTAGCTTGCCTTTTGACAGTATTTATTTAATTTCTTTGTCTAACCATCTTTAAAAAGCTGTATGATGATATTTGCTTCGAAATTTAAGGCCAAAAAGCACAAAAGTTTTCATCAAGAAGTTTAACAGCAGTTACCATAAATCAACTCTGTCCCTAATGATCTATGATCTGCTTTTCACAATTAAAGAGATAATGTAACTCAGGCAGAACTAATGACATTGACAACACAGGAGAAGGCAATGCAGGCTATTATTTCTGCTGCGGCTGTTTGCTTGAATGATTCAAATCAATTTTCATTTATCTCCCAAAATATATTACTTCATATGTACAAACATAAGAATTTGGTACAGAGTTAGTCCCTTCAATCCTTCAAAACCATTCCACCTATCAATGTGACTGTGGCTGATCTGTTTGAGCTTGAATTCCACAGTCTCATCTATCTCCGATAATCTTTGATTCCCTTGCTTATCAAGAACCTACCTAACCCCGTCTTAAAAATGTTCAATGACCCCATCTCCATTGTCCCCAAAGGCATTGTTTCAAAGTCAAGCAATACTCGGAGAGAAAAGAATTCTACCTTCGTTCTTTAAGGGTGACCCTTCATGCTCAAGAAGGAATTCTGAGTGTTAGAAACCACCTACTAATCAATAAAAAGGGAACAGGGCAATGAAATAATTTCATAGAAACCAGTAGCCTGTCAGCAAGCCACCCCTTATTTAAAATATAGACTGTATTTGACACTGATCCAGTTCCCTCAGAGCCTTCTCTCAGAATGAATAGAACCCCTGACATGCCTGTTTATATCTTTCAGCCAGGGCTCCCTGATTGGATCAGATTAACAGCCCCAGTCAGGAAATTCATACTCTGAGGGCCATCTAGCTGACCTCATTACAGTCACTAAAGAGACCAGGACTCTTTCACTCTCAATGTCATCAGTCAGCTACCGTCAGAAGAAACAAGGACTAAAGATTTCAACTAAACCTGCAAAGCAAAGAATCCTGAAAACAGCTATTCAACTATCAATGTTGTACTGTGCACTCTTCATGAATGACCCATAGAAATGGATATGTATATATTTTAACTGTTACAATTTGTTTTGACTGACTCCTCATTTCAAATCCGCCTTTAAAGAGATAATGTAGCTTGGACAGAACTATTGACATGTGTATTGCATTATTGTTTGTTTTCCTGTTCAGTAACTAATAAACTCAGTCTTTGTTATCTCAAGAAAGTGTGGTTATATTGGCTCCATTTAAAACATAGATTCACCTCTTCTGGGAGAAAAGTATCCACAAGGGAGGGAATCCTTTCTACTTAGCCTTGTTGAGACAACCAAGGGAGCAGGTGAATAAAGAAGGGCTGATAGCTTATCCTGCATGAACCGGGACCTTAACAATTAAGCATTTCATGTCTGGAACTGTAATAATTTGGAGAACATTGCCCATGATATGGTCATTGTACACTCCATCTGCCAGATTTTGACCACTCACTGAACCTATTTCTATCAGTGTACAACTTTGTGATGTAGTTGTACATCGTGTACTTTCCTACATAACCCCAACTGCAAATTTAGTAGCAATATCTCTGATTTCTCAATTAACTATAAATTGTAAAAGGCTGAGGCTCCAACACAAACCACTGCAGGATGCCACTTTTTACATCCAGGCAATCAGAAAAGACCATTTATGCATTGTCTCTGTTTTCTGTCAGCCAGCCAATCTTCATCACCTGCTAATAACTTACCCAGCATTAAATTTAACCGTCCATCAGATTTCCCTTTTAACCAACCCATACATTTTTTTTTGCAGTCTTGAACAGTTCCTCACTGTCTCCCAAACCAATTGTCTTTGTACTACCAGAAAATTTCAAGACAATGTTCATTATGTTGAAGTCTAAATTATTTTGCTATACTGAGCATCAAAGTGGTATCAAGTCTATGTGAAAAAGCATATCCAACTACTATCCACATTTCCACCTTGAGCCAGACAAGCACCCTTCCACCACTATCTTCTGCCTTCTATGGGCAAGCTAATTCTGAATCCAAGTGGCCACATCACTATAAATCCCATGTATCTTAATCTTCTGGATGAGCCTACCATGAGGGACCTTGTTGAACTCCTTACTGAAATCCATGTAGGCAATATCTGCTGCTCTACCCTCATTGAACACCTTCTTCAACTTCTCGAAAAATTCAATCAAGTTAGTAGTGCATAACCCACCCTGCACAAAGCCATGCTGATTGTTCCTTATTAGACCAAGCCTTTCCAATTGTGTGCAAATTCTATCCCTAAGATTTCTCTCCAACAGCTTCCCAGACACCGAGGTGAGGGGCATCACTCTATAGTTTCTTGGATTATCCCTATTTCACTTCTTGAACAGAAAAACTACATTAGCTCTCCAGGTCCTCTCCAGTGGTCAGAGAGGATACAGAGATCTTGGTTAAGGCCTCATAAATCTCCTCTCTTGTCTCTCTCAATAAACTAGGGTTATTCAAGAGACACAATACCATTTCTTTCTTGATCTCAAAATGCCTTAGTATATTAGCACGCTCCACACTTATCTTACTATCCTCCATACCTTTCTCTTGTGTGAGTGTTGATACAAAATACTCACTTAAGGGCTCGCCCACATCCTCCTCCTCTAAGCACAAGTTCTCTCCTTTATCCTTGAGTGTCCTTACCCTCTCTCTAGCTAAGCACAAGTTCTCTCCTTTATCCTTGAGTGTCCTTACCCTCTCTCTAGCTATCCTCTCATTTTTAATGTATGTATAGAATGCCTTGGGATTCTCTTTAACCCTACTTACCAAAGTCATTTCATGGCCGCTCCTTGTTCTCCTAATTCACTGCTTGAGTTCTTTCCTGCTTTCTTTTTACTCCTTGTGGCCCTGTCCGATTTTAGTTTCCTAAACCTTACATAAGCAGAAATATTAAATCATGCATTGCATGGAAGCATCAACAATAATCAATGCCAATGTTAGCGACAAGACAGAGCTTGATACCAATTTAATATTATTTGGAAGCATCTCTGATAGTTTCTTAGCAACAGTTAGGCAAGAAGAACTTTTTTGCTCATTTTGATGGCTTTAATCTGAACATTCTAGTACTGTGACATTATCAAGGACAGAAGAAGCTCATATAGCTTTTCTAGTGCCCACCCTCTTGATGGCTTTCTTAATAGCAACACAGATAGCATCTAAAATCCAGCTATTGAGAAACTAGAAACGTCCAAAAAATGGAAATTTTCCTCATCAGTGGATTTTATGACTCTAGGGCTGTAATCATTGTGCTTCAGAAGTGGTGGGAGCAGAGCTGGAAACGCTTTTCTTAATGTCAGCATGAAAAATTCAAAAGCCCATCTTCTGAGATCTGAGGTTTATATCCTTCTATCAGAAGTGCCCTGTTTTCTGGGATCATTACGATTGTGGTTCTTCAACCTCATTTCCAACTTTATGGAGAGCAAAAATATTCTATCTCACTTTTTGGAATAGTCAACACAGTGTGGAGCTGAAGGATTCCAGCAGGTCAGTCAATATCAGAGGAGCAGGAAGGTCAACATTTCAGGTTTACTCTCTTCACCAGGTCCTTTTTCACTCAAAGTATGGTGGAAATTTAGAACTCATTGTCTGTACAGGTGGTAGAGACAAAAATCCTCATTTAAGAGGTGTGATGCCAAGGCCTACAGGACTATGGGTGGAAAATGGGGTCAGAATAGTTAGGTAGTTGTTTTTGACCAGCATGGACTCAATGCCTTTTTCACTATAGGTTTCTATGACTCCATGATTTCAATCATAAGGACTCTTCCTCCTATTTTTGGATTGCAGAGCATTCAGAGTTCAATCATTCATACTGTCCTTAACTTCCATCTAAGTACTCATGATGGACTGCAGAGAGTAAAGATCTTTTGGATGGATACAAGGCAGATAGGTGGAAATAGATTACCTTATCTTGATTATGCTAGTTATGTTTAAAGTGTCCTTCACTGTTCAAATGAAGTATCAAATGTCGACAAACAATCAACAGAACTGGGCGTGATCCGCCCAGCTAAATATGAACAATAGAGGCAGATGGAAAAATATGGCTTATTGTTTTCTCTCTCCTTTTCCCCATGCCTATGTTTAGGTTCAGTCCTGCAGTCCATATTTGGGGTGTAGGGAGCCTGCCCAGTAGAGAAGCCTGTTGGCTTTAGAGTTTTGAATAGGTAACTATTGAGGGGCTTGCAGCTAGAGGGCCCAGACATGCTGACAGTGTCCTTCCCCAGTGCAGATTCATCTTCCATGTCTTAAAATCCCACAGGGTTGGACAATGCAGGCAGGGTGGAGGCAGTGATGTTCATTGAATCCCTACAGTACAGAAACAGGCCATTCGGCCCACAGCGACCCTCTGAAGAATATCCGCCCAGACCCATCTCTCCACCCTCACATTTCCCATGGCTAATACACCTAACCTACAAATCCTTGCACACCATGGGCAATTTAGCATGGGCAATCCACCTAACTCGCACATCTTTGGAATGTTGGGAGGAAACTGGAGCACCCTGAGGAAGCCCACACAGACACATGGAGGATGTGCAAACTCCACATGGACAGTTGCACAAGGGTGGACTTGAACTCGGGTCCCTGGTGCTGTGAGGATGCAGTGCTAACCACTGTGTCACCGTGTTGGGTTATGTAGCTTTGAATTGTCTTGATGGGATTGCTCCTCCAGCTCAGTGACTACTGGCATCACCGTGTCCCCTGTGAGAAAGGGGCACCTAGCATGAGGTCAAGGTGCTTCAATCTCCTTTCACCTTGTTGTTGGTGCTGAGCATCAATGGCTTAGAGCTGCAAAGTGTGGATACATTCCTAAATGCAGCAAACCCATCAAGGGTACTATATCTGTCTCTCCACGGGCATCCACCAAACTGTCCATGGAAACGGACTTATGCATCTTGAAGCCAGCATGGTACAGATATTGTTGGCAGACTCCTTCAACATTCAATTCAGTTTCCTGAATGCCTTCCAACAAACCTTCTGCTACTCCTATGTCTGCTTCTGCATTTCAATGGAGCATTGCGCCCAACACTGCGCACTACACTTCATGAGGATGTCAAAGCTTTGGAAAATGTACAGCAGAGATGTTACTGGATCAGTGCCAGGGATGTGAACCTTCAGGGAAATGAAGAGACCAGAAAAACTAAGATTGTTCTTCTCGAAACAGCAAAGCGTCTGGGGAGATTTAATTGAAGTATCAAAATTCTGAGAGATCATAATAGAATATAAAGGAAAAGGAATAAGTTGGGTTCCTATCCAGTTCCATTTTATGAAAATGTTGGTTTTACTTTAATAATGACTGTTTCTGCAGATTGCAGAGTTTGACCTGGCAAAGTTAGTGCACAGGAAGAAGGTGTACAATCACCCTCTCAAATGAAATTTAAGGTAAGCTATAAATGCCAGTCCTGTCAGAGACATTCATTTCCTAAATTGCAAACCCCTGACAGTGCAGTGATCTATTGAGCATTGGAATGTCATCTTAGGTTATGAGCTTATATTTCTGTGTAAAGAGGCAAGAATCCTAGCTCGTCAGTCATGGCTGATGGTCATCATTTTTTATCAATATTTTGAGCATCACATTCATTAGGTCTGGGCTTTACAATAACTGCTTATGACTAAGTACAGTTCTGCAACATTTCTACTTATCTTCCCATGAAAACTACAAGCTAGCAGTCTGCGATATCAAACCAACGAACCAAATGAGCACTTTGGTGAGCCTTGACTGTCAGATCTAATTAAACATAGATTAGCATATTGCATCAATAATTGTGCACGTTAAGAATGGAGAAGATTAAATTTCAGGGATTGATGACAAGATTAATGCCAAAAGCCAACAAACAGCATTGAATCATTTAATTAAGGGAGGTAGTTTAAATATGGTAATACAGACATGTTCTGATGTATTTGAGCACCACAGTGTAAAATTTCACATAGTGGCAGGTGAAGAAACTGAGTGACAACTGTGTCTGAACTATTGCTGCCAAAAAACTATATCAAAAATATCTCAATGTCCTATAGTCCAAAACAGATGCTGAAATGTTCTTGTGATAATGGGAACTGCAGATGCTGGAGAATCATAGATAATAAAGTGTGGAGCTGGATGAACACAGCAGGCCAAGCAGCATCTCAGGAGCACAAAAGCTGATGTTTCAGGCCTAGACCCTTCATCAGAGAGGGGGAAGGGGTGAGGGATCTGGAATAAATAGGGAGAGAGGGGGAGGCGGACTGAAGATGGAGAGAAAAGAAGATAGGTGGAGAGGAGAGTATAGGTGGGGAGGTAGGGAGGGAATAGGTCAGCCCAGGGAAGATGGACAGCTCAAGGAGGTGGGATGAGGTTAGTAGGTAGGAGATGGAGGTGCAGCTAGGGGTGGGAGGAAGGGATGGGTGAGAGGAAGAACAGGTTAGGGAGGCAGAAACAGGCTGGGCTGGTTTTGGTATGCGGTGGGTAAAGGGGAAGAGCTGGGCTGTTGTGTGGTGCAGTGGGGGGAGGGGATGAACTGGGCTGGTTTTGGGATGCAGTGGGGGAAGGGGAGATTTTGAAGCTGGTGAAGTCCACATTGATGCCATTGGGCTGCAGGGTTCCCAAGCGGAATATGAGTTGCTGTTCCTGCAACCTTCGGGTGGCATCATTGTGGCACTGCAGGAGGCCCATGATGGACATGTCATCTAAAGAATGGGGGGGGGGGGGGAGTGGGAATGGTTTGCGACTGGGAGGTGCAGTTGTTTATTGCGAACCGAGCCCTGCAACCGCAGGAAATGCTACACTTGCCCCCATACCTCCTCTCTCACCCCTATCCCAGGCCCCAAGATGACTTTCCATATTAAGCAGAGGTCCACTTGCTTATCTGCCAATGTGGTATACTGTATCCATTGTACCCGGTGTGGCTTCCTCTACATTGGGGAAACCAAGCGGAGGCTTGGGGACTGCTTTGCAGGACACCTCCACTCGGTTCACAATAAACAACTGCACCTCCCAGTCGCAAACCATTTCCACTCGCCCTCCCATTCTTTAGATGACATGTCCATCATGGGCCTCCTGCAGTGCCACAATGATGCCACCCGAAGGTTGCAAGAACAGCAACTCATATTCCGATTGGGAACCCTGCAGCCCAATGGTATCAATGTGGACTTCACCAGCTTCAAAATCTCCCCTTCCCCCACCCGCATCCCTAAACCAGCCCAGTTCATCCCCTCCACCCACTGCATCACACAACCAGCCCAGCTCTTCCCCTCCACCCACTGCATCCCAAAACCAGTCCAGCCTGTCTCTGCCTCCCTAACCTGTTCTTCCTCTCACCCATCCCTTCCTCCCACCCCAAGCCGCACCTCCATCTCCTACCTACTAACCTCATCCCACCTCCTTGAGCTGTCCGTCTTCCCTGGACTGACCTATCCCCTCCCTACCTCCTCACCTATACTCTCCTCTCCACCTATCTTCTTTTCTCTTCATCTTCAGTCTGCCTCCCCCTCTCTCCCTATTTATTCCAGAACCCTCACCCCAACCCCCTCTCTGATGAAGGGTCTAGGCCCGAAACGTCAGCTTTTGTGCTCCTGAGATGCTGCTGGACCTGCTGTGTACATCCAGCCTCACATTTTATTATATGATAATAAAATGTGAGGCTGGATGAACACAGCAGGCCAAGCAGCATCTCAGGAGCACAAAAGCTGACGTTTCGGGCCTAGACCCTTCATCAGAGAGGGGGATGGGGGGAGGGAACTGGAACAAATAGGGAGAGAGGGGGAGGCGGACCGAAGATGGAGAGTAAAGAAGATAGGTGGAGAGGGTGTAGGTGGGGAGGTAGGGAGGGGATAGGTCAGTCCAGGGAAGACGGACAGGTCAAGGAGGTGGGATGAGGTTAGTAGGTAGCTGGGGGTGCGGCTTGGGGTGGGAGGAAGGGATGGGTGAGAGGAAGAACCGGTTAGGGAGGCAGAGACAGGTTGGACTGGTTTTGGGATGCAGTGGGTGGGGGGGAAGAGCTGGGCTGGTTGTGTGGTGCAGTGGGGGGAGGGGATGAACTGGGCTGGTTTAGGGATGCAGTGGGGGAAGGGGAGATTTTGAAACTGGTGAAGTCCACATTGATACCATATGGCTGCAGGGTTCCCAGGCGGAATATGAGTTGCTGTTCCTGCAACCTTCGGGTGGCATCATTGTGGCAGTGCAGGAGGCCCATGATGGACATGTCATCAAGAGAATGGGAGGGGGAGTGGAAATGGTTTGCGACTGGGAGGTGCAGTTGTTTGTTGCGAACTGAGCGGAGGTGTTCTGCAAAGCGGTCCCCAAGCCTCCGCTTGGTTTCCCCAATGTAGAGAAAGCCGCACCGGGTACAATGGATGCAGTATACCACATTGGCAGATGTGCAGGTGAACCTCTGCTTAATGTGGAATGTCATCTTGGGGCCTGGGATGGGGGTGAGGGAGGAGGTGTGGGGACAAGTGTAGCATTTCCTGCGGTTGCAGGGGAAGGTGCCGGGTGTGGTGGGGTTGGAGGGCAGTGTGGAGCGAACAAGGGAGTCACGGAGAGAGTGGTCTCTCCGGAAAGCAGACAGGGGTGGGGATGGAAAAATGTCTTGGGTGGTGGGGTCGGATTGTAAATGGCGGAAGTGTCGGAGGATAATGCGTTGTATCCGGAGGTTGGTAGGGTGGTGTGTGAGAACGAGGGGGATCCCACTGCATCCCAAAACCAGTCCAACCTGTCTCTGCCTCCCTAACCGGTTCTTCCTCTCACCCATCCCTTCCTCCCACCCCAAGCCGCACCCCCAGCTACCTACTAACCTCATCCCACCTCCTTGACCTGTCCGTCTTCCCTGGACTGACCTATCCCCTCCCTACCTCCCCACCTACACCCTCTCCACCTATCTTCTTTACTCTCCATCTTCGGTCCGCCTCCCCCTCTCTCCCTATTTATTCCAGTTCCCTCCCCCCATCCCCCTCTCTGATGAAGGGTCTAGGCCCGAAACGTCAGCTTTTGTGCTCCTGAGATGCTGCTTGGCCTGCTGTGTTCATCCAGCCTCACATTTTATTATCTTGGAATCTCCAGCATCTGCAGTTCCCATTATCTCACATTTTATTATCTTAGCTGAAATGTTCTTGATGGTCACCACAACAATTTTATTACTGAGGTGCATTTTGGGCATCAGTTTCTAACTGTCAGCTTCAAGACTTACCTGACAATTTTCTTATTTCAAGCTACTGTTATCTTAATTGTGACACTGTCTTTTTCCTTCAATAAGTGTGTTGCAAAATATCTGACAGTGGTGTTGGCATGATTAAAGTTGAGGTTTTATAGTATCTGCTCATTTGAGAACATGAAGAAGTAACATTTGTAGTGTGGAATATTAAATGATTTTTTCGCTCAGAGGCACCAAGTGATTTTCAAATCGACTTATATAGTCTTCTCCATGATAGAGCTTTGGATTTTCAGACTGTTAGCATTGATGGGCTTTATCATTTCCTACGTTAGGCTGTTCATGAAACAACTAAAATTAAATTTTCTGGCAAAAATATCTTTTGAAAAACTTAGCCAAATGCTTGCTGGTGTAATGGAACATTTTCAACAGCAGCACCTCAGTGGTGGGCCCTCAGGGAATATGGTTATGCTGATGGAATGCTGCTCTCTTACTCACCTTTGAAAATGACAAGCAAGATTCCATTTAGGAACAAGTTGTGGTGGAAGAGTGTTGGGAAATCTCAGACTGGAGAGAGAACTGTCTGATTTGGTTAATAGTACGAGATCTAGGTCCAGGCTGAGTCAACAGACTTGCACAGCAAATAGGAAAACATGTAAATTTCTGCAGCCTTTAGTGATATATTCCTCTTCCCTGCAAGACAAAACAAGCCTTAGCACTGACAAATGTGGCAGGTAACTCGAGTCAATTTGGTGATCAACACATTAAGTTCACAAATCGTCCAGAACATCTAAGCTGCCTTTATGCTAGCCATATACATTTACAGTGGCTATTAGAAGAGTAAGACTGGCCTTTCCTTAATTTAATGAAAAAAGATGTTTAATAATACTTATACAACTCCAAAACACTGAAAATGGGGCCAACGGTTGAAGTATTTGTCAGTTGATAGCCCTTGAGCATCACATAGTAGGGAGTTAAAGCCTTTCCCCTTGACCAGTGGTATGTTTTTGAAGTCCATGTTTCAGTTATATTAAATGTGATGTAAAATTGGAAAATAGGCTTCGGGAAAATATAGAACTGTAAAAATGTAATTTATGGAGCCAAGGTTTGAGTTTTGATTTTCCATTTGTGACAGGTTTCAAGCTTTAGCTCCAGAAGCATTTGGAAAGAGAAGTCAAGTCCCTCCAGGCAGCAACCATTTCTGCCTCCACTGGTAGAGGCAACGCCTTTAGAGTATATGCCCTGATACTTTAGTTCATGAAGTCTTAAAGCTTTAAAAATTCTTTAATGGGTCTTTTGTACAATTTTCAAGCTAAAACTAATATACAACTAATTGATGCAGTCTCCATATCTACACTTTAGCAAAGTAAATTTCTATTATAGAGAACAATCACACTCCCAAATCTGCACTATGGGCTAATAAGAATCTTGTTACTTTGTTTAACAAGAAACCAGGGCAGCCCTTTGTCAACACTTCGATTTTTAGTTCAAAATATGGTAGAATTTCACTTGATACAAGAGCAACTCTGTTGTCCAGAATCTCACAGGTCTAAGAGAATCTAGAAACTCAATGGTGCAAAAATATGTTCACTGTGCAGATGACTCATATTCATGAAGTATGAGAACTGGGCGATATTCGTACACTGACTTCACAATTTATGTGTCCATGCTACAATGCCTCTGATTAGCAGGCAAACTGTTTTGAGGATGGGAAATGCATGACACTGACAATTTGTACTTCTGGAGCATTACTTGGGGCTACAGGCAATAGGGAAGGTTAACTGAGGGCATGAAATGACTGGAAGTGTAAGAGGATAGATTCTCAGATGCAACTTCTTTTTATGAAGTCTCACAGAAGAATGGGATGTCAATCCCCACAGTCGTTCTCCTTCAAGAGCAGAGAAGCCACCAGCAAAATTTATTTGAGGAAGAGACAGCTGAAGGTAGAAGCTCAAGCAGCATCAGTCCAGGGTCTTGAGGCAATATAGCAAGAAGTTTAATGACCTCAGCAGGTTATTGAAATGTTTAAAGAATAGAAATGTTTGTTCTCATGAGAATGTGCTTCCATGAGATTAGGAATTTCAGTGGATTGCCTATTCTTTTTAATTGATGAGAGATTTCTTCTGATAATGACATCACCACTATTTTATGTCAGCATGGCTCCTGCAGCGCTGAGAGAGAAGGAATATGAAGGGTACAGGCTAGTGTGCTGAAGCTAGAGCTACTGCACCGCAGCAGGCCTTCCACACAACAACCTTCACGCTCAATAGCATACATAGCCCTTCTGGGGTCACGAGGCCTGACTCCCAGATCTCTTTCCAGAATGCAAATCCAAAGTTACAGGACTTTTTCTGCATCAGCACCCCTTACCTGAGAAAGGAAATCCCAGCAAGAGTGTATTTTGAATATAGGCAAGAGGAGGAGCAAAGGAATAGAGGTAGGCCATTCATTCCATTATAACTGTCACTGATCAAACACCTCAATGCCTTCTACACACACCATCCCCATGACCTGTGATCCACTGCCAATCAGAGATCTATTCATTTCTATCTTAAACATACCCAAACATGGAACTTACACAGTGCCCTGAGCAAGAGAATTCCAAATATTTACAATGTTTGGAGTGAAAAAACATTGTCCTCATCTTGGATCAAAGTGGCAATCTCCTTAGTTCTAAATTGTTTCCCCTAGTTCTACATTTCCAGCCAGGGCAAACAATTTATCTGCCTCTACCTGATCTATCCCTTTAAATATTTTGTAGTTTCAACAAGACCATCTCTTATTCTTTGAAGCCTGGGAGAAGACTGGCTCGGTGTATCCAATCTCTCCTCATACGATAGTCCTGTCATCTCAAATACAAGTCTGGTGGAATTCATTGCAGCCCTTCCATGGCATTAATATCTTTACTGGGATATGGAGATCAAAACTGCACACAGTATTCCCAATGCAATCTAACTAAGACTTTTATGCAATGAATCAAGATTTCACTACTCCTGCACTCAAATTCTCTTGCAAAAAACTTCCTAAAACTGCAGCTCTTATTAGACCGCATGACGGCTCTGGAACTGCAGATGGACTCACTTTGGAGCATACGCGATGCTGAGGGGGTCATGGATAGCACGTTTAGCAATTTGGTCACACCGCAGATTAGGATTGCTGAGGGAGATAGCGAATGGGTGACCAAAAGCCAGAGGAAGAGCAGGAAGGCAGTGCAGGTGTCCCCTGCGGTCATCTCCCTCCAAAACAGGTATTCCGTTTTGAATCCTGTTGGGGGAGATGGCTCATCAGGGGAAGGCAGCAGTAGCCAGGTTCACAGCACCATGGCTGGCTCTGCTGTACAGAAGGGCGGGAAAAAGTGTGGAAGGGCGATAGTCATTGGGGATTCAATTGTAAGGGGAGTAGATAGGCGGTTCTGCGGTCGAAAACGGGACTCCCGAATGGTATGTTGCCTCCCAGGTGCACGGGTCAGGGATGTCTCTGATCGGCTGCAGAACATTCTGAAGGGGGAGGGTGAACAGCCAGTTGTCGTGGTGCAAAAAGGTACCAACGATAGAGGCAGAAAATGGGATGAGGTCCTTCAATCAGAATTTAGAGAGTTAGGAGCCAAGTTAAAAAGTAAGACCTCAAAGGTAGTAATCCCAGGATTGCTACCAGTGCCACGTGCTAGTCAGTGCAGAAATGAAAGAATAGCCAGGATGAATGTGTGGCTTGAGAGATGGTGTTGGAGGGAGGGGTTCAGATTTTTGGGACATTGGAACCGGTTCTGGGGAAGGTGGGACTATTACAAATTGGACGGTCTACACCTGAGCCGGACTGGAACCAATGTCCTTGGGGGTGCTTTTGCTAATGCCGTGGGGGAGGGTTTAAACTCATGTGGCAGGGGGATGGGAACCAAATATTGGTCAGAAAAGATTTAGTAACGAAAGCCTGTAGGGAACTAGATAATGGAGTCAGTGTGACTAAAGGGAATAGTAGTCGGGGAGTAGATGATGAACACAAAGGAACAGGTGGTCTGAGGTGCATTTGTTTTAATGCGAGAAGTGTAGTCGGTAAGGCAGATGAGCTTAGGGCTTGGATCGGTACCTGGAAGTATGATGTTATTGCTATTACTGAGACTTGGTTGAGGGAAGGGCACGATTGGCAACTAGTTGTTCCAGGATATTGATGCTTCAGGCGGGATAGAGAGGGAGGTAAAAGGGATGGAGGAGTTGCAGTAATGGTCAAAGACGATATCACAGCCACACTGAAGGAGGGCCCCATGGAGGACTCAAGCAGTGAGGCAATATGGGTAGAACTCAGAAATAGGAAGGATGCAGTAACAATGCTGGGGCTGTACTACAGGCCTCCCAACAGCAAGTGTGAGATAGAGGTACAAATATGTAAACAGATAATGGGAAGTTGTAGGAGAAACAGGGTGGTGGTGATGGGAGATTTTAGTTTTCCCAACATTGACTGGGATTCACTCAGTTTTAGGGGTCAAGACGGAGCAGAATTTGTAAGGTGTGTCCAGGAGGGTTTTCTAGAGCAGTATGTATGTAGTCCAACTCAGGAAAGGGCCACACTGGACCTGGTGCTGGGGAATGAACCAGGCCAGGTGGTTGATATTACAGTAGGGGAATACTTTGGAAATAGCGACCACAATTCTGTAAGTTTTACAATACTCATGGACAAGGATAGGAGTGGTCCTATAGGAAGAGTACTAAACTGGGAGATCGGCAGGATCTGAGGAATGTAGACTGGGAGAAACTGTTTGAAGGTAATTCCACATTTGATATGTGGGAGGCTTTTAAGGAGAGGTTGATTAGGGTGCAGGAGAGACATGTTTCTGTGAAAATGAGGAATAGAAAAGGCAAGATTCGGGAGCCATGGATGACAGGTGAAATTGTGAGACTAGCCAAGAGAAAAAAGGAAGCAGACATGAGGTCTAGGCAACTGAAGACAGATGAAGCTTTGCAAGAATATCGGGAATGTCGAGCAAATCTGAAAAAGGGGATTAAGAGGGCAAAGAGAGGACATGAGATATTGCTGGCAAACATGGTTAAGGAAAATCCCAAAGCCTTTTATTCATATATAAAGTGCAAGAGGGTAACTAGAGAAAGGATTGGCCCACTTCAGGACAAAGAAGGAAAGTTATGCGCTGAGGGAGAGAAAATGGGTGACATTCTTAACAAGTATTTTGCATCGGTATTCACCAAGGAGAGGGACATGACAGATGTTGAGGTTAGGGATTGATGTTTGCTTAGTCCAGATCAAGTTGACATAAGGAAGGAGGAAGTCTTAGGTATCCTAAAAGACATTAAGGTGGACAAGTCCCCAGGTCCAGATGGGATCTATCGCAGGTTGCTGAGGGAAGCGAGAGAAGAAATAGCCAGGGCCCTAACAGATATCTTTGCAGTGTCCTTAGACACGGGTAAGGTCCCAGAGGACTGGAGACTTGCTAATGTTGTCCCCTTGTTTAAAAAGGGCAGCAAGGATAATCCAGGTAATTATCGACCGGTGAGCCTGACGTCAGTGGTAGGGAAGCTACTGGAGAAGATACTGAGGGATAGGATCTATTCCCATTTGGAAGAAAATGGGCTTATCAGTGATAGGCAACATGGTTTTGTACAGGGAAGGTTATGTCTTACCCACTTAGTAGAATTCTTTGAGGACGTGACAAAGTTGATTGATGAGGGAAAGGCTGTAGATGTCATACACATGGACTTCAGTAAGGCATTTGATAAGGTTCCCCATGGCAGGCTGATGGAGAAAGTGAAGTCACATGGGGTCCAGGGTGTGCTAGCTAGATGGATAAAAAACTGGCTGGGCAACAGGAGACAGAGGGTAGTAGTAGAAGGGAGTTTCTCAAATTGGAGACCTGTGACCAGTGGTGTTCCACAGGGATCTGTGCTGGGACCACTGTTGTTTGTGATATATGTAAATGATCTGGAGGAAGGTGTAGGTGGTCTGATCAGCAAGTGTGCTGATGACACTAAGATTGGTGTGGAGTAGCAGATAGTGAAGGGGACTGTCAGAGATGACAGCAGAATATAGATAGCCTGGAGAGTTGGGCAGATAAATGGCAGATGGAGTACAATCTGGGCGAATGCGAGGTGATGCATTTTGGAAGATCAAATTCAAGGGCGAACTATATAGTAAATGGAAAAGTCCTAAGGAAAATTGATGAGCAGAGAGATCTGGGTATTCAGGTCCATTGTTCCCTGAAGGTGACAACGCAGGTCAATAGGGTGGTCAAGAAGGCATATGGCATGCTTTCCTTCATTGGGCGGGGTATTGAGTACAAGAGTTGGCAGGTCATGTTGCAGTTGTATAGGACTTTGGTTCGGCCACATTTGGAGTACTGTGTACAGTTCTGGTCGCCACATTACCAAAAGGATGTGGATGCTTTGGAGAGGGTGCAGAGGAGGTTCACCAGGATGTTGCCTGGTTTGGAGAGTGCTAGCTATGAAGAGAGGTTGAATAGATTAGGATTATTTTCATTAGAAAGACGGAGATTGAGGGGGGACCTGATTGAGGTCTACAAAATCATGAGGGGTATAGACGGGGTGGATAGCAAAAAACTTTTTCCCAGAGTGAGGGACTCAATTACTAGGGGTCATGAGTTCAAAGTGAGAGGAGGAAAGTTTTAGGGAGATATGCGTGGAAAGTTCTTTACACAGAGGGTGGTGGGTGCCTGGAATGCGTTGCCAGCGGAGGTGGTAGACACAGACACGTTAGCGTCTTTTAAGATATATTTGGACAGGTACATGGATGGGCAGGGAGCAAATAGACACAGACCGTTAGAAAATAAACGACAGGTTAGACAGAGGATCTTGATCGGTGCAGGCTTGGAGGGCTGAAGGGCCTGTACCTGAGCTGTAGGTTTCTTTGTTTCTTTGTTTCTAATAGTTTGCCGCACCTGAGTTAACTTTCAGTGAATTGTTGACAAGGATGCCTAGATACCTTTGTACATCTACACTTTCTAACTTCATACTATTGAAAACTTACTCTACACATCTGTTTCGCCTATCAAAAGATAAGCTCACATTTATCCATATTATGTTACATTTGTCAGTTCTTTGTCTAACCACTTAACATATCTATGTCCCTTTGTTAATATCCCCTTCAAAACTTATTTTCCTACCTATACTTGAGTCCCATCATCAAAACAATTTATGTAAATTGTAAAGACTTGACAGCCCAGCACCAACCCCTGTGGCATCGCATTCGTAATAAAATGAACAATTATACCAACTTTGCTTCCCAGTCTTCTATCCATACGACTATGTTACCCTCTACACCATGAGCTTTTATTATTTGCAATAAACTTTAGTGTAGCATCATAACTAATGTCTTCAGGAAATCTAAGTACAATATATCCATTGGTTCTCCTTCATCTATAGCACAAAGTATTTCTGCAAAGAACTATAATAAATTAGTTTTACATGATTTCCATTTGAAAAAACTATGTCGACTCTAACTGATTCCCTTGAACTTACCTGAACAGCTTGGTATATCATCTTTAATAATAGAATCCCCACTGTGAAGAAAGATGTCATTCGGCCCATCAAGTCAACACTGACCCTTCAAAGAGTAAGCCACCAAGATCCACCTCGCAACCCTGCATGGAGTTTTTATTATGGCTAATCCACTTAACCTATACATCCCTGGACACTCTGCAGCAATCCTTAGCATGGCCAATCCACATAACCTGCACATCTTTATGCTGTGAGAAGAAACCAGGGCATCTGGAGGAAACACAGGGAGAGCACATAAACTCCACACGGACTGTTACCTGAGGCTCAAACCAAACCTAGGCCTGTGATACTGTGAGACAGCAGTGCTAACCGCTGTGACATCGTACCACCCGTATCGACCTCTGACATTTTCCCTATGACAGATGTTAAGCTAACTGGCTGGTAGTTTCTTCCTTTCTACCTCGGTTTTTGATCAACAGAGTTCATTAGCCATATTCTAATCTAAAGGAATCTTCCCCAAATCTAATGAGTTTTGGAAAATTAAAACCAATGCATCAAATATCTCATTAGCTACGTCTTTTAAGACCCCAGGATGAAATCTTTCAGGGTATGGGGCTGTGCCAACTCACAGTTCTAACACTACAATTACAGAGCCATGGAGCCATTTATCATGGAAACAGGCCCTCTGACCCACCACATCTATTCTGTCAAACAAACATAAAATTACAGTAATCACATTTAATAGAACTTAGAACAGTACAGCACAGTACAGGCCCTTCGGTCCACAATGTTGCGCTGAACTTTTACCCTAATCCTTATGTCTATCTAACTTCCACCCCTAACTTATACTATCATCCATATGCCTATCAAATAGCCGCTTAAATGCCCCTAATGAAGCTGACTCCACTACCCTTTCCGGCAATGCATTCCACACCCTGACCACTGTCTGAGTAAAGAACCCACCTCTGATGCCTCCTCTATATCTACCTATACTCACTTTAAAACTATGCCCCCTCATAGTCGCTACCTCCACCCTAGGAAAAAGCCTCTGGCTGTCTACTCTATCTATATCTCTGATCATTTTGTACCCACCTCTATCAAGTTACCTCTCATCCTTCATCGTTCTAAAGAGTACAGACCTAGCTCTCTCAACCTTTCCTCGTTAGACCTTCCCTCCATTCCAGGCAACATCCTGGTAAATCTCCTCTGCACCTTTTCCAATGCTTCCACATCTTTCCTGTAGTGAGGTGACCAGAACTGGACACAATACTCCAGATGTGGCCAAACCAGGCCTTTGTACATCTGGAGCATAACTTCACGGCTCTTGAACTCAATCCCTCTATTAATGAAAGCTAACACACAGCGTGCCTTCTTAACAATTCTATCCACCTGGGTAGCAGCTTTCAGGAAACTGAGGACATGAACCCCAATATCCCTCTGCTGCTCCACACTGCCAAGAATCTTTCTGTAAAACTTGTATTCTGCTTTCAAATTTGTCCTTCCAAAGTGAATCACCTGACACTTTTCAGGGTTAAACTCTATCTGCCACTTCTCAACCCAGCTCTGCATCCTATCAATGTCCCTTTGTAACCTAGAACAGCCCTCTGCACTATCCACAACTCAATCCACCTCAGTACCGTCCGCGAACTTACTAATCCAAAAATATTCATTCATTTATTTATTTATTTATTTATACTCGATCTATAGCCTACCATGCACTGGCATTTTAAGTGCTCAGCCAAATGTTTCTTAAATGTTGCGAGATTACCCATATCCAGCACCCATTTGCTTTGATTTCCATATTTCTATCAACCACTGCATGGAATAATGTTTCCTTAGATACCCCGCTAAACCACTTAGAGTCATTGAGTCATAGGTATAGCTGCCAGCATTTGACCCAAATCCCTCTAAACCACTCCCATTTATGTACCAGTCCAAATGCCTTTCAAATGTTGTCAAGTCCACAATCACAATATTGAGTGCAACTTACTCCTAACCTTAAAATTATGATCTTAGACATGTCTACCATTGGATGAAAAGATTCTAATGATCTACCCTGTTTATGTCTCTCATAATTTTGTACACCTTAATCAAATATTCCGTCAGCTTCTTCTGTGACAGGGAAAACAAACATAGCCTATTCAATGTCTCTTCATGACTGAGGTTTTCCATCCCAGGCAACATCCTGGTGAATCTCCTCTGCCTCCTCACCAGCGCAGTTTTCTCAATATTACTTTGCTGGTAATTATAGTTTTCTGGAGTTGAGCCCATTCTTTCAATTCCTAACTAACAGCTATTTCCAGGATGTCACTAATATTCTCACGATGGAAGAGTGAAGCAAAATATCTGTTTGATTCATCTGCTATCTCTTTATCCTCCATTTCTGATTCCCCAGATTCATTTTCCACAGAAGCCACACTTTGTTAATTCATTTCTTTTGAAATATTTGAGGGAACATTTCTTACTGTTTTTAATATTTTTGGCTAACCTTCTCTCATACTCTAATTTTTTCCTTTAAATTTAACTTTTAGAGAACCTTTGCTTTTTTTTATAACGTGCCAAATCTTCTGATCTGCCACCTATTTTACACAATTATATGTCATTCCTTGATGTTTGATGCAATCTTTAAGTTTTTTAATTAACAAAAAAAAAGTTGTCAGATCCACCCCTTGTAATATTTCTTATTTGTTAGAATACTGAGAGGCCTGGATAGCGTGGACATGGAGAAGATGTTTTCATTAGTACGAGAGACTATGATATGAGGGTACATCCTTCGAGGATGGGATGGCCCTTTAAGACTGTCACATTCATATTCTATTCTCACCTTCCTTATTAGTTTATTGGTCCTGCTTTGCTGTATTCTAAATACCTTACAACCCCAGAATTATAGTTTCTTTTTTGCAACTTTATAAGTCTCATCTTTTAATCTTAAACAATCCCAAAATACCACCATTGCCCAAGCCACATGTTTCTCTCATCAGAGATAGTAGGAACTGCAGATGCTGGAGAACCTCAGATAACAAGGTATAGAGCTGGATGAACACAGCAGGCCAAGCAGCATCATAGGAGCAGGAAGGCCCTAGGTCCAAAACGTGAGCCTTCCTGCTCCTATGATGCTGCTTGGCCTGCTGTGTCCATCCAGCTCTACACCTTGTTATCTCTGTTTCTCTCATCTCCTGATTAATACCATACTGCATACACAGTACCAGCACTATTTGGTAGTCCATAAATAACTCCCACCAATGGTCTGCTGCCTTTTACTGTTTCTTAGTTGCATCCAAATAGGTTCCACACATTATTCTTCCAATCTGAGATCCTCCATTATTGGCCTACTGCCTTCACCCTTTAACAGCATGACTCCACCTCTTTTTCCATCTTGTCGGTTCATCTTAAAAGTTGATTAGCTTTGAATATTCAATCCTGATCATCATGCAGCCATGTTTTTGAAGTGGCAATTAAATCACGCCCATATAGTTCTGCCTGTGCCTTCCGATTACTTAACTTGTAGTGAATGTTGTGTGCATTCAGGCAGAATGTCAACTTTGTTGTTTTGCCATCGTTCCATTTTCAAAGAATGCTCAGTGTTTGGCTTTGTTTCTCCTCTCTTCTACTCTCCTTACCATCTTTTCTATTTCCTGTTACCAACTTTATTTCCTGCCAATTTGGATTGTCCTTCAGGATCCCATCCTCCTGACAACTGATTTATTCCAACATCATCAGCAAATCTCCCTGCCTTGATACCAGTCCCAGTCCCATTAAAGTGTAACCACTTCAGTTTATACAGCTCCCACCTGCCCCAGACTTAATCCCAATTCCTCAGAAAGATGATGCCCTCCTTCCTACACCAGTTCTCTAGCCACATATTTCACTAATCTAATCTCTTGTTCTTATGCTCGTGGCCCTAGAGACAGATCCTGAGATGTCTGCACTTGGGGTCCTGCTTTTTAGTTTCCTGCCTAATTCCCTGAAATTAGCCTTCAGAACCTCATCTCCCTTTCTCACTTGTGTCATTGGTAGCAGTGTGTACCATGACTTCTGGCTAATTCCCTCCTTCAAAAGGATGTTCTGCAGTTGCTGTGTAACATCTGTGACCATGTCACCAGGGAGACAACACATCATCCCATTTTGATATATTAAAAAAACAGAGATGCTGGAGAACTGAAACACAAACAGAAAAAGCTAGAGAAACTCATCAGATCTGGCAGTACCTGTACAGAGAAAAGCAGAGCTCATGTTTCGAGACCACTGATTCTTAATTTGGCCCTTTCAATGCCCTTTAACAAAGGCAGTACTTCAGTTGTCTTCCAATCAATGGGTACATTGTCTGCATTCCTTCTTTTACATTCTCCTGTGCATCTTGCACAACAGCCTTTCAACAAAGCACTAGCACTGACAATATCATCAGCTTTCACAGCAGGGTGATCTTAAATGTCATATCATAGACCCACTGTTGAGCTGGATAAGTTATTAGATAAGTATCGAGGGTAGTGAGTAAATCGTGGACCCATTTTGTCTTCAGCAGGTGGCATGTAATAGAAATAGCTTCAAGCTGTTCCTCACAGTCAGTAATCTCTCAAACTGAAGCTTGCAAACCATCATTGCACAATCAACTCTGACAATTCTAAAGGTTTCTTTACTCATGTTTCAACATCATCTTCAGGGATGCCTTTAAACTGAATAAAATCTAAACTTTGCACTTCACGGGGTTCAATGCCTGAGACTATCAAGGAGCAACTAATAGTTGAGAAAAGATTCGACTGTTATCGATAAAGGATTAGGGATTCATGATAATAAAATGTGAGGCTGGATGAACACAGCAGGCCAAGCAGCACCTCAGGAGCACAAAAGCTGACGTTTCGGGCCTAGACCCTTCATCAGAGAGGGGGATGGGGGGAGGGGACTGGAATAAATAGGGAGAGAGGGGGAGGCGGACCGAAGATGGAGAGTAAAGAAGATAGGTGGAGAGAGTGTAGGTGGGGAGGTAGGGAGGGGATAGGTCAGTCCAGGGAAGACGGACAGGTCAAGGAGGTGGGATGAGGTTAGTAGGTAGTGGGGGGTGCGGCTAGGGGTGGGAGGAAGGGATGGGTGAGAGGAAGAACCGGTTAGGGAGGCAGAGACAGGTTGGACTGGTTTTGGGATGCAGTGGGTGGGGGGGAAGAGCTGGGCTGGTTGTGTGGTGCAGTGGGGGGAGGGGACGAACTGGGCTGGTTGAGGGATGCAGTAGGGGAAGGGGAGATTTTGAAACTGGTGAAGTCCACATTGATACCATATGGCTGCAGGGTTCCCAGGCGGAATATGAGTTGCTGTTCCTGCAACCTTCGGGTGGCATCATTGTGGCAGTGCAGGAGGCCCATGATGGACATGTCATCAAGAGAATGGGAGGGGGAGTGGAAATGGTTTGCGACTGGGAGGTGCAGTTGTTTTTTGCGAACTGAGCGGAGGTGTTCTGCAAAGCGGTCCCCAAGCCTCCGCTTGGTTTCCCCAATGTAGAGGAAGCCGCACCGGGTACAGTGGATGCAGTATACCACATTGGCAGATGTGCAGGTGAACCTCTGCTTGATGTGGAATGTCATCTTGGGGCCTGGGATGGGGGTGAGGGAGGAGGTGTGGGGACAAGTGTAGCATTTCCTGCGGTTGCAGGGGAAGGTGCCGGGTGTGGTGGGGTTGGAGGGCAGTGTGGAGCGAACAAGGGAGTCACGGAGAGAGTGGTCTCTCCGGAAAGCAGACAGGGGAGGGGATGGAAAAATGTCATGGGTGGTGGGGTCGGATTGTAAATGGCGGAAGTGTCGGAGGATAATGCGTTGTATCCGGAGGTTGGTAGGGTGGTGTGTGAGAACGAGGGGGATCCTCTTTGGGCGGTTGATTTTGGTTTCTCGTGCTTTTCAAGTTTGAGATATATCCTAATAATCACTTATACAAAATGCAATAATAATTAACTGAACAATCAAAAATAGCAAGGTTATTCATTGACTGTTGATATTGAATAAGCAGGGTAATTTTACTTCATTGAAATGTATTATTTGTTTATGAGATTGAGAGCCAGCTGTCATTATCTTTTAGAAGTGATCAAATTACGATGTATTTCTACAACATCAGCTCGGCCAATCTACTCTCATCCTCTCCATCCTGGAACCTCGCTCAGAAAGCTTTTCTGCACCCTTTCTAAAGACTTCAATCTTTCCTCAAGTGTTATACCCAGAATTTTAAATTTTGGACGTGCCCTGAGGGTGAAAATACACTTTATAAGTTGGTGAGATTCAGAACCACATTTTACTAGCAGCAGGCAGTAGATGCTGCCAGGGGCATTATTTTTAAATACAGAGAGACTGTGAGAGTCACTAGTTAGACCAGCATTTATTCCCTATCTCTAGTTGCCCTTGAGAAGGTGGAGATGAGCTAGCTATCTTTTTAAACTGCCAAAGCCTACTTTCTGTCGGTAGACCCAAAATGGTATTGGGGATGAAGTTCCAGTATTTTGACCCTGCGACAGTGAAGGAGCAGTGATATATTTCAAAGTCAGGATGGTGAGTGGCTTGGAGAGGAACTTGCAGACGGTGCTGTTCCCATGTACCTGCTGCCCTTGTCCTTCTAGATGAAAATGGTCATGGCTTGAAAGGTATGTCTAAGGAGCGTTGGTGAGTTCTTTCAGAGCACCGTATAGATGGTACACACTTCTGCTGTTGAGCATAGATGGAACAGGGAATGAATGTGTCTGGATGTGATGTCAATCAAACAAGTTGCTTTGTCCTGAATGGTGTCAAGCTTCCAGACATGTAGTGAGTGTTCCATCGCACTGCCAACTTGTGCTTTTTAGACAGTAGACAGGCTTTCGGGAGTCAGGAGGTAAGTTAGTCATTAAAGGAATCCCAGCCTGCGACCTGTTCTTGTAGCCACTGTTATTATACTGTTATGATCCTATTTGACAGTATTACTGGGCAAGTGAAATCCCAGACTGCAGTCTGGCTAGATAGATCATATTTTCTTTAGGTTTACAGACAGTGCTCTTTCACTTAAACATAAACATGCAAAACTTCCATTTGTTTTTTAAGTGGAAGTTTAGTATGCAAAATAAAGAATATTTCAGAATAAGCCAAGCTATTTATAGATAACACAAGTTTAAGGATTTCAAAACACTGTAATATATAATCTCTGGGGTTCCTCAGGGTAGAGTTCTCAACCCAAACATCTTCAACTGCCTCATCCATGCCTTCTCTCCATCACATAGTTGGAAGTATTCTCGCAGTGAGTTGTTAAATTGTCTACCACCACTCACATTGATAACATGAATGCAAAGCTTAACTTTAATTCACGCTTTGTGTAATTTTCTTAGACATATCTATAACTTGCCTCTTATACTGTTTGCCAGGCTAGTTGTCTTATTTTGTGACTTCACCAGATAACCACTTCATGTTTAAGTTTGTCTGGTGCTGCTTCTGGTGTGTTCTACTGCACTCATCACTGAATCAAGATTGAACCCGTGGCTTGTTGGTAATTGTACATGGGGTAGGATGTAAGAGGGATAGGCCAGGCCATGAGGTTGCCAGTTCTGAGGAAAGGTCAACGGACCCAAAATGTTAACTCTGTTTTCTCCTTCACAGATGCTGCCAGACCTGCTGAGGTTTTCCAGCAACTTTGATTTTGTTC
Source organism: Stegostoma tigrinum (assembly GCF_030684315.1). Taxonomy (NCBI): domain Eukaryota; kingdom Metazoa; phylum Chordata; class Chondrichthyes; order Orectolobiformes; family Stegostomatidae; genus Stegostoma; species Stegostoma tigrinum. The sequence continues at coordinate 38,391,066 of NC_081357.1, forward strand.
CATGAGGTTGCAGATTGCGTTGGATTAAAATTCCACTGCTGCCGATGTTCCCCAGCACCTGATGGATATCCTGTGCTGTGTTGCTAAATCTGTTTGGTATCATGCAAAGTGAATCGAATCAGCTGATGATTGTCACCTGTCATGTTGAAGACGTCCAGATGGAGACAAAGGAATTGTCTCAGGAAGGGGTTTACTTACTGGTGTTATCACTAGATTAATAATCCAGAAGCTGATGTAATGTTCTGAGTGTTCTGAGAGTTTTCAAAGCTATTCATTTACAATAACTATTGACCAGTGTTATAAAAGGAAGCACTGTAGTCATTTCGATCATAGCAAATCGAATCAATATGGATGGTATTGTGAAATTTAAGTGTGACAAATGTATGTAGACTTCAGAAGAAAGAAAATTGAAGGCGAGTACAAAGACATTCTCAATTAAGAGACAAAGCATTAGCCAACACAGAGCAAATATGAAAGTAATTAAAATTTACTAAGAAATATAAAACAAAATAGTAAAAGTCCTGATAAAGGGTCCTGACCTAAAGAAGTCGACTTTTCTGCTCCTCTGATGCTGCCTAATCTACTGTGTTCCCCCAGCTCCACATTGTATCAACTAGTAAAATATTCTGCAGGCACTTAAATGAAAAGAATGGGAAGTTGGAATGGGAATAGAACCATTAAGAGATGGCCAAACTAAATCAGAAAGAGCAATTGGGAAATAACAGAAATAGTAGATAATTATTTTGTTCCCGTGTTTATGAGAACGGCAAATCAAAAGGACATGACAACAGTGGATGATATTAAAAATTATGCAACCGCAACTAAATGAAAAGGGAACAAACAAGAAAAATCAGTTGTAAGAAATAGGAGAAAGAGTAGGTGATTCATCCCCTCAAGCCTACTCCACCAGTCAATAAAAATATGACTTTCCTGTCTGTCCTTCATAACCCTTGACATCCTTATCAACCAACATTTGCCTAACACAGCCTTGAACATATTCAAAGATCCAGTGCTTTCTGAAAGAGACTATTTCAAACATGAAACACTCTGGGGGGACAAATGCCTCCTCCATGGGGGAGCTTTTCATTTTAAACTGTGCCCCCTAGTTCTAAGCCACTCCATGAGGGGGTGTATCCTGAATTTTCATTCTTGAGTTAGCCTGAAGTCAAAAAGAGTCTCAGTTTAGCTTGCCCACCGCAGGGACAATTTACACAGAGGGAGGGGTGGATGGGACATGCTTGCAGGCCACAGTTGGTTCAGGTCACGAAAGAAAGTGCCCAGAGGCAGCCCCTGGGGATGTGGAGTATGAAGGTGGTCTGTTTAATAGACCAAACTCAGTGCTTTGGGACATTATCGCAGCTAAAATACAGAAAGAAAGGCTCTCCAGACCGCATTCCTCCTCACTTCCCACATATACACTTTGTGCTATCCATAGCACATGCAACATCCCACTCACCCCATTTAGCTTCTCATGCATGGCTATGCCATCACCTACACTATTATCGCAGTTCATAACCTATTTGCTAGTCTGTGCTTCCAACACATCCCCACAGGTCCTCATGCTGTTCCTCTGAGCCAGCCACTACTGCCCTAAAACACCACTATGCCAGCTATGGCCCTTCATGTCTCCACCTTATGCTAAGCTATGGTTTTACCAATGTCCATTCACTCACTGTACATTTTATAGAAGTGACTGTTACAGTGCCACGAGGATGTGTGAAAAACTTTTTTGAAAACAGAATCATTCATTGGTAATTTACAAACCAAAAATCAATCATCAGATCTTTTAACATGACAATAACCGCAACATCAAGTGTGTTAAATCTCTCTGATCTTTGTGAATTAACTGCAGATATCAGGGAAACTCGAGCTGCCTTCAGCAGGAGCCCAGGTAATACAACAGAGCCCTGGATGTCTTGGCTCTTAACCAAGACCAATGCTTGGCACCAAGAACATTGGGAAAACCTGGAACACAGCAGGGTGAAGACAGAATGGAGAATGATAGGATAGTGGGCACGGGAAAAGAAGAACAAAGTGGTTGAAGGCAAGGGCATCTTATTGGCTTCTGAGTGCTAGATCTCTCAATTATGAATAGAGTGCTTGATAACAAGGGACTCACGCATTCCCATCAGGCAGCGGCCACTGGTAAATCTAACAGGGTCTTCTGAGCAACACAGTGTGGAGCTGGTGGAACAATACAGGCCAGGCAGCAACAGAAGAGCAGGAAAGTTGCCATTTCAGGTCAGCACTTTTCTTCAGAAATTGATGGTGATGATTCTTCTGATACTGACTGACCTGCTGTATTCCTCCAGCTCCACACTGTGTTATCTCTGACTCTAGCATTGGCAGTTCTTACTATCTCTGGTTTTTCTGAGGAGCCTTCAGAGGGCATTTAGAAGACATACAGATCTTGTTAAAACCATGAACTACAATCAAATTGTAGTAAGTTTAGGAACAATGCAAGGTAATCGACTCATATTGTTAATGTACAATTAGGTACAGTTCCACTATGAGGAAAAAAGTAGAACTGAGGTATCAGTGTGCCTTCTGGTCAGCAGATAACCCTGGGAGTAGTCACAAAGAAATCACAAGTGTGTGACATTAAACAGTGTCATTCTGCATTCAGCATTGATTCCAACAATTTTTCCACTCCCATCCCAGTTTAGATATCATTATTTGGTTCGGACTAGTGAAAATTTAAGCATTACAAGACACTGAGAATAACAGACTTTAAAACAGGGATAAAAGTAAATGATAAAAAGCTGTCTTCTAAAAATGTTATCCCTATTCTGGAAGTGAATGTCTTGTGTTTAAAAATATGTCAAACCAAAAGCTAAGCTGACATCATACATTTTATAGCCACCTTAATTGACAAAGACAGTCAAGCTGCACTTTCTGTTATTTTCCGCACCTCTACAATGCTACTTTGATGGCAGGTAATTACTTGGGCAAACGTTCTCGCTCTGAGAGATCAGTGACCCATTTCTCATGACCTAACTAATCAGTTTAAGTGGCAGTCAGTGTGATCTTGCTGCTCAAGTTATAGTTTATCTCAGTTTTACTCAAAGGCAGCAGAGTTATTTGTCAGAATTAATAAAACCACTGGGACAAAACTGGAATCCTGATATGATGGCTTTCAAACTAAATGCAAATTGCAATAGGATAAGCCTAAGTAAATAAGCTTAGATATTGAACTTTTTTAATGAAAATGGTTAAAACAACAAGCAATAATATTAAGGTAGAAATGCACTTTTATTCAGACTCGACATGCAATGGAAACTGGAAGAAAGCGGATACTGTAAATCTGGAACAAAAACACATTTGCTAGAAAAGCTCAGCAGGTCTGACAGTATATGTGAAGGGAAAAATGGGTTTACCATTTTGGGTCTGGTGACTCTTCCTCAGAGGAAGGGTCACTGGACCCAAAATAGTAACTCTGCTTTTTCCTTCACAAATACTGCCAGGCCTGCTGAGGTTTTCCAGCAACTTTGGGAATGCAATAGATGTTGAGACCGTTTAACAGCCTTCTCTGAATAATGCTTTAAATAAGACTAGCATTAGGTAAGTGAAAAAGATTTGACTAACTTTTTATTCTGAGTTGCAAAATCCATAAAACAAGAATCAAAGTGAGACTGAATACCAGCTCATAAGATGTTTTCTTATCTTACCATAATAAGTAGGTAGCGTTGAACACTGAAATAGCTCCACAGAGGCCAGTGTCCCATCACCAAGTTACCCTTTATTTTCACATAGAAAGTCTTTGACACTGATGCAGCTTCCTCAGAGGCTGCTATCGGAGTGAACAGGACGTCTGGCATTACTGTTCATGACTGTCAGCCAGGGTTCCCTGATTGGTCCAGATTAACAGCCCCAATCAGGGAACTAATATCTTATAAGGTCAACCTGGCTGACCTCTTAACAATCACTACATCCCTCTCCCACTGACTCCAAGGACAAAGCACTTCCTGGGGCATTTCAGCACCAGGTCAGGTACCTCCACCTTTGCCCCTGATACGGGCAGTGTATAACACACAGTAACTCACCTCTTGCAACCAGACTGTCTCCAAAGAAATTCATTCTCCTTTTCAAGTGGCAAAGGCTTTGAGGCGGCAACATCCACTCTGTTCATCTCAGATTCTAAGATATCTTCAACGCTTGACGGTGAGGGAGAACCCAAGGGTTCCAGAACAGTCAGAATGGCTATCGACGAGCTAGTACATTTTGTTCATAAGTTTGTAAGAAATAGGGGCAGAATTAGGCCATTAGGCCCATACTACTGTGTCAATTGATCATGGCTGATATGCACTTCACCCCCCATTTTCTTGCCTTCTCTCCATAATCCTTCAACCCATTACCAATTAAAATTCTGTCTAACTCCTCCTTAAATGTGCTCAGTTTCAGTATCCACCACACATTTAGGTAGCAAGTTCCACAGATTTGCTACCACTTATCCTAAGAATATGATCTCTCATCATAGATTGCCCACAAGAGAAAGCATCTGCTCCACGTCTATTTCATCTATACCTTTTATCATCTCGAATACCTTTGTTTGATCTCCCCTCATTCTTCCAAATTCCAGAGGGTATAGGCCTAAACTGTTTAATCTCTCTTCATACGACAAACCCGTTATCTCAGGAATCAATGCGGTGAGCCTCCTCTGAACTGCCTCCAATGCCACTACATCTTTCCTCAAAAAAAGACAACCAAAACTCTGCACAGTACTCCAGGTCCAGTCTCACCAATGCCTTGTATACTTGCAACAGTACTTCCTTACCTTTATTTTCCATTCCTTTGGCTATAAATGCCAACATACCATTCACTTTCTTTATTACCTGCTGTACCTGCATGCTAGTTTTCTGTGGCTTATGAACAAGGACACCCAGATCCCTCTGCACTGGAGCACCCCAAAGCCTCTCCCTATTTAGATAAAAGGTTGCCTTCTCATTTTATTGTCCAAAATGCATGACCTCACAATTATTTACTTTTAACTCCATCTGCCACATTTTGGCCCATCTATCCATAACAATTTATAAGGCTCTTATTTCCTCATTGCAATTTACCATCCTGCCTATTTTTGCCATCTGCAAATTTGGCTACAGAGCCTTCGATCCCTGTATCAAAGTCATTAACATAGATTGTAAATAGCTGGGGCCTAAGAACCAGACCCTGTTGCACCCCACTAGTTACTTTTTGCCATGCAGAGAAAAAAACAATTTTTCCTGATTCTCTGTCTTCTGTCCATGAGCCAGTCACCTATCCAAGCTAATAAATTACTGCCAATCCCATATGATCCAACCTTGTGAATTAATCTTTTGTGTGGCATCTTATCAAAAGCCTTCCAGAAGTCCAGATATATTACATCTACAGGATCCCCATTATCCACTTGGCTTATTACATCTTCGAAGAACTCTAACCAATGAGTCAAACAGCCCATAGACTAACTAACTTGTTATTGCCTTTCATTCAAAAAAAGATCAATTGATTCCTACTGTCTACTTCCGGTCTGCTGATCAATTCTCAGTCCATGTCAATATATTTCAATTAACCCTTTGTGCTTTGATTATGCACAATGATTTCACATTTGGGACTTCCTTGAAAGTTTTCTGAAAACCCAAATATATCTCATCCACTGGTTCTCTCTCTTCTAATCAATGGATTACATCCGCAAAAAGTCTTGCATGCTTCCCTTTCAGAAATCCATACTGACTTTGTCTGAGTCTTGTTACATTCTATTGCCATATTAGCGTGCCCTTTATAAAAGACTGCAGCATTTTTCCTACTGCTGATGTTAGACTCCGTCCATCCTTTTTCAAATAGTGGAGTTATATTTGTCACACTCCAATTTTCTGTTCCGTTCCAGAATTTTAGATGATAACAATCAAAATTCAATGATATTGATGGCCACCTTTCCTTTAGAGCTCTGAGATGTATGTTATCATATAGGATTTGTCAGCTTTTTGTCCCATTAATTTCCATAGCAACTTCAGTTCATGCCCTGCTCCCAACCTTGGTCACCCTGTAGTTATGTCTCAGCAATCGAAATCATATCATACTAGTTTATAACAATCTGTGTTGATAATTCATCGACTGATTGCAAATTGTCCAGGTATTGTATTAACAGTGCTTTCAGATTTGTTTTTGTAATATGTTTAAACTTTTTTGTACTTTAGCTCTATCTAATGTTAGCTACTTGTTTTGTCCACTTTCTGCTTTTGTTTTCTACTTTTCCATCCTTCTATCTGTGTTTCCCATTCTTTGTCGAATTATTCAGGCTCTCATCCCTCTGTCACTCTAGATTAAATCTTTTCCCAAAGTACTAAAAAATCCCCTGTGAGGATAACTTGGCCAGGTCCCATCTTCCCAGAATCAGTCCCAATGCTTCTAGAATGTAAATCATTCCTTCATACACCATCTTTCCAGCCATACATTCATCTGGTCTAGTCTATTGTTCTTGATCTGGCTAACACTTGGCACTGGAAGTAATCCTGAAATTACTACTTCCTGCATTCTCCTGAGGAATTCTCTCCCCAAAACAGCATCCAAAATGCAATATCTGTAAGAGAGGTAGTGGACCCAGAGGATTCTTGCGCTGCCTGCCTAGAGTTTTTACTCTGTCTGGTGGTTACCCATTCTATTTCTGCATATAGACTCCTTACCTACAATGTGACTTCCTCATTGTGTATAACTATCCATACAATTTCAGACAATGGGATGTTCCTCACTGGCTATAGCTGCTGCTCCAGGTACAAAATGTGACTCCTGTATGGCTGCAGCTGGAGCCATGTGTAGCTACCGTGGACACTGAAATTGTTCCTGATTTCCAACACGAGGGACTTTTACATGACCAAACTGCCTTTCCATGACTTAGCTTTACAGTACTCTCTTTACGGCTATTTCCTTTTGCTTAATGAATATTAAATATATATTTACAACTTTGCTTTATTTCCTCAACTTTAAGCTTCATTTTTTCATTCATGGATGATGGTATCATTGGCCAGGCAGCATTCATTGTCCAGAGGGCAGTTAAGAGTCAACCACATTGCTCTGGGTCTGAAGTCACATGTAGGCCATGTTGCATAAGGATGGTGTTTTTCTTCCCTCAAGCACGTCAGTGAGCCAGATGGGTTTCTCCATCAATCAACAGTTGATTCACGGCCATCTTTAGACTCTTATTTCCAGATTTTTAAAAATTGAATTCAGATTCCACCATCCACCATGGCGGGATTTGAACCTAGGTCTCCAGAACATTATCTGGGTTTCTGCATTAACAGTCCAGTAATAATATTGGGAGGTCACGGCCTCCCCGCTTACTTAATCTAAACAGAAGACCCACTGCAGCTGCTCAGCAACCAAGCAATTCATGTCTTTCCTGTGCTATCACTCCCAAAGTCCAGCTGCTGAGTAGTGTCTGATTCTGCTCAGCTCTGACTCTGCTACAGCAGTTAAATGAAAGAATACTATAGACACAATAAATAAACTGAGAATCTGAATTAATGTCTTCCAAATTCATATTTCAATGTCTCTTTATTTTCACACAAAAGCAATAGGAAAATTTTAAAAGCTTTCAAAGATGACCAAAAAAAGAAAATAAACTATGATGGTAAACTTGCAAGTCATATAAAAAGTCAGTAAGAATTCTTCAAAATATTGTTATAATTCCAGCTGATGTTATTACTGGACAAGTCAAATCCCTTACCGAAATCTGGCTCAATAGATGATGCTTTTTTCAAATTGTTTTAATGAGGTGTTCCTTACTGAAACATTAGGACACTTTGTTACACATTTGGATTTAGCTATAAAGCACAAGTTTATTATGTCAAAGAAGTGAAAATAAAGTAGGATAAGCCAAATAGTTTACATAGAAGATGTTCTTAAATATTTTGAAACACACGATAAAAAAGCCAATTGGTCTCAAAAGTGCCCTTATACCGTGCTTACTGAAGAATAGTTTCTCTTCTCTGTTGCCCCTTTTAATATAACTGTTGCTTCAACTCTCAGTTTTGAGAGTCTAACAGCCACTCTTCCAAACCCTTCATACAATTTCACAGCTTCAAATAGCTTTTCAGGTTTTAACCAACGATTTCTGTTTTGAATCTTTTACTAAACTCCTGACACTAAAGTATTTTTAATACCCTAAACCATCATCTCCCTTTCTCTGGAACAACTGCTTCAAACAGACAGCCTCAGTAAAGAACACTGCAGAATTGCTCAAACTTAAACCTTTTCTCCCCCCAATTTAATGGTGTTTCTACTAATTAAAAGAATACCACCAATCTCTGACATTCTAAACAGGAGTCTTATGCACAACTGTTTACCTCATCAGATTCTCCCAAAGTGAAACAAAAGCCTAATACCCTCGAGGAAATCTTCTCCTTTTGTTTTAAAAGGATGGCTCCAAGTTAAAGATCAGAGTGCTTCAGACTCACAAGAGCTCATACACCATCAGTTGAAATACAGAAGCTTAAACATAAAAATAAATGATATTTCATTATATGTATTAGAAAACACATCTTACAATGCAATGCATAAAAAGACAGAGAGAAGCCAAAGTGAACTAACCCCCTTAGACAACGAGGGTTTGGAAATAATACCAGGAAACTTTGCATTAGTTTCATGGTAGAGAACACTAATGACATTCCAAATATTCATTTAATTAATATGTAGCTTCCTACTCTAGCAAGAAAGCTAGAATCCAAGAAAACGCACCATGGAAACCAGAGCAGGTATCTGGCGACTTCAGCTTTCTCCTTGCTCCAGAGGTCATCTATGTTGGCCACTGGAGACAATGGACACCATTTTGGAATTTAGGGCACCATCCATAGGCACCAGACACAAGCACCTCACATCCAAGGGCATTAAGATCTGACATGTATCTGTCACAAATTGCCCTCGTGGACACAACTCTGATCCACTTGCATGACATTTCTGTACCTTGCAACTATCGTTATAATGCTGCTGCATGGACACTGCATGCTCAGTGACATGAAACCAGTTTGTGGATTAGACAAGGCTGTACCTAAAGGCTCTTTACTCTTTGTCACTCTAAGCCTGTCTGCCTTGCATTTCCTCGCCTTGCCCCCTCAGCCAGAAATACCAGGCTTATGTTAACTTTTGTTTTATTCACTAATGAGATGTCGGTGTCATTAGCTAGGCCAGAACTTATTCCAACCCTTAACGGCCCTAAGTTAAGAGTCAACGACATTGTTGTGAGTCTGAAGTCACACTTAGGCCAGACCAGGCAAGGATGGAAGATTTCTTTCTTTATTTAGTGAACCAGATTGGATTTTCCCTGACAATTAACAGTGATTTCACTGTCATCATTAGACTGTTATTTATCATTGAACACAGGTCACCAGAATATTACCTGGACATCTGGATTAATTTGTTAGTGATGATATCACTAAGCCATTCCTACCGCTCATACCTCTGTTGTGACTCGCCATTTATTGCAGGCACAAAGGCAAGAGGCTTGTCACAGTTGCCAACAAGTTTCATTTAAGTGAAGAGCAACTGAGGGGTCCTAGTACAGTGAGACAAAGGTAGTCTCTGATACCAGTTCATGGGGTGTATACAGTCAGTCAGCTACTCAGGGCAGTCAGAGTCAGGATTCTCTCCCCACAAGGAGCTGAGAAGCTGGATGTTGGGTAACCCATCACTCGCCTTTACTATTTCTGCCCTTTGGAAGTGATTTTACTCCTGGAGTGAGTGAAAGGTGTGTATTACAGGAGGTGCCAGTTACTTTTGGTGCAGATGCCCTGGGTGAGAGAATAGGCAGCACGGAAGGCATGCAGGGGTAAACGGTATCAGAAATTAGGGTGGGTGAGGGAAGATGTTGCAGATAATGAGATAACAAGGTGTAGAGCTGGATGAACACAGCAGGCCGGGCAGCATCAGAGGAGCAGGAAAGCTGATATTTCAGGTCTGGACCCTTCTTCCATTTAATGTTGCAGATAATAGCAGGACTGGGCCTTAGCAGGAAGTAATCATTCAACTTCTTCCTACATTCATCCAGATTGCTGAGATTGCATTAGTCTTAGAACAGTCTGGCATAGTCTGGTATCATGGTCTGTGCTGCTGGCCCTGGGGCAAGAAGAGGTCTTACATCTGCACCACTACATTCAGCAGGAGCTCCAGCTCACTTCCTGCAAAATGGGCCACCAGTTTCCCCTGTCTGCTATGTCGAGGGCAAATGTTAGGAAGTAGATTGACAGAGCTTTTCCAGATGGACAACGGGATTTTAGAGATGGCAGAGGTGAAAGGGATGCTAATGAATCCTGGACATCCACTAAGTAGTGAGCTATTCTGGAGACAGTGCATGGTAAGGGGGAGCTGGAACTAGATGAGAATGATGTCAAGGGTGAACAATAGGTAATCAATGTAGTGAGTTTCGTAAAATACAGAAAGAAAATACACTTGGCCCTGTGACAGAATTCACTCCAAAGAAGTCAAAGAAATTTGGAATGAATGAATTAGCTTTATTGTCACATGCAATCATGTGATTGCAGTGACACATTTATAAGGGTTCGCTTCCTCATGGTGAAGTCTGGGACATGCCTCCCATTGACTGTTTCCAGTCTGGGGCTCACCTCCATGTGACTGTCTCCGGTCTGGGGATCACCTCCGTGTGACTGTCTCCGGTCTGGGGCTCACCTCCCTGCGACTGTCTCTGGTCTGGGGCTCACCTCCGTGTGACTGTCTCCGGTCTGGGGATCACCTCCGTGTGACTGTCACCTGTCTGGGACTCACCTCCCTGTGACTGTCTCCGGGATGGGACTCACCTCCCAGTGATGGTCTCCGGTCTGGGACTCACCTCCCTATGGATTGTTTCCGGTCTGGGATTCACCTCCCTGAGACTGTCTCCCATCTGGGACACACCTCCCCGCGACTGTCTCCGGGTTCGGACCTACCTCCCCATGACTGTCTCCGGGCTGGGACTCCCCTCCCCACAATGGCCTCTGGTCCAGGAGTCACCTCCTCCATTCCCTCCAAGCAAGTTTAAAAAGTTAGAAGTTTAAAAAAACTCACTCAAAATGAGGAAAAACAGGGAAAAAAAAAGAAACAGGCGGAGCAGAGGAACTCCAGCTGCAGCGTCCTACTCTGCTGCCATCTTGGTCTTTTAGCCAAAACAACGTAAGCCCTTGACCATGCTCCTGTTCCCTGCTTCAGCTCCACCTGCACCCAGTCCTGAGCTCTGGCACAGTTGGGACCACTTGCACTGCTGGTCAAATAGACAGGCTGGCACAAACAGAAACAATAATTGCTGGAGAAACTTAGCAGGTCTCACAGTATCAGTGGAGAGAAAATATTGTTAATGCTTTGAGTCCAGTGACCCTTTTTCAGAACTAGAAGTGGCTAGGAAAATGTGGCATTTATACTGCTGATGTCTCAGGCCTGCTGCATGCTCCAATCACGTTTGAGGCAAACTTGGGGAGCACTTCTTCTTCTACCTAGGCATCATACTGCCTTCTGGGCTCAACAACGAGGAATTTTAGAGCATGTGCACACCCCTAACTTGTCGATAGTCTACTCACAGATCCCATGTCCTGTCATGAAATGAGATAACAAGGTGTTGAGCTGGATGAGTTGCTTTCAACATAGTTAACTCATTTCCAACTTTTCATAGTCTCCATTGTGACCTAGCTAGTTTCTCTTCTTCTCTAGCTTACTCTCAACAATCCCTTTGTCTTTTTTCTCTCTCTCCGGTTTCCCTCTTCACTTATTCACTCATTCCTTCTCTCTCGCTCCCCATCCTTAACTATCACAGCAATACCACCTCTTTCTAGCTGCTCTTGTTCTGCAGAAGGGTTACTGGACTTGAAGCATTAACTCTATGTTCATACATGGCATAATTATAACTGGCTTCACTTTGACTACATCTAGAAATCAATATATTAAGCAAGACACAAGGAAGCTCACAGATACAGCGGGACCTTTGGGTGCTTGTCGGTAGATCCCTGAAAGTAGCAGGAAGGGCTAATAGGATGATTAAGAAAGCAGATGAAATGCTTGCCTTTATTAGTCGTGGCATAGATTATAGGAGCAGGGAGGTTACTTTGGAGCTGTACAGAACTTTGGTTAGGCCTCTGCTGGAATACTGTTTGCAGTTCAGGTTGCAACACTGCAGGAAGGATGTAATTGCACTGTAGAGTCTGCAAAGGAGTTGCACCAGGATGCTGCAACACAGAGTGCTGCTGAATTCCTGTTTCTCACAGAACAAGGCGGCACCACTCTGTTAGCCCATTTGATATAGTGCTACCACAATCACAACTCATTGACATCATCATGGAATCATACCCTGGTCAAACTCTTTCCAATCCTTCAATGTGTCTTTGCAGACTCTAATCAATACTGAGTCTTTCTGGGCTTTCGTTCCAATTTCAGTTACTATGGTTGGAAAATCAACATCTGCATCCACCATTATGAAGATTATCCTTTCATAGCCTATTTCTGAGCCCTCATGCAGACATGGCAACAAATCCTCTCTTTGGAACTGTGATATACAATTCTGTAGCTCTGCTGTGGGCTAGGTGCAACTTTGAGATTCAATTATTCAGTTTGTAATTGGTTGTGTAAGGTGTGCTATCAGTCAAGACTGAGTGTAGTAACAGAGAAAAACAGAAACAAAACAGAAAGTGGCTGCAAGAAGTTATAACTTGAGGGAATGGATATTTTAAATAGAATTATGAATAAAGTCCTGTTCAGACATAGAACCTGGTGTGTACTCTCTGTCTACCTCAATGGAAAATACAAAACATAACACAACCCATTGCTATATTCTTGAGAATTTCTAGTATTGCAATTCTTTATTCTAGAGTGAAAGATTTATGAACTGGTTCTAGTGCAAAGTTTCTAGCCAACAAAAACTGGTTAAAATTTTAAATTCTAAAGTGATTACAACCGCTTCATTTTCTTTCCATGAAGGGCTGCATCCGCTCCTCATGAAATACACAATGCGAGTTCTATGGCCATCTGTTGACCATCATCCATGACATGATTGCTCAATGCTCCAACTCCATGGTTTTAAACACCACAGCCTCACTTCAGGATGTAATTTGTGTCATAGTAAATGCGTAGTAAATGACAGAAAGGCTTCTTTTGCGTGCATCAGAACCATCTTGCCGGGTTTCAGCTCATTTTGATTCATGTCTTTCTTTGGCCCTCATATAGTGGAATTAACACATTGGCTTGAGGGAGGCTTGGTGCCCACATCTGAGGGCTGGTCCTAGCCTCACCATTGGAGAAGGCTGGAGGCAGTGTGAGGGGCATCAGGAAAGAGAATAGGCCAAGGGCTGAGGGACTTCAAGTGAATACAGAGGACCCAAAAAGCAGGACCACCCACCCCCCTCTCCCCGCCTAGCCTTGCCCACTCATCTGATTGCAGCCTTCCCACTCACAGTGCCCTCAATCGTGACATCTCAAAGGGCTTGGAAACCCTCAAGGCTTGCAACATGCTGCATCTTAATCTCTTCACTTGTCCCCTGCAAGTTCCAGCATGTTATAGCTCTTGTACATTTCTTTCCATACACAAGCTGGATAGTTCTTGAACCCCATCATACACTCTCAGCCCTCCGATTGAGCACAGGTTGCAGTTGTATCAGAGATAATGGGAACTGCAGATGCTGGAGAATCCAAGATAATAAAGTGTGAAGCTGGATGAACACAGCAGGCCAAGCGGCATCTCAGGAGCATGAAAGCTGACGTTTCGGGCCTAGACCCTTCATCATCTGAAATTCAACAGTAATGCAGTGAATGATGTAGTTTCTCTCTCTGTAAAAGTAATATACAGTCTCGTGCACCAAACATGCAAGGCAGTTAATATTAAGCATCATGATATGGCAGTCAAGATGGAACAAGTTCACCTAAAATTCTGTAGGAACCCAACGAACTATCAACGGATTCCATCCTCATTGCCCAGGTTACACATAATGGGCACCACAAAGATAAATCTTCATGACAAAATAACCTTTCATAGAACAGTTTTATTGCTTTTGTTTTGAATTAGATTTTATTGTCATGGATACTCAAGTAAGGGGTACAAGAGTACAATGAAAAGTGTACAATGTCACCACGCATGGTGTTATCCTGGGTACAAAGTACCGAGGTACAAAACCTTAGTTACAGAAGAAGAAAAATAAAGAAATAAGTTAAAAAGCTCAGAAGCACAATTTTCTTTATATAAAAAGTAGAAAAATAAAGAAAGTTAAAAAGTCAAACATTACAGTCCTTTTTTTAAGCCATGGGCCTGTGGACGCTCCAAGCTGGGCTTTGGCCAAAAAGGGTCACTTTTCCCTGTTAATAAAATATGAGGCTGGATGAACACAGCAGGCCCAGCAGCATCTCAGAGCACAAAAGCTGACGTTTCGGGCCTAGACCCTATGGTGCTCACCAGCCGCTTACCCCGCAGCACCAATAGCAGCTTCTGCTGGTATCCTTCCCAACCGGCTGCCAGCCCATCGCTAACCACCACTGCTGACATGCGGGCTCGCATGGGACCCCAGCCCCTGCCACACTCTATTGCTGCGTTAGCTACCCCATTGCAGAGTCCCACTCTGGACATCGAGAAAGCTGCGATGTTGCCAGATGCCATCACTGCCTCCATGATCAAGAGCTAAAGATTAAATGGGGTGGCACAGTGGCTCAGTGTTAGCCTTGCAGCCTCACAGCACCAGACACCTGGGTTCAATTACTCCCTCTGTCTGTGTGGAGTTTGCACATTCTCCCTTCGTCTGAGTGGGTTTCCTCTGAGTGCTCCAGTTTCCTCCCACAGTCCAAAGATGTGCAGGCTAACTGGATTGGCAATGCTAAATTGCCCACAGTGTTCAGGGATGTGTAGATTAGGGGGATGGGTCTGCAGGGCAATGGTCAGTGTGGACATGTTGGGCCAAAGGGCCTGTTCCTATAAAGAACTTTTTTTTATTTATTCATGGGATGACAGTGTCGCTGGCTAGGCAGCATTTATTGCCCATCCCTAGAGTCAACCACTGTGAGACTGGAGTCACATGTAGGCAGGCCAAGTAAGGATGGTAGCCTCCTTCCCTGAAACACATGAGTGAACTAAAAAAGAAAAGAAAAGGAGCAAAAAAAAAGAGAAGTGGTTAGAGCAGAAGATCTCCGGTAAGGAGACCTACACCACCACCATCTTGCCCAGATGCGAAAGTGGGGGAGAAACAGCAGAGATCAGGAGAAAAATGGAGCCAGAATGGACTAGGAGGTTTTAAAAATACCCAGTGTGGGCTGCTAGAACCGAATTAGAAACTCCCAGTCTCACATTTGTAGCAAACGGGAAAACGGGTGGAGACGGGTTCCATGTTACTGCCACCATCTTTATTAGTGGCAAGTAATCATTCAATGTGTGAGATCATTACAACATTGTGTATTGCTCCAGCATAATGTATGAATATTTCATTCACATTTATTTCAAATATCTCAATCACCTGATAAAGGAAAACATTACACATTTCTTGTTCTGCAAACCATTTACTGGACCTTGGATTGTATAGTTTGGCAAAGAATAAACAGCACAATGCCAAGCATGGAAGCAATCACCTCTGCCCAACAGCGATGACTCTATCCTTCCCTGAGTAATGTTGAAAATGATTTGTCTGGCACTGAGTACCTCAGTAGTGAAGCAAAGCCACCAGACATTGAGCTCCATTAGCAGAAAACCAGAGTGATTCCTTCTGTTCACATCATGGTGACAAACAAAACGAGAATGATGGTTAACAGTTTCGACCACTTTGGGAGCTCAGTACAATACTGCCTATAGGAGTTTTAAGTGGGAGTTAACTGAAGTGGAGTTTTGATCCCTTTTGTACCACAACAAAGCTAAGAAAATGATTAGTAGGTTTAATATGAGCAAATTTATATCATTTTCGCCCAGAAGCGGTTGCATTATGTTAGAAACTTGGGATTGTGAAAAAGTATGGGACATAAGGGAAGTAATTTGTTTTGAAAAGCAACATAATTCAGTGTTGGAAGTCATAATATAACAAATGAGGCCCTGAAAGACCGCTGTAAAGAAACATGTATGCCAAACCAGCTACAGTCAACAGATAGCAGATGATACTAGTGCATAACCCCGAGGCCTTGATTGAAAATGCAAAATATTGCAGGTAGAAAAAGTTGGTCAGCAAATATTGCAGAATGGCTTTCTAAATATTTTTAATCAATCTGTTCTGACATGTTATCACACCTCTGGAGCAAGTGAGACTTGAACCCAGGCATTCTGGTTGGGCAAATCAAATCATAGAATCCCTACAGTGTGAAAAGGGGCCATTTGGCGCATTCGGCACCAGCTGTCCGAAGAGCATCCCACCCAGACTCAGACTCCAACCTGTCCTCATAACCTGCATTTAGCATGGCCAATCCCCCTAACCTGCAAATCTTTGTATTGTAGGAGAAAACTGGAGCACCCAGAGGAAACTCAAGCAGGCACAGGGAGAACATGCAAACTCCACAGGCTATTACCCAAGGCGAGAATCAAACTTTCATCCCTGGGACTGTGAGATAGCAGTGCTGCCTTCTTGAATCAACATGGTCTACTTGCTTACCAACAATGCTGCAAGGAACAGAGTTCCAGGTTCTTGAACTAGCACCACTGAAGGAACAGCGATATATTTCCATGTTGGGATGGTGAGTGGCTTGGAGGGGAATTTGAAGATGATGGTGCTGCCACGTATCTGCTGCCCTTGTTCTTCTAGACAATAGTGGTTATGGGTTTGGAAGGTGCAGACTAAGGGGCCTTGGTGAATTTCTGTAGTGCATATATAGATGGTACATACTGTTGCTACTGAGCAAAAGTGGTGGAGGGAGTGAATGCTTGTGGGTGTGGTACCAATCAAATAGAAGAGCATCCCACCTCAGTTACTCTTTGACCTGGATGGCCAAGCTTCTTGAATGTTGTTGGAGCTGTACTCATCCAGGCCCGTTTTTGCCACAAATGGTTCTTTTTACTTCTTGCACATTACTTCTTATACATTTGTATGTATCTATATCCAATGCTTTTTTTGAGGTCATTGAACCCTTCAGACTTGGGTTAAAATGTAGAATTTGCCACTAAATAGATTCATTGAGTAATTGAATAGATCAGTAGGTGAGTAGCGACATGCATAAGGGAGAAAGGAATGAAGGACATATTGATTGGATTAGCTGTTTCATGGATCAGTTAGACCAAATGGTCTGTTTATATACTTTAAATTCAAAGTAATTGCATGCAATCTTTACACATACAGCTGTAAAGTAACAGATGTTCTGATCCCTCTGGGCATCGGCAAATCAAAATAACCAATTTACTACACAACCTTCAGATTTAAATATTATTGACACAATATCACTTTTTGTAGACTTTACTATAACATGAATCAGAATCAACATAAATCAAGCATGAATTAGAATGCAAATCACATTTGATAAAAGCAAGAATTGTAATGGAAAAGCAGATGCAGCAAACATTATATCACAGTGTTAGCAGTCAGTCCACTGCGCATTTATTTTTCAGTTTCAGGTATAGAATCCTTCAAAGCAGAAGTCCAGTCCCTTTCCTTTAAGGGCTTAATCAAGTCTCTTCAGACAGCAGCCAACTCCTCCTATTTGCACCTGCATGGCACACCGTATCTAATATCCCATTGGTACTGCTTCCAGATCAAGGGCTACTGATTGCTTTGACCATTACAGTGTATTACTCAGAAATCACAACTGTTCCATTTTAGAGGTGTTAGAAGCTCATTAAAGTCTTTTTACAAGGATTTGCAAAACAATTACAAATTATCTAACCATATTTTAAAGCAATCATTATTTTTCCTTTCAGTTACTCCTTCTAGGTCAAAGGCCAACACAAAACATCTAAATAAAATTAAGGACGAAAGGTTTATTATCACATTGAAATGTTAACTCACCTTCATGATTAAACCATTCAAATTCAACCAAGTAGCAAGATGCATGTTCATTTATTGAACACAAAATGCACTGCAAGTTCAGCTGATTTGTGTCACTGTACTGCTCCAGAAAACTTACAACATCTCAAGACTATTTTGTGTTTGGACGGCAATTTGACTCATCATTATGAGGAACAGAGCCAGATGGGATTAGAGCTCAAAAGCTACAATCCCTTGATCTTTCAAAGCTTTGAGGAATTCATTCTGGACCTCATTAGGTATGACAGGGTGGATGGAAGAAAGGAGAGTGAAGCCAGGAGCCTCCATTACACTATGAGATAGAACATGCTGCTCATATTAGTCACAATCTTGTAACACTCTTCCTCTGTTCTTTGGTTCTAGTTCCCTGTTCACATATATTAGCAGTGCACATCCTTATGTTTACTAACAAAAATTGACAAAACAGTTGTTAATCAACAGAAAAATACAGCTTTTCTTTCAACTGTCTATACATTAATGGAATAAGGATTGATACTGTGCAGAAAAAGGCCATTCAGCCCATTATGCCTCTGTAAGCATTGAAAGAATTGGCTTTGAAAGCTAAATTTTCCAAGGTTTTTGAGTTGAAAGGTAGGAGGAAAAGACGGCAATATGGTGGGGAAAGCACCTGGAGGGGAGTTGTCATCTTTCCACTGCCATGCTTTTGCCAGTGACAGGAATCGGAACCACAGCCACACACGGAGCAATTGACTGAGACAATTCAAAGCCCAGTTAAGTGTTTCCACTCCTATGGGAACTTTGCCCATGTTAGTATGGCCTATTGCTACCTCCAGGTATAGATGGCCTATTGTTACCTTTCTGACCACCTGGCTGCTGACTGAGGGGCTGTGGTGGTGGCACAGGAGGGGTGAGGCCTCTTTGATATTACTTCTACAAAGGATCTCCCTGGTGGCAATAGCCTTCTATAAACCCTAAATGCTATTACCAGAACAAATGTTACCTGCCCTTCTTCTACCCCGCCAATCCCAGCTGCAGAACATCCTAATGTCCAACCTCAGACCCTCGGCTGCACTTTCACAGTTTCACTAAAGGTACTCCTCACTGGTCTGGAAGCGTATCTCAGTATTGAGGCACCTACTCCTTTGCAGAATTTTTGCTTTTATTCATGTGATGTAGAAATCCTGGTTCAGCCTGTGATTATTGCCCATCCCTAATTGGATGGAAAGCAGTTAAGAGTCAAACACATTTGCTGTGGTTCAGGAGTCACATGTAAAGCCAGACCAGGTAAAGATGGTAGCTTCCTTCCCTAAAGGAAACCAGATGCACTTTTCCCCAAACAATTGACAATGGTGTCATGGTAATTATTAGATACTTGATTTCAGATATTTTTAAAAATTGGATTCAAATTCCAACATCTACTTGGAAGGATTCAAACCCAGGTCCCTAGGGTGTTACATGGCTCTCTGGAATAATTGATTTAGCCATAATACCACTAGGCCATCACCTTCCCTTGCCTTAGCACTGGCCACTTCCAACAATAAGTGTGGTAAGGCTTACTGACTTACTGTTTCTAGGGTTGGGCTCGCAGCTCACGTGGTGGAGGTTAGGATTCAGGAGAAAACAGCATCCCTGGCACTGCCTATTAAGAGACCACCAGCAACAAGTGCCCTGTCAGGATTCTGCTAGAGCTGGGTCGACACACATTTTTAGCCCCAGTTGTAGGGCTTGATCTTTTCTGACAAAATTCAGGCCCAAATAATTTGTTCCACTCTCCTGCTCACTTCCCATCACCCTGTTCTTATTTCTTTCTTCAAAAGTTGACCCAATTCTATTTTGAGATTTACTCCTGAATCTGCTGCCATCCTATTTTCAGGTAGTTTTAGTTGGTACCTGTGTACCTAATGTGAGTGAGAAGCTTGCAGCAGTGTTAAGTGTGTGAGGGCGAGATTGAACTCATTAATGTGAGGAGTGAGTTTCTGGGAAATAAAGATTCCTGGCGGGTGATTGATGGGATGTGTTGAATTAAGTGGCAAATTGACTCAGGCAAATAATGCGGTTTGTAGAAGGCTTAAGTTGCAAATAAACTCACTGACCTTGACCCACTCACGAGGCCATTGAACTTCTTGCAGCACTGCTAATTTGAAGTGGTGCTGGCGTTTGAATGTTGACCGCTCTGTTGTTGCATGCAGCCAATGAACAACGTTGGTTGCAAACAGCAATCATTCAAGTAAGCAGGTCAGGCAAATTTAGCTTGCTGCCTGTATTACATCAATTAGGCTTGTCTTCCATTGATTCCAATATCCATTCATGGGTGATCCCAATTTAGCCTTTATATCTCCCAATGGCATGAGGCTTCTGTGAACTCAGAAGAAAATTAGATCTGTTGAATAGCAACTTGAGAAAAGAAAATGACAGATAATTTGATTGTAAAGGCCTGAAGAGAGTTTTTTTAACAACAATAGATAAGGTCTGTAAATGTTGTTCTTGTTAGCTCATATTTTGAAAAGAAACATGTTGCACCCTCATTTCCAACATCAAAGGAAGGTTGATGAACTTTGCAATCTGTTTGCTTTTATGAAACATGATGCTCTTTGACATATATATACGAAGTAAAGAGTTTCGACGACAAATATGAAGTATATAGATATGCTTTCAAACGTGCCCATTGAATTTAAGTGGCATTAATAAAATGTGTTTAACTGCTTATGGGCAACACTACCACCTCATTCATCAGACATTTTTCAAATCTTGGAAGATTTGAGTCATGAATCTTAAGAAACATCTGGTTCTTAAAATTATTGGAAATGATGCGCATCACAGAAGATAGACTTATTAGTTTGGGAGTAAAATAAAATTGCATCACTTCCGACATAAAAATAGCAATTAAGTTTTAACTCTGGAAGTAACAGAGTAAGAGAATGATTATGAATTACTTATCCCTGAACTGAATTCCCAGAACAACATTGTGGAGCGCAATCATTTAAAAGCTACAATGATTAAAGAATAAGAAGTGCCTCTGTTTTAAATAACATAAACAAAGATTACATTATTTCATCTCCTTCCATTACCTTAGGATTTTATTTCCAATAGTACTTTAAGAGGGTCATCCCTGTTGAATGCAAGAAAATGCCGCCTTTTTCCCAATGTTGTTAGAATAATAAATATTAGCTAGCTTGCCTGACAGAATTCACCTGCTCTTCTTCAATAATGCCAAGGGATCTTTTGTATCCAACTGAGAGGTGATAGTGTCTCAGTTTAATGTCTCAACTAAATGATCATGCTGTATGTGCTGTCATCCATATCTTTTGAGTGTCGTCTTCTTTCAGGGCTTATGTGGTCTACTCGTGCAAAGGTAGCCACTTTCTGGACTAATGAGAACAGCAAACAAGATGAAATACAGTGCATCTCTGCAACTATTCACAGTTTATCAGATTAGGCTCTACATTACTGTAAAGACCCTTCAAATGACATAGCCTTAGGTCATGACTAATACTGATTTTTAATCAGTAAGCAAATCAAAGGTTATGGGGGAAAAAGACTGGAGAGTAGAATTGAAAAGTCAGATCAGCTATTATCTCATTGGATGGTGGAGAAGAATCAATGGGCTGAACGGCCTACTTTTGCTTGTACTTATGGTTGTACAGTCAGTCTCCCACAAGATCTAACTTTATTTTGCCCCAAAGCCATCATGACATCATCATAATGGGTGGGGCTTATTGCATTCAATCAAGTACTAACTTCTTCAGACCCTTCCAGACCCATACATAAGTCTCCACCAAGAATTTCTCTGATCATTATTATCATTATATACTTATTTATACATTGATATTCCACATCCCCTAACAGTCAAATGACCTGGAGGTTTCATTATTATTCGCGAATGTGCTCTCCACTGATTTCATCGAAAAATGGTTTACATGTTAAAGACTTGCTCTGTTTATCTGTTTTCCTGACATGTTAAGATCTGAGGTCTGAGGTTGTTCTCTATTGTGAGGCTCATCATTTAGTTTACTCTGAGGATGGCTCAACCATAAGGAGGTGAGATTCCTGTGATTCCTTTGTAAGTGTCCTTCAACAGCACTTTTCAATTTTAAATCACCCATGCTTTTGGGGCATTGCTAGCTAAGTAAGTGTTTATTGCCTATGCCCAGATGCACATAGGAAGGTGGTGATGAGCTGCCTTGTTGAACTGCTGCAGTCTGTTTGCAGTAGGTAGACCCACAATGCAATGAGGGAAGGAATTCCAAGATGTTGACCTAGCTACACTGAAGGAATGGTGGTATATGGTGGTGGTGTTTCCATGTACCTGATCTGCTGTCCTTCTAGATGGTCGTGATCATGAGTTTAGTAGCTCCTGCCTACAGAGCCTCGGTGTATTTTTGCAGCTCATCTTGAGGATGTTTTACATTGTAGCTACTGAACATAAGTGATGGAAGGAGTGGGTGCTTGTGGATTTGGTGCCAATCAAACAGTTGCTTTGTCCTGGACGAAGTTAAGCTCATGGAGTGTTGTTGGAGCCTTTGTAGTGTTCAGAACCTCCAACCATTTCTTAATATGATACGGAGTGAATCAAGTTGGCTGAAGATTGATCTTTGATGATAGGAACCTCTGGAGGAGTTTGCAGTGGATCATTCACGCAACACATCTGGCTGAAGATTGTTATGCCTTCTACTTGTACTGATGTGTGATGCAGCCTTGTCAGTGAGGATCCGGATATCTGTGCAGCCTCCTCCCCCAGAGAATTGTTTAATAATCCATCATTGATCCATAGTTTGGGGAATTGCTTAATGCTGTCTCTGCCTTGCTACTTATATTGTTTGACATGCAAGTAGTCCTGTTTTCTAGTTTTACCAGGTTGACACCTCATTTTTAGGGATGCCTGGTGCTGGTCCTGGCATGCCTTCCTGCAGTCTCCACTGAACCAGGGTTCATCCATTGGTTTGTTGGCAATTGTTGACTGGGGTATATGCTGGGCCAATGAGGCTGCAGATTGTATACAGTACAATTCTGCTGCTGCTTTGGCCAACAATATTTCTTGGGCGCCCAGTCTTGAGTTGCTAAATCTGGTCAAAGTCCCATTTAAGAGCAAAGAACAATTCAGCACAGGAATGGGCCCTTTGGTCATCCATGCCTGCTCCGATGCACCTTGCCTTTCTATATTAAAACTGTCTTCACTTACAGGATCCATATATCTCTATTCCCTCCTACTCATATATTCGTCCAGGTACTTCTTGAAAGCTGTTATTGTGTCTGCTTCCACCACCTCCTCTGGCATTGTATTCCAGGGATGCACCACCCTTTGTGTGAAAAACTTGCCTCACACACCTCTTTTAAACTCTACCCCGACTCCGACCCTTCCCACGCACCCTGTGTCCCCCAGTTATTGATCCCTCCACCCTGGGAAAAAGCCTCACACTTTCCACTCTTATCTATGCCATTTAGAACCTTATAAACTTGTATGAGGTTGGTCCTGAACCTCCTGCGTTCCGGTGAATACAAGCCCAGGCTATCCAACCTTTCTTAGTGAAAATGCCCCCATCCCAGGCAACATCCTGGTAAACCTCTTCTGTACTCTCTCCAAAGCATCCACACCCTTCTGGTAATGTGGTGACCAGCCCAACTTGCTATATAATATCAAGAAATGGCCGCAAACGTTGGAAATTGCAAAGGCTATAGATCCCCACCTCAAAATCAGCAGCCATGAAAACCTGTGCTCCAGAAATAGCTGCAACCTTAGTCTAGCTACTCTGGCACTGCTGCAATAGTGGCATCTACTAATCATATGGAAAACTTCCAAACTATGTTCCATCCACGCAATAACACATGGCAGTCCAATTGGCTTAATGACCATCCCATCAGCCAATCCTTGGTCATCTGCAAAGTAATCAAAGAGGTTGTATAAAGCATCAACAAGCAGCACTTAGACAGCAATTAAAACTCAAAGTTAACTTGTATTCCAGAATACATATTACTCAGCTCCTCATGTCATTACGCTCTTGGTCTAATCATGAAAAAAGAATGAAGCTCCAGAGGGGAGGTGAGAGAGTCTGCCCTTGATAGCAGGGCTGAATTTGACTGATAACATTAAAAAGCCCTGGAAACACCAGGATCAATAGGAACAGGGGGAAAACTCTGCTGATTTGAGTCATACCTAGAACAAAGGATGATGATTATCATTGTCAATCATCTCAGCTCCAGGACATCACTGCAGGAGGTCCTTAGGTAGATTTCTGGCCTTACAATCTTAATCTGTTTCAATGATCTCTCTATCATAAACTCAGAAGTGGAGATGTTCACATAATATTCAGCATCATTTGCAACCCTGCAGGTACTGAAGAACTCTGCCCATGTGTAGGAAGATCGGGAGAACATTCAGGTTTGGGCAGATGAGCACACTTAAGAGGGAAACCAGAAGAGCAAAAAGAGGGTATGAGTTGAATCTGAAAGGTAAGGTTTAAGATAATCCCAAGAGGTTCTATAGCTATGTTAATAGTAAACGGGTGGTAAGGGAGAGAATAGGTCCCTTTAAAGATCAACATGGCTGTCAGGAACCACAGGTGATGGGGGAGATTTTTAATGAACATTTCTCCACTGTTGACTGAGGAGACAGCCATGGAAGCTACAAAAAAGGGGACCATGTGGGGATGTTTTGGACCACATACATATTACCAGAGAGGAGGAGTTTACAGTCTTAAAGCACATTAAGGTGGATAAATTCCCTCAGCTTAATCCAGTCTATCCTCAGATGCTGTGGGAGGCTAGAGAAGAAATTGCAGAGGCCCTTGCCAAGACTTATGCTTCATCTTTGGCCACTGCCTAAGTTATGGAAGAATGGAGGGTGACTAATGTTGTTTCATTGTTTAAGAAAGGTAACAAAGACGAGCCGGGGAACTACAAGCCTGTGAGCCTGACATCAGTGGTAGGTAAGTTATTGGAGAAGATGCTGAGGGGCAAGTTCAACCAACATTTGGACGGTGAAGTCTGATTAGGCATAGTCAGCACAGATTTGTGTGCAGGAAGTCACATATGACAAATCTTCTAGAGTTTTCTGAAGAGGTAGTCAAGAGGATAGATGAGGGTAGGCAATGAATATTGTCAAGATAGATTTTAGTAAGGCATTTTTGAGAAGGTCCCACACAGCAGGCTAATCATGAAGGTCAGATCATGTGGGATCCAGGGAGAGCAAGCTAATTGGATTCAAAATTGGCTCGATGGTAGGAATCTGTGGGTGATGGTTGGAGGTTGCTTCTCAGACTAGAAGCCTATGACAAGCGGTGTGCTACGGTGTGCTGGGACTTTTGTTATTTTTTATTTACATAAATAATCTGGACATGAAAATACAAGGCATGATTAGTAAGTTTGAGGATGATACAAAATTAGCAGATATCATTGATAGCAAGGAAGGTTTTCAAAAATTACAGAGGAATCTTGATCAGAGGGGGAAGTGGGCTGAAAAGTGCAAGTACATAGTTCATTGGAAGCAGTGTCACAGGTGGACAGGGTGGTGAAGAAGGCTTTTAGTATGCTGGTCTTCATCGGTCAAAGCATTTAGTATAGAAGTTAGGGTGTTACGTTACAGTGGTATAAGTCATCAGTGAGGCCACACGAGGAGCATTGTGTACAGTTTTGGTCACCCTTTTCTAGCAAAGACATGGTTAAACTGGAAAGTGTGCAAAGATTATTTACAAGAATGTGGCCAGGGCCAGTAGGCCTGAGTTATAGGGAGGGGTTGGCCAGGATAGGACTTTATTCCTTGGAACAAAGGAGAATAAGGGGTGACCTTATTGAGGTGTATAAAATCGTGAAGGGCATAGATGGAATGAATGCTTATAGTCTTTTTTCCCAGAGATTGGGAATTGAAAACTGGAGGGCATAGGTTTAAGGTGAGAGGGGATAGATTTAACCCTAACCCCTCTTCACACAAGTGAGTGGTGCATATGTGGAATGGACTGCCAGAGAAAGTGATTGATTTAGGTACAATAGCAATATTTAAAAAAAAACATTTGGATAGATGCATGGATGGGAAGGATTTAGAAGGATACAGACCAAATGCGGGCAATTGGATGTAGCTGAGTGCACATGATGATCAGCATGGACCAGTTTGGGCCGAAGGGCCTGTTTCTATGCTGTATTACTCGATGATTCTATGTTGCCACGTATCGTTCTAGGCTGTTATTTAAGGGTAGATGCAAATTCACCGAGGTAGTTCAGAGATGGTTCTAAGCTGATACCTGGAATTAGTGGGCTGAAGGACAGACTGGGCTTGTTTCTACTGGAATTTAAAAGACCGAGGGATAACTTGAGTGTATAAGATCTTGAATGGCCTTTGCAAGGTAGATTTGAGAAGGATGTTTTTAGAACAAAGGAGCACACAATTTCAAAATCTGGTGTGGCCTTAACACAGATGAAGGGAAAGTTGTTCTATGAGAGCTGAGACACTTTAGAATACACTGCCTCTGAAAAGTTGAGGGACGGGCCTGCCATCAGTGGTCACAGTAACAGCATGATTTACATCCATAAACATCAACCTAGCCAAAGAAATAATCACCAAATTGCTGGATGATTCAAGTAAACAGGCAACCCAGGACACCAACATCATCAGTAAGGACATCACCATGAACTACTAGATCTGTGCCTCACAAACCACTTCACGTTCAATGACAGCATATACAAACAAATCAACGGAACACCAATGGGATTCCCAATATCAAGACTGACTGCAGAAGTGGTAATGCAAAGGTTAGGACAGACAGCGCTCCCCACTAGACAACCCAAACTTTGAGTCTGATATGTAGATGACACCTTCATGATTATTAAAACCCACATAACTAGGAGAAACCAACCGACACAAACAATACCCTTACCAGGATAAAATTCACAAAAGCAGAAGAGAATAACAACGGACTATCCTTCCTGGACATAATGGTGGAATGCAAAAACAACGAGGAACTCCAGACCAGCATATATAGAAAGACCACACATATGGACCAAATACTCAATTACACTTGCAACCACCCCAATGCCCACAAACAGAGCTGCATTGGGACACTATTTAAATGAGCCACAACACATCGCAGCAACCCAGAACTGTGCAAAGCAGGATCGTAATGCTTAAACAAATTCTTCAAAAGGAATTGATACCCGAAAAGCACAATCCGCTGTTACCTCTGAGACAGACCACAACAGGAACTCACAGCACGACTGGACTCACTAACCACCCAACTGCACATCAATGACATTTCAGAGAGGACCACAAGACTACATAGCCCCCTAGGTTTCAGAGTTGCCCACAAATCGACAACCACCCTACGACAGCTACTGACAAACATAATGGATCCATACCCAAAACCAGCAAAACTAGGGTAATATGCAAAATACCACACAAGGACTGTGAAAAAAGTTATATAGGTCAAACTGGAAGAAAATTGACAATACAGATACATGAACACCAACTAGCCACTAAGAGACACAACCAATCCTCACTTTTCTCACAATGCACAGACAACGAGGGACATGAATTTGACTGGGACAACACATCCATAATTGCACAAGCCAAACAGAGACATGCCAGAGAATTCCTGGAGGCCAGGTATTCCAACCAGAACGCCGTCAACAGACACAATGAATTAGACCCTGTGTACAAACCACTGAGAAACAGAACCAGAAGTAATACTAACCACCCCAGCAAACTGAGGCATATAAATAACAAGTGGGACAGAACACCGACACTTCACCACAGGTGCACTGACCACATTATCTAGCAGAGTGATGAAATGTTTGCAACCAAACCCACTGGCTCAGTGATATCTCTGCAACCTCATCAATGGTTAACCATAAATATTAAAAAAAAGTATTGAACTAAAAAAAGGGCTATAATAGTGCAAAGGCAGGTCAGAAGATTGCACAGAACATTAAAAACAGCTAAGGATGACCGAAAATTAACAAAGAAGAAAATCAGAGTATGAGAGAAAGCTAGCCAGAGATATATTTACATGTATATAAAAGATAATAGCAATTTCTATTTTTTTTTCAAAAGAAATGCAGAGATAATGTCATCATTGTGCTATTACTGATTAGTGACATACGCAAAGATCTGGAACACAGGTTCTAATTCCACTGTGACAGGTGGTGGAACTTGAGTAGTGAGTTTTGAGGTTAATAGATGTGTGGATGAGGGCAATGCAGTGCAGTGCATGTTGTAGCTGTATGGACTTCGGTAAGGATTTTGACAAGGTCTAATGTGGCTGACTGGTCAAGGTGGTAATAGCTCATGTGATGCAGGAGATTTGGAAAGTTGTTTGAGGAGCAGGAAGCAGAGAGTGATGCCCGATGGGCATTTCCAGAATGGCTTCCAGTGGCGTAGCATAGGGTTTAGTGCTGGGCTACTTTGTAGCATTGATTAATGATCAAATCGCTTACATTCATGCCCAGATCAGTATGTCTGCACATGACAAGAATTGTTGTCATAGTAAATAGCAAGCAGAAACCTGTAGCCTACAGGATGATATGAATGGGCTGGTCAGATGAACCGAACTGGCAAATTGAATTAAATCATGTAAAGTGAGGGCTGATGCATTCTGGGAGGCCCAACAAGACAAGGGAGTACACAATGAATTAGCATGAATGATGTACAACTTCCATTTGTTAGCATTTTCATGGATGTTTGTATCTTTTCTATTCAAAGCCTTGACCTCCATCTATCACTTTGTTCTTAGCTCTGATGGATATCTCACACAATAGCACTTATTTTGATGTGCTGTGCCTGTCCAGCATGATAGGATTGCTATTTATCATGCTATTTATCTTGGAATTATTAAAGCATAAATTTGGAGCCAATTTCTATCGTAGGATGAGGAGTTGAGTTTTCAGTTTCCTGTTCAACAGTAACTCAGAGGGTGCTAAGCTACAATAAGGTGGGCTGAACCCATAATTCAATAGGTCTGTGTAGAAATTAGAAATCTTCTTCCAGTGCAAATTAAACTCCATGCTTTGCCTCTCCATTAGCTTGTGGGCTCCACGATAACTTTATGACACGTTCAAATCCAGAATTGGTAGCTGTGGGTGAAGGACTCATTCAAAAATTGTGGCTTATTGTCCAAAACAATTACATCAGGGATACTGTATGCTGTGTTTCGTGTAAGATCCAGGTAGCTGCTTTTGCAGTTGTCAAATGTAATTTCTTAACCTTGGCCCATTGGGACAAATAATCAATAATGAAGAAGATCTCCTATCATGCACAAACAAGCCCTTTCCATATGTTTTCATGTTGGGAATGTAGTGAGTCATAGAGTCATACAGCATAGAAACACACCATTCAGTCCAACCAGTCCCTGCCAACCATAATCCCAAACTAAACTAGTCCCACTTGCCTGTGCTTGGCCCATATCCCTCCAAACACTTCTTGTTCATGTACTTATCTAAGTTGTATTTTAAATGTTATACCCATACCCACCATTTTCTCTGAAAGTTCATTCCACACACAAACCACTCTGTGTAAAAAAATTGTCCCTCATGTCTTTAAATCTTTCTCCTCTCATCTTAAAAATGTGCTACTTAGTCTTGAAATCCCCCGCCATAGGGAGAAGGCACCTGTCATTCACCTTATCTATACCCCTCATTATTTTATAAGCCTCTATAAAATTGCTCCTCAACCTCCAATGCTGTAGTGAAACAAGTCCCAGCCTATCTAGCGTCCATTATAACTGAAATCCTCCATTCCCAGCAACATCCTGGTAATTCACTTGTGTTGTATTAAATCTCTTATCCATAAGAGTACTAATGGCTTTCTGTGTTCTGGTCTATGCATGGCACTAATTGATAATTAGTAATAGGTTCTTCAAACTACATAGGGATCCCAAGCCTCCACATTACCAACCATGGTTCACTTGGTGATGTCTAAGGGTCCTTTGTGCAGTATCCCGAAATGGACCTCTCAAAGTGAAGCTAGAATGAAAAGCCATTGGCATACATGAGTACGGCATCAATAATGCTAAAATGATTCCTGTTTGAAATACATTTTCACGGCCACCCAGTTGAGCCTTGATGTAACGGTCCCTCGGTGCGTGCAGGCAGATGTTGGCCTTTCTTTTGGTCTTGTCGACTCTGGCTAAGTGGATTGTGACCTATTGATCTTTGTGCCACTGTAGACTGGGTCTGGAGCTTGATTTCTTGGATGTAATTGCCATCATGACTGGTAAGTCTTTGAGCCATCACTCTGGAGACTACCTACATGATTTGCAATTTCCCATGTGCATGGATTCTTTCATTCGCATCATTTATGAGACACGGTTGAAATTTTTATGATCTTGGAGACATTCTTGCTAGTTTTATTTCCCCATCCTTTTGAGAAATTAAATGTGTGATTTGTTTCAACGACTATTTACAGATGCAGATTGTGATCTGATAATCTGCCACAAGCCTAACAAACCGAGACAGCCTCCTTCTACATCACTGAATATCATGTTTCTGCATCAGATAAAGCCTGTGATGCATAATAGACTGATTTGTGACACACATCTATCTGCTCCTGAAAGAACACTGCTCCTTAGCCTGCACCTGAAGCATCAGCTGCTATTATAACTGGAAATGAAGGACTATAAAGTACTAAGAGAGCTGTAGACTTCAACATTTCCTAATCTTTTGGTAAGTGTTTCCTTGATGAGGATCGTAACAGCATCCTTGTGCCCTTGTGACGAGTTGTCTCAAGGATTGTGTAATAGTTGTATGTTATTGGCAAAACATTTGCCAAGATTTCACCATGCCCAATAATATTTGAAGATGCTGAACTTACTTTGGTGTGAGGATTTCAGATTCTGCAACAGTCCTGGATGTTTGGAGGGTGGCAAACATAGCCCCACTGTTTAAAAAAAGGGAGGAGGAAACCTGGGAATTATAAACTGGTTATGCTAACATCAGTAGAGGGGAAAATGCTGGCGTCTATATTAAAGAATGTGATAATTGAACATTTACAAAATACCAACTGGATTACACAAAGTCCACTTGAATTTATGAAAGGGAAATCATGTAGAACAAGAACACTGGAATTTGTTTGAAGGTGTAACTCAGAATAAATGAGGGAGAACTAGTGGATGCGGTTTTTTGGGATTTTAAAGAAAACATTAATAAAGTTCCCACATAAGAAGTTATTGTGCAAAATCAAAGCACATAGGATAGTTGGCAAAATACTGACATGGATTGAGATTTGGTTAGCATACAGGAAACAGAGTATCAAAATAAATGGGCCATTGTGAAGTGTGAGGTGGTGATGAGTGGGGTACTGTAGGGATCAGATTCAGATCCTGAGTATTCACAACATATTTCATTTGGAAGAGGGATTCAAACATAATACGTCAAAGTTTTCAGACAACATAAAACTAGATTATGAGTACAATATTAGATAGAGGATGAAACACAATCATATTGAACGACAGAGTGTGTTTGTTATTGGTCAAATGACCTACTCCTTCCCCTAATTTCTTTGCTTCCATCTTTCTTCATTGTAATGCAATATTCAGTTTGAATCTTCCTAATCCTTTGGATAAATTGGATATTCCCCTTCAAAGGAATTCTTTAGTTTGTTTTGGTCAAGGCCTTCTACACTTTGGATGAGTCAAAAGCCAATGCATGTCGTTCTGGTCAGGAGTGAGAATTCCTGTTTGGAAATTATGGACAGGTTTCTCATACTTGGTGTCTCCAATGATGGCTCACAGCACACTTTTAACTGTAAAGGCCATGACCTCTGGAGTAGTTGAACTTCTGTTGACTGTAAACAGTGTCTCATGAACTAAAGCTTGATGTTTGCAAAGGCTGTTGGGAAGTCCTCGCCTTAGATCTGCCCCCAACAAGATCAGACTTTGCTCGCTTATTGCGTTCAATTAAGTATTAACACTTTCGGACTGTTCCAGACATATAAACAACAGATGAGACCTCTGACAATGTAGTATTCTCTCAGTGCTGACCTGGAGCATCTGCCCAAGTCTCTAGTGTGTGACATGAAGTTACAACATTCTGAACCAAAGGCATATGTGAAAGCACTCAACCTATGGCTGAGATGAATAAAAGGGAGAAGGTACCATATGAAAATTTATGACTCTGCTCATTAAGACAGCTTGGATTTAGAACAGCATTTAGAAATAAACTTTTTTTTTGCAGTAAGTTCAAAATAACAACTGAGTCATCCTCCTTCCCAAAAATAGTCAACGATAATCTTATCATATTGGACAGTGGAGGCGATCGTAGAGAGGTGCAGAACTGATTTTCACCGAGATTAGTAGCATGAATAAAACTGAATTTCAGAAGACAGTGGGAAACATCTACCTATTTTGGGTTGAAAGGTGCTTGTCATACATTAAAACTGACATTTCTTTTTATACTTTTCATAGTTCATATGCTCATATTTCCAAATTTCCTGAAACAATCATAGTTGCTTAAAGTTCATAAGCGATAATGTGAGAAGGAATTTAACTATTTTGAAACAGATATAGGACTGTTGTTGCAATGTTCAGGAAGAGATGCACAAAATGATCAGGCCAGGATGGGTGGCCTGCCAATGAGATATTGGCCAGGGAAGAAATTGGGCAGTGACTGGAGTTGGGAGAAGAGATGTCTCCCATGAACTCCTCTCGCCGTAAACCCAAACTCTCAAACCCCACACCCCCACCACTCCTCCTAATCTCTTCCCCCAGATTTCCATTCAGCCAAATATCTTTGTCACCCCTATCCCAGCCAGGTCCAATTCCTACTTCAATGTCAAGCCTGTTCTGAGCACATGAGGAGTGCGAACTTTGCACTTGACACAAAGACATGGAGGGTCTGGAACCATGTACACAGGCATTTCTAAGGAGTATGCATGCATTGTTATCTTGCAGTTCCAGAGTCAGCAGACACTGTCCTGTTTAAAGCAACAGCTTTTGTGCTCCTGAGATGCTGCTTGGCCTGCTGTGTTCATCCAGCCTCACATTTTATTATCTTGGATTCTCCAGCATCTGCAGTTCCCATTATCTCTGAATTTTAATTGTCCACTTAGTTGGATTCCTCTGGGCTTTAGGACTAGAATGGTTTCTACCATCCTCTCTCCATTCTATACAAATGCTGACAAAATGCTGATAAACATTTGCAGCAATTTTTATTTGCACTTCAGATTGGTGCTACTGTCTGTAAATAGTTCAGTCGTTGTACAGATAAATGTCGACTGAGAAAGGCATCTCAAGTATGTGCACACAGAATCAGAAACCTTGCCATTGAAGTCCTGTTTAGTGTGTTCATATTTCCATGTAGCTGTCATATTGCACCTGGATGATTACCCACTGGATGAAAGACATTCTTTGGTCTGCCTGAATGAGTTGAACTCAACCAAGTGTTGCAGACTGGCACATTCCAATGTCCAGGACTATGTGTTGAAGGACGCATTAAAGCTTGGAGCAGAAGCCACTAAGGCACAGTGGAGAAAGAACATCTTCCAAAGTCTTTCTGCCAAAGTTAAACAGTTCAGTTCAGTTATCAGGCTCTCCCAGTGCTTCAAATATATGTAAATGTAGTCTTCTACAAGAGATGCCTTGGGTTTGTTTTCTGGATATAGTCACACTCCAATGTTTGTTTGTTTCTTCATATGCTACTGTGCAAAACCAAACTGTTGTAGTGATTATATAATTAAGTATAGTTCTGAAATCTTAAAATGAAATTGCTTATGTTCTTACATAAGAAGAACAGCAAGAATATGCCAAAAATTTGTAAATCAGAGACTGTCTATATAGAATTTGGGAAGTTATGCTTCAATGATACATGGCACTAGTGAAAGTTCATCTTGAGTACAACGTACATGATTATTTAAGGGAGAATGTAAATGCATTGGTGGTTTTTCAGAGAAAGTTTCTGAGGCTATTATCAAAAATGGACAGTTTGTTTTATGAGGAAAGGTTGGGCAGCCTGGATTTATAATCAGCTGGATGCTAGCAGAGTAAGACACCATAGTTAGTTATGGTTAGTCTTGGCTCACATCATCGCTAGCCTCCTAGCCTACCTTAATGCCTTGCAAATCAGCTACCAGCAAAACAGTTCTACAGAAGATGCTATTTCCCTAGCCCTACACTCACCACTAGAACATCTGGATAATAAGAATATCCACATCAGGCTTCTACATATCAACTACAGCTCTGCCTTCAACTCTATAATCCAAATTCCAAAATCTAGGTCTCAGTTCCATTCTCTGTGACTGGATCCTCATTTTCTGACCCACAAACTGCAATCAGTGAAGATGGACAACAACATCTCCTCCCAGATAGTCCTCAACACTGGCACCCCACAAGGATGCATAATCAAGCCCCTACTTTACTCCCTGTACAGTCACGATTGCATGGCCAAATTTTGTCAAAATGGCATCCACAAGTTTGCTGACCACACCACCGTTATAGGCCAGATATCAAACAATGATGAGTCAGCATACAGGAAAGAGCCAGAATACTTGGCATCGTGGTGCAAAGATAACAATCTCTCCCTCAATGTCAACAAAACAAAGTAATTAATCATCAAGTTCACCACAATGCCTCTTCTTCCTCAGGAGGCTTTGGAAATTTGGCATGTCCATAAGGCCCCTCACCATCTTTTATAGAGGCACCACAGAAAGCATTCTATCTGGATACCTCACAGCTTGGTACAGCAACTGCTCTGCCCAGGACCTTGGAAATTACAGAAAGTTGTGAACACAGCACAGACCATCATGCAAGCCAACCTCCCATCCACTAACTCGATTTTAGCTTCTCAATGTTCTCTGAAAGGCAGCCAACATCAAAGACCACTTCCAAACCTGGCTATAACCTCTTCCAACTCTACCATCAAGCAGAAGATACAAAAGCTTAAACATACTTACCAACACGTTCAAGAACAGCTTCTTACCCATTGTTATTAGACTTCTGAGTGTGTCTCTCAAATTTCAAAACTAATGTCTTAACCTCCTCTGAAGCTGTAACTTTACAGCTGTATTCCTTGCTCTGTTCAATCACCATATAATCTTTGTACGTTGTGATCTGACTGTGCAACATTTAAAACAAATCTTTTTCACTGTACTTAAGTACATGTGACAATAATAAATCAAATCAAATACTACAAATTCTGGGCTTAGTATTGGGTTCAACATCTTCAGATTGTGAACTCACTCTCATTTCTTCCCTTTCTTTTAGCTTTACTTGTTGCATTCTCTGCCATCATGTCCTCTCTCCCCTACCCCAACTCCAGTAGGACTGTCTGCTCGGAAAAGCATCCCACCCTATCCCTGTAACCCTGCATATACCACGGTTAATCCACCTAACCTATACATCGGTGGACACTTTGGACAATTTAGCATGTCCAATTCACCTAACTTGCACATCTTTGCAATGTGCGGGGAATCAGGAGCACCTGGAGGAAACCCACACAGATATGGGAAGAATGTGCAAACTCCACCCAAATAGCAGTCCAAGGGTGGAATCAAAGCCAGGTCCCTTGCACTGTGAGGCAGCGGCACTAACTACTGAGCCATTGTGCCATTTATGCTTTATATTATGAAGTAACGAGGTGTCTCTTTTTTAGTATCTAGTTATAATGTTTTTCACTCACATTTGACCAGATGTGTTATATCCACCTGTCATCACTTCCAGCGATGGCAGAAATGTGGCATTAATTTGGAGGTGGTTGTACAATATGCGGGCAGAGAGTACTAGTAGAAGAAACACAAAACTTCCACACTCCCTCACACATCCAACCTTACGTGGCAAAATTGGAGATGCATCTTCAATAGGAGGCAAAAGAAGGAAATATCCAAAGAGACCTCTACAATTGCTGCATATACTGTTTTTTTGTATATCTAAATTCCTAACTTTCAACAAAGTACATTCTTTGTTTGAAACATGACCTAAGCACTTAACAATTGCTTTTGTAATCTAACAGCTTTGGAGGAACTTTTCATTAGTGAAGCTATGCAGATGTTCAACATTAATCTCTCTCAGAAATATTGACCAGAATTTCAGTTCACTGTTTTCTCATTTGTTCAACATATTTAATGTTAAATGCCTGGCCATTTCCTGCTCTAAAACATACACAATCTTCCAAATAGTATGCAAAATGTTTAACTTATCCAGTCTTTGCTCTTAAACAAACACTCCAGAATGAAAGGTGCCTCAGTGCATTTTTCTCTTACAAAGATGCTCTCATGGATAGGGTGCCCACAAACAGGCTGCTACTGTACTAAACCTGAAATAGAACATTACAAAAAAACTCTTTCATGACTCAGAAATAGAGAATGCAGGAGCTAGTTGTTCATGTAAAATAAACCATCAAATGGCAATAACTTTTGAATCGATGAACATGCAACTATGTGTTGGTTACATAAGCAGTAATGTGATTGATTTTCTTTTCGCTCAGCACATAAACATTTATAGATTATACACTGTTTCTGGCCAGGATATTCACCGGAAACGCTCCATCAGATGTACTTCAGCAATCTATGTGCGTAAACAGAGTTTCCATTGCATTTCTGGTGAAGTCAAACCCACATTGTGGGAGTAATTCATAGGAACTTCCCCAACTTTATTTTAGTTTGTGGGCATGGTTGCATTCTTTATTTGGTGATAATGCAGTTGACTCCACTTGGCATCAATGTTTTAATTAATTTACCAGGACAGTGCCTGGAAAATACCTGTTGTCATGAAAGTTTAATCATGGTAGAGAAAGTACAAGTTATGCAGATTGTTGTGAGCAATGACAAAGAAGCAGAATTAATAATGTCCTGTTGGGACCATGAATGTTCCATCAGTATGCATTATTTCTGTTCTAGTTATCAGATTGTCTGTCCATTTCTTGAAATAGCTCCCCTCATCTGTCTATTTACCTACCTGACTTTCCATGTATATGTTTATCTATCTTTCAAGCTCTATCCATTCATGCATATTTCAGGAGCTATCTATGTATTTGCAGTAAAATCACAATGAGTCAGATTTGGATCGCTCAAAACTCTGGTTGTGACAACGCCAACTGTAACTTCCATACCTTAGAACAGAAACAACTTGGTAAATTAGTGGTTAGCACTGCTGCTTCAAATTGCCAGGAACCTGCATGGGTTTCCCCCAGTTAATCCAGTTTTCTCCCACCAAAAGATGTACAGGATAGGCATGTTGGCCGTGGTAAATGTGGGGTGATGGGATGCCTGGGTCTGAGTGGGATGAGTGTTCTTTAGAGGGTGAGAGTAGACTGATGGGCCAAATGGCCTCTTTCTGCACAGTTCTTAGATTATATTCCCTACTGTGTGGAAACAGGCCCTTCGGCCCAACAAATCCACACCGACCCTCAGAGCATCCTTTCCAGACCCATCCCGCATAACTCACCTATGATACACATCCCTGAGCACAATGGGCAATTTAGTATGGCCAATCCACCTAGCCTGCACATCTCTGGACTGTGGGACGAAACTGGAGCACCTGGAGGAAACCCACACAGACACAGGGAGAATGTGCAAACTCCACACAGACAGTCGCCTGAGGCTGGAATCGAACCTGGGCCCCTGGAGCTGTGAGGCTGCAGTGCTAACCACTGAGCCACTGTGCCCTCCCCAAAATTCAATGAAACATAAAGAAGGGTGTTCGTAATAAGCCAAAACTCCAGACTAGTAATTGGATTAAACAAACTCATATACACTTGTCATGTTACTGCACTAAGAAACTGTAGCATAGCTAGGCCACACTACAGCACTAAGTTGCACGCTACAAATTGTCTTGCCCACATCATGGACAAGTATGCACCAAGAGGCATGGACAAAATTGGATTGCTTTAATTTTTACTACCAGCTTGCTCTTTAATAAAGTTGAAACAGGTAATTGTAGGAAGTAAAGAAAAGAAAGATGGACTGGCATTAGAGGAAGCTTAGACAACATTCACTAGGTTGATTCAAGGTATGGTGGATTTTTTTTCTGAAGATTAGTTAAGTAGGCTAGGACTGTATTCATTGGAGTTTAGAACAATGAGAAGAGAACTTACTGAAACACACAAAATTCTAAGAGGTCTCAACAGGGTACATGTGGAGAATTAGTTTTCCCTTGTGGTAGGGTCCAGGGGCAAACAGCATACTCTCAGTAAATTGTAGCTCATTTAAAACAGAGGAGGAGATACTTTTTCTCAGAGGGTAGTCAGTCTGTGGAATATGGTAGTTCCTAGTCAAGGTTGGATCATTTATTGTATTCAAGGCTGAGAAAGTCAGATTTTTAATCAGTAAAGGAATCAAGAGTTGTGGGGAAAAGGTAAGAAAGTGGAGTTAAAGATTATCAGAGCAGCCGTGATCTCATTGAATGGCAGAGCAGATTCAATGAGCCAAATGGTCTACTTCTGCTCCCGGAATGTGTCAACATGGATGGCATCAAAAAGTTGCTGTTTCTTGGAAAGGCCAAGAAAGTACATTGCTTTGTGAATGTCATGGTCAGAAATCACACGACACCAGGTTATAGTCCGACAGGTTTATGTGAAAACTCAAGCTTTTTAGACTTGCACTTTCTTCAGGTGTGAGTGAGAGAGGTAGTATCAGACACAGAATTTGTAAGTAAAAATTGAAAGGGTCACACCACTGATGAGGATTTACCAAACAAACCTAAGACGCTATTAAATTTTTAATCAATTAGAAGGTTTTAATTGATTAATATGTACATGAAAATCCCCCGAATTTGTTTGAAGTCACTCTCCTGAGAGAACGAAAAGTTTTATCAGTGTAAAGAGAGAGGCGCCATTTTAGATGAGACAAAGCATGTTAGGCATGAGGCCTTGATTAGAATCTGTTTGTGTTTTAAAAATTCCTACTTTAGATATAAAGCCAGTCTAACTGCAAACCAAAACAGATTTAGCAGCATCTTAGGGATTTTTAGCACATCCTCATCAGTGGTATGACCCTTTGATCTTTTGCTTTAAATTTTGTGTCTGACAGTGCCTCTCTCACTAACACCTGAAGAAGGAGTGAGATTCTGAAAGCTTTTGTTTTTAAATAAACCTATTGGCCTATAACTAATTTCTGACCTTGTCCATCCCAATCCAATACCCACAGCTCCACATTGTGAATGTCAAGGCAATACCCAAGTAGTATCAGGCTAATAAAATTTCCTGGATAACCTCCAGCATTTTTGAGGTGTGCATCAGGAAATTGGACAAAATGTATCAATGGATGAAAAGGAAGATTATCACCCTGATGATCCAAAGAGTCTGATTAATATCCACCTGCTCATCTTCCAGTTTCCTTAGCTGAAGCCACAAAGTTTGTAGAGATGCTCAAGGATTTCATATTTCACTGCAAAAAAAAATGCAGAAATTATGTTTTGCCTGCATTGATGATGTAGCGGACTATATCATATGCCTCAGGAATCAGGAGGTGAAGCAGAAAAAGAATAAAAATTAACTCTGGGAAAGCTCAGTATTGTTTTTCAAAGTCTTCATTGTACAAGGTCAGGTCATTGCAACATGTGAACAAATTGAAAGATAGACATTGTTCATGTATTTACTGCATCATTGCATTTTCAATTGTCTCTTTGATAATCAAACCATCATGTTTGCAGACAAACGAGGTGACACGAAGTCACCCTCAGTTATCTTGAAATTCCACACAAACAAATTTATGGGTGTACCCCACACGTGATTTGACTTTGCATGATTGTACCATATTTATCTATCTACTCAAAATGGGCAAACCTCAAGCACAATTGATTTACATGTTATACACAAATTACAATGATTGATGCAAGAAATTAGCATCTCCATCAGGAACACTAACCGTTTTATCATGCAGTTTCATGATATTGTTCCCATATTTCAATACACCAGCTCATGAAATTCTAACAAAAATTTGAAATGCTTAAAAATGAGGAGGATCCAGTCAAGTTATAATCCCAGGCCAAGTTTTGGATTCTTATATGCCCAGCCTAACACTCAAGATTTCCAGTGAAACTAAGGTCAATGGCTATCCATGAGAAAATGCTGTGGATTCACAGAGTCATGCAACTGAACAGTGTGGAAACAGACTTTTTTGGTTCAATTCATCCATGCCAACCAGATATCTTAAATTTATCTAGTCCCATTTGCTAGTATTTGGCCTATATCCCTCTAACCCCTTCCTATTCATATACCCATTCAGACGCCTCTTAAATCTTGTAATTGTACCAGCCTCCACCAGTTCCTCTGGCAACTCTTTACATACACGCACCACCCTCTGTGTGAAAATGTTGTCCTCAGGCCCCGTTTAAATTTTTCCCTTCTCACCTTCAACTTATGCCCTCTAGTTTTGGAATCCCCCAGCACAGGGAAAAGACCCTGTCTATTCACCCTATCCATGACCTTCATGATTTTATAAACCTCAATAAGGTTACCCCTCAGCCTCTGATCCTCCAGAGAAAATAGTCCTAGTCTATTCAGCGTCTCCCTATAGCCAACATAAAGGAAGATAGCTTTGTTGTTGAAGTTTGATCATTGTATTTCCAAGGTGTTATTCAAGAGATCCTTGTGAAATCATCCTGTCCCGATTATCTATTGAATCTATCATTTTCCTTCTATCATGAGACCACCAATAACATTGCTCACTGGTCATTTAATAGGTGTTTAATTCTTTTTATTGCAATATCACAGACAGGGATAGAGTAGCTTCACATTAACAAC
Source organism: Stegostoma tigrinum (assembly GCF_030684315.1). Taxonomy (NCBI): domain Eukaryota; kingdom Metazoa; phylum Chordata; class Chondrichthyes; order Orectolobiformes; family Stegostomatidae; genus Stegostoma; species Stegostoma tigrinum. The sequence continues at coordinate 38,431,589 of NC_081357.1, forward strand.
AATGATTAAGTAGTGTGTAGGAAATGCTTACTCAGAAGTTGTACAGTGATATCCCAATCTGGAAATGTTGTGAAATAGGATTGAATGGAAGACTGCAAATGTCCTTTCAGGATATTATCTAGCATTGTGGACTTTGAATGTGCAGCTTTTGTTTACATTGCTTTAACATGGGCAGTTCCAGCCTGGGGTTGGTTAACCGAGACTCAATGACAAGAGGACTGGCAGAGTTATGGAAGCATGAGCATTTGTAAGAGTATGAGTTTTTTTTGTACTTTCAGAGTTGTAGGAGTACAAGTTTTACTATCCTGAGAGATGACAGCACGTTCTTGCAACACGGACTGACTGAGCTACCTGATCTATGCTAATGTTGCTGTCCCCACAACAGGGATATTCCATGAACCAAAGCCTGCAATATCACATCTTCATAGATTCAGCCTGATGTCAGGGAGTTGAGTTTCAGTGCTGTACCCTTCAGACCGATCTACATAGTTAGGCTGCTCCTATTGAGTCTGCTGCATCTTTGTCCTTACCTGATTTAAGTGTAACTATTGTCTGATTCTCAGCAAGTGCTGTGAACTCCATTTGTGTTCTAACATACAGGATAACAATTACAGCTCTCTAAAACACTTCTTCCATTCCTCTCTGCCCTGAGAAGTGTTGGTCTGTGGCTGTCCTGCTCCAACATATATGCTGAAGGGCAACTTTCAGCACATGATAGAATGCATGGCTGAGCTTTAAAGCAGGTGACAGTTGCAGGGATTGGGGGTAGAAACATAAAAAATAGGAGCAGGAATAGGCTGCTATTCGAGCCTCCTCCATTGTTTATTATGATCATGCCTAGTCATTTAACACAATAGCCTGTTCCTGCTTTTCTCCATGTCCTTTCATCCATTTACCTACAAATGCTAAATCCTCTTGGAATCATGCTTTGTGTTGGCCTTGACTGTTTGGTAGTGAATTCCACAGGCTCACCACTCTCTGGAGGGTTTGACTTATCAGGAGAGGTTGAACAGGCTGGGATGTTTTTCACTGGAGCGTAGGAGATTGAGGGGTGACCACATGTGAGTTTATAAAATCATGAGGGTTATAAATAAGGTGAATGGCAAGTGTCCTTTCCCTAGGGTTGGGGATTTCAAGGCCAGGGGCATATTTTTAAGGTGAGAGGAAAAAGATTTAAAGAAGACATGAGGTGCAACTTGTGGGGCTGGATGACACAACAGGCCAACCAGCATCTTAGGACCACAAAAGCTAACGTTTCGGGCCTAGACCCGATGAAGGGTCTAGGCCCGAAACGTCAGCTTTTGTGCTCCTAAGATGCTGCTTGGCCTGCTCTGTTCATCCAGCTTCACACTTAGTTATCTTGGATTCTCCAGCATCTGCAGTTCCCATTATCTCTGAGGGGCAACTTTTTTTTACATGGACTGGTTCTTACATGGAACAAACTTCCAGAGGAAGTGGTGGGTACAGGTGCGGTTACAATGTTTAAAAGGCAAGCAGGTAAGAACACGATTAAGGAATGTTTGGAAGGAGCTGGGAACATGATCGTCATGGATTGGTTGGGCCTAAGGGTTTGTGTTCTGAGGAAGGGTAATCGGAACGGAAAAATTAATTCTGATTTTTTTTTCTTCACAGATGCTGCCAGATCTGCTGAGCTTTTCCAGCAACTTCTGTTTCGTTCCTGGTTTTGTTTCCAAGCTGTACCACCCGGAGCCTCTGGATGAAGAAATTTCTCCTCATCTCAGTCCCAAATGGTTTATGTTGTAGCTTTAGATGGTGACCACCACTTCTGGACTGTCCTGCCATCAGGAACATCCTTCCCGCGCCTACCCTGTCTCATCCTGTTCGAATTTTATAGGCTTCAATGAGATCCTGGATATCTCATGAAGGAACGGAGTAAGTAAAGCCTGCAACAGCGCAGCAGTGACAAAAGCTTTTTCCCATGGTGAGTGGAAGAATTGAAGAAAGTCGGCGCACCATAGGTAATCAGACAATTTTGGGAACATAGTGTAAGAAAACTCACTCAGCTTCATGAAGAAAAACCCTTCCTGAAACTCGCCAAAATTGACACCGCTGATTTCTGATAAAATTCAGCGCAGTGCTTTTGGGAGGAATTGTACATGGGCAGCATGTAGATGAGAATCAGAGATAACTAAGGAATCTTTGGCTATAATTAGACAGAAAATAATGGAACCTTAAGAGTGCAGTCGCTGGATGAAAGGGTTGGAATGGAATGTCATGGAAGAGGATAGCGTGTTCAACCCTGCCGGATGGTGCAGGCAGGCTGATAAGGTTAGGATAGATAGCCTACCTTTATGCCAGTTACATAGAATGTCACTTTTGACTTTAATAAAAGATGTAACAACACTTTAGCAGAGGTTGAAGGGATTCAAACAACTTAAACACAGAGTGCCAAAAAAGGCAGGCAGGGCTTCAATGGGCAACATGATGACTTGGCTGCATGTCAAATATACATTTCATGTAATCTATTCAGAGATTGATTTTTAATATAAAAACTGGAGAATGATCTGCCAGGGACAGAGTTTACATAAGTCAAAAGGATGTTGGTATTCTCTTCTGAACAGTGATAAAAAAAGATACATATGCACATTAACAGAATCCAAACAATGTTTGCTGCTCACAAACGACTGCAGCTATGCCTCAATCTAGACATGTTAGAATTTTAATGCAAGCATCTGTCATCAATTAGGAACAGTATGCTAAAGAGAAACAACTTGAACCTTATATTGTCCTCTGAATATGATAAATAGCTGTCCAAGAACTGATGCATGACTGTGCAGAATGATACAGTTTAAGGACTTTTGAAGGAATATTTCTCAAGTGAGACATATTGGAAAATTTGTGTCATATATGGCAATGTTGGACCATGAAAGGTTGAACAGAATGTAACTGTATTGTTGAGTGATCTCTAACAGAACACAAATGGAAGAGGACAAACAGGCAGCCAGTTTAGAAAAAAATAAATTTTGCAGCGCTAATATTCCACATCTAACCTCTCAGTGTCTAATGTGCCTAAAGACGTTACAGTTCACAAGTCATAGATTTTTCAGTTGAAATGCGTTAGTCATTACTAATTTAGTTTCCAAAATCTAAAATTAGGGATACCAAATCTTGTTAAGATCATGCCAGAAGACATGTCTGTCACTGAGCATTTTTGGGTCCGGGAGTGAGAAGGACAAAGGCAATTGATAATTTCCTCATGAGCGACCCAGAGCTGAAACATGCTTATCTTCTGGGAATAAATGCAATTTATCTGAATGGTATAGGTCAGCAGCCCTGTCAAAAGTATTTGATTTTGTAAACTTTATCTCACCAAACCCTGTGTTATTTACATTTCACTCTGGGACATCTTCTACATTGTGTCAAATAATCATAATTATTTTCTGCAATTGACAACACAGGATATAACAATCAAAATTGCATGGTAGCCAGTATAGTTAGAGCGATTTTTAAAATTTGCAGATCAACGTGCGCTGAAATCCTTCTTCCGTACACTTGGACAAATGCTGTTTGAGGCTAACCTAGCAGATGAGTTATCTCAGCGGGTCAAACATGACTAAAAGAGAAACTTACACATTATTACTTCAAAAAACATGCAAATGAAAGTGTTTACTTTTTTAAAAAACATCGTACTTCTGAAGAAATGGTCTAAATTACTTTTTTTTTCAGCAGTTTACGTTATTTCTCTGGATGTTCTGCCAATTTCCTACCAAACTTATGGCAAAAGATCAGGGAAGCTCTAAAGGAATTTTAGGGCCAGCATCAATTTTGCCTCAGTTAACCTTTACAAATATTTCCTCTTCTTTTCCAAAATTATTTGAAATTAAGTGGCCTTGAAGGTGCCAAGAGATAAAGAAAAAAAAAGTTCCATCAACACTTCTGAGAGTCACGCACCCTGTGAGGAAAATTACTCCCAATAAGTTAAAACAGTGGGCAAAGGCTGGTGCAGTAACATAAGAATCTCTGTAGCAACTTGCACTGATGAGCCATTAAAAGCATTGAGGATTGAAAATGTTTAATTCTGTTTATGGGATTTTGGTGGCTCTTCTGCTGAGGTTTAATGTTGTCAAGTGGGCAAATTTTCACAGAAATGTATCCTTGATGAGCTTTGATATTGTTGCTGAAAATGATTTTTATCCTGTTTGGTATTATGTTGTTGAAAACAGAACATGTTTAAATTACTGTATAACCTTTTCTATATTTAAAAGAGGACGTGACAAGTTAATGTGTGGGCGAGGCATATGAAATTTGCCATTCAATGATTTTGATTTTTTTTTGTCCTCTTTCAGCAAAAAAAAAGCTTAAAATAGTTAACTCAAGATGGCTTCAGTCCAGTTAAATCACCCCCTGATTCTGAGGTGTGTTGGAATGTGAGGCAAGACCAAATGTAACAGGGAGCCAGTTCTATTTGATGAATATCAAAAACACTGCCAGATTTATGTTTAACTGACTTCAGTTTACAAATGATAGATTCTGGATTTACATTTCCAATGAAAGAAACTGGCAGGGGCAGTGCCTAATATTTGCCATTTGGGGACCATGGATTGAATTTCTGAATTCTACAAAAGCACATACCGCTCACCCTCACCCACTCAGGTAGAAAAGTTTGTCACTAATTAAAGGATTCTAAAACCACTGCCTCACAGTGACAAGCTAAGATAATATTGAGATAATTGTGGGAAATCTGGCCCCTCAGGGAAAGGAGGTCTCATGCCTGAGAAGCACCAACTGATCTGATTGACTGGCAACAGTGCAGTCCCAGCAGAGCTAATAATGGGCGTTGCTGGTATTACAAGAATTTCCCAAAAAAAAAGTGACCACAGCACTGATGGGGAATCCTAGGATTCTTGGTTGGTTACCTTTGAGTTGGATGGGGGTAGGGATGTGGCCCTGAGTGTTTTGTAGGCCAATGGGAAAATTGCAAAATGTCGGGGGAGCTGATATCTTTTGGCTTTCATTATCTTCACATGATACATAAGCATCACTGGCAAGGCCGGTATTAGTATTAGTAATTACATTCATAATTGCCCTTGAACGCTGTTTTCTTAAACCCAGCAAAGGATATGGATATTAAGGGCTGGACCAGTATTTGTTACCTATTCTTAACTACCCTTAAACTGAGAGGTTTGGTAGGCCATTTACAAGGGCAGTTAAGAGTTATCCACGTTGTTGTGACCCTTGAGACACACATAGGCCAGACCAGATAACGATAGCAGATTTCCCTCCCTAAAAGACATTAGTGAAACAGGATGGTTTCCCAAACAATTGACAATGGTTACATGGTTGTCATTAGACTAGCTTTTAATCCAGATTATTATTGAATTCAAATTTCATCATCTGCCACTGTGGGATCTGAAACAACATCCCCAGATATGGTTAGTTCTGGCACTCTGGATTACTAATTCAGTAAAATTACCATGTTGTCACTGCAATATAGCTACAAAGACTGGTGTCCTGTCACTAATTCACGTGCATAGTACACGACATTGACCCGGCTAGCTCAGAGCCGGCTCCTAGATTGAGCAGAACCCCTGACTCTCCTGTTTATATCTGTCACCCAAGGCTTCCTGATTGGACCAGGTAAACAGCCCCAAATAGGGGACTCATATTCAATGGGATCCAGCTGGCTGACTGTGTTACAAGCGCTGCTGTCATCATCTCCCCATTCGGTATTTCACAGTGCACTTAAGAGTCAAATACATCACTATGAATTTAGAATTAGACACAGGCTATCCTAGGTAAAAGGTGGATTTTAAATTAATTCAGACCTGTTTCCCCTAGAATGAATCCATTATGTAGCACAAATCCTATAGTGATAGCCTTTGGGCTAATGTCAACTGACAGTGAAAAAGCAATCTGTTTTTCTCGCAGCTCAAGACAGTTTTTACTAAAACCATTAAAGATCAGGAGAGTTAAAGACTTTGGCAGCATGACAGTTCTGAGGAAGGGCCACAGGACCCTAAATGTTAACTCTTATTTCTCTTCATGAGTGCTGCCAGACCCGCTGAGCTTTTCCTGCAATCTCTATTTTTATTTCCGACCATCTCCTTGCCAGCTTGACAATTTGAATACAGGTGACAGTTTATCCATTAAACATTCACATTGAAATTTATATTTAACAATTTCAAAGGGCTCCTTAAATCTTCCAAAGGTTTCTTAAGCCTACCCAAAAAAGATATTCTCCATCTCCAAAGAACTCCAACACCTTGAGGCCTCCTCCTGAAGTTGCGTATTGGATATGTCACGAGTGAAAATGGGATCTGTTCAAATGTGGATGGGTATTAATATTTGTAACTGCCTTTGTGATCTATTGATGTACAATATGCAACTCACCCCTAATTTTCCCAGTGAAAACTTTAGGGAAAAACGTCAACATTAAAATCTTTCAGCAGACTAGGTATCAGGTAACTCTAAAACCATGAACAAGTCCATGTGTTCAGCTCTGACATCCCATTCCACATAATTTCAAAATGCACTACTTCTTGTAAATTATGCTTTGTGTCCTTTCGAATGATTTCGCAGTCAATAAAATTTATCGTCATATCGGAGGAAATTTCAACGGGAGTTATGAAGGAACTCTTCTACAACTATCGTGTCAAAGTAATTCATTGACTGGGAGTTTTTTTTGAGCTAACAAGGTTTAGGCTGCCCAGGGAGTAATCTTTACAGGAATCTCCAGATCGTTGTATTCATATCAGAAGGCTTCTATTCAGGGTCAACTCTCAGGAGAATTTCTTTTGAATCCACTTTCCAATCTGTCCTAGCTTTCTAGATCACAGTTCAAATGGAACGTGAGGAACAATGACCTTCATTTAGTTTCAGCCTCTTGATTTCCAAGTAAGCAATATGAGCCAGAAAAATAGTGTCAACATCCAAAGTAAATTAAAATAACAGGCACCAATGTTGTAAAGACCTAGATAATCTTTCAGAGTTTGAAAAACAACCTTTATGGATTTCTCCTTGGTATGTTAAAACTAAAACTTTGTCCCAGAAATGTCACTTCCCATTGTTGACACATTAATCTTCCCTGATGTGCATGTACCACATGTAGCAGGTAATCTCTAATCCTGGAGGAAGGAATAGCCAAGGACTTTTTCCTAAGGAGTGGGAACTGTGGAAAGGAGGAGTCTAAAATTGGTAGGTATAGGTTTAAGGTGAGAGGGAAAAGATTTAAAAAGAACCTGAAGAGTAACTTTTTCATGCAGGGAGTGGTGCGTGCATGGAACAGGCTGACAGAGGAAGGGGTGGAGCTGGGTACAATTACAACATTTAAAAGGCATCAGGTTGGGTACATGAATAAGAAGGATTTGGAGGGATATGGGCCAAATGCTGGCAAATGGGACCAGGTCAGGCTGAGATGTCTGATCAGCGCAGACAAGTTGGACAAACAAGGCTGTTTCCATGCTGTATAAGTCTATGAATAAAATGCAGTTCTGCTTATGATCATTCACTATTTTCAAGTCGGGTCCTTTTCACATAATCTACAGATTGTTGTACATCATGGTTCTAGTCTATTTCAAGACCACAAAGCCTGACTGTAATCTATCTCCGGCATCCCATGACCATCTATGCATGGTGCCAAAATACTAAATATTGTTGTTGTCTTAGGAAAATAAATAAACTTGCAGAAGTACATTTTCTGATGTTATACTCCATATACTGCATATCAGGAATTCAGATGCAGGATATTATGGATGAATAAAGTTTTTCCATAGAACCATGAATTTGTACAATTTCCCCTGTTTTTTTTATTTCCTACAATCAGAGTAATGCACAGATTTGTAATTTTGATCTGTATTCATTTATTCTCTCTGTTAGAATCCCTGCTTGTTAACTACATAGATTCCTATTGCAATAATCCATCCCTCTAGTATCGTTTCTTAAAATATTCACATTTTATGTATTGGAGTGCCAAAGGTATCACTTTCAACTCAAAAAGACCAAATTGGAAACCTAGCAAAGTGGAAACATTTTGCATTAAATAAGGTAATTTAAAATCAGTATCTGAATTTTTTTTTGAAAATGTATGTAGATAATATGAAAAATTCAATGTCAATGCTTAGAGTGTGAAAAAAAAAAGAGGCGGTGGGAGAGGACAGAAAGATTCCCAATGGGAACATGTAACTTTCAAGGAAGAATGAGGAATGTTTTCAAGATTGGAACTGGGCAGTTTCAAACTGTGCAAATCTAATGACATTTCTCCTCTGTCCACCATCCCTAATAGGCTGGGTAGACTGATGGATGCAATGTGTTGAGGAGAGTGTGTTTCCTTCACATTCTATGATGTACAGAAATAAGTTTATAATCATTTTGTTTGCATCCTGACAGAAGGAGTGGAATATTGCATCTATGTCCCTTTATGATCTGGGAAACTGGGAACATTTGATCGGATCTATCCTCTGATCTGGAAAGTTTGTGTGTTTTTAATATTCATTCTTAGAATGTGGGAATCTAAAAACTTATTGTTAATCAACAGTGACAATGCTGAATGCAGTTTGTTACAATTAATTGGCATATTGGCCTCTTCAGAGGATAACAGAGACTTAGTCTTTTTAATTTGGAATTGGGGAAAGTACAGGCATGCATACAGAAGACTGAAGGACAATGATGGGGGGTGGGAAGCTTAAGGTGTATGGCTGCAGGCCGAACAACTGTAGAGATCATGGGTAGCAATCACAAGGGTTGCTATTAGCAGTACCCATGACCATTGCAGCATGCACAACCGGGATAGGCATCAGTAATATGTAATGGCAGTGTTCAGAGAAGACAGTTAGAGATAAAATTTAATGTATTTGGTTTCCGTGTTGAGCAGAAGAGTGGAAATGGGCTATCAGATAAATGTGAGATCATACCATAGACCTCTGGTCTCAGAAAGAGCTGGTGCTGACAGTGTTCACTTCAAGCCCCTTTCCTTGCATCTAGGTAATAGCAAACAATGGCAAAAGTGCAACTGGAAACTGATTAGGATAATGCTTTGGGTGGGCAGAGTCAGTGTCAGTTTGCACCCAAAATTGTGGGATCAATGTCTACTGGATGCTAGGACAGTGAAGGGGCAAATACATAAACTAAACATTTATAAACTCCAGCTACAATTAAAGTGCAATTTCTTCACCATCCCTGTACAATGCACGTGGAGTGAACCTGCTCAGTGCTCAAATGCTGGTCGAAAGTGATTTTCAACATCAAAATTGGTTACAGCAATGTCATAAAAGGAGGCATGTGCTGGCCTAAGGCAACCCATTACTTGTGCACTTCCAAGGCTGCTATGAGAGGTGGAGACCATTGTTTTATCACCTGCCATGTGTGTTTAATGATGGTCTATACAGAACGCAATGAAAATTTGAATGACCGATTTGAATCTGGGATAGGGAGAGGGTTGAAGCACAGCAGGCACTTATTTTGATGCAATGTGCTGGTCTCTCAGCTGGAGTAGCAACTTCACTAGAGTTGGTGGACCTGTGGAGGCTGAAGCTGAATGAGTGGTAGAAATATGTCTCACTGTCTGGAGGAGAGCGTGCAGGATATGCTATTACTAACTGGTCAATTGCATTTGGTTTGTCTGTACTGAAAGCAGCATTGCAAGCATTTGGTTTGCATTGTGGGGGTAAACTTCAGCCTTTGTTTCTATTTTTATGTTCACTTTTGATGATTGTAAATAAAAATTCATGTTTAGATTTGTCCATCTGATGGCCTGAATGTGATTTTCCACTATTGGGCAATGACAATTGTGCATGTTCAGTCAGCAATGGAGACAGAGTAACAGTAACTTAGGGTGGGTATTTCAGCAGGATTGAGGTCATGATAGTCAAACTGTGACATGGTGGTTAAGGAGCAATTAATGTGAAAGATTGACATTGCATGTGAGGGAATGTCAGCCATGAGGACCTTGGCCTTGTGCCTGTCCTGCCATTACAATGCCAGTAAGGGATAATATTGGAATGCCAATGCTTGTCCAGCTACACACAGAGATCTAAGGATGCAGGAACATAGCTCCTTGAAAGTGGCACCACAGGCAGACAGGGTGGTGAAGAAAGCATTTGGCAAGCTTGCCTTCATCTGTAACAACATTGATAAAGGAGTTGGGACATCATCTCAAAGCTGTACAATACATTAGGGAGGCCATATTTGGAGTACTGTGTACAATTCTGACTGTCCTGCTACGGGGAGGATGCTATTAATCTAGAAAGAATGCAAAAAAAATTTACAGGGATGTTACCAAGACCAGAAGGTTTGAGTTACAACGAGAGGCTGGATAGGCTGGGACTTTCACCCTGCAGTGTCAGAGACTGAGGGGTGACATTATGGAGGTTTATAAAATCAGGAGGGGCATTGAGAGGTTGATTAGCCAAGGTCTGTTCCCCAGGTTAAGGGAGTCCAAAACTAGAGGGCATAAGTTTAAGGTGAGAAGGGCAGGATTTAAAAGGGATCTGAGGGGCAACGTTTTCACACAGAGGGTGCTGCGTACAGGAAAGGTTTAGAGGGATAGAGACCAAACTCAGGCAAATGGGACTAGTTCAGTTTGGGAATCCTGGTCGGCATGGGCAAGTTGAGCTGAAGAGTCCGTTTCCTGCTGTATGATTTGATGACTCCAGAAAGGTGATGTAGGTGCAAGGGATACCAGCCTTTTGGCTGATGTCTGCTGATTGGTGAGTTTTCCAGAAATAGTGTATGGTAAGATATGGAGGGAATCAGATGTGAGAAACACCAAATGATATGTAGTTAATGAGGGGAGTTGATTAAAAAAAGAGAAGCCTCATTCAGCCTCATGGCAGGAAACTTGCCAAAAAACTCAATGCAACACATAACCAAAAGAAACCATAGTATTCACCCCCTTCTCACACGAATGCTGCCTATTTCTGGATTCATAACAACTGAATTCAAATTCTTGCGACTACGTAATGTAATTTAAGGTTGTGTTCTCTGAATTAACTTTAACTCACTATTCCAGTGACATTGCCACTCTGATATTACATCCCTCTTTTAAGACACTATCAATAATCTAGATTTGCACTTTAATACTTGATGTGCTGCATTGCTGGCCGTGCTGTTTATCAAAGGAAGCACTGAAATATTCCCACTCCAATGGATACAAAATTCCTCATGGAACTGTGCACAAAAGAGCCCTACAATGCACTGGGAAGTATATTACCTGTCCCAGGATAATTCATAGCAAAGTTATTAACAACTTCTCTCCTATCAATCAAAAAATCTCATGTTAGGTGTCCTATACAAAGTGAATACAGAGCTCTTTTGTCAATACTCTGGGAAAATAGCGTAATGTTTCAAATAATTTATTTTCAAAAGATTTATCAATATTTGTCTTACAAAATTCTAACATGCTGTTGAGCTATTCTTTTAGCCCTTTGATTAAAGAAGAATAAGCTTTTGACATGGTTTGCATCTTTTTTGTCCTCTTCACCTTCAAGAATCTTTTACCTGTCTCATCAAATTCTAAACACACCTTAGAACACGCTTGTTATCTTTTCTTTATTAGCTATTGGCTTGAATTGCGTAAGAAACTCATTTTTATTATTTTATTATTTAAAAAGTCTCCATTTCTATCATAGTGCAAAGACTGCTGTCAAAAGAATGATGAAGCCAATCACACTTACTGAAATTTAAATGCCACATCAGCTTCAGGTAAATATGTCTGTGATTGAGTTCAGAAATCAGGAAATTATTGTTAGAGATGTTTCAACAACAGTGCCATTCAACAGCTCATTCACCATTTGAAAGCATAAAGCAGCCTGATGTGCCTGAACTTGCACATTGTGTTTCTGATAAATGCAAACAATTTGGTTTCTGTAACCTTCCAACATTTTTTTTAGGAATCCCTTGCCAGGACTACAAAGTAAAAAAAAAAGGCCCAAGGAGTTAATGATGTTACCAGATTCCATGCAAGTGAGCATTACGTTTTGGCTCAGATACTCCAATAGTAAGGTAGTCACTGCTGAAGCCAGCAGTCAAATCTGATGTCAGCACCGTGCAGAAATCCTGACACAGCTGCTTTTGCAGGTGTTGCCTGGAAAGTTAGAACTTGTATTGGGCAAATATTCAATGTCTGGAGTCCTCTGAAATGAGTTAGAGTAGATACTTCCAAGAGTTGTGTGTTGCTGGTCTAAAGCAGCTCTTGCCTCAGATGTTTGGCCAGTTAACATTTTTTTTATCTGATCTGGGTTGGAAATTGGGATTTCAAAGCAGTTCGCAAAGTTCAGGCATATTATTCACTGATGTGGGCTGCTTCCTGGATGGTGTCAAAGATTTTGGAGAAATTGGGGAGTATTCCTTCACACTCTTGTTTTGTGCCTTTTGGGTGATGGACAGACTTTGAAGAGTCTGGACGGGAGCTATTCACTGCAGTATTGCTAGCCTTTGATCTGTTCTTGTAGACACCGTATTTATATGGCAAGTCTAGCTCTATTTCTGTTCAATGTTAACTCCCAGCATATTGATCGTTGGGGATTCTGTGATGGTAATGCCATTAAGCTTTAAGGGACAATAGCTAGACAGTCTCTTAGGGGAGATGGTCATTGCGTGTCACATATGTGATATGAATGTTGCCTGCCAATTGTCAGCCTAAGCCTTGATATTGTTCATATCTTGTTGTATTTGAATATGGACTGCTTCAGTATCTGAAGTGTCATGAATGGTGCTGAACATTGTGTAATCATCGGTGAACATGCCCAGTTCTGACATAATGATACAGGGAAAGTCATGATGAAGCAGTAGTGGATGGTTGGGCCAAGAACACAAGAACCACTTGGTTAGTAGTGCTGCTAAGCCACTGTTGGTGTCCAGTGTTGAAATCTCCCACCCAGGATATATTCTGAGCTCATGCCACTCTCAGCCCTTCCTTCAAATATTCAGAATGAAGGACTACTGATTTATCAGCCAGGGAAGTATGATAATCAGTAGATTTCCCTGTCCATTTTTCATCTGACACCATGACACTTCATGTTGTCCAAAGCTAATGTTGAGGACTCCCAGGAGAATTCTCTCTCTCGGGTATATGTTACTGTGTTGCCACTTCTGTAGCCAGCGCATACCCAAGGATGGAGATAGTGTTATGTGTGATAGCTTATGTTAGGTATAATTCTGTGACTATGACTATGTCAGACTGTTGTTTGGCTATTCTGTGAGCGAGCTCTCCCAATGTTGGCACTAATACCCAGATGTTAGTAAGGAGGAATTTGCAGGGTCAATAGGGTTGTGTTTGTTATTATCATTTCTGGTGCCTAGATCAGTGTCAGATGATTTGTACAGTTTCTTTAATCTTTTGAGAGTTGACTGTTCAATGTCTGATTGAATAGATTTCTAAGCCATTTCAAAGGGCATTTAAGCATCAACCACATTGCTATGGGTCTGGAATAGCAAGTAGGCCAGTCCAGGGAAGGTCAGCAGTTTCCTTCCCTAAACAGCATTAGAGAACCAGGTGTTTTTTTTCACAAGAGCAACAATGGTTATGTAGCCATCATTACTGATTTCTGCCATGATCTGCTGTGCCCCTGAACATTGTCTGAGTCTTTGGATTACTAGTCAAGCAACAATACCATTCGGACGTTGCCTCCCCCTATCTAGTGCACTACTGCTGCAACATAGTATCTGAATTAATCAGACGTAAGCTTGTCACAATCATGAAATCCAAATCTTAAGTATAAAAGTAGGGAGATGTTGAATAAGACTGGAGATGGAAAGAAGTAAATTTGAACGGCAAAGAAAAACAGAAATTGTTGGAAAAGTTCAGGGAGTCTGGCAGCATCTGTGAAGAGTTAACATTTCGGGTCCCAGTGACCCTTCCTCAAAACCTGAAATGTTAACTCTAATTTGTCTTCATAAATGCTGCCAGACCTGTTGACCTTTTATAGCAACTTCTGTTCTTGTTTCTGATTTACAATATCTGCAGTTCTTGTTGGTTATTATTTAAATTTTGAAAGGCAAAGTGACGAGTTTCCATCGCTGCTCTTTGTCCTTTCTTTCTCATGCAAGGTAGAAGACACCAAGGATGTAATTATTCCCTTAAGCCATAAAGGGACAGTTTGTACATGACAAATGTTGCACAGTCTATGTGATGCACCAAAGGGAAGTGGCAGCAGCTTGAGAACAGGCTGCACATTTTCATTTTCATCAGCTGAGACTACACTTTTTTAAATACATAAGCGGGAGGTGGAAAGAACCTGATGATGTGAAATGTCAATTCAACAAAGCACTAAGCAAATGTGGATTTTAAAAAGTTAAAAACCGTTTTCAGATCTGACAATAACCCTTTAACATCTCTTAGAATTTGGAAGTACGGTCAAAGCTAATGATGAGTTTCAAATCAGACAGGCAAAAATAAAGGTCTAAATAACAGTGTCAGACAGACTCATCTACTTCAAAACTAAAACTGCTCCTGTGCATTGCATTGCTACACCAAGCTTCCCGCACAGAAGAAAGCATAACACAATTGCTAATCTCTCTTCGCATTTTTATTCATTTCCTCTGAGACCTTTCTAATGCTTAAGTGATCAGCTCCACTTCCTATAGACAATTAATCAAATAGGCACTAAATTACCCTTGAAGCGAACCAACCAGTAGCTAGAATTCACTGTTGTCCATTACTCCAAAGGATCACTGAATTACTGAAAGTTTCTGGAAGAATTTGCTTCTTTCGTTAGCTCCCAAGTGAAGCAATTTATTTTTCATGCTTGACATTGTTAGAGCCGCAGGACGTCCTGCCAAAAAGTGACGCATGAAAGATGAGGAGAGTTTCTGTCAAGTTCTGGGTGAATACAACCCACTTTGAGGGATAGATTTAATATAATGGGCAGATGTCTCCACCATTGGTTGATGACCAGGAAAACCACTGTTACACCTCTATTAGGAAATCTTTCTTTTGTAATCTTTTGTGAGATGTGGGCATCTGCTTTCCTTCTCTAATTGCCCTTGTGGAGGTGCTTGCTCAGCCATTTCGTGTCATTTAAGAGTCAACAATAGTATTATGGATCTGGAGTCACAGATAGGCTAGACTGAGGATGACAGATTTCCTTCCCTAAAATGATTGAATCAGATGAGTTTTATATAATGATTGATGATAGTTGTTACGTTCAGCATTACCAAGACTGGTTTTATATTTCAATTGTATTAATAGAGTATAAATTCCATCAGCTTTTGCAGTGGGATTTGAAGCCTTACTCTCGCAGTCTTATTCTTGGCCTCTGTATAACTAATCTAGTCACATTACTACCACTGCACCATCTCCCCAATGACTACCACATCCTGGAACAATCAGGCACTTATTATTTCTTCTTCCTTAACAGGTCAGTGATGGAGCAAAAACAGAAGTTGCTGGAAAAGCTCAGCAGGTCTGGCAGCATCTGTAAAGAAAAAAAATCAGAGTTAACGTTTCAAGTCTGGTCACCCTTCCTCAGAACAGGTCCCTTCCTCTGTGATGGAGACTGCCCCCGAGATGAAGAACGTAAGGATCCATCCACCAAGAGCTCAGGCAGCACAGTGGCTCAGTGGTTAGCACCTCTACCTCACAGCGCCAGGGACCTGGGTACGATTCCAGCCTCAGATAACTGTCTGTGTGGAGTTTGCATATTCTCCCTGTGTCTGTGCGTGTTTGCTCTGGTTTCCTCCTACAGCCCAAAGACGTGCGGGTTAGGTGGACTGGATATGTGAAATTGTCCATGGTTTCCAGGGATTTGCAGACTGGGTGGGCTAAGCATGGGGATGCAGAATTATAGACTGGTGGGTTTAGGTGGGATGCTCTTCAGAGGGTCATTGAGTGTGGACCTGATGGGCTGAATGGCCTGCTTCCACATCATAGGAATTCTAAGAGCACCGAACCTTTCAGCACTGTCTTACTTCTGATTTTGTATCTCTTGATCAGGCTTTGAATGATGGATAACCACCCCTCCCTCAACATAGGAGCACAAAGTAAATCTGCCAGGATTTGCCCAACTGGTCAGTCATCCTCCCCAGATGTTGAGACCCTATCCCACCATTGATTTGATAATGTGCTCCTTAGCTGGGCCTTGTTTACCCACTTAACAGACTTTAATTGGCTGCACAGTGGAAGGTGATCCACATCTTTCTGCTATGAGACTTGATGAGGGTGGAGGTGGAAAGTTGGCAGAGCTCCCATTCACAATCCTCCAGCCTGATAAATACTCCTCCACCACCAACCTTACCACGAGGGACAGCACAAGTTTTCGCTCAACTGTTAAATGAAAAAGTGGACATACAAAAGCAACAATGGAGAGTTATTAGTCATGATAACTGAGGAATATAATTTGATGATATTGGAAAAAGACAAATTAATCAGATGAGGGTTACGCTGAAAGAAAACAGAATGTTGAAAGACATCCTAATACTTCTGTCAAAATGAATAAAATGAAAGGCAGAAGAAAAGACAGGATAACTTGAGGAATGGGGGAACATGCTGAAACTGAAACCGAGCGCAGAAAGGAAAGATTGTTTTAGAGAATGGAACATTAAACTAGATCATGTCTTAGAAAGATGATGAGCCAATCATTCTGGTCTTGATTTGTCTTATCTTGTTCCTCAATTTCAAATTTCAAGTGATTCAAACTTGCTATCAATTTGTTGCAGAAAATCCTTTAATGTTGTCCAGCCAGTCATTCATATCCCCAAACAAGTAAGATACAGCCTGAAAGACAGTTGGACAGGAAAACGTTCATTGCCTATATCATCTGGTTCAACTTCTTTAGCAGCATAGTTATCTCCACACAATATTCATAACTACCCATACAAAGTGTCTTTTTGTTTTGTGTCGCACGCCTGTGCCTGACTATTAAAACAAAAACAGGAGTTGCTAGAAAAGCTCAGCAGGTTTGGCAGCATCTGTGAAAAAAAAATTCAGACTTAATGCTTCGGACCCAGTCACTCCTGCTCAGAACCTCAAACGTTAACTCTGATTTTTTTCTTCACAGATGCTGCCAGATCTGCTGAGCAACTATTGTTTTTGTTCCTGATCCACCGTTCTCTAGGTTTTTATTCTTGACTATTAAGACCATAAGGCCATAAGACATAGGAGTGGAAATAAGGCCATTTGGCCCATCGCGTCCACTCCGCCATTTAAATCATGGCTGATGGGCATTTCAACTCCACTTCCCTGCACTCTCCCCGTAGCCCTTGATTCCTTGTGAGATCAAGAATTTATCGATCTCTGCCCTGAAGGCATCTAATGTCCTGGCCTCCACTGCACTCCGTGGCAATGAATTCCACAAGAGCACCACTCTCTGGCTGAAGAGATGTCTCCCCATTTCCGTTTTAAAATTTACCATCTCTAAATCTAAGGCTGTGCCCATGGGTCCTAGTCTCCCCGCCTAACAGAAACAACTTCCCAGCGTCCACCTTTTCTAAGCCATACATTATCTTGTACGTTTCTATTAGATCTCCCCTTAACCTTCTAAACTCCAATGAATACAATGCCAGGATCCTTAGCCGTTCATCGTACATTAAACCTACCATTCCAGCGATCATCTGTGTGAATCTCCGCTGGACACGCTCCAGCACCAGTATGTCCTTCCTGAGGTGTGGGGCCCAAAATTGGACACAGTACTCCAAATGGGGCCGAACTAGAGCTTTATAAAGTCTCAGAAGCACTTCGCTGCTTTTATATTCCAACCCTCTTGAGATAAGCAACAACATTATATTCGCTTTCTCAATCATGGACTCTACCTGCAAGTTAACTTTTAGAGAATGCTGGACAAACACTCCCAGATCCCTTTTGTACTTCTGCTTTGCGAATTTTCTCACCATTTAGAAAATAGTCCATGCCTGTATTCTTTTTGCCAAAGTGCAAAACCTCACATTTGCTCACGTTGAATTTCATCAGCCATTTCCTGGACCACTCTCCTAAACTGTCTAAATCTTTCTGCAGCTTCCCCACCTCCTCAGTACTACCTGCCTGTCCACCTATCTTCGTATCATCAGCAAACTTCACCAGAATGTCCCCAGTCCCTTCATCCAGATCATTAATATATAAAGTGAACAGCTGCGGCCCCAACACTGAACCCTGCGAGACATCACTTGTCACCAGTTGCCATTCTGAGAAAGGGCCTTTTATCCCAGCTCTCTGCCTTCTGTGAGACAGTCAATCCTCAATCCAAGCCAGTAGCTCACCCCGAACACCATGGGCCCTCCCCTTGCTCAGCAGCCTCCCGTGAGGCACCGTATCAAAGGTCTTTTGGAAGTCTAGATAGATAATACCCACTGGGATTCTCTGGTCTAACCTACTTGTTACCTCTTCAAAGAATTCTAACAGGTTTGTCAGGCACGACCTCCCCTTACTAAATCCATGTTGACTTGTTCTAACCCAACCCTGCACTTCCAAGAATTTAGAAATCTCATCCTTAACAATGGATTCTAGAATTTTACCAACAACTGAGGTTAGGCTAATTGGCCTATAATTTTCCATCTTTTGCCTTGATCCTTTCTTAAACAAGGGGGTTACAACAGCAATTTTCCAATCAACTGCGACTTTCCCAGACTCCAGTGACTTTTGAAAGAATTACAACCAAAGCCTCTGCTATTTCTTCAGCGACCTCCTTCAGAACTCTAGGATGTAGCCCATCGGGACCAGGATATTTATCAATTTTTAGATCTTTTAGCTTTTCTAGCACTTTCTCTTTTGTAATGCCTACCATGCTCAACTCTGCCCCCTGACTCTCCTTAATTGTTGGCATACTACTCATGTCTTCCACTGTGGAGACTGACGCAAAGTACTTCTTCAGCTATTTCCTTATCTCCCATCACTAGCCTTCCGGCATCAATTTGGAGCGGCCCAATGTCTACTTTTGCCTCTCATTTGTTTCTTATGTATTGAAAGAAGCTTTTACTATCATTTCTAATATTACTAGCTAGCCTACCTTCATATTTGATCATCTCCTTCCGCATTAGTCTCTTTGTTATCATCTGTTTGTTTTTGTAGCCTTCCCAATCTTCTGATTTCCCAGTGCTCTTGGCCACTTTATAGGCTGACTCTTTTTCTTTGATACATTTCCTGACTTCCTTTGTCAGCCATGGCTGTCTAATCATACCCATGATAATCTTTCTTTTCTTTGAGATGAAACTCTGTACAGTGCCCTCAATTACACCCAGAAACTCCTGCCATTGTTGCTCTACTGTCTTCCCCGCTAGGCTCTGCTTCCAGTCGATTTTCGTCAATTCTCCTCTCATGCCCCTGTAATTACCTTTATTTAACTGTAACACCATTACATCCGATTTTGCCTTCTCTCTTTCAAACTGCAGACTGAACTCTTCCATATTATGATCGGTGCCTCCTAATTGTTCCCTTACTTTAAGATCTTTTATAAAGTCAAGCTTATTATATAGCACTAAGTCCAGAATAGCCTGCTTCCTTGTGGGCTCCATCA
This sequence comes from Stegostoma tigrinum, assembly GCF_030684315.1. NCBI lineage: Eukaryota > Metazoa > Chordata > Chondrichthyes > Orectolobiformes > Stegostomatidae > Stegostoma > Stegostoma tigrinum. Next base: position 38,450,989 of record NC_081357.1, read on the forward strand.
CAAGCTGTTCCAAAAAGCCACCCTGCAAACATTCCATGAATTCCCTTTCTTTGGATCCACAGGCAACATTATTCACCCAATCCACCTGCATATTGAAGTCCCCCATGATCACTATGACCTTGCCTTTCTGACATGCCCTATCTTTTTCTCAGTGCATCTTGCGCCCCTGGCCCTGATCACTGTTAGGACGGCTGTACATAACTCCCATTATAGTTTTTTTTGCCTTTGTGGTTCCTCAACTCCACTCACACAGACTCCACATCCTCTGACCCTATGTCATTCAGTGCCATAGATTTAATTTCATTCTTAACTAACAAGGCAACCCCGCCCCTTCTTCCCACCTCCCTGTCTTTTCGATAAGATGTGAATCCTTGCTTGTTTAACTGCCAGTCCTGAACTCCCTGCAGCCATGTCTCTGCGATACCTACCACATCAATAATAACAAAGAGAATGAAGAAAATTACAGCACGGGAACAGGCCCTTCGGCCCTCCAAGCCTGCACCGATCAAGATCCTCTGTCTAACCTGTCATCTATTTTCTAACGGTCTGTGTCCATTTGCTCCCTGCCCATCCATGTACCTGTCCAAATATATCTTAAAAGACGCTAACGTGTCTGCATCTACCGCCTCTGCTAGCAACGTGTTCCAGGCACCCACCACCCTCTGTGTAAAGAACTTTATGGGAGATATCCGTGGAAACTTTCCTCCTCTCACTTTGAACTCATGACCCCTAGTAATTGAGACCCCCACTCTGGGAAAAAGCTTTTTGCTATCCACCCCGTCTATACCCCTCATGATTTTGTAGACCTCAATCAGGTCCCCCCTCAATCTCCGTCTTTCTAATGAAAATAATCCTAATCTACTCAACCTCTCTTGATAGCTAGCACCCTCCATACCAGGCAACATCCTGGTGAACCTCCTCTGCACCCTCTCCAAAGCATCCACATCCTTTTGGTAATGTGGCAACCAGAACTGTACACAGTACTCCAAATGTGGTGTAACCAAAGTCCTATACAACTGCAACATGACCTGCCAACTCTTGTACTCACTACCCTGTCCAATGAAGGAAAGCATGCCATTTGCCTTCTTGACCGCCCTTCGACCTACGTTGTCACCTTCAGGGAACAATGGACCTGAATACCCAGATCTCTCTGTTCATCAATTTTCCCTAGAAGTTTTCCATTCACTGTATAGTTCGCCCTTGAATTCGATCTTCCAAAATGCATCACCTCGCATTTGCCTGTATTGAACTCCATCTGTCATTTATCTGCCCAACTCTCCAATCTATCTATATACTGCTGTAATCGCTGACAGTACCCTTCACTATCTGCTACTCCACCAATCTTAGTGTCATCAGCAAACTTGCTGATCAGACCACGTACACCTTCCTCCAAATCATTTTCAGATATCACAAACCACAGTGGTCCCAGCACAGATCCCTGTGGAACACCACTGGTCACAGGTCTCCAATTTGAGAAACTCCCTTCTACTACTACTCTCTGTCTCCTGTTGCCAAGCCAGTTTTTTTAATCTAGCTAGCACACCCTGGACCCCATGTGACTTCACTTTCTCCATCAGCCTGCCATGGGGAACCTTATCAAACACCTTACTGAAGTCCATGTATATGGCATCTACAGCCTTTCCATCAATCAACTTTGTAACGTCATCAAAGAATTCTATTAAGTTGGTAAGACATGACCTTCCCTGCACAAAACCATGTTGCCTATCACCGATAAGCCCATTTTCTTCCAAATGGGAATAGATCCTATCCCTCAGTATCTTCTCCAGTAGCTTCCCTACCACTGACATCAGGCTCACCGGTCGATAATTACCTGGATTATCCTTGCTGCCCTTCTTAAACAAGGGGACATTCAAGATGATTTGTGCTGTCAATTCATCTACTTTATTGCGAATACTACGAACATTTAGGTAAAGTGCCTTAATGCTAACTTTCTTATCATTATTAGAGATATTGGAAATCCTAAGATGTCTTAAGCTATCCTTCCTGTTTGCTGTATTCCTAGTCTGCCTCGAGCTTAAATCCACCTGTACACATGCGATCCTGTTGCTTATCTTTCCATTTAACGTCATACTCCCTGTCACTTTCGCTTTCCCTTCCCTCCAACTCAGATTTTACAAACACTAGTTTGTCCAACATTCTCCTTAAAGATTAAAATCCTTATTTATCCCTAACTAGTATATCTGACACAATAAGACCAATAATTTCTCTCTGCTTTAGCTCAAAACCTGTTCCCCTGCGGTGAGTTTATACATTTTGAGCTCTCTTTTTAACTCTCAATTGTAAAATTATCCATGCTTTTGTCTTGCCCATCTCTGAACTGGACCACCATCGTTAAAGTTAATATCATTCTTTTACAAACACTAGTTTGCCCATCATTCTCCTTAAAGATCCCATCCAGTTTTGTCTGGAGGATCTGTGCAAAACATGAGGCTTACATTTTCAGATTATTCAAACCACTGCATTGCTAAAAATTAATAAGATCAGCACTGGTAAAATTTACTTAGATTATCAAAATCAAAATCTATGTTTATAACATGTCAGTAAGTTAAATCAGTGAAGTTATTGTAATTTAATCCATGATCTCAACAAACATTTTAAAGAAAACACAACTCTTATTTCAGACTGGTTAATACAAGGAAACATCTGTTCTCCAGCTCTGCTCCCTTTCCATACATCTATTAATGGTTTAATTACATTTCATGCATCATTTTACAACCAACATGACAATCATCAGCCACAACTCATTCATACACGTAATACTGGTTAAAAACTCTTAATAGAAGTTAATAGAGAAAAAAGTGTTCATTAAATTTCCTTACAGCAAACACTTATAGACAGGGAGCTTTGAACACCAAAAATGCAAAATATTGTAAAGGCAATGACTATGTAAGTCTTTCCTTGAACTAACGTTTTGCAACTTGCTTCTTTTTTAGGTTGTGTTTTGATCTAGAGGAACAAACTTATATGGTAGCCAGTATTCCTCATCACACATGCCGCTGTTATTATCTTTGCCAAGTAACAGATATCACCATGCACTCCTCAGGACATTTACTAAGTTTGAGGAAGAAGTACTAGCTGTTGGTTAGTACATCATTCAGGCAAACAGATATCTGATAAATCACTGGGTGAGTGTGAAACTAAAATGTTGCAGTTAAAATGTTATTTTTTAATTTAGTATATAAAACGTTTTGACGAATTATGCTTCCTATAAATTTCCATGGTAGGTGTGGAATCTTTAAATAATAGGAATTCTACTGAAAGCCCTGCATGCAAAATGAACCCTGACCCAGGACATTGGATGAGGGTTACTGTGGTGGTTGAAAGTCAAACAGAATTTCTCCCCACCTCTACAATACCAGCTGACGTTTCAAATTAGAGTGTCTTGTAACCTAGTGAAGTTATTAAAACTCCTGTCTGTGCTGTAAAGCCTAGGGACCTTGATTCTTCGGGCTAGTTTATGAAAGAAACATGTTGCCTGTATAGAAGCATCTACTCAATTCATTTGATTTGTCTATTAAAGAATGTGGATGTGTACATGAGCTGAATCGGAACAATCACGGGTTAAAGAACGGGAAAGATTTACTTTCTTGATTGGAACATCTGAAGGCATTTAACAGAGATGGAAGCATTTTTGAAGTGCAGTCGCTGCTGTGATGTAGGGAAATGTGGCAGTCAATTTGCACATTGTAAAGAAAAAAGTGATAATGATCAAATAACGTGCTTTCGTGATGTTGGTTGATGAATAAATATTGGCAAGGAAAGTCTGCAATCTGGTGGAATTGGCAGCCCTGTCAAACAATTGTTGCTGAGCAATGCAAAAACAGATGAAAGCATTGGCCATTTTGCAAAAAGCATTAATCTGTTCTTTTGTCATATTTACAGAGAGAAGATCGAGCGATGTAGCCAATAGCCACTGTAATGGTTTGTAAGCATCTGGATTTAAAAAAGTAAGAACTATAGTGAGTTTTTAAAACATTTTTTAGATGCAACATCATCTGAGGGTTTTTCTGAGGCTGATGGTACTATCCAGCAGCTTTCTGAAGTTGCACTTTTCAGATATTGTCAAATAGCCCATTTGTAGACATAATGAGGTAAAATTCAACATCAACACAGCACAGAAATTAGTAAAGGATAAACCTGTTGACATATGAACATGCAAATTAGCAATAAATGTGGGCCACTTGGTGCTTTGAGCCTGCTATGCTGTTTAATAAGACCATGCCTGATCAGATTCAGACAACCTCTGACAATCATTCACCCCTTTGCATACCAACATCTATCCATTGCTGCCTTAAAAAAATTTCAATCTAATTCTGCTTTTGACAGAAAGAGTTCCAAAGACTCTCAACCTGCTGTGTGAGAAAAAAAATAAGGTATCATTGTCAGAGATAACAAGGTGTAAAGCTGGATGAACACAGCAGGCCAAGCAGCATCAGAGGAGCAGGAAGGCTGCTGTTTCGGGCCTAGACCCTTAGGATAGCTAGGATAGCACTTGCAATTGCCTGGATCAATGCAGCTCCAAGAATTCTCAAAAATCTAAACACAATTGCAGGCAAAGTATCATGCTTGATTGGCATCCCTTTCACCACATCCACAAATGTTAGCTCACTTCACCACAGATACAGTGGCAACAGTGTGTACTATCTAAAGGATGCGCTCCAGCACCTTCAAATTCTGTGACTTGTGAAAGGAAACGAGCACCAGATGCATGGGAACACCACCACCTGCAAGTTCTCCTCCTCAAAGGCCCACATTATCCTGACTTGGAAATATTTCACTGCACCTTCATTGCTGCTGGCTCAGTGTCCCAGGATTCCTTCCCAATAGCAGTTAGTTTACCTAAACCCCATGAAATGCATTCATTCAAGATGGCAGCTCACACGGTCTTCTCTAGGTAATTGTGAATGAACAATAAATATAGGCCCAGCTCGCAATACTGACATTGCATCAAAAATTTTTTAAAAAGCTATTCTGAAATCCCTGTGTACATTTTATAGGTGGATACCTTATATTGTTGACATCAAATTTTGCCTTCAAACAAGAAGCATTCTCTGTGCCTATTGCATCAAATGTTTCATAATTTAGAATAACTTTTTTAGGTCACCCTTAGACTTCATTTTTTTCAAGGCAGAAGAGACCCAGCCTGTCAAGGTTTTCCTGATGTGAGTACCCACACATTTCTGGTAACCTCCTCGTAAATTGTGCCTGCATCCTTTCCAGTGCCTCTGTATCCTTTTCATTATATGGTGATCAGATCTGCAAGCAGAACCCTCTGAATGCTTTCTAACCAAGAGCTGATACGGGTTTAACATAGCCCCATTGCTTTTGGCTTCTTTCCCATTAGAAATAAAGCTTGTTAGATTTGCTATTTAAAAAATGATAATGAACTTGTACATTCAAAATAACAAATCACCTCCAATGTCTTCCAACAAAAATATACAATCCCACATTTTACTCTGTTACAAATGTATGAATTTGGAGCAGGAGTAGGCCATTTGGCCCATCCACCTCTGCCATTCATAATATCAATGTAAAAATGATCAATTTGCCCCTGCTCACTGTTTCCTGCATGGTAACCACATCTATATCCATATTAATATGCTGATCCTCCAACGTGAGATTTATTTTATATAGTAAACATTCTATGCATCTTGTAAAATGCTTTTTAGAAATCCCACTGAACTTCATTTATATGTTTCCTTTTATTCATGCTGCTTGATTCTTCCTCAGTGTTTTTTGGTTAATTAGTCAAATACAATTGCCATGTTACAGAACCATACCGGTTCTTCCTAAATTCATTGGAATTCTTGAATTACCCTCCTCCAATTACTATCCTTGGTAATAACGTCCAGCATTTTCCCCAATGACAGATGTCACGCTAACTAAGGGAGTATACAATGGAGGTACACCAGGCAACAAGTAGCTAATTGAAACAGCAACCAGTTTTTAATAACAAATACCTTCTCCGCCCCAGGTATTTAAATAGCCCGTGAGTGTAAATAATTAGGCAGAAGCCAGCAAACATCCAGAAAGGAAGGATCTATCCTTCTGTCTGCAGTGAAAACCATACCAAGCCTGAAGAAAGCTATGTTATTTCCCTCGTCATTTGCGGTAAATAGTGGCTTTCAAGTAACAAGTTCAGAAACGTAAGTCTCAGTCGCCCTGCGCCTTCTGCAAGCAAGTGAAAGTCCCTGAAAAAGGATGGTGGAACAGCAGCCAAAAGGGTCATCAGTAACCATGTGGGCAGGGACCATTGAACTGTCTTCCCAGTCTTTCCTTCCATGCATGACAACCACATTTGATCTGTGTTTGTAGAGGGAATTTAAAAAGGAGATTAGAGATTTAACTGATAAAATTATATACTGATAGTTCACCATTGTTTGCATGTAGCCAGATACGATTCATTTGGGAGAAAAAGCTATTCTTGTTAAGAATAGAAATCGGGCCCATGCTTTCTGCCAGCCAGAGTCTAAAAGGCAGCTAAGTTGGGAAATACTTTTATAAAATTGTTAACTTTGTGTTAACTAGGGGTAATAGCAAGACTCAGTTTCTAGTATGCTACTCCAGTGAGGTTTAACAAAGTTTTTAGCTCTAATTTATTTCCCTTCCCCTGGTGGCTATAATTATTTTAAGCAACTCCCCGCCAGTTCACTTCTTGCTTTATAATTATTTAGTAAACTATTATATATATTACATTTTAATTCACTCCACTTCCTCTCTAGAGGACTATTGGTTACTCTACTGATTCTTTTCTCTGACTTACTTGTAGAGACTTTCATTGACTGTAGTAAGATTTCTAGCTACTTTCCTGTTGTCCTTTCTCACTCTTGCAAAGGTAAGATTTCATTTGCCCACTCTACCAGTTTATTAAGACTCTCCTGTAATTTATAATTTAATAATAGAATGGCATTGCAAATGGAATGCAAGAGAATTTGTGACAGTTAAGGGAAAAGACACTGAAATCTCATTGTAGACTCCACCGTACCCAATGTAAAAGTTACAACTGTTGGCCATGAGATACGAAATCCTTGTTTTAAAATTATAATTGAAATCAGAGATGGAGACTTTTTCACAAATATCCAGAAAATTGTGTAATTTTAGTGCCATTTAGGAGCACATAACAGTATATAGTGTGGGCTACAATGTCGTAGAGGTATTGTCTTCTGCCAATGCCAAAGAGAAAACTTATGTTTTTAGGGCTTTTCTGTGCAGAATATTTGAAATCAGCATCTCAATTTTTCATGTATAAAAATCAATCCCCATCTAAAGTTCAAATGTTACGAAGCAAAAATATTAGCAGTTCTATGTTAGCCAGTGCTATAGTTAATGAAGCCATCTTAAAAGACTCAGTTTTCATTCCAGGGTACCTAGTAAAGATCTGGAACATAACAAATAACAGATCATAGCCCAAGTAAACTTTCTTTTCCCCTGAATTTAACTAAAGCAAAATCCAAAAGATGGTTACGGGTCCCCAAAATCAAGCATCACTTTACTTCCTCTCCCTTTGCTCTCTTTCCCCAAACCCCAACTCCACATTAAAACAATTCAATGCTGTGTTCAATCTGTACCACTCATACCTTCATCAATGACCTTGAGAGTAAAGGCCTAATATAGGGTAAACAATACACATGCCAAGGCATACAAGGATATGGACTAAGTGTGAGAAAATGGGATTAGAATAGTCAGAGATAGTAGGAACTGCAGATGCTGGACAATCAGATTACTAGGTGTAGAGCTGGTTGAACACAGCAGGGCAAGCAGCATGAGGGGAGCAGGTTTCCAACCTTATTGTTCCCCAACCCCGCACGGCCCGCTTCTATATCCTTCCCAAAATCCGCAAACCTGATTGCCCTGGTCGACCCATTGTCTCCACCTGCTCCTGCCCCACCAAACTCATCTCCACCTATCTTGACTCTATTTTCTCCCTCTTGGTCCAGGAGCTCCCTACCTACGTCTTGACACCACTCATGCCCTCTACCTCCTCCAGAACTTCCAATTCCCTGGTCCCCAACACCTCATTTTCACCATGGACGTCCAGTCCCTATATACCTGTATTCCCCATGCAGATGGCCTAAAGGACCTTTGCTTCCTCCTGTCCTGCAGGCCCAACCAGTCCCCCTCCACCGACACCCTCATCTGCCTAGCCGAACTCATCCTCACCCTCAACAACTTCTTTTTCAATTCCTTCCACTTTCTATAGAAAAAGGGGGTGGCCATGGGTACCCGCATGGGCCCAAGCTATGCTTGTCTCTTTGTAGGTTATGTGGAACAGTCCCCCTTCTGCACCTACACTGGCCCTAAACCCCACTTCTTTTATTGTTACATTAATTACTGTATCGGTGCCACCTCGTGTTCCCACGAGGAGCTCGAAAAGTTCATCAACACCTTCCACCCCAACCTTAAGTTCACCTGGACCATCTCTGATACCTCTCTCCCCTTCCTGGACCTCTGTTTCCATCTCTGGCAACCAACTAGAAACTGATATCGATTTCAAGCCCACCAACTCCGACAGCAACCTATAATACACCTCTTCCGACCCATCTTCCTGCAAAAATGTTGTCTCCTGTTCCCTATTCCTTTGCCTCTGCCACTTCTGCTCCCAGGATGAGGCATTCCACTCCCGAACGTCTCAGATGTCTTCATTTCTCAAGGACTGCAAATTCCCCCTGTCAGTGGTCAAGAGCACCCTTGGCTGTGTCTCCTGCATTTCCCACAACTCATCTCTCACACCCTGTCTCCGCAATAACAACCAAAACAGAATCCCCCTCATCCTCAGATACCACCCCACCAACCTCTGGATCCAACGGATCATCCTCTGACACTTCCGCCATCTACAATTCGATCCCATCACCAAAGACATTTTCCCATCCCCACCCTTGTCTGCTTCCCGGGGGGACCACTCTCTCCGTGACTCCTTTGTCCACTCCACACTCCCCTCCAGCTCCAATACACCCAGCACTTTTCCTTGCAATCGCGGGAATTACTGCACCTGCCCCTACACCTCCCCGCTCGCCCCAATCCCAGGCCACAAGAAGACTTTCCACACCAAGCAGATGTTCAGCTGCACATCTGCTAATGTGGTATACTGCATCTGCTGTTCCTGTTGTGGCCTCCTCTACATTGGGGAATCCAAGCGGAGGCTTGGGGACCACTTTGTGGAACACCTATGCTCGGTTCACAATAAACAACTGCACCTCCCAGTCGTGAACTATTTCAACTTCCTCTCCCGTTCCTCAGATGACATGTCGATCCTGGGCCTCCTGCAGTGCCACAACGATGCCACCCATAGGTTGCAGGAACAGTACCTCATTTTCCACTTGGGAACCCTGCAACCTAATGGTATCAATGTGGACTTCACAGCTTCAAAATCCCCCCTCCCCTCACTGCATCCCAAAACCAGCCCAGCTTGTCTCCGCTTCCCTAACCTGTCCTTCCTCCTTACTATCCCCTCCCCCCACCTAAAGCCTCACCCCCATCTCCTACCTAATAGCGTCATCTCGCCCTCTTGACCTGTCCGTCCTCCCTGGACTGACCTATCCCCTCCCTCCCTCCCCACCTACACTCACCTTCACTGGCTTCATCCCCGCCTCTTTGACCTGTCTGCCTCCTCTCCACCAATCTCCTCCTCTATCCGTCTTCTATCCACCTCCCCCTCTCTCCCTATTTATTTCAGAACCCTCTTTCCCTCCCCCATTTCTGAAGAAGGCTCTAGGCCCAAAACATCAGCCTTCCTCCTTCTCTGATGCTGCTTTGCCTGCTGTGTTCATCCAGCTCTACACCTTGTCATCTTAGAATAGTCAGTTGGTTGTTTTTGATTGGCATGGATGTGATGGGCCAAAGGGCCTTTTTCTGTGCTGTAGACCTCTCGGACTCTATGTGAGAATATTAGCTTTTGAATTTCTGACTTAACTGATGTTAACTAGAAAGGGATATTCCCATCCAAGGTCTGGGGGAAATTGAACTAAGGTTCTACACCATGCCACTACCCTATGGCTCTTACTGAAAGTTGTCTGTGTAGGGTTAGTGGGAGACAAGAGCATCAGCATGAGCTCTGATGTCTGTAGGGAGAAAGAGTATGCTGTGATAAGCAAATTGACCATCGGGCAAGATACTGACAATACTTTTGCATGCAGAAAGCATTCACACCGCACAATTTCTGAACAATTAACATTTCCAAAAAACAGGATGTAGCCATCTCCCTTTGTTTCTCAACAGCATTGCCATTGCTAATTCTTCCACTACCAACTTCCTGAAGCTTGCCTTTGTCCAGAAATTGAATTGGGGCAAACATATATTTACTGTGGCTATAAGGCAAGCAGGAGGCTAAGAATTGTCTGGTGATTAATTCACTTGCTGGTTCCCTGATGATTGTTCATTCACCGACAATGTCATGCAACCAAAGAAATATTTTTCACTAGCCTTGATAAGTGCTTCACCAAGAACACTCAAGGACCTAAACACCATTCAGAGCACAAAAACTCACTTGTGTGACACTGCATTAACCACTTTCAACATTTACATTTTTAAAAAATTCTTTCATGGCATGAGGAGTGAATTTATTTCTTAATCCCTAATTGCTCAGAAGGCATTTAGGAGTTATCAACATTGCTATGGGTCTGGAGTCACATGTAGGCCAGACTAGGTAAGGTCAGCTGCTTCCTTCCTAAAGAGTATTATTGAACCAGATCAGCTTTTCCAACAATTTACAATGGATTCATGGCCATCATTAGACTTTTCATTCCAGGTTTTTATTGGATTCTACCATCTGCCATGTTGAGATTTGAACCCAGGTCCCCAGAACATTAGCTAGGTTAACAGTTCTGCAATAATACCACTACCTGTAAGTTAGAATTGTAGGAGCATACTGTTACTTCTGTCATTGTTGATGCACAGTGGTAGCCGTGGGTGCCATCTATTGGATCACTGCAATGACTCACCAAAGCTCCTCTGACAAAACCTTTCAAACCTGCACTCTCTACCGCCTTTAAAAAAAGGAACACCATTACCTGCAAGGTCAACTCCAAGCAACTTACCATCTGGAGTTGAAACTTTGTGGCTGTACATTCATGGCTGCTGTGTCAATACCCTGACACTCTCTTCCTAACAGCACAGATAACAGTTCACCTACAACTCATGGACCACATTCAATCCATAAAGCAGGTACCCACTCTTCTTCAGGCAATTGGTGACGGGCAATAAATGCTGGGCCTGCTAGCAATGCCCATATCTGATGAAAAATTGAGGGAAAAATGGCTATTCTGAAATCCCTGCATGGATTTGGTTGTAAATATCTTATACTGACAGCATCAGATTTTACTCTTCCCAACAAGAAGCAACAGTCTATCTGTATCCATTGTACCCAGCCTTTTACAATTTCAGTATCTCTATTAGGTCAACTCTTTGACTTTTTCAAAAGAAAAAAGACCCAGCCTGTCAATCTTTATTTGATGTGTATACCCATATATCCTCCTTGTAAATCTTTCCACCGTCCTCTCCTGTATCTCCGTGTCCTTTGCAGGATATGGTGATCAGAAATACAAAGAGAACTTCCTAAACACAGTCCAATTAAGGAACAGTACCCGTTTATCATAATTTCCCTAGTTTTTAAATTTTATCCCATGAGAAATAAAGCTAGGTTTTTTTATGCCTTGTTAGGCTTTTGTGCAAATTTTAATGATCAATGTATTTACTGAGATATCTTGGTATCTCTGCCGCATCTGGATTTGTACATCACCTCAAGTCTTTCGATGGAAATACGATACGTCAGATTTGTCTTGGTTACAAGTGTTAGAACTATCAGTAACAATAGGTCAAGATAATAGAATGTGAGGCTGGATGAACACAGCAGGCCAAGCAGCATCTCAGGAGCACAAAAGCTGACGTTTCGGGCCTAGACCCTTCACCTCTCTGATGAACGGTCTAGGCCCGAAACGTCAGCTTTTGTGCTCCTGAGATGCTGCTTGGCCTGCTGTGTTCATCCAGCCTCACATTCTATTATCTTGGAATCCTCCAGCATCTGCAGTTCCCACTATCTCAGTAACAATAGGTCATTTGGTCCCTTCAGCCTGCTGTGCCATTCAATGATAACAATGTAAAAAGTACCCATATATCTCAATTCATTGATCCCTGTACACTAACCAGTCTTATTCCCATGTATATATGCCATCCCTCCAAGATGAGCTCTAATTTTATGTAGTAATCACTATGTGGAATCCTGTCAAATGTCTTCTAGAAATCCAAGTGCACTATCTTCTCATGTATTCTTGTTGCTTTTTAATTCCTGAAAGTTTGCTAATAAACTAGTGAAACATAACACCATGCTGATTCTTCTTGAATTCATTGACATTCTATACTTATAAAATAATTAATAATAAAATCCAGTATTTTCCACAATGACAGATGTCAAGCTGATTAGCTTGCAGTTTCCTGCTTTTTGACACACACATTTCTGAAAAGGAGGAGCTACGCACACTATTTGTCATGCTTCTGCCACTGAATGCTTCACTAATTGAGGGAATTGGGAATGTATTAAAAAACATCTGCTATCTTAATACCTACCTAATTAAAACCAGAGGTAATAGTATTTCAGGGACTGGGAACTTAATCTTTAGTTCTAAATAGTTTCTCTGTACTCTTTCATTGGTATTAAGGTCACTACCTCCTTTTCACCTTTTGATGTTATAATTATTTCTGGATGTTATTTGTATCCTCTACAGTGAGGACAAACTCAAAATATCTATTTAATTTCTATTTACTTCATCTTCTATTTCCTTAATTTTCATGATTAATTCCCCAAACTCACTCTCTAGAGGACCATTTTTCACTTTACTTACTCATTTCCTTTTTAATTACCTGTAGAAAATCACTGGCCTCTTTTAATGCTTTCGGCTAACTTTTCCTCGCTCAAGTTTTGAACTTCATTTGTCAATTGTTTGCCTGCTCTGAAGGTTGAGTAACATACTCTTGCAATTGTAATTTGTAGTAGAAACTATTGGCATTGCACTTGGAATGCAGTATGAGTTGCGATTTTAGAGGAATGGCAACTTACTGCAGACTACAAGTTACGACTGTGGGGCATGAGGTGCAAATTCGTCTTTTTAAATTTAAAGTGAAAATCAGTGAAGCATATGCTTTTATTTTCTAACTGAAATCAAGTAATTTTGAGGGTGTACTGCGGCGCATGGTGACAGCTGTACTGTCATGGAGGCATCATGTTCTGTCAATGTCAAAGAGAGAATTTATGTTCTGTGAGCTTTTCCGTTCAGAATATTTGGAATGTGCATTTCAATTTTTCATTTTCAAAAATCCATCCTCATTTAAGATCCAAATGTTACAAAGCAAAAATGTTAACAATGCTTTGTTAGCCAATGTTTGTTAATGAAGCCATCTTAAAAAAGTCAGTTTTCATTCCAAAGAATGTCTAATAAAAATCTGGAACATAGCGAGTAACACACTGTAGCCCAATTAAATTTTCTATTCATTGGGAAGCAAGTAAAGCAAAGTTCTAAAGCTATAAAAGATGATTCTGGTTCCCCAAGCTCAATTATCATTTCATTTCCTCTCCCTTTGCTCCCTTTCCCCCAGTTTGCAACTCCACACATGCAGAAATCAATTTTGTGTTCAATCTGTACCACTCACAGCTTCAATGACCTTGACGAGATGTTGCATAAACTGTGCATATGGGAATGCGAGCTGTTTGAGGCTTAACTGGTTTTAGCTGGGAAGGGCTTTTAGAGTTGGTCTTAGCACCTGAGATCTGGAGAAACCTCAACTAAGGTTTTGCTTCATCCAGTGACTCCTGTTAGAAACTGTATTTTGCATGGTTAGTGGGTGACATAAAGATTAGTCTCGGCTATGATTCTTGCACTGAGAAAGAATTTGCTGTGATAAATAAATTTAGCATTGGACTGGATAACACTTCTTTATTGGATGAGAGCTTTCACACCATGCAAGCACCCAAACATGTCCATCAGCAAGAAAATGACAAACCATCTCTCCTTGATCTTTAACAGCATTGCTATGACTGATGACCCACTGTCAACATCCTGAGTTTTACCATTGACCAGAAACTGAACTGAATCAGACATCTAATTATTATAGTCATATGAACAGATCAGAAACAATGATTTCAGTGGCAAGCAACTCACCTCCCAATTTCTAAAAAGTCCGTCCTATCAGACGCTCCACCTGTCTGGATGAGTGTAGCTCCAACAATACTCATGATGTTTGACAGCATCCACAACTAAGTAATCTGCCTACTTTATGACCCATCTGCCATCCAAAACTTTCATCCCTTCCATTAATAATACACAGTACCAGCAATCTATAAGGTCCACTTCACTCACAAAGGCTTCTCTGACAGCAACTTCCAAACTCAAAACATTCACCATCTAGAAGATCAAAGATCTATAGGAACATCAACACCTGCAAGTTCCCCAACTCAAAGGTAAACGTTTTCTGACTCGGAAATATACTACCGTTCTTTCACTGTGGCTGGGTCAAAGCTTTGCCTATTCCCTACTTCCAATGCTGTGGCTGCATCTATGCTCCCCATGGATTACAATAGTTTAAACTGGCGTCTCACTGCCACCTTCTCAAGGATATTTAGGGATGGACAATAAATGGGCAAGCCCAGCCAGTGAAACTCACCTCTTGTGAATGAATTAAAGCAAAAGCATATCTTCTAACTGAATCCCACTTTGAGTCAGCTCTTTGACAATTAGCCTTAAGAATCATAATATTGGAGAAAAAAGGAGTTGTCAGCAGTCACTCTATGATTCCATCCTTTCAGAAATTAGATGGAAAAATTGTTAGGTCCTTAGTATCAAATATCACATAATGACACAATAATTATTGTTGAGAGATTTAAAAAGTCTCTATAATCACAATATTTCACGATTACATTAGCAAATCTAAAGCTTCTTTTTTCCTCACAATTCTATCCAGAAATTTATCCCAAGTGTTGATCATTCTATGTGAGAAGAATGACTTCCTACTAATGCAGTAATTCCAGTGGTGAAGATTATATTGGCTTTGCATTAGTTTACAAAGGATGTGGTGGTGCTGGGGATGATGTCACTGCTCTGGTAATCCAGTGTCCCAGATTAACATTTTAAAGGTGTAGGTTCAAATCCCCTTACGGCAGAATTTTGAATCTGGTAAAAATCTGGAGCGTTGTTGATACTTACAAATAACTATCTGATTCATTAATGTATTTTAGTGAAGAAAATCTGCCACACTTACTTGGTTTGACCTTGATGTGACGCCAGACACACAGACATTTCTAAATGCCATGAATTACTTTTTTTTTCAAATTGGAAGGAGGTTAATACTTATCTCTGCCCCTATGGGTTCAACAAAAGATTCTGACCACTTCCCTCACAACCACAATGACTAAGGACAGTGTAAGTTCATTCTTGATTCTTTAAGAAAGTTAGCTTTGACTTCATTTTGCTAACAAAATAGCCACTTTGAAATAATAGCCATACGTTCTAATTCTGCAATTGAATTCAATTTTAGCTCAGTTTCTTTTCAAATGCCATTTATTGACTGTTTTTCAACAGCAATACAAATTATACTGCCATTACTAAACTGTTCTTAACACTGGTCCTAATCTCTGCACAAAATAACTTACTGTCAGGAAACTGCTAGAATAACTAAGTCTCCAATAAACTTAATCTTCTCATTATCTGAGCATTCCAGGGTTATATTATTGACAACTCATCCTATTCCTAATAGTAAAGATAGTTGTATAATTGCTGTATAGTTATAATATGTATGATTTTTATTGCTCATCTTAAATGGGTCCCATCTTTAAACTTAGTGAGCCACCCAAGCAAATAAATTATTTAAGTGATCACAAAGGAAAGATTGTTATATTTTCATAAGAAAATTACACCAGCAACTTCAAATAAAAGGGTTAACTGGCTAGAGGCCTGAAATTTTCTCACAACATCAAACATTGAAAATCACTTTTATACTCGTGATTGGATGAAACAAGATCAGTTTACCCTCAAGTTCTGCTTCCTGTTTTCAGCCATGTCAAATGCAGAAGTAGAGACTAAAGCTGATGGATTTTCCAAATGGGAGAAGTTAGCAAAAGAATCAAGCCAGAATAGTCTTTGCTTGCTCCTGGTAGCAAGTTTATATTGATTTCAGAATAAACAGACAATTCCTTCAGTTTCGTGATTCTCAGACTTTTGACAATTGCCAGGAGCCAATGAGCACATACTGCAAATATAGACTGCACACTTATCCAACCATTTAAAATCGATGGTCAGAAAATCTTCTGCATCACATGTTTATTTCACAACAAGTTAACATACCAGGAAATACCTATGATTGAACTAACTTGATTTAATCAATACAATTTCTCCTGGGTAATAATAAAAAGAAATCTAATGATAACAAATAATTCTGCTTGCTACACTTCATCACATCGATGATTCATCTAGTGCATTGAATATTAAGACTTCAGAGTATTACAGTTCCTTATTTAAAGACCTGGCTGATGGCTGACTACTTGTGTCTTTGTAACTCTTGAAAGCATGTTAATAATGTTTAGATTTTATTTCTCATTGTTGAGAGCACTTGCGCCAATGCTAATGCCTGCTTTTTCAGCAACACATGGAATGAAAACAGTGCTGGAGGTCTTTGGAAACAATTGACACAAAGTTAGCTTTAAACTGCCAAACCTGCTATATTTACCATACTATGTCTGAAGTCACTTATACACTCTATCCCCAAAATTATAGCATTCATGACAATGTAGGGTTAAAACATAGATTAATATCCTATGGTCCTGATACTCCATTTCCTGATTCTGATTGAACAGTGAGCCACATTGAGGGATTTGGAAGGGTAGACATTGGTTTTAAATGATAAATGCAGGTCCATGCCTCAGTAAGTAACAACATAGAACATAGAACAGTACAGCACAGGAACAGGCCCTTCAGCCCATCTCATGTCTGTGCCGACCATGATGCCATTCTAAACTAATGTCATCTACCTGCAGATGGCCCTTATCCATCTATTTCCTGCCCATTTATGCTTCTTTCTAAATGCCTCTTAAAAATTGTAATCTGCTTCTACCACCTACCCAGGCACTGTGCTCCAGACATCCACCATCCTCTGTGCAAAAAGCACTTTTCTCACACGTCTCCATTAAACTTTATCCCTCTCACCTTAAACCTACAACCTTTCATATTTGACATTTTAATCTGGGAAAAAGACTCTGATTATCCCCTATATACATGTCTCGCGTATACCAGATCGCCTCTCAGCCTCCGATGTTCTAGTAAAGCAATCCAAGTTTGTTCAAACTCTCTTTATTGATAATACGCTTCAATTCAGGCAACATCCTGGTAAATCTCTCATGCATTCTCTCCATGACCTCCACAACCTTTCTATAGTGTATTGGTCAGAACTGTACCAATCATCCAAAAGTGGCCAGTCTAAAGTTTTATATGGCTGTAACATAACTTGCTAACTTTTATACTCAATGCCATAATCATTGCAGGCAGACATGCCATATGCCTTCCTTACCACCTTATTCTCTTTTATTGCCACTTTCAGAGATCTAAGGACTTGTATCCCAAGATCCCACTGTACGTCAATGCTCCTAAGTGTCCAGTCATTACCTGTAAACTTTCCTCTTGCATTTGATCTCCTAAATTCGTATATGTTTAATATGAGCAACGGTGGTCTCTTGCAGAACACCATTGGTTACAGACCTCCAGTTACAAAAATACCACTGCACAATTACCCTCTAGTCTCCTATGAGGAAAGTCAATTTTGTATCTAATTTGCCAACTTACCGTGGATCCCAAGCAACTTAATCTTCTGGGCCAGCCTACCTTGAAGGGCCTTGTCAAATGCTTTAGTAAAATCCACATAGATAACATCCACCGCCCCACCATCAATAATTTTCACTATTTCAAACTCAATTGGATTTGTGACACAAGACATCCTTCCTCATATCAACATATCCCAGCATTCAGCCATGTTGACTATCCCTGATACTCCATTCTTTTCCAAATGCAAGTAAATCCTGTCCCTAAGAATCTTCACCAAAAGGGTTCTTATCACTGATGTATGGCTTACCAGCCTATAATTTTCTGGATTATCCCTCTTCCCTTTCTTAAAGAGGTTACAACATTGGCTCTGTTCTTGTCTTCATACCTCGCCTGCAGTTAAACAGGATACAAAAATCTCTGTCCAGGCCCCAGCAATCTCCTCCCTTGCCTGCTTTAGTGTTCTGAGATAGATCCATCAGGCTCTGGGGATTTCTCTACATTAATGTTTATCAAGAAGCTCTACACCTCATCGTCCTACATTTCAACAAACCCCAGAATATCAACATATCCTTCCCTAATTTTACCATTATCCATATTGTCCTTAGTGAATGTCAATGCAAAGTACTTATTGAGGACTTCACTCATTTCCTCTGGATCCATGCATAAATTTTCTCTTTTGTCCTTGAGTGGGCCTAGGTTTTTGCCTGTCACCCTCTTGCTTCCATGATATAAAACGCCTTGACAGTCTTCTTAATCATACTTACCAAGCACATTTCCCGGCCCCTTCTAGCTTTCCTAATTTCTGGCTGAAGTTCTTTCCTGCTTCCTTCGTATTCTTGAAGTACCTCGATTAATTCCAGTTTCCTAAACATTATATAAGTTTCATGTTTTTTTTTCTTTTTGGCTAAGCTTTCAATATTTTTGGTCAAGCAAGGTTCCACATTCTTGCCATCCTTCTCTTTCATCCTCACTGAACATACTGATCTGAACTCTGATCAACTGGCCTTTCAACGATTCCCACATTTCAGATGTGGATTTACCTTGAAAACAGCCTGAGCTGTCAATTGGAAGTTCAACAGTGTTTGTGTGTGGGTTTTCTAACACCAGCAGTGCCACATAATACTTAGCCACCTGGGAACCCCTAATCCTTGACTTTTGCTTACTTACTCACAAGTCCTCTGTGTGGAATTCTTTAGCAGGAATGACTGTTTACACGTGAATTGCTTGTTGGTTTTATTTGGAGATGAAGTCTTTCAGAGACAGAATTTCCTACTCGTCTTATACCCCAAATTTGTATGGGTAGAACTTCAATTGGGTCTCCTCAATTTCTGGTTGTACTTTTGGCAGGTCAGTGAAACTCGAAAGATGTGGAGGTGGCTAGTTACACCATCCTTCATAGTTTATACCAATTTCCTATAAAGTTAAAGGCAAAAATTTGGAGAATCTCAATCGTAATTACTGATACTAATTTTCTATTTTCATACAAAGCAAATTTGAGTAAATTATGCCTTAATTCAAAATTTCCACTGACTGTGTTTACACAGAACTATTAAATGATTAAATGGACTGTATATTTTGTTTGCACTTTATAGAATCCAAGTATAACATTTCTTGGCAAATGATGTGACAAGATTTGACTATCACATACAAAATTCTGACATAGCTTCATGTGTCTATGGTGTAGGTCCAAGCTCTAACAAATGCCTGAATTCTCACATGCTTACCAATAAGTCAAAGTGTGGTAGGCGATTCAAAAGTTCATTTGAAGAGAGTTGATGTACATTTTGGAGGATTTCCATTGTTCGACTGTGCCAAAAACAAAGAGATTAACTATATATCGACAGACTGAGACTCTAAAGAAATGGAATATGCTTTAAAGTTGAATTAGCAAAGAAAGCAATATTTGTATAACAGACAGGCGAGGGATTTCTGTGTTTCAGTACAGTGGTTGCAAGTGTATTTTCCGTATTGAGGCATGATGCCAAGAAGCCTACATTGCAACCCAAAACACTTGAAATTTCTTGATTTCTTGCCAGGTCAGAGTTGAAGAGTTTACATTAATTATTACAAAATAGCCTATTGTCTTCATTTTAGATAGCTTTGAACAGTGGAGGGGTTTTGTGGCTCAGTGGGTAGCGCTCCTGCCTCTGAACCAGCAAATCTTGGTTTACATCCTTCTCCAGGACTTTGGTCAGAGAGGGGATCCCAGGAGTAAGTAGAGGGAACAGGGTGAGGCTGGGACAAGGTTAGGTTGGATGGTGATAAGTGGATGCAGTTAGTGGGTTATTGTGATTGGTCAGATGGAAGAGTGGAATGGATAGGTTGGTAGGTGGATGGGCAGGTTAGATTAGGTCAGGTCGGGGAGGCAAGGAGAAGAGGGAGGGCTGGACATGGGATAAGGCTGGGCTGGAAGGATTTTGAAGCTGGTGAAGTCAATATTGAGGCTATTGTCTTTATGCTCCCAAGGTCACATATAAGTGTTGCTTTCCAGTTTACATTTGGCCCTATCTTTCCCCCAACTTCACGCAACTCTCTCTATTTACTTCTGGTCTCCCCTCCTCCTCCGCAGTCCTGACAAAGGATTTCGGCCAGAAATGTTGACTTTCCAGTTCTGTGGATGTTGTCTGACATGCTGTGCTTTTCCAGCTTCACTTCTATTGACTCTGACTTCCAACATCTACAGTCCTCATGGTCTCTAAGCCACTGCTCCAGGACTTGTTGGCTACAGAAGGGTTATTGATGGTATGACCAAACATGTTGACCATCATTCCAAAATGTTCATGGCAACTGGTAAAAGCCAGAGAGATTCCTGGTCAGCCATACTTGATGTGAAGTTCTGCCCCTCAATATGTAGCCACTTACATCCATCCCAGCAGAGAGACATGTCAACAGTACCTTGCGGTCTGTGTATATACAATAAACATTGTGGCTGTACAATAGGTGACATTTAATGGCGCTGACAGGGATTTTGTTTGCTGGCCTCCCCAGGGATCTAGGGGACCCCAGGAGCAGATGAGGCTTCCTGCTCTAAACCTAATCAGAGGAAAGGCAGAAAAACCACAGACCTTCCACCCTCCCAACTTGGGACTGAGCTAGAAGTGTGGGTATCAAATTCCGCACCCCACCCCCCCCCCCCGCCCAATTTGAGTGTTGCAGTTCAATACAGTACAGTCCAATTCATTGGTTTTAACCAGTACAGGAATCAATAAAATAATTTCTCGCAAAATTTGACTCGATAGCATGCATCCACCTGTGCTATAAAAGCCCATAGCATGTAAAATGTCAGCCATATCATTTCTGGCCATTTACAATGGCATATCATGGTTATAAAAATGCCATCATGGACATGTAGTGAGTGCACCAGCAGCTCATACCATGGGCAGATTGTGCTGTCAAACAGTGTCTTACATTGATTCCACACCCACTCTGCCATTTAGATCTCTCAGCTTCTGTTTATATGCTCCCTTGCCAATTCCAGTTGAATTATGTGCTGTATTCTTCTCCAAATGTGTTATCGGCCAGGCCAAACCTACTCCCCCCGCACCGAAACGTATCAAGGAGATAGCTTAGGCCCCAATGTTTATCTTATTTAAAAGCAAGTATAAGGAACTGTGCTCCAGATGTGATTAGCTTTGTCACAGTGCTAGGTTTTGAGCTAAAACACCCTTCTATTCTTTCACCCTAGTTAAAACTCAAACAATAAAACAGGGCGTTTTTAACTCTAATTAAATTATTAACAGAATAATGCATTATTTAACTACTACTCATCCACTCTTCCATATAGTAGCATCCCATAAGAAGCCCCTTGGCAAAGGCAAATTCAGCAAATTTGATTTGTTTAGCTACTATCGCCTGCAGTCCAGGAGAAGGCACACCAACTGAATGAATCTATCGGCAGAAAGAAATAAGAGATCTCAGAGATAATAGGGACTGCAGATGCTGGAGAATCTGAGATTACAAGGTGTAGAGCTGGATGAACATAGCAGGACAAGCAGCATCATAGAAGCAGGAAGGCTGATTTTTCCGGCCTAGACCCTGATGGGTCAAATGTGTACTGAAATGTCTGCCGATATTTGTGAAAGAAGGAATTGAGATTAATTATACATCATCTGTGTGAGTTCATGAGGATATTTTAAGAAAGTCTGCTGCCAATTAAATGCTTTTAATGTGGTCGCTGTTGTAACATAAGAAACATTGCAGCCAATTTGCAAATAGCAAGGTTGCACAATGAGATAGTGACCAGATCATCTGATTCAATTATGTTAAATTCAGAATAAATGTTAACACATATGGAAGAACATTCCTTCTGTGTTTCAAACAAACATCTTTAATATCCACCTGAAAGCAGATACACGATTCGTTTAAAGTCTCATTGGAGAGATAGCAACTCTAATAGTTCCATCGCTCTCTCTATGTGCACTGAAATGTGTACAGGTGCACTTCAGTTCTGGCATGAGTGTTTAAACCAACAATCTGGTGTTATCATCCATGCTGACACTAGCTAAAAAGTTTCCCCGTTTCAGTGGAGGATAAATGCACTACTTAGCACCATCATTGTAGTGTCGAGTCACACAAAGCAGAGATCCCATTAGATTAGATTAGATTCCCTACAGTGTGGAAACAGGCCCTTCGGCCCAACAAGTCCACAACGCCCTTTGAAGCATCCCATCCAGGCCCATCCCCCCATAACCCTGAACACCACGGGCAATTTAGCATGGCCAATCCACCTACCCTGCACATCTTTGGACTGTGGGAGGAAACCGGAGCACCCGGAGGAAACCCACGCAGACACGGGGAGAATGTGCAAACTCCACACAGTCGCCTGAGGCGGAAATCGAACCCGGGTCCTTGGCGCTGTGAGGCTGCAGTGCTAATTCTCATATGCTAGTTTATCTAAGTTAGGACAACATTTGTAAAATCCTCCAGGTTGAAGGAAGAAAATACATTTGCAGTTTTCAACTCCGAATTATAATGCAGTGATCCTTGCTGGAATGTGCATGACTGGATTTCTGGAAAAGATGAGATTGAACTCATGTATTGACCTCTCCAGGCAATTAGTCTGGAGCTTGCATTGTCCAGAATGACACATGGACTATGGTAACTGGAGAGCTGCCACAAATTGTGCAACAAAACTCCAAAAGAAAGTCAATGGCTTCAGCAAGCCAAAATGAGAGGAAAGGAAAAGGTCATTATGACTACTCAGTCCTCACATTTTAGAATGCGTTGCCTGAATATTATAAAGTAATGCAGTACCCAAGAAACTGTGTAAGTGAAAAGAGCAGAAACGCAATGAGATTCCGACAACGTGGTCATAATTTGGGATGAACACAGATCTGTGGGGTTTATATCTCATCATTTTCTTCTTAGTTCCTTGTCATTGAGAATGAATTACTTCCATTTTGATTCAATGTCCTCTCAGATGTCTGACAAGGATAACCAAGGATTTTGTGAAGCGATATATCTCCAGTGCTTTCAGGTGCCTGGTGTAAGGTTACTCCTACTCCTGTTTGTATACTCTCACATGTTTTCCAAGTCTCTGAAGCACATAGGCACATGGGAACGATTGTTTCCTCATAAACCAGTCTCAGCTTTGAGATCCTGGGCCTCAAATATTCTTTTCCTAACTCTACACCTACACTTTTCCCAACATCTAACCATTTTCTTAATTGACAGGGGTGTGTCGGAGTTGCTTTGTGGGATCTGATTGAAAGAGAACTTTAGTTTTCAGCTCATTAAGTGAAAGGCCCATTTTCATATAAGCTTTGAAGAAGGAGTTGATAATGATCTGGGGCTCATTTTCTGAGTGAGCAGACACAGAACCACAGAATTATTATGACATCAAAGGAGATCATCGATCCATGACGCCTGCACCATCTCTTCAAAGGAGTATCCTTACTCCTACTTTCTCGCCATATCCTTGCACACTATTTGTGTCAGAGTATTCTTTCAATGCCTTCCTGAATGCCTCCACCACATTTCCATATCCTAACTACTCGCTGTTTGAAAAAGATTGTTTATCACATATCATCTACTTTTGCACATCACTTTAAATCTGTGTCAAATCCTGCTTTTACAGGTGGGAACAGCTTCTCCCTCTTTACTCTGTCCAGCACTCCCCATGATTTTGAAAACCTCTATTAAATATCCTCTCAGCCCCCTTCTCTCCCAAGAGAACGGTCCCAACTTCTTCAAATGATCCACATAACTGAAGTTTCTCACCCTTGAAGACATTCTTAGAATGGCTTTGGCACTCTTTCTTATGCACTCACTGCTCTCCCATAATGTAGTACCTACAACTGTACACAATACTCAAGTGGCAGTCTAACTAGTGCCTTATACAGGTAACATCACCTCACTGCCTTTGTACTCTATATCCCTATTAACAAAGTAGAGGACACTGTCTTATTAACTGCTGCCTCCACCTGTCCTACCACATTCAATGGTCTGTACACATGTAAATCCTTGTCGCCTGCCCCAACACACCTTTCGAATAGACAGCATTTTGTACTTTCTTTCAATGTTCTTCCTAACAAAGTGCATCACCTTACACGTCTCTGCCTTGAACTTCAACTGTCGCCTATCCACCAACTTGTCAATGTCCTTTTGAGTTCTACACATTCCTCACAGTTAAAATTCTTCCAAGTGTAGTGCCATCTGCAAGCAGTGAAACTGTCCTCTGCGTTATGCCAGGAAAAGAAATGACCCAATGCTGACCCCTAGGGAACTCCAATACAAACCTTTCTCCAACATGAAAGTATCCATTGACAAGTACTTTCTGATTCTTATCACTCAACCAATTTTGTACCAACATTGCTACCCCTTTTAAAGCCTGACTTATAAAATTTCCCATAAAAATGTTGTGTTGCACTGTATCAAACACCTTCTGGACATCCATATATACCACATCAACAGCAATACCCACATCAAGCCTTATCTCTTCAAAACTCCAGCAATTTAGTTAAACACAGTTTCACCTTTGGAAATCCAGGTTGACACTTCCCAATCAGCCCCCCCTTTTCTAAGTGATGACTAATTTTAATGTGAATAATTGTTTCTAGATGCTTCTCCCTTCATTGGAGTTAAACTAACTGATCTATAATTGCTGGGATTATCTTGACAATCTTTCTTGAACAAATCCATAATGCTTGCAATTCTCCAGTCTTTTAGCACCAAAGTTCAGGAAGGCTGAAAATTATGGTCCACATAACCATAATTTTCTCCCTTTACTTCCTTCAAAATCCTTTGACTTACGTCAACTGGTTCTGGTGCTTTGTTAACTTTAAATACCACCAATCCATGCAAGACATCTTCTTTATTAGTGCTGAACCAATCCAGTAATAAAGCTTCCATATCTGGACCATAGCCTGGACAGCGTTCTCCTTCATAAAGATATAGGCAATGTATTCTGTAAACACCTCTACCATGGTTGCTGCCTCCAAGTGTACATTCACTTTTGAGTTTCTATTTGGCCTTACTCCTCCTTTAGACACTCTTTCACTATTTATACGCCTTTAGAAAATTTTAGGATTCTGCTTTATGTTAGTTGGTAGTCTTTACTCATAATTTGTAATTGCTTCTCTTATTTGTTATTTTCACGTCCCCCCCCCCTCCCCATCTAAGTGTTTGGTATTCCTTTTGGTTCTCAATTGCATTTTTTGCCTTACATCTGTCACAAGAACACCTTAATTCTTATTTCCTTTGTCATGCAGGGACATCTGTCACAAGCACACCTTAATTCTTATTTCCTTTGTCATGCAGGGAACTCTGAATTGTCCTAGGTTTCCCATTTGAAGGAATATACCTTAACTGTACCCAAACTATCTGTTCTTTCCTGCGCATCTCTAGTTGAAGTCAATCCTGTTCTAACCCCATTGAAGTCAGCTTTCTGCAAATTCAGTTCATACCACCATTTTGTGATACAATGATCACTGGCACCTAAGTGATCCCGTTAACACTTGATCGATTTGGCCCACTATATTTCCAAAGATCGGGTCCAACAATGCATCCTCTGCATCCACTACCAATCTCCCACACTATATTTGGGTAATGAAGTCCCTCATTATAACTACTCTACAAGTAATCTGTAATTTCTGTGCAGATTTACTCCTCTACACCCTTTCTACTAGTTGGTGGGCTACAGGCTACATCGAACAATGTCATTATATCTTTTTTTTTATTCCTTAGCTCTTGCTAAATTTACTGTTCTTGAACCCTCTGAAACATCCCCTTTTTCCAGCACTGAAATATTTTCCTTAACCAAATGCTACTACTCTTCCTCCTTTCCATGTTTTTACTTTTCCTGAAAATCTCATACTTTGAATATTTAACATGCAGTCTTGCCCTTCTTTGAGAGAAGTCTCTGTTATTGCTACAACATCATGTTTCCACATGGCAATCTGCATTTGTAACTCACCAATAATACTTAATATATTCCGTGAACTTAACTCTGTTTTAGAACTGCATTTCTTTGTCTCACCATCTGATTTCACTTATTAACTTGCTTTTGTCTTTGTTGGTGCCAGCTGTGTTCCCATGCATTTTGTAAACCCTGGTATTGTCCTTGACTATTCTCTCTTAGTTCCCACACCCCTGCCAAGTTGGATTAAAGCCTTCCCGACAGCACTAACAAAAAATCGTCACGAACGACTCAGTCCCAGCTACCCTTCTGGCTTGTACAGATGCCATCTTCACCAGGGCTAGTCCATGTGGCCCAGGAATCTAAAGTCCTTTCTCCTGCACCATCTTTCCAGCCACACATTCATCGACTTTGCCACCTGTTCTCAATTGCATGTGGCATATGGAGTGTTCTGGAAATTGCAACACTTAAGGTACTACTTGCTAAATTTCGACTAAGTGTGCACAAGAATAATTTACACCACAAATCCTATCTTAGTGAAAATTGAGATAATCAACTCTCTTCTCCCTTTTCCTTGCTATAAGACTGCACCTAAAAGCTTACATTATTGACTGTTTGAAACAAGCCCATCATGTGCCAGTTAAAGGCCACAGACTTCCCATTGTATGAAGGAATATAAGCAGTTTATTAATTACTGAGGCAGTACTGTTACAAACAAAATAAGAGGAATGCACTGTCTTTCATAGTCTTTCTACTCATAGAAAGATAGAGACATACAGCATGGAAACAAACATTTGAGGCCAACTAGTCCACGCCAACCATGTTCCCAAACCAAATTATTCCCACTTGTCTGTGTTTGTCCTATATCCCTCCAAGCCTTTCCTATTCGTGTACTTATCCAAATGCCTTTTAAATGTTGTTATTGTACCTGCATCCACCACTTCCTCTGGCCGTCCATTCCACGCACAAACCAAACTCTAAAAAAAGTTGCCCCCTCATGTCCTTTATAAAATTGTGTCGTCTCCCCTTAAAAATACGCCCCATAGTTTTGAACTCCCTCCAAGGGAAAAGAACCTTGCTATTCACCTCATCTACGACCCTAATGATTTTATGAACCTCTTTAAGGTCACCCTTCAACCTCCTAAGCTCCAGTAAAAAAAAGTCCCAGCCTGATTTTATAACTCAAACCTTCCATTCTGGGCAAAATGCTTGTAAATATTTTCTGAAACCTCTCCAATTTAATGATATTCTTCTGATAGCAAGGCAACCAAAACTGTACACAGTACTCCAGAAGAGGTGTCACCAATGTCCTGTATAACCTCAACATGACATCCCAACTCCAATAGTCAAAAGTTCTGGGCAATGGAGGCAAGAATGTTAAATGCCTTCTTAACACACCTGTCTACCTGTGAAGTAAGTTTCAAAGAATTGTACTTGAATGCCCAGGTCTCTTTGTTCTACAACACTACCCAGGCTCCTATCATTAATTGTTTGCTTTACCCTTGTTTGTTTTACCAAAATGCAATATCTTGCATTTATTGAAATTAAACTCCACCTGCCACTCGTCAGTCCATTGGACCAATTTATCAAGATCTCTTTGTAATCTTAAATATTGTGAGGAAGGGGAGGTTGACTCCTCTTGATAATTAAAATTGAAACACAAGAGCCCAATCTACTCCAATGGGAATAGAGGTCCCCTTCTTATAATTTAACCCAAAACACCCTGAAAGGTTTACCTCACCTCACCTAATGTGTTAAACTGTTATGGAGAAGGGGAGATTAAGTGAAATAAAATCCCTGATATTCACTTTAGAATTTCCTGCGGTTGCAGGGGAAGGTGCCAGGTGTGGTGGGGTTGGAAGGCAGTGTGGAGCGAACAAGGGAGTCATGGAGAGAGAGTGGTCTCTCCGGAAAGCAGACAGGGGTGGGGATGGAAAAATGTCTTGGGTGGTGGGGTCGGATTGTAGATGGCGGAAGTGTCAGAGGATGATGCGTTGTATCCGGAGGTTGGTAGGGTGGTGTGTGAGAACGAGGGGGATCCTCTTTGGGCAGTTGCGGCGGGGGCGGGGTGTGAGGGATGTGTTGCGGGAAATGCGGGAGACGTGGTCAAGGGCGTTCTCGATCACTGTGGGGGGAAAGTTGCGGTCCTTAAAGAACTTGGACATCTGGGATGTGCGGGAGTGGAATGTCTTATCATGGGAGCAGATGCGGCGGAGGCGGAGGAATTGGGAATAGGGGATGGAACTTTTGCAGGAGGGTGGGTGGGAGGAGGTGTATTCTAGGTAGCTGTGGGAGTCGGTGGGCTTGAAATGGACATCAGTTACAAGCTGGTTGCCTGAGATGGAGACTGAGAGGTCCAGGAAGGTGAGGGATGTGCTGGAGATGGCCCAGGTGAACTGAAGGTTGGGGTGGAAGGTGTTGGTGAAGTGGATGAACTGTTCGAGCTCCTCTGGGGAGCAAGAGGCGGCGCCGATGCACCGGAGGAAAAGGTGGGGTTTGGGGCCTGTGTAGGTGCGGAAGAGGGACTGTTCCACGTAACCTACAAAGAGGCAGGCATAGCTGGGGCCCATGCGGGTGCCCATGGCCACCCCCTTAGTCTGTAGGAAGTGGGAGGAGTCAAAAGAGAAGTTGTTGAGGGTGAGGACGAGTTCGGCTAGGCGGATGAGGGTGTCGGTGGAGGGGGAATGGTCGGGCCTGCGGGACAGGAAGAAGCGGAGGGCTTGAGGCCATCTGCATGCGGAAGGCAGGTGTATAGGGATCCGGACGTCCATGGTGAAGATGAGGTGTTGGGGGCCAGGGAATTGGAAGTCCTGGAGGAGATGGAGGGAGTGGGTGGTGTCACGGACGTAGGTAGGGAGTTCCTGGACCAAAGGGGAGAAAATGGAGTCCAGATAGGTGGAGATGAGTTCGGTGGGGCATCCAGATAGGTGGAGAACCGACACTTCCGCCATGTACAATCCAACCCCACCACCCAAGACATTTTTCCATCCCCACCCCTGTCTGCTTTCCGGAGAGACCACTCTCTCCGTGACTCCCTTGTTCTTTCCACACTGCCCTCCAACCCCACCACACCCGGCACCTTCCCCTGCAACCGCAGGAAATGCTACACTTGCCCCTACACCTCCTCCCTCACCCCTATCCCAGGCCCCAAGATGACATTCCACATTAAGCAGAGGTTCACCTGCACATCTGCCAATGTGGTATACTGCATCCACTGTACCCGGTGTGGCATCCTCTACATTGGGGAAACCAAGCGGAGGCTTGGGGACCACTTTGCAGAACACCTCCGCTCAGTTTGCAACAAACAACTGCATCTCCCAGTCGCAAACCATTTCCACTCCCCCTCCCATTCTTTATATGACATGTCCATCATGGGCCTCCTGCACTGCCACAATGATGCCACCCGAAGGTTGCAGGAACAGCAACTCATATTCCGCCTGGGAACCCTGCAGCCTAATGGTATCAATGTGGACTTCACCAGTTTCAAAATCTCCCCTTCCCCCACCACATCCCTAAACCAGCCCAGCTCTTCCCCTCCACCCACTGCATCGCAAAACCAGTCCAACCTGTCTCTGCCTCCCTAACCTGTTCTTCCTCTCACCCATCCCTTCCTCACACCCTAAGCTGCACCCCCATCTACCTACTAACCTCATCCCACCTCCTTGACCTGTCCGTCTTCCCTGGACTGACCTACCCCCTCCCTACCTCCCCACCTATACCCTCTCCACCTAGCTTCTTTTCTCTCCATCTTCGGTCCGCCTCCCCCTCTCTCCCTATTTATTCCAGAACCCTCACCCCATCCCCCTCTCTGATGAAGGGTCTAGGCCCGAAACGTCAGCTTTTGTGCTCCTGAGATGCTGCTTGGCCTGCTGTGTTCATCCAGCCTCACATTTTATTACCTTGGATTCTCCAGCATCTGCAGTTCCCACTATCTTTGATACTCATTTCTTCTGCTGTTCTCAAATCATAAATGCATTTCATCCACTTATCAGACTGTCAAGGATGTTTTCTCTGTGAAGTCTTCCAGGAGGACTCTTAGCTAGAAGTGTCATGGCACCATTTATGAATAGATGGTGTTTTCTTACAGACCTTCGCAATTTCTTGTGAGAGCTAGATACTTATTTCTCAGATAGTGGTTCATTCTCACACCAATTTTCAAAAACGCTCTCCTGAGGTACTTTGGGTGACATATCAATTTTCGTACCATAGGATTGGTCTAAGGTTGTCTAAACCATCATTTTTGAATTCGATTGACTTTCAGTCACTAAGGGTTTGGGTTAAATTAATTCCAGCTAGTTGCCAGAATATCAAAACAAGCCTAAGGTTTCCAGTCATATAACAATTGATACATATTTCAACTTCAGAACTGTCTTTCAGCTGTTTAGACACATTTTCTGTATAAATCTCTAATCTTAGAAAAGCACTTTACTCTTCAAGGAGCCACATACTCTTCTCCTTTATTTTTTTTCAAACAAATTCTAGCTTCCTACCTTCCAATTCACAATTACTCTACCCAACTACATAATACCTCCCACCTAAAGGAAAAAAATCAATCATTATGAAAAGATGGCTTCACTTTTTAAAATCTTAACACCATCATCACAGGATACATTTGTCAGTAATCTAAAGTTACACTTTTTTTTTACTAATTCTGCATACATATTAAACATTAGAATGTACCTATTTTATCTTATCTAAACATTTTCGTTAAAACCCATGATAACACATCCTCAACAACATTTTTATGACCCACAGCATGTACAAACTGTAAATTAAAAGCTTGAAATATAAGACTCCAATGAAATAGTCTCATACTCTTGTCCTTAAAGCTTTACAAAAAGATGAAATGGTTGTGGTCTGTATACATAGTCATCTTTGAAACACTGTTCGTAACATAAACATTAAAATGTCATTAGGCTGGTACCAAACATAATAAATCTTACTCAGTGGTGGAATATTTTCTCTGGTGGGTATTGAGTTTCCTTGAAAAATAACCAGTTGGCCTTTCAATCCTGCCAGCATCCTCCTGCATCAAACCCTACATCATTGGCGTCGATAGTGACTTTACAGTGTTTCAATAACTTTGGCATGGCTAAAACTAGTGCAGTGGCTAACACAGCTTTTAAATTCTCAAATGCCTCCTGATTTGGTTCTGTCCACCGAAATTTTATATTCTCCTTTCACAAATCTGTCAGCAGTGCCACCACGCTACTAAAGTTTGGTGCAAACTTGTGGTAGAATCCATTCAGTCCCAAAAATTAAAGCATCTCTTTCTTCGAAGATGATCTTGGAAATGTCTCAGTAGCCTTTGCCTTCACATTCCTTGGGGTCATCCTTCCATGTCCAATGTTACATCCTAAGAATGTCACTTCTGCCTTTGCGAATTCAGTTTTTGCTAAATTTATAACCAGTTTTGCCTCCCATCATCTTTCAAAGAGAAACTGCCAAATGCACAATGTGGTTTTTCCATGAATGGCTGAAGATCACTAATTCATCTATATAGACAGAGCAATCAGTCAACCTGACCATAACTCTGTTTATAAGTTTTTAAAATGTGATTGGTTCAGTCTTCATTTCAAGAACATTACTTTAAATTGATACAGCCCACATGGGATTACAAATGCAGAAACGTCTTTGGCTGTCTCTGACAAAGGTACTTATCAGTAACCACAAAGTAAGTCCAACTTTGTGATATGAGTGGCTTGTCCAATTTTTTTCTACACAGTCCTCCAGCCTTGGAATTGGGTATGAGTCTGATTTAGTTACACCATTACCTTCCGATAATCCACTCAGAAACATTGAGCACCATGAGGTTTGGGAACTAACATGATCCTCAAACTCCGTTCACTTTGACTCAGCTCGATGATGCTTTCTTGGAGCATCGCTTCCACTTCCTCCTGTACCTGTGTGGCTTTGAAAGGATTAAGCCTGTAAGGATGCTGTTTTATCAGAACAGCATATCCTACTTCAGCTTCATGCACGATAATATTAGTCCTTCCCATTCTATTCCTACATATGTCCTCATAGTGCTGCAATGAGCCTTTCAATTCAGTTCTTCATTCCTGAGACAGATAACTCATTATCCTATACCATTCTCTAAGGACTTCCCCATTAATTAACTTGTTTTGAGGCACATCAAAATCCAAATCAGCTGGATTTACTTCCTCAGGCTGAGGAGTACTACCTAATAACTGTTTCTCCAGTTCCCTGTCCCTGTCATAGTAAGGTTTCAGCATACTCACATGACATACCCGATAAAATTTTTCTCCTATCTGGCATCTTTACCAAATAATTCACCTGACTTAACTTCTTCTCAATCTGATAATGACTATTCAACCTTGCTTTGACGGGGTCGCCTGCCACTGGTAACAGCATCAATACTAAATCCCCACAGGCAAATGTACGAATGTTAGAATATGTATGTGTTTGTTGCATCATTATATGCTGTGCCACCTCTAGACTTTGTCTCGCTAATTCACCTATTATTGCACCTCAATTACATAATCCAACTGTGAGATCTCTGACATAGGACCTTTCAACATTTTCTTAATTAATTTTAAAGGCATCTCTTACTTTGTGTCAGAATATCAACTCAAATGGAGTAAATTGAGTCAATTCATTTGGAGCATCTCTAATGGCAAACAACATAAATGGATACCTTTATCCCAATCATTTGGGTAATCCTGGCCATAAGTCCTCAATATGGTTTTTGGAGTTTGATGCCACTTTTCCAAAGCTCCCTGGGATTCATGATAGTACGCACTTGATTTAAAGTGCTAAGTGCTTAAATTATCCATGAATTCCTTAAATAGTTTGGTAGTAAAATTGGAGCCTCAACCTCACGAAATCTCCCTGGGTAGTCCATAATGGGTAAAGAAAGCAAGCAACTCCTCCCCAACCTTTTTTGCCTTAATATTCCTTAATAGAATTGCCTCCAGAAACCTGGTAGACACATCTACAATGGTTAGCAAATACTGGTCCCACTTTTGCTTTGGGTGGGGGGACCTACACAGTCAATCATAACCCACATGAAATGTTCTTCAAATGCAGGAATTGGCAAAGTTACTGGTTTTATTACTGCCTGTGGCTTTCCTACCATTTGACATGTATGACAGGTACGGAAAAATTCACCCACATCCTTATGCAAACCAAGCCAATAGAACTGCTTTCATATCTTAGCTTGAGTCTTCTTCACTCCTAGATGATCCTCTACCAGTAATTCATGTGCTACCTGAAATACTTCCTGTCTGTATTCTACTGGTAACACAATCTGGGGAACTTCTGCCCATTTCTTCTCTGCAGTAACCAGCTGAGGTCTTTATTTTCACCTGAGGCTTCTATCCTTGAGATAATAACTTTCAGGACTACATTCTGATTCCTTTTCTGAGTAGGCTTTATGATATAAATCTTTTATTTTCTCATCTTTTTGTTGTAACTTCAGAACTAAACATCTCTGCCTGATCCTCTACCTGTTCAAATTTTTCTTCTACTCTTTAATTAAACAAAGAGTCTGGTAACTGGACCTCAACGTCTTCCTCTCTCTCTTTGGTTTTTCCTTCTTATTTTAACCCACAACTGTGGGATCTTGTTACCACACAGTCCAGGAAAATTCCAGGGTATTTTCCTTTTAATTCCCTAGTTCCCTGGTTTTCTTTCAGCTCCTCGACAATAATGGGTGTCACTCCCACCTTTGTTCCTGCCAGATCGTTTCCAAGAACAAACTGCATTCCTGGAATAGACACTCTTACAAACACTCCCACTGTCATTTCCCCAGTCTTGATTGGGCTTTCCAACCTGATCTTGCACAAGGGAACACTAAGTCTCTGACCGTCTATTCCACAGATTACCGCTATCTCGAGTAACATTTCAGAATGAGTGCAAATACTTTCATCTCTTACTGTTGGAGACTGACCAGCTGCCATATCTCTCAATGTTGTAAATTCCTTACCTTCTCTCCTGTTCTTACTGAGTAAACCCTACCCAAAGAGGTGAGGTCTTTGTAGAGATTGAGCACCATCTCAACATCAAACCCATGACTGAGCTGCGCCCAGTCATGCAGCTCCTCCTCTCCATTTGGGATTTCCTTCACTACCTCAACCAGTCCTACTGGTTTAGCTTCTTTCACCACATCCTTTACCCCAGTGCCTCTCTTAAATTACCGATACTGTGACTTTATGTGTCCCACTCCATTACATTGAAAACACCTGAGGTCTTTCACCTCCTTTTCACCCTCTTGGGTTTCTTTTATTCAGAACCTAAATTTTGATTTTTGCACTAATGTGTATTCATCCACCATTTCAGCAGCTCTTCTCGTTGTTTGAACTTTCTAATCCTCACCATGAGCTCTTATCATTTCTGGAAGTGGGTTTTTGAACTCCCCCAGCAGAATAGTCTTAGATCCTCAACTGTCTTTTCTATTTTTAATGCTCTCACCCATCTTTCGAAGTTGCGATGTTTAACTCTTTCAAATTTAACATAAGTTTGACCTAGTTCCGTCCTTATATTTCTGAACCATTGCCTATATGCTCTGGCACCAATTTGAAGGCACTCAAAATAGCCTGTTTCACTCCTCCACAGTCTCCTGACACT
Source organism: Stegostoma tigrinum (assembly GCF_030684315.1). Lineage (NCBI taxonomy): Eukaryota > Metazoa > Chordata > Chondrichthyes > Orectolobiformes > Stegostomatidae > Stegostoma > Stegostoma tigrinum. Next base: position 38,485,750 of record NC_081357.1, read on the forward strand.
TCACCTGGCAGTGCTGCATATATCTCACTAGCCCTGCCTGCCAACTTAGTCTGAATTAACATCAGCTACACAGTCGCTGGAAATTAATTTGTCCAGCAAATTTCTTAAAGGAAATTAAAAAAAAGGCTTCTACATCTTTTTCATTGGATTTTGGTAATGTTTGGACATATTTGTAAATATTCCCACCAGGCTGCTGTCTATGGTGAGTTGGCTCATCCTCACTTCGATCTTTACTTTTCCTTCTGCCATTTGCAGTCTTTTTGCTTCCAGTTCCAGCTTCATCTTTTCTAACGCGAACATTATTTCTTTTCACTTTTCCTCTGCTTGTAATCGTAATTCAAACTGTTTCAAATCCCTTTCATTCTCCAACTCCAGTTGTATTATTTGTAATTTAGTTTGTCTAGCTACCCTGAACTTTCTTGTTTCTCTAGTTTACACAAATGCTTGACTAACTCCTTTAGCATTTTGGCTTTCCTCTTGTCCGTAGTAAAGCCTAATTCTAGCCTGTTTGCTAAGTCTAAAAGTATATCCTTCCTCTGTTTTTCTAAACGTTCTTGGCAAATTTGGGAGGCATCTTCAAATCCCAGAATATCTTTAGCAAGTTAAAGAGCCATTTCACTCACTTTTGAGTTAATCAACCGCAAGTAAGCAAAATTAAACAGATTTTTCTCACCTCAGTTTTATATAAAGATCTAGGACACAAATCCCCAAGTTTGTTTAAATCTATCCAAATCCATTCAGACCTCTTCAGATCCCTTACACAAACAGGCTCAATCATGGGCTTGACCCACCAAACTGTTATGAAGTGGAGGGCGAGCCTCTTTGCTAATTAAAATTGAGACACACACTCCCATTCTGTTCCAGTGGGAGTAAAAGCCCCCTTCTAATTATTAAACCTGAAACACCCAGAGAAGCTCGCCTTATCTCACCTAATCTGTTAAACTGTCATGGAGAAGGGGAGATTGAATGAAAGAAAATCCCTGAGATGCACTTCATGAGTAACAAGTAACAGTTTATTTATTTAACAGAGAACAAGTTAACAAAATTACTCACAAACCAAACAATTCCCCCTTAACTGCTAACTATTCCCTAACTAAGCCAAATTCTACAGGTATGCCGTTCCAATAAACCCAAGTCCCACTTATATAACCCCAAGTAACAAGAAAACAAATTAAAATTTAGTCCCTCAAACTCTACACTCCTTTCTTCAGCTGTTCTCAAGTCATAAATATCTTTTTTTCTGCTGATCAGGCTGTCAAGGAAGTTTTCTCTATGACGTCTTCCATGAGGAACCTTAGCTAGAAGTGCTGTGGTACCTTTTGTGGGTAAGATGGTGCCTTCTGAGAGACCATCACAATTTCTTGAGAGAGCTAGATGCTTATCTCTCAGATGGTGTTCTGCTCTCACACTAATTTTCAAAAGCCCTTTCCAGAAACACCTTGGATGACAATACCAATTTTCTTACAATATCATTGGTCTGAGGTTATTAAAATCCTTAGATTTAAATTCAACTGGCTTTCAATCGCTAAGCGCTTGGTTTAAAGTAATTGACTGATTCCAGCTAGTTGCCAAAAAACATCAAAACAAGCCTAAAGTTTCCAATCACACAGCCAATTGATGCATGTTTCAATTTCAGTACTGTCTGTAACCCTTCAGCTGCTCAGATACACATTCTGTATAAATCTCTACTCCGCAAGGAGCCATGCACACTTTTCTCATCACTTTTTTTCAAACAAATTCTACTCTCCTACCTTCTAATTCACGATTACTCTATAAAACTTTGTAACAATCTTCTTCACTGACCACTATACCATCAATTTTGGTGTCATTCATGAACTTACTAAACCATGTCCCCTAAATTCTCATCCAAATGACAAACATAAATGGACCCAGTAATCATTTCTGTGGAACTCCACTTGTCACAGGCCCCCAGTACAAAAAACAATTATATGAACATAAGACATAGAAACAGAAATTAGGCCATTCACCCCATCAAGTCTGCTCCACCATTCAATCATGGCTGATAAGTTTCTCAACCCCATTCTCCCATTTTCTCCCTGTAATCTTGGTCCTCTTTGACAAGCAAGAACCTATCTATCTCTGTCTTGAATATATTCAATGACCTGGTCTCCACAGCCTGCTGTGGCAGTGAATTCCATAGGTTCACCACTCTTTGGCTGAAGAAGTTTCTCCTTATCGCCGAGCTCTAAGGCTGTGCCCTTGGTCCTAGTCTCTCCTACCAATGGAAGGACATGCTAGCCCAGGAGCATGTCCAGCGGAGATTCACACGGATGATCCCTGAAATGGTAGATTTAACATATGATGAACGGCTAAGGATCCCGGGATTGCACTCATTAGAGTTTAGAAGGTTGAGGGGAGATCTAATAGAAACTTACAAGATAATGTATGGTTTAGAAGGGGTGGACGCTAGGAAATTGTTTCCATTAGGCGGGGAGACTAGGACCTGTGGGCACAGCCTTAAAATTAGAGGGGGTAAATTTAAAACTGAAATGAGATGACATTTCTTCAGCCAGAGAGTGGTGGGCTTGTGGGATTCATTGCCATGGATTGCTGTGGAGGCCGGGACGTTGGATGCCTTCAAGGCAGAGATCGACAAATTCTTGATCTCAGAAGGAGTCAAGGGCTACGGGGAGAGTGCAGGGACGTGGAATTGAAATGTCCATCAGCCATGATTTAAATGGCGGAGTGAACTTGATGGGCCGAATTATCTCTAGAAAATAGACCATGCTTTTATTCTTCTTAGCAAAGTGCATGACCTCACACTTTTCTACATTGTGCTCCATCTGCCTCTTCTTTGTCCACTCTTCTAACCTGTCCAAATCCTTCTACAGCCTCCCCACCTCTTCAATACTACCTGTCCCTCTACCTATCTTTGTATTGTCTATAAACTTAGCCAGAATGCCCACAGTTCCTTCATCTAGACCGAGAATAAAAAGCTTCATCAATCAAAATTCTTTTATAAACTGAAATTTTTGATTTGGTGTAAAACAAAAATTACTCAATGAAGATGTAAAATACTTAACATGCTCCATTTGCAATATAAAACTGTAAATGTTTGCCTTGCTAAATAACCCAAATCACATGCACAAACAGGTAAAGGAAAAAGATAGATTCCTGTCTGCAAATTCATATTCCGCTTGGGAACCCAGCAGCCCAATGGCATCAATGTGGACTACACCAGCTTCAAAATCTCCCCTTCCCCCACCCGCATCCCAAAACCAGCCCAGCTCGTCCCGTCCCCCCACTGCATCCCAAAACCAGCCCAGCTCGTCCCGTCCCCCCACTGCATCCCAAAACCAGCCCAGCTCGTCCCGTCCCCCCACTGCATCCCAAAACCAGCCCAGCTCGTCCCGTCCCCCCACTGCATCCCAAAACCAGCCCAGCTCGTCCCGTCCCCCCACTGCATCCCAAAACCAGCCCAGCTCGTCCCGTCCCCCCACTGCATCCCAAAACCAGCCCAGCTCGTCCCGTCCCCCCACTGCATCCCAAAACCAGCCCAGCTCGTCCCCTCCCCCCACTGCATCCCAAAACCAGCCCAGCTAGTCCCCTCCCCCACTGCATCCCAAAACCAGCCCAGCTCGTCCCCTCCCCCAATTGCATACCAAAATGAGCCCAGCTTGTCCCCGCCTCCTTAACCTGTTCTTCCTCTCACCTATCCCCTTCTCCCACCTCAAGCCGCACCTCCATTTCCTACCTACCACCCTCATCCCGCCTTGACCTGTCCGTCCTCCCCGGACTGACCTATCCCCTTCCTACTTCCCCACCTGTACTCTCCTCTCCTTGACCTGCTGCATTCATCCAGCTTCACACTTTGTTATCTCGGATTCTCCAGCATCTACAGTTCCCATTATTTCTGTCAAAGATGTTTTAAAAATAAACATATTTTTGGCCTTAAGCTTTCACTTTTGAAGATAAAAAGGGTATGGTTTGAGGTGTTCAGATTGCTGTTAATCTCATATTCTGGCTGAGTAATACAGATACCATTGAAGTCCTGGAGTTGTCATTGGAAACCTTTTGCAGATGTAGTCATTCAGGAAATATCATAAAATTCTTAGAGGCTTCTTGTTTGAGAGTAGCTGCACCTTGCATTCAAGTGCTACATTGGACCCACAACAAGAGTTTACATCCAGAAATGGGAGATTTGAGCGAGGAAGCTGATATAACACTACTAAAGAAGGGACCTGACCTGAAAAGTTAACTTTCCGGCTCCTCTGATACAGCCTGGCCTGCTGTGTTCCTCCAGCCCCACACCATTTTATCTCTGACTCCAGCATCAGCAGTTCCTTCTATCTCTGAGCTAGGAAGCTTCTTTTCCTCAGCTAGTTCCTTTTTAAGGAATCTTTCAGCAGAACTAGCTCTCTCTCCTAGTTAAATGCTTTCCCTGAAGTAAATTCAAGCAAACAAGACTTGCAATTATTTGGAACCATGTGATTTCCATAAAATGACTTGTAAGTAAAAGTTCCAATATATCTGACTTCTAAAATGAAAATCCAGATACCTTTGTAATCCTTAAAAGCCAAGCGAACAAAAACAGCTAAATATAAAGCCTTCATAACAGTGCAACAGATTTACAACTGATTTCAGCATTTAGGGAAATGGCTTAAAGTGTAACATTTTGACCCCCACTGTTTCATCTCAGTTCCCTTAAAAAGTGCCTGTATGAATACATTTGCTTTCACTTGTTGTTACATTAGTAACAGAACAAACTTTGTAAATGCCGTTACAGGCAGGGTTAAATCATAGTAGGTTTTAAATATAGGTTGAGTGCTAAATCAGGTTGGCAGCAAAAGAAAAAAAGTCATGTATTTAAATAACACCTCTTGTGTTTATGTGACCCTTCAAAATGTTTTACAGCCAAGAGAGCTTTTGTGAAACATCGTATCTGTTGAAATCTAGGAAACACAGCCATCAACTCGCATATATTTGTAGATGGACCAGATGATTCTGGAATGGATGATCGAAGGATAAATAATAGCCAATATTACAGAGATCATTCTATTATGAAGAAGCATCATTGGATCTTTAACATTATCTGAGGAGATCTCTGATTAACATTTCCCCTGAGAGATCTCTGACACACTAACATTTCCTGAGCACAGGTAGTTCTCCGCTAATGTGCCGGTTGCATTCTTGTGTGACCTTGTGCTAAAGAAAATCTCCATACAAAATCATGTTACAGAGAAATCACCACAGAAAATCGCTACACCTGTATCGCAGGAAGTTTGTGTTATCCAAACAGCATCTACTATTCAGCAATCACAGTACAGCTAATTCGTGTTAACAAGATATGCCTTAGAGCAGAACTACCTGTACCTCAATGGAGTTTCAGGTTTTTTTGTACTTCAGCCCTGGGTGGGATTTGATAGCAAGACTTTCTAATTTCACCACTGAGGTATAACTGACACACTGCTTGGAAGTGCGACAAAGCCAGATGTGTTTAATAGTGATGGCTGGCTCTTAAATTGTATTGGTTATAAACCTAGACAGGGTTTGTAAAATGTTACACAGATAGTAGGAACTGCTGATGCTGGAGAATCTGAGATAACATGGTGTGAAGCTGGATGAACACAGCGGGCCAAGCAGCGTCAGAGGAGCAGGAAGGCTTGACGTTTCGGGCTGGGACCCTTCTTCAGAAACGGGGGTGAGGAAGGGGATTCTGAAATAAATAGGGAGACAGGGGAGGCTGTTAGAAGACGGATAAAGGAGAAGATAGGGTGAGAGGAGACAGATAGGTCAAAGAGGCTGGGTTAGAGCCAGTGAAGGTGAATGCAGATGGGGAGTTTGGGGGTATTTGCTTTAGGATGTGGTCAAGCAGTTTCAAGGCCGATAGCCTCAAAGTTCTCCGCTTCTTGCTGTCCCGCAGACCCAACCAGTCCCCCTCCACTGACACTCTCATCCGCTTATCCGAACTTGTCCTCGCCCTCAACAACTTCTTTAATTCCTCCCACTTCTTACAGGCAAAAGGGGTGGCCATGGGTACCCGCATGGGCCCAAGGTATGCCTGCCTCTTTGTCGGATACATCAAACAATCCCTCTTCCAAGGCTACACTGGCCCCATCCCCCATCTCTTCCTCCGTTACACTGATGACTGTATCGGCGCCGTCTCGTGTTCCCATGAGGAGCTCAAACAGTTCATCCACTTCACTAACACCTTCCACCTCAGCCTTAACTTTATCCGGACCATCTCTGACACCTCTGTCTCCTTCCTGGACCTTTCTGTCTCCATCTCTGGCATCTACCTGGAAACCGATATCCATTTTAAGCCTACCAACTCCCACAACTACCTAGAATAGAACATAGAACATAGAACATTGCAGCACAGTACAGGCCCTTCGGCCCTCAATGTTGCACCGACCTGTGAAACCAATCTGAAGCCCATCTAACCTCCACTATTCCATTATCATCCATATGTTTATCCAATGACCATTTAAATGCCCTTAAAGTTGGCGAGTCTACTACTGTTGCAGGCAGGGCATTCCATACCCTTACTGCTCCCTGACTAAAGAACCTACCTCTGACATCTGTCCTATACCTATCACCCCTCAATTTAAAGCTGTGCCCCCTTGTGCTAGCCATCACCATCCGAGGAAAAAGGCTCTCACTGTCCACCCTATCTAATCCTCTGATCATCTTATATCCACCTCTGATTTCGCTCCAGATCTGTTGAGCTTTTCCAGCAATTTCTGTTTTAGTTTCAGTGAAAGTTTGTTATTCCCATGAGGCTCTGACCTCAATCACAAAATTACTAAATTTAAGGTGTCATTTCTATTTATTTCCACTGCAGCCACAGACCGTGCTGTAGATGACCCTCATGATGTCTTGTTCTGACATGACATTCATCCTTGGAGGTGGAGTTTCATTCCAGCATGTAGTGAATTACATGGAGAATTATTATGATCTGTCTGACAGTCTTTTGCAATTTATTATCCATAGTCCTATTGGGTAACGACATTTGACATTCAAAAGGCAATCACATTTGAAAGAAAATTAATTTCAGAAAATAAAATTTTGGGATACAATGTACAAGTATGATGAAACATGGCATTCTATAGCTATAGCAGGATTGTGGTCATTGGTTCTATACTTTATAGATCAAGACTACTTGCACCTTTCACACACTGGTTACTTAGTCATCAACTTCTCAAGGACAAGCGCAGCAATTTCCAAACAATTATTGGTTTCTCTCTTCTGATTTTTCTTTTTTAATACTGCCCACCAGCCCAGTTGGTCCCCTCCCCCCACTGCATCACACAACCAGCCCAGTTCTTCCCCTGCCCCCATGGCATCCCAAAACCAGCCCAGCCTGTCTCTGCCTCCCTAACCTGTTCTTCCTCTCACCCATCCCTTCCTCATACCCCAAGCCGCACCTCCATTTCCTACCTACTAACCTCATCCCACCTCCTTGACCTGTCCGTCTTCCCTGGGCTGACCTATCCCCTCCCTACCTCCCGACCTATACTCTCCTCTCCACCCATCTTCTTTTCTCTCCATCTTCGGTCCGCCTCCCCCTCTCTCCCGATTTATTCCAGAGCCCTCTCCCCATCCCCCTCTCTGATAAAGGGTCTAGGCCCGAAACGTCAACTTTTGTGCTCCTGAGATGCTGCTTGGCCTGCTGTGTTCATCCAGCTTCACATTTTATTACCTTTCCTTTCTCTTTCTTCTCACTCTTACTTAATTCACTCTCTGGCCCTCTTTTCATCCCCTTGTCTCTCTATATTTCATCAGACTTTTAATTCAGCCAATTTCCTTGGATTTTTTTTGAAAGCTTAACACTCTGTTTCATTCTGTTCTTATTTTCAGTGTATGGTTCAGCCTGGTCTCCATCGAGAGCTCTCTCCCCACTGAGTCAGAAGATCAAGTTCCACTGATCCTTAAAAATTTGATACTGCTACTCCAATGCATTATTGAGGAAATGATGTATTGTCAGAGGTGCTGGCTTTTCAATGAGGTGCAGCCCCATCAATGTTTTCATAAGTAGGGCCCAGGATTACTTTTCATACAAGCTTGATGAAACAGACAGCACCAAATATGGCCTGCAGGATCATGGTTGTCATGATCAAATCAATACTTGCGGTGCAGTGACCATTCATGTAAATGGGCCTCCAATTTCAGCTCTGAAAGATGCTCACTGTACTTCAAGTTATCCTGGAAGATTAGGTATTTCAAACATTTGAGCAATAGTTGAAGCTAGCCGTTTGGAGCAACGACTATGCAGGAGCGACACATTGCGCCATTCAGATGCTTCAGTCAAGCCAAATTTGTACACAACCAACACCCACAAACGGAGAAGAGATATTGATCGGTTCTTCTGCTTTTGTGCTAAATTGAGGATTGTGATTAAATAATGGAAGGACTCTTTTATGTTTACTTGCAAAAGTGTACAGGACCTCACAGAGTCATAGAGCCATACAACACGGAAACAGACCCTTCAGCCCATGCTGTCCGTGCCAATCAGACATCACAATCTAACCTAGTCCCATGTGGCAGCATTTGGCCCAAATCCCTCTAAACCTTCCCTACTCATAGACCCATCCAGATCCTTTTTAAATTTGTAATTTGTATCCACCTCCACCACTTCCTCTGGCAGCTCAATCCATATGTGCACTATCCTCTGTATAGAAAAAGCTACCCCTCAGGTAAATTTTTCAATCTTTCCCCGCTCAGCTTAAACCTATGTTCTCGAGTGAGCCGATTTCCCCCAGGATCCTCCTCAGTCACTTCTCACTGTCACCCTCTGAAGACTGAAGGTGACTGTGCCTTCATTTCCTGCTCCTAACTACTTTCCTTCAGTGAGTGAGTCTGCCCCTGTCCCTGACTACACTCGGACATGAGGGAGCAAGCCTGTCCCAGTGCCTGACTACAATACTCCTCCTCTCAACCACCTTCCTGTAAAAATGCCATCCCCTATTCCCAATTCCTTCACCTCTGCCACATCTGCTCCCGAGATGAGACATTCCACTCCTGAACATCTCAAATGTCCTCTTTTTACAAAAACCACAACTTCCCCTCCACGATGATTGAAAATGCCCTCGACCGCATCTCCCATATTTCCTGCAACTCATCCCTCACACCTACTATCCACAATAATAACCAAAACAGAATCCCCCTCGTCCTCACATAGCACCCCACCAACCTCCAAATCCAACGAATTATCCTCCGACATTTCCGCCATCTGCAATCCAACCCTACCACCAAAGACATTTTTCCCTCCCCACCTTTACGTTCCTTCCAGAGGGCCCACTCTCTCCGTGACTCCCCTGTCCACTCCACACTCCCCTCCAGCCCCATCACACCCGGCACTTTCCCCTGCAACTGCAGTAAGTGCTACACCTGCCCCATACCTCTATGGCCCTAAGAAGACTTTTCACATCAAACAGATGTTCACCTGCACATCTGTCAATGTTATATACCGTATCCACTGTTCCCGTTGTGGCCTCCTCTACATTGGGGATACCAAACGAAGGCTTAGGGACCATTTTGCAGAACACCTACGCTCTGTTCGCAACAAACAACTACACCTCCCAGTCGCGAACCATTTCAATTCCTCTCCCCCTCCACTCCTCAGATGACATGTCCATCCTGGGCATCCTGTATTGCCACAATGACGCCACCCAAAAGATGCCGGAACCGCATCTCATATTTCGCTTGGGAATTCTGCAGTCCAAGGGTATCAATGTGGACTTCACAAGCTTCAAAATCTCCCCTCCCCTGGACACACGTCAAAACCAGCCCAGGTAGTCCTCCCCTCCCTAATCTTTTCTCCCACCTCAAGCCCCACCCCCACGCCCTACCCATTAACTTTATCCCGCCCACTGACCTGTCTGTCCTCCCGGGACTAACCTATGCCCCCCTAGCTTCCCACTTACATTCACCTTCACTGGCTGTAACCCCGCCTCTTTGACATGTCTGTCTTCTCTCCACCTATCTTCTCCTTTATCCATATTCTATCCGCCTTCCCCTGTCTCCCTATTTATTTCAGAATCCCCTTCCCCTCCCCCATTTCTGAAGAAGGGTACTGACCCAAAACATCAAGCTTTCCTGCTCCTCTGATGCTGCTTGGCCTGCTGTGTTCATCCAGCTCTACAGCTTGTTATCTCAGGGTTTTTAAAATGGCTGTTCAACCCAAACTCACCTCATTCCTGGTTGCAAAACTGTTCAGCTTAAAATTGGACCACATTTCTATATCAGGAAAAGCTTGAACTAACCGGAAAAAAATTTTATAAAGGTGCACGGAACCTGCAATTTAAGGTTGTTGAGCAGAATTGATAAAACAAGTTGCAATTCCTGGCACATAGAAAAATAAGAAAGAAATAAGTTCCTCCCAAGATCAAAGTTATTACTGTCTGTTACCTGTTGGTAGCTTTTTTTGCCTACTCATTTGTTTATTCGCTCACTCAAGCCTGAAGCATCAACACTATGTCATGTATGTAACTGTGTGAAAGACTTGCACTAAGATATGAAGATTAGCCGTAAAGACAGGAATAATTTATCAAAGCACCTGAGCATTGCCTCAGGAAACAGAGACAGCAGCAAAAGCAAAGTATTGGTTTGTATGGTGGCCAAAACAATATACTAAGTCAGCATCCAGGAAGAGATTAAGAGACAATGGGAACTGCAGATGCTGGAGATTCCAAGACAATAAAATGTGAGGCTGGACGAACACAGCAGGCCAAGCAGCATCTCAGGAGCACAAAAGCTGACGTTTCGGGCCTAGACCCTTCATCAGAGAGGGGGATGGGGGGAGGGAACTGGAATAAATAGGGAGAGAGGGGGAGGCGGACCGAAGATGGAGAGTAAAGAAGATAGGTGGAGAGTGTGTAGGTGGGGAGGTAGGGAGGGGATAGGTCAGTCCAGGGAAGACGGACAGGTCAAGGAGGTGGGATGAGGTTAGTAGGTAGCGGGGGGTGCGGCTTGGGGTGGGAGGAAGGGATGGGTGAGAGGAAGAACCGGTTAGGGAGGCAGAGACAGGTTGGACTGGTTTTGGGATGCAGTGGGTGGGGGGGAAGAGCTGGGCTGGTTGTGTGGTGCAGTGGGGGGAGGGGACGAACTGGGCTGGTTGAGGGATGCAGTAGGGGAAGGGGAGATTTTGAAACTGGTGAAGTCCACATTGATACCATATGGCTGCAGGGTTCCCAGGCGGAATATGAGTTGCTGTTCCTGCAACCTTCGGGTGGCATCATTGTGGCAGTGCAGGAGGCCCATGATGGACATGTCATCAAGAGAATGGGAGGGGGAGGGGAAATGGTTTGCGACTGGGAGGTGCAGTTGTTTTTTGCGAACTGAGCGGAGGTGTTCTGCAAAGCGGTCCCCAAGCCTCCGCTTGGTTTCCCCAATGTAGAGGAAGTCGCACCGGGTACAGTGGATGCAGTATACCACATTGGCAGATGTGCAGGTGAACCTCTGCTTGATGTGGAATGTCATCTTGGGGCCTGGGATGGGGGTGAGGGAGGAGGTGTGGGGACAAGTGTAGCATTTCCTGCGGTTGCAGGGGAAGGTGCCGGGTGTGGTGGGGTTGGAGGGCAGTGTGGAGCGAACAAGGGAGTCACGGAGAGAGTGGTCTCTCCGGAAAGCAGACAGGGGAGGGGATGGAAAAATGTCTTGGGTGGTGGGGTCGGATTGTAAATGGCGGAAGTGTCCCACACCTCCTCCCTCACCCCCATCCCAGGCCCCAAGATGACATTCCACATCAAGCAGAGGTTCACCTGCACATCTGCCAATGTGGTATACTGCATCCACTGTACCCGGTGCGACTTCCTCTACATTGGGGAAACCAAGCGGAGGCTTGGGGACCGCTTTGCAGAACACCTCCGCTCAGTTCGCAAAAAACAACTGCACCTCCCAGTCGCAAACCATTTCCACTCCCCCTCCCATTCTCTTGATGACATGTCCATCATGGGCCTCCTGCACTGCCACAATGATGCCACCCGAAGGTTGCAGGAACAGCAACTCATATTCCGCCTGGGAACCCTGCAGCCATATGGTATCAATGTGGACTTCACCAGTTTCAAAATCTCCCCTTCCCCTACTGCATCCCTCAACCAGCCCAGTTCGTCCCCTCCCCCCACTGCACCACACAACCAGCCCAGCTCTTCCCCCCCACCCACTGCATCCCAAAACCAGTCCAACCTGTCTCTGCCTCCCTAACCGGTTCTTCCTCTCACCCATCCCTTCCTCCCACCCCAAGCCGCACCCCCCGCTACCTACTAACCTCATCCCACCTCCTTGACCTGTCCGTCTTCCCTGGACTGACCTATCCCCTCCCTACCTCCCCACCTACACTCTCTCCACCTATCTTCTTTACTCTCCATCTTCGGTCCGCCTCCCCCTCTCTCCCTATTTATTCCAGTTCCCTCCCCCCATCCCCCTCTCTGATGAAGGGTCTAGGCCCGAAACGTCAGCTTTTGTGCTCCTGAGATGCTGCTTGGCCTGCTGTGTTCGTCCAGCCTCACATTTTATTATCAGAGATTAAGAGACAATTAGTTGAGAAATCTGAAATAAATCCACCAAACACGCTCAAATGTCAAGAAACAAGTGTGTGGGCATTGCAAAATTTACCATCAAGTCAAACAATAATAGCCATGACACTGACCTAGTAATCCAAAGGTCTTGGTTAATGTTGTGGAGACATGAAATTAAAGTTCATTAAATAAATTTGGAATTAAAAATGTAAATAAGTAATAGCAACATGACAACAATGGAACAAAAACAAAGTTGCTGGAAAAGCTCAACAGATCTGGAGAAGGGAAAAACACAGTTAACATTTCAGGTCTGGTCACCCTTCCTCAGAAATCTTGGTGGCTGGGAAAACGTCAGTTTATATGCAGAAAATAGGGAGGTGGGTGGGGTAGGGAGTAAATGATAGGATAAAGCCCAAAGACAGAGAAGAGCAGCTGGGCAGACAAAAAGTTGATAACGATCAGGTTGGGAGGGGAAATAGTTGTTAATTGGGACTATTAATGATGAATAACAGGTAGTGTGTAATGGCAGGCTATGTGGTAATAGGGCCAAGTGTGTGGGGTAGGGGGCTGAGACGTGGGAAAGTTTAGGCCCTAAAATTATTGAACTCAATATTGAGTCCAGAGGACTCCAGGGTCCCTAAGCAGAAAATGAGATGTTGTTCTTCTAGCTTGCGTTGAGTTTCGCTAGAACACTGCATCAAGCCAGAAACAGAGACAGAGATGTTGGCCAGGGAGCAGACTGGTGCATTAAAGCAGCAGGAAACGGGTAGTTCAGATCTTTTTTGTGAGCAGAACGTAGATGTTAAATGAAGCAATCAACTAGTCTACGCTTTGTTTCCCCAATGTGGAGGAGACCACATTGTGAGCAGCGACTGCAGTAGACCAGATTCTGGAAGTGCAGGTGAAGTGTTGCTTCACCTGGAAGGTATGTTTGGGCCCTTGGATACTGGGGAGGGAGGAGGTAATTAGGCAGGTGCTGCACTTTTACCGGTTACAGGGGAAGGTGCCATTGGGCCATGGCAGAGGGGAGCAGTTGGGGGTGAAGGAAGCGTGGACCAGGGTGCCCTAGAGGAATGGCCCCTGTGAAAGGCAGACAAGGGAGGGAAGGAGTTTATGTGTCTGGTGGTCGCATCTTACTGGAGGTGGCAGAAATGATGCTTGATGATCTTCTGGATGTGGATGCTGGTGGGATGATAGGTAAAGACAAGGGGAACTCTATTCCTGTTGCGGGAGGGAAGAGAAGGGGCGAGGGCAGAAGTGAAGAGATGGGTCAGACTCGTTGAGGGCCCTGTCGACCACAGAGCTGGGGATCCTCAGTTGAGGAAGAAGGTGGACATTTTGGAGGCTCCCTTGGCGAATTTGGCCTCATCTGAACATATGCAACAGAGACAGAGGAACTGAGAGAATGGGATGGAGATTTTACAGGAAGTGGGGAGTGAGGATGTATAGTCCAGGCAGCTGTTGGAGTCAGTGGGTTTGTAGTAGGAGATTTACAAGAGCAAAAGGGGATGCCCATGATAGTGTTGGAAATGGGAGAGATTAGATATCAGAAGCAAAATGATGTTGCAAGTCGAAGGAGATGCGAGCAGGATAAGAAACAAATAGAAGTTGGGCTCAGAAGGGATACAATGGAAATCACTGAATCTTCACGAACAGCTGCTCTCTGAATGAATTAAGGTGGCGGGTATGATCTGATATGGTCGAACTTAATGTTGGCCTTTGATAAGGGGTGCATAGTATAAAGAGCTAGGCTGGGTGCAATACACCATTAACTCTTATTGTTAACTGTGGACGCTGACACTACACTCTAATGCAGTACTTTCCAGATTTAATAACAACCCCTCTCTTAATGGTGGCAAAATGAAAGAACTGATCATTGGCTTCAGAAAGAAAGGAGGAGAATATGCCCCCAACTATACCAACAGACCAAAGGTTGAGAGCATTGATTGTGTCAAGTTCCTAGGAGTGAGGATAACTTACAACCTGTCCTGGACTTACCATGTAGATGTGATGGTCATGAAGGCACAACAATACCTCTTCTTCCCCAGGTGGGTCAGGAAGTTCACCATCTTTGACAGATGCACCACAGAAAGCATACTATCTGGGTGCATAATGGCCTGGTATCAGAGGCCTACTCGGCCCAGGACCGTAAGACTGTCTACAGGAAAACAACACATATGGACCAAATACTGAACTACAGGAGCAACCATCCCAACACCCACAAACGAAGCTGCATTAGAACATTATTCCAACGAGCCACCACACACTGCAGCACAAAGGAACTACGCAGAGCAGAGGAAAAATCGCCTATACAGCATATTCAAAAGAATGGGTACCCAATGAACACAGTCCGCCGATTTCTCAGCAATAAACCCAAACAAACAGACAAAACGGGCTCAGAAACCATAAGCACTCTCCCCTACATCAAAGACATTTCCGAAATGACTGCCAGACTACTCGGACCTCTTGGCATCAGGGTAGCCCACAAAACCACTAAAACAGCAGCTAATGAACTTAAAAGACCCTATACAGACAACAAATAAAACGAACGTCATCTACAAAATACCTTGCAAGAACTGTTACAAACACTACATTGGACAAACTGGCAGAAAGCTAGCCACCAGGATACATGAACATCAACTAGCCACAAAACGACATGACCCACTATCACTCGTATCCTTACATACAGATAAGGAAGGACACCACTTTGATTGGGACAACACATCCATCCTAGGACAAGCCAAACAGAGACACGCACGAGAATTCCTAGAAGCATGGCATTCCAACCGGAACTCCATCAACAAACACATTGATTTGGAGCCATCTCCTGAGAAAAAGAACAGGAAATGACATCACCAACCCAAAGCAACCTAACCAGATAAATAGAAAGCGGGACACAGCACCAGCGCTTTGTCGGAGGCTCACTGATGATGTTACCTAGAATGGTGACGAAACGTCTGAAAACTAACCTTCCAGCTCAGCGAGCAAACTCACATCCAGAACCGTAAGACACAATACAGAAGGTGGTGTGCACAGCCCAGATCGTCATGGAAGCCAACCTCTCATCCATGGACTCTGTTTACAATTCTCATTAGCACAGCAAGGTAGTCAACATCATCAGAGACCCCTCCCACCCCAGTAATGCTCTGCTGCAACCTTTTCTATCAGGCAGAAGTTACAGAAGATTAAACACATGCACCAACAGGTTCAGGAACAGCTTGCTCCCTGCCATTATTAGACTGATGAATTGTTCTGGCTTTGCACAAACCCTGTGCAGTGTAACCTGTATGCCTCACTCTGTCTAAGTACACTATGATCTGCATGTTCTTTTTTGCTAGGATCTGCCTGTTCTGCTCTCTAAAAAAGCTTATCTCTGTACTCAGGTACACATGACTACAATAAATCAAATCAACCAGCCAATCATTAGGTTAAAAAGCTTACCTTCACATTGCTCAGATTAGATAATACTTTAGGTGAGACAGAAACAATATTTTTAACAGGCTCATTGCAATCTTGACG
Source organism: Stegostoma tigrinum (assembly GCF_030684315.1). Taxonomy (NCBI): domain Eukaryota; kingdom Metazoa; phylum Chordata; class Chondrichthyes; order Orectolobiformes; family Stegostomatidae; genus Stegostoma; species Stegostoma tigrinum. The sequence goes on from NC_081357.1 coordinate 38,501,748, forward strand.
TAACACCCCCGTTTAAGAAGGGAGGGAGGGAGGCAAAAGACATGAAATTATTGGCTAGTTAGCTATACCTCAGATGTTGATACAATTTTAGAGTTGACTATTAAGGATGAGATTGTGGAGTACTTGGAAGTGCCTGGTAAAATAGGGCTGAGACAGTACGGCTTTGTCAAGGGGAGATCATGCCTGACAAATCTGTTAGAATTCTTTGAGAAGATAATGAGTAAGTTAGACAAAGGAAAGCCAGTGGGCAATCTATTTGGATTTCCAGGAGACTTTTGACATGGTGCTGCACAGGCTGTTTAGGGCAAGGTCCTGGCACAGATAGAGGATTGACTGACTGGCAGCAGGCAGAGAGTGGGAATACTTTGTCTTTTTCGGAATGCTGGCCGGTGGAGTCCACATGGGTCAGGGTTGGGACCACAACTAGCACGTTGTACTTAAACAATCTGGACAAAGGAACTGAAGCACTATTGCTAAGATTGCAGGTGACACAAAGAGAGACGGGTGTACAGTTGAGCAAGAGAGGACGCCGCAGAAGGATTTGGATAAGCTAGGATGCTGGGCAAAGAAGTAACTGTTGGAATATAATGTAGGAAAGTGTCAGGTTATGCACTTTGATGGGAAGATAAGAGGTATAGACTATTTTCTAAACAGGAAAGGCTTCAGAAATCTAAAACACAAGGGGACTTTGGATTCCATTTCAGGACTCTCTTAAAGTTAATGTACATGTTCAGTTGGCATTTAGGAAGGCAAAGATAATGTTAGCATTCATTTTCAAGTGGGGTAGAATGCAAGAGCAGAGATGCACTGCTGGAGCTATATAAGGCTCTCATCAAACTGCATTCAAAACAGTTTGAGCAATTTTGGTCTCATATCTGAGGGAGAATGTTCTGACCTTGGACAGGGTCCAGATGATGTTTACCAGAATGATCGTAGCCACAGTCTGTCTGTCATTACCCTTTTTAATGCTTTCCTCTTTGGCCTTGTCTCTACGATTTCATTTACCACATTCTCTCAAATTCGATCTCCTGCCCTGAAATTTTAGCTTAAAACCCTTTCCACTTTGCTAGTTGTGTGCCTGGCAAGAATATCAGTCACAGCGAGATTCATTTGGAGACCATCTCATCAGCACAGATCTCACTCTGCTCCAGTATAACAGTGCCAATTCTTCATGAACTGGAACCTACTCTGCCCACATCTATTTCTGAGATCTATTTATCTTTTTAATCTGATTGCTCAGTGCCAGTTTGCATCTGATTCAGGCAATATTGACAAGGTTGTGATCTTTGAGAGCCTGGTTTTTAACTAGGTGCATAGCTTTTTATGATGATTGTGCAGAACCTCCTTATTTGTCTTTTCCGTTTCTTTGGTGCCTACAACAACTGAATGCCCCTCCACTGACTCAAAGGTCCTCTCTAGTTGTGAGCAAATAACCCAATCCCTGGCACTGGGCAGGTAACATAACAATCATAACTCACACTCTTTGCAGAAAACAGTGCCAATCTCCCTCACTATACTGTTCCCTACTACTACTGCAATCCTACACTTCTCCCTCTCTGAGCCTCTTCCTATGCCAGGCTGTGATGGTCAGTGATAATGGGAACTGCAGATGCTGGAGAATTCCAAGATAATAAAATGTGAGGCTGGATGAACACAGCAGGCCAAGCAGCATCTCAGGAGCACAAAAGCTGACGTTTCGGGCCTAGACCCTTCATCAGAGAGGCTCTCTGATGAAGGGTCTAGGCCCGAAACGTCAGCTTTTGCGCTCCTGAGATGCTGCTTGGCCTGCTGTGTTCATCCAGCCTCACATTTTATTGTCTTGTGATGGTCAGTGAGCTGACCCACTTGCTGCCCTCAGTCTCATCCAGACAAGCCAAAAAAAAAACCTGTTGGACAATTGCAAAGGTTAAGGTCTCTGTATTTGAGTTCTCTGGGCTCCCTTATCTGCCTCACTCACTGTCACCAAACTGAAAACATGAGACTGCCTCCTGGTACAAATAATCCAGGTAACGTTCCCACTTGCTGATGTGTTGCAGTGTTAGTAGTTCGGCCTCCAGCTCATTAAGTCTGAGATCAAGCTGCTTGAACATCAAACATTTGCTGCAGATGTGTTTGAAGCATAGAATCATAGAATCGCTACAGTGTGGAAACAGGCCATTTGGCCCAAGAAGTCCACACCGATCCTCCAAAGAGCATTCAATGCAGAACCAGCCCCCACCCTTTCCCTGTAACCTTGTATTTCCCATGGCTAACACACCTAACCTACACATCCCTGAAGACTATGCACAATTTAGCATAGTCAATTCACCAAGCCTGCACATATTGTGCACTGGACTAAACTGACATTCAGGAACTGCTCCTGCTACAGCTGTGTACACATCTTGTTTTGCTAACCTTAATATATTATAAAGAACCACTAAATGATTGCATTCAAACTTATATTTAGTTATGCTTTATATTTTGTTAAACTTTACCACCACCTACTATACTATTTTGAACCTGAGGAATTACCTATTTTCTCATCCTATAGCAGAGAAAGATTAAACTCTTGGAAACTAAGGAAGTGCAGACAAAAGCAGAGGAATACTTCTTCCTTCCTCAACTTGCTCAATCATTTGATTCCAACACTCTATTTGAGCATGCTGTCACATGCTAGATCGTGCAAATTTGGTTAGTTTATATGATCCTAACATAACCAGCCTAGCTGACTCATTTAATAAGGATCCAACTTCAGCTGATTCTTGAATAACATGTTATTTCAGTGAGGAGATCTCTTGAAAAACCCCTACTTTGTATTAACAACTACTGAATGTAGGTTTCAATTTAATACAATTCAATTTGTACAAAACAAAACTGAAGACTTTCTTAGCCAACAACAGCAATTACTCATTCAAAATATTCACAACAAGGTGTGGATCAGGGTGAGTAATGGGATTGTGTCACATGGTGGGTGCTGAATGGGTGATGGGGGCACAGTACTAGTTGGGTGATGAGAGAGTGATCCTGGGTGGAGAATGGGGGTGCAGTGCTGGGGTGGTACGATCTGACACAGCCTTGACCCTGTAGGGGCCGGATCTGAGGTACTGATCCTGTTCCAACTTTTCTATTAACCCAGCCCATCTGACTCTCAAATATCAGCCTTTACAAACCTGGTATTTAAATACAAGTGTAAAGTGCACATTACGAGAGAATACATATGCCGTACATTTGAGAACTTGAAATGAGACACATTCTAAACATAGGGGCTGAACATCTGTTCAAACCAAAGCAGACAGACATGAATCATGAACATTTGCTTGATTTTTTTCATGAACACCCTGGGGTTTTCAAGACCAAGGTATGATTCAGCCATCAGAAACATCCATGATTCACTCAAAATCGCACAGTAGGAAGAAAAACAGAAAAAGAGAAAATGTAAAAGGATATATGTGCTCAAATATCAACATATACTTCTAAATCATGAGCTTGAAAACCCACGTGACTCAAATTCTGGTTTAAATGCTGACACATACAGAACAATTGGAAGTCACTTAATTTAAATATAGCAGGCATATCTTAGGCACCTATCTGCTCCAGGTAAGGGCAAAAAATGGGCCAGTGTTGCTGGGGCTCGGGTCATTACTGAGCTACCCCAGAAAGAGCATGCAAGTCTTTATTAGAGATGACCTTAAAGATATCTGTAACCTCCTATTTTCCCCTTGAGTGACAATCTGCAAGTCAAGGCCAAACATAAAGATTGGCCATCCCATAGCTAATGATAGGCTGGTATGTAAACTTTCATTCATCATTTCAGCCCAGAGATGCCATGTCTGACTAGGAAGCAAGATTTACAATGCCAGGAGCATCCGCCATTCCTACACCCACTAATACTGTCTTGAGTCCAGCAGAGGGCCTATCCCTGAGTAGTCAAGGATGTCTGACCCCTGAATATGCTGAATTCCAGTCTCATTTGTTCCAACAGTTTTGACTGGAATTGCAAAAGATTTGTGCCAGAAGAGCTGGTGAAATGCAATCCAAACTAATGAAATACTTTCCAAACCCACAAACTCTACTAGTTGGATGAACAAGGGTAGCAGATGTATGGGAACACCACCAAGCCATACAGCATCCTCATCTGGAACTGGGTCACAATGCCTTTGCTATCATAGAATCATAGAATCTCTACAGTGTTGAAACAGACCATTTGGCCCAAAAAGTCCACACCACCACTCCAAAGACCATCTCACGCGGACCCACTCCCCTGCTCCTGCATTTCCCATGTCTAACTCACCTAACTTAAAAATCCCTAGACACTATGGGCAATCTAGCACGGCCAATCTACCTACCCTCCACATCTTTGGACTGTAGGAGGAAACCCATGCAGACACAGGGAGAATGTGCAAACCCCACGCAGACAGTTGCCTAAGGATGGAAACGAACCTGAGCCCTTAGTGTCACAAGGCAGCAGTGCTATCCACTGAGCCACCACGTCAAAATCCTGGAACTCCCTTCCTGACGGCCCAGGGAGAGTACCAGCTCCACAGAGATTGCAGCGGCTCAAGCAGATGATTCACCAGCACTTTAAGGAAATTAGGAATTGTCAATAAATAAAAAGCCTTGCCAGCAATGCCAAGAAATCGCACGTATATACCTTACAGATTAATGATGGCCGCGAGAAAAAAAAATTCCACCTCTGATTGATCTCTTTCATGGCCCAGAAACATTGATAAAAATTGTAGCCGCCTAGGCCTGCTGCATCACAAAGCCCACCCGACTTCACCACTGCTACAACCACATGCCTATTTTCATGATGTACTGCCATCCTTAGTCAATTGAGAAATAGGCTCACTTCATTTGTCATCTTTGGGAACCCTTCAATCATCCCTTTTCCCAACATCTAACAGTATTTTAAATAAGTTAAAGTGTTGAAAGGATGTTTTCAATTATGCACCCAGTTTTCAGTCCTGATCATTTTCCTCCAGATTGCCTGCAGTGTTCCCTCAGAGCCATGGGGGGTGGCAACCTGATGGTGGCTGTTGTGATACATCTTAGTCAGTATGCAGTATACCTTTAGGAGATATTCCCATGATATCATCATGTGACCTGAGGGTATAAAGGTCTCTGACTCCATCTGAACTGAGGCTACTTGAAGCATGGCATGCTGATGAAAGCAAACCACAGTTTCTAGCTGAATTACCTAATATTGGAGCAGACTGATGTGCTTGTAGCTATATGTATGTATCAGGAGCTGTAATAAACATTTGTTCGATATTTCAGTAACTCATTACTCATGCCTAGTTTGCGAGTTACAGGACATAATTGCATTGGCATTACTGCATCAGGCACAAATAACCCACAACCCACTGGCAGTTTACTGGCTTAAATCAACACCGACTAGGGATTAATGTCAGAGCTCGGGTATTCTCAATATTTACCAAAGTGAATCAAGTAGCAGATGGCGTACTTGCCAGCTAAAGCAGCAGAAGATGAAAGGTGTTATTTTACTGGTCAAAGCTAACCTGCCATAACAGAAGCCCAGAGCACCAATTTTTAGAGGCTCTATTCAAATGCAGTACCTTCACACATACCTTAGTTTGCCATGGCCTTTTTACCGCCAATCAGTGCTGACATACTGAAATAGCACCTGGTTTGCCAGAAATTTCAACAACGAGAAACGAGCATTCGTTATGCTTTCGACACTTAATGAAGTGGCAACGTAATTAGATAAAGAGAGAGGGATCTTGCCATCTGTAATCATGATTAACCTAATGACTTACACTCTTGCTGCAACATCAAAACTTCCTGTAGAGATTGATAACATTGGACTTTAAATAAGAATATTATATCATGTAAGGATTAGTACTTGGTCAGTAAAATCATATCGTATTTGCTCCAAAGCCCCTCCAGGCTGTTATGAGCCATGATCTTTTAGTGACTGTTTCAGTGGATTAAGCTAACAGTAGCATTGTTACTGTCCCTCAAGACATAGCATGTTGGTATTACAAACAGTCCTAGATGACTCATTAAAAAGTCAAAGGGCACAGTCTGCACTTTCAAGTTTCTGCTGTGAATGTGAGCCACGATACGGCATCTGTTCTTTGGAACAGTGATTAGAAAATTAATAGAATCCAGCTGGGATTAGGCTAATCAAAAGTTCGACATTTCATTGCGATGAGACCAATTTATAAAGACACTAATTAAATGTAGCAGCATGTTATTGGGTAAAATAGTCCCAAATTTGATAGGCTCTATAATGTTGCAAAAGAGTAAAAGGAAAAATAAAAGAATGCTAGGAAACCTGCTTTTCACCATACACAGCATTCCGTCAGCACATGGTTTTGTTTTTAACCGGCATAATTCCTATTAGACTCAGTCAATACAGCCCAAGTCTTAAGTCTGTATATAAGGCACTCTCCTCTTTGTAGCCTTTGTCTTTTTGGTATTAATTAAAGTTGCCACAGACAATTTGCTTTTCACCCTCTGCTGTGACATGGCACAAGGCATCCACAGTAAATGCTGGGACTTGTTACATACAGACCCAGGTCAAGGTTTCCCAAGTTATTATGGTCCCAGATGGAATAACCCAAATTGTCAAACCCTCTGGTGAGGGGGGAAAAGAATTGGTTCCTCTTCCTTATACATGCATCCACCTTCTTTATACACATGTCCCATATCAAATCCGAGATGATTTTACTGACCAAGTACTAATATACACTATTTCATATCATCAAAGCAAAAGAAGCCTCAAATTCACTGCACTAGTGGAAAAACTTTCCATTCCTGTCATTAGTAAAGAAAAACCTTCAGATAGCAACCACCAGCAGATTTTGTCACAATAATCAAATTCTGAAAACAAAAATAAACTGTACAATATGCCTGCGTTCAGTGATCACTTTTCAACTGAAGTTGTCCAGACAGCATGACAGCCTGTTCAAACACACTGATAAAACGCAACAGTCAATACCAGTAACAGAACTGAAGCTGTATGAATACCCAACTATTATGTATTATAGTTGGTGCATGTTATATTGGAACAGTGTCCTTTAAAGAGGTGACTCACTTGACCCTGGGGTATATCAGCCAGTGCTCACACTTGTTCAGACTTGATTTTAGATTTATAGGGTGCACAGCTTCAGAGTAAAACTTCCCTGTAGGATTGCAACAAATAATGGGTGTGTATGTTCTTTAGTTCCGACTGGAGCCTGATAACTGCCTGAATACAGAATACAAAGTTTCAGTAAAATGACTGAAAACCTGAAAAACACCATTTCACCAGTCAAGTAGGCAGAAACGGGAGTTTGGTCTCCAGAATAATCAATGACTCAAGGGGAATAAACTGCATAACTAAACATGGTCTCAGAGAGATTAAAGCCATGATCTCTTCCAGCTAAAAACAGTCTGTCTGATTCAGAAATCCAGGATATTATTAGGAAGAAAATATTTGTCTCACCACTGCAGCTGTTTCCCATGATGGACATTTATGAGGTCAAATATCCTCCAGATAAGATCAACATCAGCATCTGCAAAGATACAAGGACATCTATGAAATAAAGATCCTTCGGCAATAAAGTGACATTAAGATCAGAATCAAGATCAACACTTTTCCAATTCCAAAATGAATGCTTTCTGGAAGAATTATGGAACCTCCAGATTGCTTGGATTTGTGAAGTCAGAAAGGGAAGTGGTAAATATTATTTGGTGGTACAGTTATATACATGCTTGTATATTTGATTGACTAAAGGAAAAATAGCTTGAGGAGATCTACAGCACAGAAAAAGACACTTCAGTCCATCATGCCTGAGCCAGTCAAAAACAACCATCTCACTATTCTAATCCCATTTCCAGCACTTGGCCCATTATCTTGTATGCCTTGGCATAACAAGTGCACATCTAAACACTAGAGGTTTCTGTCTCTCCCAGTCTTACTGGCAGTGAGTTCCAGATTCCTACCACCCTCGGGTGAAAAAATTATTATTCTCATCTCTTGTAAAACTTCTTAATTATTAAATTTAAGAACATTTAAAACCCTCATCCTCGATCCTTCCATCAAGGGTAATGATTTCTTCTTATCTATGTAATCTATGCCCTTCACGATTTTATATATTTCAATCATGTGCACTCTCAATCTCTTCTGTGTTAACGAAAACGCCCCCAATCTGTCCAATCTCTCTTCATAACTAAAACTCCCCAGCCCAGGCAGTATCCTGGTAAAGCTCCTCCGCACCTGCTCCAGTGCTTTCACAGGTGTCCAACAATGTAGATTCCAGAACTGCACACAGTACTATAGCTTTTGTCGAACCAGTGTTTTCTACAGTTTCAGCCTAAACACTTAAACGCTAAGCCTCAGCTAATAAAGGCAACTGTACTGTGTGCCTTCTAAACCACGTTATCCATCTGCCCTGATACCTAAAGAGATGATCAAAAAAAATGTACATAGTCCCTCTGACCTTCGGTGCTTTCCAGGGTCCAACTGTTCACTGCATATTTGTTTGCATTGTTTGTCCTGCCCAAGTGCATCACCTCACAATTAAAAGAGTTCTGAAAGAGCTAATCTTTCAGCAATGCTGAACTCTCCCCAGTCTAATAATATCACACAGCCTTTAGGCAGAAAATAAGTTAAGTTTTCACTCTGGCATGTTGTCCTTATGGAGATACACATCGTCCCTAACTCTCCACACAAATGATCATTTTGCCTAAGAAGTCAATGTAATTTGTATTCAGTAACAAACTGCATCTTGTTTTATAAGACAAGAACACCTTCTGATGGGACTGACTTAAGATGCATCCTTCAACTCTGAACAGCTCCTTAGATTAACATAGGCATGAGGATTAGTGGCAGCACCTAGTCCCAATCACAAGCCACAATTAGTTGGTACCTAGGCATCATCCCTACTACAATGTGGCATCGGTGGTGGGCATCAATGTTTAACACCATAGCAAGCAGAGTTAAAACCATACCAATTGCATTACTGACAGTTGCCAAAACCTTCCCTGTGTTAACAAAGATAATATTATGCACAGTGGAAAAATAATTACCACTCTATGATCATCTGTTTTCCTGCTGCCATCAAAGATGTATTTGGACTCTAATAAATCCAATTAAAAAACAAAAGGAAAAAGAAGTCCCTGTTTTGACAGAATGACTTCCAGATATTACTTTGGATCATGTGCAGAAAACTTGTGAAGTCGCCAAATCCGGAAAATTTCAGGTGTTTGGAAAGCAAACAAAAAGCTGTCAAATGTCTGCCACAAACACAATCTGTCCACCACATTCGACCACAAGCTTCCATTACTTGACAACATCACATCAAAGTAGACACAGATTGTCAGCACCTTATTACTGCTGAGCTGTGGCATTTGTCAGCATGTTGCAACACACTTGCCTCTTACTGAGAAAATAGTGATCACTTCACCAATTATCATCGGTGAAGCAAGGCATTAAAAACACCCTTGTGTTCAGATCCCATAATATGATATAAATTACAGGCTTGTGAACATACTTACGCGCAAATTATTGTTGTCCAGATTTTCCAATTAGTAGCAATCAGATGGAAATTACCATTCCATTCCTTTTGTTCACAGTGAGAAAGAGCTTCGCATTTCTGACAGAATGTTTTAAAGAAGACCCCATCAAAATGCAAAGCTGTACTTTCAGTCTGACAGGTCCTTGTAGTGCTGGTTAGTCAGGGGAAGGCAAATTACTCCCTCTTTTTCACAGCACTCAGTGCCAGATTCTATGATGTAAAGGCAGCAACCTTGATAATTCTTGTGAAAGGGAAAACATTTAAGGGGAGGTGAGGGCCTAGTGGTATTATCACTGGGCAATTAATCCAGCTAATGCTCTGGAGATCTGAGTTCAAAGCCTACCATGACAGATGATTGAATCTGAGTTCAAATCTTTTTTAAAGAAAAGTCTGGAATTAAGAGTATAATGACCCTTGTCAATTGCCAAAGCCCATCTGATTCACTGATGTCTTTTAAGGAAGGAAATTGCCACTTTTACTTGGTCACCCCTACATGTGGCTCTAGACCCACAGCAATGTGATTGACTCTTAACTGCCCTTTTGGCAATTAGGGATGGGCAATAAATGCTGGCCTCACAAACAATCTCGTCATCCTGTGATTGAAAATAAAAAGTTTTGAGATAGTAGGAACTGCAGATGCTGGAGAAACTGAGATAACAAGGTACAGAGCTGGATGAACACAGCAGGCCGAGCAGCATCAGAGGAGCAGGGAGACTGACGTTTCGGGCCTAGACCCTTCTTCAAAAATGGGGGAGGGGAAGGAGGTTCTGAAATATATAGGGAAGTGGGGGACGAATAGAAGATGGATAGAGGAGAAGAGGAGAGAAGGCAGAAAGGTCAAAGAGGCAGGGATGGAGACAGTAAAGGTGAGTGTAGGTGGCGACGTAGGGAGGGGATAGGTCAGGCCAGGGAGGACAGACAGGTCAGGGGGGCGGGATGAGGCTGGTAGATAGTAAATGGGGGTGGTGCTTGAGGTGGGAGGAGGGGATAGGTGGGGGAAAGAACAGGTTAGGGAGGCGAGGACAAGCTGAGCTAGTTTTGGGATGCGGTTGGGGGAAAGGAGGTTTTGAAGCTTGCAAAGTCCACATTAACACCATTCGGCTGAAGGGATCCCAAGCAAAATATGAGATGCTATCCCACCTTCCAGCAAAAATGCCATCCCCCATTTCTAATTCCTTCGTCTCCACCACATCTGCTCTCAGGGTGAGGCATTCCAAAACAAGACATCTCAGATGTCCTCGTTTTTCAAGGACTGCAACTTCCCCCTCTCAGTGGTTGCGAATGCCCTCAACTGTGTCTCCCACATTTCCCACAACTCATCCCTCACACCCCACCCCCGCAGTAATAATCAAAACAGAATCCCACCTCATCCTCATGTACCACCCCACCAACCTCCGGATCCAAAGCATCATCTGCTGACACTTCCGTCATCTGCAATCCGGCCCCACCACCAAAGTCATTTTTTCCGCCCCACCCTTTTCTGTTTTCTGGAGGGACCACTCTCTCCGTCATGCCCTTGTCCACTCCACACCTCCCTCCAGTCCCACCACCCCCGGCACTTTCCCCTGCAACTGCAGGAAGTGCTACACCTGCCCCTCTACCTCCCCCCTCACGCCCATCCCAGGCCCCATGAAGACCTTTCACATCAAGCAGATGTTCACCTGCACATCTGTCAATGTGGTATACTGTATTCACTGTTTCAGAGGTGGCCTCCTCTTCATCGGGGAAACCAAGCTGAGGCTTCGGAGCCGCTTTTCTCAGTTCGTACTAAACAACTGCACCTCCCAGTCATGAACTATTTCAACTCCCCCTCCCATTCCTCAGACGACATGTCCATCCTGGGCCTCATGCAGTGCCACAATGATGCCAACCGAAGGTTGCAGGAACAGCAACTCATATTCTGCTTGGGACCCCTGCAGCCCAATGGTATCAATGTGGACTTCACAATCTTCAAAACCTCCTATCCCCCAACCACATCCCAAAACCAGCCCAGCCTGTCCCCGCCTCCCTAACCTGCCATTCCTCCCACCTATGCCCTCCTCCCACCTCAAGCCTCAATCCCATCTCCTACCTATTAGCCTCATCCCGTCCCTTGACCTGTCCATACTCCCTGGACTGACCTATCCCCTCCCTAACTCCCCACCTGCATTCAGCATTACTGGCTCTACCCCATCTCTTTGATCTCTTTGTCGCCTCTCACCTATCTTCTCCTTTATCCATCTCCTATCCAATTCCCATTCTCTCCCTATTTATTTCAGAATCCCCATCCCCTCCCCAATTTCTGAAGAAGGGTCTAGGTCTGAAACGGCAGCCTTCCTGCTCCTCTGATGCTGCTTGGCCTGCTGTGTTCATCCAGCTCTACACCTTGGTATGTCAATGAAAAAAAAGTGTTCAGTTAAGGTGCAAGGAGGGTAGGTACCAAGATGTCAGTGGGAAAGTGTAGTAGACGAGGTAAGTAAGATAAAATATAAGCAAAGTGTTAGATTGGTATGTTGACAGGGCTAAGGCTGGAATGGGAGCTGGGTAAGTGATGGAATGTTTTGGTAAATTGGGGTGACCAGAAGGTATTGAGTAGACGGGAGTGCAAGGATGTGTACTGGATGTCGTGGGAGGAGAGATGGTGTCAAGAGCTCTGGCGAGGCGGGTGGTGTAAGGTCTGGGGTGTGTGTGTGTGTGTGTGTGTGTGTGTGTGTGTGTGTGTGTGTGTGTGTGTGTGTCTGTGTGTGTCCGCGGTGGCGGTGGGGAGGGGTGTGTTGGGGGGGTGTGGAGAGAGAGAGAGAGATAAACTGTGTGTGTATGTATGCATGTATTTGTCTGTCTGTGTCTGTGTGTGTTGGCAGTGGGGGTGGGGAAGTGTATGTGTGTATGTGTTGGCAATGGGGTTGGGGAGAGGTGTGTGTGTATGTATGGGGGCAATGGGATGGGGAGAGGTGTGTGTGTGTGCGTGTGTGTGTGTGCGTGCATGTGTTGGCAATGGGGGTGGGGAGAGGTGTGTGTGTGTGTGTGTGTGTGTGTGTGTGGGGGGGAATGGGGTGGGGAGAGGTGTGTGTGTGTGCGTGTGTGTGTGTGCGTGCATGTGTTGGCAATGGGGGTGGGGAGAGGTGTGTGTGTGTGTGGGGGCAATGGGGTGGGGAGAGGTGTGTGTGAGTGTGTGTGTGTGCGTGTGTGTGTGTGTGTGTGTGTGTCTGTGTGTGTTGGCAACGGGGGTGGGGAGAGGTGTGTGTGTGTGTGTGTCTGTGTCTGTGTGTGTCTGTGTGTGTCGGTGGTGGTGGTGGGGAGGGGTGTGTGGGGGGGCTGGAGAGCGAGAGAGATAAACTGTCTGTGTATGTATGCAGAGATAATGGGAACTGCAGATGCTGGAGATTCCAAGATAATAAAATGTGGGGCTGGATGAACACAGCAGGCCAAGCAGCATCTCAGGAGCACAAAAGCTGACGTTTCGGGCCTAGACCCTTCATCAGAGAGGGGGATGGGGGGAGGGAACTGGAATAAATAGGGAGAGAGGGGGAGGCGGACCGAAGATGGAGAGTAAAGAAGATAGGTGGAGAGGGTGTAGGTGGGGAGGTAGGGAGGGGATAGGTCAGTCCAGGGAAGACGGACAGGTCAAGGAGGTGGGATGAGGTTAGTAGGTAGCTGGGGGTGCGGCTTGGGGTGGGAGGAAGGGATGGGTGAGAGGAAGAACCGGTTAGGGAGGCAGAGACAGGTTGGACTGGTTTTGGGATGCAGTGGGTGGGGGGGAAGAGCTGGGCTGGTTGTGTGGTGCAGTGGGGGGAGGGGATGAACTGGGCTGGTTTAGGGATGCAGTGGGGGAAGGGGAGATTTTGAAACTGGTGAAGTCCACATTGATACCATGTGTATGTATGCATGTATTTGTCTGTCTGTGTCTGTGTGTGTTGGCAGTGGGGGTGGGGAGAGGTGTGTGTGTGCTGGCAATGGGGTTGGGGAGAGGTGTGTGTGTGTATATGTTGGCAATGGGGTTGGGGAGGGGTGTGTGTGTGTGTTGGCAATGGGCTTGGGGAGAGGTGTGTATATGTGTGTGTGTGTCTCTGTGAGTGTGTGTGTGTGTGTGTGTGTGTGTTGGCGATGGGGATGGGGAGGAAGGTGTGTGTGTGTGTTTTGGCGATGGGGTTGGGGAGGGGTGTGTATGTGTGTGTGTGTTTGTTGATGGGGATGGGGAGGGGGGAGTGTGTGTGTGTGGATGGGGAGGGGTGTGTGCGTTTGTGTGTTGGCGGTGGAGGCGAGGAGGAGTGTGTGTGTGTGCGTGTGTGTGTGTTGGCGACGGGGTTGGGGAGGGGTGTGTATGTGTGTGTGTGTGTTTGTTGATGGGGATGGGGAGGGGGGAGTGTGTGTGTGTGGATGGGGAGGGGTGTGTGCGTTTGTGTGTTGGCGGTGGAGGTGAGGAGGAGTGTGTGTGTGTGTGTGTGTGTGTGTGTGTGTGTGTGTTGGCGATGGGGTTGGGGAGGGGTGTGTACATTTGGGTCCAGGAGCAGACAAAATGGCATCATGACCCCAAGGGGAGAGGGGCCTCTTTGGTTCGATAATGGTGGGGCAAGGTGGGGGTAAGGCATTTGCTCGCAATGGGTAGAAGTCAGGATCCGGGCTCTGAGGAAGGGTCACTGGATTCAAATGCTAACTTTGCTTTTATCTTTGACAGACCTACTGAGTTTCTCCGATGCTTTCTGTTTCCGATTCAGGTCTCGGAGGGAGGGTATTGGGTCCAGTGGCAGGAGGTGTCGGGTCCTGGGGGAAGGAGGCTGCTTTGAAATAAACCTGTTGGACTACAGCCTGGTGTCGCGTGAGATCTAACTGAGAAATTTCTGACTGCAGTCATTTCTTTTTGCTCAGACCTGAGTTCAAATTGAAGCTGGATCTCAAATGAGGTCACTTTGGGGAAGACTCCTTGATGCATCTGCTCGAGAGAGCTAATTAAAATAACAGAGATAACAAGTAGAGCGAGATGAACACAGCAGGCCAGGCAGCATCAGAGGAGCAGGAAGGCTGATGTTTTGGGCCTAGACCTTTCTTCAGAAATGCATTTCTGCAGAAGGGTCTAGGCCCGAAATGTCAGCCTTCCTGCTCCTCTGATGCTGCCTGGCCTGCTGTGTTCATCCAGCTCTACACCTTGTTATCTCGGAATCTCCAGCATCTGCAGTTCCTACTATCTCTGAACTAATTAAAATAACAATCAGCTAGGCCATGGCAGCTCCAGGTTAGCCAAATGCCTGAAGGGATTTTACTTACTGACCCACATGGATTCCATCAAGGAATAAAGGTTAAGATTGTCGCTGATAAGATAAAATCCTTTACTCAGAAGAAAGAATTTACAATTCATTCCAATGCATTCATTTCTGCTAGTTGCTACCTGATGTCATTTTGTGTTTCGTGAATATGGATAATATCATGATTTACGGTAACATGTTTACAGGAATGTCAGGACTGTCACTTTCTCCAGTTTAACTCCTGGATGAGACTGTTGCCGCACAGTGCCACCTACAGGCTGCTGTGAACCAAGACAGCTATTTCTCTGAATTGTAGTCAGTTGAGGATTTAGCAGAAGCCTGAATATACTTACCAACGTCTGAATGTCACGGCAATCTATAATGTTTACCACTAGTTTCTGAACTCAAGTACATTCTGTCAGAATAACTCATGGCATTTATGTATTGTCTTTAATGCAGGATAATGGATAAAGAAAAAATTGGCATTTAGCCGAAGACGAAATTATGGGGTGACCATGATTTCATTCTTTGGTAAAACAGATTCAAGGGGCTGAATGACCCACTGTTGTTGTTAAGTTTCTCCAGGCAGATTTTTACTACTCTCACTATCTCCGTACTGCCTGTCGGAAGGGCTTCACAGCTCCCCCAAGTGAAGGGGGCTTCCCTCTTCCTGTCCACCCTTTGTAGAAAAGCCACTGTTACTGTGTCAGAGGACACTTAGGGGAGCTTTTCCAGTCTGTGTAGCACATTCACTGGCACTGGATTTAAGACTTTATCTGATGTTAGCTCTTAAAGAATTTGAACCCCCTTGAAAACAGCTCTTTTAGCACAAGACTACAACCTGTCACATAAATTAGGGGGTAGCATGAAATAAGTGTATTGCCTACAACACTCTGAATAAGGTCCAGCCCCATTTTCTAAGGAAATCAAATATCACACATATATACAATTGGATTTCCTACTTCAGTGATGATTATTAATGTGTCTCCTTCGAGATGCTCTGATGATATCAAAAACCAATATGGTGAATAGCAACATGCATATATTTTCCATGCAAACATCCCCATCAATTAGGATCAGAGCACAGAAATTGCTAGCTGAGAAAACCTCCAGATCTATCTGAATTGCCTTTCACCACCTCGGCAAATATAATGGCAATAGAGTTATTGAATAATAATAGTAATCAATCTTTACAATTAGTCAAATATAAGGCAAGGAAAATTCCCAATGACAATGTTTCAATCTTAGATTATATAATAAAACATGTTGCTTTTATTCCATCTCATTTTTATGAATGTACGATATCTCAAAATATTATTTTCAGAAACAAATCTATCTCGTATAAATTTGAATTAAGCAATAGTGACTGCTTCCAAACATGAGCATAAATTTTCTTTGTCAACCTCAAAATGAAAACGAAAATCAATGGTGTCATATCTGTCCCAATACAGAGTAGCAAGATTGCCAGGATCAGAGCACTTTAGTCCATCCCGATTCTACAGTGAGAAAATACTTTAATTATCAAATCAATATCCCTGTTATAATGCTCAATAAGTGTGTTGAAGGTCAGGAAATGGAGCATATTTCTTGGAACACCATTAGGTTCACAGTCCTAATGATACATGGAAGAAAGAGTCTCACAGTTCTCCTAGTAAAATCTCTTTATTTATAATTTCCAGTACTCAGTGACTAATTTGACCCAGACGTCTTCCTTTTATCAGTTTGCCGACTATGCTTTGATGCCTGAGTGCCTCGTGGGCTGCTGTTTGTGAACATCTGTTATTAATTTAGTCCTTTCTTCAGAAGAGGAGTTTTTTCTTTCTCCTTTTCTCTTCATGATATCCAAACTAGGCCAACCCGTAACAGAGGAGCAGGTGTTCACAGCCACCATTTCCCAGGAGACAGATTGCAGAATCAAAGCACCTTTATTTTGAGCAACACATTGGACAGCAAGAATTTGCCTGTGTACTATTTTATACTGCTTCCCATAAAGCTCCATGGGTCCTTGTAATCCAAGAATTAGGCAAATTGTTAAAACACACAGAACTTCAATTATACCAAGAACCTGGGCATTTGTTTCCATTGAGTTCTATGGAAGGTTTCCACCCAAAGCTTTAATTTATCTTCCATTTAATTTGTGTTTCATATACACCCAGTGTTCTACTTCCAGCATTTTCTGTTTCTTTTTTGATGTTCCAGCCGTTATAGTATTTCTTACCTCCTGTTTCTTTCTAACTCGTAATCTTTGCAGATTACCAGCAATATTTGTACCAATATTAGAAAGCAACTAAGTTATTTAAGTGTACTGAGTTACAAAGGATGGCACTGGCTTTTTAATGATCCTATGGTATTGCAATAGTAGAGCCAAGTTTTGCAGCTGAGTCCATACTCCGTTAGAGGAAGTGTAGCTCTTCATTGTTACTCCTGTTTATCACAGTGAAAGGCCTTGGGCATCACAATCATAATAATAGGAATTGAGAATTGTTATCTCATATTTATTATTTACATTAAACTTTCTTTAGGAAAAGACATGTTGGCAACCATACTGTTATTGCAGAGATAGAAAAAAACTGCCAAAGCTGGAGTCAGAGACAATAGTTTGGAGCTGGATGAACACAGCAGGCCAGGCAGCATCAGAGGAGCAGGAAAGTTGACATTTTGGGTCGGGACTGTTTTCCAGAAATGGGGAGGGAGAAGGGGGCTCAGAAATAAATAGAGAGAGGAGGGGTCGGACTGGGGAAGGTAGGTGGGATGGTTGTAGGTGAGTGTAGATAGGGAGTGGTGGGGATTGGTCGGTGGGATGGGCAGAGTGGATAGGTGGGACAGAAGATGGACAGGCTCCATCTTCTCTCCATGTCCATTGCTCCCACCAATCCGGTCTTCCCACCTCACAGACCAATCCCCACCACTGCCACTCACCTACCACCATCTCACCTACCCTTCCCAGCCCCACACACCGTCTCTATTTGTTTCTGAGCCACCTTCCCCTTCCCCGATTTCTGAAGAAGGTTCCCAGACTGAAACGTCAACTTTTTAGCTCCTCTGATGCTGCCTGGTTATACTGTTATTGCAGATGTAAAAATATAAGATTTGCACAAAATTTCAAAGCTTCAGCATTGGATTGTTGCAGCAAATAAAAAGAACCCTATTCCCCCCTAAAATCTAGATGTATTATTCATTCATTAGCATACAGCATTCATACTGAAATATTGTATCTTTAATTATTTGTCTATTATTGTCATACTTTACCTGAGCATTTTGCAAGTAACTTTCTCTCATTTATTTCTGGAATAAACTATTCAATTTGTGAATGATACTGATTGTGAAACAGAGCTGTTTTAAGCTTCTTCTGGATGTGCTCCCTGATAAAACCAATCATGCGCCATCCCACCATCAGTCCTAGCTCTTAGACAATCAGCAGGTCCAAGAAAATTCGAATGCCAAAGAGTTGGATGTTTTTGTTAAATTTTCAGCTTTAACTGTAACTTGTTCCACAATTAGAACCTGATTTCCTGCATTCCTCCACTCGATTCATCAGTTTTGAAGATGAAAGTGCACTCCTTAAAATCTAAAGTTCACAGCCTCTGCAATCTAGATTTAATCAGTATTGTATATATGGAGAGTTACCAGATTGAAACAGATTGTTGACATGTGGAAAAACATCTCACATATTCAGAGACTGAGAGCTGGTCTCCAAATTTGACAGTAACATGAGTTTATAACATAAGGTCCTGGAACATTAAACAGAAGTTAAGGCATCATGACTGCTTTGGACGTAATGTAGGAAATTATCAGAAGTACGAGTAAAAGCACAACTATCCGATTATTCAAACAAGTAATGATTGAGCATGATAACGCTGCTCACTGTCTCACAGACTATCAAAGCTTGGCCTTCCAACTCAGTTTTGACTCATGAATGGATTCAAAATACCAAAAATCAGTTCTCTCCTTCCTCCCACCATCAACCTTTCATCTTTATAGCTAATAGATGGTCCCTCAACTTCAGTGAAAATGGAGACAATATTCCACTGGTGTGCTCAGTTAAACTTGTTGAATTAAAAAGCAATAGGACATCTGTGCATAATGTACCAAAGCCTGCTATAAAAAATTAACTTACTTCACTGTGCTGAAGAGATTTTTTGAAAAAAACAGACAATTGCTGGTGTATTTTGTTGTTGACGACTGCAGCTTGAAGCTCATCTCCAGGTTGACTGACAGAACACCTGATTAAGCCACACAAGATGCCATCTGCAGAGCTGGCTACTTAGTTTCATTATCGTGCCAGACTCAGTGGGCAAACATTTTTTCCTTCTCTGCTGAAGGCAATGACTCATGCTGGGATAACATTTTTGAATATTGAGTGTCCATGTTCTTACTATATCAAACCTCAACAATTTCTCTAAATAGATTATTTAACAGGGGACTGTAGTTCAACTGAATCTGATCCTAAATTCATTTCCTTAGTTCAACCTGAACACACGGATTTTCCAACAGCGGTCTATGCAATAAAGCTTTGAGCAGTAAATAATAACATAGACCGAGATAGCATAAATGGCAATTAATGTTCTTTATTATTGTACTTGGTGAACTTGAATTGTATATTATTTCAAAATCTCCTGTAGGAACTTTATATTCCGAAAACTACTCTGTTGAATTCTCAAAAAGTTCCTGCATTTGTTCCAGTCACCACTTGTATTTTAAAAGGGTTAAATCTGTAAAACTAAGAAAGAGAGCAAATCCAGATGCATCTGTGCACTGTGTTTTCAAGCTATCATTTCAGGTCTACTGAGTATTATCATCAATCAGTAGGGTCAAAATCATGAGCTCACCACATACCATTGTCAATTCAGGCACTCAGTGCATAAAAGGTGCAAAGGCCTTTAGTTCTTCAAAGCAACTGGCCATCATAAACTATCATTACAATCTGGGAGAGGATAACAACACAAACAATTGATAGCTGATATGAGAAAGAATGACTAGTCAATTAACTGTGATGTCTTGAACAAGTGGAATGTTGGAATTGACAGCAAATACAGACTCACTAGTACTAAAGAGAGACTTTGAAGTAGAAAGGATTGAAAGCAATGAAAGGACAAAGTATATTAAGCTCGTGGATGTTTGGGAGGAACAGTCAATTTTGAACCGACTGTATCATAAACTCTCCATCACCATGGTTTATCACTTGTTATGCCTGGATTCATTGTGAACTAACTGACAGAAATTGCTTGCTACAATTAGGCAGTCGCTCTTGCCATCATTGTTTCATCAGACCTGCACAAGAATGAGATAGACTTTGCTCTTTTTTCACCTGGCAATTGCTCTGTCCCAAGGTAAGATAACCAGAAACAATCACTAATGGGGAGGGGGAAAATGAATGGCAGATTATTCATGTTGAAGATTACCAGATTTATTTCATAGAATCCCTAGAGGTTTGGAAACAGGCCATTCAGTCTGACAAGTTCACACCACCCCTCTAAAGAGCATCCAAGAAAAAAACACATCTGAAGTATTTTGCATTTAAAATGGACACAACAAATTATCCATGTGGTCTCTTTCTTCTTGTTGCTGTCAATATAGAGTCAGAGAAAACAGCACAGAAAACAGAACCTTTGGTCCAATTCATCCATGGATAAAACACTGAAAATATCCAGCATTTTGGTATCAACCGTGGAGAGAGAGAGAAACATAGCAGTCAGGGAGGCATTTGTTCAGGCATGGGGAGTTAGGGTTAGTGTGCATTGAGTTAAGTTCTTCAAAATGATAGCAAGTCAGGATTCTGAAGACCAATGCAACCTTGGTCTAGTTTTCAACTGGGCAAGATTTGAAACAAAAACCAAAAGAACTGCGGATGCTGTAAATCAGAAACAAAAACAAAGTTGCTGGAAGAGCGCAGCAGGTCCGGCAGCTCTGGAGGAGTTCTGAGGAAGGGTCACCGGACCCGATGTTAACTCTGTTTTCTCCTCCACAGATACTGACAGATCTGCTGAGCTTTTCCAGCAACTTTGTTTTTTGTTCAAGATTTGAAACAAGCCAGGAGGTGTGAGGAATAGAGCATGAGTAAACCTGTGTTTGCACTCAAATCCTCCCTTAACAATCAGAATTCCAAGCATCATTTAGGTGAGTGTACAGTGGGAAGAACCTCCTCAGTGAACCTGACAAGCTGGGGAAGACTTCAATTTTATTCTATTATTTCACAGGATGTGAGTCACTGGCTAGGCCAGCTTTTATTGCGCAACCTTAATTGCCCCAGAGGGGTAGTTGAGAGTCAACCATGTTGCTGTGGCTCAGACTCACATGTAGGCCAGAACAGGAAAAACATCATATTTCCCTCCCTGAAGAACCTTAATGAACCAGATGGGTTTTTATGACAATTGAAACATGTTATCATTAGACTAGCTTTATAATTTGAGATTTATATTGGATTTTCACTATCTACCACAGTGGGATTCACAGTCGTGCCACCAGAACATTATTCTGGGCCTCTGATTTACTAGCCCACTGACAATAACATTAGGCTACTCATCAAGTATGAAGAAGAACAGCAGTCATGGCCAGATAAATTGCTAATCACTGAATTCCTCTCTCAGCTTAGCTGGTAATTACCAACTTCAACAAGGCACTACATCTGACTTGCACTTCATTCACCTTCAATGCAGTTTGTTTTGTTCTGCCTCCATCTCGGCATGGGAGCCCCAACATCAACCTTAAACACTGACTTGTAGAATCGTCCCTCCAACAGAATGGGTGCATTGTCTCTTCCACATTCCCTAGCTGAGCAGAGAACCTGCGGGCTGGATGTTAATGCTGTGATTCAGTTAAAAAGCTATGGAAAATCCTTGAGGCTTCATTATAAATCTATCCCAACAGCTGTCTGAGCTGCAAATGGCCTCATGATTTGACCAGGGACTGAGTGAGAAAAAAAGTGGAGATAAAGAGACAGTGTCAAATGAGGCTGTGGCTATTTCTTGAAGCTCTGTCAGGATTAACCACTGGCTTTCTTCAGCATTCCCAGATCGCCCAAGAGTAATTTGCCACCTGCCACACATTCTAGTGTGAGATGAATGTCCTCCTTCAAGAGGTGCTGGTCGATCAGATGTTTACAGTTCTCCAGCATTTGCAGCACCATAGAACTTGAGGCCTCTGAAAAAGTGAGTGGGAAGGGATTACCATGACCTAGTAGGAAGATCTGGGAGAAGGCAAGAGGAGCATCATTTTAAAGTGAGGAGGTACCTCCTACCGGTCCCTGTCTTGCCATTAAACGGAACAACAGGATGCCCGAGAAGGACAGACCACGAAACTAGACCCAAGGAACATCCAACAGAGTTCGTCTGGTAATTGGCTAAATGATGTGATCCCTCCTACCACCAGTTAAATACCAGTCTGAGTGGGGTGGGCTCTTAAGTGGCTTTAAAGGACTTAAATGATTTATAGTTGGGAAGACTGATCTTGTCACTTCAAATGTTGGATTGGATTGGGGGAGTTTGGAAGGTGACAGGATTTCCAGCCCATAACAGTCCTTATTCTGAAACTATACCCCAACATCATCCCACCTGCCTCTGCAGATAGCGGCGAATTTTGCATGCTGATGGACTTTCATCAGAACCACAGGCAGTTAGAAGAATAGCAAGTCAGCATGTAGAGAGAGGGGGAAAATGGACCAGGAGACACTGACAGGGAAAGTGGGTCAGGACAAAGTGACAGGGGAAGTGGGTTGGGAGACAGTGACAGGGAAAGTGGGTCAGGGTGTAATAACAGGGAAAGTTGGTCAGGAGGCGGTGACGGAGAAAGTGGGAGAATGTGGAAAAGGCAAACAGGAAGGTCTGTGAGGTAGGAGGTAAAATGCTCCAAAAGAAAAATGGAGGGAAAGGTAAACGCTGGAATTAAAGGAAGGGAAAGTAACAAAAACAGAATAATTAAAAGCAGCTGCGTAATAGCAGTAGTAGTTATGATCATAAATTATTTAATTCACTTTAAAGCCCAGAAGTTTGTAAACAATAAAATGATCAAACGAAAGAATGTTGCTCTTGAAGTTTCTGTTGAGCTTCGTTCAAACAGCATAGCTGACCAAGGATAGAGATTACAGAGTGGATGTGGCACCAAGAATTCAGAAGATAAGTTACAGGAAGGTTATGGGTCACAGGTATGGGCTGACAGAGGGAGTTCCACAAAGTGGTGACCCAGTTTGATTTTGATTTCTCCAATGTAGAGACGATCACATCGTTAGCAGCAAATACATTAACAGAACTGTAACACTAGATGTGAACTCCGTTCGTTTGGAAGGAAAGTTTGGAGGCGTAGGGTTTGGGGAAGGTAGAAGGTAAAAGTGCAGGTGTTGTACCTCCTGCTCAGTTTTGAGCTCTCAGGTGGAAGGATCGTAGGAGAGGACCAGGGTATCATGGAGGAGACAGTCCCTTTAGTAAGCTTGGGGAAGAGAAAATATGTTTAGTGGTGCTTTGACTGCAGGTGGTAGAAATGACGGATGATGATCTGTTGAATGCATTGAGCTTTGGCTTCAAAGCGGGGCTTAAGGGTTTAACAAGGGAGGGAAAGGTATAAGAGTGGCAGTGCAAAAGATGGAATGGATAAAGTGAAGAATCAGATGAGGAAAAATTGTGATAGTCACTCAGGTAATCACTGCAATGCCTTGTGTGGAATTAAAAGATATTGACCAGGAAAATCTGTAGCTCAATGGTTAGTCAGGGCTATTGGCAAAAGGGGCAGTAGAGGTGTCAAAATTAGCATCAGAACTGTTGGACTCAAAAGAGGGAGAAAGAATCTGTTAGTTCTTCTTTCTGATTGCTGTTGGTCGCACCTGTAGAAATTTGTGAACATTAGAACAAGTTGGGTTGAAGTATAGCTGAGCAAAGTTGTTGACTGACATTTGTGTCAGCGGGTCCAGGAGAAAAACCACAGAAAACATACGGGAAACAGAAATATTCCTTTGACTGCTTCCATCACTGGCAGAACGAAGGGGTCACGTTTTCACTCCTGTTTTGGACTGTCTCAGTTACTGTGATGGAACTTGTGGCATCTATCAAAATATGAGCAGAGTTTGCAAAGCAGATTATGTGATCCCAATGAGAACCCTGCCAGCCAGCTGGAATCTTTTAAATAATAACAGACTTTTTTTTGACTTTGTGGTTACGGAGCTAAAATCAAGCAGGGAATAGGCTCAAGGAATAACTTGAGTGTTATTGGAGGCATACACAGTCTACTGGATGCCTTCTTTACTTGTCGTGAGTCTATATTTGCACAGAAAAAGAAAACAGAAAGAACAGAATTTTTGGGCAGAGAGTGATAAATACAGAAAATGGTCTGCTCACAAACCGGAATCGCATGCATTGACCTTTCTGCGACAGTATAGCAGTATAATGGAAACTGGGCATGGAACTGGATTAGAGATAACAAGGTGTAGAGCTGGATGAACACAGCAGGCCAAGTATTTCTGAAGAAGGGTCTAGGCCCGAAACGTCAGCCTTTCTGCTCCTCTGATGCTGCTTGGCCTGCTGCGTTCATCCAGCTCTATGCCTTGTTATCTTAGATTCACCAGCATCTGCAGTTCCTACTATCTATGGAACTGGATTGGTGTCATTTGTGGATTGTCTCAGAGTCAATAATTCGTGGGTTCAAATTCCATTTCAGGAACAGTGCAAAAATCAAGGTTGACTCTCCAATGAAGTGCTGAGGGAATGCTGTACTGCTGAATATGCTGATTTACAGGTGGGACATTAAACCATGAATCAGCCTGCCCTCTCAGATAGATTTTAAAAATAATAGCATTACTTAGATGAAGACCACAGATGTTATTCCTTTTATCCCTCAATCAGTATTACAGAAACAGATTATCATATTGCTGTTTGTGGGAACTTGCTGTGCACACAACAGTGGCTAGGTTTTCTAAGCTACAACAATGACTAGACTTCAAAAGAGCTTCATTGGCTGTAATATTCTTTGACACATCAAAAACTGTGAAAGACATAATAGAAATGCAAGTTTTCCTTTTTGCTCCTTTCTTGGCTGTTTACTGCAGGACCAAAACACTAACAAGAAAATGATGGATTCAGATCCATGGTCTGGGTATGTCTTCAATCTAAGAACGCAGTGTGGAAGCGAAGATTTACATGAAACAGATCTCATTCTAATCATGAGCGAGTGAGTCAGAAAATTCAATGTCACATTGACATTCTCTGTTTCTTTGAACATCAACATTTTTGCATTAAGAACTGATGGAAACATATGGGGTAGATTGAAGCAACAAGTCAGATCATCGCAAATTCTAAAGCATCACACCACTTCACAGAGCCTGTGTTTGTAAAAATGTAATCTTGGTTCTCAATCTTGATGGATTTAGGAAACTGAACTGATTTCAGACTTTAAATAGCTAGTTAAATAATGAAACAAAATGATTGCATGCATGAATAGCTTTTTAATACTTGTAGAGGAACGTTAAAACAGTCCATTTGAATTTTGTTTCCCCCTTACTTGTGAAATGATCTAATACCAAGTATAATAGCTTCCATTCACTTTGTCCTGATTGAAACCTCTGAAGTTCATTGCAAAGGCCAGATTTTAGATAGCCGTTGACGCCTGAAAATGTTAATTGTCTTAATGCTTTTTGATAAAGCATTGCTCTAAGTACTGTCAACTCCTTACAAATACTTAATTTCTCATAACAAATCTGCAAGATGGTTAATAATTCGTCCAGATGATGCTGAGGACATCTGCATTAGAATCTAATAAAATAACAGTTTAGAGTTTTAGCCAAGAATGTTTACTTACAAAACCATATTACTCCACATTTTTCACACTTACGCGTGTTACTGAATGAGAGACACTATACATGACGTAATGCAAAATCCCGCACATGAATTTTGCATGATGTTCATTGCATCATCTTCCCTAGCTTCCTGAACCTATATATGCCATGATCCGCAAATTCCCTTGCTACATACTTCTCTACAAAGGTAGATGGATTATAATTGAATTTCTACTTAGTAACTTAAATATCCTTTATTACAGGATAGAAAACAGCATAGCGTCTATAATCAGTCAAGTCATGAGAATAATGTCTTGAAATTAAAGAACATTTAACCACTGATCATCCCTCCAGCCTGTTACAGGATGCAACTAAAAATCTAAAAGCTTACAGAAATGGTATCTGCACCTCCTGAGGAGATGAGCCCGAGAAAACAAGATTGATAACTATAACAATGCCCATTGTTACTGTCAACCAGACACATTGAATAAAGAAGGAAGTGGTAGAAGAGAACAAATGAGAACTAAAGGATACTGTGACCTAAAAATTAGATCCTTGATTCAGAAGGCAATATCCTACTTCCTGTCATAAAGATGCTGATAAGCTGACTCAGATGTTTACACAAACATTTCTATTAACCAGAATTACAGGAATCTTCCCGATGTAAACTAGCTACTGGGTTTCTTAATCACACAGAGTGGACAACTTCCACCCCAACCTTAAGTTCACCTGGGCCATCTCTGATACCTCTCTCTCCTTCCTGGACCTCTCTATTTCCATCTCTGGCAACCACCTAGAAACTGATATCCATTTCAAGCCTACTGAATCCCACAGCTTCCTCGAGTACACCTCCTCCCACCCACCTTCCTGCAAAAAAGCCATCCCCGATTCCTGATTGCTTTGCCTCCACTGCATCAGCTCCCGAGATGAGACATTCCATTCCTGGACATCCCAGATGTCCTCGTTTTTCAAGGACCACAACTTCCCCTCCACAGTGGTTGAAAATGCCCTTAACTGTGCCTCTCGCATTACCGGCAATTCATCCCTCACACC
This sequence comes from Stegostoma tigrinum, assembly GCF_030684315.1. Lineage (NCBI taxonomy): Eukaryota > Metazoa > Chordata > Chondrichthyes > Orectolobiformes > Stegostomatidae > Stegostoma > Stegostoma tigrinum. The sequence goes on from NC_081357.1 coordinate 38,528,279, forward strand.
ATCTCCTCACAATAATAACTAAAACAGAATCTCCCTCATCCTCAAGTACCACCCCATCAAACGCTAAATCCAATGCATCAGCCTCCGATACTTCTGCCATCTGCAATCCAGCCCCACCACCAAAGACATTTTTCCCTCCCCACCCTCATCTGCTTTCCAGAGGGATCACTCTCCCTGTGACTCCGTTGTCCGCTCGACATCCCCCTCCAGCCCCATCTCACCCGGCAGTTTTCCCTGCAACCGTAGGAAGTACTACACCTGCCCCGACTTGACACCGCTCATCCCCATCCCAGGCCATAAGAAGACCTTCCGCATCAAACAGATGTTCACCTGTACATCTGCTAATGTGGTATACTGTATCTACTATTCCACATGTGGCCTCCTCTACACTGGGGAAACCAAGCGGTGGCTTGGGGACAGCTTTGCGGAATACGTATGCTCGGTTCGCAATAAACCACTGCACCTCCCAGTCGCAAACCATTTCAACTCTCCCTCCCATTCCTTGGACAACATGTCCATCCTGGGCCTCCTGCAGTGCCACAATGGTGCCACCTGAAGGTTGCAAGAACAGCATCTCCTATTTCGCTTGGGAACGCTGCAGCCCAATGGTATCAATGTTGACTTCACAAGCTTCAAAATCTCCCCTCCCCCCACTGCATCCCAAAACCAGTCCAGCTTGTCCCCGCCTCCCTAACCTGTCCTCCCACCAATCCACTCTCCTCCTCAAGCCCCACCCCCATCTACTACCTACTGACTTCATCCCACCCCCTCGACCTCTCCATCCTCCCTGGACCGACCTAACCCCTCCTTAGCTCCCCACCTATACTCACCTTTACTAGCTCCAGCCCCGCCTCCTTGACCTGTCTGTCTTCTCTCCGCCTATCTTCTCCTTTATCCAACTTCTTTACGCCTGCTTTTACTCCCTGTTTTTTTTTCAGAATCTCCTTCCCTTCCCTGAAGAAGGGTCTAGACCGGAAATGTCAGCCTTCCTGCTCCTCTGATGCTGCTTGGCCTGCTGTGTTCATCCAGCTCTACACCCTGTTGTCTCAGGCAACTTAATTAATGGCCATATTTAAAACACACTTTATTAACAATGCCTAGATTCTATTTTGAATTTCTGAATTGTTTGTTTTAATTTATTCTTTCAAACAATTTCAGTGTTCATGGTTAAACCAGCATGTTTTTACCATCCCTAACTGCTCTTGAGAGCATTTCTGCCTGTGCTCCAGATCTTGCCGTAGCCCTAGCCAAATTGTTCCACTACTGTTATAACAGTGGGAATATACCCAACAATGTGGAAAATTGCCAAGGCATGCCCTGTACACAAAAGGCAGGACAAATCCAAACCAGCCAATTGTCCCCCACCATGTGTGGAATCCATGAGTCCTAGCAAACCTGGAATCATTGGGGACAGAGGAAAATCTCTCCACTGTTTGGAGTCATACCTGACATGAAAGAAGATGGTTGTGGTTGTTGGAGGTCAGTCATCTCAGCTTCAGAACAATTTTGGCAGAATTGGTCAGGGTAGTGTCCTAGCCTCAGCCATCTCCAGCTGCTTCATCAATAACCTTCCCTCCATCATAAGGTCAGAAGTGGAGATGACTACGCAATGTTCAGCACCATTCTCGACTCCTAGATATTGAAGTAGTCCCTTCAAGTAACATTCGCACCACACACCTAACAGGCAATGACTGCCTCCAACAAGACATAATCTAATCATTGATGCTCTACATTCAATGACATTACCATTGCTGAATTCCACACTAAAAGCATCCTCGGTTATCATTGAGTAGGAACTGAACAGGGCTAGCCACATAAGCACAGCGGCTACAAGAGCAGGTCAGAGGCTAGGAATGCCGCAGTGACTTACATTCTGACTCTCAAAGCCTACCCACCATTTACAAGCCCAACGTCAGAAATATGACGTAAGATATTCCATCCATCAACTGCACACCTCAAAGGCAACCTTTGATTATTAAACTTCCCCATCATTTAACAGAAAAATGAACTGCTTCCAATTAATTTAGAGATTAATGAATTACATCAGAAAAGTTCTGAATGCTGAATACTATCAGTGTTGAGAATGCAGACCATTACGAATATTGCTATGTTAAATTGAACTGTTAACTGCATAGTTTTAAAGGACATGTAAATTGTCTTGTGAAGTTTTAAAAACTTCTGCAGTTTTTCTAAAGTACACTTACCCTGAAGTCGATTAGGGTTATGGTGTTTTAATGCAAAGAGGTACAGTCATGTAGCTGAATAAGATTAGATTCAACAGCTTATATAAGCTGAATTGTTTCAGATGTGCTTTGTGGTTTTCAGTTTGACAGTCTGTATAACAGATGCATTGCATCAAATGGACTTCAGTAGTCCAGCTCACCACCTGCTCTCAAGGGCAACCAGCGAAGGGCATTCAATGATGGCTTGCCAGCGACACCCACATACAATGATTTTTTATATAATAACATAAAAGACAGTCACTCAGGTTGTTGTTGGGACAGAAAAATGAAAATCTATTAATAACTCTGGCTATTTACTCAGCTGCAATATTACACAGTTACTTACAAAGCTTGGGTTCTGCTTTCATAGATAATGGGAACTGCAGATGCTGGAGAATCTGAGATAACAAGGTGTGGAGCTGGATGAACACAGCAAGCCAAGCAGCATCTTAGGAGCACAAAAGCTGACGTTTCGGGCCCAGACCCTTCATCAGATGTGTTCATCCAGCTCCACACTTTGTTATCTCAGATTCTGTGCTTATCGGTGTTACTGTACTACATGGATATAAGTAATTGACTGAAGACAATATAATAATTTCATTGCACTGGGAGCCTGAATGAAGGTGAGATCAATACCATTATACCATAATGTCACATGTCATGTAACCATCTTAGAGATACTAGTCTGGAATCTAAGTCCTAACATTTTATCCCCGTTTATTCTTGAAAGGATGGGGATCCTTTTTTTTCTGATAAACATATACAAGGATGCATATAAATATACTGGGCTGAGTTTTCTGCTTTTTTGAGCCATGTGGGAAATGAAGCTAAAATTGGAAAAATACCAGGAAAATGCAATAATTGGATTTTCAATTTCAAAACAGGATTTCCAATTTTCCCCTTACAGTTTAGACAGTGAGTTCTGAAGCTCACTATTAAGTGGCAACTCGATTACTTCTAGGTAGCCACATCTCATTATTAGCTAATTTCACTACATTTGAATGCAGCTAAAAATTCTCCTCTCCAGAGAAATTAGAGGGTGTCAATTCCTGGCATCAATGTCAGAACAGTGATGGCAGCAGCTCAGATCTTGCTACTTCGAGCCTTCAGCCAATGCTGTCTTCGCATCAAAGCCTGTGCATGCTCCGTGGACACTAGCCTCTTCCACCTTCGTCCATGCAAGTGGGCATAATCAAACCACCAAACTAACCACATCAAACAGGGTCCTGGATGCTTTCCGACCAACTCACATGCCACCTAAGCTTGTCAGGACTTCACGTTGACGCACGGGGAGAGTTCTGACTTGTACTGCCAGATTACTTTGTCTGCAGACAGTATCCCCACTGAGTGAGTAAGAAATGTAGAGGAGAGGAAAGGTCAGTACACGGTGAGAGCAGTTGAGTGGGCATAATGCATGGAATAATGAGAGTTATCATCCACGAGCCTTAGTGAGATAGGTGTGTAGTGGCAGAGTGAATGAGCAGTGGTCATGGGAACATGAGGCAGCAGAGGGATGATGGTGGTGCATTTCTTTGCAGAGCACAGAAGATTATTGGCCTTCTGCATGCATTGTCTTTAATCCAGGGCACTGCTGTCTGGGGCCCAGGCTGGTTGAGCTTGGTGGCATGGCCTCCTTTACTGATCATCAGGAACAAGTACTGCCTCCTCTCCAAACATCACAATCACAAGGGCCCTATCAGTAAATCATGTCCAGACAACCCTCCAACGCACCTCTTCCATTCCCAGCTCACAGCTCTTAACCACCACACCCCATCCAAACATTATAAAAGTAGAGACCCCATGTCCTCACTTTCCTCTCCACCAGCCTCCACATCCAATGTATCATCCTCAAACACTGCCACCAACTCCAATTAGACCCCACCACACAGAACATCTTCTGATCCCCACCCTTCTCTGCTTTCCGCAAGGACCATTCCCTTCATCAGTCCTTAGCATGGTCCACACTCCCCACCAACCACTCCAACACACCTGGTATCTTCTTCTTAAACATGAAAGATGCAACATTTGCCCACACACCACCTCCCTCACCTTCATCCAGGGCCCTAAACAGTCCTTCCAAGTGAGACAGAGCTACACTTGCATCTCCTCCAACTGAGTATATAGCATCCAGTGCTCCCGGTGTGCTCTTCTGTATGTTGGTGAGACTGAACGTAGACTAGGTGACCATTTCACCGAGTATCTCCACCTGGCCTGTAACTGACAGCCTAACCTCCTGGTCATCACACGTTTCAACTCCCCGCCCCATTCCCCCTCTGACATTTCTGTCTTCGGCCCCCTCCAGTGCCACAGCGACTTGGAATGCAAATTTAAAGAACACTGCCTTATCTTCCACCTGGGCATCCTGCAGCCCAGAGGACTCAACATTGAGTTCTTTATTTTCAAATAACCTTCCCACCCATCCCCCAGCTTTACTTCCAGCCCTACCTCCTTTCTCCCATTCCACCTTCTGACCCTCCCCTCCACCCCCAGCCACCACCTAGATTCATCTTTCTCATTGGCCAACCAGGTCATACCTACCACCAGTGTCCACCTATCACCACCATTCCGCCTCTATTCTTGTCCCCCCCTTTATCTTCTGCTTTCCCCACCCCCACATCCAGTCCTGAAGAAGGGTAATACCCAAAACGTTGACTACTCCTTTCCTCCAGGTGCTGCCTGGTTTGCTGTGTTCTTCCTGCCTCCTGTTTGTCTACCTGGATTCTAGCATCTGCAGTTTTTTTGCTTCTATTTGAGGAGTGAACCTGCTTTTCTCGGTCATTTGCTTCAGGGTAACAGAGCTGCACAAGTGCTAAGGGCAGTTCCTGACCAACAGGGTCAGAAGTGCTGTAGAGCTGTGCTTTAAATATGGTCCCATGAAGCCCACCAAGTCCAGACAGCAGAATGCTCTTCAAACTCTGTCTCCATACAACTCCATGAAATGGGTTTCTGTGAAAATGGGTTGCACAACGAATGAGCTGAAAAGGGGATGATCGCTTGAGAAAAGTCCATATCAGCCAAGGCAAACCACACACCAGAAATCTGACCTAAAAAGACGTTGGTGGAAATGTTGTCTGCTATCTCTATACATTCAGCTAAGGCCCTGGTGGTTGACCTGATCTAATCCTTAAACAGTTATCATGACTTGGTGGTGCAGCTTCATTTTGTTGTACATAACCTATTGCCACAGACAATTGTGTATATATTCTCATGGCTGTACTGTTGTCATCCAGTATGTCAACTTCAGTATCTGAGTCATTACCTGGTGTGACAGCTGGTTGATAATATGCAACTTGGATATGTTGTTTATTTCTTCACAGGACTTGATCACTGTTCATGACAACATCATATGACCTAGCCTAGACTCAACAACATAATGACTTTCCATGAACCCATTTGGGAAATCTCAAACTCTTGCACTTTGTTCTGATTCAAGCTGGGATAACTGTCAACATGCTCATTAACCATTTTCTTACTACTTTCCAATAATGCATCATGTGTGGGCAAGTGGGAAGGAAGTACCAAGTGGATTTGTCTTCAAACATCAAAACTGCCATTGAGAGTAAACTGTTGCCCAGAGGAGAAGGTTCGTACATTTAACATTGCAGTCTGAAAATCTTGGCAAATTGCTTTAAATTTAATGATCATAGGTTTTACTGTGTGAAGAGCACATTCTGCAAAGCTGTTCAACTCAAGGTAGTGAGGAGAGGAGGAAATATGTTGAACACCCCATTTGCTGCCTATGTCTTGGAATGGTGTAATACGGCACTACAGTCCATTGTCAAACACAATTTGTTGAGGCACGCCAAACATAGTCATTGTGGTGGGCAGTGCATCACCCATTGTTGGCTCAGTAGTAGCGTCAATGTGTCATACAAAAGGGATGTTAGCAAAGTAGACCATCACCAGAATATAATGTGTCCTCATGCACTGGAAAATTGCGATCTAGCACCACAGATTGGAAGGAATCTTTTACGGAAGGAAAGATTCTCCTGGCTGTTTCATGTGCCAATCTTTTGAGCTTTTTCTGCACAAATAGGTGTAACTTATTTGTAAATAACCCAGCATGTCACTAACAGAGCTTATAGAATTACTGCTTGTTTGCCTTTGAAGATTACATTTTTGGAGAGTCCTAGTTCCTCTTTGAGTGGCCAGAATTAAAATGGCTTGTTCCAGTGATAAGGTCTTTTTGAGCTATTGCAGCTGGTCATTATCTGACCATGGCTTACTGAATTGGTCAGCTTGGCTGTGAGCAAAACTTATAAGACGAATGAATCAGTTTAGACCTTTTGGTGTTATAACTGACAGTTTGTCATTTTGTGGATTGTGATCATATGTAGATCCACGTATACTGGCAGACCACAAATAGGTATTCCATTTATTTCAATGATGTAAATGGGTTTAGTCATCCATCCCAAGGATCTATATTGCTATTTAACATAGATAAAGACAATGCGCAGGATGTCAGATTTGTTGCAAGCAACTAGCTTATTTTGTGTGATCTGCATGACACTGCAGATTTCCTGAGTATATCTCAGATAAGGTACACAGAGCGATGATATTTACACTGGCATCAGGGTCAGTCTTCTCTTCAAGTGCATAGCGACCATATTGTTTGGGGTTTATCACTTAATGAAGGAAAACACTTCTGAGATGTCCAAGTGGAGTTCCAAATTCAGCACATGTACTTTGTGATTGCTTTCCGCAAGCCGTGTCACTGCAGTTAATGGTTGGACTCTGTTGCCATGGAGGGAACTGTTAATATTCTTTAATACCGTTACTTGGTTGGCTCTTCTTCACAATTGCCATAAAATGTGTGTTGTACTTTGGGTTTCTGTGGACAATCAGACTTTGTACACAATTTAGACCTATATGTTTTTCTGGAACATACCTTGTGTTTATCAGAAAATATTGCACATGGTCTTAGGAGTGACAAACTTCACACCTCTTACAAGATTTGGGTATTCAGAAAGTATCAATGATTCAATTGGTATTCCAGAGTCAAGCACCCGCAAATCTTCTGGCTGCTTTAATTGCTCTGACCTTGTGTCCTTCTTCCAATCGAGCAATAATTGTAGTATTGGCACAGCGTAGAGCTAGAGGAACACAGGAGGTCAGGCAGCATTGGAGAAGCAGGAGAGTTGGCAATTTGAGCCTAGATCCTTCATGAGGACTATCAGGATATCTCAGAGTATTAATGGCATACTATTGGGGTTTGCCTTTCCTAAAGTGCCTTTATGAAGGATTTAATGGACGCTGAGGCATGATCAGCTCTGTAAGTCATTCAACTGAATTAGCTTTAGTGAAATCACATTCTGTATTTTACCCCAACAACTGTCTTCAAATCGGTTAACCTTTTCACCTGGATTTTGGCAGCATGACATGAACTCAGGCCTGTATGTCCTGAAATTGAAATTTGAGTTGATCTTCTAAAACCACTTTTCAAGTGCTTTACAATCATTAAGTGAAATACTGAAGTATTGTATTCTTCTTAACCCTTCAGAATTCAACATAAAAAGACATTTAACTGTCTGTCATTCACTACCAGTTACCCGCTGATACATGAAGTAAATATTTTATTTTTCTTTAAACAACTGAAATCCTTACTAAATGTCTATAGATTGCCAGTCCATGGTGAGATGTATCCTTTTCATTTTCTTGTACACTTTTAAAATCTATATAATGGCAGCATAAGGATCTCTAATGCAGTGTAATGCTTTTCTATTTTTGTTGTTAGCTTCTCTCTTTTATTTCATGCTTTTGCCCCTTTAAATTTTGAAGTATTGTACCTGCAGGTGGATTTTACTCCAAAATGCAATAATGACATGACATGAACTTTGTTATTTCACTTTGATATGTTTTGGAGATGGAAAATGGCAAAATTGGTGTTACCAAATACAATCAAGGTCTCTTTACTATGAGAAACATATTTTTCTGTGCTTGTTTTCTCTACCTGGTTCTGAGGTCACTTCATCCACTTGCAGCAGCTAACTAGTTGTCACAACTAAATTTTAACGTTCAATTACTGAAACCATGATGTCCCTTGTGCTTCTCTATACTTTAGTCTGAATAACAGAAAGACGGAAAGCCTGGTTCTTATTTAGACAGATGTCTTGATGTTTATCGATAATGCTGATAAATCACAAAAATATAATGTCACAAATTTTCTTACATAGTCTGTGTTCTGTGCTTATTGATATTGCTATATATTAACTGGCAAACTGAAGAAACAACACTGATTCCATTGAATAGATAGTGATTCAAGACGAGGTGAATCCCTTGATATAGGAATATCACAGTTTGTGATGTTATGTAACTGTTTTAAAGATATGGCACTATCTGACCATAATATTATATACCCCAATACAACAACTTCCACTGTTCCATTAAAAAAAGGCAGCAAGCAGAGCAGAAAGGCAATAGGCAGGCAGAATATCAACATTGCTCCCAGCAGGATACGTCTAATTTCCTTCTCAGGCAATGAAAGCTGCACCGAGAGCATTCAAAATGAGCGAGTTGAAAAAGTTAGCTATCCTGTGAGCTCATGTTGTAATGAATGTGATGAGCAGCTGGGTTTAAGTTAGAAATAATGAGAAAGTTCTGCTTGGATGTTCCCTGTAGTGTGTTATGGTTGAGTTACTGAGGTATTTGTATTCTAAGGAACAGATGGAGTTAGCAGATGCAGTATTGCCCCACACAAGACATATGCTTAACAATGTTTTTATCAGGACAGTTCCTTTCTCTTGCTCAAATGTTAATTAATCTAATATTTCGGTGAAAATATAAATCCCTCTTTTTTTAAGAATGTTTAACAAACACATGGCTGGGGAAATGAGGCAGTGGTCATGGGCTATGTCTCCATATGTAAGGGTTTGTGCTTGTCAAGAAGAATGTAAATGTGCATCTCAGTCAGTGGAGAGAAGGATTATGTCTGTATAGATGTGTGGAAAAATTCTTCTAAGCATTACTAGGATGTGTGATGCCAGCGAGGTCAGCATTTATTGCTCATCCCTAATTGTCCTTGAGATCATTGTGGTGAGCTGCCTTCTTGAATAATAAGTCCATGAGATTTTGAGGTAGAATTTGTCATTCAGCTTCTATCTGCCATTCAGTGTTATTGTGTCTGATCTGGTAATCCTCAACTCCACTTTCCTGCGTTGCCCCAGAACCCTTGATTCCATTAATGATTAGAAATCTGTATCTGTCAGCCTTGAATATATTTAAACATCCAGCTTCACCAGCCCTCTGTGGGAAAGAATTCCACAAGCTACTGCCCTCTGAGAGAAGTGATTCCTTTTCATTTCTGTCTTAAGCGAGTGATCCTTTGTTCTGAAGTTATGCCCATTAGTCCTAGACTCTCCCACAAGGGCAAACAACATTTCAGCATCTACCCTGTCAAGTTCCCTAAGAATCTTGTATATTTCAGTAGGGTCACCTCTCACTCTTCAAAACTTCAATGAGTACAGGCTCAACCTCCTCAAATCTCTCCTCATAGAACAGTCCCTGTAATCCTAAGATTAACTTTCCCTGTTCTGAGGAATGGTCACTGGGCCCGAAATGTTAAAACTCTGTTTTTTCCTTAACAGATGCTTCCAAACCTGCTGAGTTTTTCTAGCAACTTTGTTTTTGTTGTTGTTGTTTTTATGTTAACTTTCTCTGAACTGCCTCCCATGCAAATATATCTTTCCTTAGATAACGGCTACAAAACTGCTTGCAGTATTCCAACCGTGATCGAATTAGTGCTTTAGCAATCTTATCGATTTTTATAATTCCTCCCCTTTGGACTACAGTTCATCGCAACCTCTTGAGTAGAAATAGTGAGCACAGGTAGAGGGGAGGGAAAGCAGACTTTGAAACTTGGTAATAATACTTGCTTGAAGAGCTGGCTGAATGGCTTCCTTCTACATTGTAACAATTCTGTGATTCAGTGAATATTCCATTTGCTCTAGCTGTTATCTGCTGAACTCAAATGCTAGCCTTTTGTGATTTACAGATGAGAATTCACAAATACGTCCATTCTATAGCTTTCTGCAGTTTGTCTCAATTTAAATAATAATCAGCTCTTCTATTCTTGCTGCCAAAGTACATAACCTCACATTTTCTCACATTATATCCCAGATGCCAAGCTTTTGTCCATCCACTTAACCAGTCTATATCTCCCTGAGGACTCGTTGTCATTCTCACCACTGCCTTCCCAATTATTTTTATCTGCAAGCTTCAATATAGTACATTCATTTCCCTTATCCGTGCCATTAATATATATTGTAAATATTTGTGGCCCCAGCACTGATCCCTGTGGCACTTCATTCATTACAGGTTGTCAATATGAAAATGACCCCCTCATCCCAACTTCCTGTCTTCTATTAGTTGGCCAATCATCCATCCATGCTAACATATAATCCCTCAGTTTATGTGGCATACGTATACCAGTGTTGTTAAGAAGGGAATTTCAAGATCTGACCTCGTAGTTAGGATGCATGACTGTCACTGTACACTGCTGGTCGAGGAGAGAATATTTAAGATGCTGAATGGGGTGTATGTTAGTGCGTGGGAGTTTGTACCTGTGTGCTGCTCATGTGAAGTGTGCCTGCTTGCATAAACTGCATCCATGTATCATAGACCACCATGTAATAACCTTTGCGTATTTTACATATCTTGGCAGAAGAGTACAGTTGATGTCTTCCTGTGGCTTGACTAAGGAAATTGAATCATATGGAATCGATATCAAAGAAATCTTGCGTGGCTTGTCAGACCATGACTGTTGGAATGGATCTTGCATGACGCGCCTGACTTGAAAAACCCAGGAGAGATTTTTTTTGTATGATCTGAAGATTTGATCACATTGATAAATTGGTGTTTAATTCATCAATTCTATCCAGTTATGAGGAGATCTAGCAAGTAATAGCAATGAAAATCTATACTTCAGGAATCTGGAATTTTGCTGTAAGTGAAGGACTTAAGAACAAAGTTGAAGTAATTTGATTTATTTCCCCTCTCTAGCAAACTCAAAAAATTATTTTAAACTCGACCAGCACAACTGTGATTATTGCAGTTTAGCACATTAACAGGTCAGAAACAAACAAAGTCCTTTTTTTTACAGCAGGTGCCAACAGTCCCTTTAAGGAGCAATGATTAGATTCTCAATATCTACTCAAAATAGGACAGGTAGGTCTTCATTTATTCACTTCCCTCATTTCTCTGGGAAAGCTGAAAATTGGGTTCCTCAGCAGGAATTTCCATCCGGCATGTGAACATCACCGGCAAAGGCAGCATTTGTTGCCCAGCTAACTGCTGTTGAACTGAATACCTGGTAGATTATTTCAGAGGGCAGTTGAGTGTAAATCACATTGCTGTGAGGATGAACTCACATGTAGTCCAGGCCAGATAGAGATGGCAGATTTGCTATTTTGAAGGACATTAATGACGGGGATGATTTTCTTTGAATGAAAATCAACGATAGCGATGACATCATTATTGCTAGCCTCCTACTCCAGATTTGAAAATTTAAGTTCCACTACGTAATTTAGTGGGATTTGAATCCATAACCACTGGTATTAACCCCGAAATAACTTCATAGAGGCCAGTATCCCATCACCAAGTTATCCCTTATTTACACACACAGAGTGTTTAACACTGATCTAGCTTTCTCAGATTCAACTCAGAGTGAACATAATCCCTGACGCTCCTGTCTCAACCTGTCAGCCAGGTTTCCCCGACTGGACCAGATTAACAGCTTCAATCAGGGAATTCATGCCTGTGTGGGATAACTTGGCTGACCTTGTTACAATCACTACACCAACCAGGCTTTTAGATTACTCAGGAACAAAAACAAAGTTACTGGAAAAGCTCAGCAGGTCTGGCAGCATCTGTGAAGGAAAAAACAGTTAACATTTCGGATCCGGTGATCCTTCCTCAGAACTTGTTTTTGTTCCTGATTTACAGCATCCACAGTTGTTTTGGTTTATCTTTTAGATTATTTGTCTAGTAGCATGGTCAGTACACCGCCACCATGTGACAAAGTGGTGGGGTTTAGGGCACCCATTTAAAACCTTGCTTAAAAGAACGAATCAGGCAAGTAAAAGGTGCCCAAGCCTATAGGAAATATTCCTTTGATGATCCTCTGCTCTTCAGACAGCAAATGGATGGCCAACAATTGAAAATACGTGCCTCCCCCCTGCCCAATCAGCCTGTGATATGGTGCGTCTGTGCTAAATGCTGAACCTTAAATTATTTTGCACAAAAATATTCACCACTTCTCTGCTGCATTAATTTCAGCATTTACAGACACCAGCGTGCCATGGCAACTGCATAATGTTTTAATGCACCACAATTGAGGCCATATGTTGTGCTTTTACAAAACTGAAACAATTAATCACGAGCATTTTTATAATTTTATCATATAATGCTGGAAATTGAAAAATTAACATGCACTCCACTTTAGTTTCCATGTTTATTACTGTGTTTTCATTCTGAAGCTTCAGTTGCTTAATATTTAGAACTCAGAAATGGCTTGGGAAAAGTTTTTGACTGGTCCCTTGTGTATTCCAAATGAAAATGGCTGAATGTTTCCACACAAACAAAGCCACTAAATTTACATCAGCAATGATCTGGGCTGTTCTATGATGTGAGAAAGAGAATATGAGCAGATTAATATTAGTGATTCATGGTAGCAGTTAGCATAAACTTGGAATTGTATGTACTTTTCAGGTTAAGAGGAATTTTGTGGCCTGAGTCCTTAAAATTTCAGTATAAGTTAACTGCAAATGTGAAATTCAAGAATAATGTATATCATACCAGGGAATTATACTTATCAGCCAATCCAGAAGGTTTGGAGTTCTGAGAGCTGCTGTTTAAAAGGTGTAAACCTGTATTGCCTTATGCTGATAATGGAGGCATTCGACTACAGATTTTGGGCTACATCTCTGATTCACATTCTTTGAGAATGCTCAGAGTACCAGATCATGAAATTACAATGGAAAGTTAGGTCTGTAACTGAAGGCTGTAAACTAATGAACTGCAGGCTCTGAAAACCAAACAGAAGAATGAGGAACAATTAACGGATCAGGTGGAAAGCTCTTAGACATTAATGTTTTCGATTTCAGGAATATTCTCATAAAGGTTTGTACATAAATTGTTAACTAATTTGTTCTCTCCAGTAATTCTGGCTGCCATTATTAGACTCAGTACCAATCCAGGTTTATGGCCCAGTGCATCAAAGACTTTGGACATACAGATGCCAACCAAATTGGTTCATCAAGACCTTGTTATTTATGTGAATACAATTTGCGTAGAAAGGGGATTTAATAGGGTAGCAGTTAATGTTGAAGTTGCATCAGCTCTACACGACCGGGTGAGATCACACAGTCTTGAGAGAAAAAATGATTAGTCTTGCAACAACGGTCCAATAAAAAAAAGTATGTCTATCTCCAGGTAAACGGAGTTATGCCAAACTAGTTAATGTAAATTGCACATATTACTATCATGCAACAAACTTGCCCTTGATATGTAAGACAGGTGCCTCCTCTTGTTAAAACACTTTTGAGATCAATTCTCCACCATTCCTACTTAAACAGGCCCAAACTCGGCATTAAAAGGAGGATTGGTGGTAGTGAACATTATTGCTTAGTGAATGTTATTGCTCAGTTTCCAGGCCAGGCATCTGGGGTACCTTTAAAACAGTTATATTACATCACAACATGTGACATTTCAATATAAAGGAACCTGTTTCACCTTCAGTCAGTCTCTCAATGCAAGAGAGTCAGTATGGTATACTTGTATATCATAGAATCATAGAATCAGTTATATATATCTAGTGTACAGTAGCATCAGTACACATGGAGGACAGACTATTTGTATGTTTACAATATTATATAAATGTAAGAAATTAGAGTTACTAATAAACTTCACAACGTCTGTCGCATGAAGAATTCAGTCTTGGTGGTATATGAGCTCATGTATATGGCTGCATTTAGACTGGCATTGGAACATAGAAATTAGGAGCAGAAGTATACCATTCAACCCTTCAAGCCTCTTCTGCTAATCAACATGATCATGTCTAATCATCCAACTCTGTACCCTGCTCCCATTTTCTCCCTTTCCCTTTAGCCCTCAGAACTGTATCTAACTCTTTCTTGAAAAGAATCATCATTTTAGCCTCAACCTCCTTCTGTAGCAGAGAATTACACAGGCTCACCGCTCTCTGGTTGAAGAAATTTCTCCTCATCTTACACCTAAATGGCTTACTCTGTACCCTTAGACTGCGACCCATGGTTCTGGACTCTCCAGTCATCAGGAACATCCTTCTTGTGTTTACCTTATTCAGTGCTGTTAGAATTTTATAAGCTTCTACAAGAGTTGCCCCTCATTCTTCTAAACTCGAACAAATATAGTCCTCTCTTCATACATCTATCCTGCCCTCCCAATAAACAGTCTGACAAACCTTTGTTGCACTCCCTCCTTAGCCACAACATCCTTCCTCAAATAAGGAGACAAAAACTACACACAATCCTCCAGGTGCAGTCTTACTAAGGCACTGTACAATTGCAGCAATACCCTGTACAATTTACCACATCATGTTTGACCAAAGAAACAATCTCACAAACTACCCCAAACAGCAAGTGTCAATGGTTGGTGACCAGACCCCAATGCAACATAGCCAGGATGGATTTGTCTTGCACTTGGGCAAGTTTCTATACTGACGGTACTTGTTTCATATTGCAGTCATGCTGCAACAGCATTTTTAGTGGCATGGCTAGTTCTGGAGTACAAATCTTTAGTACTGTTGCTGGAATGTTGTCAGGGCTATTGTCTTTATTCTATCCAATTCCTTCACCTGGTTCTTGATAATCATGTGAAGTGAATTGAAATGCAGAAGACTGGCATCTGTGTTTGCTTGGTCTTCAGGAGGATCCCAGAATGTATCACCCACTCAGCACTTCTGGCTGAAGGTGAATGCTTCTGCTTTCATCATTTATACTGATTTATTGATCATCCCCCACCATTGAGAATGGGAACATTTGTAGGGCTGACGACCCCTGTCTGCTGTTTAATTGTCCATCACACTTCATAGCCAGATGTGGCAAGACTGCAAGGCTTAAATCTGACCCTTTGATTGTGGGATCACTTAGCTTTGTCTATTGAATGTTGCATCACTGATTATATGGCAAGTAGTGCAATGTTGCTGCTTTAAAGGGTAATAAAACTTTCTTTCCTGGTTGTAAAGAGGATGGTAAACTGGGATATGTTATAGGGGCTGTCTGCTCCAACGTGGAACTTACAACACCAAAATAATTCAGGACCACATTCATCACACAGTTCTATCCTTGCCCTGACATAGAGATTATAAGTTTGTCTGCTAGACATGGTGGATTTCTTTAACTGTCTACTTCAGAAAATGGCATCAATGCACACACGGCTATTGGAATTAGGCTAAGGTAATATAAATGCTCCTAGAAGAACTCAGGCACTAGGCATGCTTTGTGAACTCTCTTTCCTCTATTTCTCCTCCCTCCATGAGCAATTTGTCCTATTCTATTCTGCTCCATCTCCCTCATATGCTGCAGCTCAAGGGTAAAATGACTGTTGCAGATGCTTTGAAGTCTTCTCCATGTGCAGCAAACATAGTCTGTCAATTTCACCAAACCCCCTAATGAATTTTTAATTCACTCATGGGACACGAGCATCACCAGCCAACTGGCATTTATTGTTCATCTCCAGTAGCCCTTGGGAAGGTGGTGGTAAGCTACGTTCTTGAACTGCTACTGACCGTACGATGTAGATGGACCCACAGTGCCACCTGGGAGAGAAATTCCAGGATTTTGTCCCGCTGACGGTAAAGGAACAGTGGTATATTTCCAAGTCAGGATGGGGAGTGGCTCAGAGGGTATCTTGCAATTAGTAGTATCTCCATGTATCTGCTGTCCTTGCCCTTCCAGATGGTAGTGATCATGGTGCCCTCTAAGGAACTTTGACCAATTCCTGCGGTCGGTTTTGTAGATAGTACACATTGCTGCTCTTGAGTGTCAGCAATGTAAGGACATATGTGGATGTGGTGTCAATCTACTGGGCTGCTTTGTCCTGGATAGTGTCAAGCTTCTTGAGTGTTGTTAGAGCTGCACGCATCCAGACAAGTGGAGAGTGTTCCATCACAATCCTTACCTGAGCCTCATAGATGGTAGATAGGCTTTGGGGAGCCAGGAGGTGAATCACTCACTGCAGAATTCCCGGCCTCTCCCTGCAAACTTAGTCAAAGTCTGATGAAATTAATTGGCAACTAAACTGAGAGTTTATGCTAATTGCACCATTGTTAAAGGTGCTACATAAATATGAGCTGTAGTTGTTGCGTAATAACGAAACAGAGAGACATGCAACTATGAAACAGAACACAATTCAATACTCTGTGATAAATCTGGAATTCTGGCCAGCAGATAGGTCTCATGATCGGACTGAGAAACAAGTGGAATCTCTGTGTAGAAGATGTTGGCATATTCAATAAATGATTAAAAACCCCATCTTACTTCAGGAACAATGTTGCATGTAATTACCACAGGAAACTTGCACACTGACGCAATTGTTAAAGGTGATAGCAAGTTCTGTGGCTCACTGCAAGCTAGATTTTCAATGTCGAACCTGAGTTATTACTCTTACTTGCACTGCGTCCCCAATCAGGCATATATATGCCTTCCTAATATTTATCAAACTTCCTGGGCCTGCAGCTCACACATGAAATCCAGAGCCAGATGTGGAGACTTGGCTTCAATCTCACTGATCTGCAGATAACAGTGAACTCACGAGCCAGATCCAAAAACCATAATTATCACAGTCACGCTGTGGAAGTAACTGTGGAAATCAATCATGTGTTTATTCCTTTATGGGCTGTGACTGTCATTGTGAAGCCCAGCATTTGTGGCCCATCACTAACCGACTACGATGTGAGTTTCTTGCTCTGTGACTTGCACAGGGAACAGTTCAGCATCAGCTGCATTACTCTGGATTCTGAATTACAGGTTGGCCAGATCCAGGTTGGGGAGGGAATATCTCCCCTCCCTAAAGGACAGTAACAGACCACATAAGTTTTTACAATTGATGAAAGGTTTGTTATATCATTACTGAGACAGGCTTTATTTCCAGATTTTTCAATGGAAATTACATCCAACCAGCTGTTGTGGTGGAATTTGAACCCATGTCTCCAGATGTTAGCCTGGCTTTCTGGATTACCAACTAGCTGTGACAGTTGCTACTTTTCTTGATAATGCAATACCCATGCTTAGATTTTTTTTAATGTTATGAAGGATAATATAAGCATTTAAGCATCAGGAAAAATACCTTCTAGGAGGCAAAATCCACCTCAGGTTCGTTCATCGATCTATGAAGCCAATTAAATCTTTAACCATTGATCATAACCAAATGGTCAACAGCAGCTTTGTTTCTGAACTAGCAGTTACGCTGAAACAAATTGGGTTCCTTCTGCTATGGCAAGAATACTATGGCCAAAACACACATACAGGCACAAAGGCGAAGGGTGTTACTTGTGAACCACATACGCATTTTAGACTCATGTACAATGTTTGCTTTGCCATGTTATTTGCAATAAGCCTTTAACTTTAAAAGATATTCACATGGTTTTGTTGGCTTTGTAGGCTGTATCCTGTTTCTTCAACTAATCTGTCAGGCAAGTGACATTATTTCCTCTATAAAGCTTAAAATTAACCAGACGTCCATTGAAATTAAAAAAAACTCAGTGGACACCAAGTTTTTCAAACGAATATTCTCATTTAAAATGGCAATTTTTCCTACAAATGTCTCTTGTTAGTTTTCTAATGAAGTATAATGTTCTAATGTTGGCATGCTTTCTAACTGAAGTGGACCATACGTTAACTTGTCCATAAGAGTAAGACTGTGGCTTTTTGAAGTTCTGAAACCATGTCCTTCTGCAGCATATTTTCTGGAAGTGACCTATGCTGCATTCTTTTACAATTTTTGGGCATTGTATATACCTGAGATGCTTTTTTGCCTCATACTGTCAACATTGGCTCTGGGTAGCTGCTGTGTGACTAACTCTCTATGATGGCTTGTCACATGCCTCTTTTGAGTTCTGAAACTTAAAAATGAATAGTTTTGCTGCTCTGCTCTCCTGAAATAATGTCGCTCTCTTCTAAAGATCTGTGCGTACACTTTTCCAGCATGATTTGAATGTCTTTCTCCAAAGTCAAACATTGCTTGGACTGTACAAAATATGTCAAAGACTCATCAACAATTCCAATAACAGTCCCGTCTCTTATGCACTCTGATTTCAAAGCTCTATGCTCAGAGGGTTCAGCTAAGCTATAGAGACATTAATGAAATAATCTATGGATTCCTGTTGAAATCTTATGATAAATTTTGCCTTTTTATTGATTTTGTTTGTTCTGAGCTTAAAGCAATTGTCAGAAGTTTTTAAAATTTCATCATAACTATATGTAGTTTGATGTTTTGGAAAGTGATAATGTAAACCACTATATGACTCGCTGAATAAAAAAGGAATAACATTTGTTGAGTCTCAGCACCCCTTTCTCCCTCGAGAACTATCTCTAGGCACCCAGAAAGAAGTGACATATGACCCTGAAGTCTTACCCCTCCAGTCTCACTGCATCTGATTCCAGCCCACAAACCATACAATTCTACACATTTTTAGTGCAATAGTGGATCAGTTGATCCTTCTTCTTTCTCTGCACTTAAAAGCAATCTGAAGAGACACATTATACCTCCCTCCCCACCAATAAGCTTTCATCTACTGCTTTGATGAATCCTCAAATACCTTTTTGAACATTAAAGCCAACACCATGATAGTATGTGGCAAAATATTCTACAACCCAGTTCGCTCAATGAAAACTTCTTGTTGTAAATCCTATTTATTCATAGGTTATTGTGCTATTGGTAAGGCTGGTATCTCTCACCCAATCCTAACTACCTTGAGAACCACGACCTTAAACTGCCTGCAGTTTATTTTGAGATTATAGTCTCCTGTCTTTGATCTAACTACCAATGAAAATTTATATTGATCTCCCATTATTATGAGGATTGTTATCAAACGGCCCATCGACTTCTTTGTTTTTTATTCAGTCATGTGATATGGACATCACTGCTTAGACCAGCATTTATTGTCTCTCCTTATTTTCCCTTGTGAAGGCGGCAGTGAACTGCTTTCTTGAACCACTGCAGCCTATTTGCTATAGGTAGACACATAATGCTATTAGAGAATTCCTAGATTTTGACCGAGCCACACTAAAGGAATGGTGATGCATTCCAAGTCAAGCTGGTATGTGTCTTGGAGGGGAACTTGCAGTTGGCGGTGTCCCCATGTATCTGTCGCCCTTGTCTTCCTAGGCAGTAATGATAGTGGGTTTGGAATGTGCTGTTGAAAGATCTTTGGTGAATTTCTGCAGTGCATCTTGTGGATGGAAAACATTGCTGCTACTGAGCCACCAAATGCAAAAGAACACAAAATCTGGCTCCATTCCTCATGGAATACATGGGGCCCAATTGACCATAAGATCATAAGAAATAAGAAGAGGAATAGGCTGTTCAGCCCATTGAGTCTGATCTGCCATTTCATTGAATCATAGCTAATCTGATACTCCTCATGTCCACTTTCTCCATAATCTTTGATTCCACTGCTGATAATAAATCTGCCTATCTTAAAATTAAATGTACACAAGAACTCTACCCTCACAACCCTCTGTAGTAAGGAGTTCCAAAGATTTCCAGCCCTCAGAAAAGAAATTATTCCTCATCTGACATTGCTTAATTTTGAGACAATGTCCTTGAATGCTAGATTGCTTGGAACACCAAAGAGAGTAACTTGTTCTGAATTTCCAACATCTCATTTCAGAGCCACTCTGATCTTAAAGAGACTTTTCTCTACGCCCACTACTTTAGGTTGGTAAGTGGTAAATGTAGATTGGAGACATGGCTGAGTGGACAGCAAATACAATGATTTCTTCATAAGTAGCATGCTCAGCACCTCAACTAAACATAAAATATATCAATACATCATTGCTAACTTCCTGACTACCCCCTGAATGAAAACATATCATTTCTCATTGAAGACAGTTTCCATGAGTTAGAGGTATTGATTTGCAGCTAATTTTCAGAAAGGAGCAACCTTGCTGGGTCTTGAAGTTTATTACTGAATTGATAAGCTGAGGCCTGAATTAAATCTATCTTTGAACGTTCTCCACTCTTCTGAGGAAGGATTCAGTTGTGCTGAGGTGTATGATCATTCATTTGCTCTGCTCATAATCTCATTATGGAAATTCTACAATGAATAATTTACCTCTTGATTCACAAAGCCTGTCTACCATCCTCAAGGCATAAGTCAGGAGTGTAACAGAATACTTGTCTGGATGAGTGCAGCTCCAACCATACTCAACAAAACAGTTGCTATCCAGAACAAATTAATCCACTGGGATGGCAGTCCATCTATTATCTTGAATATTCATTCCCTCTACTATGGAGGCACAGTGTGAACAATCTACTGGATACATTTAAACAAGTCTTCTTTGGCACCTTCTTCTAAACTCATTACCTTTACCACCTGGAAGGAGAGGGGAAATACCATCACCTGTGCATTATCTTCTAAGTCAGACACCATCCTGACTTGGGGAAACCAAGCGGAGGCTTGGGGACCACTTTGCAGAACACCCCCGCTCGGTTCGCAATAAACAACTGCACCTCCCAGTCGCATACCATTTTAACTCCCCCTCCCATTCCTTAGATGAGGCCCCTTCCATCATGGGCCTCCTGCAGTGCCACAATGATGCCACCCGAAGGTTGCAGGAAC
Organism: Stegostoma tigrinum; assembly: GCF_030684315.1. Classification (NCBI taxonomy): domain Eukaryota; kingdom Metazoa; phylum Chordata; class Chondrichthyes; order Orectolobiformes; family Stegostomatidae; genus Stegostoma; species Stegostoma tigrinum. The sequence continues at coordinate 38,549,318 of NC_081357.1, forward strand.
AGCAACTCATATTCCGCTTGGGAACCCTGCAGCCCAATGGTATCAATGTGGACTTCACAAGCTTCAAAATCTTCCCCCCCCCCACTGCATCCCAAAACCAGCCCAGCTCATCCCCGCCTCCCCAACCTGTTCTTCCTCTCACCTATCCCCTCCTCCCACCTCAAGCCGCACCTCCATTCCCCAGCTACCAGCCTCATCCTGCCTCCTTGACCTGTCCGTCCTCCCCGGACTGACCTATCCCCTCCCCACCTCCCCACCTATACTCTCCTCTCCACCTATCTTCTCTCTATCCATCTTTGGTCTGCCTCCCCCTCTCTCCCTATTTATTCCAGTTCCCTCTCCCTATCCCCAAATCTGATGAAGGGTCTAGGCCCGAAATGTTAGCTTTTGTGCTCTTGAGATGCTGCTTGGCCTGCCGTGTTCATCCAGCCTCACACTTTGTTATCTTGGATTCTCCAGCATCTGCAGTTCCCATTATCTCTGATCTACCATCCTGACTTGGACCTACATTGTCATTCCTTCACACCTGTGTGGTCAAAATCCTGGAATGCTCTTTTTAGCAATACGGTGGACATAGCCACTATGGGACTGCAATGGTTCGGAAGACAGCTCACCACCACAACGTCAAGGGAAATTGGAGATAGGCAATAATTGACTAGCCAGTTATATCCAGACCCTATGAAAGAATGAACTTGTTTTAAAAATCATTTCTCAACAAGTATGGCAATTGAAACCTCTGGGTGTGAAGCTTCATTCAACTGGAGTGTACGTTGGAAAATCTCACAGTCTGCAGTTTCCATTTTCCAGTCACATAATTGCTGTTGTTGATGTTAGAATCGAACATTGCCTGCCAGAATGCACTTATATGTTTGTAATTCAGACACGGGCCACAATCATTTTCATCTGACAGATAGTTTGTTATTGTATACAGAACTATGAAGATATGAATGAGGAGCTGGTGATTTATATTGTATACAAAAACAGAAAGGGAATTCCACACTTCATAAAATAACATTTGAGTTATTATCCTGAAAAATAGAACCACATAAATTCTCAAAATAGATTATAATTTATTTGTTTAAGTTTAAACATGCTTTGCTGTTTCCTTGGGTAAGTATTTGAACTGATTTTAGAACGTGAATTTATTAAAAATCTATTCACTGCTATTTTTGTTACTTCATAGAGCACTTCTCTTTCTTGCAATTATACATTTCATTCTTATGTGCATGAATAATATGTTATGTAAATGTTCTCCAAGACTTATAAGCAATAGAAGCAGGAGTAGACCATTCAGCCCCAACAGGCCTGTTCCACCATTTGACAAGGTCATTGACGACCTAATTACAGTCTTAAGTCTACTTTCCTATATACATTCTATAACCCCTTTGTAGATCAATGAAATTTCTGAAGCAGCCTTGAATACATTCAATCACCCCACCTCCACTCCTCCATGCAGAACACAAAAATGCAAGACTTGGGAACAAGAGTAGATCATATGGCTTGCTAAGCTTGCTCCACCATTCAATATGATCACAGCTGATCATTGCCTTCAACTCAACGTTCCAACTCACTCCCCATGTCTCTTGATTCCCTGTGAGACCAAATAGCTTTCTAACCTAGCCTTAAATGCATTCAACAATAGAGACTTAATAACCCAATGGAGAAGTCCCAAGATCCACAGCCTGTTGTATGAAGAAATTTCTCATCTTCAACCCAAATGTTTGTCATCTTATCCTGAGACTCTGCTGCCATGTTTCAGGTTCCCTGTCCAGCAAACACAATCTTGTAGCATCTATCCTATCAAGCCCCTTCTGTATCTCATGTACTTAGATTAGTTCACCTCTCATTCTTCCAAATTCCAGAGAATATAAAGCCAACGTGATCCGCCTTTCACCATAGGATAACTTCCTCATCCCAGGCCCGAATTTGGTGAACATTTGCTGTCCTGCTTCAAATTCAAGAATCTATTTTCTTAATTCAGGAAATAAGAGCTGCAAATTTTGCTCAAGGTTGCAAAAGGCTCCTTTGTTTCTACGCACATTTAGAGTATGGCATAAAGTTCTGGTCACCCTTCTATAGAACATAGGTTTTGGGTAAGGAGGTAAAGATGTAAAGGGAGCCCAAAGGCAACTTTTTACACTTGGGGTGGTGCAAGAATGGAACATGCTGCCAGAGGGATTGGTAGAGATGAGTACCATTACAACATTTAAAAGACATTTTGACAGATACACAGATAGGAAAGGTGTAGAGGGAGATGGGTCAGGTGTGACCAGATGGGACTAATTCAGTTTAGGAAATCTACTCAGCATAGACAAGTTAGGCTGAAGGGTCTGTTTCTGTGTGGTATGACTCTATGACAGTAACTGCCAATGTGCCATTTGCTTTCCTGTTTATCTGCTGCAGCATGCAGCATGTAGGCTTTCTGTGTACCTTGCACAAGCATTCCCAGCTCTCTCTGAAGATTAACATTTGCAAGTTTCACCATTAAAAGAAAATCACACTTTCCTACATTACATTTCATCTCATACCATGCTGCCCACCCACTTGACTTGTCTACATCTGTTCACAGTCCCCTTGTGTTATCTCCGTAGCCCACCTTTCTACCTAGCTTTGTAACATCAACAAACGTAGACAAATTACAGTCTGTCTCTTTGAACAGAAAGAACAATATAAATTATAAGTAGCTAAGGCCCCAGAATTGACTCTTATGATATTCCACTATTCAATTCCTGTCAACATGAAAATGCCCCATTTGTGCCCACTCTCTGCTTCCTGACCATTAGCCAATCATCGATCCACATTCATATATTACCCCCAACTAGAGTATCCCTTATTTGCTAGTACATTTTGTGCAACAACTTATCAAATGCCTTCTGGAAATCCAGGTATCCTGTATCTACTGGTTTCACTTTATCTACCTTACTCATTACATCCTCAGAAATCTCCAATAAAAGTGGCAGACAGGATTTTTCTTTAACAAAAATACATTGGCTTGTTCTAATCGTACTATGATTTTCTAAGTGTACCACTAACTTTTCCTTAATAAGAAAATTCAATCTTTTTCCCAAGAATTGATGATAAGCTAACCGATTTCTCACTCACTTTCTTGAAAAGTCGTTTAACATTTACCAACTTACAATTTGATGAGATCAGTCCTCACGTCTGAGGAATTTTGGTAAATTATAGCTCGTGCATCCATTTTTTTTTCTGCAGTTTCTTCTTTTAAAATCCAAACATGTAAGCCTTTGGCCCCAGGGTTTTAAACCTGTTTGGGTGGAGCTTATCCTGAATAAAGCAGCTCACTTTCCCCTGAGTTTTGATGCCCATACCCAACACTGCTCTTTGAAATTTGTGTTGTGCAATTTGAGCTATGCTCTAACCTGCCTGACCCAATGCCACTTGGTAGGAATCCAGAAATGATTACCTTTGAAGTTTTGCAACTTAACAGAACATTACTCCCAGTTCTACCTTTGTTGCTGGTTTCCATCTGACAATTTCCAAACCCTCAAGATAGCCATAGTACATTTGTGGCTGCATTTGTGGGCCACTCAGGAAGCACAGACTCACATTGCAGGACACACGAGCAATTAAAATTGAAAAGGTGCTGCATGGGTACTTTACGGGCATAGACTGGTGCAAAGCTCACAGATTGGACCAGGTTACATTTCACTTGGTGTGCTAACACCCACTCAGTTAACACCTACCTGCAAGCTCACATCCTGTACCAAGTAACACAGCCTTGCTGGTCAGCAGTTCTCAGTTAAGGGGGTGGGCATCTTGCTGTGTGGCAATCTCACTTCTGTTCTATGTGCCAGCAGTGTACGTGGCAAAAATTATGTGCAGCTAATCAGCATGTCTCAAAGTCTTATTGCACTCGTCCTCACCAACACAACTCACATTTAACCAAAAGAAACATAAGATTCAGTGCAAACAGGGCAAGTGTGAATAAGCTTTGTTGAATTTATATAAAACACTTCAACCATACTGTGACTATGGTTTCCAATTCTGAGCACCAGAATTATATGATGGCTTTGTAGAGAGGTCAGCAGAGATTTACTAGAATGATTCATGTAATAAATAATTTCAGCAAACCGAGTGGGGTGTTTTGTTAGGAGCCAAGAGGCATGTGAGGACTTCTAGAAGACGTACAAGATTGTGAGGAGCTTGATTAGATAAATAGAAGTTGTTTCTAATAGCTAAATGATCAATAATAGAAAGCCCAAATTTAACTTCATTTTTGTTGATTGACGAATGAATTAGGGATGACACAAGGAAAAATGTTTACACAGAGAGTGGTTAAGGTTTGGGATGGACTATTTCCCCACTATTGAGGTGAATGTCTATTCAAACTAACATTTAAAAGGAAATTGCAATGAATACTTGCAGAGAGAAAATAAAGGGAAAAAAATAGTTGCGAAGGACAAACTCAATTTCTCTTTGTAGGAACTGGCACAGACTTAACCAGTTGAACGGCCTCCTCCTGTGCTGCACCATTCTGTTCAAAAAGATCCAAAGTACATCACAAAGGTGCTGAATGGAAACTGTTGAAAATTAAAAGGGAGGAAATGGGGATAAAGGGCCCAGGAACTAAAAAAACACCAAAGCCCATAATTTCCATTGCTGTTCCTGCTTTGCTAATAAAATAGTAAGACTAGAACATTTTTGTTTAATTCCCTTAGTTATTACAAAGTGACAGATATTATGTCATGTACATATGTGAGGTACATTTACCAGCATCGTAAATATACACAGTTTGTCCCATTGCCATCATTTCATATTGTCATCAATTCATACTGGACTGCACCACACTAGGAGGATACTGCAAATGGCAGAAATGGCCATGCTGTGAGAGGAAAAATTATCTTCAGTTGACTGACATAAAATCTGATCTGAAGTCCAATGTTCATTTTCTCCCCCACACTAGAATTAAAGTTGTTGAGCCAATGAAATCTGTTGGACAAGTAGTAAAATTCTTTGCAGATCCTGGAGAACCTGTGAACTTGAACTCAAAGAATGTAAAAAGCTTTATAATTTTATGTGTTACATATAAACAAAAAGTCATTATTCTAAAATTTGCCTGAGAAACTGGATTTGTGGATGTATCTCAAGGTCATTGATGTCTTTTGAACTGCAGCAACTTTTCAATTAAAGGGGTATTTACTCTTCACACTTAACAGCAGCCTAATCTATTTCTAATCAACTTCTACTTCAACACCAAATTGAGGGAATGTTGGCATAGCTGAGTTATTAACAATTCACATTCCTTGATGGTTGAGCTGAGAACTTTAGGCAGTGAGAGTGAAATTGCATTGTTTCAACTGAATGTTAGTGGCTTGATGTAGAACTTTGTAAATTAACCCCTGAAAACAAAAGTTACTTCAAAGTTTTGTCTCACAATGCTTCCTTGCACTGTGAATGACTGAATACCTTTAGACAAATTCTGACCTGCATCTTAACCCTCAAGATTGTTTGTGGCATGACATTGTAATTTGTCTAATACCTGTTCTCATGGAAGTCTGCTCAGTGGAGCATTGGAATCCATTATACTCCCTGACCAGAATGTATCCGGAATGTTCCCCTCTCTGAACATATGATGGAGGGAGGGTCATTGTTAAGGCAGCTGAAAATGGTTGAGCCTACGACAATATCCAGAGGAACAGCTGTAGTGATGTGTAGCGGCTGAGCAAATGGATCTCCAACTACGACTAACATCTTCCTCAGTGCTAGGTTTAACTCTAATAAGGGGAGCGTGTCCCCCGATTCCCACTGATTCCGGTTTTGCTGGGGCTCTTTGATGCCATCCTCGGTCAAATGTTGGCTCCGTGTCAAGGGCAGTCACTCTCATTTTACCTCTGGGATTCAGTTCTTTTAGTCATGTTTGGACCAATGCTGTAAATGAGATTGGGAGCTGAGTGGCCCACATTGGACCCAAACTCAGCATCAGCGAGGTTATTCATTTGTAAGGGTTGATGACACCTTCTATCACTCTGCTGATGCTCGGTAGTGCTCTGGCATTTATTAACCAGATTAGATTGATCCTGCTTTTAGTGTAAAGGGTATAGCATGGCAATATTTACATATGGCCAAATGGCTGCTGATATTGTACCTGGACAGGAACAGCTTTGTGAGTGATTTGGATCATTCTGGAGCACAGGTCTTCAATACTATTGCTGGAATGTTGTCAGGGTCCATTGCCTTTGTAGAATTCAGTGTTTCCAACTATTTCTAGGATGTCAGTGGAGTGAATCAATTTGGTTGAAGGTTGGCATTTGTGATGCTGAGAACCCTAGCAGGAGGCCAGACCCTCAACCAGATAATAGGTTAATGCCACACTGCATGGAAAGGCAGAAGAACAACAAGAATCCAGAAACCTCCATTAAACTCAGAACTGGAACCATCCCGGGCTTGTCAGTGAGAATTTGCCACCTGGCCCCTTCAGTCCCTCCATCCAAAGTCCAATCCAAACATTAGAGTATTTCACCCACCCAAATAGAAAGAAATGCATGGCAGAAATTCACCAAGGCGTTATACAACACTTTCTAAAGCCATGGCCACTACCATCTAAAAGCACAAGGGCCACAGATACAAGGGAACTCCACCACCTGTGATTTCCTGTCCAAGCCTAGTCATGCTGACTTGGAAATACATTATCGTTCCTTCACTATTGCTGCGTCTCTGCCCTGGAATCCTTAACAGTATTGTGGGTCAACCTCGGCACATGGATGGCAACAGTTCAACTCAGCAGCTCACCAGCACTGTCTGAAGGGCAACCAGGGATGGGCAACAGATGCTGGCCAGCCAGCGATGCCTATATCTTTAAATGAATTATAAAAAAAGATTTTTGTTTCCATTGCAATTTTTACAACTACTGCACATCTCAAAAGCACCATAGTCATCGAAATACTTCTTTAAGTACAGTCAATGTTTTAATATAGGAAATGTGGCAGCCATTTTGCACACAAGAATGTATCACAAACACAATAATCTGTTTCTGAGTTGTTGATTGAAGGATAATATTGGCCTGGAAAATTGGCATTAACCTTGCTGCTTTTCTTCACAATATCACCAGACCTGGAAGATTGGGCCTTGTTTAACACCTTACCTGAAAGGCAGCAGGCCTGCAGCAGTTCAGAACACATCCACTCATCTGTCAGTCTTGATTTTGTGCTAAGGTATGATCTATTACTCATTAAGGAGAAGTTTCTGGGATCACTTTCTTATGAATTTCCAGATTTTCCATGGTGTTTTTCAGCTGAGTTAAAGGACTTACCAAAGGCCATCAGAGTTGAGGGGAGAAGGTAATTGCTGAGAGCTAACCTGAGCTCTGAAGCAAAAGATCAAAAATGAGATACAGGATACTCACTCATACAGCTATACAGAACGCCATCTAACAAGAGGCATCTTTTTACCTGCATCTAAAGCAGGCAATTTCTACCTGCTTATGGAAATAAGGGCCTAACAACTTGAGAGTAAAATAGAAGGTAGATAATTACAAAACTATATCTACACCCTGACCGAAGATCTCCAAGCCTCTCTCCTGGCCCTGACTGTTAGATAACCCAAAACCCAAGCTCCAATTCCAACTCCAGGGCCAACCTCCTGTCTGGCAGACAACATAAACAAACCAGACAGCATCTAAACTCACTAGCAGTACTCCTGAAGCTTGTGATTGTGTTGGCATGGTGATCCAGTGGTTAGCACTGCTATCTCACAGTGCCAGGGACCTGGGTTCATTTTCCAACCTTAGGTGGCTGTCTGAATGAAGTTTGTGTGTTCTCCCAGTGCCTGTGTGGGTTTCTGCTGGGTGCTCTGGTTTCTTCCACAGTCCAAAGATGTGTATGTTAGGTGGATTGGCCATGCTAAATTGCCCATAGTATCCAGGGATGTGCAGACTAGGTGGATTAGTCATGGGAATTGCAGGGTAGTGGGGTTGTAGATCCAGGTGGGATACTCTTTGAAGGGTTAGTGTGGGCTTGTTGGGATGAATGGCCTGCTCCCATGTTGTAGAGATTCCATTCTATATTCTACATGGATCGTCCACCAAATGTTGATTTCAGATGCCATGGCTCACTCTTTCCTTCTCCAAACATTTCAATTAAACCTGATTATTTACTACAAATTTATTCTTATAACAATACCTTCCATATTATGAAGTGATCTAAGAAGCCCAATTCTGAAACTCCTCAGAACTCCCTGTGAGCTGCTATCATTGGGGTGGATGCAGGGGGAATTTCAGGACACCCTGTTTTGAACTCCTAACTCCCACAGTGTCATGTGTGGATGGGGACTTGAACAGGTTTCGGTGACAAACTCATGATTTACAAATTGCAAAGCGGAAGAGCAAATGCGAAACTGGCAACCCAGCAGAATCATCCACTGAAGACATTTAAATCTGTGCAAAATTATTCCTCAAATTATGTGCAAGAGTGTGAATGAGTCAGTGGCCTGATCTCTGCATTACTCATAACTCTACAGTCATTTGTACCATAAAATACCTTGGAGAGTACTGCCCATTCCAAGTGAAAAGAAAGAAAGACATTGATTCAGACCCTGACTTCCATGACCTCAGGATGTCCCAAAGAACTTTACAGCCAATGATATAATATGGAAATGAGGCATCTATATAATGTTGAAAATGTAACCAGCAATTTTGTTGAGGGAAAAATATAACAACAGACCCTTAAAGTTCAAAGCAAAGTTGAAATATTAGCCTGGAAAAAACATACTACTAATAAAGAAGTCCTGAGCTCCCATCAACAATGCATTCAACATAAAAACCTAAGACACGCAGATGCTGGAAATCAGAAACAAAAGCAGAAATTGCTGGGAAAACTCTGCAGGCCTGGCAGCGTCTGTGCAAGAGAAAGCAGAGTTAACATTTCCAGTACAGTGATCCTGTTCTGAAGAAGGGTCACTGCCCCCAAAAATGTTAACTCTGCTTTCTCTCCACAGATGCTGTCAGACCTGCTGAGTATTCTCAGCGATGTCAGTCTTTGTTAATGCATTTAGTGTGCTGCCTGACAACCCTGAGACATAGAGACATGGGTTCACAGACCTCTTTGCTGCAGCCAGTTCAGTCCCTGAACAAATCAGGGGATATGCCAGCAGCCAGGCAGAAACTGGGCTAGATTGGAAAAGATTTCTGCCAGTCGATAAAAAGCAACATCGTTCCCACTCAGGATCACTGTGCCCTGACAATAGATGTGCTGAATATGGACAGGGTCAGCTTTAAGCAGGGGGCGGCAGTAGTTATGGTACTATCAATTGTGAGGATCACGAATCACATGAGCTGCATGAAAAGTACAGAGCCAGCTAGATTCCAGCCAACTGCAGTCAAGCAGCATTTTCATTCCTTTCACAGAATGGATCGCAGGTCGGCAATCAGGCCCCTTACGTAATAAATCAGCATTAAAAGGCCACAGCATGGGGAAATGCCAAGAACATCACTCATTGACCACAGCGACTGATTAACTACATCACTTTGAAATGCATTTGAATTTTGGAAGGAATTTACTGCTCTTCCCACCAGAAATAGGCTGGGAGGGAAGTAGTACAGACGGGGCAGGAAGGTGCAGGATAGAGACCCTGGCACCTTCCAGTCTCCCCTGAGAAAGTCCAGAACAGGCAATGTTGAGGACAGCCAGAGGCCAATTACCGAAGTGAGAACCAAGCGCCCTATCAAGGCTATCACCTGGTTATATCATTCATGATAAAGTAAACATCTTATTCTCTGCACTACCCACAATCCCCTTCTCTTTGAGATGCTTAATGGACGATGTGATAAAATTGCTTAAATAGATATTCTCATGCTGTTGCCGCCATTGTTTAACACCAAGCACAATAATGCCATAGCAATTTTCTAGACACCCAATGACAGAGAATCAGTCACAAGGACAAACTCCTCAACTTGCCATGAAACAACGATGAATTGTCAATTGGAGAGACAGTTTTGACAACATTTCAGACGCTAATATGTCAATCCCATAGACTGCCATTTGTTTAAAAAAATTACCCTTTTTTCCACAAGCCATCAACCTACTTCTTCATTCCATCAATACCTGAGGTTGAAAAGCTGTTTAATGGCATATGGTTCTCATTTCTTACCAATTGCCTTCTCCAGTATAAGCTTCACATCAGGACTCTCACAAAATAGCTTTACACAAAAAATGTCAGCCAGAAACCTTTGGACTGAATCTTTCTGAGGTGGCACAAAGAAATGCCATAACAGATTTATCCCTTCACCACGTATTATGCAGTTCTTTGTGGATCAATGTCTCATTTCTGTTGCTCTTCCCAGCCTCTCACTGGTTTAGTTTAATTAATGAGGAGTAAAATACTCATCACTGACATTTAGGGTATAGCACAGGGTTGGGGAATCATTCTACTACAAAAGCAAAGGAATCTGATTAGAAAAACAGAACGGCACTTCAAACTGAGTCACTGGTTGAAAGTAACACAGATGATTCAGGCTTCCAAAGCAAGCTAAGGCATGTATGAGTGGTGTAGTGCCTGTATAGGAACAAATGCAAGCTGCTATTAGTAATGAACATTAATGAGAGTTGAAGAGAAGGACAGTGCTGTGGATAACATTTGGGTGGCATACCATAGATTTTGTCAATGGGGCACTTTAAACAAAATGTACATTTGGGCCATGTATGTGACGCCCCTAATGTGCAACCTTGGGTTGAATTATTTCTGTAGTCTTTGACTTTTTTGAGTGTAGTCATGCCTCATGATGCCTGCTCAGACTGGCTACAACACTGCATCTGAGCTGTGAGCACTTTGCTTGTAGCCTTCACACCCTGTAATTCTGCTGCACTTTTAAAGCATTTACCTGCCAACAAGTGGATTTTATCTTTGTCGATGAAGCCTCCGATGTGTGTTCACTCTCTGTCTGATCCTCGATTCTCACACAAAACATCAGCATCCAATGCAATCTGTGAATGGCTCTATATATACTTCCTTTTTATTCATCTCACCAAAGTTGACAATTTCTTTTCTTTTCTCATGATACTCCCTTTGTCAGATTTCTTCCCACTCACTGGAATGTGTTAGATTTTTTCTTCTCTTGCAGACTGTCCAATAGTGGGCAGATATTTGGCATAATGCTTTCATTTTTGGACTCTGTCTGACTGGGCACATTCACTTAACCTGTCCATATCTTTTTGCAGCCTCCTTGTTTCTTCTGCATAACCTAATTTTCCACCTATCGTTGTGGCATCAGTAGATTTGGCAGCCAACGGTTTGGTTCTCTCATTCATGTCATTTATATAAACTGTAAACAGTTATGGTCCTAGCATTGATTCCTGCGGCACACTATTCATTACATCGTGCCAACTAGAAAAGGTTCATTTATGCCTGATCTAAGCTTCCTCTTAGCCAATTAATCTTTTATCCATATTAATATATTACCTCTACTACTATACTGTGTGGTTGTTGGTTAGCTCAGTTGCTTAGTTAGCTCTCTTGGTTAGTTCACTTTATAATGTAAAGTTGACACCACCATCACAGGTTCAATTCCTGTACTGGTTGAATTCAACATGAAGGTTATACCTTATCAACCATACCCTTCATCTGAACAATAGTGAGGTTACGTTCACCACCCATCATCTCTCTCTAATGAGAATGCAGTCCTATAGTACTCAGGGACAGTGGCAACGTCAGCTTTATCTGATTCACTGCTCCTTACACCATTAACTTCTATTTTCCTAAATAATCTTTGATGAGGCTCTTTATCAAATGTCTTCCGAAAATATAAGCACATCCACTGGTTCCCCTTTATCGCACCATGTTACATCTTCAAAGAAGTATAAAAATTGGATAAATATGAATTCTCTTTCACAAAACCATTTTAACTCCATCTGATTACCTTGTATTTTTCCGAGTGCATCTCTTTATGAATAGCTTCTAACATTTTCCCGAAGATAACTGGCCTATAGTTTTCTACTTCCTCTTTACCTCCCTTATTTAATAAAGGAATTATATTTGCTAACTTCCAACCCCAATGAGAGTTCCCCCAAACCCAGGGACTTTGGGGAGATCAAAACCAGTTCATCAAATATTTCCCTCGTCACTTACTTTAAGAGCCTAGGATGAAATTCATCAAATCTTGTGCACTTTCCAGTCTGCAGCTGCAACAATCTATTCAGTACCATTTCTCTGGTAATTTCTTGAGTGCTTCCCTCTTTTCCCTTTTCTGATGGATCACTGCTTCAATAGTGAAGAATAAAGCAGAATTTCAGTATCGTTCATCTGCCTTCAACTTATTTTCCATTATTAACTCTCCAGGTAGACCTGCTATTGGACCAATGTTTACTTTGTTAACTCTTTTAATTTCCAAGTATTTACAGATTATTTTACCATCTGTTTTTATATTTCTGGGCTTTTTTTCATTCTGTAGTTTTTCATTTCCTTATTAACTTTTTGGTCATTTAGGTAGTACAGAACTTCCAGATTGCTTGAAGAAGACACTTGCTTTCAAAAGTTTTCAGCCTGCATTCATCAAAACAATTCACAAGAATTTCAGTTTAAGGGAAAAAATATATACCATATGAGAGGATATGGAAAATGAACTACTGAATGACGACTCACAGTCATTCACTGAAATTTATTTAAATTTTGAACCTGATTGGTCAAGGTATTTACATAAGAACATAAGGAACATAAGAACTAGGAGCAGGAGTAGGCCATCTGGCCCCTCAAGCCTGCCCTGCCATTTAATAAGATCATGGCTGATCTTTTTGAGACTCAGCTCCACTTACCCACCCACTCACCATAACCCTTAATTCCTTTACTGTTCAAAAATTTATCTAGCCTTTCCGTAAAAACATTCAGCGAGGTAGCTTCAACCACTTCACTGGGCAGGGAATTCCACAGATACACAACCCTTTGGGTGAAGAAGTTCCTCCTGACCTTAGTCCTACATCTGCATCCCTTTATTTTGAGGCAATGCCCTCTAGACCTGGTTTCACCTGCTAGTGGAAACAACCTCCCTGCCTCCACCTTATCTGTTCCCTTCATAATCTTATATGTTTCTATAACATCTCCCTTCATTCTTCTGAATTCCAATGAGTGTAATCCCAGTCTACTCAGTCTCTCCTCATAATCCAACCCTCTCAACTCTGGAATCAACTGAGTGAATCTCCTCTGCACCCCTCCAGTGCTAGTATATCTCTTCTCAAGTAAGGAGACCAAAATTGCACACAGTACTCCAGGTGTGGCCTCACCAGGACCCTATATAGCTGCAGCATAGCCTCCCTGTTTTTAAACTCATTCCCTCAAGCAATGACCAACAAAATTCCATTTGCCTTTTTAATTACCTGCTGCACCTGCAATCCCACCTTCAGCAATTCCCTCACACGGACACCCAAGTCCCTTTGTGCTGCAACATTTTATCATTTAAAACATAGTCCATTTTGCTGTTATTCCTACCAAAATGGATGACCTCACACTTATCAACATTGCCGTCCATCTGCCAGACCTTTGCCCACTCACTTAGACTATCTATATCCCTCTGTAGACTTTCAGTGTCTTCTGCACACTTTGCTCTACCACTCACCTTAGTGCCATCTGCAAGTTTTGACACACCACACTTAGCCCCCAACTCCAAATCATCTACGTAAACTGTAAACAATTGCAGTCCCAACACTGATCCCTGAGGCACACCACTAGCCACTGAACGCCAACCAGAAAAACACCCATTTACCCCTACTCTTTGTTTTCTACTGGTAAACCAATCCTCTATCCACACCGATACATTACCTGTAATACCGTGCAACTTTATCTTATGTAGCAGCCTTTGGTGTGGCACCTTGTCAAATGCCTTCTGGAAATCCAGGTACACCACATCCACAGGTTCCCCATAGAACACAGGACATAGAACATAGAACATGGAACATTACAACACAGTGTAGGCCCTTCGACCCTCGATGTTGCACCAACCTGAGAAACCAAACTGAAGTCCATCTAACCTACACTATTCCATTATCATCCATATGTTTATCCAATGACCACTTAAATGCCCTTAAAGTTGGCAGGTCTACTCCTGTTGCAGGCAGGGCATTCTATGCCCTTACTACTCTGAGTAAAGCACACACAGGTGCCACTGTAAATAAAATATTTGAGACTTGCATTGTCCACCATGCAAGTAATGTCTTCAAAGAATTCCACTAAATTAGTTAAACATGACCTACCCTTCATGATCCCATGCTGCATGTTCCCACTGGGACAATTTACATCCAGATGTCTTGCTATTTCTTCCTTAATGATAGACTTACCTGAGAAATGAAGCAGTGAATGGGGTTTCTTGCATGGTTTTCTGAACAAACAGGATGAACAAGAACATAAGCTGTGCCTCTATCAAAATAAGTGAGAGGGTAACAACAAATTCAGGGCAGGGGCATGTGAGGAGCTAGTGTGGGAGAAAGGTGCACAGGGCATGCAGGTAGAGCTTGGGGAAGGAATGGGAGAGGGGGATTGGGGAGTGAGCGGAGAGTGCAGGGAGTGTGAACAGTTGGTCGGAAGCAAGGTAACAGGGAGAAAGGGGGGTTTGTTAGAGTAGCAGAAGAAGGAGATGGGAGAGAGGGGACATTTTCAGGAAAGAAGGTGTATTGGGCAGAGATAGGAAGGCATGGGGGGAGAATGGAGCATCAGATGGAGGAGAGAGATACAGTGTGAGAGAGGAGGAGGAGAAAAGTGAAGCACATCAGATTGGAAAGGGGAGCAGGTAGGGATAGGGGAACAGAGGCAGAGTAGGAGGTGAGAGAGAGGAGAGAAGGATAGATGGTGTGGAAGATTAAAAAGGGGGAGGAGAGAAAGAGGGATTAGGAATGAGTTGGTGGAGGGGCAAGAAAAAAGGGAGAGAAGCAGGGAAAGGGGAAGAAAGAGGGGGGAAGTAGAGAGAGCACAGTGGGAGGAGGATGGGATAAGAGTGTGTAGGGTACAGAGGGGCTATGAGGAGGAGAGTTAGGGAGTAGTGGGGGAAGAAGGGAATAATCATAGACAGGATATTGGGGAAGAGAGATGAGGGTTGGAGAGAGAAGGATCATAACAATTTATGTGACGTAATAAAAATACTGTATTACATTGTAGCAATTTTTTATAGTAACCATGAGTTTGATAAAATAAAGTAATAACACTTTAATGAGCACTGCAGTGCTTTATTTATGTTAAAGAAATGCACACACTGGTGCCGCTGCAAATAAAATGTCTGAGACTTGCATTTCCGACTTAACCAGTTTCTTCTTTGACCACCTTTAGACTGATGAATTGCTTTGCTGCCTTTGTTTCAACTTCATTCCATGTTAGTTGCTTTCCAATAATCTCAACTGAACTTTGCTGACTGCTTTAACAGCAAATAATGTTTACAATTGATGTGGTTGGAGAGCTCTGTGATTTCATTTCAGGGTCATTGATTTTAATGGATCACTATTAGATGTCAAGCGATGACCGAATAAATGCTTTGGAACAGAGGGTCATCATAAACGCAGGTGGCCGAATGCTGCTGAGCATAGAAAGATGTGAGAATGCTCTGGCAGGGTTCGCTCAGTGTCTATGAAAGAAATTACTTTACCCATTCATAACTGCAGATTTCATTGAAATGTCATTAATTGCTGCAGACCACTGTTCTTTATGTGGACAGTCTGGGTATTTATAATAGTCCTTTAGAAAAGGAAGGCTTTCAAGATATCAGGATATCCCAGAGAACATCACAACCAACAAAACGTGGTGTCATTAATGTAGGAAGTGTGGCAGCCAATGCACAAGCAGCAATCTTCCCATAGGCAGCAATGAGATAACAATCAGAATATATGCGTACTTGGAGCAAATGGGATTTGTAACAATGCCTTAATAGTTAAACAATGCCATGAGTGATGTCAAATCGTGATCACATGGAACAAGAAAGATTGAGGTTTTAGTGAAATCCTGCTAAATCATGTAATTGTAATCAATTAATGAAAGTTCTTCAGTTTTCATGAGTATGGTATACAGCCCTCGGCTATCTAAGGCTTCCAGAGCCAAGATGTGACATTAATAAAAAAAAATCAGAAATTGCTGGAGATAGCTCAGCAGGTCTGGCAGTATCCATGGAGAGAAAGCAGAGTTAACGTTTTGGGTCCTATCACCCTTCTTCAAAATGCTTCTTCAATTTTTTTATGATGCAACATTAATACGTTTGTGAAATTGAATAAAGCGTTTTTTTTATTCATGCATGGGATATGGGTGTCTCTAGCTAGGCCTGCTTTATACCCATCCCTAATTGCCTGGAGGACACTTAAAAATCAAACACATTGCTGTGGGTCTGGAGTCACATGTAGGCCAGACCAAATAAGGATGGTAGTTTCCTTCCCTAAAAAACATTAGTGAACCAGATGGGGTTTTCCTGACTATCAATAGTGATTCACAATCATCAATAGATTCTTAATTGAATCCCACATGCTTTATTGAATTCAAATTCCACTCATCTGTTACTGTGAGACTTGAACCCAAATCCTTGGAATCTAGAGTTTTTGGACTAATAGTTTAACAATAATATCACTTGGCCATCACCTCCCTGGTCAGGGATCCAGGGAGAGGCACCATCTGCCTTCCTTCAAAATATTTCCAAAGGTTATGCTATATCTAATTGAGATGCGATTAGGATTCAGTTAAACTCTTCTTTTGAAAGGGAGCATCTTTGACACTGTAGCTCTACATCACTGCTGAATTCAAATGTCAGTATAAATTGTTACATGCTTATATCTCAAGAGTCAAGAGTTTTACCACTGAGTGATGTCTCTTTTCCTCTGTGACTCAACTAGTAAACCGCAGATCTGCTACCTCTGCCCTTAGCACATATTTTTCCCATGAATATTCGCTCTTACATGTAGTGGAGGTATTATCATAAAATGCCCCTTCAAAAATGAGCTAGATGTAGAGAGTGGGAGTACATAATTAATCTTTCAGCAGAAAAGATGGAACAAAAGAACCTGAAGCTGCAACACATGATTCCCAGTATCGCAATTTATTAAAGGAAACTGGCAGCCAACAAGAGAAAACTAATAAAGTCTCCTTAAATTATTGAGCTGGTAATTTTTATTATTCCATGAAGACACAGATGCACATTTCCCAACAAACAGTTTTGAGGAAAGGCATCCAGGATCCAGTGGGTGCAAATTCATTGACAATGTTTTTGGTTAAAATTTAATCAAGTTAGTTGAGCCAACAAGTTAGTGTTTGCAAATAGATAGCACCTGAATGCCATATCATAAATCTTTGGTTCCAGCCCTGGGGGTGGAGGGGGTGGGTTAATAAAAAAAACCTCAGCTATTGCTGCAGGAAAGCTTCCAAGTAATCAGCAACTTTCACCACATAAACCTACAATTAAATGTGCAAAATGAGTCATGTCAATGGCTGCCCGTATGTCCCACAAAAACTCCCCAGTTTTACAGCTCAGATAGTGGATGTACTGCTCAAAAACAAAGCCTCGGGAAGCCTAACTATCGAAGTCTGTCAATAATGGTGCAAAGTTGGATTGTAGAAGATAATATTAATTGCAACAGTGCTGTTGACATGTCCATTCCAAAGCCTTTCTCCAGGTAGGTGGCAGTTCATCATTCAACGCAATCCAATTGACTAAAAGATCCCTTCTTCATTTGACTAAATACCTTGGGTTTCAATACTTTGCATAGTTTAATTTGATCAAGTTTGGCTGTTACACTCAGCAACTGGATCAAACAGGGGCCATATGGAAGCTGAAGGCTGGGAGAGGAGAGTAACATTTCATTGCTCAAGGTACTGAACAAGTGGTTTCTTGAACATGCTTTTCACCAGTTTACAATGCATGATCAATAAGGTCAACCCCATCATCTCATACGGCAGCAGACAAACTGTTAAAATCAAAGATTTGCTAAATTTATGGTTTGCTACTTCCTTCAGTCACAAACCAACATAAAGTGGCTGTTGCTTCATGGACCATGTTATATAATTTCTGGTAGGTTGGAGTACATTAGCCTCCAGCTGAAGCTGGCTTTTAGGGACCAGTATCCTGTGACCAAGGGTGATTGAAGAACATTTATCCCATCATTGAGTCAGGTCATTGTTCAGATGTCCAGTATTGCTGCCAAAGGCAGGCATTTGGCCACTTGCACAGATTAATAAAAACAAGAGCAATACAGCCTCTCAGAGGAATTGTGATACCAAAATGTCATGTCCAGACCCACCAATAGAAATCCGTCTCCGTAGGCAAGGTCTTTGTCCTTCACAGGATCTCCCTCGCGCTCAAGTTTGATGGGAGGTTCTTTCATGGAAATTTATAAGATTTCCTTTCTCCCTCCAATACAAATATCTAAGTGGGTGGGGGTGGGAAGCTGACTGAGGACATAGGACTCATTCAGCTGAAAATTACAGGGGGGATTTGGGGTGTGGGTAGCTCCTAACTGCTTGATCCCCAGAAAGAGAAGTTGTAGGTACGTGAAAGGGCCAGAAGGAAACTCATTCTGCAGCCACACTAAACTATGGGTAGGTTACATTGTCAAGTTGTGGGGCTCACCCCACACTGGAAAGAAGGTCCCACCCTAGGGAGCTGCCAGATAATTGGACTGGCCAGCAGATCCTGCAACATCAGCGTCACCACAAGCTCCCAAGAGGGCATACCACTGCTGCAGGTAGTCCTGGGAAAGACAGCATGGACCCTGGAGTGGGCTCAGTCCTGGTTACTGGGTCAGTGAGGATTTAGGGAGAGGGGTTCAGACCCACCAAACTAAAATGTTCCTTCACAAACCAGAAGGGACAGCAATTGTTGGGCTATTTTCTGTTTGCAGGTTTCTAGGAAGTCTCTCTTTGCTCATCAACAAGTCATTTTCATTTAGATAATAATATTCAGGGAGCATTTGTGATTCTTCCTCAGAATGTATCTTCTGAAACAATCATCACAAACCAGGGTTTGCCCATTGGACTTCAATCAAGAAAGCTCAGCAAAGTGAACCAGCTTCATTATTTTCAGCTCTTCACTCTAATTTGAAAGAAATTTTATTTAGCCAAATACCCGAGTTATCCACAATCTCAATTGATTCATCCCTAATTCCCGTATCCCTATTAACTTGGGAATAATCCAGGATGTTCCTCCTGAAAAACTTCAGACTCTCTCACGTCAAGTGACTCTCTCAAAACTCTGACATATTAATCCTCTTAAACCTGCCTATCATTATCCAAAATAACATTTACTCTTCCAATGGTAAGTCAGGAACAATTTCCACAGTAACAGCACAGTTTATGAAGTCATTTTGTAAGTAAAATTTATGTGAGATATCATTTTCACATCTCCCAGAATATTCCCATCAATACTTTCTTCCCAAAGCTACATGTATTAATTCACAGCACCCTGTTCTATGCAGACAGAAAGTGCAAGTATACACACTATTTCAACAGCCATTCATTGGTTCATTTCTCAGTCTCTATCTTGACTGTCAGCCTTTGTTGTGAATGCAGGAAAGTTACAGGACTTTGGTTATGACTCGATGAGGAAAGGTGATTTGGCTCGACATTTTATCTCCTCAGCAGATGAGATAGAGATAGAGATTTTATTTTCTTTTTAGCACAGGAGCTATATATCTCTCTGACAAAAGTGCAGCTATCCTGTGTCAACCACGTAACTAAGGAGCCAAGTACAAGATTTTCTAGAGTCAAAGAAAAATTATTTTCTTGGCATCCAGTATACATACACCATCAGGCACAAAGTTAAGGAGGGATAATGTCCAGTGCAGACAGAAGATAAAAGAAACACACAGTGTAAAGTCATTAGGAGATCCTTGAAGTATAAAGTTTGAAACCTGAAACCACTTTAGTATAATCGATATCTTGTGTCCTCAGCTGTAGGGAATATGTAAGCTTTCCTTTGAGCTCTCATTGTTCTGATGTTCTTTTTAGAAGTTCTGTCTCCAGGCTTTCTTCTTTCTCGTGTGGCTCAGAGAGCACTTCCCTTATCTGTTCCAGGTGAGAAATCCATTCACCAGCTTGGCCAAATGCAGCTTCCCGAAATCAAGTTGATTTGGACATTCCATTGTCTGAATTCCTTGTTTCTGAGGTTGATAATTGTTGACAATGTCTTTTATTGTCCATACGTGTAACTTACCATACAGGTGTAAATCAGTGACTGAGTGGATTAGTTTCAATGCCTTTTGATGAAAATGTTAATTTCAGTTCAGAAAATTTTGTTTATTCCAGAACATAGTGTGGGGCTGGAAGAACACGGCAGGCCAGGCAGCATCAGTGGAAAAGGAAAGCTGACATTTTGGGTCGGGGACCCTAAATATCAGCTTTCCTGCTCCTCTGATGCTGCTTGGTTGCTGTGTTCTTCCAGCCCCACACTGTGTTATCTCTGACTCCAGCACCAGCAGTTCTTACTATCGGTGAGTTGTTTATTCCATGTTGGTTTCTTGAATCCTGGCTATTCTGCAGTCAGCTGATTATTGTGGCCATTTTCAGTCCACATTTTTCCCCTTTTAAAACCATCTTAATTCAGGAAGATCCCGGTTACAAAAGAAGATGGGATCCAAAAACTTATAGTCCACATTTTACTAGTATCATCGTGGGTATCACAAAGAAACCTGGTCCCTCTCTCATCAGGCATGACCTTTATGCAATACAGTGTGCCCCAAGAGTAAGGTTCTAATCCATTTCTCTGCTTCCACTACACAAAATCATAGCTGCAATGACTATGCTCCTGTCACCACAAATCAGATAAGCTGAACAGTCCAGGGCTCAAGCTCAGTAACTTCCTGACCTGCGTGACTTTACAACTGTTCACTAGTCAGTATATTTCTCCACCAGGGTTGGGCAGAGTCAAGGTAATTTATTTTATATGACATTTTGCAATACTTTTTCAAATGAAAATGAATATGTTGTCATATTTCATAAGCCTGATGTCCCTTTGCAGCTCTTCCCAGGCCAGCTTGGCAATCAGAGACAGCAGCAGCATGGAATGAGCAGCGAGAGCAGACAATGTGCAGAATGGCGTCAGCCTCCCAGTGGTCAGGGGCGATGATGGCAGCGGCAGGCGCTGTTCCTCCCGGTAACTGGAGGACAGTTTGAATAATTGTGGCAGAATGCATCAGACCTTAGGGAAGGAGGAAGCTGTTCTTGCTTTGCAGTAAAAAAAATCTCAAGACTGAAGAAAGCCAGTTTATTCTTCCTCATTAGTTACTGTAAACTGAGACCTTTAATTATAAGAGAATTTTACAAATGTGAACCAGTCGCACTGTGCCTCCTGCAAACAAAAATACCTTGAAATGTAAGATCAAGAGGCAGAGCTCTGATCAGCACAACAATTACTACAACAAATCCGAAGGACAGGGACCACAGGGTTGGCTTTCCCCAGTCTTTTCCTCTTACGCCCATGTTTTTCATGTTTTGGCATGTATGTGCAGTTCAAAGATGTGCAGGTTAGGTGGATTGGCCATGTTAAATTGCCCATGGGTGTGCAGGGATGTGCAGGCTAACTGGAGTAGCCATGGGAAATGCAGGGCTAGAGGGATTGGTTAGCGTGATAGGGCTTGGCAGGATGCTTTTCAGAGAGTCAGTAGGAACTTGTTGAGCTGAATGGCCTGCTTCCATACTAAATTTCCCATAGTAGTCAGGGACACGTAGATTAGGGGGATAGGTCTGAGTGGGATGCTCTTTGTGCCGGTGTGGACTTGTTGGGCCGAAGAGCCTATTTCCACACTGTAGGGATTCTACATTCTATGTTCTATGTATGCGTGTACAGTGGTGGACTTTTAGTTGGATTAGAGCGTTAATGTGTCTAGTTATATATCAGCAATTCATAACTGTTTAATTGTAATTACAAACTATTCTTGAGGCTTGGTTAGCTCAGTTGGCTGGACAGCCAGGTTCCAATGCAAAGTGGCACCAATAGCTATAGCATCAATTTCTGCACTGGTTGAGGTTATCATGAAGGGCTGTCCTTCTCAACTTCTCTCTTTGCCTCAGGTGTGGTGACCGTCAGATTAAACTACCACTAGTCATCTCTCTGCCTGAGAGAGCTGGAGTATGGCAACTTTTAGCTAAGTAATTATTGTTAAAGACAGTTCAGGCTTTCTGATAACTTGGATCTACAGAACAGGTTAATTGGGGAAATCTGCTCATTTTTGGAAAAATCTCCTGTGATGGCTCCAGAAATAGAGGGACTTGATTTCCAGCACAGTGAGGCATAACGCCATTTTGCAAAGCCCATGGAAAAATAGGTTTAGATATTCGAAAACTGTGAATTAGTGGCTATTATGCGGTTTATTTATTTCCTCTTCGATAAAGATGCCATTCAGATAAACTCCTGAAGCAGCATCTTCACCCAATATAGAACTCAGGCCACATTGCCCTTACTATAGTTACCCTGCATAAACAAAGGAAGGCTTTACCTTCCGGCCTTCATTATGTAATAACTGAATCACTTCAAAAAGGAGAAGGAAACAAAGGAGAAAAATATGCTTATTGCTGCGGTTTTAAGTGAAACAGTCTTCTCTGTGCAATCATTACTTTGCAAATTTTTAAATATTTCACTTGACTCTACTAGTCACCACTGGTTAATTAAATCATCAAAAATATTTACCTGTACAGTTGCTGCTTTCCACTGCTTTTAAAAAATATTCACTTGTCTTACTACATTGTGCAGCCATCACAATTATGTGAGAATCATAGAATCAGGAACTTAAAAACTGTAGCATGAATACGACACATGCTCTCTGCTGGCTGTCTAAAAAAAAATCCATTTAATCCCATCATTGTGCTGTTACCTCTTGTCTTTTATTTTCTCGCATTTCAAATATTTAATAATTTCTCTCTGAAGATCTCTAATGGGTTCTGGTTCTATCATTGCTTCCTTGTAAGGAATGATGTGCCTTAAAACCCCACTGCTACATATAAAGAAAATTCCTGAAAGGTCCTTTTTTTTGGTGAAGACTTTCACGTAAACCCTCTAGCTACACTCTAGCCACCTGGCAGAAAATCTACCATAAATCTGAACATCCTAAATTCCTCCTAAGCCTTAAATAACACATTACTGTGATGTCATTGAAACTGAACCTAAGTGTATTAAAAGGGAATGTAAATTGCAATTTATATTTTAAAGAGGCACAATATACATTAAATTATTTTTCAAAATCCTTTTTACATTTGAAAATGCACCATAAAAGGTCACATTAGATCACATTGCCATGACACTTCTTCATTGTAATGGAGAAATACCATGTAGTTCCATGTCAGGAAGTTTCTAGTCTGTTTAGTCTTGTGTAATTTGTCAGGATGTTACGAATATATTTCAGTTATTGATCCTTAAAAGCAAATGGTAAAAAAAAGAACGAACTCCATTTGTTTGTATTCTGCCCCATTTTTAAAAATTTCTAAGAAAATTTATGCCACATTAAAATTGTGGAGTAGAAAATTGTTTTAAAATTCAAGGCATCTGGTACTTTGAAACTGCTAGTGTGACATGTGGATTGGTATTGTGGAAATGACTCCATATCTTAACATGGTAAGCTCCCTGTCAACTCAGTGTGGAGCTGAGGATCACAACAGGTCAGGCAGTATCAGAGGAGCAGGCAAGTTGTCATTACCAGTCAGGACTCTTCTTCAGTTCTGACAAAGAGTCCCAACCTGAAACTTCGACTTTCCTACCTCTCTAATGCTGTCTGACCCACTGTGTCAGTTCCACACTGTGTTGACTCTGACTCCAGCATCTGCAGCTCTTGGTATCCTATAGTAAATTCCCTGTCTCAGCTATGCAGTATGGAAAAGCACTGAGCCACACTAATCTACTGGAAGGAGTAGATCAACTGAAGGGGCAACTAGATCAAAATAAAGATGCTAAAGGCAAACCTTCATCAAGCTCCTATCAATTTAAATGAGGTGAGTAGCCATGAGACTCCACAAGCAGAAGACAGAAAGAATTTGTTTAACATTCCAGATACTTTAAACTGCATTCTCTTAGTTACAAGAAACACTCCCACCTTGGATAAAAACACAGATTGCTGAAGAAGCATTTGCCTGATGCTAAAAGTTTAGCTTTGAATACTGCAACAAGAGGAAAAAGAGCAAACAGATTTGAATTTACTTATGATCTTCCATTTTTGCAGGATGCCCTGAAGTGGTTTCCAGGTGATCAAATATGTTCCAAGAGTAGAAATTGCTGTAAAGCAATAAAGGTAAGCAAGATTTATATCAGAGTGGCCAGAAGCTGTTGAGGAGCTAAGGGGTGGAAGTTCACAGTGAGCTTGTTAAAGATGCTCACTGTGCAATATCATCGAAGCACAGCCTTTGTTTAAGTTTGCAACTGAATTTTCGAGTGGTGGATTAGCTATA
The DNA here is from genome assembly GCF_030684315.1 of Stegostoma tigrinum. Taxonomy (NCBI): domain Eukaryota; kingdom Metazoa; phylum Chordata; class Chondrichthyes; order Orectolobiformes; family Stegostomatidae; genus Stegostoma; species Stegostoma tigrinum. The sequence goes on from NC_081357.1 coordinate 38,573,648, forward strand.
TACATCCTATGAAGTCCAGCCTGACATTTGTTTTTATTTTACCTTTTGTTAGCAACTACTGATTAGGGTGCAGGACTACAGAAGAATGGCAAATAACTAAGCACAAAATCTGATTTGTGTAAGGGGGCCTGAAACACGTGGCTCTTCCTTTACACACATATATAACTGAGTGTCCATTTTCAGGGCAAACCCAATTCCAGGTCAGAGAGTTTTCAGATGGCCTTGCACCATGGCTCATTGATACTCAACAATGGGTATCCTTGTGCTGACTTTACAGCCATAAAAAAGGCATAAAAACAACAGATGTTTCAAATGCTGAGCAAGTTGTGGAGTATTTATGGAGAGAAAAACAAAGTTACCATTTTGGGACTGTGCTGCTTCCATTCCCAATGATCCAGTTTTTATTGCAGTTTACACTTAAGAAATTTAGACTAGACAAAAACACCAAACTATATCCAATGTAAATCCAATAATAGGAATCCTTAGCACTGTCAAATAATGGCTCATCATCAATGTAAGCCACAGATTACTCATCAAATCTACTTCATATTAAATAGTCCAAAGAAAATAGACAATTTGTAAGATCAACCATACAAAAAAAGTGCTTGCAACACAGCCGTGTCAGTTTGGAATTCCGGGGTGGGCCTCTGGTTGTAATGGGTGGGAAATCACAGGAATCAACTGTCTCTATTCCCAAAAAAAAACTCCCAGTAGGTAAGACTCTGTGATTTAATAAAGTCACTCCTCAAATGTCAGACTATGAATTCACTAACAGGCTACAGTCCAGCAAGTGAAGTATTAAGAAAATATGATCCCTAACCAGGGTGAAGTGACTCATGTACCAAAGATCCTGGATTGCCTGCTGTTCTAATTCATATATTCCACTAGGTCTAACTGGAGGGGATTGTCTGAGATAGAGGATTGTTGAACAAATCATTTCAACTGACCCTGTTGTGCCCTCTGGTGGCTGATAAACAATTTAAAATGTATCTATAAGTACAATTATTTCACCATTGCTTTAGCCTATTTTAGGGATTTTATAGTTAAAATTACATTCATGAATGGTGTTGCAAACTCAATATTGCATCCTGCTGTCAAGTACTCAACTATTTAAGTAAAAGATCTTTCACTACCATAACTGCAGATGAGTTTTTAAAGCTGCGGTTTGGTCAGCGACGTCGGTCTCACATAAACTCCTCAGTCTCCAAAGGGTAAAAAAAATTATAACGTATTCCAATATTATCCCCTTCAGGAGATGGGTCAAAATTTGGAATTTTTGATCCTATAGAATGTAATGTTGAATCTATATAAATCTGATTAAGAATATAGTTAGAGCATTGTGTGCATGTTTGGGCTCCACACAACTGGAAGGGCATTGAGGCAATTGACAGAGTTTTAAATTGGCTCAGACACTGGCACAAGAAAGTACAAATATAAAGAAAGATCATTTTGTAAGCACAGTGAACAGGGAGAAAGTTGTAGAAAACAAGACAGATTGGTACATTAGACAAAATGGACAATTTCCTGCAGTCCAGCAGAAACACAAAGAATTTAGGACTGATAGCCGGAGAAACATTTTTACACAAGGATCATGAGGAGAATGAACTAACGATTGAGCAGAGACCATGGGACTGAGCAATCCTCCATGTAGTGCGGTCAGCTAGTGTCAGTTCACAAAGACATCTAGCCCTTTCTGAGTAACACCTCTCTGACATCTAGCCAATGGGTTTTAGGTAGAACATAGGGACCCTTTGAGCTATTGTTGCAGCTTTGGGCAACCTCTGACCTCCAAACAATAAGAAGCATAAAGCTTGGGAGTAGGGGACGCATGGGCAAGGATTTTCAGAGAGCAAATATTTGTTTTCTTAAGGTTCAGAGGAAAATGTTTCTTCTGGGATCTTCCTCAGCTGAAACATGGACAGAGCATGAAATGGAGCAAGGTTTTGTCCAGTTGAGGCCTAAAGTAGCAATTAAATGATGTAGCACAGCAGCATGGGTAATAATGGGGGCCAATTGCCTGAGTCAAGCAGGCTTTCTGATCACCTAACAGAGACACAACGTGGGTCACTATGTATTTCCTCTTAGCCATCTGCCTGAAATTACCCCTCAATGTCAACATGTAAGAATAAGTTAAAGAGAGACTAAGGGTGAAGAAATCTAGTGATATGGATACAGAATGGGTCTGGGAATGTGTGCCTACTGCTGGGAGAATAAATTTCCAACATGGACTTATTGTACCGAATGGCTTGTTACCACGTTATAACCTCTGCTATTCTGTTCAGTGATATGAATGAATTCGGGTCATAGTCCGGTTTCATCTCATTGACTCTAATTCAACAAGACTAAGGACATTGCCTTACAGACAGCTTTGTTTAGCCAGGTAGTGAAGCTACCTCACTCTGCTGCACCATGACTGTACAAACAAAAATGAGAAAAGTTTTCTGAAGAAGGGTCTAGGCCTGAAACGTCAGCTTTCCTGCTCCTCTGATGCTGCTGGCCTGCAGTGTTCATCCAGCTCTACACCTTGTTATCTGAGAAAAGCAAGTCAGCAGCAAAGGAAAAAACTCACTGTTCATTCCATCAACCACCATCCACAAAATATCCATGGGCTCTTAAACAGTAATTTATGGCATTTATAAATTTTTGTCTGAACCACTCTCTGCAAAGAATCTGTTCAAACTAACAGGTGGAGGCCATGTTGGTGCCCATTGAGCAGTGGTGGACATGGGCCAGTCTTGTAAAATCCAGGTGTGAATTAAACACAGGATGGTGGTCAATGCTACAGCAACCATAGAAACATAGTAAATAAGATAAAGGGTAGGCCATTTGGCCTTTCAAGCCTGCTCCACTATTCATTATAATCATGGCTGATCATCCAATTCAACCGACTGTTCCTGGTTTTCCTTGTATCCCTTGAACTCTTTAGCCCCAAGTGCTGGATCCATCTCCTCCTTCAAGACATACTATTTTGGTCTCAACCAATTTCTGTGGTAGGGAGTTCCACAGGCTCAGCACTCTCTGGAGCGGGAAAGCTGATATTTCAGGTCAGGACTCTTCTGTAGAAATGGGAGAGAGGAAGGGAGCTCTGAAATAAATAGAGAGGGGGGGTGGTGATAGCAGGTAGATAGTGGAGCGGATAGGTGGGAGAGAAGATGGACAGATCAAGGAGGTGAGGATGAGGGGTGGGGCTGGTCTTGGGATGTGATCAGTGGCATGGAGCTTCAAAATCTCCCCACCCTTGTCCTTGATCCAAGACCAGCCCTCACCTCATGGTCCGGTCTATCTTCTCTCTCACCTATCCAATCTAGTATCTATCTGCTATCACTGCACCCCCTCTCTATTTATTTCCAAGCCCCCTTCCCCTCCCCCATTTCTGAATAAGGGCCCTGATCTGAAACATCACTGTTTTTCTTGTCTTTTTTTTTCTTGTTTTGGAACTGTGAAGTTAAGAATTTCACTGAACACCAGCTTGTTTTAAAAGACTGATTTTTTTTTGATTGGGAACTGACTTGAAAAGATATTGCAACTTAATTACTGATCTAAGAATACTGTAGATAAATTACCACAGAGCTGTTGCTATGCTCATGGCTAGCAGCTAGTTGGATGTTGAATTGGTCAATCAAAGACCAAAGCTAATCAGCCAACCACAGAGAACATTGTTTGAGAAGAGGAAAAATTGAGAGAAAAATTAGTTTGACTGGATTGGCAGGAGGTAGTATGGTTTTTGGAGATTTATGGATATGGTGAGGCTATGCTTTCTCTCCAGTAATTGAGCTGTTGAATGTTCTGAAGAAAGAATCCCTGTCTGTGAGAAATCAGTAAATATTTCTCAAAGTCTGCTGAAACGATTTGCATTAACCAATGGTTTTGGAATTCAAGCAAGACATTCCACTTGGCTGCGAACAACCCATGTCTCACAAAGGCCTGGTATCTATCAACAAAACTGTTTATTTAACTGGAAAATTGCAGTTGTTCTATTTTCTTTTTTTAATTTATCACTTAATGGTGTCTGTTTGTCCATCTGTATGAGACAGGGATTGCAGGTTATGGTCAAAGAAAATTGGGCTTTAGATTGTAGGTATTAATTATATTACATTGTTGTTTATCTGCTAAAATTACATTATTAATAGTAAATTATTAATTCTTTAAGTTATAAACTCGGTATTCTATATCAGTTATCCACAAAGTGTGGTTAGGAACATTTGGGCAGTTTGGATGTTTTAATTTCACTGTGTTGAGAATCCAGTATTAGTGAGGTTGATTTGGTTCAATTTGCTATCCTTGTTTTGCAAAATTCATTGAGAGAAATTCTCGATTTCACCCTGACAGTTTGAGCTCTACATACAATCCTCCACCAACACATTTTGCTCCTCAGCCCTATCCATGTAGATTCCACATCTTTGGAGCTATTACCTGTCCTTACTGTTGTGTTAATTTCCTCTTTAACCAGCGTTGCAAATCTACCACCTTTTTGTCTGTCCTTTCTAAATGCGGAGTACCCACATTCCCTTGTGTAGCAGAGCCAACTGTGATGCAATTCATGTGGCTGTTGGCTGCTTTCCAAAGAAATCATTCCCCTCAACAATATCCACAGCAGTGTATTTGTTCTGGCTACAGGAGACTCCTGCACTCCCCACTCATCCTCTTGCTTTCCCTGGTGGTTACCATTCTATTGCTGCTTGTGGAATCTTAGCCTTGGAGTGGGAGAAGATGGTGCCAGCACTTGTCAGAGGCTGAACTGGAGGAGTAGGGAGCAGTGCCACAAGAGGTTTAATGACTCTGTTTGTTCTGGCAATTCAAGTCCAATACTAGACACAGATAGTGGACATCCAAGAAAAACAGATACCCTTCAGCAAGGTGTGGACAACTTGGAAAGACCTGGCAGCACCAAGACAAATAGTTTCTTATTTAAATGAGCAACTGGCATTGGTGGGAGAAGCCGGGCTTGCTTCATCTTTCTCTCCCAAGGAGATGTTCTTCCCTGTCACACAATATGCCCAAGCCTCAACGAGAAACCTCAATGTTTCAAAGGCATCCATTGCCATAGGGCAAGACATCTAGTAAGCATTGCTCTCTCTTTTCTGATACTTGACTCATTATATATCCATGTCGCTATTACTCCTTTAATCCATGAGTTTCAACTTTGCTCACAAATTTCTTGCGCGCCCTTTGGAAGACCATTGTACACCACAGCTGCATTACCCTCATTCAGTCGATTGGAAAAGCCTGGTGTCTGTGCATCCCAGAGATAGGTATCTGATTAATTCCATTATACTAGTGATCTCTAGCAGTTTGGATTATAATTCCCATTGCAAACTTCAAGCCAATTATTTCTAGTGGCTGTCTACCTCCATCTTCATGTTCCATCACAGCTATTCTTCAAGTCATTTTTAAAGAAGTTTTTTTTTCTATTCTCTCCTTTCTTTTTCTGTAATTCAATCTAATAAAATCATCTTTTTAAACAAACATTGCAAAATCATGTTGCACATATCTTGTTTCTACCTTTCAATAAAATAACATAAAATTAAAATATTTAAATATAAATAGAGCAATCAAATAATGCAACCATTCCTATTGAGAAATAAAGCAAAAAATAGCAAATTTTATGAAAATTACCAGAAATTTTTCTGGAATCTATTCCCACGCAGTTTCATAAATTTAGACATTGGGGAGAAGCTTTATCTGTAAAAGCAAGGATTTCTCTGTATTTCAAACAAGGTTATAGTGGAAATGTGATTGACTCCCAGGACAGTCTCAACATTTCTGAGCCTGTGTGTTCCTGAGGCCCATTTTCTACAATAGTTCTGTTACTCTCTTTCCTGCCTAGAATTCTGCAATTCACATCCCATCATACATTTTCCACACACATTTGTACTGCCAAGCAAATGTTTCCTGGTGTGACTCATTGATCAATCTATTCACTGGTGGATGATTACTATTATCTAACTGCTATATCTTTTCCCTACAAAATCCTTAGGAAAATCAAATATTCTTGAAGCTTTTCCAACATTTGTTCTTTTGGGGCATGGACCACAGTAATTAAAGATGGGTCAAATAAGGTTTGCAATTCTGAAACCCATTTTAAATATCTTTTAGATATCTTTCTCTAACTTCAGAAATGAGGGAGCCTGACATCATTTGAGAATTATTTGCACCCTGTGCCTTCCTCCCTCCCACTTCTGTCCCAGCCTGTATTGGAACAATTTTCAGAAGTCTGGCTCTCCTGCACATGATTCAAACAAATCCAGAAAAATTGCAGTTTTTTTGTTTGAGAAAAATACTGCACAAAATGTTTGACAAGTAACTCATCACTGAGCAATTGAGGCCAGTACTTCAGCAATTGTTTTACAGGCAAGGCACCACTGTGATTCATATCTCCATTCCCAGCATCAGAAAAATAGCAGAGCCAATCTTCCTCAACATAAGAATAAGGAATGCTTGAGGTGGTGAAGGCTGGTCATCTCAAATTATATTTCTCGTTGCATTGCCAAAGGTTTTCCTGGTCTTTCTCAGATGGATGCAAAAGGATCTATACTTGCAGTAGGTGCAGGCCAATTATGACTGTGAAAATGAGGTGAGTGTGGTGGGGCTTTCAGGTGTCAGTGATGCAAGTTGGCAGTTGGTTTACAGCTGGATCTACAAACACAGTTGCTTCGATTTTGATCCATTCATTTGAACTCAGAGCCCTGTTTTCACCAATATTTCAGTCTCGTCAATCACTACATTCTCAAAATGTTTTTTTTAAATTAAATATTGTATACTGTTTCTCAGGTCATTGATGGTGAGCTGTGGAATACTTCATAGTCAACTAGCTTGTCATACTGAGGAAGCATGAAGAGGCGGATCCTTCTACAAACCCTCCAGCCAAACCATGAGAGAAAAGACTGGTCTGGTATAGCTCTCCTACTGGCAACCAAAGTCCCTGAAACATTTAATAGCTGGGGCAAAGTCAGTTGAATTACTCCTTGGTCAGACCTAGATTGAGGTAAAGGCCCTCACCCCAAATTTGAGGAAAGCATTAAGAGTCACAAGAGACACATCTGGATAGAAAACCCACTGTGGGTCTGCAATGTAGTAAGGTCAGCACTGGACTTGAACCTTCTCTTTGATTCTTTAGAATCGAATCCCCTGTTCCCCTTAATCCCAATCTTTAGAGAAATGGGTCCCCAAAGTTTGGGTCCCAAGTCTTGAATGGACATGTCTGTATCATCTCAAAATCTGAAATCGTGCAGATGACTTTGGTGCCAGCATTAACAGCCAGACTACATAGTTCCTGAAGCTGGACAGATTGTCAGAAAAGATTCCTATTGCAGATAGTGGAAGGTGCAGGGAAAGGCAGGTATTTAGGATAGAACCTGGTTCTGTTGGTATTTGATTCCATTGGCAGTGCTGAGCAAGACAGGCCATGGGGTAGTCTTCCCCAAAGCATTGGAAAGAATTTCTGAGGGTATTGTCTTGATCTGCCTCAAGAACGTCAAGGGCAGAAGATCAATAGCTACCCAGGTGAAATAATCCAAGCAAACTTTTATGAAATTCTTCAGGTTTATGCTGGCCTTACAATGGTGACCAAGGAAGTCACACAGGAATTCCATACCAAAGTCCCTGTGGACTAATAACCCGTATTGACCTTGGTACTTAGATTTTGGAAAAGATCTTCTACTTCTTTGTGCTACAGACCATATGAGGATCATCTTCACAACATGTGCATCAGCACAGACTCCAAATAAACTGAGATTTCATCCTACAGTCATAATTTTCCTCAGTTTATGAGAGCACAGAATGAAAAAACAGACTTTAAGATGATATGACAAAAGTATGGTAAGTAAGGCTTTATGCTAAGACATTGTCTAGCAAACAGCACAAACACAATTGGCATAGCTCCTCCTCTCTGTCAGACCTGAAATAAATGTAGATGTCAACCACAATAAAGACAGTGTCCTAGAGAGGCTCATCAGGTCTGGTAACATCTTCGAAGAGAGGTGAAGAGTTAATGTTGCAAGTCCAATATGACTCTTGTTCAGAACTGAAGAGGTGGAAAAGTGATGAGTGAAAGTGATAAACCCCACCACTGTTCTTCTTCGTAATTAAAGACAAGTAAAGTATTGTTAGAATTAAAAACATCAACCCTGGTTCTCTCCCTACAGCTGCTTCCATACCTACTGGGTTACCCCAGCGCACTGTTTTTATTTCAAATCATCAGAGTTCACAGTATTCTGCAACTACTGCTTTCATAACTCAAGTCCTTATTCAGGAGTCAAACAGATATTCTCAAAGGCCCAAGTCATTAAGCTGGTTACATTTTATTCAGTTCCAAGTTGCTGCCATATTTTAAAAACATGAAAGTAATTTAATACTTTCCTTATCTTTGTTTCTTGTCGAGTAAATAACCTTAACCTTAAAGAAGGGAGGCTGGCCTAATGTATGGTGCAATTTCACCTGTACAAAAATATGTGTTGTTTCCACAACAGAGCACATTGGGCATTGGTTCTGAAGAAATTTATCTTTATAACATACACAATTAAACATAGATAATTTAAATTATCTTCAAACATTTTCTTTTTGTGAATCATTTGTTGATGTACTCCTTCGGAAGTCTTTTCCTTCTGGCTGTCCGAGTCCTCTAGGGGAAACCCCTCCCTTTCGATCTGCAACACAGATGTATAAGGTGTCACATAACATAGAACTCAGAGGCAAAGCCATTTATCTGGCTGATGTTTCAATTCATCAGTAATGTAACCATGAATATATTAAAGAGATGTTACACATATATAGGTAGTTCTGCTACAACGCATGTTTCATTAACTTGAATTGGCTATAAAACACGATTGATGAATGGTAGATGCTGTTTGGATAACGTGAACTTTCTGCTGTACAGGTATAACAGTCTTCTATAGCAATTTCCCTATAACACGACTTTCAATGGCAATTTTCTATACCACAGTTTTCTATAGCGTGTAGTCACACAAGAATGCAATATCACATTATAAGAGAGCCACCTCTACAGCATGTATTGGTGATCCAGCAGCAGAATGACAATGTTGTTTGTGCACCAAAGGATTATCCTAATGATTACCTTAAGATGCACATTTGATAAGCTACAGTAGCAGTAATTCATAATTCAGAGCAGTAGAGGAAAGAATTTAAAGATATTAAATATCAAAAGGTAGCCTCACAAAGACATGAACCCTTGTTTAAAATTTTTTCATGGGATGTAGACATTACTGGATTGGCTGGCATTTATTGCTTATCCCTAATTTCCCCAAGTTAAGAGTCAACCACGTTGCTGAGTGTCTGGAGTCACGCAGGCAAGACCAGGTAAGAATGGCAGATTTTCTTCCCTAAAGAGGCGGACATTAGCAAGCCAGATGGGTCTTTCCAGCAATAAATAATAATTTGGTCATCATTAGACTCTTAGCTCCAAAATGTTTTAAAAATGGAATTTAAATTCTACTATGGCAGGATTTGAATTATGTCCCTAGAACATTGCCCGAGTTTCTGGATTAATAATCACATGTTAATATCCCTAGACCATCAGATCACATTCTTACATTGATTTAAGAATTGTAAGACTGTACAATTTTAACAAATTAATCTATTGTGGTTAAAAGGAGAAACATACTTCCATATTGGCTAATTGTAATGTCTAACATCCTGTAACACACAATGGTGCACCTTCTATGTTCTGGGATGTATAATGATGTAATAAATGCTAGTGTTAGACCACTTAGTCTACCTAAAATTGGTAGGCTTCTTTTGACAATTGAAATGATTACACAGAGGTAGAAAAATACCAATTTTATAAATGTATAGAAAACCACAAAATAAACTGCATTCTGGATCTAAAATCTTCTTGAGATTATTCTCACAACCTTTAATTACTGAAACATTTTTGAAGAGGGCAGATTTCATACATCGGATTTATTAATGAAAACACTGACTCCAATGCTTCTGTCAATATTTCTTCATCTCATCTAAGTGGTTAACTAATAATTCAAAACCTTGCGTTCAGTGGGCTGAATCTTACACATTTTGGAAAGTGATATTTTCGCAGAGTTTTAGAGGGTCTCGTTCCATGAGGCCTATCAAGTAAATCATCTCAAATTTGCCTCATTAACAACTTACAATAACCCTTGACTGACACCATCCTGATTCTATAATTTAGCATAGGCAGAATAATTCATTATTGCTGGGATGTACCAGATCATGCAGGGCACTGTGTCCAGACTATACTGCAGAGACCCTCCCCAGAAGGGTCCAAGCAGTAGAACCATATCTTCAGCAACCCTATCATTGCTCCATTGCAGCCTCGGAGGAAGAATAGGTTACGCTATATCTGCAGTCTGCCTCAGCCAAGGGCTTGCATAATGGAGTCATCAGCCATGGTTGCAGTGGCTAGCCCTTGTGGTCTAGTAGCCTACCTTGTAAGGCACCTGGAACCTCAATGCAGGGGTAACACAAGAATTCTCAATGATCTAAGAGTCATGGTAGATCACACTGTGCAAAGAGATACCAATGATCAAAGGTCATTTGCACATTATGATATGGCCCTCAAAACACAATGTGTTATAACAGAAAATGCCAATGTGTGTCCAGTCGATGGTGCTTTGCACCTGTGAGAAGCCAGCTATGTACAGCATCACTGAGGTCATCATTGGAAAACAAAATGATCCAAAGTGGTTGGGAACAAATCACCTCAGTCACAGGCTCAATGTATTTGTGGCTTGATTGTTGAAATTCCACACTAGCTCCCATGGATCCCTGGAAGGAACCAATTATATTAATGCTTACTATAGCTATCACTTTGACAGCTACTAGAGTAGGATGATCAACCATTCCTTCATATCTCAGATCCCACTCCAGTGGATTTCTGTGATTGTGCTCCAGGTCATCCTCAACCTGCCTGATACAGCACCTCACTATTCAGACGAAATTGAGGACAGAAGATGCTGAACTCTCTGCATCTCTGTCCTGAGATGTGCTTTAGCACCAACCTGTGTGTGGTGTTTGTTTTCCTTAGCAGTTTGCTGGCACATCTGTTGCTCCTTGATCTCCCTGCACCCTCACTGGGTAACAACAACCTCAATGACTGCACCTAATGGGAGCTAGAACACATGAGTTTGGCTATCAAATGGACACTGTCTCCACCCACTCTGAATGTGTCCCCAGGCTGGGTGGATGGTTGCATCAGTCTTGTTGCAATGAGCCAACAGGCACATCCCTTAAACATTACAACTTAACATTCTCTTCCATTGAGTGAGAGATGAAGCATTCTGACAAGGAGGGCCGTGTACCCACTCACCCTGACACTGGGGTCCTATGTTGATGAGTGATCCATCAGTCATGCAGGGGGAGTTGGTGGGTGGGTGGGTGGGGGTTCAGTTAGCTCTGTTGACTGAATGGCTGGTTTGCAGCATACAGTGATGCCAACAGCGCAGGTTTAATTTCCATATTGGCTGAGGTTGCCATGAAAGGATTCTCCTTCTTACCCTCTCCCTTTGCCTGAGATGTGCGAGCTGTGTGTCTCTCTCTAATGGTCTGGTAAGATTATGGTGGCTTTACTTTTAGCATCTAGATAGCTTTACAGTCTAAGTACCGCATTTGTATAGAACCCTTCTCCTCCCAAAACCACATCACCCACAAAGGGCATCATTTTATCTAAGAGAGTCTTGCATTATATATTCTGTTTAGATGGAGAGGTAGAGTTCCATGTATTCAAAGGGACAGACTCCTTAATTTTGGCAATCAAACGCACATTGTCCCCATCTGCTCCGAATGTTGTCCCAATCATTGTCCACTCGCAGATGGCTTTCAGCAGATTACAGTAGATAAAATGAATACCAGGTTCAGCCCAGTCATCGAATACTGAATACCATGCCCCACCCCTTGACTCAGTGTCCTTTCCTAACCAGCACTCCCTGGATGACTCAACTTGACCAAACACCCACATCTTCCTGCTCAGCATCTCAAATTGAGACTCTAACTTCCTTCCTTATCCCCTGAGCCACTTCACTACAATCTGGTCATCTCCCACATTGAAGCCACAGCCTATAACCTACACTCCCTGAGTATCCCATGTCCTCCCATCTCCACATCTTATAGGCTGAGCTTGCACTGTCCTTGTCCACGCCACAGGCCAGACTGCTGCCTGCAATCCTAAACACCGAGTCTCTCTATCTTCTTACCTTACAGTCCCCCGAAACCTTCCCATCCCACCAAATCCCCAAGTACATTCTCCATTTTTCCATGTTTCCAGCTTTTGATTGACAGAGTGGTAACCATGAACATGATTCCAGCAGGCTGGGCAGTGAATGAGCACTCATGACAATCTATTGAATTAAAAAAAACACGTTCCCGCTGATGGTAGTCAGGAAGGTCAGCCCACCCAGCAAGTTCTGAAAACTCAAGACCAAAGATTTAGCCTGATGTCAGGAAAGAGATATTTCTGCCTCGTGCCTAATTTCATTCCCTCGCTTGACATCCTGAAAGCTCTGGCTAAGTGTGGAAAAATCCACCCATCAGCGCCACATTGGTCTCCAACAAAGACATAGCCCTGACACCTGCCCCCTGCAGCAGTGACCCACTTGGTTTGCTGAGCAGTTGGCAGAAAGCTGGATCCATTGTACCAGGCACTAGCTCATTTACTGGCTAAAGCAGAACAGAATAGCGGACAAAAACACATCCTTCTCTGGCACGCTCGATGCTTTTCATGCATGGTTAAAGCAGAATGCCAGTGGAAGGGTGTCAACTACTCTGACAGCCCCACATGCACCTGTTCCTCTGTCATCGCTGCAGTGTCAGTTTGGCCTTTGAGAGAGTGAACACGAGAAAAGCGACTGGCCCAGATGGAGTCCCTGGCCATGCGCTCAGATTCTGTCCTTGCCACAATCTGAAGTCCCCACCTGGTACCAAAAAAAAAACACACGCAATGTGCCTCAACTACTACGGCGTGGTGGATCAGGCCTCCATAATTATGAAGTGGTCTGAGAGGAGAGTCATGGCTCACATCAAGTCCAGCCTCCCAGCCTGTCTCAATCCTTTGAGATTTGTCTACCTGTGCAACAGGACTGCAGCAAATGCCATTTCCTGAGCCCTGCACTCATCCCTGGAAAATTTGGATAATAAAGGATACCTACGTCTGGTTTCTACTTGTCGACTACAGCTTCTTCCTTCAACACTAATCCCCAAGCTCCAAGAACTAGGTCTCGGCTTTGCCCTCTGCAACTGGATCCTCAGCTTCCTGACCAACAGACTGCAATCAGTGAAGACACACAACAGCACCTCCTCCACAATAGTATTCAGCACAGTGCCTCACAAGGATCCACAGCCAGACCTCAACTGCACAATTCATGATTGTGTGGCCAAATTCTGTCCAAACTCCATTTCCAAATTTGCTGTTGACATCACCATTATAGGCTGGATATCAAACAATGATAAGTCAGAATAGAGGAAGGAGATAGAATGCTTGGTGTTGTAGTGCAAAGCTCAATGTCAGCAAAACAAAAGAACCGATTATCTCCTTTCTTCCTGAAGTCGGAGGCCACACCCCTATCTATATCAATGGAGCTGGGGTGGAGAGGGTTGAGTGTGTCAAGTTCCTAGGAGTGACGATAACCATCAATCTGTCCTGGACTTCCCACTTAGATGAAACTGTCAAGAAGGCACAACAACGTCTCTTCTTCCTCAGGAGGCTAAGGAAATTCCATAAGAACCCTCACCAACTTTTACAGATGCACTATAGAAGGCATTCTATCTGGGTGCATCACGGCTCTGCCCAGGACCACAAAAAAACTACAGAAAGTTGTGACCATAGCCCAGTCCATCATACAAGCCAACCTCCCATCCACAAACTCCATCTACACTTCTCATAGCTGCAGAAAGCCAGCCAATGTCAAAGACCCCTCCCACCCCAGTTATAATCACTTCCAACCTCTCCTGTCATGCAGAAGATACAAAAGTATAACACACCTACCAACAGATTCAAGAACAGTTTCTTCTCTGCTGTTATCATCCTTCTGAAAGGAATTCTCAAATTTCAAACCTAATGCTGATCGTGCTTTTGTATGCCTGTGCAGCTCAGTCTTTGCATGCTTCGCTCTGTTCCCCCTATGGTTTGCATGTCCTTGTATGTTATGACCTGCCTGTACTACACACAAAACAAAAAACTTTTCACTCTAGTTAGGTAGGTGACAACAATAAATCAAATCAAATTCCTCCCTGAGCTGTAACAAAACTGAACACCACTCCAATGTGCATGAGCAGCATGCATGTGGTCTAAATCACCAGCTGATTAATCTAAATAATGCAAAATCCCATATCCGTGATGATCTACTAAAATATTTTAACTTCTTCTCAGTCCAATGAATCTCAAATACTGAAAAGAATGAGGCCCCAACAACACTGTAGCCGTTGTACTGAAGATGTGCTCCAGAATTAGCTGTGCTCTTCATTAAACCACTCCAGCACTGTTCCAAGACCAGCATCTGCCCATACATGTGCAAAATTGCCCAGGTACATCCTGTCCATAAAAAGCAGGACAATCTAACCTGACCAATTACTCAGTCTACTTTTCAAAGTAACGGAAAGTGTCATTGCCAGAGTGATTGATGACACTTACACAACAAAGCCCATTTCTGAAGAAGGGCCCCAACCCAAAACATCAGTTTTCCTACCCCTCTGATGCTACCAGGCCTGCTGTGTTCCTCCAGTGCCACATGGTGTTATCTCTGACTCCAGCATCTGCAGTTCTTACCATCTCTGTGTGAGTTATAACCTGTTTACTGTTGCTCAGCTTGGGTTCAACCAGGACATACATCATTAGCCCAAAAATTTACGAAACAGCAGAATTCCAAGAGATGAGATGAGAGTGATTACCCTTGCCATTGAGTCAGAATTTGTCAGAGTATGGCAAGAAAGTGTCAATGGCAATTGGGTGAAAGCTCTCCAGTGGCCATTTGCAAACACCTTCTGAAAATCCAACCATACTACATCCGGTGCTTCCCCTTTATCTGTCCTGCTTATTACCTCCTCCAAGAATTCTAGTAGTTTTTTTTAAGGCATGATTCCCCTTAGGTTAGCTAGGCACATCTGCTTTTCCAAACCTCTGGGACTTTTCCAGGATCTAAGGATTCCTGGAAGATTACTACAAGTGCATCCTTTATTTCTGTAGTTACTTGCTTTAAAATCTAGGGTATATTCCCTTAGGTCCAGGGACTTATTGGCCTCTTACCCATTAATTTTCTGACCACTTCTCCTCCACGGATAGCTACAATATTTATTTATTGTTTTCCTTTTGTTCCTTGATTATTAGTAACTATGGAATGCCATTAGGGTTTTTGGTGAAGACTAATACAAAGTTTTTATTGAATTCCTCTGTTATTATTTCCCCAACCTCATCCTCTATGGCGCCTATTTTCACTTTGGCATGTCTCTTTCGTTTTACATAATTAAAGACATCTTGCTGTCTGACATAGTATTACTTGAAAGTTTACCCTCAAAGTTTATTTGCTCCCAGTTTATTGTTTTTGGTCATCTTTCATTGGGTTTTAAAAGTTGCCCAATCCTTTGGCTTATGACTAATGTTCTTATATGTTTATACTTACCATTGCTGAATCCCATAGTATCATCGTCCACGAGTCAGAAACTGAACTGGACCAACCATATAAATACAATTGCTAGAAGAACCAGGGAATTCTGCAGTAACTCAATTCATCTAAAAGGGATAAGTCAGGAGTGTGCTGAAATATTCCCCAGTTATCTGAATGGCAGCAATCTCACTGATATTACAGAAATTTGACACTATCTAGAACAAAGCTGGCGGCTTGATTCCAGTCCCATCCACGACATTAAATATTCAACACTGTGCACCATCTGCAAGGTGAGCATTAGCAATCCATGGCCTTTGCTACCTGGAAGGACGAGAGCAACAAGTTGATGAGTACGTAGCCATATCCAAGATAAAAACCATCCTGACCCGGGTATATACTGCCTTTTCTTCATTGTCACTGGGTCAAAGTCTTGGAACTCCCTCTCTGACAGTACACGATCTTCAACCATTCAAATGTGGTGGCTGTCCTCCACGTTCTCATGAACAGTTAGGGATGGGCAATACATTGTTTGCAATGCCCATGTTTGTTGAACAAATTTTAAAAATACTGTAAGCACACAATTCACTGTTAATCAATTCCACATTACTTTGTGATTTACTCACTGTCATGACATAATATTCAGTAATTCCCTAGTGTGAGCTTCAAACAAGCAGAACATGGACAGCACTAACTGTTGGCATCCACTTCTGGCACTAACACAAAATTTAAACAGCTTATATCATAATTAATAACATACAAAGTGAGCATGCATATATTGTAATTAATAACGTTTGTGACTTCAAGGTTATAATTATACTCATGATTCAGGCAATGGGTATGTGCTTCACTCCCACGATGAGCACTTGGCATCATTTGATGCTCTTAGACTCTTATCCAATTGTCCTGTTTTATGATTAATATGTGTGGGTTGGCACATGGGTCTCCTAAAGAGGAGGAATGTCAATTTAAACAAAAATGTTTCAAGCAGAACCTTTGGCAAGGAGGAGACAAGCAGCGCAATGGGCACGTTTCTCGTGCTCAACTTTTAACTGCTGTATTTTACACCCTCCTGGGGCAATTAGGCACCATAAAGTCGCCCCTCCTTCCCCTGCCCCAAGCCCCTTGGCTTCCTTCTGGGAATACGTAAATTATCCACCCAACACAGTCCACAGGGTCCAGTGAGTAAGGTCACTGGCAGATACATCCCCAATAATAACTGTTTGATTAGACCATCCACTTTGAACCCAAAAGTCCAGTTAGTCACCAGAGGTCCCATCTGTGTAAAGAACATAAGAAAAGATTCTGCAACACAAATCTCCTAGACTGAGCAAACTCACATTGTGTTGCCAACCTTGTCTCCATGACCAGCAATTTCTTGCACCTTCCAGCGGACCTTGGGACAAGATGTTGATTGATTTCCCACAATGTCAGAAGTGGTATTCTCTTATGGGTGAAACCCGAATCTGAGGCCCTGCCTGCTCCCTGAGGTGAATGTTAATGTTGCCATGACAGTTCTGGTGCCAAGGCATACAAGGTGGTGTGTCAGGTGCTGAAAAATGGGATTAGAATAGTTAGGTGGTTGCTCTCGACTGGCATTGGCATGATGGGTTGAAGAGCTTTATCCTGTGCTCTAGTTGTCTATGATTCTATAATCCCCTTGGGATTGGGTGATGGATATGACAATGAACAAACAGGAGGAGGAGGCTCCACAAATACTACAAAACTCAACAATGGCAGAGCCCAGCACATTAATGCAAAAGACAGGGCTGAAACAACTACAAGCACCTTTAGCACAAAATGCCAAGTATATGAAACAATTGGGCTTTCTCCTAAGGTCCCAACATCGCAGATATCATTCTTCAATAAATTTGGTTCATTCTATGCAAGGCACTGGATACTACAAAAAAAAACGATGGACTCTGACAAGATTTTAGCAATTGCACTCAAGATTTGTGCTCCAGAACCAGCTGTATCCCTAGCTAAACTGTTCCAGCACAGCTACAATACTGATATTTAGGCAACTATGTGGAAAATTGTCCAGATATTTCCTGCACACAAAAATGCAGGACAAAGCAGCTCCATCAGTTATTCTCGATCATCAGAAAAATGAAATGAGTTGTTCAGGCTGCAATCAAGTGGTATCTTCTTGATAATAAGTTGTTCAGTGACACAGTTTGGATTCTGCAAAGGTCAGTCAGTTCCATATCACATTACAGGCTTAATCCAGACATTGGTTAGAAAAAAAAAACTGAATGTCAGAAATGAGGTGACAGTGACCATCTTTGATGTTAAGGCTGCTTTTAACCAAATATAGCAAAAAAGGAACTGAAATGGAACATAAGTCAATGGGAACCGGTGGGAGTAAGATTCATGAATTGAAATTCTCCCTGGCATAAAGGACGATGGTTATGGCTGTTGGAGATCAAATGTCATGGTGCCAGGTCATCTCTGCAAGAGTTCTTCAGGGTGGTATCCTGGACTCAACCATCTTCATTGAAGAACTTTCCTCCACAAATTCTTCATAAATTTCCTTTATACATTAGGGTGGCATGGTGGCTCAGCAGTTAGCACTTGTCTCACAGCATCAGAGGCCTGGGTTCGACACCACCCTAGGACAACAATCTGTGTGGAGTTTGCACATTCTCCCTGTGCCTGAGTGAGTTTCCTCTGGGTGCTCTGAGTTTTAAGTAAGGCTGAGGTGTCTTTGGACTGTAGGAGGAAACCAGTCTTTTATTTTAAGTCATCCCATCCAACACTGATCCTGCAGAATGTACTTCTCAGTTATTTACTTCATCTTGTAATACTAAAGAACCTTGACACAATCCAAGACACAGCAGCTTCCTTGACTGGCATTCCATTCACAAGCATTCACTTCCTCCACTACCAACGCACAGTAGTAGCTGTGTGTACTATTGACAAGATGCACTACAGAATTTCACCTAAGACCCTCACACAGCACCTTCCAAACCTACAACCACTTTTATCCTGATGGACAAGGGCAGCAAATACAAGGGAACACCACCACCTGCAAGTTTCCCTCCAAACCACTCACCATCCTAATTTGGAAATATATCCCCATTCCTTCAGTGGCACAGAGTCAAAATCCTGGAGCTCCCTCTCTGATAACATTGTGGGTCAATCCACAGCAGGTGAACTGCACTCATTCAAGGCAGCAGCTCACCCTCACCTTCTCAAGGGCAATAAATGCTGGCCAGACAGTGACATTTACACCCCCATGAATAAATTTAAAAATTCCCAGGCTTATAAACCCCAAGCTCATTGCCAAACTTCCTTCTGTAATGAATCCATCTACATTTTGGAACTTGGTGATGCATTAACCCTTTTCCTCGGTATCTCAATAGTAAAAAAATGTATGTTTTTGCTTGATGTTTTTGTATTACATTTTCCCATTAAATCCTATCATTCTTCTATTAAACCCTTATATTCCTAGATTCTTAAAATCTAAATAAAGTATTCAACAAATTGGAATTGTTTTACATCTTTTCTGTTTTTTCTTTGTTTTCTTTTCCATGGATCTAATTCCCTCTGCAGCTACTGGCAGGCTTTTCCTTATTGCGTGCTGAATTTTAATGCACATCTTTAGGCATTCGATGTCAGCACAGATCCCTTACTGAAGTAGCAGAGAAATTCTTAGTGTATAACAATATCTAAACATTGTTTGAAATCTGAAATAAAGAACAGAAACCACTCTAAATACTCAGCAGATTTGAAGCAGCGGAGGAAGTGTTGCCATTTTCAAAAAGGATTCTTCTGCGACTTGTTTCCAGCATTTCCTGTTTTTGATTCTCCATTCTGACTTAGACATGGTAACCCTCTCTCTACTCTGCTTCATATATATGGAGAAACCTTCTCTCCATTTTGCAATGAGTGCAAAGAAATCTTCCTTCCAATCTTTTGGAGACAAGAAAACGTCCCAATATTTACCTGCAATCCCGACCTAGCAATGTGCGCGCAACAACAAGCTTTAACAAAAACTGAGGATTAATAGGGAAAACAAAGGGTGATTCTGTTCTGCAGTATGCAAAAATCCATGATAATCTGTCAAAACAATAGCTTAGTGAGTTGAAAGTCTATTAATTAAATGTCTTTTCACACTAAATGCATACCTTATTTTGCAAAATTCTTTCACTGGACTGTGAATAGGTGCATAAAGAAAATTAATGCCACTCTAGTTTATCACTTTCACCAGACATCCCAAATTGCTATAGAACCAAGATATTGCAACACAAGTTAGCAATCACAACAACTGTATAAAATAAGGTTAAATGATGAGTTAAATCTTTGTTTTTTTGTGCTGTTGCCCAGTTTGTGAACCAATGTCTCCTTTCCTATGGTGAGGAACATCCTCTAGGGAATGGACTACAATCCCATTTCTTCTCCATGTGGTTGTTCAATTGGTCTTCTTGCGAGCCCAAAACTCATTTCTCTGGAAAACTGCAGTGGTAAATCAAAGTACATTACAAAATCATCATTTACACTGATGGCAAAGTGTACTGGTGTCATTTAAGCTTGTTCTAGATATGTTTCCAAACATGAAATTAAAAAACCTCGATAGGCAAGCTGTCATTCCAAAACAAAAACAACCTTCCCAGTAAGGAATCTGGTATGGAGTACCATCATTAACAGATCACGGCTACTGGTTATCATGCGAGGAACACACTGCCGCTCATCAGCTTTTAAGTCAAATGATACGAACCACATCAAACACTTCTTTTAAATTATTAAAGATATTCATGGATGGTCAACCACAGAAGTGTGATATAAGCAAACTGTGGAATAATCAGATAGAGCCATCTGGTGCCAATATTTAAATGTGACAAACTTGTTTTATGAGATTCCTTGAGCCTCACAGCTCGAATACAATTTTAGAGAAATAGCAATGAATCCTGTCCCGACATAACTGTTGGCAGAATGTAAGAGATGTACACCCTTAATGAAATTCCTTAAGTGGTGTCTCAGTACAAATGTCAGCCAACTCCAGTATTATGCAAACAAAACGTAACCATATATTTTTGTGTTTCATTCAGGAGGACAAAGGCAGCATGTGCATGGGAGCACAATTAACTCAGTCACTCTTTTTTCCTGATGTGGATTGCATCATTTAATTATTCTTGCTCGATCCCGAAATCTCAGAGCTTTTTATTGAACGCTGTTACAGACATTCCTTTACAGACTACAGTATATACAGTAGGAACAGGAACATCCACATGAGAATGGATATCAAGAGGCCATCCTGAAAAAAAAATCAGAACAAGAGTGATCAGGAAAGCTACAGTCTTGCTGCAAGTAGTCTGGTATGGTTCTTTGTCACTAGACAAAAAGTATAATCAAACAACTGGATCTAAAGGCAAACACATTGATTGAACCTAATGGTCTGCATTCTGGGTATTAAAAAAAAATGCGGTGGCAGAGATATTATCAGTCTAAGATTTCCAGTCAGCCTTGGAATCCCTTTAACCGAACTGAACATACCCAAAAAAAAAGCCAACTTAACTTTCTCCAATTTCCTGTCTAAGTTTTTCATGTGGGTATTTGCAGGTTTGGAGGGTTGGCACAAGGGGCATCTGTCATATAGTCACCCTGTGAGACTAGAACTTTATTGGCTAACAGGCAGTGAATAACTATCTACATCAGCCAGCACTTTCTAAGTCTCTGAGCCAGTGACTGCCTGTATACATCATGTAATCATTTCACTTGTTGCCCTCTCTAAGATCATGGCCTCTCAGTTGCCTGCATTGAATTCAATTTACCACTGCTCATAGAAGCTGTATGGTGCTGAATGAGGCCATTCGATCCATCGAGTCTGCACCAACACTCCAAAAAGTATCCCAACCAGACACAAGACCCCTCCCTATCCCATAACCCCACGTTTACCATGGCTAACCCAACAAGCCTGCACATTGTTAGCCACTAGGGGCCATTTGAGAACATGCACATTCCACATGGACAGTCACCTAAGTTTAGAATCAAACCCAGGTCCCTGGTGCTGTGAGGCAGCACCTCTAACCACTGTGCCACCTTTTTACATTAGTGAGCTCTGCCCACTTAGCTGGGCAGGTTGATATCTCCTACAGCTTACAGCTCTCCTCTTCATTATTTATAACGACCAACTTTTGTGTCATCCATGAACTTATTGATCTCACTCCTTCACTTACATTCAATTACCAATTCACACCATTACATTTAAGACAGAGACAATATACATCATATTATGACAATTTGGGAGAATTTTTTCCTGAAGCTAGTGAATCTTTGGAATTCTTTTGGCTGATTAACTAAAAAGTTGAAATGATGTAACTATACGGTAGTCAAGATTGATGGGGCACTGGTGGGAGAGTGGAATGCAGACCACAATCAGCTTAGCCATGGTCTTATTGAACACTGAAGCAGACTCAACTGGCTGTATGTATTATTCCTTATGTTTTAACATCCATCATGAAAGGGAACCTTCAACTTCTACCTCATCTGGTACATATACTATTCTTGTCAACTGTGCTTTTAATCTCACTCTTCTGTGCATTATTGTGTACTGTACCTTCAGAAGTCTCTCCCCCACCACCCCCCTTCCACCAACCAAGGCTTTGGAATTTCCTCCAGCACCTTCTCTCTTCTAAGTCATTTCTTAAAAATGAAGTCTCCTGGTCAAAGCATTTGGATATGGGTTTTGAGATCTTCGCCTTGGTCAATAACTAACTTCATCTGGCAACCTACTTGTTAAGGGAATTATGGTTTTTCTGTTTCTCTTGGGAAATGCAGGTGTGACTGGCCTGCTAGCATTTATTGCCCTTCCACAAGCACAGTCAGGAGTCCATCACATTGCTGTGGGTTTGGAGTTACGTTCAGTCCAAACAAAATAAGGTTAGAGATTTCCTTCCTTAAAAGGGCATTCATGAACCAGATTTTCCTTTATGGCAACTGATAGTGATTACACAGTGACTATTAGACCTTTTAGTCTGTATTTTTATTGAATTATTTCACTATTTGTCATGGTAGAATTTGAACACATGTCCCCAGAATATCAGTTTGGTGCTGGATTATTCAGGAGACATTAATATGAAAATGAGGTGGAGTAATGGTAAAGGCACCAAGTGGTAGTAAGTGGTCTAGCAAATTGTCAGAACTACATTGAACAAAAGGTAATAAAACTTCGCTAGCAGATCCTATATCCAACAACAAATTAAATTTATTTGCATTTATTTTCAGTGCTCTTTCTTTACTCCCCAGAAACATTTTCTTTGTGTAATAATTTCCTTTTCATTAAGCCTCTATTGCATCAATACTTGTTAAGGATGGAGCAAGAGCAATTTTTTGTTTGAAGTAAAGATGAATAAGTGATCTCCCATATGTCTGTGAATAATTTCACTTTTGCAGGCAATGTGAGTTTTTGATTTACACTATTTACAAAGTAACAGTAAAAGTTATTACTGTAACTTTATGCATATGACATATGCAGTGCTGTTGTAAGCTACCAAAAATGTTTGAAATGCACAGGGACAATCATGGCAAAGTACAGTCGAATTTTTTGCGATCAAAGTAGAAATTAATTAGGTTATACAGGGTTGAAATATGGTACAATTAAATTTTTAACTTAAAAGTTCTTAAAGTAAATATCGTAGAAATTCAACTGCACTTCTGTAAGAAGATTAAATGTAGTTTTAAGTTTTTTTTAAAAAACGTCCATTCCTCAGGTGTGCCAGAATCAGCAGTAGCAGAAAAATAACCTTATCAATATGGTGAAAATCTTGTAAAGTAGTAGTATTTAAGCGCTTATTTCTTTTTGGGTGATAGACTTCATTGAAATATTGAAACTGAATGAACACGAAAAGTAAATTACATCTGTTAATAAGGCAGGAGGATTTATATAGTATTGTAGTGAAATAAAATCTCATATTCAAGTCAAATACACATTTATTGCTTTCATTTTGCCAGCTTGCCACCTGTCATGGTTAAACTCCATGAACATGAAAATATTTTCTTTTAAACCATGAAGGATCATGTACACTGCAGCTTAAGTATTACTTTTGCTTGCCCATTCCCCCAACACATCTTTTACACAGTGACACTGCTTTCAAGTGGTTATGTTTAATTTGCCAAGTTATCCATTAGAAGTAACAGATGTTTTACTTGCTAGACCCAAAATCACACCAGCTTTGACAAGGGTACAGAAAAGTCAGCAGTTCCATTCTCAATTGTGCAAATGCATACAAATCATGCACGACCAACACTGTCCAATCACACAGCTACAATAAAGGCCTTCAAGCTTATGCACAAATCTCATGCTGTTTCAAATAATGCACATATTGGGCAGAGAATACACCTAAAAATTAAATCTAGCAGATTGCATTGTGTTCAAATTGACTAGTGACTCAGTATAAGTTCAAACCTTCAACTGTACGTCAATAAAAAAATTGCTTAAGATGTTTCTTTCTGATTCATGCACAGAATTATTTTGTAACAGTTTTCTCATTAGAAGTTAGCACTACAAAACCAATGCAAATATTTGAGCTGCACTAGAACAATAACATCTCAACTTACAATAGTTAGCAGGGATGGATCCAATTGCAATCCAAGTCTGTTGGGGGCTTTCATTCATAACTTGCACCCCCTATTTTCACCACTGCCAAGTATAAACAGCAACCATGCTGGTCGTCATGTTAAGACCTACCACCTCAAGTCTATCCACAGATTTGACTACCAGCTTAGCTGGAGACAGACCTAAAATGAAGATGACAAATTTAGTACTCGTGGCCATTGATTGATTTTTTTTTAAGAAAACGATGGGGGAAAGAACAATGTGATGTTGCCAGTGGCCTTGGATCGGCTGTGTAAAAGGAAGTACTGACTTTCTGGAGGTGGAATGTTTCTGGGTAAGAAATTGAATCTTCCTCATTTCTGACATTACAAGTCTGTAAATGACTGTTTAAATTAATTTCATGTGGGTCACGTACTGCAATATTCCAAAATCAGCAAACACTGCTGAAATTAATAAACTAATATTAAATTAATATTTCATGTGGGTCATGTACTGCAGTACTCCAAAATCAGCAAATACTGCTGAACCTCAGTAGATTTAGAGTTTAAATGTCATCATAAGCGAGTCTACAATAGTGTCATTGTAGGATCATTATGATATTGCTTCCCACTTGCCTTTAATCAGACTTCAGTTAAGGCAACTGTTTACTTGCTTCTCAGCCACCATCATTCCTTTGAATACCAAAACAGTTGATTAATTCTCCTCTTTGTGGACAAGGTACTTGATCTTCACATCTCCCTGTGACAATCCCGACTAAATTTATTAATGAAGCTTGTTTGTTCTCTATCTATTTCATCTATTCAATGTGTTACAACTTACACACAAAAAAAAACACGCAGGCAAGGCCCAAAAATAACAGATCAAATGTTCCTCTCATTCGTACTTTAAAAAAATGTAGTTGCTCATTGAAATAATTTCGATTTTAATAACAGCTTGCTTTCTAATTGACTCCAAATCGGGGCTTTAGCTTCTGCTCCACAAAACATTTATTCATTTTTCATGAAAGAATTCTTTGCCAGCAATTTAGCATGGCTGCATTCAAAAGTATGCACAGTCCTCTGAAAGTACATGTGTGGAGTGGGTAGTGGGGGAGAAAACAAAAATCAATGTCTGATAGGGAATTAATAATATAAAATTCAAATTTAGTGTGCCAGTGAAAAAGGTTGAAAGGACATGTATTCCAGTTAAAACAACGCCCTAAACAGCACTCCGACGGACAAACATAATAGCAGATCTGGAGAAACAACCAATTCTTTGCTCCTCTACTCTTGAAAATTCAGCCTTTTCAAAATAAACACTAACCAAGCTAATTTCATAAACACTGTTATAGTTAACAGTTGATAATAGCTACAATAATCAGTGTTTACTCCATATTGGGGTTGCAATGGGCCCTTGTGGTGATCTATCAATCATAATAAACTCCTCAGGATTGTTACAGGCTCGATAGTAGATTAACAAGTCCTGGATAGCACGTTCTTCAATCTGAAAATAGAGGATAAAAATTATTTCATTTTAAAGTTGGGAAAATACATTACAATTCTTTCTAAACTCATATAGAGAAAACAATGGGGGCAACTATCTTTCCTATATTATTCACTAAAATACATGCATTTCACATGTATTCACTTAGTTGCTACATACCGAGAAAGGAAGTTGTTGACTTAGAACTTCAGTGTCACTGGGTCATATCATGACATGAACTTCAAATCACGCTGATGTACAGTAACTAGACCACAATGACTCTGCTGATTCCCTGGAGTACGTGTAAAGCAATGGCCGAATGGTGTTATCGTGAGACTACTAATTCAGAGACCCAGGTAACAGCAAATGGTGGAATAAGATGATGATGAAACTGATGTCGATGGTCAGAGACAACCATCTGGTTCACTCATGTCTTTTTGGCAAGACAACTGCCAAAAACTCGGTCAGGTCTACATAGGGTTCCTGAACCGCAACAATGTGGTTAACATCTAACTGTCCACTGGGAACTTAGGGGTAGGCAATAAAAGATATCCACATCGAGGGAGGGAGGGAGAAAAAAAGTGAGCACTAGAGGAAAACAATCCTTCAAGAGAAATTGGAGATAGGCGACAAAACACCAGTGTTGCCAGCAACGCAACACATCCCTTAGATGAATTTTTCTGTTTAAAAGGAATACAGAAACACCAGAAAACTAACGCTCCAGAGGTTGGCAACAGCTGAAAATGCTGAAACTGTACTCCCGGAGAGGACAAGTTTATGCACATGAAAACTGTAGTTACTTAAAAAGTATTGCACTACCACTATACAAGAGAGAGGAGAGCAGATGTTTATTGTTACTGCCATGCTCTTATAACTGCTGGAAAATGGAGTATGGAGGTTGTACGCACTGCCTTCGACTATCAGATCATTTTAGTTGCATACACATGTGCGTAAGTAAAATAAAGTTTCGGTAACAACTATTGACATGCAACAAAAACAGAAACTGGAGAAACTCAGTTGGTCCAGCAGAATCTGTGGGAAGTAAGCCCAGACTTGAAATGTTAACTTTGCTTTCTTCCCACAGATGCTGCCAGACCTACTGACTTTCTCCAGCAATTTCTGTTTTTACTACAAATCTCTAGCATCCATAGTTTTATTTTACTATTATCGTGCATTTGTTAGATAATTATGAACACAATGTGGAGCTCCCAGCAATACATCAACTTCCATATTTCAGCAACTGCGTATGACTCCCTCAGTAGACTGCTACATGTATGTCAAAATCCAAATGCTCAGCATGTGTGACATTTTGTTAGTGGTCAGTGGTGTTTCTTTGGCTACACTTATCTTGAAAACACAAGTCTTAGAAAGTACTTTTGATGTACGACAACTTAAAAAGGACAAATATGTTCCTGCTGAGAACGCAGAAGGATGAGGAATGGACCAGAGAAGTACAGGGCAAAAAAAAGTTCAAACATAATCATGACGTATCTACACAGGATAAACATGTCCCAGTGACAGAAGGGTCAAGGGCCAGAGAATAACAATTCACAACAAAAGGAGCAAAAAGTAACATAAAGACAACCCTTGTGGTGTAGAAAATGGTTAGATTTTGGAATACATCTCCTATAGCACAGACAGATTCAATTGTGGCTTTCAAAGAGGGTATATGCATACATTTGGAGTATCAAGAAAGCCAAGCTACAGGGAAAGAGCAGCACAGCAGGACTGTTGAAAACTAACAGACACACGCATTCAATAGTATTGTTCGACTCTCAAATTATTGTTCAGTTCTAGATAACTCCAAGTGCACAGCCAGCACTGGCACAAGATCAACAGTTGAACCATCTCCTTTTGTGCTGCACTAATCTAAGTTTCTAAGTGGTCTTTGCCTCAAAATGTACATTCAGACAAGTCTAATCTTTGTACAAGTTAGACAATAGTGCAGTGTGCTAATGAGGAACACAATTAAACCATCAAGTTAAATGTGGTTGTCATCGATGAAATCCTTTCTTCTGAATCTAAAGCATCAGTGACTTTGGTAAATACCCAAATGCAGTTAGTTAATTTTCCCAAAAACAGTTCTGAATCAGTTAGTGTACAGAACAATTCACAATTAGTGTTACCTGAATCAAAGCCAATGGTTTCTCTCTGCTCTTCACAAGTGCAGCTTCTTGCTTACGCTCCTCCTCCACTATTGCCGCAAAAGTGATTGGGGCCATTGCTGGAGGACTTCTAGCAACTGTCATTAACCAAGGGCTGTTGGAAATTAAAGATTTATAGTTAACATACATTGAAAGCAGTTAATGCGGCCTCTCGAAATCAGCTACTTTTTGTGGTGACTTCATTACGAGCTGCAAACCACGGATATAAGTGAATTTTCTGTTGTCCAGTTTTAATACAGTCAGAGGTGTAGAGGTTTACAGCCCAAAAACCCATCGGCCCAAGTTGACCATGCCGTCCAGTTTTCACAACTTAACTAGTCCCATTTGCTCGTTTGGTTCATATCCCTCCATTCTCATCCCATCCATGTGCTTGTTTAAATGTTTCTTAAATGACAAAATTGTACTCGCTTCCACCAGCTTCTGTGTGAAAAAATTGCCTCTGTAGACACTTTTGTATCATCCCCCCACTCACCTTAACCCTATGTTCCGTAGTTTTAGAATCCCCTATCCTGTTGCTAGAATTATAATAATGGCTTTACATTACAGAAGAAACTCAAAAAAGTAGGGTTAAAAATGTTCTCTTTAACAAGTTGGTTTCCAGCAGAAGGGTTACAAGTAGTTAACTGATTCTTAGAAGTTGAGAATCTAGCTGTGCAAGGCCCCTTGGGGAAGAGAGACCATACTATGCAAGAATCGTTCAATGAAATGAAATGAAATGTGATAAGGCTAGAATCTAAAGAGGCAATTACAATGGTATGAGGTGCAAGTTGACTATGATAATTTGGGGAACGTTACTTAAAAAAGGGATGACAGTGGATAGGCGATGGAATATATTTTTAAAAATGTACTTGGGGAGGGACTTGCAAACAGTGCTCATTCTGTTCTTTCACAAAATTAAAATGGGAAAGGTGGCCCTGCCATAGCTGACAAAGGAAATTAGGGACAGTATTAGATCCAAGGAAGAGGCACATGAACTGGCCTAAAAGAACAGCATATCTGAGGGCTGGCAACAGTTTCAATTTCAGTAAAAGAACAACAAACGAGTTGATTAAGAGGTTGAAAACAGACTATGAAAGAAGGCTCATGAGGAACAGACAACCTGATTGTAAAAGCTTCCATTAGGCATGTGAAGAGTAAAAGAGGTTATTGAAGACAAATGTAAATCCCTGACTATCAAAAACAAGGGTACAAAGATGGTAGACCAATTAAATATATCTTTAATTCCCAAAAGTGTTAGGAAATGCAGGGTCGAAAGACAGTGAGGAACTAAAGGAAGTCAGTAATGTGAGGAAATGATGCTAGTGAAATTTACAAGATTAAAGGCTAATATTTCCCAGAGCCCAAAAGCTGAGGCTCAGAGTACATAAGGACGTGGCCCTGGAAGAAGCTGCATTGGTGATCTTTCAAGATTCTAGAGACTCTGGAATAGCTCCTACAGATTGGAGTGCAGCTAATGTAACCTCACTATTTAAAAAAGACGACTGAGGGGAAACACACAATTGTAGACTTGATAACCTGACACAGTTAGTGGAGAAAATGCTAAAGATCATTATAGAAGATTTAATAACAGAGCAAATGGATTGAACAGTCGACATGGATTGAAGAAAAGGAAAATCACACTTGACAAATCCATTGGAATTGTGAGCATGTAACTAGTAGAGTTGATAAGGGGGATCTTGTTAACGTGGCT
This sequence comes from Stegostoma tigrinum, assembly GCF_030684315.1. Lineage (NCBI taxonomy): Eukaryota > Metazoa > Chordata > Chondrichthyes > Orectolobiformes > Stegostomatidae > Stegostoma > Stegostoma tigrinum. The sequence goes on from NC_081357.1 coordinate 38,603,102, forward strand.
TATCAAATGACTTCTGAAAGGCCAAATAAGGTCCCACTAAGACATTGGCATGTAAAGTCATTGTGTATGGGATTGCAGCTAGCATACTGACATGGATAGAGAACTGGCTGACACAGAGGAACCAAAGAATAGCAGCCAGTGATGAGGGGAGTACCAAAGAGATGAGTGCTTGAGCCCCAGCTATTGACAAAATAGATTAATGATTTAGGTGAGAAACTAAATGCCAAATCTCCAAGACTGCAGACTATACAAAGCTGGATGGGGCTGAATTGTGAAGAGGTTGCAGAGATGCTTCCATGTGATTTGGACAAGTGAGTGGACTAATGCATGGTAAGTGAAGTATAATGTGAATACTTGTGAGGCTATCCACTCTGATGCTAAAAACAGGAAGACAGATTATTATTCAAATGGCCATGGGTTGGAAAAGTTGGAGGTGCAATGAGGCCTAGGTGCTTTTAGGTGACACCAGTCACTAAAAGGCAGGCAATGAAGGCGGCTAGTGGTAATGTTGGCCTTCATAACAAGGAGGATTTGAGTGCAGGAGCAGGGATGTCTTAGCTTTGCACAATTTCAGCTTGGTGAGACCACATCTGGAGTTGCGAGTGTTGCTTTGGTCTCCAAATCTGAGGGAGAATGGTCTGGCTAAGGACTCATTGCAATGAACGTTCACCAAAGAATCTTAAAATGGCAGGGCTGACATATGAAGTCAGACTGGATCAGTTTGGTTATAGGTAGTCAGATGTAGTTCTGGAGTTCTAAAGAGAACAAAGGGATGGGCGAAAGCGGGAACAGGGTACTCAGTAGAATGATCAACCATGATTGAACTGAAGGCTTGAAGCAGGCCCAAAAGGCCCATTCCTGTTTTCTACGACCATATGGGGGCTTCCAATTCTGGATGCCTATTCTAGGATTTTTAAAGGCTGAATTTATGGCTAGCCTGAAGCTCGGACAATGGGCTGACTAATAACCTGCAGAGAAGAACAACTTCTAAAATGTAGGAAAGGAAGAAGTCACAAAAAGGAGTCTGGTAGGATGAAACAGAACTATTTTGATACACACACAGACAATGTCCAAAACACAAAGTGATATTCAATTGTGAAAACATTTTTTTAAAATTTGCACAAAGATCATTCACACACAGCGCTTCTGATCAAAATGACTTGTCTCAAATCATTTTTCTTCAGAAAAGACACTGCTGCTGCCCAGTCCATGGAGAGAGAGGAGGCATCACTGTCACTCATTTTGTTCAAAATTAATCAGGAAGTAATCTTGGGGATTACATTGGGGAAACCAAGCGGAGGCTTGGGGACCGCTTTGCAGAACACCTCCGCTCAGTTCGCAACAAACAACTGCACCTCCCAGTCGCCAACCATTTCCACTCCCCCTCCCATTCTCTTGATGACATGTCCATCATGGGCCTCCTGCACTGCCACAATGATGCCACCCGAAGGTTGCAGGAACAGCAACTCATATTCCGCCTGGGAACCCTGCAGCCATATGGTATCAATGTGGACTTCACCAGTTTCAAAATCTCCCCTTCCCCCACTGCATCCCTAAACCAGCCCAGTTCATCCCCTCCCCCCACTGCACCACACAACCAGCCCAGCTCTTCCCCCCCACCCACTGCATCCCAAAACCAGTCCAACCTGTCTCTGCCTCCCTAACCGGTTCTTCCTCTCACCCATCCCTTCCTCCCACCCCCAGCCGCACCCCCAGCTACCTACTAACCTCATCCCACCTCCTTGACCTGTCCGTCTTCCCTGGACTGACCTATCCCCTCCCTACCTCCCCACCTACACCCTCTCCACCTATCTTCTTTGCTCTCCATCTTCGGTCCGCCTCCCCCTCTCTCCCTATTTATTCCAGTTCCCTCCCCCCATCCCCCTCTCTGATGAAGGGTCTAGGCCCGAAACGTCAGCTTTTGTGCTCCTGAGATGCTGCTTGGCCTGCTGTGTTCATCCAGCCTCCCATTTTATCATCTTGGATAGATTATTGGTATTTAAAGTTAATAAAACGTCAGGTCTGGATGAAATGCATCCAAGGATTTTGGAGGAAGTGAGTGGAGAAATTGCAAGATCACAGACTATAATCTTTCACCTACTCTGGACTCCAGGGAGATGCGAGATGACTGTACAATTACAAACATTACAGCTTTTTCAAGAAAGGTTTCCACGATAGTCGTAACAAATATAGAAACAATAACTTATTTAGAATTTTGGTCACATGGAAAAAGATGAGTTGATTAACAAGAGTCAGTCGGGATTTCTAATGGGGAAATTGCGTTTAATTAGGTTACTGAAGATTTTTGAACAGTTAACAGAAATGCTCAATGCACGTAACACTGTTGATGTGGTAGACATGGATTTCCAGAAATAAGTTCCAGACAACAGACTTGAGGAAAGTTAAAGGTCAGGGTATAAAAGGGAATGTAGCAAAGAGGATATAAAATTTTCTAAGCGATAAGAAACAGGGTAATGGTCAACAGATATTTTTGGGACCCTTGTTTTTCCTGATATATATCAAATGATATGATCTTGGTGTGCAGGGAACAGTTCCCAAAAGTTTGTAGATAACATAAAACTCAAAAGAATGTAAACTGTAAAGAAGTGGAACTTCAAAAAGAAGTTCCAGATCTGAGGAAGGATCACTTGACCCAGTTCTTTTGGTTTGAACTTCAAAAGGACATTTACAAGTTGGTGGAGTGGAAAATGAGGTTCAAATGAAGAGAAGTGTGAAGTGAAGCACTCTGGTAGGAATAACATGGAAAGCAATATTTTTTAAAAATGGGGTACAGGTGCAAGCGATCTGGGTGTATAATGTGCACAGATCATTGAAGGTAACAGGACAAGTACGGAAAACAATTAACAAAGCATGCAGTGTCCTCAGATTTATTAATAAGGGCATAGAGTACAAAAGTAAGGAGATGATGCTGAATATGTACAAGACATTTCTTAGACCTCAGCTAGAGTACTGTGCATAATTTTGGGCACATTACAGGAAAGGTGGGATTGCATTGGAGAGAGTGCAGAAGTGATTTACAAGCATGGGTCCAGGAATAAGAAAATTTAGTTATGGAGGATAGATTGAAGTAACTGGGGCTGTTTTCCTGAGACAAGATGGCTGAAAAGAGATTTGATAAAAGCTTTCAGAAGCATGAGCAGGCTGGATAGAGTAGATACCGAGAAGCTGTTGCTGTTCGTACAAAAAAAATGGTGCGTGTAGATTCAAATTGAGATATTCAGGAGGGTACTGCATGATTATTTGGATAAAAATAGTTTTTAACCGCATGAGGATAAAACAGAATATTGGCACCAGATAATGATGTTCGTTACATACTCACAGGAAATACTTGAACAGAAACATTAAAATACTTGACAAGCAACCTTAAAACAGATCAGATTCAGCACAGCTTCAAAATTGTGTTTCAGACAAATACAACAAACTGATCTCGAAACTGTACGACCTTGGTCTCGGCACTGCCCTCTGCAATTGGATCCTCAGCTTTCTCTCCCACAGACTACAAATCAGAGAATAAATAAGTGCTATTGTGGAGGAGGTGCAGTTAACACTGGAGCTCCCCTGCACCCCCCAAGGATGCAGCCTCAGTCCCTACAGTACTCCCTGTACACCCACAACTGTGTTGCTAGATTCCAAAACAACGCCATCTACAAGTTCACTGATGACACCGCCACAGTGGGACAGATATCTAAAAATGACAAGTCAAAATACAGAAGGGCATTACAGGGCTTGGTGACCTGGTGTAATGAAAACAACCACACTCTCGATGCCGTTAAAACGAAAAGAACTGATCAGCAACTTCAGAAAGAAAGGAGAACATGCCCCTATATACATCAACAGAACTGAGGGTGCGAGAGTGAAGAGTATCAAGTTCCATGGAATGACGATAACAGACAACCTGTCCTGGACTTCCCACGTAAACACGACAGTCAAGGAGGCACAACGCCTCTTCCTCCTTGGGCAGCTCAGGAAATATGGCACATCCATAAAGATCCATCACTAACTTCTACAGATGGACCATTGAAAGCACACTGTTAGGGTGCATATCAGCCTGGTGTAGCAACTGCTCTGCCAAGGACCATAAAGAAACTATGGGAAGTGGTGTGCACGGCCCAGACTGTTATGGAAGCCAACCTTTCAATAATGGCTCTATTTACATGACCCGCTACCACGGAAAGGTGGCTGACATCAAAGATCCATTGCACCCTGGTAATGATCTGCTACAACTCTTCCATGAGGCAGAAGATACAGAAGCCTGAACACACACACCAGCAGGTTCAGGAACAGCTTCTTTCTGACTGTTATCAGTCTGTTTAAACGGACTCTAGCCTCAAGCAATGTAACATGTACACCGCTAAGTCTTTTAGCTTGCTATGATCTACCTGTACTGCTTGTAAACAAAGCTTTTCATTGTATTTCATTTCATTAGACAATAAAATCAAATCAGATCCATCAGTCTAAGTATTTCTGCTTTTCTTAATTTTTTTGTCACAATTTCCCAACAACTTACCCAGACATCATTGATGAGCCAGACAAAAATTATAATGTACAGTGATTTCATCATATTGAAAGTGTGCTAATAGGCAAACTGATGTAAAATGTTCAGTGAACTTCATCTCAAGCACAGCATTAAATAATTCTGAAATTTTTATGCTGGAATAGCATTTTCAATAGCACTGAATTGGCAAGGTTAATGAGATTTAGGTGACAGATTTGTCCTTGGGAAGTATGCTGATGCAGGAGACAGCAACCCTGCCACTGAGCCAGAAATTTCAGGTTCAAGTCCAATTCCAATGAAGTGATGGCCAAAGAAGGGACATTCAAAATGCAACCAAACAGGTTCAATATCAATTTAGAAACCCTTCCATCTTCTCAAATCCTATCATCATCAGTTCATATAGACTCTGGGATTTGTATAATCCCATGTGCAAAAAGATTGGCATTTTCAGCAATTTTAGAAATAGGCCCATGGCATTTGCTCACCTTGCAAGCTTGACAGAAGGCGAGGACAACAAAGCTTTTTGGCAGGACAATCCTGATCTGATCACTGCTGGCTGTAAATGGCACAAGCTTGTAGCTGGGTCAAAGGCTACTTATTTTTAGACCCAAGAAGTACTTGTTCTACCATGAATTGTTTTGGAAAAAAAAAAATCCAAAAATTTGAACACATTAAGCAGATTACATCACAATAGTTACAGACTTTTGTCCCCCCACAGGACGCTTCCATTAATTCAAAGACAGACAGTCTACCACATAAGTGAGTAATGCTGTATGTAAATTTCAGTTACTGTGAGATCCAGGTACATTGCTGGTGCATCTAATTGATTGGGTGCTCTTCCCTTGGTTGTTCATTACATAGTAGAGATACACTAGCCACATTTGCAAAACCTAAATGCTATGTAAAATGTTTTTCTAAGATTGGATAGTATTTGATGAAGAATCCAGAGCGTGCTAACAAATACAACAACTGATCCATGATAATCAGCTCAATTCAATGTTGTTCATTTAAGCCTGTTAGAAACAATATCGTTACCTGCACATGAACACTTTCAGCAAATAAAAGGAATATGTTAAAGCCTTGTGCCTTTACAAATATTATAGAGCTTGGGAATTCAATTCGCTGCCCACTGTTTTCTCCAAACATCTTTGCCAAATAGCATCATGTTCTCCTTTAGTATAACTTGCGCTCATTCAAAATTTGGCATTCTTGTATTCATCCTGACTAATGCAAGACCAAAAGCTTCAGCAACATGTCTCTCTTTACCGTAATATTTGAGCTCTCCTCCCAAATTACTGATTAAAAATTTTTGATAACTTTTAGATCTACATTAAAAGTTTCCTAATATCAACATTCATAACTGACAGCAGGGGAAAGATGTACAAAGTGTTAATCAAATTATTTGAGTTCATAATAACTAGCTGAACTTAAAAGGATAGTATCTTATGAACAGTTAAGAGTTAACTGATAGATTTAGAAACTAAACTATAGAATGGTATATGGATGACGACGACACATGAACAACTTCATGAAAGTTTAATTGTAACCAATTTTTAATTAAATCTCACTGGAAAGCCAGTCATGTGCATTTTCCCTTAAAGCTGAATGAACATCCCCTCATTGTAAATAATAGTCAAAAAGAGGGACAGCATCTCTGTCACTTCAACACAACTTCAAGTAATAATGAGGTTGTTTCTCCTTCAAACAATCCAGCTGTATGCTGTACAATGGGAAGAGAAAACAACTTCTGCTCATTTTAATTGTGGGTGATTGGAGAGATAAAAATATTACTTTAAAATAAAGTTACATTGTATTTTCAGCACAAATCAATGGTACTCAAAACATATGCTCCAAACAAAATTAAAGGTCCAAAGACACTGTTTGAAATATTAAAATGGTAGGATAGCCAAAGCTTATTATAGAACAGAATCATAGAATCCCATACAGTGTGGAAACAGGCCCTTTGGCCCAACAAGTTCACACCGTCCCACCCAGACCCATCCCTCCTGCACATCTTTGGACTGAGGAAGAAAAGCAGAGCACCCAGAGGAAACGCCACACAGACACGGGGAGAACGCGGAAACGCCACACAGACACGGGGAGAACGCGGAAACGCCACACAGACACGGGGAGAACGCGGAAACGCCACACAGACACGGGGAGAACGCGGAAACGCCACACAGACACGGGGAGAACGCGGAAACGCCACACAGACAGTCGCCCGAGGGTAGAATTGAACCCGGGTCCCTGGTGCTGTGAGGCAGCAGTGCTAGCCACTGGGCCACTGTGCTCCCCTAATATCAAGTGAATACTTATAAATGCTTTACTCTGCACATTCAGGAGCAGAATGCCGAAAGGATCAGTGGTATAGTCAGCCAAAACTTAGCTTGAGAGGATATTTTTGGAATTAGAAGCACTAAGGAAGAAAACGACCTGATTATTAACGGATTTAAGTGCTGATCAAAGTACTTAATTTATTTAGCCAATCATTACAACGGTTTTTAAGTATCAGGATTTTATCATTCTTCACCTGGTAGGTTGTTCGTACTTGTCACTCGGCTCTTCTTTTTGTTTATAATTATTATCCAATGAGCATGATGGCGGGGAGTCACTTGCTTTCTCTGTTGACTTTTCTTCCATCAGTAGTTCACGGAAGGATTTGGGGGAAGCAAAATCATTGAAAGGAGTCGCCCTAAGTGAAAGTGTTCAGCATCAATTAACAAATCTATCACTAGAAGTGACAAACAAAAAGAACGAATTCCTCATGGTCTTACAAGAGAGGCAGAAAGTCTATATTACATAAGGCATTTTCCACTAAACTTTCAAACTCCACTTCCCAGTTGGAAGGCTTTACGCCAGAGATCCTCGCTAACTGACTCAAAGTGGCAAGCATACTTGCTGCAACTGACATGCAAACCCAGTTGGCAATAGAGTCTTAGAGATATACAGCATGGAAACAGACCCCTGCGGTCCAACTCATCCATGCTGACTAGATATCCTATATAAATCTAGTCCCATTTGCCAGCGTTTGGCCCATATCCCGCCAAAAAATTCCTACACATATAACCATACAGCTGCCTTTTAAAATGTTGTTATTGTACCAACCTCCACCACTTCCTCTGGCAGCTCATTCCACACACGCACCACCCTCTGCATGAAAAAGTTGCCCCTTCAGGCCCTTTTATATCTTTTGCCTCTCACCTTAAACCTACATCCTCTAGTTTTAGACTCCCCCACCCCTGGGAAAAGATCTTGCCTACTTACCCTATCCAAGGGCGTCATGACTTTATAAACTTCTACAAGGTCACCACTCAACCTTTGACTCTTCAGGGAAAACAGCCCAGCCTGTCCCTAAAGCTCAAACCCTCCAACCCTGGCAACATTTTGTAATCTTTTCGGAAACCTTTCTAGCTTCACAACATTCTTTCTATAGGAAATGATGATCATCTCAGGCAAGGGCATTGACCAAGTTTCTAAGCTTAACGTATCAGGAAATGGATCAAACCCTTTAAATGTGATAAAAATAAATGTATTTTACATTCTTTCCACTGCTAAGATGAGAACTTACCAAGCACTTCCTGTCTTTGATAGGGTTAATGGTGCAGGCAAATTTAACTTCATTGGTGTGGTGTCCAGTCTGCAAGTTGTGCTTGGTTCTTTAGTTGCCATTGCAATCATCTTCCTTTGCTTCTGAGAAAGCTTCACTCCATGGCATAACAACTTATTTCCACTGGGAAAACATTGCAGTTAAACAATCAAATAAGGGATAATAGGGACTGCAGATGCTGGAGAATCCAAGATAACAAAGTGTAGAGCTGGATGAACACAGCAGGCCAAGCAGCATCTCAGGAGCACAAAAGCTGACGTTTCAGGCCTAAACCCTTTTCTGATGAAGGGTCTAGGCCCGAAACCTCAGCTTTTGTGCTCCTAAAATGCTGCGTTCATCCAGCTCCACACTTTAAGAGATAACAATCAAATAAACCATTTTCACAAGGTTACATAGATTTTATAATGCAAATTTTACAGTGATATCAACAGGAATTAGCAGATAATCAGGAAAAATCCACATTCCTATATTTCAGCTAATCTAGAAATTAAAATGAATTCATCTGATGTTTACACATTTACAATTACTTAATAAAAAGTTCCAATATTTACTATACAAAATCTATTTTAAACATTTTTACTTATTTAATCTCTTAAGTTGTTCACATTCCATGAGACTGTCCAATTGATAAAGGAAATCATGTACTGTGCATAACCATAAAATTGGCATCTAGTGTAATGAAAACCTTTATTTCTGACACACTAATTTCACGCTGGATAAAGATCTGGTTAATGTATGGCAATACCATTTCTTTTGCCTGAATAACCTGGTGATGCATGCGGGTACCATTCAAAGAACGAAGATCTTACTTGATAGCCAGGTTCTCTCTTACAGCGGTAATCTTCATAGACTTTAGGAGCCAAAACCGGCAACTTAGAAGGGAAGCACCAAGTAGGAGCTTCTAAATCTTTTTGCTGAATTAATTTTGTGCAATAATCAGAATTAAAGAGCAATGTTTAGTAGACACAGCAGAAGTACTTTACGTAGCTGTCAATCAATGCTGATGAAAGATATACACGGCATATGACAACAGAAAAATATGAGTGGCCTTTATTCATTCCCTTAGATTCCTGGTGGTAATATCAAAATATGCCTGCAGCCTTTCAGATATTAATTTCATCACTCCACTGTGTCAGGCTCTGTAACCAGCATCAAAACAAGCTTCAAAACCCTGCAACTTTCTATATCCTGTGTTTGAACACAAAATGTATCAGCAGAGAAGAACCTATAACACTTATTTATTTGCTGCGCAGACAGATGAAATGAAGGAAGAAAAAAATTCTGATTCAAAAACTCAAAGCTCAAAACTCTATGTTGCACTCTAACGAAGCACCATCCCAACAATCCCAAAGTCTGCAAACAATAAATGCTACAAAAATGTAATTACAATTCCACACCATAATCTAATTGACTAAACTAGAAAACACTCATTTTTTCCTGCATTTTGTATTTCTTTATATTCAGGATAGATTTTATCAGTATTCTATAGAAAGTGCATATATTATAAATGTAGAGGGAGGCGGGGAAGGAGGGGGAGTAAAACTGCCTCCAGGTATGGGATGAAGGTTAACTAACTCCTGTCTCTTATTACATTCAATGTGTGGTTTTTCAAGCTGGATTGTAACTTACAATATAGTGCAAACAAGCCGCACTTTGTGCTAAACCAAACCTGCTATTCTCATTAGCCTATGATGCCATGCTGGCACTTAAGGCTACAGCCTCAACCTAATCTTTGCTTGAGTGAACGACCATACCAAGGTTTTCTAGTTGTTGGTTCAAATATTATGCCTGTCCGCTGGGGAAAAGGATCAGTAGAACAGGAGTGTAAAATTGGGTATCCATTGCCTACCTGCTTCTACTGTTTACATAATCAGTGATAGGGTACAGGTTATGTAGTCCACTAGTGTTTAGAGGTATTGAAGCCTTTAATCTTTGAAAAGAAGTGACGAATAACTTTATAAAGGCCTAGGGTTTAATCAATAGTGAGAGAGATGGCCATTTGTAGTAGCTTGAGTGACATCACAAAGTTCACAGACCTGCTTACACAATTATTTTCCACAAACCCAAATCTGATTGGCACAAAGTTCTAGTGGGTGAAAGAATAAGGAGAAAAAACATGAATTAGTATACTAAGTATATTATGTTTGACAAAGTTTTACACTCACCTTGCATTAGTCTTTGGTACATTTTCACATTTTTGAATATTTTCTTCCATTTCCATAATAGCTCGTAGGCCTACAGTGGGAGGACTCGTAGGACTAAGCAAAAGGATTTATTTTAGGACGTGTAGCAAGATTCCTGGGTCACACTTAAATCGTTTCTGGCTTAATGAGATAAAGACTAAGGCGATGTTTCACTATTTCAAGTTGAAATGGGATAAATTTTAAATCTGAAGAGGAACAGTCAGAAAAACAGCACAGGGAAATAGACAGACATGGAGGCGGAGCTAGGCAGCCTCGTACAGGAGACGGACAATGGGTAGCCAGCCACCTAGAGGGCAAGGCAGACAGCCAGAAATTGTCACACACCAGGAGTAGCAACAAAGCATTAGACTTGAGCAAGCAGCACTCAAGACTTGGATAGAAAGAGGCAGAAAAAAACATGGTGGCTTTGAGAAGAACTGGAAGAGCACTGGGAAGGAGAACTTTGAGATTCTTGAGCAGGAGCTCCAGTCAGCAATACTGCATCGGCTACCTCTCACATACCGAGTATCAGGCAGGCTGTTATCAGTTGAAAACGAGTCCTGCCCATTTCTGTGTTCCGGTCCAAAACACATTGACCCAAAAAAGTTTTTCTTTAATCACTGTACACTGTACAATAAATCATTTTAGAAATGCCTCAGGGCATGCGTTTGGGATGTCCTCAAACAGGTGTGCAAATCCCTGGCAGGCTTTCAAGAAAGGGACAATAAGGATATAGGCACTTAAAGAAAATGCTTGTGATGAACAATTACCTAAGTGTCAAGGGCTTAAAGGAGAAATTTAAGGGAGAAAAATAGAGGACAATTTTTCCCCATTTTTCAACGCTTCCAAGTTCTAGGTCCTAGAAGCATGGGGCACAAATATTGTTGTAGTTTGCTTGAGGGGGAGAAAGGGGCAGATTGACTAATTACGGGCCATTCAACCTAACATTAGGGCTACAAAGATTAATGGAAAAATATTTAAAGATAGAATTAAATCAAATTTGGAAGAAGGTGTGAATTAATCAGACAGTTAGCACTGATTTCTTAAGGAAAGTTGTAGCTGACTACCCTGGACGACCATCCTTATTTCCCACTCAAAAAATTTCAATAAAGGCAGAACCAGGGACTGAAATCACAGGACACTGTCAAATGTACAGGAACAGAGGATCTTCAGAAAGAGTCTCTACAGATTTCTGAAGGTGGTTAGACAGGTAAATGAGGTGACCAGGAGTATCCAGGATACTTGCCTTTATTAGCCAAGGCAGAGAGCAAAAAAATTATGCTTCAAAATGTATAAAACACTGGTTAGGGAAGATGATGATGGCTCTAAAGTAGGTGCAGGGGACATTTAAGAGGATATTGCATGGACAGAATAATTTTTGTTGAGGCAAAATTGGATAGACAAGGGTTGTTTTCTTTGGAACAGAGGAAAGCCAATGGAAGACCTAAATGAAGTCTATAAAACCAAGGGATCTAGATAGAACTTTCACGTCTGCTATATCTATTTCCCTCAGTTAAAGGCTGGCATAAACTTAGGGTAACAGGATGCAGGTTTAGAGGGGAATTTTTCCACCCTTCGAATCAGGAGATCTGGATCTCAGCACATGAAAATATTGTAGAGGCGGAAACTCGCAAAGTCACTAATAAGACCTTGAATGAGCACCTGAAATGCCCTAACCAACAAGGGTTCTGAATAAAAGCTGGATCAGGCATGACAATTACTCAGCAGACGTGAAGGAGTGAATAGCCTTGAGTGCTGCAAATTTTCAATATTCTATTATGGATTGAAATGCCAATATTACACTTCAGAATTTTTGGACTTTATGAAAAATATGCTAAATTGATTGAAGAGATTAAACACATCTTGATCCTCTATGTTTCTACAAGTTCATTCTCTCCTCACTTAAGATTATCCCTGCAATCAGACACTTTAACAATGTTCAGGCCACGTACTAAATAAAAACTGAAAGAACTACATATGCTGTAAATCAGGAACGGAACCAGAAGTTGCTGGAAAAATTCAGCAACTATGGCAACAGCCACGGAGATACAAAAATCAGAAACAACATTTCACGTCTGGTGGCCCTTCCTCAGAACCATAGTTAACCAACCAGACCCGAAACCTTAACTCTGATTTATTTCTCTACAGACACTGCAAGACCTGATGAGCTTTTCTAGCAACTTCTGTTCTTGGTCACATACTCTTTGGCTCAATATCCTTTGTTATCCCTCTTTCATGCTTTGACATGTTTTTTCTACATTAAAAATGCTACAGAAATGCAATTTGCTGTTGTTTTTAATGAATCTCTTCTTTACTTTATCCATCCAACATATGTACAATTTAGAAACATTTTGGGCAGAATTACATTAAACTCAATTTTTTTTCAAATATAGACCACATGCTTGCTTATAGACACATGCATTTATATAGTGATACATTATAAATCAGAATGCAAAAAGATCTATACCTAAGAGAACTGTTTACCCAGCCAGTGACACTTCCAGAATTGGATCGCGGAATGGGTTTTGGATTTGACTGTCCCTTAGCAGTCCATGCTTTCTCATGCATTTTTACCTCTTCAGTTAGATTTTTCACCTCAGAAGCATGGCTCTTTTCATCAATCTAAAATGTCAAATAATCATCCGTAAAATAACACTTAAAAGTGTTGCAAATTATTGAAATAGCTCATCAACCTGGTCATTAAACTGTTGTCATTAAGGACCAAAGGCAATTACATAAGATAATAGATAGCTATTAGGACATTATAAAGCAACATATCCAATTAATGAGTTTCAGGCAATGTCAAACTACAAGGTCAAAGTTTTCAAAGTAAAATGAAGTGCAGGATAAAGCAGCTCTGGCAACATTGGTGGAGACAGAAACAAATTAAGAGAGTCCAATGTAACTTTTTGGCAGCTCACCTTAGATGGCCAATTCCTTTACATCCTTTTGCAACCAAAATTGTTTAACGGCTTTCGAGGTCTTCCCTGAGCAGAGTACAATCAGTTACCATTTACCAACAGCCACCTCTACCTCCCTCAATCAGTTCTCATATTAAGCAACTACTCAATCAACTTCATTCACTCTGCCAAAAAAAACCTATTTCTCTGGTTATTAACACAGATTCATCAATGCCTCTCTATTTATGGGGTTATGAAAAACATCATTTATTACTGCCCTACTTAAGCTCACTGCCCTCATCTCCTTTCCTAGTGTGCTAATGACTGCATCTGTGTTGTTTCCATGAATCGAAAATTTAACTGGCTGTGTCAGAATTCCGTACTTCTCCCAGCTTCAGCCATCCATCTTTGGCTCTTCCGTCTCTGGATTTCTCAATTAGTCAAAGTCGTATAGGATAGAAACAGGCCCTTCAGCCCATTTTGTCTAAGATAACACCAACACTGTACTAATCCCATTTACCTGCACTTTGTCCATAGCCCACTATACCCTGGCATTTAAAAAGCATCTGGAAAGGTGCTTAAAATGTGGAAAAGCTTCCTGCCTCCACCACTCTCTCAGACAGCAGTCCATATTTCTACCACTCCTCGGGGTGAAAGCAAATTTACTCTGATCCCCTCTAACCTACACACTCCTCACCTTACACTTATGCCCTCTGGTCTTAAACACACATCTGCCAAGATCCTCTCAACCTACCCTGTCTGCCTCAAGTGTGTATACCTCAACCAGATCCACCTCAGCACCCCCGTGTTCCAGGGAAAAAAAAAATTAAGCAGTCTATCCAGTCTCTTCTCATAAGACGACTTTCCATCCTCAGCATCATCTTGGTAGTTCTGCTCTGCGCGCTCTCCTATGCGATCATTTCCTTCCAGTAGTATGTCAACCAGAACTGCACATTCTGTGACCTAACCAATGTTTTATAAAAGGTTTAACAAGACTTCCTTGCTGCTAAATTCTCTGTTTCAGATAATGAGGGAAAATATCCCATGGATGTGAGTTTGCTCGCTGAGCTGGAAGGTTAGTTCAGACGTTTCGTCACCATTCTAGGTAACATCATCAGTGAGCCTCCGACGAAGCGCTGGTGTTATGTCCCGCTTTCTATTTATCTGGTTAGGTTGCCTTGGGTTGGTGATGTCATTTCCTGTTCTTTTTCTCAGGGCATGGTAGATTGATTTGGAGCCAATGTGTCTGTTGATGGAGTTCCGGCTGGAATGCCATGCCTTCAGGAATTCTCGTGCGTATCTCTGTTTGGCTTGTCCTAGGATGGACGTGTTGTCCCAATCAAAGTGGTGTCCTTCCTTATCTGTATGTAAGGATACGAGTGATAGTGGGTCATGTCGTTTTGTGGCTAGTTGATGTTCATGTATCCTGGTGGCTAGCTTTCTGCCTGTTTGTCACAGTTCTTGCAAGGTATTTTGTAGATGACGTTCGTTTTATTTGTTGTCTGTATAGGGTCTTTTAAGTTCATTAGCTGCTGCTTCAGTGTTTGTGGGCTACCCTGATGCCAAGGGGTCCGAGTAGTCTGGCAGTCAATTCAGAAATGTCTTTGATGTAGGGGAGAGCCACCACACACTGCAGCACAAAGGAACTACGCAGAGCAGAGAAAAATCACCTATACAGCGTATTCAAAAAGAATGGGTACCCTATGAACACAGTCCGCCAATTTCTCAGCAACAAACCCAAACAAACAGACAAAACGGGCTCAGAAACCATAACCGCTCTCCCCTACATCAAAGACATTTCCGAAATGACTGCCAGACTACTCGGACCCCTTGGCATCAGGGTAGCCCACAAACACTGAAGCAGCAGCTAATGAACTTAAAAGACCCTATACAGACAACAAATAAAACGAACGTCATCTACAAAATACCTTGCAAGAACTGTGACAAACAGGCAGAAAGCTAGCCACCAGGATACATGAACATCAACTAGCCACAAAACGACATGACCCACTATCACTCGTATCCTTACATACAGATAAGGAAGGACACCACTTTGATTGGGACAACACATCCATCCTAGGACAAGCCAAACAGAGATACGCACGAGAATTCCTGAAGGCATGGCATTCCAGCCGGAACTCCATCAACAGACACATTGGCTCCAAATCAATCTACCATCCCCTGAGAAAAAGAACAGGAAATGACATCACCAACCCAAGGCAACCTAACCAGATAAATAGAAAGCGGGACATAACACCAGCGCTTCGTCGGAGGCTCACTGATGATGTTACCTAGAATGGTGACGAAACGTCTGAAAACTAACCTTCCAGCTCAGCGAGCAAACTCACATCCAGAACCTCAACCAGAGCTCCAAATCTTCTCAAAACTCGCTAGAAAATATCCCATATTTACCACCCCATCTAACTGTGCTGACATCTTCAGGGATCTATGGAGTTATACACCAAGGTCCCTTTGTACCTCATTACTCCCTTGGAACCTACCATTCATAGCAGAGCCTTTCCCTTCCTGAACTTGCAAAAATGCATCATCTTGAACTTAACAGGGTTAATTTCCATCTGCCATTGCTTGCCCAATTTACCAGCTGATCAATATCATACTGTAGCCTGAGACTATCCTGCTCATTAACACCAACTTTCATGGTCATCCATAAAATGTACTCAATATAGCTTCTACATTCACATCCAAGTGATTAATGTATGTTATAAACAATGACGGTCCCAGCAGTGATCCCTGTAATACGCCACCGGTCATAGGCTTCCCATCATAAAAACAACCCTCCACCACCACCCCTTGCCTCCTATTTGCGAGACAATTTTGGTTCCAGTTTGCCAACTTGACTTGGATCCCATGGGCTCTTAACTTTTGGTCTTCCATGTGGGACCATGACAATGGCCTTACTGAAGTCCATGTAAACTAGGTCGATTGCAATACCTCAAGATTTTTGTCACTTCTTCAAAATAAGTTTCAAATAAAGAAATACATTAAATGAAATTAGTCAGACAGAATCTCCCTCCATCAAGTTGGTGCTGACAATCCCTCCTTTTCAAGTGTTGGCTAATGCTGTATCTCAATTTCTTTTTTCCCTAATCATTTCCCTTACCACTGATGTCAGACTAGTTAGCCTATCCCTGCTGCCCCCATCCCAAACAAAGGAACGACGTTAATTATGCTTCAGTCATCTAGCACTTCACGTACAGCTAGTGACATCTTAAATTTCTCCACCAGGCCCCAACAATTTCCTCCCATGCCTCCCAAAGCAGCCTGGAATGCAACTCATCAGGCTCTGGAGATGCATATACTCTTACGCCGGCCAAAATATCTACTATAGATAACAAAGTGTGTGAAGCTGGATGAACACAGCAGGCCAAGCAGCATCTCAGGAGCACAAAAGCTGACGTTTCAGGACTAGACCCTTCATCCTTATTAACCTTAACATGCTCTAGAACTTTACCATCCTAACAATCAAAACTCATTTGGGATTATCTAGATTTCAGAACAGGCTTTCAACAAACAGTGACTCATGAGGTCATCTCTCCCCCTCAGACAGCAGACAAATGATCGTCTGGCACTATGGCACATTATCTTTATTTTTATTAACTAAAACATGCTATATGCCCAGAGACGACTCAACTAAAGTAACCTTAACTAAACTTTCTTACACCTTACTTCCAGTAAGGAAACCCAAATTTGGTCTCCATTGTGAGGAGACTATATGCAGACTATAACCATTTTGCACGCAAGATACTGTAAGCTTCCAGCCACTTGTCACTTAAATATTTCACCTTACTCCCATTTTGACCTTTCTGCCTGTGGCATATTACAACATTTCAATAAAGCTCAATACTAACTCAAGGAATGCCATCTTATGACTTAACACTCCAGACATTTGGAAGGCATATGAAGGTGGATAAATCCCTGGGGCAAAATTAGGTGTACCCTAGTACTCTGTGGGAAGCTAGTTAAGTAATTGCTGGGCCCCTTGATGAGATAATTATATCAATAGCTACAGGCGAGATGCCGGAAGACTGGAGTTTGGCTATTGTGGTGCCACTATTTAAGGATGGTAAGAAAAAGCCTGGGAGCTCTAACTAGTGAGCCTGACATCAGTAGCGGGCGAGTTGTTGGAGGGAGTCCTGGAGGATGGGATTTACATGTATTTGGAAAGGCAAGGACTGATTAGGGATAGTCAACATGGCTTAGTGCATGAGAAATATAGTGTGTCATGAACTTGATTGAGTGTTTGAAGAGGTAACAAAAAGGATTGATGAGGGCAGAATGGTGGATGTAATCTATATGGGCTTCAGTAAGATGTTTAACAAGGTTCTTCATAGTAGGAAGGTTAGATCACATAAAATAAGGAGAACTAGCTATTTGGATACAGAATTGACTCAAAGGCAGAAGAGAGAGAGAGTGGCAGTGGCGAAGGGTTACTTTTTCCACACTGGAAGCCTATGAACCGTGGTGTGCCACAAGGACTTCCATTTTATTTCCAAGAAATTTATAATTTTAATCATAACATTAGTGTCTATTTCCAGATTACTGCACTGAAAAAACCAAAGGCCACTGATCCACAGCATTTGGCTATTGAGCTGTGGGGTTATGCTCTGAAATTACTGCAACTATAGAAAACTGTTCCAATGTAACTACAGTGGCATCTACCCGACAATGGGAAAATAATCAAACATATCTATCCACAGAAACTAAAGCAATATGAAGTCTGCCAATTACTAATAAGACTGTGTAGGGTTTTTGTTTAGTGAACCCGTCTTGGGATGTTATGACAAAACTCTGGAGCAGGCGGGACTTGAACCAGAAGCTCCAGACTCAAAAGGGTTACCGGTGCACCACTAGCTTAACAGTGTAAAATATTTTCTAAACAACCTCTTCAGAAATATTATCACAAACCTCCGGAGCAAGTGTACTTGCATGTGGGCCATCTGGCTAAGAGGTAGGGACATTACCACTGCAACACATCAGCCCTGTAACATAAGTTTTTTTTAAAATCAACCTGTTCAGACATGTTATGACATACCTCTGGAGGAGGGTGGACATAAACACAGGTCTCTTGAGTCACAGGTAGTGACACTATCGCTGTACCTCAAAGGCCCCAATGTCATTAGGCCTCAAAAGTGAATAACGTTACATGATATACATAGGTCATTCATTAGCCACATATCTAGAAATTTAATTTGCACCATTTTAGCACTTTAGTTTAACTTCAGTGCAACAAATGAACACTAGACAAAAACACACTTTTGTCAAAAACATAAAATGGAACTATATGATAAGAACAAGTATTAGAAAGCTCTACTACTCAGACTTTAAGATTATATCCAGAAAATATTTTAAACATCGTGCAACGCTCAATAATTGTTTCAATATATATTTTAGTGAGTTTCTTTTGCTTTCATAGCCAAATGGGTAGTTTACATGTGAGGAATACTGTTTTTTTATGTAGTATAGAAATATAATTTCCAGATTAAGTGGTACTTTAAGTAAGAAGTTTTGTGAAAGTAGTACATTTATTCAAATAGCCAATTTAAGGCTATTTTCATTCTTTTGATCCTGACTGAAGCCCAACAATTTTGCAATATTTATTTAATCATGATTTTGCATTAGAATTCAAAAAGTTTAAAAGTGACTCTCTTCAAAGAGACTAACATTTTCCATGTTGATGAAACGTAATTTACAAGTGATGTTCATGTAGGGCAAAACACAAAATGACAGCTAGTAGTAAGTGGTTTTTCATCAACATCAATCTACAAGGGTAAGGAGCAACAAGAAATTATTGAAATAGTAAAGGAGTGTTAAAGCACTACAAAGTTGTAAAAAGTGGTTCTAAACTTGAATGTTTTATCCTGGCTTTGTATTGCACTACCATAATGATTCATTGTATATATATATATTGCACAAACCTCAGATTTCTCTTGACAGACTGCAGATAAATCGGGTGAAGCTAGTTCTCTGGGGCTGGTTACTCCACCAGCACAGCTGCCTTCAGAATCAGACATCAACATCTCATGCAGGGACTCTACTGAATTAGTTTTTGCAGGTCTTTGTAAATCTGCAAAAATAAAAAATAATCGATCTTAAAGTGACCATCATAAAATGTTCCTTGTAATGAGAAACCCTGGATAAACCATATTTTCAATGTATAGAATACAATTTAAACAAATCTGTAGCATACAGAATGTCACATTTTTTCCCAAAAGTAACCAAATCAAGAGCAAGGAACACATAAAACCAGCAAAGTTACAGCTTAGTATTGATAGGTAATTTGAGACAAACAGAAAAGGAGTCATTTTTCAAACTATTTTTCTGACTTCTTTCAGAAGCTTTGACCGACTGTGACATCAAGGTGACCTAGTTACGGTCAAAGAGAAAATCGGAGAAAACTCTGCCAGCAGGAGTCATACCAAGCACAAAGGAAGATGGTTGTGTGTTTGTTGGTGATCAGTGCCATTGGACATCGTAGGACTTCCTTTGAGCAAGATCTTAGGCACAACCATTTTTAGCTGCATCAATGACATTCCCTCTATCAGAAAGGTCAGGAGGTAGGGATGTTTGCCAATGATTGTATAACATGCAGTACAATTCACAACACTTCAGATACTGAAGCAGTCGATGTTCAAATGCAGCAAAAACCCAGATAACATTCAGGCTTAGGTTGACAAGCGCCAGGCAATGGCCATCTGCTACAATAGAAAATCTTACCTTATCCTTCACAATCAGTGACATTACTATCATTGAATCACCTGCAATCAACATTCTGGGTTGTCAGTAACCTGAAACTGAAGTGAACAAGTCATACAAATTCTACGGCTACAACAGCAGACCACCTGACTCCTCAAAGCCTGTGCACCATCTTCAAAGAACGAATCAGAACTATAACAGAATACCAGCCAGTTGCCTAAAATGAGTGCAGCTCAAGCAGCTTGATACCATCCGGACAAAGCAGCCCATTTGTTATCAACACACCTGTAACATTTGCATCTTTCACAACTGATGCACAGTAGCAGCAGTGCACACTACAGATATAGGAAGCATTGCTGAAATTCACCAAAGCTCCTAAGACAGCAATTTCCAAACCTATAACCACAATCATCTAGAAGCACAACGGATGCAGATACAAGGGAATGTCAACATCTGCAAGTTCCTAAACTTGCAGATTCATTTGTTGGCCATACTAGATTTTTTTTTAAATTAGGGTTTTTGTTTTAATTCTGTCCTACATCAAAAAATCCACTTTAATCAGCATTTAATGAAGTTTCCAGTTAAAAGGTTTGGTAGCAACATGATGTCTCCCTACATTCCTCTTAACTGAACTTTCTGGGCTGTTTTTCAAGAACCTTACATCTCTGGCACCAGGACCTCTAAATCAAGTCCAGTGGAACAGTCAAGGTCTCCAAAATACACAAGTAAACTTGTCTTCTTCCAATTCATTTATAATATGATTCTACTACTAGAAGAAAAATAAAAATCTTTTATATAAATGGGATATAGAACAAAAGGTGAGTCACGTTCAAGTACAGATCAGTGATGAAAATGGCCTCCTCTTGTTCCTGTATTCTTAAATAAAGTAGTTAGGCAGCAAACATTCTCTACAATTGTGAGAATATTTCTGTTACGTGGTGAGAAAGATAAACCAGTATGCAAGAGAACAAACATCTTACACATGCTGTACCCTCCACAACTACAATTTGAGAGTCAAGTCATGGCTTTGTATGAATTGCAGGAAACAAGAGCTTTCTCTGGATAGTCAAAAAAGGATACTGGACATTAAGGATTACTCCTTGCAAACTTACATAAGTCAAACAGTTGCATAATCTATTGCTAACCGTCCAGGATGCTAGATGTTCAAGTTGCATTATGTGGCATAAACGACAAACCATTGTGCAAACCTTACAAAATGTAGTTTTAATTGTCTTTGCAAAGTTGGACACAACAGGTAGTATCCATCCATTACATTAGAGATTATGCTTTCTGAAGGGTGTAAAGTACAACTTCAGGACATTAACTTTCTAAAAAGGGCAAAAAAGAAAACCAGATAGGATGAAATTACATTGCTTAAATCAAGAAGTATTCAAATGATCAAGTACACAAATGAAAAGCAATACAAGGGCAAGTAAACAAAGGAAAGTGAGCAAATCTCCCAACTGGTTTTAAATAAAGTAGTTAGGCACCAGTTAGGTACCAGTTCCTAAAGATACGTAACAGGAACTAAGTAATAAAATTGTCAAAACAATTCTACAGAAGTCCAATTTTCTGAAAATTAAGAGTAAAAGAAAGTATTTTAGCTCAAAAATTAAATAAACCTAATTAAATTTTTTTTTAAAACTCAGAGCAACTTGGAAGTATTGGAGTTCTCTGGGAAATCTAGTCCTTATTTGGAACCCAGGGACCAATGTGGAGTATTCAACTGCAGTTTGAATTCTCAGTGGACTTCACTACCAAAATTTTCTACAAA
Organism: Stegostoma tigrinum; assembly: GCF_030684315.1. NCBI lineage: Eukaryota > Metazoa > Chordata > Chondrichthyes > Orectolobiformes > Stegostomatidae > Stegostoma > Stegostoma tigrinum. The sequence continues at coordinate 38,624,796 of NC_081357.1, forward strand.
TGTCTTAATCCTCTCAATATACATTAATGACCTTCTCCAGCCCGATGTTTTGCCTGTTTTGCATCATTGGTCTTGTGCACCAGAATCTGTTCCACACCAATATGAAAAGCTTCAACTGCTACATTCCCAGAAGACCTGTACCTTAGATATTCCTTTTTCCAGTATCCTAGCCCTTATGCACTTCTTCAATACTCCCAGACCTCAGCTTCTTCCTTTCCTGGCACCACCATTCTTCTTCTGTTCGATGTAACACAGAAGCATTATATCAATCAGTTTTCAAAATTCTTTGAATAACAGTCGTCAAGATGCCAAATAGATTTAGATACCAGCTGACTCTCTCCTTCCCCAAGTGCAAGGTGACCTCTCACTCATGTGCAACACCCCAGCTGGACCCAAATCACACCGAAACCCACAATGTAGGTGCTCCCAAGGCAGAGTACTTTGAAAAACTGTTCTTGAATTTAATTTTCATTCCCAAACCCCCAGACTGTGTTCTAATATTTCCTCCCAACTGCAATCCTTCTCAATGCTCAACAAGCCTTATGCTCTCCCCACAAAGCAAGATCTAAAATCTTTGTTCCAACTGCCATGTTGTACCAATACTGCAACAGTTTTTCCTCTTCCTCATTCAGAAGAGAATAAACTGTGTCCTATTTTCCACATATTCCAGACAGAACAATTCTCAAATACCACTACACAGGAAACATCCAAAAAAAGCCAGAGAATGTTCCTGCACTATACTGTTCTATGTTCTTAGCAGAAAGAAGGGGGCTCTTCCAGTCTAAGTAATGCCACAGACATCTAATTATTGTAAAAAATCCTAATCTTTCAAATTTATTACAACCTTAAAAAAAAATCATCACACCTCCCAAGAGGCTACCTGGAAAAGGCACTGTACAACAATACAAGAACTAGGCCAAGTAGAAATGTCTTGTATTACGCTGGAAGATCATGGAAACAGATTCCTTCTACTGGGGTTATGGGACATCAAGGCATCTACTTAGTTTCAGTAATGCTGTCTGGAAAATAGGAGTTTCAACAGTGCATGTTTGAACGGTGGATAAGCATGTAAGGCTACTGGCTGTCTCCTTCACAAACGAACAGCCAACCCAAATTGAATGCTAGGATCACGTGCTAGGTATTGCCACGGGCCAGAATAATGCTGGGCACCTGAGCTACTTCCCAGAAAGATTCAGTGCATTTGAAGGAGAAAATTTGAACTGAAAATTACAAATAAACACAGTTCTGCTGGAAGTTACATTTTAAATACAAACCTGTGCTGCAGTCATAAAAGTCAATTTATGCAATGCCTCAAAAACATGGCTCTCAGATCAGCATTATCTAACTAATCTTCTACAAAACAAAATATGCAAAATTCAAGAACCAAATAAACCTTCAGCACCATCATGGCTTTGAGCCGTCAGGAAAGATTTGTGGCATGTTAGAGCTGTTCATAATTAAAGCATGGTTAAAACACTACAGATAGGGAACATTATTTCTTAAGCCATCTGTCTCCCCTCCTCTCTTGTCTTTGTGGGCCTGTCACGGGACTATGGTTCATAGGAGGTAGTTAGTCTATGGATTTCATTGGTTATTCAAGTGCAAGTCTCAGTAGGTGCTCACCGATACTTAAAAGTGAAGGAGATTTCAACAACTGTGGCTCTATCCTTGCAGGGATTTTCCAAATCACAGTTCCATCTGCACTGAAAAGTAGTCAAGATTTCAAGATTATAACTGATAGAACTACCAGGTTCCTCTTCTAGCCCCTAGAAGAACTTTGTGTCCAACAGCAAGCTTTTGTAGATCTAAAGCTTAAACTGTGCAAGTGTTATGCATTCCAGATAGCCTCAGTATCTGCCAGATACCTACTGCCCAGCTTGGGCCATATTTTCTTTCTCACTATACTCAGAATCATTGAATCCCTACAGTGTGGAAACAGGCCCTTCAGTACAAGCCCGCACAGACTTTCAGAGGATCCCACCCAGGCCTGTCCCCCTATAACCCATCTAAATCTACACATCCTTGAACATTATGGGCAAATTTAGCATGGCCAATCCACCTAACCTGCACATCTTTGGACTGTGGGAGGAAAGCGGAGAACCCAAAAGGAAATCCACGCAGACACAGGGAGAACATGCAAACTCGACACAGGCAGTCACCCGATGACGGAATTGAACCTGGATCCCTGACAGAGGCAGCAGGGCTAACCAGAGCCCTTAGCTGCAATTTGCTCACCTGTTGAAGTTGGACTCTGAATGAGATCAGATAAATGGTATCCTCCTGAACTGTCAGAACGTCGTCTCTGCTTCTTTTTAGCCTTTACTTTTGCCTTTTTGAGAAGAGTTTCTCTGAAAGGGGGGGGGGGGGGGGGGGGGGGGGGGGAAGAAATTAATTGTCTTTTACTTTAAACCACAGCTGTGACAAAAAGCACAGGAATAAATTTGTGTTCCTCTACATTTGCTTGCCTAAAAATAAAGGCAGACTTACAATAACTACTTGATCTTTGGAATCACAGGAAGCTAACTATTTGTAACAATGCTAATTTAAGATTAAATTAACTGGGTCCAGATACATAATTAAAATATGTAAATGAAATGTCTAAAGTGTGATCTCATTGCTGGATAATGGAAAATCATAGAATTCCCCATGAAATCTAGCTATGTTGTGCTTTTAAGTGCTTTATGAAAAAAAGAAACATTACTACATTTAGAAATGTTTTATTAGCTACATTACAAAGAGCAAAATTTTCAAGTAGTGTTTTTGAAACTCATCTTATAGACTTCACTAAGCTGATAGAGATGTTATCCAATTAATTACACAGTAAAAGGCATCATTGAAACTGTACCATTAAAACAACCCTCAAACATGTTGAAATCTATTCTAGAATATCCCAAACACCCGATACATGGGTCAGTTAGTTCATTTAGCTGGACAGATGGTTTGCGACAAACTGATGTGGATTCAATTCTTGCGCTGGCTGAGGTTACCATGACTAATAGCGACCGTTACCACTACCTTCTCAAACTCTCCCCTCACCTGACACATGGCAACCAAAGTAAGCCACCACTACTCATCTCTCTTTGGTTTGATAGTACTATGGCAACTCTACCATTACAAGCATAGTACTTTGTTTATTGTTTCACGTGATACACGTCGGGAAAGCAATGTTTAACTCAAGCACAACTGAGGAAAAAGAAAGAGGTGTGCAGTTGAAACTCTTTACAGTGCATTCATCAGGACAGAATGGCAAAAATATCAAATTTCAAAAGGAAACAACAAACCACATTCAGCTGAACCATGTGCGCAAAACAATTCAATAAAGCGTCCAACATTAGCTGTGATTTGGTAATTGAACAACAGTTACTAAACAATCCCGATTATCAGTACAATCTTTTACTGATTATTAATGTAATTGTCAGTCAAGCTTGCAAGGTGACTCACTTCTGCAAGTTAGAAGTTGCATATATTTAATCATAACCTTGTGATTCTAATGATCCTAATAAATACAAGATGAAAAGTTTTGACAGCATCTTTCCTTGTTCAACAGTACTTAAATTCTACATGAACAAAGATAAAACTGCACAGTGCATTTATTCCTGTACAGTAATTTCTTTCTAATTCCCTGCTCACCACATTTTCTACCTTCAATATTTCAAAGTGACATCTTTACATCACGGAGTAAAGTGACATCACAGAATAAGCAAATCTTCCCCCAGTGACTTCATCATATATACTTAATTGGATAATAACCAAAACTCAACTATGACAGTTCAGATATTTTTGGATCCAAGAATTAGTTATGCCTTTCTCCCATGTCACTTGTTTCTTCCATATATTCCTGAGGTAGTCTCTTTCTTGGATTTCAGCATGGCCAATCTGTTACTTTCAGATGTACAGGTAATTCTCTTATTGCACGATAGCCACATTCTTGCGTGACCTTGTGCTATTGAAAATCGTGTTTTAGGGAAATTGCTATTGAACACCTTTATACCTGTACAGTAGAAAGTTTGCATTATCCAAACACTGTCCACTATTCATCAATCGCATTACAGCCAATTCACATTAACAAAACACGTTATAGCAGAACTACCTGTATTGGAAAGTATTTAGTGCAATGTCATTTAAGCTATGTCTTAGGAACCAACTGCTTGACATTCAGATCTGTCAAGGAAAGTTTTTATATTACTATATCATGTTTGCACCGGTCACCCTTCTTCATGCCATTTATTCACTTTTGTCTGTAGTGTAGAATGGATTACACAAGCTGAGTTTTACAACGGGTTAGGTCAGTAGTTGAAATATTAAAGTTATTTGGTGGCAAGTGTCCATGATTTCATCAGCACAGATACATGGATAAGAGTTGATGCTTCCGACTGAAAGAAAAGAAAGGATTAATGAAAAGAATCATCACCTCAATATTTTCATGAGCTTCATGGGAGTCAGGAGAATGACAGAATTAGAAAAGGGTTCAGCTGAAACGAGGCCTTCAAGATTGGACGTCAGCACCATCAAAACAGAACAACATCATGACCACAAAACGGAAAAGGCATATTCTAAAATATACCAATGCACATGTTGCAAAGGAGATTGCATTACTACTTACAAATCTATCCTCATCCAATCTTGCTAATAAAAAAAACCTTTTTTATTTAGTTCAATACTTCAGTATTATCTTTATAATTTATCATGAAGTTTCTCCTTCCTCCCCAGTAACATACGTCAATTGAGCAGTACAGTATTAACTTATGTGCCATGTCACTGGATACCAGCATCTACACAAAATGAATTAGGATTTCCAACATCAATGCCGTTTCATGAATATGTGATAACAGTGCCACTCCCTCATTAGAGACCAGGTACTGGTTCTAATTATTGTTCAAAAAAGTCAAACAGCCAACCAGTCAGTCTTTCAATACTTAGACCTGAAAACCTAAAGGTACTAACAGCTACATTGCCATCATCACTTAAGATTTCCACTATAATCTAAGAAATAATTGCTGTTGAATGTATATTAAAAAGACTTTAATATATTGACACTTTTACCTTATCAGTAACAGTTCATTAGGAATCCAGAAGATTCAGTGCAAAGTAGCTACTTTGGCAATCGGTAAATTTTATAACTTAATTCTACTGCTCCCTCAGCTGGTCTAAATCAGAAATGAATCTGACTATCTACCTTAAAGTGAAATCCCAAACTCAAGAGTTCCTTATAAAAGGGTTAAGCATTAAACAGTTTGTAAATATACGCACAACCATGAATTACCACTATTGTACTTGGATCAATAAAACTTTCCAACTCTCTGTTCTTACATAAATGTCTTTAAAACATATCATCAAGAACAAGGTCAATATTGCTGCTGATTTGCAAAATAACAATTTTCAGAATATTCAAGTGGTCAGCTTGGTTTTTTTAATAACCTGGCAGTCAGTAAAGATTAATATCTTGTAAGTAAGGTACAGGCTGAATGCATGGTGTGCATCATAACAGGTGACTAATGGCAATGCTTTTACTAAAGCCATTTAGGTATCATGTTTGCCTTCTCAACTTAAACCATTAATAACATCCAAGTGGGAGTTTTGCAAAGAATTCCAAATCATTTAAGTACTGGCTGCTAATATTTAATCAAAGCAGTTGAAGAAAACATTTGGCTATGAACTGATTTACCAGAAGTCATAATCAACCCAGTTACAAATACAGTAGCAACGTCCCTTTTTAGACAGCACAGATGAAGGAAACCCAGAGATATTCTCACAACATGGCAAGGAAATCACTCACTTGGAAGATGGTTCAAAGTCTAATTCAATTTTACTGGCCAAGGAGTTATCATCAATCTCCTCGCTCAGGAAGCTAATGTCTGGACCACCTGGATAAGGAGTGATGATCCTTTTCTGCATGGCTGGAATCTATAATTTGAAAACACTGAAGCTTCAGAAATAAGTGTTCTAAACATACCAAATGTTCATATAAAAATAAATTATCCCTAACTTTATAACTGCTGATGAAAATAATCATTAGTATTGCTATTTTTTTTCTCATTTACAAGAGAAAAACAATGGGATTAACAAAATTAATCCTTTACTTCTCTCCCAAATTAAAAAAAAATCAGAAGTACAAACATTAAAGTTATCTTTTAACATAGCTCAAAATTAAATAATCAAACAGATTTAATTTTAATTCTCTGGAGGCAAAGTTTAAACCAAAATATTTGGTTGTTAAAATAAATACAATACCAGCCATGAAATCAATGTATAGAAAGATAAATCTGAATAGAATGTGATTAACAGTTCACTCAATGTGGTGCAGGTTATTTCAGTAATATTTGGAAATTTATCAAATAAATCAAAAGAACTGCAGATACTGGAAATCCAAAACAAAAATAGAAATTGCTGGAGAAACCCAGCGGATCTGGCAAAATCTGTGGAGAGAAAGAGCTATTGTCTTGGATCAAGTGACCCTTCTTCATAACTGATTGTAGCTAGGAAATGGTTAATAATATGCCGAGGGTGGGGTGGGTCCTGGGCACGAGGGAGCATGTGAACGCACGAGTGAGCATGAGACAGAGAGCAGAAAAAACAGTGGGGCAAACAAAAGGAATGGATAATAGTTAGCCTAGGAAAATCAATAATTGCTTTTGGAAACCATGAGTAGCTGACTACTAGTTGGTTATAGTAACAGCTCACGCGATGACAAGGTCTGGTGTGCTGGGGTTGGGAGAAGGACATGGAACAAGGTACTCGGGCCCTGAAATGATTGAACTCTACATTGAGTCCTGAAGGCTACACAGGGTCCCCAAGAGGAAAATGAGATGCTGTTCTTCCAGCATATCCTGGACTTTGCTACAGCACTGCAGTAACACAAGATGCTGGCCAGGAAGCATGATGGTGCATTGAAGTGGTAAACAACTAGAAGCTTAGGGTCATTTCTGTGAACAGCAAATAGGTGTTCTCCGAAGTAGTCATGCAGTCTGCATTTCAGCTCCCCAATGAAGAGGGAACCACATTGTGAGCAGTGAATACAGCAGATTAAGTGAAATGCAGGTAAATCGCTGCTTCACCAGGAAGTGTCTGGGGCATTGTATAAGGAGGATGGAGAAAGTAAATGAGGTGTTACACCTTCTTCAAATTGTACTGCCATGGGTGTGTGTGGCAGGTAATGGAAGTGAAAAAGTGGACCAGATGACATGTGATTAGTGACTTGCGTGGGCACTGTAGTCTAGTGCTCAATGGTGGTGTCATGGTCCACAGTTAGTAGGAGTCGTCCGAGAGCTGGTGCTCAGCCTTCAAAGAGTGAAGGTCAATGTGCCAGACAATAATAACGCCACCTTTGTTGGGAAGCTTGATTACAAAGAACATGGAATGCAATCAGTTCAGATGGAGCTGGGTTTCAATGGGTGAGAGGGGCCAAGAAATTAAGGCAACCTGTATCATGTCGACAGGGGTCTAGCTAGAGAGAGTGTGTTGGAGGCAGCTGAAAAAGGGTCTGTGGTATAGCGAGGACTCAGGGCACAGAGGCAAAGATCTTCAATTCTGAAGAAGGGTCAGTAAATCTGAAACGTTAACTCAGCTTTCTCAACTCAGATGCTGTCAAACCTGCTGAATTTCTCCAGCAATTTATGCTTGGTAGCATTCAGCATGAAGAAATTCACAGTTAGAACAGGATACTATTAATGAAGGCGACAATATTCATTTTAGTTGCAGCTTGGAATCTGTTTTAATTTCATTCATGGGATGTGAGCGTTACTGGCAGGGCTAGCATTTACTGGTTATTCCTAATTGCTCTCAAGAAGGTGATATTGAATCTCTTTTGTGATTTGTTGCAATTCATGTAGTGTATGTACACCTACAGCGATGTCAAGAAGAAAGCTGTAGAAATTGGACTCTGACAACAAAACACTGACATCATTCTAAGGCAGGATTGGACGCAACTAGGAGAGTCTACAAGCAGTAATGTTTCCATTTGTCTGCTTTCCTTGCTTTTCCGAGTTGCGGCTTTGAAAGGTACTGCCAAAGGGTGCTTGCCTTTGGGCCAGAAGATTAAGTGTTCAATGTTCACTCTCACAGAAACACATGGACAACATCCAGGTTAGTATTTTAGCACAGGACTTACCAAGGGCTGAACAGGCAGAAATAGTGTCTTTTGGAGAACCCGTTAGGCTGAGACCCATCTATCCTCTTCAGGAACCTCAAAAGAGCCTACCACAGTATTCAAATAGAAGGGATTTCTGTTTGTGTCATGGTCAGCCAGTATCCCTTTACCAACGCCACTAAAAGACATCATCTGGTCATTTGCCTAACTGCTGTTGCGTGACCTTGCTATATGCAAGCTAGTGTCACAGTTTCCTGGTTTATAAGAATGAGAACAGGCTATAAAAAGCTTGGGGGCATTTTCAATGGCACTAAATAAATGAACATTTTGATTTCTTATTTCTATTCCCTTTTATAAATCAGCATTAACAAGTACAACCCATAGACATAGATACATGTCACCTATATCTTTGACAAACAGCTCTTTTGAGGGACACTTTATCACATTATGCCTGAAAATAATGTGCTTTCAAGACAGTATGGTTAATAAGGTTATGGTGCAAGTCAATCCAATAAGGAAGCTTATCCTGTAGTGGTCCTTGTAATGCATTCGGTCAGAGAATTCTTACCATATTCCTGTAAGCAACTGAGAGTTCCTTCAGTACTTCATCACTAAGAATGTCCAGAGATCTGAAATTAAAAATCAGAAGCAACTCTTTCGGAATGTAGGTGTTAAAATAGATAACTGCACTTTCTATACAATGGGTCGAAACTCCTTTGGAGAAGTTTGTGGAGGCATATAATTGAATTGGAGGGTGACAGGTTTAATTCAAATGTCATGGGCCAAAGTTTAGATGCATTCTTGTTTCAGATAGTCTGTGTGGCATTAGAACTACTTGCCTCTCCTCAATCCAAGGCTAAATGCTGTCTGGGTTATGCTGCATTTGGGCATGCATCACTTCAGTATGTGAGGAATCAAGAATCATGCTGAACATGGTGCAATTATCAGCAAACATCCCACGTTTGACTTTACAATGGAGGCAAAGTCGTTGGTGAAGCAGATGAAGCACATTGGCTTCCCCTAAAAGAAATCCTCATGTAAGCTGAGTTAAGTGACTAAGAAGCACAACCTTCTTTCTGTGCTGGGTATGACTCGAAGCAATGGAAAGTTTTTCAAATTGGCCCCCATTAACTCTAATTTTGCTGCAGGTCCTTGAAGACAGTCAAATGCAATGTCAATATCAAGGGCAGTTACTCTCTCATTTCCTGTAGAGCTCAGCACTCCTGACTATGTCTGAACAAGGGCTGCAAGGAGGACAGGAACTGAGTGGTACTGGGGGAAACCAAACTGAGTATTATGATCAGTTTATTGGGCAAGTGCAGCTTGATGGCACTATTGATGACTCCTTCCATCACTTCACTGATGATCAAGAGTAGATTCATGGGGCAGTAAATGGCTTTGTTGGATTTGACCCGCTTAAGAACACAAGACAAACCCAGACAATCTTCTACATTGTCAGGTGTGCGCAAGTGTTGTAGCTGAACTGGAACCACTTGGCTAGAAGCACAGATCTTCAGTACTATTGCCAGAATGATGTCAGGGCCCAAAGCCACTGCAGTATTCGGTGTCTCCAATTCTTTGATAATCACCCTCAATTACTGCATGAACGCTGTCCCCTCTGCACATCACGTCAGCTCCAATACAGAGTCATCCAGACTCTAAACATTAGCTTGCTTTCTCTCCATGAATGCTGCCCAACTTGCTGCGATCTCCAGCACTTTACTTTGTTTCAGCACAGATTCCAGCATCTGTGGTAATTTACTCCAACATTGTAGTAAATCTTTTCTGAACCCCCTCCAAGTTAATCTTTCCAAATAGCAAGGGACAAAAATCTATACATGGTGCTCCAAAGATGGCCTCACCAACATTCATTACAACTGCAACATAAATGTTCCATCTCCTATACTCAGAGGTCTTGAGAATCATAGCAATCTTACAATGTGGAAGCAGGCCATTTGGCCCAGAGTCCAAACCAACCCTCCAAAGGGCATCCCTCCCAGATACACAACCCTAACCTATCCCCACAACCCTGTATTTCCCATGGCTAATCCACCTAGTCTGCACATCCCTAGGTACCATGGGCAAATTAGCAGGGCCAATCCACCTACCTGCAGAGTTTTGGATTGTGGGAAGAAACTGGAGCATGCAGAGGAAACCCACACAGAACAGGGAGAATGTCTATGTGCAGTTTGCACAGTTGCCCAAGGGTGCAATCAAACCCAAGTCCCTGGTGCTGACAGGCAGCAGTGGTAATCACTGAGCCACCAGGCCATATATGCTACTGAAGATAGGGAATATTTGTGGAATCTCCTCCAATGAATTCTTTCATTGTCTATCATCGTTCACAACTGGATTTGACAGTAGAGTGCAGATTTGATCCATTTGATTATGGATCACTTAGATCTGTCCATTATCACTTGCTGCATTTGCCATTCGGCATGCAAGTGATCCACTGTTATAGTTTCACAAGATTTCTCATTTCTTGGTATACCTGGTGTTGCTCCATGTAAAACCTTCTGCAATTTTCATTGAATCAGGATTGATTCCATGAGCTTGATAGCAATGATTGAGTGGAGATATACAGATTGCATTGGAATGCAATTCTGCTGTTACTGATGACCAAAACACTTCATGGATGCCCACTTGAGTTGCTAGAACTATTCAAAATCTACATCATTTGATGAAATGATGGTCTACCATATTTGTGGCACGTCAATGGAATAACAAGACTTCATCACCACAAAAACTGTGCAGTGTCCACATCTATGAAATATTTGTTTTACTGTTGCCAGGTCATTCACCATCTACCACAGTCAGCAACTACATCTTTTAGGATTCAACAACTCAGCCAGTAGTAGGACTGGCTAGCCACTCTTAGTGATGGATGCTGCAGACTAGTCTGACAGACAACTTTCCCAATTTTGGCACTAGCATCCTGATGTTCATAAGGTGGATGTTCAAAGGATGCTTCTTCTCATGGATGAGTCTGAGACTACAGTGTGAGAATTAAGGTGTGCCAGTTTAAGACTGAGATGAGGAATTTCTTCTCAGAGGGCTGAGATTCTTTGAAACTCCTTGTCACAAATTTATGCAAGGACTCTGCCTTCAGAATCTAAGGCGGAGATAGATTCTTGATCAATAGAGGAACCAAGGGTTTATAGAGAATAGACAGGAAGTAGACATGAGGAGTTCTGGTTCAAGGGGCCAAACAGCCTACTCCTGTTCCTATCTCTTATGGCTTATATTGTTCAGTTTCTGGCCAACATTAATCCCATGATGTTTATAGTGGAATTTCAGCAACTATGGTCTGCCTGAATGTCAAAAGGAAAGTGACTTTCTCTTATTCAAAAAGGTCATTACCAGCATCTGTGGCATAAATGCTTTCTGGCACCTGGCATTTCAGGTTCCATTGTCAGTTCTTTGCAAGGAAAGAAGTATGATCAATTAAGTATAATTTTTAAGAGAATAATAATAGAAATCAAGAGAGAATGGCAAGTAGCAAGGTAATGGTGTTTTGGAAAATTTTTCGGGAGGAATATCTGAAAATAGGAGCCAATTACTGTAGATGCTGGAATCTGTACTGAAAACGAAAAAATGCTGGAGATCACAGCGAGTCAGGCAGCATCCATGACGAGAGAGCAAGCTAACATTGAGTCTAGATGAATCTGAAGAGTTAGCTTGCTTTTTCTCCATGTATGCTCTCTGACCCACTGAACTCCAGCAGTTTGTCTTCAGGAATATATGAAAGATTAGGTTTCACCAGTAAAGACAACAACTAGGAATACCATCAAGCTAATGGTCTCAAATCATATAATCATTTCATGTCTCATATGTAGCCTCGAGAAAAGATAAAAACAATCTATGAAAAAAGATACAAATTCTAGGAGTGGAATATCAAGAGAAATTTCTCTTACCTTGCTTCAAGCAGAGCTGCCATATTTACATTTATGAACTGTAGACAGGACAGTTTTAATTGGTCAGCATTGTACATTGTAGAAAACTCCAAAAGTTCTGAAGCATTTTTTAAAGTTACTGAAAACAGAACGTTAAATCTGTTAACATTCAAGAAAACTTAACAATAAAAATCACAAAATCCCTACAATGTGGAAACAGGCCATTTAGCCCAACAAGTCCGCAATGCCTCTCCAAACAGCATCCCACCCAGACCCATCCCCCTACCTTTTACCTGTAATCCTGCATTTCCCATGTCTAATCCAAGTAATGTACTCACCCCTGGATGCTACAGGCAATTTAGTATGGCCAATCCACCTAAGCTGCACATCTTTGGACTGTGGGAGGAAACCCACACAGGCAAGGGGAGTAGGGGCAAAGTCCACACAGACAGTCATCCAAGGGTGGGATTGAATCTGGGTCCCTGACACTGTAAAGCAACAGTGCTACTCACTGAGCCACCCACATTTCAGCCTTTCAAGCCTTTTCCGTCAATTAGAAACGACTGATCTGCATTTTACCTCCATTGTTCCACAATCCCCAATGAATCTGTCTTGAAAACTCCAGTGGGTCTATTATTTGGACATTTCAGTAAAAGTTCAATATTTCCATGATTCTTTATATGAAAATGTGCTTTCAATTTAGTTTTTTAAATGACCAAGCTCTATTTTAAAGATGATGCCCTCTTTTGTGGACTTCTCCATGAGAGGAAATAGTTTCAATTTATCCACACTACTGAATTCTTTCATTATTTTAAGGTCTTGAATTAGACCATTCTTCAAACGCCCAACCTCAGACAACATAGGTGAGTGTACAGGTGTTACTTGCAACTATACAGAAATATGAATACAAAGAGATGCTGCTTTAGCTTCTCAAATCTTCTAGAAGGAGTCTAAAAGTTATTTGGAAAATCGCTTTCTTCATTTATCAAATTAGAATTTTTAGCGACGTGGTGATTAAAACAAGTCGAGACAGTTAAGCAATTAGAGGTTAGCGAGTTTTGAGAAGATTTGTAGCTCAGGTTGAGGTTCTGGATGTGAGTTTGCTCGCTGAGCTGGAAGGTTAGTTTTCAGATGTTTCGTCACCATTCTAGGTAACATCAGTGAGCCTCCGGTGAAGCACTAATGTTATGTCCCGCTTTCTATTTTTCTGTTTATGTTGCCTTGGGTTGGTGATATCATTTCTTGCATTGGTGATGTCATTTCCTGTTCTTTTTCCTCAGAGGATGGTAGATGGGCTCCAAATCAACATGTTTGTTGACGGAGTTCCAGTTGGAATGCCATGCTTCTAGGAATTCTCGTGCGTGTCTCTTTGGCTTGTCCTACGATGGATGTGTTGTCCCAAAGTGGTGTCCTTCCTCATCTGTATGTAACGATATGAGTGATAGTGGGTCATGTCGTTTTGTGGCTAGTTGACGTTCATGCATCCTGGTGGCTAGCTTTCTGCCTGTTTGTCCGATGTAGCGTTGGTCACAGTTCTTGCGAGGTGTTTTGTAAGTGACGTTCGTTTTGCTCGTTGTCCACACAGGGTCTTTTAAGTTCATTAGCTGACCGTTTTGGTGTGTTGGTGGGTTTGTGGGCTACCATGATGCATGATTGGCAGAGCCGTTTGTTCGAGTCTCTGCATTACTGCCTCTGCTAAGAACCCTGATAATCGGAGATCCCGTGGATCCAGGAGCCCCCCTCAGACCCATAGTCTCGCTACCTGGAACACCAACGTACAGATCAGCCAAGGAACTACACCAAAGACTAAAACACCTAGTAGAAGACTCACGCCACTCCATTCACTGCACCCAAGAATTCCTGAACACCAAAGACACCAAGATAGAAGAGGATGAAGTAATGGTCTCCTTTGACGTAACAGCCCTGTTCACATCCATCAACATCAACCTGGCCAAAGAAACACTGACCACACTATTAGAACAACCAATGACACATACACCAGACACCACCAACCTCATCAGCAAGGACATCATCAAGCTAGTGGACCTATGCCTTACCACCCACTTCACTTTCAACAACAAAGCCTACAGACAAACCAACGGTACACCCATGGGATCTCCGATATCAGGGTTCTTAGCAGAGGCAGTAATGCAGAGACTCGAACCAACAGCTCTGCCAAATCATCCAACCAAAACTTTGGGTCCACTACGTGGAGGACACCTTTGTCATCACTAAACAAAACAAATTAGAAGAAACCTTCAAGACCATCAATAATACCCTTACTGGCATAACATTCACAAAAGAGGAAAACAACAAACTGCCATTCCTAGATGTCACAGTCGAGCAAACAGTCAATGGGGAACTTCAAACCAGCATCTACAGGAAAACAACACATACAGACCAAATACTGAACTACAGGAGCAACCATCCCAACGTCCACAAACGAAGCTGCATTAGTACATTATTTCAACGAGCCACCACAAACTGCAGCAGAGGAACTACGAAGAGCAGAGGAAAATCACCTACACAGCGTATTCAAAAAGAACGGGTACCCAATGAACACAGTCCGCCGATTTCTCAGCAACAAACCCAAACAGACAAAATGCGTCCAGAAACCATAACCACTCTCCCCTACAACAAAGACATTTCGGAAATGACTGCCAGATTACTCAAACCTCTTGGCATCATGGCAGCCCACAAACCCACCAACACACTAAAACAGCAGCTAATGAACTTACAAGACCCTATACAGACAACAAGCAAAACAAACGTCATTTACAAAACACTTTGCAAGAACTGTGACAAACAGGCAGAAAGCTAGCCACCAGGATACATGAACATCAACTAGCCACAAAGAGACATGACCCACTATCACTAGTATCACCAACCCAAGGCAACCTAACCATATAAATAGAAAGCAGGACATAACACCAGCGCTTCATCGGAGGCTCACTGATGACGTTATCTAGAATGGTGACGAAACGTCTGAAACCTAACCTTCCAGCTCAGCAAGCAAACTCTCACCCAGAATTGGAGGTTTACAGATCTTAACTTTAACCATTCTATTTTACCAATGAAGTACATTTTGATGAAACATAGTTGACTTTAAAAGTCTGAACTAACAAGAACTGATGTGTGTTTTCAGTTGGTTTTTTTTGGAAGTCAATTTTATATTGCTTAGCAACACAATGCAAACACTGTTAAAAACAGACAAGTAGTAGTAGCATTTTCGTTTTGCACTCATCAAAACTAGACCCAATCGTATAACCTCTCAATATTTTTTGGGCTCCCTGCTTATAATGTTGCCTTTCTTAGATAGGAATCTTTCTATTCCATTACGAAATGTGTTAATACTGTGAACATTTGAGGCCACAACATAGATCTTTTGGCTATTGGTCATCTCTGTGTCCCCTTTTGCTAAAAGGAGAAAAGCTACAATGTATGTATAAATTCCTTTTGCCAAGACAGCTTCTAACAGACACAAATGCAGAACATTAGGAGGGCACAATACCCTTAAGTTGGCTTCTACTGCAACTTGTAGCACAGTCTGGGGTGTAATTTACATACCTAGCCTGTGAATTAAGATTGCCAGTTTACTGTTCTTGCTGCATCTCCACGACAATTGTGGTCTAATTGATCAGTAACCTTTTCGCATGTTGAATAAAGTTAGTCCCTTTTGACCCCCACGTCTGCTTCTCACATCCTAGCCATGGCGAGTGTAAAACCAGAAGTCTCAACTTCTTATTCCCTTTTATCAATTTTATATTCTCTTGTTTCTTTGTGCATTTCCCTATTCAAGGGAACCAGCCTGTTTCCAAACTTGTTAATCAGTAACATTTATGTCCAAACTATAAAAAGTGTGTTCGTGGGACCACGTGTCTGATCACCACTCAGTGCTTTATACAGGACGCATGCCTCAAGTCAGAAAGTAACCAAATTGGAAGTCAAACTTGTATTCCAACGTTTTGTAGCTTTACTTGCGGTACTTTTGCAAGGCATATTGCACCAACTGACTATATAATGATACATACTTCTATTTTTGTAATCAACTAAGAAGTTTATCTTACTATTCATTCACTCCATTCCGAACCAAATACCTATTCAGCTTTGATTTCAATGAAATAGTCAACTATATTTGAAGCGTCAAGACATCTGTACACACAGCCTATGAAGAAATAAAAACTGATGAGGAAAATCACCTTAACCAAAAAAAAGTGTAATCTTTACTAACAGCAGGCTAGGTTATTTGTTGGTTATATTAGCGGTCTAGTTATCCAGACAACATGAATTCAAAACATCAAGTTTTTCTAAATTTGAAATCAAAAAGGTAGTTATTAAAAAAAGGTATGAAGCCATCAGGTCATGATATAAAAGCCAACTAGTTCTCTAACTTTCTTTAGAGAAGGAAACCTTGCAAGCTCACCCAGCCTGATTTACGTGTGATTCCAGTCCACACATAACGGATGGTTTTTAACCACCCTCTGAAATAAGTTAATAAGCGTCACAGATCTATCAATAAGTGCAAAAAAACTGCAGTGGTTTCGCGTTATTCTCAGAGCAGCTAGGGATCACAGCAACTAGCAGCTTTGCCAAATGTGTCCATGTGCCAAGAAAGGAACCAAAAAAAAAGCCCATCTCAAACATTCAATCTGAGAATTTCAGACTATGACTCTGTCATTCAGCCATAGGATGAGGGCATTGCTAGCGAGGCCAGCATTTATTGTCTACCTCAGGGGGCAGTTAAGAGTCAACTACATTGCTGTGGGTCAAGTCACAAGTAGTCCAGATCAGGTAAAGACAGCAGTTTCCTTCCCTAAAAGGCTATCAGTGAGCTAGCTGGGTTTTTCTGACAATCGACAACGGTTTCAGAAAAATCGAAAGAACTGCAGGTGCTGTAAATCAGGACCAAAAACAGAAGTTACTAGAAAAACTCAGCAGGTCCGGCAGCATCTATGAAGAAAACACAATCAGAATTAGCCTTTCGGGTCCGGTGACCATTCCTCAGATCTTAGCTGCTGCCAGGCCTGCTGAGCTTTTCCAGCAATTTATGTTTTTGTTGTCAATGGTTTCATGGTTATCATAAGATCCTGTGTTCCAGATTCCTATTGAATTCAAAATCCAGCATTTGCCATGGCAGGGATCAAATTCGGGTCCTCAGAACATTACCTGGGTCTCTGGATTAACAGTCTAGGTGATAATACCATAAGGCCATCATCTCCCCTTAAATACAGCAATTCAAACCAAGCAATTTTATGAGACGTTTACTCTGCAAGGAAATCACAACATGGCAGCTAAGGTGTACAAATACATCTGGGACAGCAATAAAGCTAGGTATATAATTTCTACTACAGCCTCTTAAGCCTTCCCTTTGCAAAGTACTCAGTCTTATTTTGCACCTCCTAAAAACTGTTCCTACAAAATTAAGTAAAGAATCTCACATTTTTCGGTAATAGCCACTTCACAAATCTCCTTGAGACGACCGATAAGTAGCTGATCAGCAACCACAAGCACGTTACAAATGAACTCCACATCTGATGACTCTGTTGGAAAAGTTTATTTACAAAAATACTCTCTATCAGCATTAAAAGTGGTACAAGCCTTAGCATAATTAAGACAGCAATTCACATCAGCAGTACGTATTCCTGATTGTCCAGAGCTTTTCATGACACAGCAATGACACTTCAAACAGTTTTAAGAGCAGAGGTTAACAATTGATGAAATCATAACCTTTAATTTTGTTGAAATGTCTCAAAATGAAATAGTTGAGCTTTTCAATCACACCAGGCAATAGAAAGAAAGTGGAGAGCTCCAAATTTTGAGCATCTTTCTCCCCCCCCACCCACCCCCCGAAACTAGTGGTGTACCGCAAGGGTCAGTGTTGGGTCCACTGCTGTTTGTCATTTTTATAAATGACCTGGATGAGGGCATAGAAGGATGGGTTAGTAAATTTGCAGACAACACCAGGGTCGATGGAGTTGTGGATAGTGAAGGAGGATGCTGTAGGTTACAGAGAGACATCATTAAGCTACAGAGCTGGGCTGAGAGGTGGCAAATGGAGTTTAACGCAGACAAGTGTGAGGTGATGCAGTTTGGTAGGAGTAATTGGAATGCAAAGTACTGGGCTAATGGTAAGATTCTTGGTAGTGTAGATGAGCACAGAGATCTCGGCGTCCATGTACACAGATCCTTCAAAGTTGCCACCCAGGTTGACAGGGCTGTTAAGGCGGCATACAGTGTTTTAGCTTTTATTAATAGGAGGGATCAAGTTATGCTGCAGCTGTACAAAACTCTGGTGTGGCTCACTTGGGAGTATTACATACAGTTCTGGTCACCACATAAGGACGTGGAAGCTTTGGAAAGGGTGCAGCGGAGATTTACTAGGACGTTGCCTTGTATGGAGGGAAGGTCTTATGGAGGAAAGGCTGAGGGACTTGAGGCTGTTTTCATTACAGAGAAGAAGGTTGACAGGTGACTTAATTGAGACATATAAAATAATCGGAGGGTTAGATAGGGTGGATAGGGACAGCCTTTTTCCTAGGATGGTGACGGCGAGCATGCGGGGTCATAGCTTTAAATTGAGGGGTGAAAGATATAGGACAGATGTCAGAGGTGGTTTCTTTACTCAGAGTAGTAAGGGAATGGTACACTTTGCCTGCAACAGTAGTAGATTCGCCAACTTTAAGTATATTAAAGTCGTCATTGGACAAGCATATGGATGTACATGGAAGAGTGTAGGTTAGATGGGCTTCAGATTGGTATGACAGGTCGGCACAACATCAAAGGCTGAAGGGCCTGTACTGTGCTGTAATGTTCTATGTTCTATGTAAACTGGATGGTATGAGCTATTTGAATCAAGCTCTTTTAATCCACTCCCCCATCAGCTGCAAATATTTTTATTTATTAGTCCAGTTTGATTTGCCGATGAAACCACAGTTGGAAATTAAGTTAACTGTGGAGCAGAATTGGAATTCTTCAGATTTGAGAGAATGATTGCAGTGAAGAAACAAAATCTTTCACAACCTTAAGGGCTACTAGGTATTGCTATTTCATGCCCATTATGGCCCAACCAGAAACTTCTAAATCCCATAAATGAATTATTAAAAAAACCCTTCAAAATCTTGGATGCTTTGATAAAGTCACCTCTTATTCTTCTAAATTGGAGAAAGTGCAAAAAAAAATTACTTGAACAATACCAGAACTGAGGGGATAAACTTGTCGGAAAGATCCTACAGGCTGGTGCTCTTTTTCCCCCCACAAGACAGAAAAAAAACTGAAGAATCACCTGATACAGGTCTTGCAAGATTATGGAAGGATTTACTGAGGTAGTCACGAAAATGGTTTGCGCAGCACAGTGGCCTCAGTGCCAGGGACCTGGGTTAGGTTCCATCTTCAGGCAACTGTCTGTATTGAGTTTGCACATTGTCCATGTCTGCGTGAGTTTCCTTCCACAGTCTAAAAATGTGCTCGTTAGGTGGATTGGCCATGCTAAATTGCCCATTGTATTCAGGGATGTTTAGGTTAGGCATAGGAAAATGCAGGGGGAGGGGCAGTGTGGACTTGTTGGGCTGAATGGCCTGTTTCCACACTGTAGGGGTTCTGCTTGCAGATAAAATCAAGAGCTACGATTCACAAACAGAAGACGGTGACTAATAAACCAGAAATTCAAAAAACTGTTCTTCACAGCCTGAATTCTTTTTTACTTCTAGATTCTTCTCTTCCAACACATTCAATTCTTGATCAGCCTCCCATTTTGCACACAATGAAAACTTGATGTCATCCAACCCGTACCAAATTCTCTCCCCCTTTCCCCATGCTTGATGATCTAAATTCAATCTAGTTAAAGAAATGTTTTGATAATAAAATTTTCATTGCTATCAAAATCCCCCAAAGCCTAACTCCCTCCAGCATTACAACTCTCTGAAAACTCCATCAAACTGAAAGATTCTTGCGTATCTATGAAAATAATTGCATTACCATTAGTGGCCATGCCTTCAACCGTTAACACACAAGCTCAAATTTCACACCGAAACCTTTCCAACCTTCAAGGCGCTCTTTAAAAACTACTTGGATCACCTGTCCCAGTACCTCTTAACAGTTGGCTGTCAATTTTGATAGCACTCCTGGAATGAGCCCTGGGATGTTTTAGGTCTGTATTATACAAGTTGTAGCTGGTAAGTATAGTTAGAATGGGGCAGCAACATATAGTTGAGGCAAATAGCATATATGCATTTCAAGATAAGCATGAGCAAGAAATGACTAAAGGATAAGTTGATGGATTTAGATGAAAAGAGGAGTGGGATGAGGCTCATAATATGAAGCACAAACACTGGCATAGATCAATCCTTACGTGTAGCTACTTTCTGATACTTTAACTCATGCACTAAACTGCTGGTAGAGGGAAAAGGAAAAACAGACATTTGAAACAAGCACTATTTTTATATTAAATTGTACAATTCATGGAAAATACAGTCCCAACCTTTAACAACTGGTGCTTCATCGGTGTAAACATAATCCAAAATAACCTCCAAAATGTCAGAATGAATGGGCATTTCCAAAGCCTTGCAACAAGAAGCCTAAAGACAAAAAAGTGCAGAGATGGAAAGATGAATGGGAAGGTGTCAAAAGGGCGTTGGTGGTGAAAGGGGGAAGAAATAGAAAGAGGACAAGACGATCAATTTTAACATTAAAAAGCATCGAATTATGTATCATTATCAATCGCTCTCAATTTCCTCTCAAAGAACCTGGCAAGAGCACAGATATATTTGCAAATGTATGTCCTGTTAACAACTGCATTCAGATATTTATTCGTACTTAATAATTGGGACTAAAGCTATTAAAAGCAAAAAAAGAGTAATGTAATCCAAATTCATGAGCGCCTGAAACAGTATCTATTTGACTTTACAACTTCCAAAATTAATATAACATTAACAAACATATGTTTTTATGAATAATGTAGAGTACAGCTCATTTCAACTGATCAGAATACCTCACATTGAAATTTTCCTTTTGAATTGAAATTATTAAGCAGGATATCAGCCTAAAACAACTGAGAAATGCACCATTCTTACTGGAACAATCATTTATCTATTTAGTTATGCAGAATCTCTTTTTAAAATAACATTATCATTTTCAATTAATGTTGATTGACACCTACAGATCAGGCCATTTTACTTAAATTTATTGTGGGAAACTGAGGTTATGCAACTTGGCAGAAAACAGAGGAGCGAAATATTATTTTGATGGAGAAATACTGCAAGAAGCTATAGAACAGAAGAATTTAGAAGTCCTCATACATAACAAATCACAAATCACAAACCAGCGCAAAAGTTCAGGTGATAACAGGGAATGCAAACCAAATGTTGGCCTTTACTTCAAAAGAGTATAGAGGATAAAATCAGGAAGCTCTTGCTAAAACTACAAAAGGCACTAGTCAGACCACAGTAGGAAAATTGAACAGCTATGGTACCCTTATCTGAAGGCAAGCAGATTGGCATTGCAGGCAGTCACTAAACCAGACCCTGGTATAAAGAGACAGACTTGTGAGGAAAGGTTGAGTAGATTGGGACTGTACTAATTGGAGTTTTGAAGAACAAGAGGCAACCTTATTGAAGCCTATATAGAGATTCATAGGCAACTTGGCAGGATAGATGTGGAAATGCTTTTCCCCTTATGGAAGGGACTACAAACAAACAAAATAACCACAGAATAATATATTGCCCATTTAAGACTGAAGAAATTCCTCATCTTTCAGAAGGCATTAAGTCTATGGAATCTTCACTGTAAAAGGGTGCTACAGGCTGAGAATAACAGATTTTTGAGTCACCAGCAAATCAAGGGTTACGGGGAAAAGACAGGAATGTGGGGTTGAGAATTATCAGAGCAGCCATGCTCTCACTGAAAGGCAGAGCAGATATGATGGGTTGAATGGCCTACTTTGCTCCTACATCTTTTGTTTTATATATTTCATAGCAACAATGCTCACTTTCAACAGTTTTTTTGGTCAAACTATGTTTTATTACACACAAAAAAATTAAATACCTCAATCCAGGCATTACTCAGCATTCTATGAAAGTATTCTAAAAGAAAATAAACATAATTTATGAATATTTCTGGACAGGAATGCAAACACAAGCACACACATACAGGCACATAATAAAAACAAAAGCATTTTTACCTAATCTTGCACATAACACACATTTGTGGCAGTCAAATTCTTTTCCATCTTCTGATCTCAAAGTTACATCACACAAATATGAACTAATAGGAAAAAAAGAAAAAAGTATGAATTAAAGTTTGCTTCTAGAAAATGGAGAAATGAATACTGCGCGGCTGAGTCTACCTGTTTCAAAAAACACAAACAAACAGTCTCAGTGTCCTGTATTTGCGAAATCACGATGAAGTTAAATTGTAGAACAGAGACATCTGGGGATCAGATGCATAATTCTTTGAAATTTGCAAAACAGGTAGGCAGGGTGGTTACGAAGGAAGGTATTTAGAATGCTTGCCTACATTGCTCAGACCTTTGAGGATAGGAGTTGGGATGCCATGTTGAGTTTGTATAGGACACTGGTACAGCCATTTGTGTTACTGCGTGCAGTTCTAGGCACTTTGCTGTCGGAAGGAAATTATTAAACAGGGGAGTGATCAGAAAGGATTTACCAGGATGTTGCCAGGAATGAAGGGTTTGTGCTATAAAGGGAAGACTGGATAGGCTGGGACTTTTTCCACTGGAACACAGGAGTTGAAGGGCGACTTTAAAAAAAGTTCATAAAATCATTAGGAAGGCATAGATAGAGTGTACAATAAAGGTATTTTCCCCAAGGTGGGGGGGGATTCAAAACTAGGGACCACATTTTTAAGGTGAGAGGAGAAAGATTTTAAAAAGGACTTGAGGGGCAACATTTAAAAAAAACACACAAGTGGTGAACATGTGGCATTAACTGCCAGAAAAAAAGTGATGGATGCAGGTACAGTTGCAACATTTAAAAAGATTTGAACAAGAACATGAATAGGAAAGGCTTGGAGGGACATGGGCCAAGCACGTACAGGTGGGATTAGTTTAATATAGGAACAAGGTCAGTGTGGACAAATTGGACTGAATGGTCTGTTTCCATGCTGTATGACACCTGCTTTATAAAGCAGAGGCAAGACACAGCATTATCTGATGGAACGTGCTAGGGTGATTATAAATGAGGATCATTCCCATACCAGTTTTGTTTCAAGAATTAGAATTTACTTTCCTTATCTCCCAAATGCTAATTGTTGCTTGGGTTTCATTTCATAGGCTTTGACATGCTCAATCAACTATTTTTCAAATATTAACCTAGAGCATAACTGCCAACTGCTTATCAGACAACATGAAGCATTGTATCGTGCTGAGGTGATGCAATTTGATGTGCAAAACTAGATTGCTTTCTCCTCTTTCTCCTTCAAGTGCTGGGAGAGCTGTGAAGATCAACTAGAAAGACTAGAAAATGAATGTGGGACATTTACACTTGAGTAGTTGAGCACCTTTACTCATGAAAAGCTTAATGATTCATAACAGGGCATTCTAAACAAATATTTAATACATCACTTCAAATATTTTATGCAATTTTGGCACTGAAACTTATTACAAAGAAATAAGAAAACTATGTGAGAATGGAAATTCACCCAATGCATAACGATTTCTAGCTAAAAATGCACCTTTTTACTGTTTATAATCGAGAACGATATTCCATAAAACTGCATGCATTATTTAGAAGACTTACAATTTTGAACTGTATTGCCAATCCTTCATTGCTGCTTGGTTAAAAATGTGGAACCGTTTTGCCAAGAACAATAAGATGGACGGACACCATACAGAGTGTGACAGCAATGAGGGGCGGGTAACAGATGCTGGTCTTAGCAGTGGAACACTTATCACATGATGGAAAAGAAAAAAAACCAAGAGGAAACACATTGCAAATTATTTTCAACTTACTTCTTTTAGCTAAAAGGCTGAATTTTTCTCCACATGTGAGGGTTTAGAGGCGTCAACAATTTTTGAGTATTCAACGTACCAAGTGTTTAAAGGTTAAGCTCAAAACAAAGTTAACTAACTTTTCAAAGTTACATGCCTTAAGGTTAACACCAGAAAAGGTATCATATTGCACTGAAACTCAATGAACATATTTTAAATGCTTCATCCTTACATTTTTTGAAGACAAACACCAGTCCTTACCATTTCTTTCGGTTAAACTTCAGCTTGTTTCCTCCTTTCTTATGTACAACTTTTATCTTCCAGTTTTCCAATCTGACCCCATCTAATCTGCCAAGCGCAATATTTAAAAGTTGACATGAAGCATCTAAATCTTCCAAACACAACTTGAGATAAGCATAGCAATGCAATAGTCATTTAGAAATTTAGAGATTTAGAGATTTAAAATATTTAGAATTAAGAGTGACTGGGACAAACTTGCTTCATCCTAATCAAATTCTCCAGAAAACATTCAAAAATCAGTCTTGCTAAACATTGTTATCAATGATGGTATACATAGTGGTACAAAGAAGATTTCCCTATTATTGCCTTATTTGAGGCTCGAATGAGAAAAATGACCCAGATAAGCACCTTTGAAGGCCTATAAAGTGAATAAATCAAAATAGATTGAAAAATACCATGCATTTTAAAATAATGGAAACTGGCAATTTGTTGGTCTTTAAGAGAAGAAACTCTTGTCTTTGAAAATACATAAATTTTACCCACTTAAATGGGTTTATCCCTTAATCTTACCTTGCAGACAGACTGGCAAGACTAAACTTCTTTGCCATAACCTGCAGCATTTTAACTGCATTAGCCTCCTCATTAAGCCCTTTGCTTTTTTTGTTGCTTTTACTTTTGGTCTTCGATTTCTTACATGGCAAATTTTCATAAACTTCAAATGCAGATTTCCCTTTCAATTCTTCACCAAAGCTGAAATTCTGCACAGATTCTTCCAAGTTGGATATTAATGGATCTTGATAAGTTACTATTTTTTCTATGCAATGGATTTTTGGTTTGTAGCCCTCAGTTAGCAAATCACATGTATCTGTATAAATAAACTGCAAAATATAGGCAAACAAGTCAGCTTGAATCTTATCCAGAATGTACAAGTCACATCCAATTCCACCAACTTCCTGTCGTCGGACATCTGGCATGTCAACATGTTCTGCATCAGGAAAGAAAACCTTCCGAAAGTAGTCAGATCGCATAGCCAGAATATATTTATGGCTGTGAAAAATCTGATTGCCAACTTGACATGTGACATCATGGATACTCTCCGTTTCACTGGCTTCCCTGAGTAGTTTACCAAAGTCTTCATTAAAGCTTGAGGAAGAAACACTTGGAATTTCATACAAGCTAAAAAAAAATTTTAAAAAAAGCAATCCATGAAAAAGTACAAATAAGGCCAAATTAGACAGCATAGCAAACGACAGCAAACACAGGGAACTGCAAGACAGCATACATATCAACAATGTAGGCAGATATGGTTCAATGTAAAGCAATGTGAATATAATTATTAGAAAGTACACAAATATGACTACTAAAATAGATGTATTATAACATTAATTATATAAAAAGGAAATTGTTAAGTATTTGAAAAGGCAGAAAACAGTCAAACATGAAAGAATTGGAAAATGAGAGTTAAGTAGATGGCAGTAACTGAACATAGAGCTCTTATGGGCCAGATCAAATCTCCTCAAAATATATTAAGATAGGTAAAAGTTGGTGTCTAGGCTATTTTTAAAGGCAAAATGTTGTGTTCCACATGCAATTTGATTGATTAACTACCAGGCTTGAGACAAAACACGCTTTATTCTTACACTATAGTTAAATACAAGAGCGAGGGAGAGGGCGCACGAGAGCATTTTGCTGCTGCAAGACGAGATGTATAAGCAGCTTCCAAAACCCAACAGCCACTGAAAGCTAGGACTTCCAGGACTTCCAATTCCCTGGCCCCCAACACCTCATATTCACCATGGACGTCCAGTCCCTGTACACCTGCATTCCGCATGGAGATGGCCTCAAGGCCCTCCGCTTCTTCCTGTCCCGCAGGCCCGACCAGTCCCCCTCCACCGACACTCTCATCCGCCTAGCTGAACCTCGTCCTCACCCTCAACAACTTCTCTTTTGACTCCTCCCACTTCCTACAGACTAAGGGGGTGGCCATGGGCACCCGCATGGGCCCCAGCTATGCCTGCCTCTTTGTAGGTTACGTGGAACAGTCCCTCTTCCGCACCGACACAGGCCCCAAACCCCACCTCTTCCTCCGGTACATTGATGACTGTATCGGCGCCGCCTCTTGCTCCCCAAAGGAGCTCGAACAGTTCATCCACTTCACCAACACCTTCCACCCCAACCTTCAGTTCACCTGGGCCATCTCCAGCACATCCCTCACCTTCCTGGACCTCTCAGTCTCCATCTCAGGCAACCAGCTTGTAACTGATGTCCATTTCAAGCCCACCGACTCCCACAGCTACCTAGAATACACCTCCTCCCACCCACCCTCCTGCAAAAATTCCATCCCCTATTCCCAATTCCTCCGCCTCCGCCGCATCTGCTCCCACGATAAGACATTCCACTCCCGCACATCCCAGATGTCCAAGTTCTTTAAGGACCGCAACTTTCCCCCCCGCCAGTGATCGAGAACGCCCTTGACCGCGTCTCCCGTATTTCACGCAACACATCCCTCACACCCTGTCCCCGCCACAACCGCCCTAAGAGGATCCCCCTCGTTCTCACACACCACCCTACCAACCTCCGGATATAACGCATCATCCTCCGACACTTCCGCCATTTACAATCCGACCCCACCACCCAAGACATTTTTCCATCCCCACCCCTGTCTGCTCTCCGGAGAGACCACTCTCTCCGTGACTCCCTTGTTCGCTCCACACTGCCCTCCAACCCCACCACACCCGGCACCTTCCCCTGCAACCGCAAGAAATGCTACACTTGCCCCCACACCTCCTCCCTCACCCCTATCCCAGGCCCCAAGATGACATTCCACATTAAGCAGAGGTTCACCTGCACATCTGCCAATGTGGTATACTGCATCCACTGTACCTGGTGCGGCTTCCTCTACATTGGGGAAACCAAGCGGAGGCTTGGGGACCGCTTTGCAGAACACCTCCGCTCAGTTCGCAACAAACAACTGCACCTCCCAGTCACAAACCATTTCCACTCCCCCTCCCATTCTCTAGATGACATGTCCATCATGGGCCTCCTGCACTGCCACAATGATGCCACCCGAAGGTTGCAGGAACAGCAACTCATATTCCGCCTGGGAACCCTGCAGCCATATGGTATCAATGTGGACTTCACCAGTTTCAAAATCCACCCCCCCCCCTTCCCCTACTACATCCCTAAACCAGCCCAGTTCGTCCCCTCCCCCCACTGCACCACACAACCAGCCCAGCTCTTCCCCCCCACCCACTGCATCCCAAAACCAGTCCAACCTGTCTCTGCCTCCCTAACTGGTTCTTCCTCTCACCCTTCCCTTCCTCCCACCCCAAGCCGCACCCCCATCTACCTACTAACCTCATCCCACCTCCTTGACCTGTCCGTCTTCCCTGGACTGACCTATCCCCTCCCTACCTATACCTCTCTCCACCTATCTTCTTCACTCTCCATCTTCGGTCCGCCTCCCCCTATCTCCCTATTTATTCCAGTTCCCTCTCCCCATCCCCCTCTCTGATGAAGGGTCTAGGCCCGAAACGTCAGCTTTTGTGCTCCTGAGATGCTGCTTGGCCTGCTGTGTTCATCCAGCCTCACATTTTATTATCTTGGAATTCTCCAGCATCTGCAGTTCCCATTATCTCAGCCACTGAAAGCTAAACAACTAAAATCCTGGCTTTATGGTAGCTTGATCCCACCCACTTGTGTTGCTTCAATTGCTTCATCTTAAAAAAACCCAAGACCTCACAAACCATTCGTTGGTTTGGAGTAGGCTGCTTGGTGCCTCCATCTCAACCTCTCATCACAAAAAATAAAACCAGGACAAAATACACCTCTCAAAGCCAAAATATCATCGTAGCACTGACAAACTATTGGCTGAACGACCATCTGTGTTATTATGTCTGGTGATGGTATCATGCAGAAATTAATGTGGAGAAAGTTTTGTATTTGTGCAATATCCTTCTTGATCTCACAACATTCTACAATGCCTTATAACTAATGAAGCACTTTTTTGTGAAGCAAACATTGTTGAAATGTTGGAAATATAGCAGTGAATTTGCACAGAGTACATTTCCATAAACAGTAAATGTGATAATAACCTTTGGCTCAAAATGACAAAGCTGCAAACTGAGCCAAGATTGTTATTTCTGTGAACATTTGGATCAGCATGGGATCAAATTTTTTTTAGAGAAAGCACTTCTAACTTAATACAAGGATAACAAAAGACATTATTTTATTCCTCAAGAGATCTTTCAGTAAGCTGGACAGTTAGAAATTTTAGTTCTGATAGCTCACATACACCTTAAATATGCCTTTGACCCAGGGAACAGCAAATTCTTTGCTGCAAGCTTACTAATTCTTCATAAAGTAAATGAGCCATGAGACCTCAACAAGGGCTTCTGCTTATCTTAAACCCCAGTCTGTCATTTTCCATTTCCCATTTCACCATCCACCGTTAATATAAATATTGTCCTTATTACGATTCAGTTAATACCTTTTCAAACAGGCAGAACAGTATCCATGATACAGCAGTTTGCCTAATTTCACGCCAAACGAGCTCACCAAAAATAAAATCAAAAACAAATACTAAAACAAGAACAGAACATAACAGAATTAAAATTTGAACAAATACTTTGATAACAAACCAGGCTAAGCAATCATATTCCATCAATGAAACTGTTTATCTTGAGCATTTAATGAAACTATTCCATATTTCTACTCATTTGAGTATTTCTGGAAAACATACATGCTGTTAAAAATGAGTGATAATGGGAACTGCAGATGCTGGAGAATTCCAAGATAATAAAATGTGAGGCTGGATGAACACAGCAGGCCAAGCAGCATCTCAGGAGCACAAAAGCTGACGTTTCGGACCTAGACCCTTCATCAGAGAGGGGGATGGGGTGAGGGTTCTGGAATGAATAGGGAGAGAGGGGGAGGCGGACTGAAGATGGAGAGAAAAGAAGATAGGTGGAGAGGAGAGTATAGGTGGGGAGGTAGGGAGGGGATAGGTCAGTCCAGGGAAGACGGACAGGTCAAGGAGGTGGGATGAGGTTAGTAGGTAGATGGGGGTGCGGCTTGGGGTGGGACGAAGGGATGGGTGAGAGGAAGAACCGGTTAGGGAGGCAGAGACAGGTTGGACTGGTTTTGGGATGCAGGGTGGCGGGGGGGGGGGGGGGGGGGGGGGGGGGGGGGGTGGAGAGCTGGGCTGGTTGTGTGGTGCAGTGGGGGGAGGGGACGAACTGGGCTGGTTTAGGGATGCAGTAGGGGAAGGGGGGGCGGTGGATTTTGAAACTGGTGAAGTCCACATTGATACCATTAGGCTGCAGGGTTCCCAGGCGGAATATGAGTTGCTGTTCCTGCAACCTTCGGGTGGCATCATTGTGGCAGTGCAGGAGGCCCATGATGGGCATGTCATATAAAGAATGGGAGGGGGGAGTGGAAATGGTTTGCGACTGGGAGGTGCAGTTGTTTGTTGCAAACTGAGCGGAGGTGTTCTGCAAAGCGGTCCCCAAGCCTCCGCTTGGTTTCCCCAATGTAGAGGAAGCCACACCGGGTACAGTGGATGCAGTATACCACATTAAGCAGAGGTTCACCTGCACATCTGCCAATGTGGAATGTCATCTTGGGGCCTGGGATGGGGGTGAGGGAGGAGGTGTGGGGACAAGTGTAGCATTTCCTGCGGTTGCAGGGGAAGGTGCCGGGTGTGGTGGGGTTGGAGGGCAGTGTGGAGCGAACAAGGGAGTCACGGAGAGAGTGGTCTCTCCGGAAAGCAGAGAGGGGTGGGGATGGAAAAATGTCTTGGGTGGTGGGGTCGGATTGTAGATGGCGGAAGTGTCGGAGGATGATGCGTTGTATCCGGAGGTTGGTAGGGTGGTGTGTGAGAACGAGGGGGA
This sequence comes from Stegostoma tigrinum, assembly GCF_030684315.1. NCBI lineage: Eukaryota > Metazoa > Chordata > Chondrichthyes > Orectolobiformes > Stegostomatidae > Stegostoma > Stegostoma tigrinum. Next base: position 38,654,847 of record NC_081357.1, read on the forward strand.
TCCTCTTGGGGCGGTTGTGGCAGGGGCGGGGTGTGAGGGATGTGTTGCGGGAAATACGGGAGACGCGGTCAAGGGCGTTCTCGATCACTGTGGGGGGGAAGTTGCGGTCCTTAAAGAACTTGGACATCTGGGATGTGCGGGAGTGGAATGTCTTATCGTGGGAGCAGATGCGGCGGAATTGGGAATAGGGGGTGGAATTTTTGCAGGAGGGTGGGTGGGAGGTGGTGTATTCTAGGTAGCTGTGGGAGTCGGTGGGCTTGAAATGGACATCAGTTACAAGCTGGTTGCCTGAGATGGAGACTGAGAGGGATGTGCTGGAGATGGCCCAGGTGAACTGAAGGTTGGGGTGGAAGGTGTTGGTGAAGTGGATGAACTGTTCGAGCTCCTCTGGGGAGCAAGAGGCGGCGCCGATACAGTCATCAATGTACCGGAGGAAGAGGTGGGGTTTGGGGCCTGTGTCGGTGCGGAAGAGGGACTGTTCCACGTAACCTACAAAGAGGCAGGCATAGCTGGGGCCCATGCGGGTGCCCATGGCCACCCCCTTAGTCTGTAGGAAGTGGGAGGAGTCAAAAGAGAAGTTGTTGAGGGTGAGGACGAGTTCAGCTAGGCGGATGAGAGTGTCGGTGGAGGGGGTCTGGTCAGGCCTGCGGGACAGGAAGAAGCGGAGGGCCTTGAGGCCATCTGCATGCGGAATGCAGGTTTATAGGGACTGGACGTCCATGGTGAATATGAGGTGTTGGGGGCCAGGGAATTGGAAGTCCTGGAAGAGGTGGAGGGCGTGGGTGGTGTCACGGACGTAGGTGGGGTGTTCCTGGACCAAAGGGGAGAAAATGGAGTCCAGATAGGTGGAGATGAGTTCGGTGGGGCAGGAGCAGGCTGAGACGATGGGTCGACCAGGGCAGGCAGGTTTGTGGATTTTGGGAAGGACGCTGTTAAAATGTTTCATCTTGCATTCATCAGGACAGGTACAAGAATGCCAAATTCTAAAGAATGAAACAGTTTACTCACCAGGGAACTAAAGTATTTTTGGGGAGATAGAGAAAACTATTCCTTCCACTACAGAAAATTCTATACAAGAGAGTGTATAATCATTTTAAAATATTAGATCAGTTAGAAATAAATTAAGCACCACTTTTTCCTGATAAAAAGAATATGTAAAGTCTGGAATACATGACCACGAAAAGGAATGTACAGCAAAAGGTGTTTGAAGTCCTAACAGCATTATATATCAGCGAAACTGTGCCTTAAGCTGAATATCCAACTCCCTTGTTTCTACGTGTAATGCTTCCTTACAGACGATTATTCCTACTTGCCATTTTAGGACATTGAGAAAAAGATGAATTTTGAAGTCAACCTAAATTACAATACTTCATGATTACCAGCTACCTTGCAAGTTGGTCATTAGAATATTCACAATCTGATTGTGTATAAAGACAGAAGAAAGCCAAGAAAGTGGATTTCCTTCTATTCTTTTTATCCTTCCTGTCAATGTAATTCATGCAATGCTACCTGTGACAGACTAAAGACTTACCTAGTTTTAGGGTCAGATTGTAGAATAGCAAAATTACGCCCATTCAAATCCATGGTAGCAGAAACGGCACGGTGAACACAAGGAAGCTTTTCAAGTTTAATCCTGTCATAGAAGCTGTTGCTCATTCCAGTTGTGTTAACAAAATGATCCAAAGGGTTTTGCAGAGAATTTGACAATTCCTCTATAAAACAAGAAAACCAATTCATGCAATAAGATGACAGGAACAAACGAAACTCAAACTTCCCCTGTGGATGGGGTGAGGCATCAGGTATTTCACAAATTCTGTCGGATGGAAAAATAAGTATATAGAGTGAATAAAACAGAGATTTCACCAGTTCAAATACGTAGTAGGCAATCTTTTAAACCAGGAAAACAAAACATGGTAATCTGGTTATTAAAACAATCCACTGTGACAAACAAACATCAACTTTATAGTGAAAATGTAAAATAGGAAAACTAAATTCTTTTTCAATAATTCCTTTCTTTCCACCACTAATCTGTAAAGGAAGAAAACAGATGATATCTCAAACTATAACCATCCACACCACCAACTATCTTTAACATAAAGTACGCCTGCAAGAAAAACAACAAGTATTTAAGTACGTAGCATCTCCTAGTTTCATTACCCTCGACACATGCAATGATTGATACATCTATATCTCATCAAGTATGCCCAAATGGAGATGTTTCTCTTATGTAGTTTAAAAGGTTACTATCCAGTTATTCATTTTACATATTTATCTTGCTACAAAATATTTGCAAACCCATAAAATCACCTTTATTGAACTGTCCGCACTGTGACAAGTTGAGTGAATCAATGTTTTCTTCTTCCCCAAACATTTGGTTCAAATTTTGTCTACATAAATATGCTGAGTATTTCTTGGAGATTTTTTTTGTAGCAAAGTAAAACTTGTTCCCTTTGATTTTTTGCCACATCACACAATTGTTAAGGGGCAAAAGGTGACCGTTTGGACCATCAAGTTTGCACTGGCTCTCAGCAGTTTGACACAGCACTACTCTCCTGCTTTCTCCCCCTGCCAAAGCCATGCACAATGTTTCTACTTAAATGAATGTTCAATGTCCTCTTGAATGTCTCACTTGAACCTGCCTCCACTACACATCCAGGAAATCCTCTATCTTCATGACCTGGCTTCATAGATAAAGACAGATGTAAAGTATTGATGTAATATCTGTCAGGGAAAAGTCAGGGATAGAGGAATAGAAGTCAAGAAAAAACATGGTAAGACTTAGGATGGCACAGTCAATATTCCAGTGGTTTCGCACAATCCCCTTCTGCCATCAGGAACAGATCTCGCTCCTGGATTTCGCTGCAGTCTTGCTGATGTAGGGCGGGGGAGGTGCGGGGAGGAGGGAGAGAGCCCGGGAGTGCGCGCGCTCGTACATGTGCATACGCAGGGCAGCATGGAGATGCCTAAGCAGAGACAGTGTGGTGTTGGTGCATGTATGGAACGAGCTGTCACAGTAAGTGGAGGCAAGTATAATCACAACAACATTTACAAAGGTATTTGGGTGGATATATGAATAGGAAGGGATTGGAGGGCTATAGACCAAATGCTGACAAACGGCACCCAGTTGGATTGAGATGTCTGGCCAGCACGGTCCATTTCTGTGCTGTAAGATTATGTTGTTCTTGCTTTCTTCGCCCTTCCAAAATGCATCACCTCACACTTTTCAGGATTAAATTCTACTTGCCACTGTCTAACCTATTTGACCAGTCCATCTACATAATCCTGTAGTCTAAGACTTCCATCCTCATGATTTACCATACCAATTTTCACGTCATCTGTGACTTTACTGATCATACTTCCTTCATTCATGTCTGGATCATTAGTATGTACAACAAGCAAGGGGCCCAGCACTGAATCCTGTGGTATGCCAACAGGCACAGGCTTCCAGTCACAAAAACAGTGACCATCACCCTCTGCTTCCTGCCACTAAGTCAATTTTGGACCCAATTTGTCAAATTGCTCCAGATTTCATGGCTCTTGATTCTTAACCACTCTACCATGCAACACCTTGGTCAAAAGTCTTACTCAAGGCCGTGTAGACACGAAGTGTGTGACCCTCATCTGCATTGCCAGTTACCACTTTGAAAAGTTCAAGCACATTTGCTGGCATGATCTCCCACTTACAAAACCATCTTAACTAGCCTTGATTAATCCTCACCTCTCCAAGTAGAGATTAATACTGCCCCTCAGATTTTATTCAATAGTTTCCCTGCCACAGATGTTAGACTCACTGGATCAGTTTCCTGGCTTATTCTTACCATGCCTCTCGATGAGTGAAACCACATGAATCATCCTGTAGTATTCTGGCACCCCTTCTTTGACCAGAGAGGATTTGAAAATCAATATCAGAGCCCCTGTAATTGCCTCCCGCATCAGGTTGAAATAGGTCTCATCTTGGCCCAGGATTGGAGGTGACTGAATCAACTATGAACAGAACTCTGGCTAACCCTCAGGGGTGGCAGAGGGGCTTCATACAGACTACCATCCACATTAAGACATGTAACATGTGCATTTACAACACATATGCTTAAATGATAACCAATTACACAGACACCAGTTTGAGATCTTAAAAAGAAAACAATGCATTCAAATAAATTCATAAATCAGAATCACAGAATCCCTACAGTGTGGAAAGAGGCCAGCCTATTGAGTCTACACTGCACCTTCGAAGAGCACCGCAGCCCACTACCATAACCCCATATGTACGAGGCCAATCTACTTAACCTGCACATCTTTGAACTGTGGAAGCAAACTAGAGCACCTGGAGGAAACCTGTACAGACACAGGGAGAATGTCCGACCTCCACACAGTCACCCACAGTTCTGGGCACTGTGAAGCAGCAGGGCTAACCACTGAGCCGCCAGACTAGACAGACATACTCCTGGATTAATTTTGACTGACGTTTAACTTAAATTTACTTAAGGAAATTAATCACAAAGAGCAACAAGGTTGTAGTCTTTACCTTTTTTCTCCAAATTTGTTTTTTCTGCTCCTGCCCAGTGCCCCCTAAACCCATCGCCATCTTGCGTGACAAAAATCATTTCATGTTTGCTCAAAGCAATGTCTGACATGAAGACCTGACGGCCATAAGCCCACCGACATTGTTTAATGAAGCAGCTTGAAGATCGCCAACAAAACACCTGGTAGGGAAGAAGGAAATTGAAACAAATAGTCAGCCTATAAGTGAAAAACAATGAAAAATAAAAATCAGAAATTGATTATCCCCACAGGATAAACAAAGACAAGTCAGCAAAATAAGTAAACAGCACTTTATAGCTTTGAGCAGGGTTCTTTGTAGCATTTAAGCTTCAAAATCCCACTTTTTTTGTCTCCAGACTTTTGCACACAATATGGTAGGGGAGCAACGAAGAGAAACAGTCTTTAACTGGGTCTGTGAAGTGAGTAGACATTACAGAAGCTGAAAGATGTCTATGTTCCTCAAGTCCTTTCAGAAAAGCAAAGCAAATTAGTGAAGAGCTCCCATCTTCAAAATTCCACCTTCTTCCCAAGTCAGAAAAAAGGAAAGCATTTCTTACATCAAAAAAGTGTGCTGAAAAATAAAGCTCTCCATTCCATACTCTGAGTAATTACATTACTGATTGAAAGCAAGCGATATCGCCCATCTTACCAATGCTGGTGCCCTACTACATCATTCTATGAAATAATCCTACTGCCCTACTCCTCTTTGGTACTAGTACCCATTTGAATTATGTATCCAATGCTCCAATAAAAAGATAGAATTGTCTCTGCCTCAAAATCAATACCAACGACAAGCTATTCTCCATCAGTGCAAGTTTTCCCAACAACTCCACCTACTTCAACTACCTTTTCCTGAGTTATAGGTTGAGAGGGGCATTGTCTTGCAAAAGCTCTGTGTTCAGCTCCGTTGCAACTTTTGTCAGTCAAAAGTTAAATTGATAATGAACTTTCCTTCATCTGTGGAGCTCAGCTCAATAGACCTCTGATCTGTTTAATTTTCCATTTTCATCTATTGATAACATGTTAAACGTGGAGTTATTTCCAATTTTCCTCATTTTCTCATAATCCACTGGGCTCTGCAATTCCTTTGGCACCAGTGTTGAGCGACAGAAGGGCCATAATTCCTTGGAGACTGATGACTTTAAAAAGATATTTGAAGTTTCAGCTACAACAGTATTCCAAGTTAAGTGTTCTATTGCAATAATCAAAGTAAAAGGCAGCACCGATTAAACACTTTCTGTAGGCAATTTATAGTTTCTAATTAAGACATAAGAAATAGGAACCGGAACAGGAACAGAAATAGGCTGTTTGGCACCGAGGTTGCTCTGCCAAAAGTATCATGAAAGATCGGATACTCCTTAGGTCCAATTTTCTGTCCTTTCCCCAGAACCCTGATTCCTCGACTGATCAAGAGCCTGGGTTCAAGCCCCAACTGAACAGGTTGCGCTTACTAAGTAATGGCAGAAGCAAAATAATCCAAACCAGAATATATTCTGTACTTTTGCTTCCCTCACCATTACATTACAATTAATGCTCAATATGAAAAGTTACCAATTTATCAAGTACTGGAGAGCAATATGTTATGAGCAGCATGAAGTAGACTTTATCTTGTTGAACCTCAAGTCCAAAAAGTCAAAAGGTCCCAAAGATAATGATAATGATAATTTGTCCATTTATTACCAGAGAATATCAATCCTAATCTTTGATAGACTTATATGATCAGAGTTTTCCTTTGTCTATACACACACACACACATTTGACAGTTGCTCCTGACCAGAATTTATTACAACTATTTGCCCCATTTTTTGGCTCTTTACCTCCATTTTGCCCCTCTTGTCACCTTGCCTTTGTTACTTGTCTTACTCCTTTTGATTTCTCCCCTGTTTGGGACTTAATAATAAATATCTCTTCAAGCATTCATCATGCCTCAATGTTCCTACTGACCTGTGTGCACGATCTTGGTTTCACTTGGATATGCTGCAGCTTCACTCACTTTGTTTTTGTGGTAAGATGCTAAACTACACTGAAGCCACCAGATGGCATCCAACACAAACAAACAGTGCAAACTTAAATTTCAGTAACGAAAACTGAAAGGCCTTTAAGAGTTCAAACAAAACAGACAATTATTTCCCTCCAGCTCTTGAAATACTGTATGCATTGTCATTTTAAACAAAAAAATTGTATAAGTATAGGTAAAAATGGATTCACATAAAACTGGCTAAACCAAACTGCTGTCCCAAGAAATGCAGTCCACACCAGATAGTTCTTTGCATTGTTTTCTTCCCTGTCACTAAGATCATTTCTCTCCCAACATTAAGGCAAAAGGCTTCACTCGAGTGAAGGCAGTTCAGATTCCAAAAATGATCTATACAAATTTATCTCAGTTCATGCTATGTTGAAACTATCACAATGACCACAAGAGGGTGAACATGCTCAGCAATTTTCCAGTTCCTGAAGGAACGTTTGCTTATATTTCACTCACCACTCCTCGCAATATGGCAGCAGCTAACAGAGAAAAATAAAATCAAACGAGTGAGTGAATGAGTGAGTGAATATTAGGCATCTTTCACAACAAGTGTTTTTTTCCATTCATGGGATATGGGTGTCAAAGGAACCTGCAATTGTTGCCCATTCCTACTTGCTCTTAGGTGTGATGGTGAGCTTTCTTGAAGTCCATTTGATGTAGATACACCTACAGTGCTGTTAGGGATGGGAGTTCCAGGATTTTGATCCAGCAACAGGGATACATTTCCATGTCAGAATGGTGAACAGCATTATGGGGAAATTGCAGGTAGCGTTCTTGGATATCTGCTGCTTTTGCCTTTCTACTTGCCAGTAAATCATGGGTTTAGAAGTTGCTGTCTAGGGAGTCTTAGTGAATTTAAAAAACTGAGCAACTACCATTTTAGTGGGCGAACAGTTCATCTGTGCTAAGGCCATTAGGTGGGTCTCCAGAACACTGTTCTTTTCAATCCCATATATACAGGGCTGGCCAAAACAAATTCTAAAGCTTGAAATAACCAGAGTCTTCCACTCAACGTTGCACATGCTGAATGACTTGAAATTCAAACGTATTGAAAGGCAACATTTAATTACAAAATGATTGGATTTCTCATCTGTATATTGTACACTAACTAACTGTCAGCCACTATCACCTAATAGTCTCACATTCTAGTATTTTTTCAAGCATAATCATATGCAGCATATCAACAGCAAACACCATATGGCATTAAAACTCTCATTCTGTGCCAATAACTGCTACTGTCCCCAAATGAGCCAATTAAAGAATTGCATCATCTCTAATACGAATGTACAGTTTCTTTAATTCCTTGGTCACAAAACCAGGTACAAAAAGGTTTAAAGCTTCATTCATACAATTTGTGAACAAAAAAAAAAATCAGAATACTGCTTAATCTTCAAAATTAAGCCTAAGCAGTTTGAAGAAAACGTCACAGCAAAATCATTACATTCAACTATGACTGGCCATTTGAAGCACTAATACACAAATTATGTTGAATATTTCACAAATATTCACCCCCTCACAATAATCAGTACACAAACCTACATCAATAGCTTTGGTTCAATATCATCTCTCCAAATCTAGAGACAAAGGAGTCGTCAGTGGACTGAAGCGTTATCTATCAGTTTCCCCACAAATGCAGGTGGAGCTGCACTGTTTCTCTAGTATTTTATGTTTTATTTAATTATGTTAGTTGTTCCGTGGATGACCTAGGCATGGCTATATTTATTTCCCATCATTATTTGCACTCAGGAGCTGTTGAAGACTCTGAAGCAAGTGTATACATGACTGAGTGGCATGCAAGGCTACTTCAGAGGGTACTAGAACGCAACCAGTTGGATCATATATGGTCACACAAAATCAGGACAAGATCAGGCCAGATCTACCATTTAATAAGATCACAGTTGATCCGATCATAGCCTTAGATCCACATCTGTACAAAACGCTAGTGCAGCCTCATCTGGAATATTGCGTGCAGTTCTGGTCGTCCCATTACAGGAAGGATGTGGAAGCATTGGAAAAGGTGCAGAGGAGATTTACCAGGAGGTGAAGGCCTTAAGAAAGGCTGAGGGACTTGGGTCTGTTCTCATTGGAGAGAAGGCAGCTAAGAGGGGATTTAATAGAGACATACAAGATGATCAGAGGATTAGATAGGGTGAACAGTGAGAGTCTTTTTCAGAGGATGAAGGGGACATAGCTACAAACAGAGGAGTGATAGATTTAAGACAGATGTCAGAGGCAGGTTCTTTACTCAGAGTGGTAAGGGCGTGGAACGCCCTGCCTGCCAATGTAGTTAACTCAACCACATTGGGGGCATTTAAACAGTCCTTGGATAAGCATATGGATAATGATGGGATAGTGTAGGGGGAGGGGCTTAGATTAGTTCACAGGTCGGCGCAACATCGAGGGCCGAAGGGCCTGTTCTGCACTGTATTGTTCTATGTTCTATTCCCACCTACACCGGATAAACCTTCACCCCTTTGTTGAAAAAGTCTACCTACCCTTGCTTTAAAAATATTTAAAGATTCTTCTTCCAGAACCCTTTCACACAGAATTCAAAACCTCAGAAGCCTGAGAGAAAAGTTTCCCCTCATCAGTTTTAAATGAGCAACTCATTTTTAAACAGCGACCCCCAGTTCTAGATTCCACCACAAAAGGAAACATTACCTCCATATCTACCCCATCAAGACTTTCTGGATCTTTAACATTTCAATCAAATCACTTCTTACTCCTCTAAAACTCCAGCAAATACAAGAAAAGATTGAGCAGGCTTGGCTTATCAACCACGTAAATCTACCCTGCACTGTCTCCAATTCATTTACATCCTTCCTTAAAAGAAAAGCAGACTAATATTATGAGCAGTAGTGCAAATGCCATCTCACCAAGGCCCTGTATACCCAAAGCATACACTACTGAGTTTTGTACTTAATCTACCTCACAATAAATAACATTCTATTAAACTTCCCAGTTAACAGTAAGATTAGTGACTGGTATGCCTACAAACAGCATGTATTTCAACAGTTCATCTTAGTATGTAATAAAGAGAGTGTTTATAATGGAGTCCAAACCTGAAGACCATTTTTGGCTTTTACTTCTTGCATACAATCTATTGCAATTCATGCACGAGGATACCCCGGTCCACCTGTACCCCCTGACTTGACAATCTCTCATCAGTAAGATAATATACTGGTTTATTCTTCCTGCTAAAATGGGCCATTTTTCAACATAATACTGTTTTGCCACATCTTTGCCCACTGATTTATCCTATCCATAGCTTTGTAGCCTCCTTAGACACTCATAACACAATTTTTTTTTGGTCAACTATTCTGCCCAATCTGACATGCAATTCTTTCCGCAATTACATATTTGTTTTCTTAGCCTGTAACTACCTTTAACATTTCTAGTTAACTACAGATGGTAGATTTATTCTTTGGCATTTTTTGCAAGCGTTGGAATCTACTTGCTGTGTACTCTGCAATATCTGCCAAAACTTCTGTCATTACATTTTTATTGATCTAGCCTCTAACCCAGTCTACATAATTCTTTGAAGGGATGAGGACATCACTGGCTGGGCCAGCATTTACTGCCAATCCCTGGTTGCCTGGGAAATGGTGGTGATCTGCTGCCTTCTTTAACCACTGCAGTCTACCTGGTGTTGGTATACCCCAAAATGATGTTAGGGAGGTTCAGTACTTTCACACAGCAACACTGAAAGAATGGTGAACGGCTTACAGGGAAGACTGCAAGTGGCAGTGTTCCCTTATCTTTCTAGATGTCAATAATCGTGGGTTTGGAAGGTGCCATCTAAGGAGCCTTCATGAATTTCTGTAGTATCTTGTAAATGGTACAAGCTGATGCTATTGAGCTTCAGTGCAGCAGAAGCGCACCCTCTAGTTTGGAACTCCCCACTATGGTTGTAATGTCAATCAAACAGGCTATCATCCTGGACGGTATCAAGATTTTCAAATGTTGTTGGAGCTGCAATTATCCAAGCAAGAAAGGAGTATTCCATCACATTCTTGTCCTGTGTCTTATAGATGGTGTACTGCCTTTTGGAGTAAGGTAAGTTAATCACGGTAGGACTCGGAGCCTGACTGGCTCTTGTAGCCATAGTATTTAAATGGTGAGTCCAGATGGTAACCCACAAGGCGTTGATTATGGTAGAGTAATGGCAATATCACTGAATGTCAAGAGGTGATGGTCAGATTCCTTCTCGTATAGTTATTGCCTGGCACTGATGTGGCACAAATACACTTTCCATTTGTCAGGATAAACCCGCATATTGCCTAAACCTTGCTGCATTTAGATACAGACTGTTTCAGTATCTGAGGAATCACGAGTGGTGAAATCATTGGTGAACATCCGTACTTCAGACATGATAGAGGGAAGGTCATTGATAAATCAGCCAAGATGGTTTAGGAGGCAGGTGATAACACTACCCTGAGGAACTCCATCAGTGAGTTCCTAGAGCTGAGATGACCGACCTCCAACAATAACAACCATTTTCCTTTGTGGTAGATCTGACTCTAACCAGAGATTTCCCCAATTCCCATTGGTTAGTTTTGTAGGCTTCTCAATGTCTCACTCATTCAAGTACAGCCTTGGCATCAAAGGGCTGTCTCTCACCTCAGCTCTGACATTTAGCCAATTTGCCGATACAGTCATAGTCAGAGATATACAGCACACAAACAGACCCATCAGTTCAACTCATCCATATCGACCAGATATCCTAGATAAATCTGGTACCATTTGCCAGCATTTGACCTGGTTCCCTCTAAGCCCTTCTTATTCATATGCCCCCATCTTCACTCTCTAAATGCTGTAACTGTACCAGCCTCCACCACTTCTGACAGCTCATTCCACACACGCACCACCCTCTGCATCAAAATGCTGCCTCTTAAGTCCTTTTCATATATTTCCATTTTCACTTTAAAACTGCACCCTCTAGTTTGGAACTCCCCCACTCCAAACAAAAGACTTTAGCTATTCACCCTATCCACATTTATAAACCTCTATTAAAAAAAGTCACCCTCAACTTCAATGCTCCAGAGAAAAAGCTCCAACCTATTCAGCCTCTCCCTATAGCTCAAACCCTCCAACCCTGGCAACATCCTTGTAAATCTTTTCTGAACACTTCCAAGTTTCACAACATCCTTTCCATAGCAGGGTGACCAGAAATGCACACAGTATTCCAATAGTGGCTGAACCAATGTTCTGTACAGCGGCAACATGACCTCCCAATTCCTATACTCAATGCACAGTCCAACAAAAGGCAAGCATACCAAATACCTTCTTCACTATCCTATCTATCTGCGCCTCCAATTTCAAGGAACTATAAACCTGCACTCCAAGGTCTCTTTGTTCAGCAACACTCCCAAGGACCTTATCATTAAGGTGTAGAAGTCCCACCCTTTATGCCAGATGAGTGTTCAGGCCCTCAATTTCACCAACTTAAATTTACAAAAATAGTTTCCGACTTGGTTCTCTCTCCCTCAAAGAGAATGAAAAATTTATTCATACTAATTTATTAATACCATCTCATTACAACGATATTAGATTACAGTCTAGTCTCTGGTATACTGAGAAGTACTGTTCTGAGAAACGATCCCAAAAACACTCCAGGTGCTCTTCAAAATAAAATTGAAGAACTGCAGATGCGAGAAGTCAGAAGCAATGTAAACAGAACTTGCTGGAAAACTCAGCAGGTCTAGCAGTATCGGTCAAGAGAAAGCAGAGTTAACATTCTTCAGAAGGGTTACTAGTCATTTTTTGGGCCTGAAACATTAACTCTGCGTTCTCTTCGCAGATGTTGCTAGGCCTGCTGAGTTTTTCCAACAATGTGTGTTGTTCGAGGGCCTGTTCATCTAGACTACCTTTGCCGATCTGACTTTTCCAGTTTATATGCAGATTAAGATTTCCTAGAATTCTCATCATGCCTTTCCGACAAGCTCTCATTATTTCTTCCTTAAACGTTTCATCCAACCATGAGGTGACTGTTAGGAACATGCATATCACATCAATATGTAACAGAATAAACAGAGTGCTGAAGAAACTCAGCAGGTCAAGCAATGTATATAGAGAGAGAAACAGAGTCGAGTCAATATTTCAAATCCCATGAGTCTTCTTCAGAACTGAAGACTGCTGGAAATTGATGGCACTTGCACTGGAAAAGAAACAACTGGGACAAAGATGACGATGTCAATAGCAAAAATCAAAGCTATTGCCAGTGTCAGTAAAACAGTGACCTGGGCTCAAAACAGGTATTAATCATTGCTATTGATGTTCAAAAATCAGGAAGAGGGAGAATCAAAATGGAAGACAACATTCATGACCTAAAGTTCTTACTCTCAATATTGAGCCCTGAAGGCTGAGAAACAGATTAAGCGCGGTGCTGTTCTTTCAGCTTGCTTTAAGCTTTACTGAAAGCAGCAGGCCTAGAACAGAAGTGTCAGAAACATGCATACAGGAACACGAGTAGAGCTTATGAGCCTGTTCCAGCATTCAATATCACAGCTGATAATCCATCTCATACTCTTTCCCAATTTCTCTCCATAGGATTGAAGGCATCAAAAGATAAGAACTATATCTATATCCTTCTTGAAAGCCATCAACATTCTAACCACAACAGTCCGCAATGGCAGAGAATTTCTCATGCTCACTACTCTCTAGGTCGAGAATTCATTCCTCGTTTGTTCTAAAAATAAAATGGCCTAGTCTTAAACTATGACCCCTGATTATCAAGAACATCATTCCTATATCCACCCTGTTCACTCCTTTGGGACTTTCATCGGTTTCTACGAGGTTCCCCCATTCTCATTCTTCTCAACTGTAGAGAATATTGTCCAAACTGATCCAATCCCAGCCCATACATCAGTCACACCATCCCAGGAGTCAGTTTGCTAAACCCTCCTTGTACTCCCTCTATAGCAAGAACATATTTCCTCAGATAAGGACACCAAAACTGCACACGTTAATAAGATGACACCAAGAGTAAAATCCTGTACAATTGCAGCAAGATATCCCTGCACCTGTACTCGAATCCTCTCACTATAAAAAGGCCAAAATACCATTTGCCTTCTTCGCTGTCTGCTGCACCTGCATGCTTACCTTCAGCAGTTAATGTACAAGGACACCCAAGTCTCATTGCACCGTCATCTTTCTCAATCTATCACCATATTAAATTGCTTGTTTTTGATTCTGAAACGGACATCTTCACATTTATTCATCAGCATTTGCTATGTATCTGCCCATGAGCAATGAGAACAAAAGGAGCAAGTGAATATTTGTCTTTAATATTTCTTATTTCTAACCAAAGAGCTTGCACAACTTGATTTCTAAAACCTACATCATCCCTTTTGTGCTAATATCAAAATTAGTAAACAGATCCAGGCCTCTATATTTGCATAGCTTCCTCTTGTTGCTAAATACCTTGAAGGGTTTAAGGTTCAGGCACCAATCTATACAATCCTGTTGCTAGAGAGATAGCAGGAACTGCAGATGCTGGGAGAATCTGAGATAACATGGTGTAGAGTTGGATGAACACAGCAGATAAGCAAGGCGGCTGACGTTTTGGGCCTAGACCTTTCTTCAGAAAGCCAACAGCAATCCTGTTGCTATGACTGTTATGGCCACCAGATCATACTTATTCATTTCTACTTACACTGTCAGTTGATATGGTTTGTTTTGAACGCTACAGGGAGTCAGGTCCAGTACTTTTAATTTTACTCTTTGTAAACTCTAGTCTTCTCCATAGGTTGACTCAGATTCATGTCGATTATCTGTCCACAGTCTGTTTAACATTTCCCATATTAATACCATTCTCTTTGATCTTAACGCCACTGATTTACCACCCCTTCCAAGCTTGATTTCTCAGCCTTACTAAATTAATTTAAAATTCTCTGCACTGCCCTACTCGTGCAGTCAACAAAGAAGGGCCCCAGCACATTCAGGTTGAGAACACCCTCTCAGCACAGTTCCCACTTTTCTCAGTACTGGCATCAGCGTCACACAGGCCAAAACCCATATATCCCATGCTAGTTCTTGAGCCACACATTCAACTGTCCAACCCGATTTTCCCCCAAGCCAAACTGAGTGTGTCTCAGGTAATAAACCTAAGATTACCACCTTTGAGGTTCTGGTTGTTTATTTGGCACCTAACTCCTCAGCCCGACTACATAGAACCTCCTTCGTGTTGCCTACGTAGTTTTTACCAACATGGACCATAAAGGCTGGATCCACACCCTCACACTGCAAATTTTCTCCAATCTTGAAAATGCACTGTGAAGCTTGACAGTGGCTAGGCAACATATCCATCTGGATGCTCAGTCTTTGTCAATTACCGCACATTACTTCTTACATGCCCTTCCTCAACAGCTTCCTGTACACAGTGCCACTGTCAATTAGCTCATCCATGAACTCTAAGATTGAGTTCTTTTCCCCTTATAATTTCAAATGCCTCTTGTTCATCTTATGGTCTAGATGTGGTATTTTAAGTATTCACATTTCAAAGGCCTCTATTACCTTCCACAGCTAGTTGCCTTACAGACCAGGTTTCTGAGCCATACAGGAATGTTGGTAGAAATAGAATTCAGCAGCCCACAATTTCATCCAGACAAGATGAAAACACCTCAAAACTGTTGTATAACTGCAAAGGAAAGACCCCTGCCTTCTGGGTTCCTTTACCTCCCACACTCCCAATTGCATTCTCCCATCCCTGAATATTGACCAAATCAGATGTCACCCCCTTCAGAGGCATGACTGCCTCCAAATACAAAGAATCCAAATAATTAAAACCCTCCCTGATGGGGTGCAGCATCTGTTACTCAGCCTCCATCTCAGAGTCTGAGCTGAAACTGTTGCAACTTTAAACATTTGCTGCAGACATTACATACAGATTCAACTGAATTGGTATAGCAGTTGGCTTTTACAACAGATCAGACATACCTGCACAAGGAAAAACATTTATCATGTCCATTATTGATCTTCTAAAAGGCGTGGCAATAAATAAATCCTCTCAACTGTTAGATCAGTACCGATTTATTTTTTAAAAAGGGTATAAGCTGAATAATGAGGGGCACAAGGTTACATTGTTCCTTGAAGGACATGCCTCCCCATCACTGCTCTCTTTCTAGCCCACCAAAAGACACTTCCTGCAGCTGAAAAGAACAAACAGAAACATTACTTCTGGATAACAGCCTGTCATCTTTCGATACAGATACCTAACTGAGTGGGGAAAAAAACTCCCAATACTTACAGCGGCAACTAGCCTCACTTAGCAACACCACACCACATCTCAGCTTCAAATACCACATCAAACTGCTGTGCTGTTGATCCCTAGCACATGAGAGATCATAATATTAAGACAGAGGGAATAGCAACATGCATGTCTTCACTTACTGTGCCAGATTCATCCAGGGCAAGTATGCAAACTTTTTCACCTCCTCCTTCATTAAGTACCTGAGGATCAACTTTATGATCCAGGTGGCCACCAGTAACAAGAATTTTCTTCAGGTTTAACTGCCTGCACACCCAAGAAAATAATTAAATTCAGCACCTCCTGGAAAGATAATTGTCATACATAACAAAATAATTAGTTATAACAGAACATCCAAGATATGACAAAGAACATTAGAAGGCATCAGATTCCATAACTCTACTAGGCTTGCAACTGGATATATTCTAAATAGTGTTGGACTTGTACCTGCACTCCTGAGTGAGAAATGTCTGGAATAACCTGTTGTGTAAAAATTTTAATGTCAGGATTTAAATTTCCTTCTCAGTAACTTGTTTTTAACTACTTCTAGGCTGGCTGATTGGAGGTCATATTTTGGATTTATTTTCCAAGCCACTTGAGATTTTGCACACCTATGGGGCACTCATTATTTTCTTTAAATAAAATAAACTAAAATTATTAAAAATTTTCTCAAGTCATAACAATAATAAGCATAATTAGATGCAGAAGAATCTGGGGTGACCCCAGAATCTTGAAGGTTACCATGCAAATAGAACATATAATTACAAAGCTAATAAAATATTATTTATTACAAGCAGAATTGTGTACAAAAGTAAGGAGATTACAATTCAATTATACATAGGGCATTGAGACCATGTCTAGAGTACGGCACTCCAGTATAATAATATTGGAGTACAATTGGTTGCCTTACCCTCTACAGGAAGGATGTAATAGCACTTAGAGGGGGTACAGAGGAGGTTCACCACAACGCCGCACAGTAATGAGAAACTGAACTATAAAAGGTGAGACTAGATAGGCTTGGATTGTTCACAGCAGAGAAGGATTGGGGGTGGGGGGGGGGGGGGTGGGGGGAAGGATGATTAAGGTGAATAAAAAGTGTATAAGCTTGAAGGGTATGGACAGGGTGAATAGAGAGCAGCTGTTCCCCTTGGTTGAGAGTTCAATCAAGGGAGAGCATACTTTTAGGGTAAGGGGCAGAAGATTTAGAGGGGATTTGGGAAAAAAAAACTTCTTCACTCAATAGGTAGAGGAGTCTGGCGCACACTGTCTGGGAAAGTAGTAGAGGCTAGAAGCCTTACAATCTTTAATAATATTTGGAGGAGCACTACAAGCTGCATAACAGTCAAGGACATGGGACAAGTGCAGGGCATTGGCATCATGCACGTTCAGTGGTGGTTATGTCAGTGCAGACTCGATGGACTGACGTGTCTTTTCTGCACTGTATGTACGTATTCAACAAGGAAGCCAAATGCACTGGAAATAGTCCAGAGAAGGTTTACTAGACTAATAACTAGAATAAGCAATTTGTCTTATGAGGAAAGATCAAACAAGCTATGCTTATATCCACTGGATTTCAGAAGTGCTGGCGGTGTCTTGATTATAAGATGTCAAAAAACCTCAAAACCCGACAGGATGCATGTGGTAAGATTGCTTCTTCTGATAAGAGAATGTTGAACTAGGGGTCACTGTTTAAAAAACAGGGTTAGTCATTTAAGTCCGAGATAAGATGATTTCCTTTCTCAAAAGGTTTGTCTCTCTTTGGAACTCTTCTTCAAAATTGGAGGAAGTATAATCCTTGAATATTTTAAGACAGAAAAAGCTACATTCTTGATTACCTTCTCAATATCAACCTTGTCAAGCCATCATTGAATCCTCCATGTTTCAGTAAGATTTGCTTTTACTCTTTTAGGCCTGACCTACTCAATTGATCCTCTTAAGACAACTCCTCATCCAGAAATCAACAAGATTAAAGTGCCCATTCATAAAATGCAAGCCCTAAACAACAAACGTGGGTAGCTCTGAATAATATATTGTAAGTTCAGAATATCACCAGGTACCACCAAGAACTGAATCTACCAAATATTCAGCTTGATTTTTTCTCTCCCCATTCTGTGCATGAGCAACTGAGATTCCATCAAAAACACGGTCTTATAAAATTCAGGTCCACAGACACTCAATTGCAACTCTTGGAAAAATCCCTAGAGTACAACAGCTTTAAAATAAAATGAAGGAAAACAAATACCTGGAAGCAATTTTCTTGCATTGATAGCCTGTCAACAGATAAACATCTCCTTTTTCCGTAACACACACAGTAGCCCCATCACTTGCTGCTGCCAGAGAGATCACTATGTCCTTATGATGCAAAGCAGATACTTGACGAGGTGCAAGCACACATCGTTCCCCATTAGGATCCATTAAGTAACCTTTATAAATAATTCAGATAAAATGGGAAATATTGGCAAGCTTTGGCACTGAAGTAAATCACATAGTTTCAGAATTAATTATCAGTGTAACAATAAAATATTGGCAAAGAAAAACGTGGAGGACAAGACCAACAGCCATGTATTGTGAGCAGCTACAAATATCATAAAATTAAACTGATAGATTATAAATATAGATCACTTTAAAATACTTCTTAGCAGAGCAGATAGTATGCTAACAACAATATTATCACTGAAATGTCTCTAGAGAATTATACGCCCTTAAT
The DNA here is from genome assembly GCF_030684315.1 of Stegostoma tigrinum. Taxonomy (NCBI): domain Eukaryota; kingdom Metazoa; phylum Chordata; class Chondrichthyes; order Orectolobiformes; family Stegostomatidae; genus Stegostoma; species Stegostoma tigrinum. Next base: position 38,673,366 of record NC_081357.1, read on the forward strand.
TTGGAACAACAATATGATAAAAAACGCCACAGATTAGGAACATAAAAGATGGTAGTGCAGCAGTGTCTTTTCACTTATCTGACAAAGGTCAAAAATCCTACTCAGAATAACAGAACAACAATCACCTTCCTCCAACAACTGCAAGAGTCTCAAGTTCATTTAACCATACACTAAACAATCAAGGTATCATATAGATGCAAAGATCGACGGTATTCAAAACTAAAAGTGTCACACTTTTCAATTCTAAATGTCAGTGTTCACTTCTAAAACTGACCCAAATATAATGGGTTCATCGTGTATTTAACTTGGAGTTATAAAAGCTGGCAGTACTTAAAATTAAAGAAAGTGAATTAAAATTCCAAATGAAGTGAAAAGAAAAGAACTTTTTGTTAAATACAGTAAATTAGTGTATAATGTCACAGCTTTATGCAGATTTTTCAGTCACATGCAATGGTGAATTAGCCATGCTAGCTCTGCAAGCATTATGTAAGCAGCTTCTACATCTTACCAAGCTGGCCACCATTCAGACCCATGGTATACACCGCTTCCCTTGTCCATAGAACAGTGTGAAACCTCCCCACAGCAACTCCAATCACAGTTCTTCCTTTAAGGGTTTTGGACTGTACCTTCGCAAATGTTTGAGAGATGTATAGATTCACAAATATTAAGCAATTAAAAGCACAAGACATTCCCCTTCGTATTTATTTCAAACCAGTTGTTTCCATATAGTTTTACAAAAATCCTTTATATCATCGCACATCGTACCCTTATTCAAGCACCACAGTGATACAATGTTGTCAAAAGCATATGCAACTGAACTGAATATAAATTCAAGACTGCAGTTTCTATATAGTTTTAAGCCCTCCACAAGGCACACTCAAAATTTTGCACTATGTATAAAGGTTTTGAAAAGGTTACAAATTTCACAAAACATCAGGTTGAGAGCAGATTTGGAAACACACATTCAGGAACAGCTTTCAAAAGCAATGTTAAATAAAAATATTTAATCCTGCAAAAAAAAGTTTAATTAACAACTTTGGATATACTAATTAGGAACTCAAAGATTATTTGATTTTACAATTAAAAAATGACGACTAAGTGGAGCGCAGTAAAACACTAGGTATTTCCAGAGGAGCCTTCACATTTAATGAAGTGACAAAAAAAAAAATTGTTCAACTTCAACAGCTACAAAGTGTCACAAATTTCCTTGTTGACTCCTCCCCAAATCATAAAATACAATCACAGGACCTTGCATTACAGAAAAAAAGTACATTCCATGCCAATTCCTTTCAATGTAGAGGCTTGGAGAGATTTGCTTCTTACTCATTTTTTTAAAAAAGCTATCCAATTAGCCCTACTTGCTTGTTTTTCCCTCATAGACCTTTCAGTAAGTTTGCCACCCGTTATGGGAGAGTCTAGACCAGACTGCATAATCCCAGAATAATTTATTCTCTCAAAAGGGTAGTGAAAAAAGGGGGCTATTTAGGGTGGGTTGCTAAGTACATTCAGGCTGAGATCGTCAGATTCTTAACCAGTGAAGAAATCTAAGGTAGAGAAAAAGGCAGGAAAGTGGAGTTGAGGATTATCAGATCAGCCACAATCTTATTGAATAGCAGAACAGACTCGATGGGTTGAATGGCACACAGACCCAAAAGTATTTTGAAAGTTATAAAAATATAAAAATTACAAAATTCAAGACCCATCCCATGAAATATGATTGAACCTGAACAGTTGAAAGTTCCTATTCTATAAGAATTTGAAATTTTCCTACAATTTTGTTTAGCTTCTCTCTAATAAACAGACTCACACTGAAAATTCTGTTATTTCACATTACTTTCTTTTGAAAATGTTGCTGATAATGACCCTAAAAAGTTCATGTTTACATTAAATGGTTTAAACAATTTGTCCCTTTTTAAGAACATCAATAGCCCATTGACATGCATCTTCAAAAGAATCTCCCATAGGTACCTGTCTTGGTATGCTACTGTTGACTGGTGGGGGCACAATGCCCAGCTGACAATAAGTATTCAGTCCAAAAGCATAAACAGATCCATCTTCTGTTAAAACAATTGTATGGTCCTTTGCAGCTGCCACCTGAAAACAACGATGGCTTGCTAAACTTTCCACTAGTCGAGGAACCTTAGAAAACAATAAAGTTATGCAGCAAATGCACAGTACACAGTACAATCAAAAAGGCTCATTAGAAGTGTTTACACAACTTGCCTAGCAATGTCCTGCTAAGCAGCTGAATAAAATAGACCAGAAATATTCAATGACAGCTTCATTTATACAGTGCTCTAAATATACAAATCTATCATTATGTGCTTCACTGAGAATCAGTGAAGAACAAAACTACAAAACAAAGTTGACAAATATTAGATGGTGTTCAAAAGAAGGGTTTTAAAAGAGGCTCCAAAATATGACAGGGAAATGCAGAGGCAAGAATGTTTTGGGAAAATTATTGCAGGGCACAAAGCAACCAATGGTGAAACAATGAGATAACAAAGGTGTCAGGCTGGATGAACACAGCAGGCCAGGCAGCAGAGAAGCAGGAAAGCTGACGTTTCGGGTCTGGACATTTCTTCAGTTTCTGAATGATGAGAGATTAACCAATAAAACTTTGAGGCACCGGAGTCCATAAGTGTCAAATAAGGGGTGGCAAATGTACATTCTAAAATATGACCTCCATGTCTTCAGATGATATTGTAAGAAGTGTCATTGTGTTGACGAGAAAGAGGTTGAGGAGCATTAAAAATCATGAAGGGGTGGGAAAAGAATACGTTGATCATGATGTTCCAGCTAAATCTGGATAGACGACAGGAGTCAAGCAAAGACAATTTCACTGAACTAGACAATGAGAAAAGGATAAAACGTTGGCCGAGGTGATGTGATGAATTAAGAGAAGAAATGGGCAATGCGGAAAAATGCACCAGAATCTCAAACACGAAAAGGGCACCATTTGTAATAAAGGTTGTTTTAGTAGCGTAACAAGGTTAAAAGCAAGATTGAAAGAACTTACTTCACCAGATCTCCGAGACATAACACATTTAAGGACTTTGGGACAAGGAAAAAAGACAGAGGAATGAAAATTGATTTATGGTCAGATATCAAGTTTGGACTTTTTGATGAGTGGAAATCTTCAAGACGGCCAAAGGGAAATTAGGTATGGAGCAGTTTTGTGGAAATAGGACTATGGGACTCAGTAGTGGGCTCCATTGGTCAGATGAATTTTGAGACGCCACGAGGAAATAAACAATTCCAAAGATTTACAACCCTGTGAGTAAGAACGTTTTCTTCATTTCAGTCCAAAGTGACATTCACCCTTGTTTTTGAATTATGCTCCCTGGCTCTAGACTTCTCAATGAGGGGAAACTTCATGCCTGCTTCTACTCTAAGTACTTTGCAAGTTTTAAATTTTGGAAATCTTAGTGAAAAAGGCCAATGCAATATTTGCACTTGCTTTGAAATTAGCAGTTGATAAGACAGCATAGAAAGATTTAACCAAATGAAATTTTGAACCAATAGATTCTAACAGGAAATTAAAAGAATTCCCACCCCGAAATCAAGGTCCAGAGATTGTTGGGATGCTAAACATCTGGCCGTGATATCACATACTGACCAAGTTAGAACAACAGTGCTAACCAAAGTATCGGATATCGTACATTCTATTCAAGGAGAAAGTAGCACCCTTAGGAGAGAAACCGGCAAGGAATTCAAAGAAAATTACACACACTTCAATACTGTTTTTATACAGAACTTACAATTAATTGTATTTCCATTCCAAAGTCTCAAAGAAATTGCTCATTAAAAGCCTGTGCACGTTCAAATAGGGCCATTGCAAAAATCATTGCCTTTAACTGATCCCAGTAAAATCTTGTAATGCATCCAAGTCTTAAAGCAAACTCATTCTGTACCCTCACACCAGGTGGCAATGACAAAACAACTCGTAACAATCCTGGCATTCTCACTCAGACATAGTAAGAATTGCCGATACTAGAGTCAGAGATAACAGAGTGGATCTGGAGGAACACAGCAGGCCAGACAGCAGTGGAGCAGGAAAGTTCACGTTTTTGATTGGATCCCTTCTTCAGAAGAGTATAAGAGCAAATAGAGTAGAATCAATATCAATATCGTGTGTTGAATGGTGTATGATAGATTATATTTGGAAAATTGGAATTAAAATGAAGGCAGATGAACATGGTTCGGTTTAGAGTTCCCTAAAAGGTAGTTTATTTAAAAAAAAATCAGAAACTCCTTTGAAACAGTAACCTAAGTGCATCAATTGAAAAGAAGCATGTTACTGCAGTCAACTGCCTGGCATGACTCCTGTAGTGTTAAATGGACAAAACATTTTATTCTGTTGGATTTTCAATAGACCAGAAAGCCACTGGTTTTGGCTTTTGGGACTAGTTCAGAAAATCTCTCTCAGCTGGAGAATCAAGCTTTTAGTTCACAGAAACCAGTCATGCTAGCTTCAGTTTGCGGGACTTCTAAGCCAGGACAATTTGGATAGAAATCTTAAGGTTCATCACACCTGTAAAGTTTCATGCCAGATAACTCTGATAAGAATCTTAAAACCGTTCACACATCTAAAGGGAAAGAAATGAGGAAGAATCAATTAGGTAAAAATGAGTTGAAACAGGAATGAAATTTCTCTGGAATTATGTATCTGAAAAAGGAGTAAAAAACAAAAGAACTGCAGATGTTGAGAAAGGAGTGTTGGGAAACAAGTTGAAACTTTGTTTTGCACTGTTATGATCTTTCTAACTGCATGTCCATATATATGGCTGTTTGATTATTGTTCATTTTACATATTAGCTTATGTTATACTATGAAAGAACATCTGCAACCTCACTTGACTTATCAGTGATTAAGTGTCATGGTAACAAGCTATAAAAGATAAACTTATGATCTATCAAAGATAATGGGAACTGCAGATGCTGGAGAATCCAAGAAAACAAAGTGTGAAGCTGGATGAACACAGCAGGCCAAGCAGCATCTCAGGAGCACAAAAACTGACGTTTCGGGCCCAGATGAAGGGTTAGGGTTAAGGCCCAAAACGTCAGCTTTTGTGCTCTTGAGATGCTGCTTGGCCTGCTGTGTTCATCCAGCTTCACACTTTGTTATCTTATGATCTATCAAGCCTGATTTCATTCTGGAGTTTGACTTATCCAGTATTAACATCAGCTGAGACCTGATACCGCAGCATGTCAATCATTTTAAGGAAATTCTTTGAAATTGGATATCTGGCTTTGGATAATTTGGAACAAATAGGTATTTGAATTTGTAGAAGGCATTTGTTAATGCACCACATGAAACATTATGGCAAAAAAAAAAGCTCATTATTTAGGGATCTAATATATTGACATAGGAAATTAACTAGAAAAGAAATGGGCATAAATGGGTGAAATAAAGATGAAAATAAAAATGTCCCAGGATCAGCGCCGAGATCTCGACGATTGACAAACTGGATGAATGAGCCAAAGATCTGGCTGTTTAAACTCTATTTAAAGGAAGGACCCAAATGTGTTACAGGCAGTTTATAGAGGTTTACTAAACTAATACATGGAACAGGCAAATTATCTTATGAGGGAAGAATAGACAGAGTCGACTGGTATACATTGGAGAGAAGAATAACGGATGCCTTGATTGAAATATACAAGATCCTGACGAGTCTTGACAAGTTAACAATGGCAAGGATACAGAAGAACAGAGAGAGAGAGAGAGAGAGAGAGAGAGAGAGAGAGAGAGAGAGAGAGAGAGAGAGAGTGTGTTAGGAGTAGGACGTTCACCACCAATCTACAAGATCATGGAGGTGGTGTCCGAGGCCTCAAATCATCTTTTATGCCAGCATAACCCTCAACTCATTAATATTTTTAAAATATATATACCTCCTCTTTAAATACTTTGTGATCTAGAGATTTCCAGAATTTCACTATTCTCATGGATGAAATGCCTTCACATCTCAGTTTTTAAACAAACAGCCCTTTTATTCTGGGACTACGTCCCCAAGTTTAGTTGAAACACCACAATATCTATCCTATGTGCTTCAATAAGACAATTCTTCTCAGCAATAAGGAATATAGGCTTGACCTGTTTAGCTATTATTGATAAGTAAACACCCTCATCCCAGGAAACAGCCTGGTAAATCTCTTTTGAACTGCCTTCAATTTCCACACACTTTAAATTATACACAGTACTCCAGTTGCTAACATTTTGTGTTTCATGCACAAGAATACCCAGTTCTGTCTGTCCTACACATTTTTGCAGTCTGTCTCCATCTAAACAGTAGTGTCCTTTTGATTCTTCCTCCCAAAGTGCATGGCCTCACACTTTAATTTAAAGTCCATCCGCCAAGTTTTTGCCCACTGACTCGACCTACCTACTAACCTTTATAGATTTGTTATGTGTTCACTACAATATGCTCCGCCACCTTATTCTCCCCCGCTATCAGCAGAAAATTTGGATTGACTACATTCTGCCTTCCTTTTCTAGGTGATTTTCCCCAACTTGGGTCACTACTTGATAATACACAGTCTCCCCATTTAAATAAATGCCTTCCTCTAAGAAGGAGGAATCATTGAAACTCTATTTATCTAAAGGCAACATTTCAATTTGAATTTATCCATTTGAAATTTTAAGGTGCAGACAGATTCTCAGTTAGCAAAGAGGGTGAAAGGTTATCAGAGGTAAATGAATGTGGAGTTGAGATTAAAATTGGCTCAGCAATTGTAAGTGGCAGGGCAGGCCCGAAGGGCCAACTGGCCTATTCCTGCTCCTAATTTTTATAAAAGGCAAACACTTACTTCCTCTCTCAACAACTACTACAATTGTGATGAAGAACTTCTCATTTTCTGAATCCATGGCTGCAACCTGAAGCTTCCATGAAATCCAGCAAGAGTTCAAGGATACTTTCACATTTTCTATTCACACCATTTGAGACTAAAGCCAAATACTCACTGTGTCTCAATACTTTCAGGGCCTGACTCTGGAAAAGGGCAAAACTGCACCCAAACCTGCACTGATACAATACCTTACAAATGAAAAAGTTATAAATTCCTTTATCAAGCGAGAAATGGGCACAGATAGCTAATAGATGCAAAAAGAAGTTTCTATTGTCCATAACGAAGCAAAGTGAGAATGGGAAACACAAGCCACCTTTTTTTTTTTTTTAAATATTTGGCCAAGATGTTAATTTACTCAGATACCTAAAAAAAGTGACAAAAAACTGCTAGCGTGTCAAAAACAGAAACTGACAAACCCTGCTCGAGGCACATCACTTCCCTTACAACATGCCAATCTCACAAGGAACTTATAAAACACCCAAAATAGTTAGCCAACATCTTTGCCACATGAATATGATAGTATCCACAAGATGACGGCCACTTCAACATGAAGAAGGAATAAATACCAGGATAGCTGACAATTCTTAATAAGGAACCGAGAACAACGTACTCACACCCACAGTCAAATGGTGAGAGCTAACTCTCGGTAACGTACAGAGCTAAGTTCCAGATCTCTCAGATGTTCTAACAATTCAGTTCCTCTCTGGTCAAGGAAAAAGTGGCTGGTGTTGATGCATTAATACTTATTTACTAACTTTCTGGCTTTTCTATTTTGGAAAGCTTTAAAAAAGAAATCAAAGATCACAGTTTTCAAACCCAACTGTGGAATGCAAGTGTGGAACTCACTTCCCTATGAACCTGGACCACAGGAATTGCTTCAGTTCTGTGAAGAAGTGGAGGTTCGACTCACAGGTAGAGCAATGGGTCCCAAATTCAGCAAGGTGGAACAGGAACTGAACACCAGGCAAATCTAACCTGTGTCAGCTGTCAGGCAACCAAGTCAGTTAATCAGCCTCAAAGAGTCTGATTTTCTACAGTAAAAATATATTTTCATATGCATATTTGGTCTGGAGTTGTGAACACAAGGAATAGACACCAATTTTTTTTCAATTATGAATGAGTAGGACTGTCTACATAGGAAATTCTGTGTCACCGAGTTATGTTTCCTCGTGTAGCAGATGTTTTCAAAAGATGGAATTCATCCTTGAATTGAAGATGGCAGGCATTCCTTGTTGAATTCCTCTAGGTGGATACCTTGTGCAGAACATCTTTTAAGATGGGAATGCTGTTGAACATCAATGGACATACAATTGTTGCCAGAAGGCAGATCCAACTCCCATACCAAGGGAATCGCAACAATAGGCGATTTTCCTACTTCAATCACTGTTGACATGACATGAACAGCTTCCGTCTGAGTCACCACTGAGGACCTGCTTGGATTGCACTTTGTCTGGTTCAGGTAGTGCAACCCACCATCATCGGTGACCCCATCAGGGTTTCCATAAGGAGGAGAGGTTCGAGCGTTCTATTGATGCCATGGGCAATGCTGTTAGGAGTTCCCAATGCGAGTATAAGTGTAGTGACAAACTCAAAAGATGCAAATGCAGACTCCTGGGTGTACTGGCCAAGATATCTGTTTACTAATTGCGAAAAATACAACCAATGGTGCAAAAGCACCGCAACTTCCAACGGGCTCACCTACAACATTCAAAATCTGCCATTCTCTGTTCCAGAGAACACACTGATTGTTCTGCCATTCCTATTTTAAAGCAATAAACACTACCAATTTAAAAACCCTGTTTGTTTTGCCTTATCTTTCATAGATTTTCTATGCTAAAGAAGAGGGCTACTGATGGGTGGCTACACATGCTTTCCTATTAGTTCTCCTAGCATTTCTCTTTTTCAGGAGCAGGAATTTAAACCCAAGTCAATGGAAGGGGTGCAAGTGCTGCATTTGCAACGAAGACTGGGTTTGCAGACTTAGAGCTTTATAATTTCTCAGCATTTAAGAACAGAAAAGCCTGAAAGTTAGAAAGTGGACAATAAATGCTTCACCACCAGTCACTTCTTCCTTAATCAGAGAGGAATTGAATTTTCTTCAGCTCCTCTTTTTTGCCATATCCCATGCTTGAAGTTCTCCCTACTGGGGTCAATGTGAAGATTTGCTGCAGCAACAGGAAATTTTCACTGTAGCCCAGAGAGAAATATGATTTTGTTTCCTAGGCAGTCACCAGGGGACAGAGTTTACAAGAAGATACGGGTGACCATAGAATAACCCTGTTCCACGATTTTTCAAAATCTCATTTATTCTGCTAAATACAAAGGCAGGAACATGTCAAAGGAAAAATTAACCGAAATTCTACATACAAGATATGTTTGCTCATCTCCATGTCCAAGTCGACCGCCTTGGCCATGGCCACAGGTGTACACATGGCCTTTTTGGGAAAGGAACACTGAATGAAACTTGCAAAGCACAACCTGAAAAACAAGAAAGTCAAGATTTAAGTACAGGATGGTTACTTTACTCACTGCTCCCACTTTGCACTTCAGTAAAAGCTATCCAAGTTATACGCATAGAAAATAGGGGTAGGCCTTTCAGTCCACTTCACTATTCAATATGATCATGGCCGGTCATCCAACTTAGTAAGCTGCTCCTGCTTTCTCCCCATATCTTTGGATCCCTTTAGAACCAAGTACTGTATCTAGATCCTTGAAAACATTCAATATTTTAGCTTCACCACTTTGTGATAGAAAATTCCACAGGCTCACCCTTTCTGGGTGAAGAAACATTTCCTTCATCTCAGTCCTAAATGGCCGACACTGTAACCTTAAACTGTGAACTGTAAAGAATTCAGTCTCCAAAGGCAATATTAAAGAAGTAATTTCTGGTTCCAGATACAGTAACAAGATAATAAAACATTTTTTTAAAAAGCACAGCACAGCACAGGAACATGCCCTTCAGCCCACCATCTCTAATCCATGATGCCATTCCAAACTAATTCCATTTGCTTGCACATGATCTACATCCCTCCATTCCTGTCTGTTCATATCTTTTTAAATGCCTCTTAAACATTGCTATCATATCTGCTTCTGCCACTTCGCCAGCACTGCATTCCGGGCACCAACCATCCTCTGTAAAACAGACTCTGACATTTACTGATGTAATCTAACTTGTCTGCAGTTTTTTTCTACCTTTTTTTTAAATAAACGTAGTGGGAATATATTTGCTATTGTCTAATCCATATGAACTCCTCCAGAGTCTACAGAAGTTTGGAAAATTACCACTAATGCACCTAAAATTTCCCTGGCCACTTTCTTTAATACCCTGGATGCACATTATCAGGCTGTTGTGAATTATCAGACTTCAGTATTTATACAAATGATTTTGAGATAGTGTTGAGGGCAAAATCTCTAAATTTGCTGATGATACTAAGCTAGGGAGAATAGTGAATTGTGAGGATGACATGGAGCGACTTTCATCAGAAAAAGTTTCAAATTTAACTTAATTATTGCTTTTCCAAATATAAATACCCTTAACATGATTTGTTTGTTAATGCTACAAACAAAATCAATCTAGACCAGATTTATTGCTCATTTCCAATTGACCATTAGAAGGTGGTGAGGAGCTGTCTTGTTTGAATCACTACAATTCATGTAATGAAGGTTCATTCGCAGTGCTCTAAAGAAGGGACTTCCAGGATCCTCACCCAGGGGCAGGGAAGGAACAGTGACATAGTTCCAAGTCAGGACAGTATGCATCATTCAGGAGAACGTGCACGTAGTGATGTTCCTACGCATCTGCTGCCCTGGTCCTTCCCATGAGTAGATGGCACAGGTTCTGAAGGTTCCATTTAAAAAGAGTCTTGGTAAACTGCAGCAGTGCATCCTGTATACGGTACACACTGCTGTCACTGTGTGGCTATGTTGGAAGAATTCAGTTGGGTCGGAAAGGGAAGACCGTAACGAGGACGCAGAGGGCCCTCAGCATGATCTGGACAGGGTGGGAGAAGTGGCCAAAATCAATGGCAGATACCGTATAACTTGGATAAAAATGAGGTTATTCACTTTGGAAGCAAAAACAAGAAGGAAAATTACTACCTAAATGACTGCAAATTGGGAGGAGGGCAGTGTGCAATGGTACCTGGCTGTCCTTGTGAGCCAGTTGCTGAAGCATGCAGGTGCAGCAGTCGGTAAAGAAGGCAAATTGTATGTTGGCCTTCATTGCAAGAGTCTACGAGTCCAAGAGCAGGAATGTGTTGTTACAGTTATACAGGGCCTTGGTAAGGCCACACCTAGAATATCGTGTGCAGTTTTGGTCTCCTTTTCTGAGGAAGGTTGCTCTTGCTCTCAAGGGAGGACAGCAAAGTTGACCAAGCTGATTCCGGGGATGGCAGGACTGACGTATGAAGACAGATTGGGCTAGGTTAGAATTGTTTTCACTAGAGTTCAGACGAATGATGGTGGGTGGGGGCGGGAGCAAAATCCTGTAGAGGCTTATAAAATTCTAACAGGGCAAGACAGGGTAGATGTTCCCAATGGTGGGTGCATCCAGAACCAGGGATTACACTCAGAATTCAGGATAGACCATTTAGAACAGACAGGAGGAGACATTTCTTCAGCCAAAACGAGTGATGAGTCTATGGGAATTCATTACCACAGAAAGTAGTTGATGCCAAAACACTGGTATTCAAGGTGGTATTCAAGAGGCAGCTGGATAGCACAGTTGGGGCGAATGGGATCAAAAGGTTATGGGGAGAAAGCAGGATTAGGCTATCGGGTTGGACGATTGGATGTGATCTTGATGAATGGCAGAGCAGGCTCGAAGGGCCAAATGGCCTCTCCTGCTCCTAACCTCTGTTTCTATGTTAAGGTGGTAAATAGGGTGTGAATCAAGTGTGCGGCACGGTTCTGGATGGTCTTGAACTTTGACAGCTGGAGGAGAGTAATTACATGGCTAGTGCAGTTAGGTTTCTTTTCCCAGATTCATAGAGATGGATCGTATCAACTAAACCAGCAGTCACTGACCATCCATAAGTGCCTTCCCAAAAATGATGGGAAGCCACATTCTTAAACTACTGTAATCCACAGTTGGGAGGGGTAGGCTCACCAAAAGTGCTATTAGGAACAGAGTTCCAAGATTCATGGATATTGATAGCGAGAGATTCAGAACAGATTTACATCAAATCAGTGTCATGGAAACACCACCACTTAGGTTCACTTCCAACTCTCACCATCAGACAGAGAACTACATTGCCATTCCTTCTGCATCACTGGATCAATATCATGGGACTCCCTCTCTAACAGTGTCATGGCAATACCTACACCACTGACAGAATAGCAGTTTAAGTTAGCGCATCATCATCATCTTCAAGGACGACACCTCACAACCTATGTAGTAGTAGTAATAATATTAATACTAATAAAAAAAAGCAAGTTGCTGACAGCAGTTTATTTGGCTGTTCAAAACACACTGCAATTTAAAAAACAGTAAAAATCAATAAATCAGCAACTTCCTCCACACACACCATACCATAATGCTCTGGTCTGACTGATGGCATGCACCATGTCCAAATTATGTTAACATTATTTCCTTTTACAGCATTCAGCAACATTACCATCGATTGCGGACATTCCACAATTAGAATTTAAGTAGTCTGAATTGTTTGTTTGCCAAATTGTTTGACCAATTATATTAAAAATACTGCAACTTATGTGTCATTTCATACAAAGTCAACACAATGTACTGACCACTGGTACAAGAAAAGTTATAAATACTTGCATTTATTGAAAGAGGGAAATTTTAGAGATTTTAATCCTGTGGCTCACAGGACATTTGTTCTGTTTTGGTGTATAACCAAAAATAGTGGAGCACTGGTTGTGCGATTTCTTCAATAGTTAAAATATCTCATCCCTGAAATACGGCACCAGAAATATTCTTCAGATTGAAACTGATTTAAATGTTAAACTCAAAGAAACAATTACATCCACGCATCATCTCTGTCTCAGATTGTCTCCGTATGCTCTGAAGTACTTCAGAAACAATGAATTGCTCTGAATTGTAGCTATTGCTGCTTTGTGAGCAAATGCAGTAACCACTCTGTACAGAATGATCTGCAAACAGGAAAATTCTATCAATGATTTTTGAAGAGTTTTCATTGATGAGAAAGATACATTAGAATAAGGAGATCTCCTGTTGGTTGTGCTTCGGGGACCTTAGCATCTGTCCAAAGAAACAGGCAGGGCTGTCTAAACATTTTATCCAAAAGATTATACTTATGAAAATAGTCTGATGCATCCACCGACATTAATTGTTCAGGTCCTGAAGTTGAAGTTTAATCCATAAACCTCTAACTTAGAGGCAAGAGCACTATCAAGTGGGGCCAAACAGGCACAGCCACAATTTAATTGTCAAAAATCAAAATTATTAAATATCTGCAGAGCATCCTGCTATTCGGCATAAGAGAATTTAAAAAAGATTTTAAGCGCAGTAAAGTATCTGTACCTCCTTGATGTAGATCCCCGACCTGGAGAAGTAGTCCACAAGCTCAGGGTGATGCTTGCTTTGTTGGTTTCCATGACCAAGGGTAAAATTAGTGTTGTTACCCCAGGTATAGACTTCAGTGGGATCTGGAAAATAAATCTGAATATACATGTCAGAAATTCAAAAGCCAGTGAACCACATAAAAGTGGAACGTTGCAGAGCCTTAAAGTTAATATATTTATTATAGGAAATGCAACTTGCAGCAGACTAATGGAAATAAATCAAAAATTTCTGCAACATTAGAACTCTAAACAAACAGAGTTAGAGAATCATACACATCTTTGGTTAAATATCTTATGGTGCTTTTAGAATGTTGTGCCAATCCTGTTAAATTGCTAAATGTCTTAACCAGCCAAGAGGAAAAGCAAATGGCCTGTTGCCAGCATCTGCTAATGCCAACTGAAGGTCACCATATCCTTCATTTCCTCCCTCCAAGAAACCATCTCATGTCATCAGCATTTCCCCAGTCTTTGCTAGGCTTTCAAACAAACTAGTCACAAAGCAAATCATGACCTTCGTATTGTAAATCACTGGCAAAGAACATCAAGTTGCATTTTTAAACTAGCCTTGGGTTTGCTATGTTGGTGGCATAAAAAGTACAAATTTATTTTTAAAATGTCACTAACCACTGTTCTAATTCTGTTAGCATCTGCAGCAGATAATTAGTATTACGTACACTGAATTTCACAAAAGGCTCTTGTGGCACAGTGGTAGCATCCCTTCCACTAGGGCAGGAGACCCTGCTTTGAGTCCCACCTGCTCTAGTGGTGCAGTATGACATCTCTGAACAAGTTGGTTAGAAAATATGCACTGACGATTTCAGGCATTTAGTTAAAATTAACCTTTAGAATTCAGTCATATTACTTATAACTAATACTGAAAGGATTTTGCAAGTATTTTAAAATTAAAAATAAAACAATAATTCAATGTTTAGTTTATTTTAAAACTTTAAGCCGATATACCCAAAGATTGAGAAAGAGGTGAGAATTATACCAGTCTTTCTATAAGCCACATGTGACGGTCTATCTTTCATGGCCAGGTCTAGTGTAGATAAGCCTTCTTTATCTTGTATATGGAGACTACTCCCATGCTGCAATAAAAAAAGTAAAAAAGGACAGACCAGAAACCATTAACATTGCATGTTTTAAAAGCAGGAGACAAGCAAATTTATTTTAACGTACAATGAAAATGAAATCAGAGACAAAAGTCAGTGAAGTTTTAAAAAATTATTTAAAGTTACATTTAGTACTCTTGAAACCTTGCTACAATTATAGCAACTAGATCATAGAAAGGAGTCTTACAACCAGAATTAGTTTTAATTGGGTTATAGTCACATCATCCCACCCTTTCCCCATATCTCTTTGCAAATATCCTTTATACCAATCCAATATTTTTTTGGGTGACTTTCAGTCTATGCCTCTGCAGCCATTTGCCATGAAACAGTTGGTGATGCAATTGGTGTGTGTCTGGAAACAATTTGTTCCCAATTACAAATCTAAGTCATATCTCTCTGCGATTGTTCATGAAAGCAACAATTCACCGTTATTCCCACAAAACCTTGCGTTCTTTTGGAAAATATTCACAATGTCCAATAGAATTCCCTAATTTTCAACACTTAGCAGCCATAACCCCACATTCGTGCTAGGATTCTCACAATTCACTCTGGCATTTCTTAAAAAAAAAGATATAAAAATAGAAGTCCATATTGAGATGGAATGTGCTAACTGTACATTAAATAGTGGCTTATAACCAGCATATTACTTCTGTGATTTAGTGTTCAAGACCTCATAAAACCTTATTTGTGTGTCTTTTCGGCAGGTTGGAAATCTGCATCCAGACCACTCAAACGTTACAGAATTTAAAATTCCTAAAGGCATGGACTGACACTGTAATGCAGAAAGGCTGTTTTCCTTACTGGTGGGGATTAGAATCAAGGAATATGTTCGCAGAACAAAAAACAGAACTCATTCAGTACTGAGATTGAGAATGAACTTCTTTACTCAGAAGGTGGTGAATTTTTGGGCATTCTCTACCCAAGAGGGTTGTGGAGGCTGAGCCATTAAGTAAGTTCAAAACAGAGATTGATTGGTTTCTTGTCAATAATGAAAATCAAGTTAAGTGAAATACCACATCGAGGTAGATAATCAGCTGTGGCTGAGGACGGCAGAGTAAGCTTGAGTAGCTGAATGACCTACTCCTATGATCCGATGCTCTCAGACTTCCTATTGCCCGAGAAAGTTTAACTATTTATCAAATGCATTCCTCTCATTTTTTTGAAATATGAAATGAATTTTTCATTTCATCGCATTTTCCCCAACACTAGTCTGGTAACCCATTTCAGAAACACATGAATTCTGGCTCCTACTTACTAAATTACCTATAATAAAAGCAAAATGCTACAGACACTTGAAATTGAAAACGAGCAGAAAATTCTGAAGAAACTTAGCAGCTTTGGCAACATCTGTGAAGCGAGAAACAGAACCAACGTTTATTCCAATATAACTTCTTCAGAAGAAAGCACTGTTTTGAAGAGTCATCACATCGAACTTGAGACATTAACCAAATTGCGGAAGTTGGTCACGTCAGCAAATTTCAAATATTGCTCCTATGTCAATGTCCTACGTGCAATCAAAAAGTGCTGCGCTGACCAACAATTATATCCCTAGAAGTAAAAATTATCCTTCTACATTTATTCTATGCTTTTACTGGCTGAAGGATCTGTCTATCCACGTACACCTGTTACAAAAATCAGGGTATTTGTGCCATCTGAACATTGTCTATTATAGTTAATGACGGTTTGACAAAGAAGAAAACTTACGACTCTCTTCCAATTTGAGAGAGATTGAAGAATCTCAGAAAAAATGCACAATACTGCCCCCTCAGCAATACTGTCCAGAAATACATAACATTTGTTCATGGCTCCACATACAGTGATAACACTCTGGTCTACATCGATAACTCTTGACAACCATTATTATCTTCAAGTTGTTAAAATCTCTTTCTGACATACACTACTGGACAAGCCAACATTTCTACCAACTGAATATATCTCCCCCACTCCCTGCCTCGTTTCACTGGTAGCCGTATCTGCAGTTGCCAAAGCCCCAGTTTTGTAATTTGTTTCCTAAAAGTTCTCCATCACCCTTTCCTCTTTAAGACACTCCTTAAACCACACTCCCTTCCCTCAAGCTTTTGGTCATCTGATTACTGTTTCATGTGGCTGAGTGTCAAACTTTGTTTGATAAAGCTCCTGTGAAGCACTTTCAGATGCTTTATCATATTAAAGGATAATTTGCCATTGTCCTAAACTTAACTTTGGTAATTAATATTTTCCAACTAAAGTCATTAGACACCAGATTGAGACAAGGATTTACATTTCCTAGATCTGGTGGGAGATCTCTTTCTTCCAAACATCATATTACAGAAACAGAAGTTGCTGGAAAAGCTCAGCAGGTCTGGCAGCATCTGTGGAGGAGAAAACAGAGTTAATGTTTCGGGTCCGGTGACACTTCCTCAGAACTCAAAAAAATTATTGTATATTACAAAAACTGGTAAAGGTGTTTTTCCTTCCTTGAAGTTCCAGAAACATCTGGGATATTGGCACAACCACAGACCTGTTGCAACAAAACTAAATTAGACTATTAATACATGTGCAAACATAACAAAATAGTACCTTGAGAAGAAACATAGCGCAATCAATGTGTCCATAGAAGATGCTTCTGTGCAGAGCTGTCCATCCAGATTCCTTATCTTTCACTGAAGGGTCAGCCCCTTTCTTTTCAATGAGCCAATCCAAAACAGATGTTTTCCCACAAGATGCAGCCATGTGTAGAACCGTTCTGCCAAAGCTATCCTTCAGGGAAGCTGCATTGTAGCAATATGATGAAAGGAACGCTTTGTTCTGACATTCAGTTCCCTTGGTCATCACTGAAATCACATCAAAGGCATGCTGTAGAGAGCGGCACTTCGGAGTGCAGTCTGCTGTCACAGAATTCATCCTGTGCCCACTTCCAGGTCTTCAAAAAAAGCCTTAAATTCCAGTGAAGACTATGGAACTTAACTGCCTGGTAAATGTACTAATCAAAGTGCTAGATTTGTGCTGGTGTTATAAAAACACTGCACTCTAGCAATCTATCCTTTGTTACATTAGTTCAATTCATGACAGCAGTGCTGGTTTAGTTAGAGGAATAATCCTCGAAAGGTATAAAATACTACTTTATTGCTATTAAATAGACAAAAATAGAAATTTATTTGTAATATTTGTATGGAAAATAAAAACTTCTGTAAGTTTCCAGTCAAAATAGAGCCACACTCTCCTGAATGTCATTCCTCTGTAGTCAGCCACCAGAGGGGAAGGGAAGCTCCCCACAACTCCTTTCTTGCTTAAGCCTCCATAATTGTAAGTGCCACCTGTAAAAGTAAATTTAAAAAAAAAATCAATACTTACAATATTTCAACCTTGCTGATTTACTAGACAAATTCCTCGCTTACCAACTTATTTTAAATTCTAAGAGCTAGGATGACTCATTGAGTGTCTAAAAAAAGTTCATATATATAGGCAAATATAAGCAGAAAACAAACATTTAGTACATTAAAACCATTACAGTGGAATGAAATAAAACAAAAGCTCAGTGGACCAATGTGCAGAATTTCAATGTAATTTACTGAACAAATTCTGGAAACTGACAACAAAAAGCTGAAATGAAAACAAGAGGGATCAGAAATATGCACCAAATTGGCAACATGTAGAGAGGGAGAAACATAATTAAAGTTTCATATGACTTATTTGAAATTTCAAATTTATCTTCAGACACAAGCTGCCGGGCCTTTTTCAGTCCAGAAATGTTGCCAGCGCTGAGTATTTCCAGCATTTTCTATTATTGTTTCAGATTTCGAGCATTTGTATTTTGCTTTTTGATAAGAATCGGCAACTATGGCTACTACACTCATTCAATATTATGACATTCTGAATGAACCAAGAACCTTTCCAAAAATAGAACATTGGAACCAACATTTTTTCTTTTCTTTTTACACACAGCATAAAATATTACAGTGTTTGGAAGACTGACCTAATCTTTCATTCTGTTAATCAGTCACAAACCAGAAAAGTACCGCTCTCAGATTATTCTTATCATTCAATGCTATCTTTAATGGGTATCTTCATTTAAAATATAAAAAAGATTCTATCCAAACGTATGTGATATAAATAGAAACTGATTTTAAAAAAAACGGCACGCAAGAAAATACAACTGTATGAGAGAAATTTGCACAAAAAAGTCAACTTGATTTAAGGGTATAAGTAAGCCAAATCACAGTTCAATTTTCAGGATGAAATCGGACAGACAGGTCTTCCAAGTAATACTAGTCAAGATTACAGTAAGGTTTAAGTTATTTCAGTATCCCTTAGTCTACCAGGCTTCACTTGTCACCAAAGCCTGTGTACTATGTGGTGTCATGGAACTACTTATAGCTATATAGAGGAGAAAAAAAAAATAGATTTAGTGTTTTTCCACTGTTGCATTACAACTGGTCATTAATTTTGTGCTATTCAGAAACTCAGCCAAGTGTTTTTTTTATACAAGCCCAGTACTACACTCCAGGCTTTAGTCTTCTAAAAAGGAATGCTTTTCATTTGTTTTTAAAAAGTACAGCACGAATTATGCCATTTAAAGGGAATTAGTCACATGATTACCTAATCAGTGCCTGAGTTACAAATGAATTCCTTCTCTTATACAAACTGACTTACAAACATACTCAAGTCAGAACACAATACAGAATATTAGAAACTGAGAAATTACTGGCAAAGCTCAGCAGGTCTCACAGCATCTGTGGAACCAAGGCAGAGGTAGCATTTTGGGTTAAGCATCCTTTCCTCAGAACATAACATTATACAAACGTGTTACGGCTGTTATGTACGTTGGATCTTTGAAATATAAAATGAAAACATCCCAAGACACAATAATGCAGCATTATAAAACAAGATGGAAGACTTGGAAGAGTGAGAGAGCTTGGTCCAGAAGCCAAGGTAACTGAAAACAAAGCAAGTGATGGGGCACACCATCCTAGTTGCCCTTGAGAAGATGAATTGCCTAATTGAACTACTGCAGTTCATTTGCTGCTGATACACGCATAATGCTACTTTCAAGGGTGTTCTAGGATTGTGACCCAGTGACATGGAACAGCAATACACTTCCAGGTCAGGATGATGGGCACCTTAACTCCATAAGAAATAGAAGCAGAAGTAGGCCATTCAAACCATCACATCTGCTACACCATTCACTAAGATCATGGCTGATTGAATAATCCTCAACTACAGTAACTTGCCTTTTCTCCAAAACCATTATTCCCTTACCAATAACAAAAAAAAAGTCTACCTCAGTCTTGAATATACATAAACGATCAAATCAAATAGCAAAGAATTCCACAGATTCACCACCACTTGGGAAACAAAATTCCTGATTTCAATCTCCCTCTTATTGAGACTATTGCCCTTTAGTCCTAAATCCCTCAACTGCAAATAACTTTTCCATATAACTTGTTGGGTTCCCTAAAAACCTTATATGCATCAATAAAGTCGCCTCTCATTCGTCTCAACTTCAACCTATTCAATCTCTCCTCAGAAGAGGGTCGGGGCGAAGTAATAAGGACAGGAGCTCAGTGGATCTCAGATTGGAATGTCAGTGAGCTTGTTATTTCTAAACGCCTGCGCTGACAATGACAACACCTTCCATCATTTTAATATCATCAAGAGTAAACTGATGAGTTGGTAATTGACGAGGTCCGATTTGTTCTGATTTTTTTTTTGGTACAGGATGTACCCGAGCAGTTTTCCACACTGTCAGGTAGATGCCAGGTTTAGCAGCTGTACTGAAAAGCTTGGCTGAGGAGCACAAGTCTTCAATACTATTGCTGGAATGTTGTCAGGGTCCAAAGCCTATGCAGTATGTAGTGCCTTCAACAGTTTCTTTATATAATACATAGAGATCCAATTTGGCTGAGGACATGTATTGGTGATGCTGGAGCCTGTGCAAGGAAGCCCAGACGTACAGCCCCGCTTTGATGACATTGCTAGCTCAGCCTTTGACCAACTGAGGAAAACGTTCTCAAGCCCAAGACAAATGTCATAGTTTGCCAAACAGAAATGATCCCGGTGCTATTACGTGCTCACATACAAGAGACTCAGATGTGGACGCCTGGAGTGAATACTTTAAAAAACAGTGGACAAGTACAAGTATTCACAAGATCCTCCAAATCCTGTAACTAGAAAGCAGGCCCAATAGCAGAGTTTTTTTAACAAGTCAACATATCCAGTACCAAAGTACTAATCACTCAAGACCAACTCCACATGTCATTCATACGACTGACAGCAAGATCTTAAAGCAAGCATTCTAATCAGAACTCATTTGCAGCAGGACATTTCCAAGAGGACAGCAGGGGCATCTGGAGAACACTGAAAAGGTCAAACATTCGTTCCAACTACTGGGAATCTTTGGACTGTGACACCCAAAATGGAAACGGCTTATTAGGGAAAGCAACAAATACAGACTTGACCAGGAGCACAATAATAAAATCTAGACTGATAACAGACAAATCTCCAAACATTTCATCTGCTTGACTCTAAAGTACTACCTGCTTCACATGCGACACAATTTGCTGATCTTGCATTGAACTTCGCAGCCATCTGCCTCCCCATCAAGATTGAATGGAAGCGAATCAATATTGATCCCAAGTGACTTGCCTTAGGACAAGACTTGTGCTTCTCTTTTGTACTTTGTTATGCAAATAGGGAAATTAACCTCTTCACTAACTATTGCAGAAAATCAATTTAGATGAGCTGGGTATAAAATAAAATTGAAGGCAACCGATCTGAGGCAGGGTCACCAGGCCCGAAACGTTAACTCTGTTTTCTCCCTTACAGATGCTGCCAGAGCTGCTGAGCTTTTCCAGCAGTTTTTTTTTGTCCCCGACTTACAGCATCCACAGTTCTTTTGGTTGTTTATAATTAGTATGCTTTGATCTTTACTAGATCAATATCCTGGAGTCTCCAACACTGGAGCACACAATAAAGGATTAGCAGACCATCATGACTTACAACTTTCTTCTTGGCAAGTAGGGATGATCAATAAATGCAATCATGTCAACATATTCAAATGCTAAATTTAAGAAGCTTCAAACTGACCATATTAATCCTTTGAAATTTACAAAGCAAGTTAAATTTAAAGGGATGGATATCAATTATTGTAAAATTGTTACTTTGCATTTCCTTTCCTTGTAGGTAAACTAGGAGAGTAAATCAGTCAGTCAAAATACCCTTCAATGTGTTCTGGTAGATATATTATACAAATATTTGCAATGCACAAGTACCTGTGAATGATTATGGAGGGAGACCTAAAAGTCAAAGTAAACAAAATCACTGAAAGTCCCAAATCTACATGAAACAATTAAGGCTTCAGAAATACTTTATCAGCTGTAAAATAATGTAAAAATCATGAACATTATTCTTAGATCATGCAAGCCACATCTAAACTAAATGTGGCCAGTTCTTGTTACTTACATACAGCAGGAATTAAGTTTCTAAAGTGTGCATAATGAAGTGGACAAGAACAAACACCTGGTCTTAAAGGCTCTTTGCTGTCAAGATAGGGTCCACAGGTTAGGGATAGTTTTGATATTTGAATACAGAGAAAACAACAACAAAACAAAATTGAAATTTTAAAGTTAATTTATTCTGTCTAAATTTATATCTTACTGGAGATGGATAGCAATGAGAAACTCTAATAAATGTAAAACATGTAGGGCAAATCAGGTTACATGCCAAGGAGATGTTTTCAGTTTTGTCTTTTCAACATATTACCAAAGCACGTAGAGAGCATAGGTTCCCTGCAGACATTCAAATGATATGTTGGTATATTCCCAAAAGAGGAAATTTCAAGTTTTAAAAAGCAGACTGCAGCATCAAAAGCAAGATGAAAGATCTTTAAATTATCAACAGGGATTATCTTTTGACTGATTTCCATAAGTCTTTCTCAGAGGTCAAATGTTGCATTTAAAGTTTTGGCAAAGAACTGTAGCTCAGGTTGTGGATGAGCTTGTTGACTTGCTGGCCGAGCTGGCTTGTTTTTGTCCAGACATTTCATCACCATGCTAGGTGACATCATCGGTGCAGCCTCCAATGAACCAATGTTATTCTACTCCGTTTGGAATTTATACTGTCTGGTCCAGTATGGCGAGTACTGTCATTTTCGGTTTCAATCTGTATGCATTTGTATATGGCGTCCAATTCTACATGTTTGTTGACTGAAGTATGGGTGGAGAACCATGCCTCTAGGAATTCCTAGATGTGTCTATGTTTGGCTTGGGCTACTATGGTTACCTTTTCCCAGTTAAATTGATGGCCTTTCATTGTCTGAATGTACAGATACCAAGGAGAGTTTGTTGTGCTGTTTTGCTACTAGCTGATGTTCATGTATTCTGATGGCTAGTTTATTTCCTGACTGTCCGATGTAATGTTTGTGGCAGTCAAGTGTGGTATTTTGTAAACCACATTCGTTCTGCATGTTGTGAAAATGTGGTCTTTAATCCTGGAGTGTTTGTCATAGAGTAGCTGTGGGCTTATGGTCCACCATGATTCCTAGTGGTCTTAAGAACTTTGTTGTTAGTTCCGATATGTTCTTGATGTAGGGCAGTGTGGCAAGTGTGCTAAGTCATACTGTGTCCTCCTGTTGTCTGTTTAGTAGACATCTGTGGATGAAGTTGTGGGGATATCAGTTTAAAGCAAGGATCTCAAAAGTGTTCTTCCTCTTTCCTGAGTAGTTCCAGAGTGTTGCCGTGTGTCCTGACTTGTTTAAGTAGCGTCCTAATACAACTTTGTTTGTGGATGTTGGGCTGGTTGCTGTGGAAATTGGGGATTTGATCCATATGGGTTGCTTTTCTGTATACTGAAGTTTGGAACTCTCCGTTTGTCAATCGCTCTTACATTATTTAAATGGACCCCAGACACAGTGCAATACTCCAGAACTACACAGGAAAGGGTAAGAACTGGACCCCATATACAAACCCATACAGATCAAAACCAGAAATGACACTACTCACCATAACGGACCGGACAGTATAAAACTCCAAGCAGCATAGAATAATATCGCTTCAAAGGCTCCACTAATGCTGTCACCTAGCATGGTGTCGAAACATCTGAACAAAAACAAGCCAGCTTGGCAAGCAAGTCAACAAACTCATTGAATGTTACATGTCTATGGGGAGGATCATAAAGGAGTATAGGACTAGGCAAAGTCAGGGGCTTTCAACGAAGCATTTCAAGTCTGAACACAAAATAGTTCAAGTTCTTCTGAAAGATCACCTGATGCTTTCAAGATGTGTTATTAAACACTGAAAAAAAGAACAAGACATCTCCATGCCCTTTGAATGTCATAGAACAACAAGGGCAGAATTACTGCTGCTAATCATTTTGAACAAGTAGTGAAACTGAGAAGCAGAAAAGCTATGAACAGAATCTTGATTACACCACATTTGGAATGCGATCCTTGGTTAGGCTACAGCTGGAGTACAATATGCAGTTCAGGAATCAATATAAGATAGATATGATAGCACTGAAAAGGGTGCAGAGATTTACCAGGATGTCACCTGGGCTGGACAGTTTTAGTTGTGGAGCGATTGGATAGACTGGACTGTTTTCCTTGGAGGAAAGGAAGTGTGATCGATAACCAGGGGGTCTAGAATTCAAGGGGCAGGGGTTTAGAGGGGACAAGAGGAAACATGTTTTCACCTGATGTAGTAAATATGAAATTCACCTTTAGAAGGATGCTAGAGGCGTAAAATCCTAATACCATTTAAGTGGTATTTAGATGCTTGTCTTGGTATTGCAAGTATACAAGGCCATCAGCCAAATGCTGGAATTAGGAGTCAGAATAGTTAGGTTGTTGTTTTTGACTGATGTAGACTCAGTGGGCTAACGGGCCTTTTTTTCCCCCGTGATATCAGCCTCTGTATCTATAGCTTTGAGTCTGTTCCAACATTTAATAGGGTTACAACTCATTTGATTGCAAGCATCCTCGATTAGTTTCAAATAGTTTCCAAGGAGAGGAATGAAGTGGGTAGCTGGGGGATGAGTAGATTTCACAATAGAAACCAAAAAAAAGGCTTCAGCAAAAAGATTTATAAATATGTCTACAGGCTATTTATTGTTATGTGCTGATCTATAATAACAATGACTTAATACTTAAAATATTGGTGAATTAAAGCTTACAAAAACATTGCAATCCTTTTCAGATCAAGTTTGAAAAGGTGTCAAACAAGGCTTTATGAACTCAAAGTTCATATCATTCAGCAAGAATCTGTTCAGGCGAATTTACATGTTATCCAAGTCTAAATGTAGATTGGTTACAGGATGCTTCGTGAACAGAGGAGCTGAGTGTAAAGCTGGGCACTGTGGAACGGCCAGTGTTTAGTCCAATCACTAACTTTAGGGCAAATAGAACAGGAACAAATTTCCTAAACGCTTAGTTGACATTTATTTCAACAACTTGTGGCATTCCTTTTAGGGCTCAGCCATGAGTAACAATAAGAGGGAAATATCTTCCTTTTGACTGTCCAGTTGACTGACTGGGGAGATGGCGATGGCGATGGGAGTGGTAATACCATGCAGAATCTCAGTTTAACATTCGAGGTACACTATCTTTCTCTTAATTCCCCTACTCTGGCTGGGGAATTTCAAATGTCCACCACAAGAGTGCACAGAAGCAGCACTACTGATTGATCTGATCAAGTCCTAAAGGACAATCACTGCGAGACTGGGTCTGCATCAGGTGGCGTGGGAAACAACAGGTAAAAACATACTTGACCTTGATTTCACCAATCTGCATGCCAAAGACGCATCTGTGCATGACAGCATCAGCAAGAATGACCACATGGAAGCAAGGTTCTGCCTTCACCTCAAGAATACCTTACATGTTGTGCTGAGTTTGGGCTCCATAAGAGCCTCTTGGCTCATGTCTTTATTACAATCTTGGTTCAAGCTTGACGAGGACAGCTGAGATCCTGAGGTGAGGCAAATGTAACTCCCTTCATATCAAGACCATGTTTGATTGAGTGTAGCATTCAGGAGCCCTAACAAAACTGGAGTCAATGGAAATCAGGGAGAAAACTCTTTGTTGGTTGTAGTCGTACATGACAAAAAGGCTGATTATTCGGATTGTCTTTCAACAATCATCTCAGATCCAGAAAACGTCTGCAGAAGTTGCTCGGGGTAGTGTCTTGGGCCAACCACCTTCAGCTGCTTCAAAAAGCCTTTCTTCCACCAAAGGACAGAAATGGGGATGTTTGTGGACAATTGCACAATGTACAGCACCATTCGTGACTGTTCAGGTACTGTAATCAATTGTAGCAAGACTGACAACATCCAGGCTTGGAATGAAAAGTGCAAAGTAACATTTGCAACAGACAAATGCCAGCCAATGACCATCTCCAACAGGACAAAATCTAATCTTCAAACCTTTACATTAAATAGAATTATCATACTGAATCCACCAATATCAAAATCTTAGGGTTACCATTGACCAGAAACTCCAGTGAACGCACCACAGAAGCACAGTGGCTGAAGAGCAGTTCAAAGGTTAAGAATAATTTGTAGAACTCTTGCCCCAGAGTGCAGTGCAGGCAGAATCAGTCAACAGATTCAAGAAGGAAATGGTTATGTTTCTGATGAAAAGTGGTTATAAAGGCAATGTGGAAAGTGGTCTTGAGATCTGAATAAGATCAGCCACGATCATGTTAAATGGCAGAGTGGACTTGAAGGGCTGAATTGGCTACTCCTGCTCCTAATTTCTATATACCTATGTTTTTTAATGTAACCATCCTGCAGCAAATAACTCACGTTCTGACTGCCCAAAGCCTATCTACCATCTAAGGCATAGGTCAGGGCTGTGATGGAATAATCCCCACTTGACTGGATCAATGTAGCTCCAACATGGAAATATGACATCAAGGTTAAAACAGCACACTTGACTGGCACCACATCCACAAGTATCCCCACTCCCTCCAGCACCAGTGCTCATTAGCACCAGTGTGTACCATCTACAAGATGCACTGTAGAAATTCAGCAAAGCTGCTTAGACACACCTTTCAATCTCATGATTATTTCTATCTAGGCCAACAAGGGCAGCAGTTACACTGAAATGCCACTTATAGGTTAATTTGCCTTGGGGATAACTTTGCAGGGCTGAAGACAACAGGAAAGAACAGCAACATTAAAACAAAAAAGAAAAAAAGGACTGCAGTTTAAAGTTAAACTTATTTCTAAATATGAACCTTTAGCTTGGGGCTGTTTGTGCATCTCCTCTGGAGTGAGTGCTCCACTGCTTCAGTGGTGCATCATAATGTCTCTAGAAAGACTGATTAGAAAATATCCGCAATCTTTCTGGCAACTCCTGCAATTATGTTTGTGCAAAAAGTAATTTTTCACTTTCCATTGAATTCAACTGGGGAAGTCAAGGGGGGAATCCTGGAATGGCAGTACACAGTCTCCATAAATTTTGTATAGGTTTGGAGATGCATGACTCAGAGTATTAAAGCAACATCAGCACAGCAATTACAAGTGAAAAGCCCAAGTGAATCTATTTTCGATTCATTCAAGGGATGTGGGCAATGCCAGGGTTTATTATCCTACAGAAGATGCTAAGAAGGGAGTTCCAGGATTCTGATCCAGCAAGTGAAAGAATGGCAATATTGTTCCAAGTCAATACTATCACTACATCTCAGTGGTGATGTATATGAAAGTGGAATGTATGGATGAGGTGCCAGTCAAGTGCCCTCTTTTCCCTGGAGAGTATCCAGCTTCAAATGTTGTTCAAACAGCAATCACTCAAACAAGTGGAAAATATTCCATTACACTGCTTATCTTTATGGTGCAAGGCACAAATCAGAAGTCAGTTACTCAGCACAGAATTCCCTCCATAAGTTTAGTCAACCACAACTTGCAGGATGTTGACACTAAGAATTCAGCAATGGTAAGGGCATTGCACAAAGGAAAATGGTTAGATTCACTCTTGTTGCAGATGGTCATTGCATGGCATTTGTTTGGTGTGATTGTGACTTGCCACTTTGATGAACTCATACAGGAATGTGGCCTACATCTTGCTGCATATTGATATTGGCTAATTCAGTATTAGAGATGTTGCAAATGAAGCCAAATTTTGTGCATCAGAAAATATCCCCACTTCTGATCTTAATGATGAAGAGGTTATTGATGAAGCAACTGAAGAATAGGGTAGTGTCCTGAGGCCCAACTGAGGAAACCCTGCAGTGATTCTCTGTGGTGGAGACGATAGACCTCCAATGATGCTAACTACCTTCCTTTGTGCTAGGTATGACTCCAAGCAGAGAGTGACTTTTTCCACCCGATTCCCTCAGTATCTGCTAGGATGGAGTCAAGAAACAGCAAGGAATTATTGCTGGAGTGGTTTATAGGCCAAACAGTGATGGTAGAGGGGCATGCAGCAAGAATAATGTAGTAGTCATGGATAATCCAACTATCTGTCTCTCATGTAGTGTCTTATCAAAAGGTGAAGTTGACGACAAAGTGACAACATCAAATGTATTGTCCTTATCTGGACATCTCCGAAAAAATTCAATCCAGTTGGTCAGATATGACCTCCCTTTTAAAAAGAAAAATGCTGACTGGAGTAATTAATCCCTACCTCTGGGTGCAGATTAATTCTGTCTAATTCTTCCAATCAGTTCCCTGCCACCAAGATTAGACAGACTGGTGTGTAGTTTTCTGGTTATCCCTTGCTCCCCTCCAGAATAACAGTACCACAGTGGCTGTCTTGCAGTCCTCTGGCACCTCATGTAGCCAGTGTAGATTTGAAAGATTATGGCCAATGCCTCTGCTATTTCCTCCACTGCCTCCTTGAACAGCCTGGAATACATTTCATCCCATTACTTAGAACCACCTTTCTACACTAACTTCTTTAAATGTACATGGACCTTCTACAAATCAAGAAAGCCTCCTCTAATTCCTCTAAACTCCAATGAAAACAGGCCGAACGTACTTATCCTCCCTTCAAGACAATCTCTCCACACCTGTTATCAGCCCAGTCAACCTTCCCTGGACTGCTTCCAATGCCAGTACATCTTTCCTTCAATAAGGCACCAAAAAGTGTTTAGTTTTCCGGCTGTGGTGCGAGTGATGCCTTGCATAGTTTCAACAAGTCTCTATTTTTAATCCCAGAAGGATCATCAGACACGAAACATGATTTCTCTTCACAGATGCTGTGAAACCTGCTGAGTTTTTCCATCAAGTTCTGTTTTTTGTTTGATTTACAATATCCACAGTTCTTCCAGTTTTTCCCTCTTTACTTTCACATTGGATTCATTTTGAAAGGCTGCAAATGTGAGCCCACTCCAAAGGATGAAGAGGAAAAAACAGGGACCCGCAAATCTGTTAGTCTGATGTAAGTAGTACTGAAAATACTAGAATTTGGAGTTAAAGGTCATGATTATCGTTATTGAGAAAATAATCTGATTAGACAATTAGCAAGGATTTATGAAGGGAAACCTGATTGCAGATTTTTTTTTAAAGCATATTACTAGCAGTCAATGCAGGGGAAACCAGTAGATGTGGTGTATTTGAATTTTCAGAATGCTTTTGAGTTCCACAAAGGAAGTAGGCGAACAAAATTAAATTCCCTGGGATTAGGAGTAAAACATTAGCATGGCTAAACGTAATATCTCCAAGTTCACACATGATACAAAACTAGGTGGGAATGGGAATTGTGAGAAGGATACAAAGAGGCTTCAAGGGATTTAAACATGCTGAATGAGACTAAAAGACCATAAGACATAGGAGCTGAAATTAGGCCTTTCGGCCTAGAGTCTGCTCTGCCATTCAATCATGGCTGATACGTTCCTCAACCCGATTCTCCCGCTTTCTATCCGTAACCCTTGAGAATCAAGAACCTATCTCTGTCTTAAATATATTCAAATGATCTGGCCTCCACAGCCTTATGTGGCAGTGAATTCCATAGATTCACCACTGTCTGGCTGATGAAGTTTCTCCTTATCTCTGTCTTAAAAGATCTCCCCTTTACTCTGAGGCTGTGCCCTCAGGTCCTAGTCTCTCCTACAAATGAAAACATCTTCCCAATATCCACTCTGTCCAGGCCATTCAGCATTCTGTAAGTTTCAATTAGATGACCCCTCATCCTTCTGAACTCCAATAAGTATAGTTCCAAAGTCCTCAAACGTTACTCTATGTTCAGCTTTTCATTCCTGCGATCATTCTCATTAACCTCCTCTGGCTCTGGAGCAGGTTCAGTACGTCGCTGCTGAGATATGGGGCCCAGAACTGCACGCAATACTTCAAATGTGGCCTGGCCAGAGCCTTATAAAGCCTCAGTAATATATCCCTGCTTTTCTCTTCAAGTCCTCAACATAATTGCCAACATTGCATTTGCCTTCTTGATTATTAACAAAACCTGCAGTTCACGTTGAGAGAATTCTGGACTAGAACTCCCAAGTCTCTTTGCACTTCAGACTTCTGAATTTTCTCCCCATTTAGAAAACAGTCCATGCTTTTATTCTTCTTACCAAAGTACATGACTTCACACTTTCCCATGTTGTACTCCATCTGCCACTTCTTTGCCCACTCTCCTAACTTACCCAAATCTTTCTGCGGCCTGCCCACCTCCTCAATACTACATGCCCCTCTACTTATCGTCATATTGTCTGCAAACTTAGCCAGAATGCCCTCAATTCCTTCATCTAGATCATTAATGTATAAAGTGAATAGTTGTGGTCCCAACACTGACCCTCGTGGAACACCACTTGTCACCAACTCTTATCTTGAGAAAGACCCTTTTATCCCCACTCTCTGGCTGTCTGCCTGCCAATCTCCTATCCATGCTAGCACCTTGTCTCTTACACCATAGGCCCTTATGTTACTCAGCATCTTGTGCAGCACCTTGTCAAAGGCCTTCTTGAAGTCCAGGTAGATGATATCCATTGGCTCTCCTTGGTCTACCTTACTTGTTACTTCCTCAAAGAATTCTAGCAGATTTGTCAGGCATGACCTCCCCTTGATGAAACCATGCTGACTTTGCCCTACTTTACCATACACTACCAAAGATTCAGAAATCTCATCCTTTACAATGGACTCCAAAATCTTACCCAGGACCGAGGTTAGGCTAAACAGTCAATAATTTTTCATCTTTTGCCTTACTCCCTTTTTAAACAGGGGTGTCACATTAGCCCTTTTCCAGTCCTCTGGGACCCTCCCTGGCTAGCGATTCCTGAAAGATCACCATTAACACTTCCACTATCTCCTTTAGAATACTGGGGTGTAGTCCATCTGGTCGAGTTTATTTATCCACCTTCAGGCCAAATCAGCTTTACTAGCACCTTTTCATTGGTGATGGCCACCATACCAGCTCTGCCCCCTAACTCATGAATTTTTGAGAGATTACCCGTGCTTTCCACCATGAAGACCAGCACAAAGTAGTTATTCAGTTCCCAGTTGTTTCCCCACTATTATCTCTCCACTGTCATTTTCCAGTGGCCCAATATACACTTTTGCCCTTTAGATATATAAAGAAACTCTTACAGTCTCCATTTATATTACTGGCTAGCTTACTCTCATATTTAACCTTCTCCCTCATTTTTTTTTGTTGCCCACTAAGCTTCCTGGTCCTCTTGTTTCCCTCTGCCCTTCGCCAAGTTATATGCTTTCATGCTATCCTGGCTTCCTTGGTCAGCCATGGTTGCCTCATCCTCCCTGTACCATGCTTCTTTTTCCTAGGGATGAATGAATTAAGAGAGTTAGGAGAGTTAAGAACATGACAAATGGAACAGATCTAGCTAAGTATGATGCAATCTAATTTGGTAAGAGGAACAAAATGCAGTGTATTACTTTCAGGTGAAAAGCAGAAAACTGCTGATCTCCAAAAGACTAAGATGTCCTTGTTCTTAAGCCACAAAGTGAGTATGCAGGTACAGCAAGCAATTCAGATAGCAAACAGTGAGCTGTCCTTCAGAACAAAGAACAATACAACACAGGAACAGGCCCTGAGGCCCACCAAGCCTGCACCAACAAATTTTGCTCTTCCATATCAAAAAACTTTCTTCGCTTACAGGATCTTTATCCCTCTATTCCCTACCTAATCGTGTATTCATTCAGGTGCTTCTTGAATGCTGCTGTTGTATCTCTTTCCAGCAGCTTCTCTGGCAGCACTTTACAGGCACTCAAACTTTGTGTGAAAAACATGCTTCACGCATCTCCTTTAAACTCCCTCTGTTCATACCTTGAGCCTGCGTCACCTAGTAATTGACCCCTCCACCCTGGGGGAAAACCTCATACTTTCCATTCTTATTATGTACTTCACAATCTTGTAAACTTCTATTTGGTCATCCCTCAACCTCCTGCATTCCAGTGAAAAGAAACTCAGTCTATCCATCACTTAAAATTCCCCATACCAGGCAACATTCTGGTAAACCTTCTCTATACTGTCTTCAGAGCATCCACATGCTTCTCATTGTGTGGTGATCAGAACTGGATGCAATATTCCAAGTGTGGCTTAACTAAAGTTCTGCAAAGCTGCACCATAATTTGTCTATCCTTGTACTCGATGCCCCTTCTAATGAAGGCAAGCACGCCAGAGGCCTTTACTATCTTATCTACTGCACTACCACCTTTCGTGATCTGTGGATCTGCACACCAATACTCCAAAGGGTTCTACCATTAACCACAATTTCCACCTGTACTTGACCTTCAGAAACAATGCATCACCTCACATTTGTCCAGATTAAACGCTGCTATTATTTTGCCCATACATCTAACTGATCTATTTCTGCTGTATCCTCTGACAATCCTCTTCATTACGTATAATCCCAGCAATCTTTGCATCATATGCAAATTTACTATTTAGGCCTCCAAAATCATTTATATAGATCACAAAAGTCCAATCACTGACCCTTGTAGAACCACACTAGTCACAGCTTTCCTTTCCTAAAAGCATCCTTTTACAGCTACCCTCAGTCTCCTAATGACTAAGTCAGTTCTGTATCCATCTTGCCAGCTCACCCCGATACCATGTGACTTTACCCTTTGTACTAGTCTGCCATGGGGTCCTTGTCAAAGGTTTTACTGAAGTCCATGTCAACATCACTTTTCCCATAATCATCTCAGTTTTTTGAGGAGGTGACAATCAAGAAAGTGAGACATGACCTTTCTCACAAAAAAACCATGCTGTTTATTGCTAAAATCAGTCCATGTGTTTCCAAATGCTTATAGATCTTGTCAGAGAATCTTTTCCAATAATTTCTCTACTACTGAGACTAACAGGCCTTTAATTTCCTGGATTATCCCTGTTACTTTTTTTAAAAAACGGGACAACATTAGCTATTCTCCAGTCCTCTGGGATACAAAGATGTCTGTCAATACTCCTGCAATTCGTTCTCTCGCCTCCCTCAAAATTCTGGTATAGATCCCATCAGGACCCATTATCTATCTTAATACTTTTTAAGAACCACACATCTCTTCCTTTTTAATAGCGACTTGGCTTAGAAATTCAACACTCCCTTCCACCAATTCCTTCTCTTTGGTGATTACTGTTAAAGACCTCTGGCCCCACACATACATTCCCTCCTTAGTTCTCAAGTGGGCCAACCCTTTCGCTGGCTACCTTCTAGCTTTTTCTATGTATATAAAGACTTGAGATTCTCCTTAATACTGTTTGCTAGCAACTTTTCATGACCTCTTTCAGATCTTCTATTTCCTTCCTTCAGCATAAGAGGATTTGAGTATAGGAGCAAAGTTGTCCTGTACCATTGAATCAGAACACTGGTGAGACCATACTTGAAATATTCTGCGCAGTTCTGGTGCCCTTTCCTAAGGAATTATATACTTTCCGTTGACAGAAAGCAAAAGAGGTTCATATTCCTTGGACAGTGGGCCTATTTTCTGAAAACAGAATACAGGCCAAGTCTCTTCAATCTGGAGTTTCAAAGAATGATGTGCACTCAAAATTAAACATAGCAAAATTCTTAAACTGATAAACAGAGTCGATGTAGAATAGGTATTTCACCTGGCTACTGGGTGTAGAACCAGAGGATACAATCTCAGAATGAAAGTCAAGCATTCAGGACTGGTGAAGAGGTTTGCTTCATTCAAACAGTGGTGAATCTTTGGAATTCTACAGCCCAGAAGTCTGTGGAAGCTCAACCATGAAGTTAAAGAGAGATTGCTAGTGTTCTTGTTACTAATGACATCAAGTGATATGGAAATAGCACTGGAATATGGCATTCACAAAGAAAATGATCAAGTTCTCATCTAGAATGACAGAGCAGGTTCAAGGAGGAGTGGGCTTGCTCCTACATCCCCATGTCTCCAGTTTTGCTGGGGTTCCTGGATGTCAAAGGCACCTCTGGAATTCAGTTCTATTGTCCACGTCTGGATCTAGAATGTAGTGAGATCAAGGGCTGAGTGGCCTGGTCAAGCTGGAACTGTGCATCAACAAACAGGTTACCTCTGAACACTCGTCAGGAATAGGATTGCTTACATGCAGGACTTCTGAGAGTTGGGGGTTAGGAACAGAAATGCAGGGTGGATAGCAGCTTCATCAGCCTGGACCAGGAAAAGGCCTTTGACAGGATTTTGCACATGTAGTATGTAATCTCCAAAACAGGCTTTGGGGAGGGAATTCACAACTGGATCCAACTGCTCTACACCAACATCGTTAGTGTAGTCTCAATCAAATCAACGGGTGAGAATCAGAAAGCTTCCCGATCAGCTCTGCCCTCCTTCTGCTGCTTGTTTGTGTTATAGAGTCTTTTGCTGAGTCTATCAGGAAAAGTGAGAGATTTTGGGGGCAGGGGGGTGTGGGTGGGAAAGTAGAAGGGACAAAGGTGATTATTGCAGGCAGCAGAGGCCTGTAGGTCAAAGACTCCCTGTACATGGCTGGCGTTGCCATCTTCCACTAAAGGTAAATGAGGGTAACAAACCTTGGGGGGGGGGGGGGAGAAAAGGAGAGTACATTGCCAAGGTGAGGCAGAAACTAGTCTTTCAGGATCACCCGCTCCTTCTCCATTGCAGGTAAGAGCTGGTCATCAGATGTGAAGCACTCTGTTGTACATGGTGCAGATCTGGCCCATTCCCTAAACCTGCACCGTTGCAGTCACCCAAACCATATTCCACTTTGTTTGGAACTTGAAGATGGACTGAGGAAGGGTCACCAGACCTGAAACATTAACTCTGGTTTTTTCTTCATAGATGCTGCCAGACCTGAACTTTTAAAGCAACTTCTGTTTGTGTTGCCGCTAAGGCGCAATGTGGAAAGGTCACCAGCTGAGGTATCTCTGCCAAAGTTAAATTGGAGTCCGTTCAGTTATTGTGCCCTCTGGTACCTCAATTATATGTAAATTGAATCTTGCACAAGTAAGAGAAGCCTTTGGTTTGTTTACTGGATACAGTTAAATTCCAATATTTTGTTTGTTTTCTTCACATGCTATCGTATGGAACCAAACTACTTTCATGACTTTGTATGTATGCTTAATGTTTTTCACAAGTATATTTTTGAAAATAAAATAACCTGTTTGGCAGCCTTGATGTGGAAACAGGTGCAAGAGTTAAGTGCCACAGTGGTGGTGGTGGTGGGGGGGGGGGGGGGGGGGGGGGGGGGGGCTGCATAATAACTTTAGCTGTTATTCGACCCTTTAATTTGCCTTATAAAGCTTCAATAACTACTCCAGTTCAGCATACCTGCTAGTAAACCTACATAGATATCTATCACTTTCAGACTTTAATAACCCATTGCTTTTTGCCAGACTCCCATCCTACAAGCCACCATATGAGTTTGAGTTTGAATTCGTCCAAAATTTTGAATCTATTCTATCCATACAGGCTTGCAGCTACAGTCCTCCAAAATCTTAACATTAAATATGTGTTCCCGTCCTTAACTACACACCTGGCCTTAACCTCAATGTTTACAATGTCACCTGAACACTTCATTCAACAACTCAAATTAAGTGTGCCTTGAGCAACAGGACTTTTTGCCTTAGCCCTACAATCCCAAGAGTGATTTCCTCCTTAAATCCACATTCTTGACCAAACTTGAGTCATCCTGTAATTCACTCCCTTGTGGGCTCATGTATCTAAAGCACCTTCAGATGTTTTTCCTCTGACAAATGGCAATTTATTTATAATTTCAAGCCGCTGTTGATTACTCGTTATACATTCTACTTTATGAAACTGTGCACAACTGTAAATGCCAAGCTTTATCATACAGGAAATTATAAAGGCCTCATGTAGTCAATAAGGTCATACTTCCTTTCAACACAACACTTGCTAAGATTGCATTATAATGCAAAGACTGAGATTAACAAACATGGCAATTTCGATCTTAAAAAAATTAATAAATGTAGTCAAAAAATGAAATTCACGAGCAGAAATAAATGTTTTATATATAAAAAACCTAAGGTGACACTAAAAAAGTCTGAATTTGCCAGTGGTTTACTTGGCACAATTTCCTTGACACCAGTATGAAAAAAAAATGGATTTACTTGCACATAGCACAACTCAAGTTGCCAAATGGCTTTAGAAACATTACTCTATACCTTCACCCAAAACTACCATGCCCCAAGATAAATAAATCACAATGAGGCGTTTCCACCAACTGCATTTGTTTGCAGTTCATCAAGGAGGTTCCAAACGTTAATCTATATCTTTCAAAAGATAAGAATACTATTAGGTATGTTTCAAATCTTTTAAAATATTTTATAAGCATAAGACTTGAAGCATTGTGCCCCAAATCTAAGTGAAAAATAGTTTCAGCAATTTCAGAAAACCAAAATTGGACCACTCACTCGTGGTGGGCAAAATGATATCAAATACATTTTTGTAACAAAATCCACTTTCAACTCCAGTAATTAAAATTTTAGGTTACAACACTTGGATATAAAGAATTATGTTTTAAAAGTGCCAACTAATGCAGGAAGAAAACTATGAAAGTGAATGCAATTTTAGGAGCAATAAAGTCATAACGGCCAATTGTCTCAAAACACCAGAAATTCTATTCCCAGCAAGAGACAGCAAGTTATCCAGAAGAATAAATACACTAAACATACAACACCAAAAATACACTATACAAATGGCAAACAGAAACAATGACTTCTCAGCGGCAGTGGCTCAGTGGTTAGCACTACAGCCAACAGCACCAGGGACCCAGGTTCAATTCCAGCCTCGGGCGACTGTCTGTGTGGAGTTTGCACATTCTCCCCGTGTCTGCATGGGTTTCCTCCGGGTGCTCCAGTTTCCTCCCACAGTCCAAAGATGTGTAGGCTAGGTGGATGGGCCATGCTAAATTGCCCATAGTGTTCAGGGGTGTGTGGGTTATAGGGGGATGGGTCTGGGTGGGATGCTTCAAGGGGCAGTGTGTTCTTGTTGGGCCAAAGGGCCTGTTGTTTCCACACTGTAGGTAATCTAATCCAATCTAATCTTTTTACAACAAGAATAACCAGAATTGGCGAAGACAAAACTACTAGTCTTAAGGAAAAAAATCTCAAACAAAACAACTAGTACAGGAAAAAGGCAGATGGGTTACGGTCAGGGGACGGAAAGGGAACTGGCCGGCAGTGCAGGGATCCCCTGTGGCCATTCTCCTCAACAGTAAGTATTCCGTTTTTTGGATACTGTTGAGGGGCAACAACTTACCAGGGGAAAGCAGTGGGGCACAGGTCTCTGGCACAGAGTCTGTCCCTGCTGCTCAGAAGGGAAGGGGGAAGAGGAGCAGAGCAGTAGTCATTGGGGACTCCATACTTAGGGAGACAGATAGGAGGTTTGTGGGGACGAGAGAGACTCACGGTTGCTGTGTTGCCTCCCAGGTGCCAGGGTGCGTGATGTCTCTGATCGTCTTTTGGGGATCCTTAAGGGGGAGGGGGAGCAGCCCCAAGTCGTGGTCCACATTGGCACCAACGACATGGGTAGGAAGAGAGATGGGGATTTAAGGCAGAAATTCAGGGAGCTAGGATGAAAGCTGAGAGCTAGAACAAACAGTTGTCGTCTCTGGTTTATTGCCCGTGCCACGTGCTAGTGAGGCGAGGAAGAGGGAGAGAGAGGAGTTGAACACGTGGCTACAGGGATGGTGCAGGAGGGAGGGTTTTGGATTCTTGGATAACTGAGGCGCTTTCTGGGGATGGGCACCAAAATTGTAGTTCGACAATAGAAAAAGGTTGAGAGTAGGGTGGTCCGAAAAAGTTTCAGGGAAGCAAGATGGCACCGGCAAGCAAGACGTTGGATTGAAGTGTGTCTACTTCAATGCCAGGAGCGCCCAGAATAAGGTGGGTGAACTTGCAGCATGGGTTAGTACCTGGGACTTCGATGTTGTGGCCATTTCGGAGACACAACTAGAGCAGGGACAGGAATGGTTGTTGCAGGTTCCGGGATTTAGATGTTTCAGCAAGAACAGAGAAGATGGCAAAAGGGGCGGAGGTGTGGCATTGTTGGTCAAGGACAGTATTACAGTTGCAGAAAAGATGTTTGGGGACTCGTCAACTGAGGTAAGAAATAGGAAAGGAGAGGTCGCCCTGTGGGAGTTTTCTATAGGCCTCCGAATAGCTCCAGAGATGTAGAGGAAAGGATAGCAAAGATGATTCTCGATAGGAATGAGAGAGACAAGGTAGTTGTCATGGGGGACTTCAACTTTCCAGATATTGACTGGGAACACTATAGTGCGAGTACTATAGATGGGTCAGTTTTTGTCCAGAGTGTGCAGGAGGGCTTCCTGACACAGTATGTTGATAGGCCAACAAGGGGCGAAGACACATTAGATTTGGTACTGGGTAATGAGCCTGGCCAGGTGTTAGATTTGGCAGTAGGTGAGCACTCTGGTGATAGCGATCACAATTCTGTTATGTTTACTTTAGTGATGGAAAGGGATAGGTGTATACCACTGGGCAAGAGTTATAGCTGGGGTAAGGGCAATTACGATGAGATTAGGCAAGATTTAGGGAGCATAGAATGGGGATGGAAACTGCAGGGGATGGGCACATTAGAAATGTGGAGCTTATTCAAGGAAAGGCTCCTGTGTGTCCTAGATAAATATGTACCTGTCAGGCAGGGAGGAAGCTGTAGAGTGCGGGAGCCGTGGTTTACGAAGGAAGTGGAATCTCTGGTCAAGAGGAAGAAAGCGGCTTATGTTAGGATAAGATGTGAAGGCTGTTAGGGCACTTGAGCGCTACGAGGTAGCCAGGAAAGACCTAAACAGAGAGCTCAGAAGAGCCAGGAGGAGACATGAGAAGTTGTTGGCGGATAGGATCAGGGTAAACCCTAAGGCTTTCTATAGGTATTTAAGGAATAAAAGAATGACGAAAGTAAGATTAGGCCCAATCAAGGATAGTAGTGGTAAGTTGTGTGTGGAGTCAGATGAGATAGGGGGAAGTGCTAAATGAATACTTTTCTACAGTATTCACTCTAGAAAACAACAATGTTGTCGAGGAGAATACTGAGAGATGCAGGCTACTAGACTAGGTGGGATTGAGGTACAGAAGGAAGAGGTATTAGAAATCCTTCAGAAGGTGAAGATAGATAAGTCCCCTGGGCTGGATGGGATTCATCCTCAGATCTTCTGGGAAGCCAGGGAGGAGATTGCTGAGCCTTTGGCATTGATCTTTAACTCGTCATTGTCTACAGGAATAGTGCCAAATGACTGGAGGATAGCAACTGTGGTTCCCCTGTTCAAGAAGGGGAGTAGAGACAACCCTGGTAATTATAGACCAGTGAGCCTTACCTCAGTTGTTGGTAAAGTGTTGGAAAAGGTTATAAGGGATAGGATTTATAATCATCTAGAAAAGAATAAATTAATTAGGGATAGTCAGCATGGTTTTGTGAAGGGAAGGTCGTGCCTCACAAACCTTATTAAGTTCTTTGAGAAGGTGACCAAACAGGTAGATGAGGGTAAACCGACTGATATGGTGTATATGATTTCAGCAAGGCGTTCGATAAGGTTCCCCACAAAATGCGGAGGAATGGAATTGTGGGAGATATAGCAGTTTGGGTCGGAAATTGGCTTGCTGAAGACAGAGGGTGGTAGTTGATGGGAAGTGTTCATCCTGGAGACCAGTTACTAGTGGTGTACCGCAAGGGTCGGTGTTGGATCCACTGCTATTTGTCATTTTATAAATGACCTGGATAAGGGCGTAGAAGGATGGGTTAGTAAATTTGCAGACGACACCAAGGTCGGTGGAGTTGTGGATAGTGACGAAGGATGCTGTAGGTTGCAGAGAGACATAGATAAGCTGCAGAGCTGGGCTGAGAGGTGGCAAATGGAGTTTAATGCAGACAAGTGTGAGGTGATGCACTTTGGTAGGAGTAACCGGAAGGCAAAGTACAGGGCTAATGGTAAGATTCTTAGCAGTGTAGATGAGCAGAGAAATCTCAGTGTCCATGTACACAGATCCTTCAAAGTTGCCACCCAGGTTGACAGGGCTGTTAAGAAGGCATACAGTGTTTTAGCTTTTATTAATAGAGGGATCGAGTTCAGGAACCAAGAGGTTATGGTGAAGCTGTACAAAACTCTGGTGCGGCCGCACTTGGAGTATTGTGTACAGTTCTGGTCACCGCATTATAAGAAGGATGTGCAAGCTTTGGAAAGGGTGCAGAGGAGATTTACGGGGATGTTGCCTGGTATGGACGGAAGGTCTTACGAGGAAAGACTGAGGGACTTGAGGCTGTTTTCATTAGTGAGAAGAAGGTTGAGAGGTGACTTAATTGAAACATATAAAATAATCAGAGGGTTAGATAGGGT
The DNA here is from genome assembly GCF_030684315.1 of Stegostoma tigrinum. Classification (NCBI taxonomy): domain Eukaryota; kingdom Metazoa; phylum Chordata; class Chondrichthyes; order Orectolobiformes; family Stegostomatidae; genus Stegostoma; species Stegostoma tigrinum. The sequence goes on from NC_081357.1 coordinate 38,713,556, forward strand.
GGATAGGGAGAGCCTTTTTCCTAGGATGGTGACGGCGAGCACGAGGGGGCATAGCTTTAAATTGAGGGGTGAAAGATATAGGACAGATGTCAGAGGTAGTTTCTTTACTCAGAATAGTAAGGGAATGGAACACTTTGCCTGCAACGGTAGTAGATTTGCCAACTTTAGGTAAATTTAAGTCGTCATTGGACAAGCATATGGTCGTACGTGGAATAGTGTAGGTTAGATGGGCTTCAGATCGGTATGACAGGTCGGGACAACATCAAGGGCCGAAAGGCCTGTACTGTGCTGTAATGTTCTATGTTCTGGTTGGTTGAAGTCATCCGAGCTACAAAAGAGATATGAGAACATCCCATGATTGTTTATTCAAGCAAAGAGAGAAGAAGTAGTACAAAGGTTGAAGCTTCAAAATAAAAGGAAGCAACAGCGACACAAGTTTGCAGAAAATTGGGCCTAGAAGATGAGTTGCAGAATATTCTCCAGTCTCACACTTCGCCACAAGCTTGGCAGCATCCAAAACAAACAGCCAACTTGAATAGTAAAGCAGTAACCACCCAAAATTCACTCCATCCATCAGGAGTAGTACAGAGTGGCAGCAGCATACACATGCACCTCAGCAACTTACCAAGTACCTTCAAGACTCCTGACCTCTGCCACTCACAAGGACAAGGGCAGCAGATGCCCAGAACACCACCACTTACACATTTACTTCCAAGTCACATACCATCCTGACCTGGAACTACAACACCTTCACTTCACTCGTACCGGTTCACAGTCCTGAAACTCACTACTGAATAGCATCATGCATATGCTTTTACCATACAGCCTACAATGGCTAAAGGCACCAGTCACCAACACATTGAAGAGCATTCTAGGATAAACAATAAATACTGGGGCCTTGTCACTAAGGCTCATAGCAACATAGGACTTAGGATTATACCATTTGACTCTTTCAGCCTGTACAGCCATGCTTGATCTGGCAAGAGTCTAAACTCAACTTTCCCAATGCATTCTCAAAAAGCCTTGGTCTACTTTGGCCACTAGAAATCCTTCTCATTTGTGCCCTGAACAAATCAAATAGCCCCATCTCCATGCTTTCAAATGAACAGAATGCCACATTTTAAATTCTCATTTAACTCAAAAGCAATACCCCTTATCAAGCCGTGTCCACTTATTTTACTCTCCCCAAAAGAAAATATCTGCCTGATATCTACTTGCCATTTTCTCTCAGAATAGTAAATAAAAAAACCAAAAAAAAAAAACTACTGGAAATCATGTACGGAAACAGAAGTTGCTGAAAAAGCTCAGCAGGTCTGGCAGTATCCGTGAATAAAAAAAATCCAGAGTTAATGTTTTGGGTCCAGTGATCTTTCCTCAGAACTGTTCTGACAAAGGGTCACCAGACCCAAAATGTTAACTCTGATGTTTTCTTTATTCACCGATGCTGGCAGACCTGTGGAGCTTTTCCAGCAACTTGTTTTTGTTCTCTCAGAATATTGGTTTAATAAGCAAGTCTTTCTGCTAAATTCTAATAGCTTTTATGCTCAAGCTGTCAACTTTTCCTAATAAGACAACCTCTTCATTCCAGGAATCATTGAACCTTCTCTGAACTGTTTCTAACACACTTTTTTTCCCCCAAATAAGGAAAGCAAAACTGTACAGTGTACCTCAGAAGTGACCTGACAAGGCTAGGTACAGCTGCAATAACACGACAAATGAACAAAAAACACTGGTCATAGAGTCCTACAGCACAGAGATGTGCCCTTCAGCCTAAACTGGTCCATGCTGACCAAAATATTCATCCACACTTACACCATTTCCTTGCACTTTGCCCATATCCTTCTGAACCTTTCCTATCCATGTATTCAGCAAATGCCTTTAAATGTTGTTAATGTACCCACTTCAACCTCTTCAGCTGGCAGCACATTCCATATGCCTACCATCCTGTGTGTAAAAGAAGTTGCCCCTCAGATTTTCACGTATTCTTTCCCCTGTTACCTGAAACTGATGCCCGTCAGTCCTCAATTTCCCAAGCCTGGGAAAAAGACCGAGTGCATTCACACTATCCATGCTTCTCATGATCTTGTACACTTCTATAAAAGGTGACCCTTCAGTCTCCTGTGCTCTGAAGAAAGACGTCCTGGCTTGTCCAATGTCTCCATATAACTCAGTCCCTTGAATCCTGGCAACATCCTTGTAAATTTCTTCTGCACTCTTTCCAGCTTAATAACGTCCTTCCTATAGCAAGGTGAACAAAACCGAACACAATACTCCAAGTGCAGCCTCACCAACACCCTGTATATCCCCACATAAAACTTCCCAACATCTATACTCAATGCCTTGACTGATAAAGACGATGTGCCAAAACCCTTTTTCACTGCCCTGTCTATCAGACTCCACTTTCAGAGAACTGTGCACCTGAACTCCAAAAGGTCCCTCGTTTCAATACACTCCTTAAGGCTCTACCATTCACCATGAAACTCCTACCTTGATTTGACTTTCCAAAAAGCAACACCTCATACTTATCAATATTAAACTCCATTTTCCATTTCTGAGCCCAGTTCTCCAGCTGATCAAGATCCTACTGCAATTTCTGATAACCTTCCTCACTGTCCACGATACAGCCTATTTTTGTGTCATTCGCAAACTTACTAATTATGCCTTGTACATTGTCATCCAAATCATTGATATAGATAAACTGCAATGGGCCTCCAGCCCGACAAGCATCCTTCCACTATTACTCTCTGCTTCCTACCATCAAGCCAATTGTATATCCAATTCACCAACTCTTCCTGGATTCCATGCGATCTAACCTTCCAGAGCAGCTACCGTATGGAACCTTATCAAAGGCCTTACTGAAATCCATACAGACCCATATCCGTCCCACCCTGCCCTCATCAACCTTCCTAGTCACTCCAAAGAGCTCTAACAATTCTGTAAAGCATGATCTCCCACACATGAGGCCATACTGACTACTCCCAGTCAAACCCTGCCTTTCTAAATTCATGTATATCTTATCCCCCAGAATCTTTTCAACTAATTTACCTACTACAGATTAAGCTTATTGGTCTATTAATTCCCAGTTTTTTTTCTTTGCAGCCCTTCTTGAATAAGGGCTGCAACATTCGCTACCCTCCAGTCTTCTGGGATGTCAACCATAGCTAACAATAGTGCAAATATATCAGCCAGGGCCCCCTACAATTTCTTCTCTAGCCTCTTGCAGAGATTTTAGATATATTTGCTAAGGACCAAGAGATTTATCCACCTTCATATACTTCCAACACCACCTCTGCTGTGATATGAGCTGCCCCCAAGATAATGCCACTAACTTCCCCAAGTTCCCAAATCATCTCACCTTTCTCCAAAGGAAACACAAGAGAAATATTCAATGATGACCACACCCATCTCCTGCAGTTCCATACATACAGGTTTTTAACTGATCTCTGCATAAATTGGCCAATGTGCAGACACTTGCCTTGTTTGGGTGACAGGAAGAAAGGCAGTGGTGAAGAATTGAATCTCCAGTGGCATTTTTATTTCTGATCACTACTCATGTTAGATTCCCATCTAACATACAGAAGTCTGTGTTCAAATAGGAAGGAGGCCAAGATATGGGAAAGATTTTGCCAAGGAGGTCGTCAGAAGAGAACTAACATTAAATGTTTTGGACTGGTAAAATCTGAACTGTAATTATAGAATTAACACGATTATTACAGTATCAAAACTCCAAGTACGTGTTGCATCGAAACGGAAACAGAACAAGCACTGCAGGCGGTCATATCTATACTAAAACACTCACAGTACTATCCTGTACCAGATCTTTAATCACAATCTCATACCATCAGAAGTTTCTGCAGCCTCGGCCCTGGCCGTAGACGTGGCACAAAGAAAAACACATGCAACATTCGCCCTGGGGAGTGAAGTCAGAAAGAGGAGGGAGAAGAGAGCAGAAAGGACCTGGTCTCCTGGCTCATTGTCCCCCCCGTGACCGGGTCTGCCAAGGGCTGGGCGGCGGAGGGAGGTGTGGGTGGCGGGGGAACAGGGGAAGAACTGTCTCCCTCAGGCCACACCAGCCCTGTTCCTTACCTGTCGCTAGATGAAACGGACACTGTAGAGGGAGAGAGTGGCGGTTGCTGGAGCAGGGAACGAGGACACGGTAACCATGATCACAGACGGCTCCGGCTGGAACTGAAATGTCAGCAATGAGCCGCACTCCCCAACATCATAAACTCCCATTGGCTATGGCTTCAAGGTTCCACTGCTGATTGGCTGTGCACGACACCAACAGTCTCCCTGGTTGCAGCCTGTCTCCAGGTGGAAACTGACAGTCTGGCAGTTTCTAATAATCTGAGTGACGGACAGTCTTGCTTTCTCTGACAGTCTGAGTGACGGACAGTCTGGCTGTCTATAAAGGTCTGAGTGAGGACAGTCTGTATGTCTCTAACAAGTGAGTGACAGATGGTCCGACTGTCTCTAACAGTCTGAGTGTGAGACCACCTGAGTGACTGACAGCCTGGCTGTATCTAACAGTCTGAGTGTATGACCGTCTGATTGTAACAGTCTGAATGACTGAGAGTTTGACTGTGACAGTCAGAGTGGCTGATAGTCTGGCTGTCACTAACAATCTGAGTGACAGCCAGAGTGGCTGACAATCTAGCTGTCACTACAGTCTGAATGACTGACAGTCTGGCTGTCTCTAACCATCTGAGTGAAAGTGACAGGCAGTCTGAGTGTCTAACAGGCTGTTTGAGTAGTTCACAATCTGAGTGACAACCTGAATGACTATTTCCAACAGTTTGCATGTTTTACAGTCTGAGTAACAGTGACAGATAGTCTAAGTAACTGACAGACTGAGTGTCAGACTGTCTGTCACAGTCACTGAGAATGCCTGAGTAACAGAGATGTAGGAAAGATGTTATTAAACATGAAAGGGTTCAGAAAAGATTTACAAGGATGTTGCCAAGGTTTGGAGGTGGTGGAAGCTGGTACAACTAGAATGTTTAAAAGGCATCTGGCTGGATATATGAATAGTAAGGGTTTAGAGGGATATGATCCAAATGCTGGCAAATGCGACTAGATTAATTTAGGATATCTGGTCAGCATGGAAAGGCTGGTCCGAAGGGTCTGTTTCCGTGCTGTACGTGTCTATGACTCCATGTATCTATACGGAGTGCATTAAATGCTTTAAAAAATATACTGTCGCATATAGACATTTCTATATGCTGCTGGGCCTGCTGTGTTCATCCAGCTTCATACTTTTTTATCTTGGATTCTCCAGCATCTACAGTTCCCATTATCACTCATTTCTATATTTTTATCCAGTTTTCGATAAAATGCATCCACATGAGGGATGTTTTGTCATCAAGTGTTTTTTTTTCCCTTTTCAGTTACAGATCCAGAAGAGTAGGAGTGTTGATACTTTTACTTCTCTGGGTCATGGACAGCTGAAAATACAGAGTGGCTAATTGATTGTCTGATCACACAGCATTATTATTCCACACTAAAACACATGGCTACCTTAATTTCAAATAGCCTTCAATTTCTCAGAAAACCTACATCCATTTGTCTCATAAATTGGTTCATTCCCTAAACAGATATAGATTTAGTTGGGAAGTGTTTCCAGTATGTTTTGTTTTATGTTATCCATTAACAAATAACAATGCCTCCTCACTTCTGTCACCTAAACTAGTATGAATATAAGGGGCCGAGGTAACAAATTTCAATATGTTTAAAATCTAGATATTGCACTTAGAAAATGTAATGTTAAAACACCACTCAGATCTCATTCAGAGTTTTTGGTTCAGTATTTGGCACCTTTGTCTGGGTTTAAGCAGGATTAAGAGGCCATTTAATCTCTCCTACTTCTATCTCTTGTTTATAAACTTCAAAAGAACATAGGCTGATGGAATGGCTGGACACAAGGTAAATAAAATGCAATAAAGTAAATTGTGAGTTGATACACATTTGCAGGAAGAATGAAGATAGATTGTACATAGAGATTTTACATGCTAAATGACACAATTTAACAGAAGTGAAAGAAGACAGAGATATAAGTGTGTTTGCACAAATCTCTGAAGGTGACAAGACAGGTCAACAAAGCAATGAACAAATTGTACAGGATCCTGGGCTATTAGTAAGAATGCAGAGTACAGAAATCAGAAGTTTAAGCCAAATTTATAGAAAGCACAAATAAAACACTAGTCCTCCTTAGTTGCAGGATTGTAACCTATTCTGGGCACCTCACTCAAGAAACTATGAAAAGGTTTCACCAAGAATATAAAAGACCAGGACTAGTCTAGCTCTGTGGATGAGAGATTCCAGTTATTTAACAAGACCAGAGAGGCTGGGGTTGTTCTCCTTTGAGCACAGAAGGCTAAGATGAAATTTAGATGTGTTTAAAAAACTAATGAATGTAAATAAGTAAGTAAAAAGAAATGTCTTTCAAATGGGTCAAAGATCAATCTTTTGAGATAAGTTATTTTTCGCAAAAGGACCAGCATTTTTACTGAACAAGTGGTTACAATTTTGAATGCACTGTGTAATGAAACACTGGAAACGGTCTAATCCGTAACCTTCACAAGATAATTTGATAAAAAAAACAGATGTTGTAGTAATATAGGGAAGGAGTGGAGAAGTGGAATTAACAAGATCACACCTTTGGTTACAAACCCCATACAGACTGACAGCTTTCATAAGATGGATTTCCCAACAACCAAAGGAAAGAACAGCAGGACAGGATTTCACCCTTTAAAATACTAACTGTAAAAATGCGAAGTAAAATCGACACAGATCAACAATTAACAGGCAATTAATATATCAAATTAATGAAAAAGCTAACTTTCACAATAACTAAGGAATGCAACTGAAGTATGTCTTATGAAACCTTTTTAACTACACAGAATAAAAACTGAAAGAACTATGGATGCTGTAAATCAGGAACAAAAACAGAAGTTGCTGGAAAAGCTCAGCAGGTCCGGCAGCATCTGTGAGGAAAAAATCAGATTCAACGTTTTGGGTCTGGTGAGGAGGAAGGGTCACTGGACCCGAAATGTTAACTTTCAAAGAAAAATGTCAAAGCTTTCTATGCTCGGTTTGAACAGAATGCCAGCAGTGCTGTGCCACCTGCCGTGATAGACCCAGACACACCTGTTCTCTTGGTCACTGCTGCAGACGTCAGATCGGTTTTCCTGGGAGTCAACCCAGGGAAAGCGATGGACCCAGCCAGTGTCTCTGGCTGTGCACTCAGATCCCGTTCAGACCAACTGGTGGAGGTATTCACTGACATCTTCCACCTCTCCCTCCTACAAACCGAAGTCCCTACCCACTTCAATAAGACCACCACCATCCCAGTACCTAAGAAAGTACATGCAATGTGCCTTAATGACTACTGCCCAATGGCTCTGATCTCAATAATCATAAAGTGCTTCGAGAGGCTGGTCATGGCCCACATCAACTCCAGTCTCCCAACCTGCCTCAATCCCTGACAGTTAGACTAACATGTAACAGGTCCCCAGTGGATTCTATATCCCTAGCTCTCCTCTCATTCCTGGAACATTTGGACAACAAGGACACCAATGTCAGACTTCTGCTCACTGACTACAGCTCCGCCTTCAACACCCATCATCCCCTCCAGGCTGATCTCGAAATTCCGCGACCTTGGTCTCGGCTCTGCCCTCTGCAATTGGATCCTCAGCTTCCTGACCCACAGACTGCAATCAGTGAGGATAGGTAACTGTACCTTCTCAACAATTACACTCGACACCAACCTCCCCCCCCCCCAAGGATACATCTTCAGCCCCCTACTCTACCCCCTGTACACCCACAGTGTGTTGCCAAATTCTGAATGAATGCCATCTACAAGTTCGCTGATGACATCACCGTAGGGGGACAGATATCTAATGATGACGAGTCAAAATACGGAAAGGACATAGATGGCTTGGTGATGTGGTGCAATAAGAACAACTTCACTCTCTCAATGTCGGCCAAACTAAAGAACCGATCATTGACTTCAAAAAGAAAGGAGGGTAATGTGCCAGCATCTACAGAAACAGAGCAGAGGTTGAGAGGATGAAGAGCATCAAGTTCTTCAGAGTGACAATGACCGATAACCTGTCCTGGACTTCCCACAGAGATGCGACAATCAAGAAGGCACAACAATGCCTCTTCTTCCTCAGACAGTTCAGCAAATTTGGTATATCCCTAAGGTCCCTCAGCAACTCCTACAGATGCACAATTAAAAGCATACTGTCCAGGTGCACAACAGCCTGGTATAGCAATTGCTCAGCCCAGGATTGTAGGAAACTACAGAAGGTGGTGTGCACAGCTCACACCATCATGGAAGTCAATCTTCCATCCACGGACTCCCGTTACAAGGCTCGCTGGCATGGAAAAGCTGCTAACATCATCAAAGACACACCGCACCCTGGTAATGATCTCCTACAACTACTTCCTTTCAGCAGAAGATACAAGACCTTGAATGCATGCACCAGCTGATTCAGGAACGGATTTTTCACTGTAACTATTAGACTGATGAATGGCGTCTCTAACCTCAAATAATTCCTGATCTTGTTGACATTGATCTCGCCCAGCACACGCCCTGTGCAATGTAACCTGTACGCCTCTGACTAAGTCTTTTTGGTCAAGTATCCTTGCTTACTACAATCTTCCTGTACCACTTGTAAACAAAACTTTTCACTGAGCTTTGGTACACATGACAATTAATCAATCAAAAAAAGAGTTCTTTGATCAATATCATCCTGCAATGGCCTTGGCACTCTGTCAGGACCACAATTTTATATAATACTTACTTCATTGCATATAGTTGCCCACCTGAATTTTGGATGAGATATATTTTATGCGGAAAGGCGTTAAGATGATGATGATGGTAAAGAAGACATAGGACTTGAGGGTGGCAAGGGCATAGCTTAGACTTGGAATCAATTGGAATCAATGCAGATCAAGAGATGATTGGCCTTTTGCAATGGATAGCACTTGGGTTTTAAAGTCAGCTCAGTTCAAAAGAAACAGATTTTAGTGATTTTTTTTACTACATTTTATTCAAAACCTATTTGATATTGTCCCGAAACATAATTAACAGTAATCCTGCAGCACTCTGAAAATACAGACAGTTAATTCTAAGAATTGTAAGTACCTTAAGGTAAAACTGTATTCTGAAAACAGAAGATCTCTCGTAACAAGCAGCATGTTACAAATAGTGGTCACAGTGAAATATACCAATGTTGGATATACGCAAAATTAGATAACCTAACTTGTCACAGGACAAACTTCTAACTACCCAGATTGACCCGCAGACAGAATCATCGTTCTTTGTTTTCTTCAACAAATGATTTACAAACATATGAAATTGGAGCAGAAACAAAATATTCAACCCTTCAAGCCCACTTTGCCATTCCATAAGATCATGGCAGGATTTCACAGTAAGAAAAGAAAGCTGTTTAAGATGCAGGCAGAAAAAGAAGCTGCCACTATGGATATAGTGCACTGTGCTGTGCATCAGATCAAGCAGTGTGCTGAGAATTTGAGTTGCAGATTTCAGATGTCCATCTATTCCCACGCCCTTGCCCCATCCCCAATAATCTTTGATTCTCTGCCTAGCAAGAACCTATCCATTTTCATTTTTAAAATATTCAATGACCCTGTCAACACAACCTTCTGAACCTAACCCTAACCCTAACCCAATCACAGGTCCAAAGTCACATCACCCACTGAAACAAAAATATTCTTAGTCTTTCATATGTGGCATTTGTCTGTGTTTGTCCGTAGTAGTATAACAGTCTGATTGTTTGCGCTGTTTCCTTGCTTAGTCTGTTGTTTCTGAGTGTGGATTCTAGTGCTGCCAGGAAGTTTATTCTTTTAGCGTCTCTGCGGTTGTAGTTATTTGTCCTGAAAGGGTAACCCTGACCTTTAAAACAATGTCCCCTGGAAACCAGACACCAGGTCTACAGGCAACACCAGCGTCCAGCCCTGCCGGGTCTTCACCATTCCCCACACACACACCTCACTGAGGACGAACAGCCAGTCCTCAGTAAAGGACTCACCTTCATTCCCCTCTGCCCAAACATCAATGAATTCCGCCTACACTGGGACGTCAAACAGTACTTCAGACAGTCCTCCTTCACTGACACCTTCATCCACTTAACCAAACTTGTCCTTACCCTTAACAACTTCTTCTTTAACTCCTCCCACTTCCTACACACTAAGGGGGTTGGCCATGGTGGCCATGAGCTCGAACAGTTCATCGTCTTTGCCAACACCTTCCACCCCAACCTGGAGTTCACCTGGACCATCTCTGATACCTCTCCCTCCTTCCTGGACCTCTCTGTCTCCATCTCTGGTGACCACCTTGAAACTAACATCTATTTCAAGCCCACCAACTCCCACAGCTACCTACACCTCCACTCACCCACTTTCCTGCAAGAATGCAATCCCCTACTCCCAATTCTTCTGCCTTTGCCACATCTGCTCCAAGATGAGGCGTTCCATTCCCAAACATCCCAGATGTCCTCTTATTTCAAGGATCGCAACTTGCCCCCGTCAGTGGTTGAAAATGCTCTCAACCGCATCTCTTGCATTTCCTACACCACTGCACTCATATCTCCTCTCTGCAACAAATGCAAAGACAGAATCCCCCTTGTCCTCACATATCTCCCCACTAACCTTCGTATTCAATTAATCATTCTCTGCCACCTGCAATCCAACCCCACAACCAAAAATATATTTCCCTGCCCATCCTTATATGCCTTCCATAGAGACCGCTGTCTTCATGACTCCCTTATCTGCTCTATACTCTCCACTAGGCTCTCCACCCCCGGCACCTTTCCCTGCAACAGCAAGAAGTGCTACAGCTGCCCTACACCATCCCCCTCACCTACATCCAAGGCACCAAATAAACCTTTCACATCAGACAGATGTTCACCTGCACATCCGTCAATGTGGTCTACTGTATCTGCTGCTCCCAGTGTGGCCTCCTCCACATCGGTGAGACCAAGCGGAGGCTCGGGGGTGGCTTTGTAGAGCACCTGCACCCTGTTCATGACAAATGATAACGCCTGCCAGTTATAAACCAATTCAACTCCCCCTCTCACTCCCTGGGCGACATGTCCATCCTGGACCTCCTCCAGTTTCACAATGACACCACCCGGAAACTGAAGGAGCAGCACCTCATATTCCACCTTGGGAGCCTACAACCCAATGGTCTCAATGCGGACTTTACCAGTTTCAAAATCTCCACACCCCTGTACTCATCCTATGACCAATTCTGTCTCTCATCCCACCTCCTTGACCTGACACAACTTGTCCATCTTCTCTTCCACCTATCCACTCTTTCCACCTCACTGACCAATCCGTACCACTGCCTACCTGGACCCACCTACCACAATCCCACCTAACTTCCCCAGCCCCACCCCTCCTCTCTATTTATTTGAGAGTTCCCTTCCCCCAACCCCACTTCTTAAGAAGCCTCCTGACCCGAAGCGTCAACTTTCCAGCTCCTCTGATGCTGCCTGCCCTGCTGTGTTCCTCCAGGTCCACACTGTGTTGCCCCCTGGTTCTAGACTGGCCCACAAGGAAACATTGTTTCCGCATCCAATTTGTTAAGACCATTCAGGCTCTTAGACACTTCAATCAAATAACCTCTCACTCCTCCAAATGTCTGTGGAAACCAGTCCAGCCTATCCGACCTACCTTAATGAGGCACAATAAGACAAATAGCCCATTAGCTTTCTTGATTATGTGCTGTGCCTGCACACTAACTTTTCATGACTCATGAATCCAAACGCTGGATTTGCTTTGCACCTTGGAATTCTGAAATTCTTCTCCATTTATGTAATACTGTACTTCTTTTATTTTTCCTGCCGTTTAGAACCATTTCACTTTTCCCACATTATACACTATTTGCCAGAATTTTGCCCACTCACTCATGCTACCTATATCAGTCTTTTCTTCATAACATGCTTATCTTGATATCATCCGTGAATTTATTTACCATGTCTTTATTCCTTTCACCTAAGTTATTTGATGTAAATTATAAAAAGTTAAGGACCCAGCGCAGACTGTTGTGGACCCTCATCACATCCTGCCAGTTGGCATGTCCATTTAAATATAATCTCTGTTTCCTGACAGCCAGGTAATCCTCTATCTATATTAATATGTTAGTTCCTCGACCATGTACTTACATTTTCCATAATAATCTTAGATGTGGTATGTTATCAAATACTGTCTGCAAAACCGAGTACGGTACATCTGCAAGCTCACATTTGCCCACAGTGCATGTTGCTCCTTCAAAGAACTCCAATACATTGCTTAAAAATAATTTCCGTTTGACTAAACCATGCTGATTGTTCTTGAAGATTTTATAAGTGCATTGCACTGGCACAGCAACAATAACACTAGGCTGTTATCAGCTGCCTTAAACATATTAATTTACTTCGGTGTGCCCTATTAATTTGTTTACTTTGTCACAAATGTTATGCATGATCAGATACAGAGCCTTTAGTTTTATCCTTTTCCATTGTACTCTAGAAAAGTGGAATATGTTTTTACTTCGTACTGGGATCGGGGGAGGTGTGATGACATTATCTAACACTAATCCACAGTACTTTGCACAATTATTTAGAGTCAATCGCATTAAATATGTTTATCACCAATAGAAGAAACTGGTTTTCAACAAGTTAATAAGAATTTCTCATTGTATTGCTTGAAATGTGTCTGATTTGATTCTGAGAGATAAAAGAGTCCTTGAAACAAGGTACATTGCATAAATCAGTCCATTTGAAAGACTGTCTTAACTTCAGAATCAAAAGTTATAAAAGATTCTTCTACTATTAAAAAGAGTAAAGCAATCTAGTCGAGAGAGAAAATGACCAGAAAGGACAGATTCCTGAGAAATAGAAATTACCAGGTCAGAAGTTGTATTCAGAAAAGATAAGAATCATATTAGCCAGATAAAAGCAAATACCTTTATCATATATATGTAAGATTTAAATTTCAGACAACATTAATGCCCCCAAAGGAGAAAAATTGTCATTAGAAAGTCTAACTGGTGTGATAACAGATGGATATCCATCATGCTGACATCCTTGATGAACACAAGACTAGTAACCTTCTTACCCTGGCGCTGAAGGATAGATAACGTAACATCATAGATCTTTGCCAAAACTCTCAGCCCATCAATACAAGTTGAACAAATTAAACTTTTCACACAGGTAAATCATGTACTAATACAAAACTGCTAAATTGTTAGCGATATTACAATCAATATTGCAGACATTATTTGGTTAGAACTAAACTTTTTTTCATTCATTCACAGGACGAGGTCTTCAATGGAAAGCACAGCATTTATTGGCCCAGTGGTAGTGTCCCCTGCTTCGATCCAGGAGATCTGGGCTCAAGGACCACCTGCTCCAAAGATGTATTGTAACAACTCTGAAAAAATTGAGTAGAAAACACCAATCTCCAAAGCTGGAAAAATCTTTACTGCCCCTCTCATTGCCCTTGAAAGGGTGGCATTAAACTGACAAATTTAATCATTACAGTACTTGTGCTGAAGGGACACTCATAATGCAGTTAGACAAAGAATTATAAGATTTGGATCCAGCAATAATGAAGCAACAATAATACAGATCTAAATCATGGGCTTTGTAGCCTTGAAAAGAAATTTACAGGGTGTTTCAACATCTGCTGTTTTTGTTCTTCTCAGTGAAGGAGATTGCAGCTTAAAGTTGCTGGAGAAGATCCCTGCAGTTGTCATTCCTGATGCTGCATGTTAATGCCTAACCATCTGAACATTTAAGATGGGAAAAGGGATCCAATCCAATGGGCTGCATTGTCCTGAATATCAACAAGTTTCTTAAGAGTTGTTAGAACTGCACTCATACCAGTGGAGAGAATTCTTTCTTAACCTATGCCTTGCAGCTGGTGAACAGATTCTAGAAAGGTGAATTATGCACAACAGAATTTCCAGCTTCTGACCTGCACTTGTAGACATACGTTTTTATTGCTGGCCCAGTGTCTTTTCTAGTCAACGGCACTAATGCCCAGAATGTTGATTACGGAGTATATGGTAATGGTAAACTTGTTGAATGTCAAAGTAAGGACATTTTTTCTCTCTCTCTTGTTAGAGAAGGTCACTGCCTGGCACTTGTGTGATGCAACTATTGGTTGTCACATAATCAGTCTCAGTCTGAATGTTGTCTTGATCTTGTTTCCATAAGACAATAAGACATTGAAACAGAAATAGGCCATTCAGCCCTTAGTGATTACTCTGCTCTCAATGAGATGATGGCAGATTTGATAATCCTCAACTCCAGTTTCCTGTCTTTTTCCCATGACTCTTGATTATCTTGCTGACTAAAAACTTGTCTATCTCAGCTGTGAATATATTTAATAACACCATCTCAACAGCCCTGTAGGGTAAAGAATTCCACAGATTTTCACTTCTCTGAGGGAAGAAATTCCTACTCATCTCTGATTTAAATGTGAGGCCCCTTATTTTGAGATTTGGCCTTTGGTGCTGGACTCTCCCACAAGGAGAATCCGACTCTGTCAAGCCTTCTAAGAATCTTGTATGTTTCAAAATTTTTGCCTCTCATTCTTCTATATTCTGATGAATACTGGCCCTATCTACTCTATGTCTCTTTCTACTATCAGCCTACTAAATCTTCCTGAACTCCTCAAATACCAGTATATCTTTCCTTAGATAATGGGTCCAGAACTCTGCACAATATTCTACCTCTGGTCTGCCTAATGCCTTGTATAGCTTTAACCTCACTACTTCTATACACCCTTGAAATAGAGGCCAACATTCCATTTTCCTTCTGTATGAAACTGCTTCCATATCTCATGAGTCACAAATCATTCTAAATATTTTGTTATCATTAGGGAACATCCCTACATCTGATCTTACGGTGGAAGGAAGGTCATTGACAAAGCGGCTGAAGATGGTTAGGACTAGGAAACTACCCTGAGGAATTCCTACGGTGATGTCTGGAACTGAGACGATTGACCTCTAACAATCACAGCCATCTTCCTTTATGCTTGGTAGAATGGGTTCCAAACAACAGAGAATGTTTCCCGGATTTTCTGCTAGGGTCCTTGATGTCATATTTGTTCAAATTAGACCATAAGAAGTAGGTGTAGCATTATGTCATTCAGCCCATAGAATCTGCTACACTAGTTGATCATGGCTTATATGTTTCTCAATACCATTTTCCTGCCTTGTCCCAATAGCCTTCGGTCCTCTTACTAATCAAGAACCTATCAATCACTGCTGTTTGGAGGGTCCACGTGGACTTGATGGGCAGAATTGCTTGCTTCCACACCGTAGGGGTTCTATGACAATGAGACTCTATGACAAGCCCTTCAATCCAGGACCATTCCTGTGAATCCCCTGTAGACTCTTTCCAAAACCAGCACATCCCTCCTTAGATCTGGGTCCGAAAAATGCTCACAATATTCTAAATATGGTCCGACTGAAGCCTTTTACAGTCTCAACAGTACATCCCTGTTCATGTATTCTAGCCCCCTCAAAATGAATACTAACATTACAGTTGCCTTCACAACTGTCAATTGAACTTTACTGAGAATCCTAACTAAGATTCCTAAGTCCACTTGTGCTTCAGATTTCTGAAGTCTCTTCCCATTTTGAAAATAATCTATGCCTCTATTTTTCCAACCAAAGTGCATAACTTCACACTTTCCCAAACTGTATTCCATCTGCCACTTCTTTTCTCACTCTCCTAATCTGTCCAAGTACTTCTGCAGTCTCCCTTCTTCCTCAACACACCCTGTCCCTCCACTTAACTTTGTGTCATCTGAAAACTTGGCAACAATGCCCTCAGTTTCCTCATCCAGATTTTCAATGTATAATGTGAACAGTTGTGGTCCCAAAATTGACCCCTGCAGAAATCCACTGGTCATTTGCTGCCATCCTGAAAAAAGACCCTGTGATCTTCAGACTGCCTTCTGCCAATCAATCAATCTTCTACCCATGACTGTGTCTTGCCTCCAACACCTCTATCTCAGAGTTCTGATGAAGAGTCACTGGACTCCAAACAGAGCATCGCCTTGGCAAAGGCCATCTGGATTTGTGGATTGATTGAGACTCTTTTGTCCACATCCTTTACACAGAGGCTGATTTGTAGCACCCAGAGTGATGAATATATTTGCTTTTTTTACCTGCAGTGCAGAAGTTTTTAATGGCTGTACTCAAGCTGACCTTCATAGACACAAGCTCATCAGATCACTAACTCACACGGACCAGATTTTTCAGTCATTTTAAAATTTTTTTTGTATTTCCCTGTAAGTATAAAACACAATACTTTTGGAGATGACTTCTGCTGAGAGGGACTGGGAGATTAGCCACTCTTTAGCCCTTCCTTTTTAGTCTTTCTGTTTGAAGTTTCCTTGACTCTGTAAGGGTGTGGTATTCCACATCATCACACAAGCGACTATCAGCCAATTATTGAAGTTCTATTTTCAGGCATCTTTTTAGCTATTGCAGTCCTTTTCTTAAAAAGATATACATGTTGAAATTAAAAGTTAACAATGTTCATTAGTGCTTCGTGGTTATGAACAATCAGCATAATACTTTAAACCTGTATCATTTGGTTATTGAGATTTTTCTACCATTAGAAATAATTTCAACTCCCTGAACATCCTGATCAACTTGATTAGGGATGCAGGAGCAGAGGAACCTGGGGTAAAAACATAAATTGCTGGAAAAATTCAACAGGTCGAGCAGCATCTGTGGCAAGAACATAGAGAACTCTGAGCAAGTGAAGCAAAGGTGACGTGAGGAAAATCTTTTTTCAGTCAGCAAGCAGTTAAAGTATGGAATATGCTGCCAGGAAATCTGGTGGGAGTAGGTTCAATTGAAGCATTCAAGCGTCACTGGATTTTTGTCTTGGGTAAGTAATGGTATGCAGGGATATGAGGATAGGCAAGAGATTGACACTAGATAACAAAGTCAGTCTAGCTAATTGAGCTGCTGCAGGTGTTGATGGGCCAAATGGCCTCCTACACCATTATAAATCTGTGATTCTGTGATGCAAGTCTCCCCTTTACCTATGTTCCTTTGAGAAGATCAGTACAAATTTTCCCAGTCTTTCCACATAACTAAAGTCTTTTATTTCCTGTGTAAATATCTTGTGCACTCGTTTTTAAAGTGGCGCCGAGAACTGAACACAATACTCTAGCTAAGGCCACCTGGCACTGTAGTGTTATTTCCTTGTCTTTGTGCTTTATTGCTCTGTCAATAACGCAAAAGATTCCAGTCATACTTGAACAGCTTTCTTAATGTTCCCAGCCAGCTCCAAAGATTTGAGTGCTAGCACGCTTCTCCCTTTGTTTCTGCAGTGCCTTTCTAATTGTATCATTTAGTTTATATTGCCTCTCCTTATTTTCAACATTAAAATGTATCCTTTCGCATCGTGCATGAACTTTCACTTTTCCCGTGTCTGTCCAATTTACCAATCTAACTGCTCGAAGCCTATTACTATCGTCCTTGTTGTTGGCTACATTTCCAATTTGACGTTATCTGCAAATTTTGAAATAATGCCTCTTAAACACAAATCCAGGTCATGAAAATTCCTTCGCCTCCGCCGCATCTGCTCCCAGGATGAGGCATTCCACTCCCGCACATCCCAGATATCCTCGTTCTTCAAGGACCGCAACATCCCTCCCGCAGTGGTCGAGAATGCCCGCTACCATGTCTCCTGCATTTCCCGCACCTCATCCCTCACACCCTGCCCCCACAATAACCACCTAAAGAGAATCCCCCTAGTCCTCACACACCACCCCACCAACCTCCGGATACAGCGCATCATCCTCCGACACTTCCGCCATCTACAATCCGACCCCACCACTAAAGATATATTTCCAACCCCACCCTTGTCTGCCTTCCGGACAGACCACTCTTTCCGCGACTCCCTTGTCCACTCCACACCCCCCTCCAACCCCACCACACCCGGCACTTTCCCCTGCAACCGCAGGAAGTGCTACACCTGCCCCCACACCTCCTCCCTCACCCCTATCCCAGGCCCCAAGATGACATTCCACATTAAGCAGAGGTTCACCTGCACATCTGCGAATGTGGCATACTGCATCCACTGTACCCGGTGGGGCTTCCTCTACATTGGGGAAACCAAGCGGAGGCTTGGGGACCGCTTCGCAGAACACCTCCGTTCGGTTTGCAGTAAACAACTGCACCTCCCAGTCGCGACCCATTTCAATGCCCCTTCCCATTCCTTAGGTGACATGCCCATCCTGGGCCTCCTGCAGTGCCATAATGATGCCATGCGTAGGTTGCAGGAACAGCAATGTGGATTTCACTAGATTCAAAATCTCCCCTCCCCGCACTGTATCCCAAAACCAGCCCAGCTCGTCCCTGTCTGCCTAACCTGTTCTTCCTCTCACCTAGCCCCTCTTCCCACCTCAAGCCACACCTTCACTTCCTACCTACTAAACTCTTCCCACCCCCTTGACCTGTCCGTCCTCCGCGGACTGACCTGATCCCTCCCTACCTCCCCAACCAGACTCTCCTCTCCACCTATCTTCTCCTCTATCCAGCTTCAGTCCGCCTCCCCTTCTCTCCCTGTTTATTTCAGAATCCTCTCCCCATCCCCCTTTTCTGATGAAGGGTCTGGGGCCAAAATGTCAGCTTTTGTGCTCCTGAGATGCTGCTTGGCCTGCTGTGTTCATCCAGCCCCACACTTTGTTATCTTGGATTCTCCAGCATCTGCAGTTCCCATTACCTCTCTGTCAACAGTTCTATAACTTCTTCCAAAATGAGCGGAAAGCTTCTGACTTTTTTTTTCAAAAAAATGATTTCCTTAGGACCTTGGGTGTTGACGCTGGGATTGGGAATGGGATGTTCAGTCCTTTGCATACTGCAGGAATCTGTTTCCCTCCAAGTGGCCACCTCAGAACCATGGGACTATCTGGAGTGCAATCACACAGTAATAAGGCAGTGAGGGAGCTTTATAGAGGAGGCAACTTCCACGACAGGGTGCAAATGCCAACGCTTGGAGGTCTGGTGGTCAGATTCTGGACTTGGCCAATTTTGTGGAATGCGCTGGTTAACCACAACCACTGGGCCAATCGTTGAAGAGTAGCATAGTGTTTATCACATGGCTGTAGTTTTTTATTCATTGGTGGGACCTGGGTGTCGATGGCTGGCCAACATTTATTGCCTATCCCCTTGAGAAGGCGGTGGAGGTTTTAGAGTCTGTAAACATCGTGTTAACAAAGAGGCCGCATTTTAGTAAAGACTCATGTCCGTTCCTTGGCTGGATTTTCACGTTTCCCAGCACCCTGAATGTCAAATAACAGAGTGCAGCCAATCAACCCACAGAAAAATAATAACAAAACGATAATGTTGGGGCCGGGACAGGGGTGTGTAGCTTCATGAACAGAAACAAAGTCGCTGGAAAAGCTCAGCAGGTCTGGCAGCATCTGTGTAGGAGGAAACAGAATTAATTTTCGGATCCGGTGACACTTCCTCAGAACCATCTCTGTGTGTAGCTTCATGTCCAATAGGGTAAATGAACTTCCAAAGCTGCCCTTGTTTTTGGAGAAGTAGAAAGGTCGGCGAGTTTTAAACAGCGAAATTCCTCTCTCCGATCCAGCAACAGCTCCAGCGTCCCTCTCTGGCGTCCAACGCATCCCTAATCCGGAGGCGGCAAAGTGTTTTAAATAATTTGTCAATCCCAGCAGCTAACAGGCAGCAAACTGCAACGTTGGACATGTGGAGATGTCGGCAACTCACTTTGCATTTTGGCCAACTGTGAATTTTTTTTTCGCGACAGTCCAGTCTCAGAAAAGAAATCAAAACAAATGTGTTTGACCAACAGCGGTTTTGAAATGTGAACACGTACGCCAAAGCATGGGACATGTGTTCGAGGAGAATCCTAAACCTGCATTGCAATCAGGGCAGGACTATGGCATTGTGATATAAAAGCAACATAGTTTGTACGCTGGAAATTTGTAAAGACAAAACAGTGCTGGAAAAAAAACTAAGTTAAAGTTTTGAGTCCGTGTGTTTTTTTCAAAACTTTGAGGATTTCGAAACTTTAAACGTTTCTCTCTCCACAGATGCTGCGAGACTTGCTGAGTTTCTCCAGCATTTTTAGTGTTAGTGCATTGTCAGTTCAGTGGGGCGTGCCCTTGATAGATCTTTGTCAAATCATGCCCATAATTATTTGGGGGTTCGGTGACTGGATGGTCAACAGCGTGGATTCAAATCGTGCACCGGCTGAGCTTGTTAGCAAGGACTCCGCTTCTCAACCTCCTCCCTCACCTGAGGCACGGTGACCCTTCAGGTTAAAACGCCAATAGTCGTCTCTCTCCAATAAGAGAGCAGCCCTGTAGTCCGGGAGGTTTCGTGCGACTTTGTATAATCACCGGTATGAAGGGGACCTGCACCAATTCATTAACAACTGTTTGAAGAAAGTGTGACATTACACAAATGTAAAACCATGATTAACATTCCGTGTAACAGCGGGAAAACCGAGGGGACTGGGATATCACGATCTTCCGTCAGCTTCGATTCACTATTTGTGAGCTCAAAGCCTTGAGCCAATTGAATCCAGAGGCGGGTATTCCGTTTTTATAAGGCTATTCATTTTGCTTTTCCTTTGCACAAGTCGACGCCCGCTGCCTTGAGTAATCAGCGCGTAGAGCAGCTCTTTTCGAAGGGGAGCTGTCGGCCGCGTTCCCGCCAGCTGCAAGCACGCAGATGTCTCCCTTCCACTTGCTGGAGAAAAGTATTGGATCTTGCCGAGCTCGGGAAGCGACGCTCTGATCCGCGCCACAGAAATGTGTTGCTGGAACTTCCTGCGGAGCCGGTGTGAGTGAGCCAGCTTCCCTCGGCACCAGGGGCCCTGCACACCGCTTGGGAGTTTGTGTGGAACCGGGAACCGGCTGAGAGGACAGTCCACTACCTTTCCGCCTGGCCGACCCAAACAACTGGAAAGAGCTGAAAAGTTAGAGCGGGCTGAGGAAGAGGAGATCGCTGGCGGGGAGGAAGGGGGTGGGAGGGAGGTGGTGGGGGTTGCTGTCCGCGCCCATTGGATTCTGTCGCGTCTTTAATGATCATTTGTAGTCAGCCACCGAGCGGAGAGAGAGAGACGAAAACGCCTTCCATCCCTCCCTGGGAAGAGCTGGAGATAACCAGACAGAAAACAACTTGCAGCCGGCGGCGACTCTGGGTTCCCTCACGGAAGCGAAAAGGGGGGAGCGAGAAAAGAGGAAAAAAGAACAGTGAAGGCGCAAAGTGGACTTGGTGTTACTGAGAGAGAGAGAGAGAGAGAGAGAGGGATGATGGATTGAGCGAGGGAGCCGGGCTCGCAGCATTGGGACTCCCAGTTTCTCTCTCTCTCTCTCTCTCTCTGTTTAAAGCCCAGTTTGCCCCCACCCACCCCACGCAGTGTTGTGTCTTCCCCCACCACCACCCACCCACCCACTTTGCTGTGACTGTGGAAGGCGATCAGGAGAGTGGGGCCAAGCCGGGGAGGAGGATGTCGGTGTCCGGGTACCCGGGGGGCTCGGCTCGGCCGGGATCCCTCTCCCCCTTGGGGCTGGGGATAAGGCTGTCGCTGGTGTTGCTGAGTTCCCTCCAACCAGCCGCCCCGTCGGCGCGGTGTCCGCTGCCGTGCGACTGCTCGGAGGCGCCCGAGACGGTGAAGTGCGTGAACGGGGAGCTGAGCGGCGTGCCGAGCGGCATCCCGGACGGAGTGCGGACCCTGCTGATCACCGGGAACGACATCCCGAGCCTGACGAGCGGGGCGTTCGAGCCGGCGCTGGGGCAGCTGGTCAACCTGAGCCTGCGGGCGAACCGGATCGGGGAGCTGGGCGGCGGGGTGTTCGCCTCGCTTCCCCGCCTGCGGCAGCTCGACCTGAGCGACAACCGCCTGCTCAGCCTGAGCCCGGCCGCTTTCGGCTCTGCTCCGGCCCCTCTCCGGGAGCTCAACCTGAGCCGGGCTCTGGGAGACCCCTCGGCGGCCGAGCAGGTGGCGGCTCTGCTGAGGACAGCGCAGCTTCCCGAGCTCCGGAGCTTGCAGCTCACCGATAACCGGCTCCCCTACCTGCCGCCCGGCGCCTTCTCCAGCCTGGCATCACTGCGGCATCTGGAGCTGGCCGGCAACTCTCTGTCCGAGCTGGCGGAAGATGTCTTCGGGGGCCTGCAGCTGGAGACGCTGGACCTCCGCTCGAACGCACTCCGGACTCTAACCAACAGCACCGTGACTGAGCTGCGCCGCCATCCCTTCCTCCGGCTGCGGCTCGCCGGTAACCCGTTCACCTGCGACTGCCACCTGGAGCCGCTGCTTGCCTGGCTGCGGCTCAGCCGCCCGGGGCTGGTGGACACGGAGACCCTGGTGTGCGCTTCGCCCGAGTCACTGAGGAGCCGGCCCCTCCTGCAGCTCCGGCCCGCCGAGCTCAAGTGCCCGGTCCAAGGAGACATGGAGAGCGTCCTGCAAACCTCGTACGTCTTCCTGGGCATCGTGCTAGCGCTGATCGGGGTCATCTTCATGTTCGTGCTGTACCTGAACAGAAAGGGCATCAAAAAGTGGCTTTACAACGTCAGGGATGCTTGCCGAGACCACATGGAAGGCTATCACTACAGATACGAGATTAACTCGGACCCCAGATTGACAAACCTCAGCTCCAATTCGGAGGCGTGAAAGGACATTTTTATTTGCCGCGGGAAGCTGACTTGTTTGAGACTGAAAGACGGGTCCGCTTTGGACTTTTACTTTACTGTTCGCTCTTTGTAATAGCTATGCATGATGAGCCCACTCACTGGGACCAACGGGCTTAAGGTGCTGGTGTCACTCTCCGACGGTTGGAAATCCGACAGTGACAAAAGGTTTGACGTTCACGGTGGGGAATTCTCCATGTGCAGTGGTATATTTCTGTGTGTATGATTATGTGTGGATGTATGTATGTATGTGCATGTCTATGTGTGTGAACTTTTCCCCCTTTTCATCACCTGCAGTGTGATGTAGGAAAATAGGGAGCGCGTTTGGAAGGGGTTGAAGCTCTCTCCCGAGCTCAGTTTTAACAACAGAGTACTTCTAAAAACTTAGCTGAGGTATTGAGACCTCCATGACATTGGAGTCGGGAGAGGGGATTAATTGCTACAGTAACAGTTTTACGGTTTCATAAGGGGAAAAAAATGAACAACCAAGCAATACAAAGCAGTTTTTCAACCCGGATTTCAGCAACTCAAAGTTTTATCATCGGTCCCTAGGCGGTGCAGTAACACAAAGCGACCCCGCTGGTTTGATGCATTCTGCTAAATTCCAATGACTTCAGTCAGATCCTACTCGCTGAATGAGAAAAGGCGCTTACGGTAATTACTTTTAATACTGGCTTTTTATTTGCGAACAGGTCTATCTATGCTCTCCGAACTTAGCAAAGTAAAGCGACAAATGTAGTCAGCAGTCTTTTCTCTTGCTTGTTGGTCTCACAAATTACATTGGGTAATATGTTCAGGATGATTGGAATGAAAGCTGGTTGTCAGCCGTCTGCCTCTGGGAAAGCCCGGGGTTTCGAAACATCTGGATCCTCAAAGATCAAGCATTGTAGCCACCCCCTCCCCCACCCTCAATCTTTATTTGAAGAATGGACGACTACGTGGAGGAGAGTGGTTCTATTGATGCTGTCCGCAGGCCTCCCTCCTTATGTAACAATATCTAAGGACTGCACATTCCCACTTGACAAACTAGCTATTTCCCGGGTGCACACTTTGGGTGACGGTTGTGGGGGCGTCAAGATCGCATTAATGTTGAGCCTTGCAGTTCATGGATTTTTTTAAAAAACGATGCTTCTTTGCAAGTCGTTTTGTAATGTTTCCAAAACTCCTAGCTGCTATGAACTTCTTGACTAAAATTAATACCATATATATTAAATAATATTAGTTAATCAAATTGGGGAATTTGCATTGAACAAATAGATGCTGCAGACATGTATGCGCACAGATGCTGCGGATACGAATCATGCCAAATGGAACTGTAAATGTCAATAATTATGCTACTAACCATGCATTATTAATCTAAGCAATCAATTAGACCCCCAATCTTACAGTGAAATTGAATGAAATTAGAATGCTTAGCGCCGCTTATTATTGTGCATGAGTGTTCTGGTACTTTTAGGGAGGGTTTGCACTGGGGTTATATTAGAAAATTGCTCGCCACCGAGAATGAATCCAGCTCCTTTAATATTTGTTCAGCTTCTCAGCATGAATGAGTCTTGCAGCATTACAGCAGCACGGGATTTAAAAATCCAAACACTTGGCTGCCTTTCATGTTCAGTGATGTCTACCTGGACATAATAGGTGACAGAAACATTTCACATTCTGCAGTCGTTTTCCCTTGCAATGCAAATGCATGTCATAGATGTGAGGCCTATGCACTTGAGAACATGTTATTTTGGTGCTTGTGCCGTGGAAAAGTTTGAAAATTCTTCTTTCTCTAATCCAGCTGTTAATAGAGGATTATCTTTACACATATTATGGAAGGTTTGTTGGAGTGAGTTGATAAAACAGGTCAGAAAAGTGAAATAGCATGGAACTAATGTTCATAACCTCTTCCAAATTTGTTATTACACATCAATTTAATTTGTATATTTTCTCAATAATTTGGCACATGACAAGGTAACCATTGACGTCTAAGCACATACCATTTGTTTCCTAGTCCTGTTGCAGACTAACAGTTTTCTTTCACTCTCAAGCAACAGGAAGTCCTTCAAGTGGTCTAATTGCAATAACACTGGAGGCTGTAGATTTTTTACAGCCTGAAGTTTTCAGAGAAACTCAATTGCGGACACTTTCTAAAACCTTGCATTTTAACCCTGTGGCAGAAGACATCAGACATGTCCAACAGATAAAATGTTGCAACAGTTTGCTTGCAAGATGTCCATCAATAAGGCAGTGGAAACCTCCTTACATTCCAACCAGTTGCTTACATTGGTAAAATCAAATCAAAGACCATGACTGTTAGAAATCTGTCCATCTCTTTTTGCATTCACAGACATTTGTCTTTTGACTAGTTCCAAAATCTACAAGTTGCGATGTTTTCAACCAATGTTAACTATTTGAATTTCTAAGACATGGTGAGAAATATATAATTCCATAGTTCAATTAACCAATTTTGCCCAAATCTATTTCTTGAAATATATAAAATTACTTATGAAACCAGACTTGGGCATGGACTATGTATAAATACTTTGAAAAGCAAAATGGCAGCCCATGTCTTGTATTTCACCCAAACAATGAGGTTATTTGCCTGGTTACTTTTAACTATATATATAAAAAATGTAGAATGATCCCTTAGTAAACTATTGTTCATATGGAGTTTCTATTTTTCAATGTTACTCATTTTGGTGTCAAGTGCTAAAACTTGCTTTGATTGTAATTTCCTAAAATTTCTTTCAATTGTATTGTAACACTATCTCCAAGCAGTGGTCCACAGGTATGATATTTTACTATCATATTAATTATTTCTGAACCAAAAAAAGCACCGATAGAAATCTAGGTTAATGCCATCTGGAGTGCATTTTGTTCTGATCTATATATAGGTTTGCACCAGTGAAGTGTTGATGAGAAATGTGCTGAATGCAGCTTTTTGCCATGTCATATACTCGATTAGTGCCATCGGTCTTATGAATACTGGAGACATAAACAAGGCCATGAGTGGGATGGTGGGGAATGAAAGGCAGTGCACCTATTTATTTGAAGACCTCATGATGTTGCTGTTAAATCATCAACAAATTACCATGTCATATGAAGAATCATTGCATGCAAAAGAAAACTATGTAAAGGAAGTTGGAAAAAAGAGGAAGTAATATTGGAACCCTGAAGAATGTAAGCATATTCAAGCTGTATGTTTTCTGCTTAATAGCTTTGTTAACTTTTAATAAGAAAATAAATTACGTAGCTAATTTTTGGTCTTATTTGAATGTGGCTTTAATCACTAACATAGACTGTTTTCATAATATTTGCATTTGTGACTATGTATGGCAGACAAGTTGTGGACATGGATATTGATAATTTCACATTCTGTGAATGTCAACTGTGTCTTCTTCTCAGTGAAAACATATATTGCAAGCTATTCATTTCCACAAACAAAAGAAAATCTAGCATTGAAGAAAAGATAAGCTTTATTTAGACTCGTTAAAGAAAAAACAGTTTAACATCCAAAAAGTAAGGCTCAGCGATGATCAGCTCAGTGTGATCTAATTTAATTTGGCTTCTCTGTCATTTACCAGTTAGTTTGAATTACAGCAGCCTTCAAACATATTTATTTATATCCAGCAAGCTCTGCAGTATTCACTGAATCTGTCACAGGCAAACATACCTCTCCAATGGCAGTTATGTCAATCAAAGCTAGATTGACTGTAAAGATGAAAAGTCAAGACTGAAAGCACGTGTTGCTCAACAACATCAACATAAATTTATACTGTACCATAGCACAAAATATTTCAAGGCAGATTATAGATGATTAATGCCAAGCAGAAGAGATAAGAGAAAGCAAAGACGACAAGATAACTTTAGATGATTTCCAAAGGTAAATTAGAAGGAAAGGTTAAAAAAAACTGTGCGATTTTGGGAAATAGTTCTAACTAGTAAATATAAAATAGCTTGGGGATTGACCCTAGTTGTGGAAAGGAGGAGGAGAGCAGGAAAAGTAGTAGAAGGATTTGTAAATGAAGACAAAGAATTTGAATTAGATGTGGGAGTACAAACCATGTCTGTAGTGATAGAGCTGACAGATGAGCAGCACTTCATTCAGTACAGGTTGTACACAGTGGGATTTTTCATTAGTTGGAATTTTTATACATTGGAACTTGAGAGGCTGATGTAGAAGGTATGATAAGAGTTAATTCTAAAGGTAGCAGAAGTCTAAACAATGATTTCTATGGGAGTGAGGATGGCTAAGAGTAGCACTGTTCTCTAATTTTCTTTACTTTTGCCCTCCAAGTTTACCTTGTCTCTGAAGCCCATCACTTGCTGGAGCAATCAAATTTTCACTAAGCTCTTGATAATCCAAATTGCCCTCCTGGCTTTCATGGTAACTAACATTTTCAACATTTCACTTTCTTCAGCTAATGAGCACATCTTTAACTCTGTCATTGTTACTCCTATCTTCAAAAGTAATACTTCACTTCTCTACTTTTGCAAACAACTACATCGTCTCCAACATCGCTTGAATGTCTCGTGTCCATTTTTCCCAGCAGTCTGTGTTTGAACCCTTCTATTCCAGGTTCTGTTACTGCCACAGTTATGAAATGACTGTTATCGAAGTCACAAAAATGCAATATGGCATCACTGTGATAATCTCCACCACCACCACATTCCCATGTTATTTTTGATTGTGTAGCATTATACATTTGTTGACAAGACAAACCTCATCCGGTGCCTGTCCAGCATCTACCTGGGTGTGATAGATGGTGTTCAATTTGGATAAATGCATGATATTGCATTTTAGTGCAACAAAAAAGGGTAGGACTTATTCAATTAATAGTAGGGCCTTGAATAGTGTTGTAGAACAGAGGGACCTGGGGCGCAGGTATGTAATTCTTTTAAAGTTTGCATCACATATAGATAGGATGGTTAAAAAGGCATTTGCCTCATTGCTCAGTCCTTTAAGTAAAGGAGTTGGGATGTTGTGTTGAGATTGTACAGGTCATTGGTGAGGCATCTTCTGAAATATTGTGTCTACTTCTGGTTGCCCAGTTATAGGAAGGATACTATCAAGCTGGAGAGGGTTCAGAAGAGATTTATCAGGATGTTGCCAAATATGGAAGATTTGATTTATAAAGAAAGGCTGGAGAGGCTGGTCCATTTTCCACTGGAGGGTAGGAGGTTGAGAGATGGCCTGATAGAAGTTTATAAAATAATGAGAGATCTAGGTACAGTTGACAATAGTTACCTTTTCCCTAAATGGGAATTTCAAGACAAGGGGTCACATTTTTAAGTTGAGAGGAGAGATATTTAAAAAAGACATAAGAGGCAATCTTTTTACACAGAGGGTGGTTTGCGTGTGGAATGAACTTCCTGATGAAGTGGTGGATGCAGGTACAATACAGGGTTTAAAAGATATTTAAATGGATACATGAATTGGAAAGGTTAGGAAGGATATGGACCAGGACCAGACAGGTAAGACTGGTTTAGTGTGGAATTATGGACTGGTTGGACCGACCAATCTGTTTCTGTGCTGTATGACTCCGAGTCTCAATTACTTAAGTACATTTTTACCTCTCTATCTAGAAGTCCTGCTTCTGTCCCACTTCTGTTTTATCTGGTGTTTATTGTTTCTCTCTTTTTCCACATTCACATGCTTGACATGACCCAAAAAAAAGCACAGCACTAAATTTCACATGTACAGCGATGACACGCAGCTCCACCTCAACAGCATCTCTTTCAACTTCCGGTCTCAAAATTGTCCAGGTGATTGTCCAGCATTGAATGATGAATTTTCTCCAACAATATATTGGGAGGACCAAAGTCTTCAGTCCCTTTACAAATTCAATTCCAAACCATTGACTGTACCCGGGAACTAAAAATTACTTGATAATTGTGATAACTCCTGCTAACTCTTGTTCACAGCCTTGGTGTCATATCTGACTGCAAGTTGAGCTCCTGCCCCTGTGCCAACATCTACAGTGAGACTACTGGAGCTCATTTGCTGCTGAAACCCTCACCCATGTCTTTGTTACCACGACACTTTGACAATTGTGCCTTGCCAGTCCCCACATTTTACACTTGGCAAACTTGAGTTCACTCCAAATTTTGTTGCTCATGTCCTAAATCACACCAAATCTGGCTCACCCATCGCCCCAATGCTCACTGACCTGTATAGGTTCTCAGTTAAGCTGTGGCACAAATTATCCTGCTTGTTTGCAAATCCTTCTAGAAGCATTGACCCATTCCTCAGTCCGAGCACAGAAATAGTTCAGGATCATTGGTTCAGACAACGAGTACTTAGGAAAAGCGAGAGAATCAGCAATGATTCATAGATAATTTTACGTTAGGTAAGCAGTTTCACAATATTTGAGACGGCCATTGAATTGGACAGGTCTTGCTGTCGTACGTTATTTTAACGCGGTTCATGTACATAGAGAAAATGAGGGAATAAGGGCAGATCTGGGAAGTCTGAGGCAATATCGGAAGTGTCCTGGCTATCTTGATGTTAATAACAATGAACCCATAAGAGCGGGAGTCTGTAGCGAGTGTGTCAAGGCGAACTACAATGATGATCTCTGCAGTGACCTCATCCCTTCAGGGCCAAAGGTTTATTGCTGCTTACAAGAATCAACAGTAAGGTCGTCTGCTTTTGTTTACATAAGTAACCAAAAGAACTGCGATGCTGGAAATCAGAAGCTAAACAGAAACTTTTGGAATAGCTTTTGTTTACATTTTCGCTTCCTCTTCGCCGAAGTCATTTTAAAAGTTCTTGTGCAACTACTGGCTAAGAGTCGGATCGAGTTTCCGGGAAATTGTAGTGGCTTAAAGGGCCGGCCAAATAACCGTTCATCCGCAGACAGGGCCGCTGGCAAAGTAACAGGCAACCCTTCCCATATCGGGAAAGCCGTAAAATAGTTGTCACCAGTGAAATGGAATGGGGAGGACATTACAATAAGGAGGTTGATGTGTAAAATAAAATTTGCTTGTGAACTGTTTGTTTGAACAAGGTTTCCTGATCTACCTTAGCTGAAAGGTGTTTAGCATTTGTCATTTCTAGGCTGTGTTTTCTGTGTGAATATGGAGTGGAGATTTCGCTTTGACAAATAAATAGCGGCCGAAATTGCCTAGGTATCAAATTTCGACTCAGATTAATTTGCCTCGTCACAAACATGAGCCTTGCCACAACCCAGAGCAATCGAGCAACGGAGTGGAGCGGAGTGGTTTCTTCTATTGCCGTACGGCTTAAACGTATTCCTCGGTGTATTTTGGGAGAGGTAACTTGGTGCAGTTTGATTCGTACGGCTCACATAGTTGTATCATCAGAACTAAGTACGTAAGGGTGAGTAATGTGATTTCAAATCTATTATATTTGCCTCAAAAACAGCCCTGAACCAATTATTGGTTTTATTAATCTATTTACACAGTGCAGTTTTAAGATTAATTTCTTTTTTATATGAACGCTTTTAATATGTGCCTAAAGGTGCTTGTACACCTCAGAAAGTGGGTGCTATTCGAAAAGCGTTTTGGAATGAGCACACCAATGAAAGTGCATAATATTAACTGGAGCACTTCACCGGCTTTTGGCTGGTGTATGTTGTTGAATCAAATCCTGCAGCAGTGTAAGAGCTCATATGACATGAAGCTTACGTGAATTTGTACCTTACTGATCCAAGTTTAAATTCCCTGATCAGGTGTGCTGGTGGCCGATTTCGCCCCAGTTTTGCTGATATTAAAAAAAATAGTGAACAAATGGAAGTCAACACAGTGTGGAGCTGGAGGAACACAGCGAGTCAGGCAGCATGAGAGGAGCAGGAAAGTCGACGTTTCGGAGTGGAAGCCTTCACGAGGACTCAAAAAAAAACAAATAGAAACCTGATCTCGCCTGTTTAAAAGGAGCTCTCGCTCTTCAGGGACCAGTGTGAAGCCAAAGACAAAAGCGTAACCCCAACAGGATCACTGCACTTCCTTTGGTCCATTTCATTCAGAAAATGTGTAAACTAATGGAAATCGTTTCCTGTTGTTCATTTTCTTTGATTTCATAGATAAATGCAGAACGAAAGGGCTGCTTACGCGAGTTTACAAAAGCTCCACAACACTTTTAAAGTTCCTCAGATTCAGCAGTGATCAGACAGGACACTGAGCTGATAACAAATTTGGGTCTAGACCAAAAGCTGCTCAATGTTTGAGGCTTTCCAAAAACTTTCTGTTTTTGTTAGTCTTCATTTTGTGGCTTTATCTCCATGGCTTTAAATTTGATTTGTATAATTCTTCCATCCCGCTACCCAGTGTTCCTTTAACCAACCCTAAGATTGCGCTTATTGATATTTGTAATGAAATAAAGGAGCTTATACATTCGTATTGAGTGTGTTTCTGCGTGAGCATTCGAATAGGATTTGCGCCAGCTCTAATTCAATTATTAAACAAAGGCAACAGTTGCGCTTGAACTATTTTCATATGGAAGCGGGCCGGGGGAGTATTCTTACACCAAGAATTATGAGCTAATTCTGATACTGATAATTCTGATGAGCAGGACATAAATCAGAAACAAAAACAGAAGTTGCTGGAAAAGCTCAGCAGATCTGGCCGCATCTGTGCAGAGAGACCAATGTTAACGTTTCCAGTCAGGTCACCCCTCCTCAGAACAAATAAATCAGAGCATCCTGTATCTAGAAACTAGGAACAGGAGTAGACCATTCGGCCCTTCCAACTGCTCCTCCATTCATTATGGTCATAGTTAATCATTCAACTCTGTATCCTGTTCCTGCTTTCCCACCATAACATTTGACCTCTTTATCCCTAAGAACTATACAGATCTCCTTCCGGAAAACATTCAATGTTTTAGTCTCAACCATTTTCTGTGGCAGATAATTTCACAGGTTTACCACCCTTCGGATGAAGAAGCTTCTCCTCATTTGATTCCTAAATGGCCTATCCCATATCCTTAGACTATGAGCCCTGGTTCTGGAATCTGTGGCCATCCTTCCTGCATTTACTCTGTCTTGTCCTGTTAGAATTTTATAGGTTTATATTAGGACTACTCCCCTACCACCGATACCTCAGCCTCCATCCCCCACCAACAGCCTCCTCATTCTTCTCAACTCCAGTGAATATGCTCCTAACCAATCCACTGCCTCCTCATACATAATTCCAGGAATCAGTCTGATAAGCCTTCATTGCATACCCTCCACAGCCATTACATCCTTCCTCAGAAACGTGACCAAAGCTGCATACAATACACCAGGCGTGGTCTCTCTCAGGCCCTTTACAGCAAGGCTTCCTGCTCCTGTACTCAAATCCTCTGGCTACAAAGGCCAACATTCCATATGTCTTCTTTACTGCCTGGTGCACCTGTGTGCTTCTTTTCAGAGACTGGAGCACAAGGACACCCAGGCCTCATTGCACCTCCCCTTTTCCAAACTATCACCAATCCGATGATTCTTGTTCTTTATTGATTGCTGTTTTTGCAATTTACTCATTCCTCACCTCTTTCATTATACTACTGCACTTACACTGTGGCTGCCTCAAAAAAAGTGAAGATTTCTGTACTTAAAGGGGTTCATTATTAAAAAGAGAATATGCAGTCATTAGCCTGCACCTGACTTAAAGCTGAAGACGTTTGCACAAATCTAAACATGCATTCTACATGCAAATAATGAAGAGAGGAATTTTCTACAATATGAGAGCTAATTTTGATTTTGGTGATACCACAAAGCCAGCTATATAAGTAAGATGGGCTTTAGATTTTTCTCTCGGTTTTTGTATCTTTTGGAGGATAATACAATAAGATTTTATGTATAGTTGAATGCAATAGCCATCTGACAACAACTACCTCAAGCAAATCAAGTTACAGTGGCAGGTAGACAGTTAAAAAGTTCCTTAAATCCAGTACAATGGTCAGTTAGTAATGGAAAGATAACAAAAAATTGGTATGAAGCAAGGTTAACATCAGAAAGTAGAAACCTAATTTTGGAAATTTAATACAAAAACAATTGACGAAAGATCAGATCTGATTGGTTTCTCTTTCAGATGCCAGTTGGCCTGCTTGCAACTTCTTTCTTAATTCCTGCTGAAACTAAAACAGATAGACATGGCTTTATAACTTACATATATTTCAAATTTGTATTTACTTTGCATAGCCTCAAATTGGAAACTATCAGGAATTGTTACTTAATGAACAGAGATTTATATTAAATTTAGGTTTTTTGACAGATATTTGAATGCCTCAGATAGCTTGGTGCATCACAATGCCAGGCATGCACATTCATCTTTTCCATTGTTAAAGGCTTGTGACACCTTACAAATTTTCTTTCAAAATGACCATTGTAATGAATTGGAGGAAGGGTGTGGAGGGAATTGAATAGCTCTGCAAGCTGCCTTGTATACTCATAACATCCCAGTGAAATTGCACTTAACTCTGTTACAATCAAAATACAAAAGAAAATATAGTGAATTAAATTATCTTTCCATTACTAACTGACCATTGTATTGGATTTAAGGAACTTTTTAACTGTCTACCTGCCACTGTAACTTGATTTGCTTGAGGTAGTTGTTGTCAGATGGCTATTGCATTCAACTATACATAAAATCTTATTGTATTATCCTCCAAAAGATACAAAAACCGAGAGAAAAATCTAAAGCCCATCTTACTTATATAGCTGGCTTTGTGGTATCACCAAAATCAAAGTTAGCTCCAATGTTGTAGAAAATTCCTCTCTGCATTATTTGAATGTAGAATGCAACCCATATAAAACAAATTGGATAATGTCTCCATTAAAACACAGAAAGGGGAATATGATACAAATGCATTAAGCTTGTAAGCTGCTGCTTGGCCTGCTGTGTTCATCCAGCTCCACACTTTGTGATCTAAGCTTGTAAGGTAACATCAGCCACTATCAGTTCCAGGATGTTGCCGCACTTCTGTGCTATGCTGTACCTACAGTGAAGTGCAAATCACTGCTGCTATATAATTTTCCCTCAACTCTACACCATTCCAATTACGTTCCAG
The DNA here is from genome assembly GCF_030684315.1 of Stegostoma tigrinum. Taxonomy (NCBI): domain Eukaryota; kingdom Metazoa; phylum Chordata; class Chondrichthyes; order Orectolobiformes; family Stegostomatidae; genus Stegostoma; species Stegostoma tigrinum. The sequence goes on from NC_081357.1 coordinate 38,747,263, forward strand.
GGTTATTTGTTGTTATTTGCTTTATGCGTGAAATAAACAATCTACATTTTAATCAAGTAAAACAAGTGTACAATTTCCTAGGGATAACTAGTCAGGCTAATTATTTATGAAACCATAAGAGTAATTAGATGTAATTCTCTGCCTTCTATCAGCATGCACTCATTATTTTGCCATGCCTGTGGTGAGGGGCCATTCTCGCCACTGCAATTTCTTTCTAATAGAGCTTTGTAAGGATTCTAGAATGCTTATAACATTGTAACAGTTTTCTCCAGCTGCAACAAACACAACCACATAACAGTGAAACCACGTACTGTCATCGAGTGATAACAAAGTGTGAGGCTGGATGAACACAGCAGGCCAAGAAGCATCTTAAGAGCACAAAAGCTGACGTTTCGAGCCGAGGCCCTTCATCAGAAAGGGGGAAGGGGGAGAGGGTTCTGAAATAAATAGAGAGAGAGGGAGAGGTGGATCGAAGATGGATAGAGAAGATAGGTGGAGAGGAGACAGATAAATTAAAGGGGCGGTGATGGAGCCAGTAGAGGTGAGTATAGGTGGGGAGGTAGAGAGGGGATAGGTCAGTCCATGGAGGACGGACAGGTCAAGGGGGCAGGATGAGGTTAGTAGGTAGGAAATGAAGGTGCAGCCTGAGGGGGGAGGAGGGGATAGGTGAGAGAAAGAACAAGTTAGGGAGGCCGGGAGGAACTGAGCTGGTTTTGGGATGCAGTGGGGGGATGGGAGATTTTGAAGGTTGTGAAATCCACATTGATACCACTGGGCTGCAAGGTTCCCAAGTGGAATATGAGTTGCGGTTCCTGCAATCTTCGGGTGGCATCGTTGTGGCCCAGGATGGACATGTCATCTAAGGAATGGGAGGGGAAGTTGAAATGGTTCGTGACTGGGAGGCACCACCCAAAGGTTGCCGGAACAGCAGCTCATATTCCGCTTGGGAACCCTGCAGCCCAATGGTATCAATGTGGATTTCACAAGTTTCAAAATCTCCCCTCCCCCCACTGCATCCCAAAACCAGCCCAGCTCATCCCCGCTTCCCTAACCTGTTCTTCCTCTCACCTATCCCGTCCTCCCACCTCAAGCCGCACCTCCATTTCCTACCTACTAACCTCATCCCGCCCCCTTGAACTGCCCGTCCTCCTTGGACTGACCTATCCCCTCCCCACCTCCCCGCCTACACTCACCTCTACTGGCTCCATCCCCACGTCTTTAGTTTGTCTGTCTTCTCTCCACCTATCTTCTCCCCCATCCATCTTTGATCCGCCTCCTCCTCTCTCCCTATTTATTTCAGAACCCTCTCCCCCTCCCCCTTTTCTGATGAAGGGTCTAGGCCCAAAACGTCAGCTTTTGTGCTCTTCAGATGCTGCTTGGCCTGCTGTGTTCATCCACCTCCACACTTTGTTATCTCAGATTCTCCAGCATCTGTAGTTCCCATTATCTCTGACACTATCATCAAGTGAAATGCAGTATGCTGTCTAGCATGTTTATTTACTTTAATTATCTCAATACAGCCAAGTTAAGTATGAAATGGGCAGGGCAGGGGAGGTATAAGGGATGAGTTTAGTATGGAAAAAGTAAAAATCTTTTACTACTGATTTTGTATTGCTGGTGGTAAAAGGGCATTCTCCATACTAACATCAATAATTGATCCCTCCAATTCTAAAGAAACAGAGATGGAAAAATTAACCACTTAAAGTCAGACTATTGATTTTTTTTCTGTTGATCGACAGACAACAGACAGCAAACAACTTTAAAATGAATGTTTCTTTATTTGTTCACTGAATTGCATGATAGAATTTTCTCCTCTATCTCCACTCCTTTTAAAGCTCCTAGCGGAGGTATCATTCCTAAAATATGTTCCCAGGTCTCTGACAACATTGCTTAATAAACAGCTCTCAAATGAATGTTTACTAGGAAAATTTCCCCTTTTTGTGGTAAATACCCCTACTTTCTCTCTATTCTCCACTTCCCCAAGCCTTTCTAATAACCTACCCTCCAAAAACCTAGCCATTATCAGAAAATGTAATGGAAAGAAATTACAGACTCTGTCCTACTTTGTTCATCTTGTTCCAGTCATTGCAGTGAAGTCATTTCGGGTGAACTGTGGCTCATACTTTGTAAAATTGTAACCAAAACAGTAGATTGTTTTACTTCATTCTCAAGGTGTGGATCTTACTGGGAAGGCTGGAATTTATTGTCCAGTTACCCTGAACAGAATGGCTTGCTAAGGCATAGAAGTAAGAAGTTTAGAGTCATCTACATTGGTTAGGTTGAGAGTCACATGTGAGATAGACTGGGTAAAGACTGCCTGTTTGCTTCCCTTAAGCCCACATTGTGAACTATTGCATACATGACTTTATGTATGGCCTGGGAATTTACTAGCCCCCTGGAGACAGGCTGGGAGACAGGAGGGATGGTTAAGTGGTGCAGGAATGCTTGGGAGAGATGCAGAAAGCAGTTTCTGTCAGACATGGCATTTGGCGAAATGTGGGGATGTAGTAACACAGCCACCACTGGTAAATTGGGCAATTCATTACAATTGAAGGCCATTATATGTCAGCACTGGCACTTTGACCGTGTCAGCATGGAGTCCTACTCAGTCCCACCATTCATCCACTTGGGTTCACGACCCATACTGTTCAGGCAGTGGTAACCTTGGTTTGATGGTAAAACTGAAGTCACCAATTCAATAAACAAAGACCTGAGAATTTGATCATTATAGCCTCTATTACAACCAGATGCCAAGCTATTTTCCGCAATTCATTGTAGTTCTCAAAGAGATGCCCAAAACTGTTGAGCTACCAGGTGAGGAGTGATGAGCTGTCTGTCTCTCCTTCTTTACTTACCAGCATGCCCCTCCCTCAATCGCTTGTAACTTCCTTTCCCTTGAGAATATCTTTCTCCCAGACCAAACTAACTCATGCATTAGCAAGGAATCAATTGAATAAGGCCTTTTTGTAGAAATAACAAGAGTGAGTTTTGTCAATTATTTAACATGGATAGAAATATTAACACACACACACACAAAATAAAAGGTGAATCTAAAATGATAAAGGTAAAAAAAATTACACCCTTTCCTGAGTTGATTGTTACAGCGGATAGTTAACCACTGCAATAAAAGTTACTAGAGATAATATGTTGTGGAGCTGGAGGAGCTATAGGATGCTGCCCAGCCTGCTGTGTTTCTTCAGCTCTACACTGTGTTATTTCTGACTCCAGCATGTTAGTATCTCCAATAGAGGCTACCTGTAGCATTAACATTCAGTTTCACGGCACTTAGTTTTTCAGATTGATTGAAATTCTGTGGTTCATATTCTTTGTGATGCTGACTGAATTCCAGCATTCAGGGTGGGAGAGTTTTATGTTGACCTATTTCCTTTTGTTTTGCTACTACGTAGCTGACCTCCAGGCCACAAAATGAGAGCAAGTCTACCTGCAACACAACAGTGTTTCGCGGGCAGTTCTTTGACCATGACTTCACAGCACACTAACGCTTCAATCCAGACTGGTAAACATGAGCATGTTCAGTTCCACTAGTTTGCCACGGCAGAAATAAAACTGACATTTTAACCCTTATCTTTGGGAATTCTTCAAAAAGAAGGAAAAAAACACAAAACATGTTTGCGATTTTGGACATGATCCGTAGGCGATGTTTTGCTGTTGAGCAGGAGGTCATCAGCATTTGGGTTGGTATGGTGGCTCAGTGTTTAGCACTGCAGCCTCACAGCACCAGGGACCCAGGCTCAATTCCAGCCTCGGGCAACTGTCTGTGTGGAGTTTGCACATTTGCCCCGTGTCTGTCTGGGTTTGCTCCAGTTTCCTCCCACAGTCCAAGGATGTGCAGACTAGGTGGATTGGCCATGCTAAATTGCGTGTAGTGCTCAGGAGTGGGTGGGCTATAGGGGGGGTGGGTCTGGGTGGCATACACTGAGAGTCGGTGTGGACATGTTGGCCTGAAGGGCTTGTTTCCGCACTGTAAGAATTCTATGATAGAAGCATGAGTAGGCCAATCTACCACTCAAGTCTGTGTTGCCATTCTCAATCATGATTCATCATCTTCTCAATGCCATTTCCCCACATCATATCCCTTGATGTCATTGGTCTCCAAAAATTTATTGACCCAACTCAATGATTGAGTTTCCACAGCTCTTTTGAATAGAGATTTCCAAAGACTCACCACCATCTGAGTAAAAAATATCCAATCTCAGTTTTAAATGACCTGCTCCTTATTGTGGGATTATGTCCCCTGTTTCTGGAGTCACCAGTCTGGGGAAATATCCTTTCAATATCCATCCTTTCACAGACAGGAAGTTTTAGAGGTTTCATAGAAATCACCTCTCACTCTTCGAAACAATAAAGAATACAGATCCAGTTTCTTCAATCTCTCCTCCAAAGGCTATCCAGCGAATCTCAAGGATTAATTGGGTGAACCTCAGTTGAAATCTCCGTTGCAATATATCATCCTTTAGAAATGGAGACTAAAACAGTACACAGTACTCCCAGGTGAGGTCTCACTAAGTCTATACAACTGTAGCAAAGCATTTTTTTACTTCTGTACTCATACACACTTGAAATGGATGCCAAGATACCATTTACCTTCCTAAGTACTTATTGCGACTGCATGTTAACTGTTAATGGCTCATGGACACCCGCATTTCTCAACACTTAAATGTTCAGTCTTTTTGATTTTCCTACCAAAGTGAATAACCTAACAATTATTTGATTTTTATTCCATCTGTCATGATCTAGACAAACCATTTAGCTAGCCCAATCCTCTTTGCATTGTCTGTACAACGTTTACATTCCCACACAGTTTAATATATTCAGCAAATCTGGAAATATTATTACAAAGTTGTGTAGAGTATTTGTGGATTAGGAAGCAGGAAGTTAGAATTCGGTATTTGTAAAATGCTAGCGGGAAAACTTTGTGTGATCCCTTTGAAAGGTCATGTGTTTTTTCTGTGTCTAGAGATTTGAAATGGATGTCTGTGAGCAGCAGCTTGAAAGTTTGAAGGTTAAAAAACGGGCACCCAAATTCAAAAGGCCAGACAGTTAGCAGGCCAAACAGCAGTTTTTTGGTTACCAAGACAACATAGTTTTGAAATTAACCAACCATTTTTAGCCAGGTACTTAGCTTTCAAAAGCCTATTAAATTTAAATCTGATGGTTTTGACAACTTAGGACTAATCCTATTGTACAAAATATTGATTTATCATCAAGAGTACAAAAAGAAGGGGGCAGTTCGATAAAGATCCCAGTGCTAGCTGCCATTTGCCAGAAGTATTGGCCCTCAGCTCTCAAGAGAGAATCGCTGGCTCTCACAGCCTCCTCCATGTTGGGGAAAGCACCATCTAAATAACAACAGTACCAACGGCACAACTAATTAATATTCCTGACAGAAGAACTTACAGAGAAGGCATTCCTGTCAGAAGAATCAACGGAGAAAGCAAAGAACATTCTGGAAGATAAATAACCTGGCTGTAATTTTGAGGGACTAAATTCTATTATTTTATATATATGTGGAACTTGTATTTATTGGAACAGCATGCCATTAGAATCTTGCTTTATATAGGAATAGTTTGTTGCTAGAAGGGTTTTATATGGTTGGTTAATAGTTTAGTTAATTTGTTCAGAGTTAGAGTTAGATAAATAAGTGGTTACTTGTTGATTTTAAAGTGAGTATCATGGATTTCTTTTAACCACTAGAAGTTGCTGAAAGGCGGGTTACACCACTTCTCACATTCCTTTTACAGACTATAAGGGCTAGGTGTTCCTCTTTGGGCATTTTGGTTTTAGTTTTCAGAAGGGTGTCAACTTCCACTTTATAACTGGCTGGGTGCTCAGATATGGGATTTGGACAGATTTGAACAGATTTAGGATACAAAAGCTCCCAACAGATTTAAACAGGCTTGGGGTCTAATGTCATAGATCTTTAAATAAAACTTAAGTGAGAAGTGGAACATCTGTTTAGTTTGGTTGCTGGTGTTGGTTAGATCAAAAGTGGGGAAATGGCTCTTAACATTGCAAAAGAAGTTATGGGGGTCAAAGATGCTTTCCAAATTTGCCAAGAAAGTTTAGAACGACAGAAAAAGGTAACACCTTTAGAATTAACAAACAGGTTAAAATTGAGTTTAACTATGGATAACAAGAAAGCTGAAACTGTAATGAAGTTAACCAAGCAATAAGGTTTATCAGAAAAAGTCAAATGCAGTGGAGTTAGAAAAAATTAAATCGCAAATGAGACAATTGGAGGTAGAAAGCAAACTCAAAAAGCTGGAGTTATAAGACAAAGACAGGAAAAGAAGAGTCTGTGTTAAAGACAAAGAAGGGATAGCCGTGGCAGGAGATAAAGGAAGGGAAAGAAGGTTTGAGTTGGAGCAAGTGAAGTCGGAACTTGAAGCAAAAAGACTTCAAATGATAGAAATAAATGTACAAGATAGAAGTGATGGTGAGCAAACTCATCATGGCCAATACCCTGGTAGGGATATATGCAAATATGTCCAAATGTTGCCAACATTTGATGAAAAAGATGTAGAAGCCTTTTTCACTTCCTTTGAGAAATTGGTTAAACAGATGAACCAGCCAGACACTGTGTGAGTAACATTAATTCAGACCAAGTTCGTAGGCAGGGCTAGTGAGGTGTTGGCAGTGCTGTCAGATGAGGTGTCGGGAGAATATGAAGAAGTGAAAAAGGCTATTTTAAGTGCCTATGAATTTGGTACCACAAGCATACAGACAATGGTTCAGAAATGTAAGAAAGGACTCAAGTCAGACCTATATCGTGTTTGAAAGAATTAAGGAGAGCAACTTCAATAGATGGATGAGAGCATTAAAGATAGGAAAGACATATGAGGTGCTTAGCGATATTATTCTGCAGGAGACATTTAAAAATTCACTTCCAGAAGTGTTAAGAACTCATGTTGAGGAACAGAAAGTTAAAACAGTGAGAAGAGCTGAGGAGATGGCAGATGTAAATGTAACAATGCATAAATCAAAATCTAGCTTCTGACAGTGATTTCATTCCGCGAGGGACGGAAATTAGGTAAGGTGGAGATCCTTCGATGAGAAACAAAGTGTAGAGCACACTGGGAACAGTTTAGCACATGTGAAGAAAGAAACTCAAGATGGTGGAAAAGAGGTGAAAGATCTCAGATGTTTTCACTACAATGAGGTGGGCCCACAAAAAAACCATAGTGCTGGCAGTTTAAAAAAAACACAGGGGAAAATGATGTGGTAACAGAGCCTAAACCACTGGGATTAGTTAAGATAGTGAAGGAAATCCCAAGAGAAGTTGAAGGGCTGCAGAACAGTGCACAGCCTAGCCGCGGGCTGAATAGCAAGATAACACTTTATCTCTTCAAAGACCTCACCTGTGTGGTTAAGGTTTACTCAAGTAGCCAGAGTAGGTAAAGAAGTTAAAATACTGAGAGGTTTAGCAGCTTGTCTGTCTAATAGTAAGAGATGAAAATATTTGTACTCTTTCTGAAATATTGTCCGACAGAGTGGTAATCAGATTAAATGACGAAAGGAGTAGTGTTCCTCTGTGTAAGATAAGGCTAGAAAGGCCAATCAAGTTTGGGAAAGTGGTAGTGGGAGTGATGGAAAAATTGGCTATACCACAAATACAGTTTATTCTTGGAAATGACGTAGCTGGATCACAGGTGGGAATGATGCCCATTGTAGTGGAAAAGCTGAAAAAAAAAACAGGGAACTGAGGATTTAAAAGAAAAATGCCTTGGAATTCTTCTGGATGGTGGAGTGACATGTTCCCAAAACCTTAAGTTAAAACAAGAAGGGAGAACAAAAGAGAAAGATGAAGGCGTTGAGGTCCAGTTAGCTGACCCTCTGTTTGATCAGATGGTAAAGGAAAAACCTAAGCAGGTATAGGATCAGGCAGAGGTGTTTTGCTCTGAAAGATTAATGGAGTTACAGCAAAAAGATGAGATGCTAAAGAATTTCTATAATAAAGCGTACTTGGAAAAGGAATCAGAATGTATTCTAGACTGTTATTGCCTTAAGGATAAAATCATAAAAACAGAAATGGAGACCTTTGCAGTTTAGTGAGGGTGGCAAATGGGTGGAAATTCACCAGATTGTGTTGATGGTAGCATACAAACAGGATGTAATTTGGGTATCATACAAGTTACCTGTAGGAGGTCATCTCAGAGTGAGGAAGGCTCAGGCTAAGATATAGAAGTGTTTTTATTGGCCTAGATTACATAAAGGTGTGATTGAATTTTGTGGTGACTGTTAAACATGTCAGATGGTAGGAAAGCTACAGGCAGTGATAAAACCAGCACCTTTGATTTCAATTCCAGCATTTGAAGAACCTTTTACATGGGTTATAATTGTGTAGGTCCCCTCCCTAAAACCAAAGGTGAAAATCTGTAATAGATGTGTCTATCAGGTTGCCAGAGACAATTCCATTACAGAATGCCAAGGCAAAAAAGGTTGTGGAGGAGTTGTTTGTTTTCTTTACCTATTATGGACTTCCCAGGGAGATTCACTGAGACCAAGGGCCAAATTTTACTGCCAAATTATTTAAGGCCATGGGTAGTTTAGGTATCGAACACTCTAAACCAAGTGCATATCATCTTGAATCCCAGGGAGCATTGGAAAGGTGGTATCAGACCCTAATGTTGAGGGCTTATTGCCAGGATTATCCAAATGATTGGGATAAAGGTATCCCATTTATATTATTTGCTATTAGAGTTGTTCCAAACGAATCAACTAAGTTTACTCCATTTGAATTGATATTCAGATATGACATAAAAGGGCCTTTAAACTTAATTAAGGAGCAGTTGATAGGTATGAAGTCAGAGATCTCATATTTGGATTATGTATCTCAGGTGAGAGAACGATTAAACAGAGTAGGTGAATTAGCTAAACAACATTTGAAAGTGGCACAGGGCTAGTAAAGCAAGAAGCAGATACAAAATCTATAATTCATATGTTTGCCTGTGCAGATAAAGTATTGGTGCTATTACCAGTGGTAGGAGATCCCGGTAAAGCAAGTTATAGTGGTCTCTACAGATTGAGAAGAAGTTAGGTCAAGTGAATTTTCTGGTAAAGTTTCCAGACAGAAAAGAAATGTTGGGTATATCACGTAACATGCTGAAACCTTACTATGACAGGGACAGGGAACCAGAGAAATGGATATTAATTACTGCCACTTAGAGTGAAGAATCAAATCCAAATGATTTGGATTTTGAGGTGCCTGACAATAAGTTTAATAATGAGGAAGTCGTTAAGGAATGAGATAGGGTAGTTAGCCATTTATCCCAGGATCAGAGAATTGAATTGAAAGACTTATTACAATACGATGAGGACCCATGTATAAATAGAATAGAGACGACTAATGTCAGTGCATGAGGTTGATATAGAGAATGCTGTTCCAACAAATCAACACCCCTACAGGCTTAATCCTCTCAAAGCAGCACAGGTGCAGAAGGAAGTGGAAGTGATGCTCCAAGAAGACATCCTAAAGACAAATCAAAGCAAGTGGATTTTGCCAATTGTGTTGGTTCTCAAACCTGATGGTATGTAACAATGCTGTGTAGACTATCAGAAGGTCAACGCTGTGACAAATTCTGATTCATACCCAATTCCAAGGCTGGTGGATTATACTGAAAATGTAGGACAAACCACATATATCACAAAGTTGGAATTACTTTGCAGTTACTGGCAAGCACATTTGTCAGAGAGAGAGCAAAATATATTTCTTCTTTGGTAACCCCAAATGGGCAATATCAATTTAAAATAATGCCCTTCAGAATGAAAAACACACCATCCACTTTTCAAAGACTTGTGAATAGAGTTGTTGCAAGTTTGACTTATTGTGTCTACATAGATGACTCAGAGATCATCAGTTATCCATGGAAAGATCACATGGAGTATTTGGCAGTGCTCTTTGAGAGACTACAAAGGGCATAGTTGGTCATAAACTTGGCAAAAACAGAACTTGCAAAAGGCAAAGTGACATTTTTAGGGCACAACATTGGACACGATGGGTGACACTGAGGAATGTAAAGATGAAGGCCATTGAAGAATTTCCAAGACCATCCTCAAAGAAGGAAGTGCTATGGTTTTCAGGATTGAATGGATTCTATAGGAAATTTGTACCGATCTTCAGTAGAGTAGTGGCACCATTGATGGAGATGTTGAAAAAGAACACAAAATTTCAGAGGACAGAACAATGCCAGGAGACATTTGAGAATCTAAAAGCAGTGTTATCCATTGCACCAGCTTTAGCCACACCAACTTTTTTTGAAACCCTTCAAAGTTGCCATCGACATAAGCGATGTCGGTGTTGGAGCTATATTGTTATAGAAGGATGATTTTGGAATTGAGAGGCCGTTTGGTTACTGATCAAAAAAAAAATTCAATGCCCACCAGCAAATAAAAAAATTCAACCATTGTAAAAGAGTTATTGAGCTTGGTAATGGTCTTACAACATTTTAATGTTTATGTTGCAAACAATGCCTCAGAGACAATTGTGTATACCGATCACAATTCTTTGACATTCTGGAAAGATTTAAGGACCAGATTATTTCATTGGAGTCCCATATTACAAGGATTTAATTTGCAGATTGTACATGTTGTGGGTTGTGAAACTGTTACTGAGGATAGTTAAATGAAAAATGCTTAAATAAGATAGAAATAGTAGTGTTCAATATTTTACATTTCTATAAAGAATTAGTATAAACATGTAACACTAGATTTATAAGCTATGGATCTAATAATATAATGGAGTTAAGGTCTGAAATAAAGAGAAAAAATGAAGCCATCTTTTCATAATGATAGTTCATTTTTCTCTTACAGGGGAGGTGTGGCAAATTTGGGTAGAGTGTTCATGGATTGGGAGGCAGGAAGTTTGATCTGGTATTTCTGAAATGCTAGCGGGGGAAAGCATTGTGTGGTCCCCTTAAAAGATCATGTACTTTTTCTGTGCTTAGAGTTTTTATATGGGTGCCAGCGAGTGAACATTTGCAATTACACTGAGAACACCTGAGTTGAAACATTTGTATTGAAAGGCCACACAATTAACAGGTCAAGCAGCAGTTTTTATTTTTAACTGAGACAACAGGATTTTGAATTTAGCCGATCAATTTGTGGCAGCACGGTGGCTCAGTGGTCAGCACTGCTTCCTCACAGTGCCAGGGACCCAGGTTTGGCTCAAACCTCAGGCAACTGTCTGTGTGGCGTTTGCACATTCTCCTTGTCTCTGCATAGATTTTCTCTGGGTGCCTTGGTTCCCTCCCGTAGTTCAAAGATGTGCAGGTTAGGTGGATTGGCCACGCTAAATTGCCCATAGTGTTCAAGGAAAGGTGGATTACAGGAAGACGGATCTGCATTGGATGCTCTGAGGGGTAATGTGGACTTATTGGGCTGAAGGGCCTGTTTCCACACTGTAGGGATTCTATGAATTTGAACCAGGTACATAGATATCAAAAGCCTACTAAATATAAGTCTGACGGTTTTGACAACATAGGACCAATCCTATTGTAAGAATTGTTGATATGTAATCAAAGATATAAAAAGAAGAGAGCAGTTGGGCAAAGATCCCAGAGCCATCTGCCATTCAACAGAGCTAATGGTCCTCAGTTCTTAAGTGAGAATCATTAGATCTCACACCCGCCTCAATGTCTTAGAGAAAGCACCCTCTCAATAACAACAGTACCAACATCAAAACTAGTTAATCTTCCTGACAGAAGAATCAACCGAGAAGGCATTCCTGACAGAAGAGTTGATGGGGAAGGCATAGGATATTCTGAAAGACATGTAACCTGGCTGTAATATGAGGGATAACAAAGTGTGGGGCTGGATGAACACAGCAGCCAAGCAGCATCTTAGGAGCACAAAAGCTGACGTTTCGGGCCTAGACCCTTCAACTAATTTTTTTTTATTTATAAATGGGACTTGTATCTTTTGGAACAACATACCATTAGAATATTACTTTATGTGGGAGTCTTTCCTAGTTAAAAGGAATTTATTTGTTTTGTTAATAATTTAGTTCATTTGTTCACAGTTAGATAAATAAATTGTTACTTGTTAATTATAAAGTGAGTGCCAGGGATTTATTTTATTTAACCACTTGAAGTTGTTGAAGGGCAGATTACACCACTTTTCATATCCCTTTCACAGATTATAGCACGAGGTGTTCCTCTTTGGGTGTTTCACTTCTAGGTCTCAGCTGGAGTGGGGGAAGGGGTGGGGCGGTCACCCTCCGCTTTACAACAATGTTACAATCATTTATATAGATTGTGGGCAGTTGCAGACTTAGCACTGACCCTTATGTTACCTGCTTTAGTAACAGCCTGTCATCCTGATAAAGATCTGCTTATTCCGACTCTCTGCTTTCTGTACAGTAACCCATTCTCAATCCACGTTGGCATATTGACCAAATCTTACATGCTTTAATTTTACTCACTAATCTCAAAAGTGCAACATTTTCAAAAAGAACTCAAAATCCAAACATACCATATCCACAGGCTCTCCTTTGGCCTCTTTACAAATGATATCCTCAAAAACTTCAACAATTTGTCAAACATGGTTTGTTTTTCAAAGATCTGTGTTGATTCTGCCCAATTTTTTCATTTTTTAAAAAATGGCCAGTCACCACATCTTTTGTAATAGATTCTATTATCTTCTACACTATACTTATCAACTGCAAGTCTATAGTTTTCCATTCTCCCTTTTCCAGTCTTCTCAAATCTAGGGGTTACATTTGCTAAATTCCACTCAATTGGAAATTTTTCCAAAATTTATAGAATTATGTAAGATAACCACCAATACATCTATTATCTCTATTCTAACTTTCTTCAGCCCTGTGTGATGAGTTTCATCTGATCAGCAGATTTATCAACATTCAGTCTAGCTAACTTTTCAAGTATTTCCTTTTTCACAAATCGCAATTTTTTAAACTATTTTGTTATACAAGTCCCTTCATAGCATTGAATTTCTGGAAGATTTTGTGTGTCTTCTTCCAAGAAGCCAAATGCAAAATAACTTTAGTTTCACTGCCCTCTTCTACAATATAAGTTCTTGTTTAACCACCTATAATGGCCCTACATTTACCCTTGCTAACCATTTTTTTTCCCATTTCATTAGAAGCTTTCCCAGTTCTCTTTTCTGTTCCTCCCTAAGTTACATTCATATTTTCTTCTTCCCTTTGTTATTAGTTTCTTTGTCCTTGGTCTTTGTTGAGACATAAATTGCTCCCAATCGTCAGGCTTACTACTATTTCTGGCATTCTGATAAGTCACTTCCTTTGATCCAATGTGATCTTTAAATTGTTTTGTTAACTTGTTGATTTTTTTTGGATGTAGATTGATTATACCACCTCACAACCTTTTCACAGGATTCCTCCCAAAAGCATTAAATTTCCATTGCTTGGGAACACATCAAGTAACAGTAAAACAAGTGATCCACTTTAGACAAAACAACAGCAAGCCTCTTGAGTTACCCAGCACCTGCAATGTTCCTCTCATGGCTATGATAGCTTATTTGATGACTATCCCAGCTCATCAACAAGAGCCATTGTAACTGCTGGTGAGGGTGAACCTCAAAGACCTTCATAAACCATCAAATTTGATTTGTTGCCCATAATCCATCCCAACATTTGACTGCCTTCCCTGAACAACATTCGAAATCTGGATTGCCTCTTGATTTACATGATAAAGCACTTCAAGCCTGGCACTGGAATGAAGACAGTCTTGTCTGTAACAAATGACTTTATAATTAAGAGAGTGGATAATCTTTCCATTCAAAGTTCAGTGTAAAGAAATAGACAGTGGACTTGCCTTCACGTAATGCCTTTCAAAGAATAATGGGAATTATAACACAGAGTCCTATTTGTGCTGGCTTATTGAAAGGGTAATTCCTGCATAGTTCCACATTCCAACATATTGCCCATAGTGCTGTATATTCTTCTTTCTCATGTACTTGTGCAACATATTTTAAAAATTATTTACAGTCTTAGCGCTAGTGCTTATTCAGGTCGATTGATCCTGTCCTGACAATTGAGTGAAAGAAATACTCCTCATTTCCCCTCGGACCTTTATCCAGCAATTTTGAAGCATGCTCTCAAGTTATTGATCTACCTACCAGAGTGAATTTGTTTCCTCACAATTAGCTTATCAAATCCCCTCATCATCTTAAAAATCTTTATTGGTTCATCTCTTGACTTCTCGGTTCCAAGCAGAACAGTCTCTTTTTTCCCAATTTTGATTCATAACTGAAGTCCTTCATCACTAATAACATTGTGGCAAACTTCCTTTGGACTCTATCTAACACCTTTACATCATTTCTGAAGTGTATGCCCAATAACTGCCTAACTTAGGTCTAACCAGCGATTTGCAAAGTTGTACTGTGATTTTTTTTCTCTATTTATAATGCAAGTAACTTACATGCATGTTTAATCATTTTGCTTGCTCTGCCACCTTAGATTTTTGTCTATGCATACAAATGCCTGTATGTGAATCTACAATTTTCCAAGTCATGCCATTTATTGAACACTGTCTTTGCATTTTATTACTCCCTAAGTGCATCACTTTACAGCTGAACTCCATCTGTCACGCTTCTTTCCATTTCATCATCCATCCCACCCTTAAATCCATTAAAAATCCTAATCATGACCTATTATTTTGCAAAGATTCAATCATCTGTAAGCTTTAGAATGTTGCTCCTAATATTTGAGTTTAAGTACTTTATAAAAATTATAAAAAGTAACAACCAAAACCAACTGATCTTCTCTAGCTGCTATTATCCTGTCCATAATTTCTCTCCTCCCCTTTTGAAAATAGATATAAAATGCTTAATCTATACTTCATCCATGTCCTCAATCTCAACATGAATACTTCTCTTTGGATCCATAATGGGGTCAACCTTTTCTTCTAACGAACCACTTATGGTTAATATGTTTATCAAATGTTATACAACATCTTTTCATGGCCTCAGAATTCACCTAAAAATATCACAACCAAACAGGTATATTTTGAAGTAAAGCCATGCTGTGATGCAGGGAAATATGGCAACACAGAGGAAGTTCATGCAAGCGGAAACAAGATATTATGCCTTATAAGATAGTTTATTGACACTGGGTGATGAATTAAGCCAGCCAGGACACCTGGAGAACTCTGCTGCTGTTCTATAACTGGTGTCATGGGGACTTCAATATTTACTTGAAAGGACTAATTGGGTCTTTATTTGACATTTCACCAAATTAAGTGGCTGTCTGAATTTTATTTTGAATCCTGTACTTGGCCTTGAAGTCATAACGTTCTGTTTCAGGTGAAGATTCTACCACTGACATCAAAGTATGTCAAACAGAAGACTGCAACCTCACTGAAGTTCCTTGAGCTTCATGGAGTGCAAAATCCTTTGGTGCTGCTGTCTTCGAGATCTGAAGTTTCCAAAATGCAACTGCCATTCTTTTTTAAAGTTGACAATCCCAGAAAAACCGGCAGCTCAGGAACAGTCTTGTGAGATGTGAAGACAGGTGGTTGCCATGTCATCTGAATAAGTGACAACTGAAGCTACAGGAATAGCCAGAATGTCAGTATTTTGGCCATAGGGTAACAATCCTAAAATGCATAAAAGCAGGGTTTCCAGCAGTACTGAGTTTCAAAATATTGAGGGACGTCGAGATCAATGAAGGGATCACATTTATTTTGTAATAAGATTTAGGAGTATGATTTGGGGGACTGACATTGTTAATTGTGATATTCTGTCAGAGGACGCTGCAACAACGGAAGAATTTGTCTATAATCTCAAGTAAAAAGTTATTAACAGAACCACAAAGCCTCAAGAGCTGCATGACCAGATTGAACCTGTAGAGCAAAGGGTTATTTATATCTTTATTCCAAGAACAGCTACATACGTTTGTGGAAGGAGATATGCTACAATAACATGAGATCAAGCGAAACTGGAGCTGATGCCTAAAAAGCTGCAGCAGAATGTGTATTTACCATGCCTTTTAAATTGTTACACTAATAAAGCATGTGAAAGCTAATTCATAAGAGTGTTGATTGCACTTTTGTTCAAGGGCAACTCACGATGTCAGTCATTTTTAAGTTGGCAGTAAAGCCAAAAACGATGTGCTACCTGGACAATTCAGTCAAAAGGCAAATTAATATCCTATGGTCAGTTGCCAACAATGATTAGCAAGAAGCAAATCACAATTATTTGCATTACTTGTATTTGTGAACATCCAATGAAGTTAGGTGCCACCACATGTGTTATATTCATTCGATCTTTCTCTGTATCCGTGCTTTCATTCCTTGAACAGTGTCACAACAAAAAGCATAAATAGCATTACAGCAAGAAAGCTGTAACTATTAGTGACTACAAATAGCAATGACAGACGATCTTGATCTATTATTCAGGTCAACCTATCATTATGTAATTGCCAGGCAATCTTCACAGATCTGTCAGCAGAATCTCCCATCACAATTCACAGCAGCAAACGCCTTTGTCAGGTCAAAGAAACCGCATAAGTTCTCATACTCTCCTCTATACTTTTCCCAGATAAAGAAAATCAAGGAGTACGAAACTGTTGCAAAATTTCAAGGTTGCCAAAACTCAAATGTCCTCTATAAGTGCAGTGGTGACCCCTTATGCTCTGACAGTCACCACTGCACATTACGCAAACTTCAGAATCTGCTGATTAAAAAAAAAACCAACCAGTGGAAAACTTGCTCCCAATGGAAATTGCAGGCTTGTCACAGAATGTCTGAATATAATTGAATAAATAGAGGAACATTAATGGATATTAAAGTATTTGTTCACTCATAATTTCTATTTATATTGTTCTTGTGACCTGTACAAAAGGGTCTATTTCTTCTAATGAAAATAAAAATTGCACACTGTAAGTAAAGTAAACAGAAATGTGATCTGTGAGACCAGGCAAAGACAGCTGAAATTTTTGCCCTTGGTAAATGTTATTGTCTACGATTCATTTTTATGTTTACATTATGTATATAATGACAAACACCTTTGACTACCAGTCCACCAGGCAGTGGTCTGCATGTAATGCTCAAGGGGACCTGAGGGTATAGATCTTGTCTGATGATTCCTTCAGCAAACTATCAAAGTAATTTGGCAGAATAGCTTATCACCAGAGTTTACAAGTAAACAGTAAGACAAAAATTGTCTTACCACAGAATGGAATGTATGTTGAAAATATTACAACTATTTCATCACACTGAGGGAAAGGCAAGGTATGGAGAATGGTTGAATCTTATTGAACTTTGCCTTTTTTTAAGTGGAAATATTTCATAACGTGCCCTTAAAAAATTATGAGTAAAACACATTTTTGGAAAAAAAAAGGTGCCCTGGCAAGCATCAGTAAATAGATTCTGACTGGGGTAATGAGCCAAAGTAAATTGAGATAGGAACCAGACCATGTTCTTAGGAAACTGGGTTTATAAACCTAAGTCCCCTTCCCCATAGGGTAAGAAAGGTCTTTTATGTCAGATTATTCCGACACTTTCAAAGATTCATCCACTCGGTCTTTGAGGTGGCTGTCAGAGGGAGACACTGCTGTAAACCTGTTTGTGGAATTTGCCTTTGCTAAGAAGGTCATGAGAGAGATGCAGCATTTTTTGTCAAAGTTCATCCACAGCAGTTCTGTGATGCAGGACTGTGTTCTATAGGCTGGTCCCAGAAATTTTACACCAAGATAAAGATCAAGTGTATTTAGAGGACCGCTAATTCAATGGAAGATGCCCTTCAATGTGCCCAACCTTGCTGATTTTCCAGTGCAAAGAATTATCTTCAACGATGTGATGCAGGCTGGTATATTCCAAGGACTTGGACTGCATGCTGAGGGATACACTAAAGCTTGACATAGCCACTGCAGATGCATAACGGGGAAAGGTTGCTGTTTAAGGCTTTTCAGCAATTGTAAACCAAGGGGCTGGAAGCTGGGGAGAATTCCTTTGACATTGAAAGTACATTGCGAATATCGTATTGAAAATTGGATTGAGGAACATCAAAGTGGAAAATGTGGTGAGAAAAGTTTACTTCTACTGCATATTTGTACAGTCTTGGGCTGTAAACATAGTACAGAATGTATATTTTAAGCATCACAACTATCTCAATCATACTGAGGGGAAGGCAATGCATGGAGAAAAGTTGAATCTTACTGAAATTTGTGTCTTTTAAGTGGAAATACTTTGTAATGCGCTCTTAAAAAAACACATTTTTGGGGGAAAAGTATCAGTTACTTGATTCTACCTGGCTTAATGAACCAAATTAAATTGAGATAGGAACCAGGCCAAGTTCTGAGGAAAATGGGTCTATAATCTTATGTCCCCTTCCCCATAAGGTCAGAAGGGGCTGAGGATATGGTTAGGAGGGTCTTGGACTCATGTGAAAAATTGGAACAAGCCTATAGCCACAGTGAGAAAAAAACTGAGCATTTTGAAGAAACACTGTCTCTCCATTGTAGTTAACAACCTAGTCATCTCAAGAGACTCTCTTGATTTAGCTATAAAATTGGTAAATGTCTGTAGGGAAGTGATGTACAAATCTGTAGCCAAAAGGGGAGAAAATGTGCCCAAAGTCATCTTCAATCAGGAACTGTTGTACATGGTAAACAGTAAATCGATCCTTGGTATCCAAATGTCAAATCTCACAACAAGTTGAGGACATATCAATCCTTGCTTCATGAAGGATGCAGTTTCGAACTGAAATGTTGACTTCCCTGTTCCTTGGATGCTGTCTGATCGGTTGTGCTTTTCCAGCTCTACGTTTATTGACTTTTGAAGGATAAGTTTGGCCATGATGCCAAGAGTGCTTCAGTCTGGCTGATATTATCGTACCACATGGACATGTAAAGCTGAGTGTACCTGGTTGAGGTGTATATGGTTATGAGGGTCATGGATAGGGCAGATAGGAAGCAGCTGCTCTCCTTAATTGAAGGGTCTATAACGAGGGCCCTTAATTTTAAGGTAAAGGCAGGATGTTTTGAAGGAAATTTTAGGAAAGACTTTTTGTACCTGGAGAGTGTTGGGAATCTGGAATGTATAGCCTGGGAATGTAGTTGAGGCATGTAACCTCACAGCCTTTAAAAAGTACCTCGAGGAGCATTCAAAATGTCATAATTTTCAAGGCTATAAACTAAATGTTGGTAAAGTTGGAATACATTCAATAGGTCAGCATGGACTTGACAGACTGAAAGGCCTCCCCTGTGCTGTATGACTCAATGAACAGACTTGGATAGAGACGTTGTGGGAATGTGAAATTGTGGATTCTATTGGATGATTTCCTAAGCAGACTCTCAAAGTCATTTGGCTGAATGCCCCATAACTTGCAGTCGAGCACCACGGTGTAGGTTGGATGATAATGTAAAGGGTAGTCCAAAGTCTCAGACCTTGTCCTTAGATATTTTTAATATAATGCTGGAGACAAGTGTTTATTTCTCAGAGGGAATGGTGGGATCCGGGCAACAACTAGGAAAATGGAATTGAAGTCCGAGACATATTGCATATGGTCACAGAAATTTGAGGGTGCATACATGAGGATCAATGGTCGGCACAACATTGTGGGCTGAAGGGCCTGTTCTGTGCTGTACTGTTCTATGTTCTATGTTCTATGTTCTATATTATGATGATATTGATTGGTGGAATATTCTCGACAGCCGTGTGATCTACTCCTGCTGTTAACTCCTATCTTGTGTTCTTCTGCTTTTCTGCCTCTGTTAGCTGCTTCTTAGTGTTTGCATCTGTTGTGTCGATTACTTTTGCCTCCAGCTTTCTTGTTTCACAACTGTTCTTTATATCTGATCACAAGGCTTCTATGTGTTAACTTCCCTCTATTGGAACCAATTCCAAGTCAACTATTGCAAGATCACATAGAACACTGGTGCTTATTGTCCAAGAAAATTACAATTGATCCCTTTATCAGTGCCTCAGGCTCTTAAAACCCATTTTCAATTAATTGTAGATACCTAAAGCCATTGAATATTTCATACCAGGGTACATCCTCCTCCTAAAATAAAGGTAGCTGCAGTTCACCTTTAAGGAAATAAGTCTTCAGGTTGGATTAAGCCAGACATTCAGAAAATTAAATGTTTCAAAATTAAAAGGTAAGAAATACACGTGGAAGTCAATGAGTAAAAAGATTTGGAAGTGCAACACTGAGAAACCATTAACTCAAGCTTACAGCTTTCTAGTCTAGCTTTGAGAGCACACAATAGCACAATTAAAAATGATTTTAATAACCTCCATTTCTGCCCTACAACTGATTTGACTGGTTCACAATGATGACTACCAGTTGTTGCTACAGCTATTATGATTTATTCATCTTGAGTATCAATTCCAGTGGATAAATTTAATTTTAATCCGTGAAATGCCAACTAATTAATGTGTGGATTGCAAACCTGGCTCACAGCTTAACATGACAAATTTTTGGCATATGTGGATTAAAATTAAAATGGATGAATACTCCAGCTCTCCTAAAGATGGCATCGGTGGTCTAATGAATGCTCCCCTAGATTATGTTAAAAAAATACCCAATGCAATCTGAAATGAGCCGGTGACATAAATATAGAAAGCTGTGCTCACTTTGGCAGTTGCTTTTTGGGCAGTTTAGGCATGTGATGTGGATGACAAGACTGTGTGTCAAGGCTGGTGCAAGTCACCCAGGGTTTCTACTTCTGCAAAAACACAGCTTGTCACTCACACTACTGTGATACTCAATGTAGTCTTTGGTTGATGATTAGTGGGGAGAATGAATCTTCTACCACACAGATACTCGTGAAAATGTTCACAAGTATGAACAAATGTGCGTGTTTCCTGCTCTCCCGCAAAATATCTGTTCAGTTTACAACAATAGGCTTGATGTGTACACCATTGGGCATTTGCTTCCTTTAATGTGCTCTGAAAGTATGACTACGTTTGCTAAACATTTGTTATGACACACGTTTTTACTTTTGCCTTTAATGTTTCAAATGCAGTTTGCTGTGTTATTGTCCATTTGTATTGCTTGCCTTTGTATAGGAAGAAGTTTTGCAATTGCTTCATACCGAAAAACAAATTGTGATCCTATCTGCTAATAGAGAGGAATGATGCCAACACGTTCATATTATATGGTGTCTAAAACACATGAATATGTTCGATGTTGCTTTACTCCAGCTGTTGTCACACAATACCCTTTAAAAGCCAATGTTGTAAATGTACATTTGACTTCACTAGGCATTGACTTGTGCAAATCAAGTTAGCACTGCTGATAACTGCCTCAGTATGAGTTCATCAGTTGTTCTGATAAGTGCGGTCCAGGCCACAAGATGTATCTTCAGACATCATTTATAAACAATTTATGCATAATGATGGTGCAACAGGCCATTCTGCCCTAAACTGCTCTAATTTCAACCTTAGAGAAGACTGTCTCTCACATGACTACTGAGGTCACATGTTCTATTACAGTATACCTCAAGTACTCATCTACATAAACATTAAATCAATCTCTACATCCAGCCATAACTGCATTTTTACTTTTCGACATTATTATCTGAAAATATTTTCTTAACTATGACTGAGAACAGAACTGAAAGTATTTCTGATGGGCTGAAAGTATTTCCAATACCACCAATCCTCTAAAAGCCCATTGCTCACAAATTCAAACACAATGGCTACCTTCCCATTTGCCTGATCTTGAACAATGTTTGTACCAGCTGAAGTGAAAACAGTAGGAATAATAATATTATGCCAGACCTTATGGTACTGAAAGAAGTAATTGCCTCTGGGCAGCTACGTTGTTATGAAAATTAGTGGGTGTTCATCAAGAGGCTACCATTTCATCTTCACTGTCCTTTGATTTGTCTCAGCTTGTAATGCTCTTTCACAGTGTCTTGCGTGAAAAAGATCATATGACAACGAAACACCATTGACTGGTGAAGTTCCATCATTGCATAAGAGCTGGTAGGTATTTCTGTTCTCTTCATTAGTAATATGGTTAGACTTTGAGCTTCTTGCACTGAATTCTCAAGTTTAAGGCAAAGAGGTGAGTGAATTTACAGATTATGACATCAAAGAAGGACATTTGCTCCATTGTACCTGTACAGGCCCATTAGTTTTATTTTATCTTATACCAATCTCCTGCTTTTTTCCCATAACCTGATACACTCTTTCTATCCAAATATTCACCCAATACTGTTTACTGTTTCAATTGAACGTGTCACTATCACATTTCCAAGCAGTACATTCCATGCCCTGACTACTCCCTGGATGAAAGAATTTTTCCTTACTTCACCCTTGATTCTTTAGCAGATCACTTTAAAGCATTTAAATCTTAAAGTGGTTAGCGCTGTTGCCTCACAGCTCCAGGGACATAGGTTCGATTCCACCATCAGGTGAATGTCTGTGAGGAGTTTGCACATTCTCCCTGTGACTGTGTGTGTTTCCTCCGGGCGCTCTGGTTTCCTCTCACAGTCCAAAGATATGCAGGTTAGGTGGATTGGCCACTTCAGGTACTGATCCAAGTACCATTTAC
The DNA here is from genome assembly GCF_030684315.1 of Stegostoma tigrinum. Classification (NCBI taxonomy): domain Eukaryota; kingdom Metazoa; phylum Chordata; class Chondrichthyes; order Orectolobiformes; family Stegostomatidae; genus Stegostoma; species Stegostoma tigrinum. The sequence continues at coordinate 38,769,766 of NC_081357.1, forward strand.
TTCATTTGAGGTTTTCTACATCCACCACCAAACCAGACAGCAAATTTCAGACCACTCACCACCACCCTCTGGGTAAATTGCCCATTGTGTTCAGGGATGTGTAGATTAGGTGGGTTAAGGAGAATGTGTCTGAGGGTATGCTCTGAGGGTCGGTGTGGACTTGTTGGGCTGAAGGGCCTGTATCCACACTGTAGGGATTCTATGATTCCATGAAATCTCTGCCCTTTAATTCTTTTCTCCCTTATAATTGGAAAAACTGTAGAGCACTGATGTACTACATAAAAAGTTTCATATGAGAACCATGAATTATTGATGAAATTTTCACAGACATTTTCTGGCACGAAAAGATTTCCTCTTAGAACTATTGGAACTAAATCTGTGGTTGCAGTGAGCCATGCTCTATGAAAAGGCAATATGAAATGAACCCTGCCTTTGAATGCTGCTGTTCTTGACAGTATCCCTATAAAGATAGATGAGGTTATAGAATCTTCAGGACTCTCAAAGAAAAGTACATATTTCTCATGCTTTAGGATTGCTGAAGGACCTTTTTGCATATGCAAAATGTATTATTCAATCTGCAAGGTCTCACCAGAATTAACTTGTCTATTGGTGGTTGGGAGATCATTGTGATTGCAGTACAATTGAGAATGTTGACACTTCTATCACATTTTCTGGAGCCGTGTGCAGTACATTTTGTTTACATTGTCAGTCACTGACTGGCGTCACTGTATGAGTAGGTGAAGATTTCTGCTCACCCAAGTCTGAAAGAGTATCAGAGGTATTTTGATGCACTGTAGCAATGACTGGACAATCAGGTACCACAGGACATTCTCCTTGAAATGTCACGTGTGGGTCTGATAGCTGTGCCTTCTAACTAGCAGCTACGAAAGAAACAGGCTCACTGTCTTCAGGCATGATAGGATGAGGTCTGTCACAAGCCTATCAAACTCTTGGAAAACCTAAAGCATTTCTTGATAGAAAATAGAACCATAAAATAGTTATGGCACAGAAAGAGGACAATCAGCCAATTGTATCAGTGCTGATCAAAAAGGGGAAAAACGTACAAACAGTCACCCATTCTAATCCCACCTGCCAGAACCTACACAGTAACCTTGCAGGTTACAACACTTCAGGTACTGATCCAAGTACCATTTACTTCATTTGAGGTTTTCTACATCCACCACCAAACCAGGCAGCAAATTTCAGACACTCACCACCACCCTCTGGGTAAAAACTATTCCTCCTCATCACCTCTCTAAAGCTTTTACCAGTCACCTTAAATAGTTGTCCCCTGCTGGTAACCCTCTCCATTAAGAGAAAATAGATCTTCTCTGTCCACTCTATCTAAGCCCCTTATTATTTTGAATGCATAAATTAAATCATCCCTCAGGCTCCTCTATTTCACAAAAAAGGACCTAGGCTTTCCTTACAGCTGCAATTTTAAATTCTGGCAACATTCTCATAAATCTTTTTTGTACTGTCTCCAGAGCAGTTATAAGCTCCCTATATTGGAAAACCAGTACTGAATAATGGTCACTGGACTCAAAACATTAACTTTGCTTTCTCTCCACATATTCTACCACAATTGCTGAGATTTTCCAATAATTCCTGTTTTTGTTAAGGTACAATCCAGTTTGCCTGGGCGATTCATTCACTTTCAAAACGACAGTCCCTCCAGTATACCGATTGCACCTAATATTTCACATTCCCTTTCCTTAACTGGAATATTTGCATTGTCCCTCTGCTTCAATAAATTTGAGACAAAGTACCCTTTAAGAATGCTGCCCACAACTTCTGCATCCCCATGTAAGTTACTGATAGGCCCTACCCTTTCCTTAGTTGGGCTCTTAAGCTTAATGTAGTGAGAAGCATCTTCAGCCTTTCCTTAATTTTTCATATCCTCTCTTTGCTTTCCTAATGCCCTTTATTATTTCACAACTTTACTTTTAACAGTCTTATAGGCTTTCTATTAAGTTTATTTCTGACTGTCATAAGCTTTTATTTCCGTTTTACCTTATCCTGTATGCTTCTTGATAAACAGATGGATCTAGATTTGCCAGTATCATTCATTTCCTTTGCGGGATTATCTCACCGTGCTCATAGGTTCTCATTTTTCACTGATTTATCAGTGGTTTTCCTTCAAGTATCAGTTTCTAGTCCACTCCTGCCACATCACGTCTGAACTGCATAAATTTTGGCTTCCACTAATTTAGATAGTCATTCTGTCATCTAATCCTTTTGAAATGATAGCTCCTGTTCCCAGAGAGGACGAGGCTATTACTCGCAAAAGGGAACGTAGCCATATTTGATGTATTGCAAGCAGTTCTGGTCACCACACTATAGGAAGGATTTGGAGACTTTGGTGAAGGTGCAAAAGAGGTTTACCAGGATGTTTCATGGCCTGGAGTGTTTTAGCTATAAAGAGAGATTGGACAAACCTGGATTGTTTTCACTCTGGAGGGGGGAAACGTGATAGAAGTATGTAATATTATGAGAGGCCTGAATAGGGTGAGCAGTCAGAATCTCTTTCCCAGAGTGAAAATGTCAGATATTAGTGAGTATAGGTTTAAGGTGAGAAGGGGAATGTTTAAAGGAGATTTGCTTGGAAAACGTTGCTGGGGAAGTGATAGAAGCTGATATGATACCAACGTATAAGAGACATTTAGGCAGACGTATGAATAGAGAAATATAGGCCATGTGCAAACAGGTGGGATTAATTTAGAATGGCACCATGTTCAGCACAGACATGGTGGGCCGAAGGGCCACTTCCAATGCTGTACTGTTCCACAGTCTTTAAATTTGGTGTGTAGTATCTTATGACAAGGACCTGGTTGTGGAAAAACCTGCAAATGTGACAATGAGAGATAATGGGAACTGCAGATGCTGGAGAATTCCAAGATAATAAAATGTGAGGCTGGATGAACACAGCAGGCCAAGCAGCATCTCAGGAGCACAAAAGCTGATGTTTCGGGCCTAGACCCTTCATCAGAGAGGGGGATGGGGAGAGGGAACTGGAATAAATAGGGAGAGAGGGGGAGGCGGACCAAAGATAGAGAGTAAAGAAGATAGGTGGAGAGAGTATAGGTGGGGAGGTAGGGAGGGGATAGGTCAGTCCAGGGAAGACGGACAGGTCAAGGAGGTGGGATGAGGTTAGTAGGTAGATGGGGGTGCGGCTTGGGGTGGGAGGAAGGGATGGGTGAGAGGAAGAACCGGTTAGGGAAGCAGAGACAGGTTGGACTGGTTTTGGGATGCAGTGGGTGGGGGGGAAGAGCTGGGCTGGTTGTGTGGTGCAGTGGGGGGAGGGGACGAACTGGGCTGGTTTAGGGATGCAGTAGGGGAAGGGGAGATTTTGAAACTGGTGAAGTCCACATTGATACCATTAGGCTGCAGGGTTCCCAGGCGGAATATGAGTTGCTGTTCCTGCAACCTTCGGGTGGCATTATTGTGGCAGTGCAGGAGGCCCATGATGGACATGTCATCTAGAGAATGGGAGGGGGAGTGTGACAATGCTCTGTTTTGATTCTGTAGAATGTGATTTCCAGTCCACAGTAATGTGATTTACTCTGAACTGCCCACTAAAATGGCTTAATAAGCAGCTCATGGCCAAATGGTGATGGGGAGCAATACTGGCTTTTCAAATGATGCCCATATCTCATGAGAAAATAATATGTAAATCTGACACACTTACCAAGGAACTAATTCATGATCAAGTTTTTGCAAAAACATAAGTCCCATGAATCAGGAAATGCAAACACATGGTAGTGGGTGATTTAACCTTGGCAAAAGTCACAACTTTGACAGCCTCAGTCAAATTTGCCTTTCTCAGTAATTAGTTTACCATTGTTGGTCAGTGAGTGACCTTTAACTGGAAGAACATGGCCTCCAATACCTGGAGTCTGATGATTGAAGACAGTGACAAGCTATTCTAAAGCGCCAGGCAGTACATCAACAGCACTCCTGAAATGTAGAGAAATATTAGTGTCAACATTCTTAGCTTCTAATTTTACTAATCTAAAACTGGTCCAGATCATCTCCTTACAAAGTCAACTATTTCCACTTGAGCAAGTAAGTCTAATAACTTGGTCTTTTTGTGATCAGTTGATTCACTCAGTGATATAATCTGCTTCAAGTAGCTTCAGTTGCTGTGAAACTTCTGCTTGGCTTGCAAACAGCAAGGTCCTGTGAATGTGTGTTCAGGTTAATTGAGGGGTTTTTAGATTCGTAATGATTTTGCAGTAAAATTAAAGCTGCTGTGATAGAAACTATTTCAGATAAAATAAGTACTATACAGCTTCTTTCCAAGTTTTAGCATTAAATCCACCACTACACCTGTTATGATCTATGGTTTTTGCAGAATTTTAAGATGAATTTAGTTTATATCCATTACACAACAGACAATTTGTTTATTCAGAATTTTAGTGATTTGATTCCCTTCCCGTTTCTTTGTAATATTTCCTGATCTACACACATTTTCCCAATCTGCTTTATTTTAACTTTCACAATTCTACAATTGCAACTATAAACCGAAGAATGGCAAATGTATTTCCAACAAGAAAACAAAATTGCAAGATATAAACCTTATATTTAACAGCCAGCATCTTTGGTGAGCAAAAAAGAGTAATCTGAAAAATGTTGTATATGAATAGCTACACAATTTAAGTTGGTCCAAAATTAGTAAAGACATATTGTATTCTATGAGTTTAGATGAAGAGGATAAAAGAAATTTAGAAAATCGGTGTCAATCAATCGGTGTATTTTTGGAATATCTCTGTTTCCATGGTAATGATGACCATTTTTGTTCCAGGCTGCAAATTCAGCTCATGGCAGTAGAATTTGTCTGTCCTGGATGGATTTTCTTTCAGAGATAATGGGAACTGCAGATGCTGGAGAATCCAAGATAATAAAATGTGAGGCTGGATGAACACAGCAGGCCAAGCAGCATCTCAGGAGCACTGCTCCTGAGATGCTGCTTGGCCTGCTGTGTTCATCCAGCCTCACATTTTATTATCTTGGATTTTCTTTCATCTGTCTCATAGAATAATTAAGTAAAATGTGGGCTTGATAGCTAGGATGGGTTGGCTAAAATGTTTTTAAATGCAGGTTATCAAATTATGAATGGAATGGACAATCTCAGTTATGAAGCAAAATATTTGGAGAAAAATAATAGTACTGAAATATTCATGCCTCATACACAATGTGCAAAAGCTAATTTCTAAGGCATAGCTTTCACTTAAAAGAATTCTCACAACATAAATCACAGCTTTTGTTTTGTCTGAAAACTTGAGCTCCATGCTTCAAAAATTCAGACCAACTACATAAAAGTTTGGTAGTTTCAAGGCTATCCAGTATGCTACTGTGATGAAAGAATTATAATCTAAGAACTGTGTTTTACCCCTGTGGTTTGATCCCACTTATTTCATTCTTTCAGTAACCAACACTACATAGTATCCGACCAACTATTTCTTACCTGATCACTTCAATTTGATTCTGTTGCATATAAATCCTCTTGGAAAAAAAATTGAATGTTACTGCGAATGTTTACACACGTTCTAAAATATTTTCTCATTTACACTGTTGGTAGTATAAGTGATCGTGGGTTCACTCATTTGCCTGAGGTAAATTTATTACTCGACAGATTTATTGCCTTTAAAAGGCATAATGAAAATTTGATGGACAATGATAATGATTTCTGGTGTATAAAACCTTATACCGAGGAAATAAGTATAGCCCATATACCACTACAAGACCAGGAAACTTTATTTGCTCTCCAAAATGTTTCAATTGGTATTGGATATTGTCTTTCTGTGATCCACACAAAAGTACAGAATAAAAGTTTGAATCCTAACATGTGGTGTAGGTAAATTTAGCCTGATATTAAATAGAATAAGTCAAGCCTTGAAATCTACTGGAATTTTTGAGCATGTAACTGAACTGGTGGGTTAAAGTAATGCAATTGTTAATTGATATTTGGCTTTTTGAAAGACATTGGACATAGGAATAGAAGTAGGACACTTGGCCTATTGAGTCTGCTGTGCCATGCAATGAGGTTGTGGACATTCTGATAATCCTCAACTCCACCTTCCTGTGTTTATCCCATAATCCTGATTCCCTCACCCATTTAATATCCATGTATTCCAGTCCAGAATTAACATGGCAACCCAGCCTATTATAGCAATCAGTGGTAAAGAATTCCACAGATTCACTCCCCTCTGAGAGAAAATGCAGACATCTTGCTAAAACTATACAAGGCACTAAGATAACAAAGTGTGGAACTGGATGAACACAGCAGGCCAAGCAGCATCTCAGGAGCACAAAAGCTGACGTTTCGGTCCTAGACCCTTCATCAGAGAGGGGGATGGGGAGAGGGTTCTGGAATAAATAGGGAGAGAGGGGGAGGCGGACCGAAGATGGAGAAAAAAGAAGATAGGTGGGGAGGAGAGTATAGGTGGGGAGTTAGGGAGGGGATAGGTCAGTGCAGGGAAGACGGACAGGTCAAGGAGGTGGGATGAGGTTAGTAGGTAGGAGATGGAGGTGGGGCTTGGGGTGGGAGGAAGGGATGGGTGAGAGGAAGAACAGGTTAGGGAGGCAGAGACAGGTTGGACTGGTTTTGGGATGCAGTGGGGGGAGGGGATGAGCTGGGCTGGTTGTGTGATGCAGTGGTGGGAGGGGAAAAACTAGGCTGGTTTTGGGATGCGGTGGGGGAAGGGGAGATTTTGAAGCTGGTGAAGTCCACCTTGATACCATTGGGCTGCAGGGTTCCCAAGCGAATATGAGTTGCTGTTCCTGCAACCTTCGGGTGGCATCCTTGGATGCAAGGCACTAGCTGACCATACCTATAACACTGTGAGCAGTTTTGGTTTTCTTAGCAATTGAAAGATATACCAGCATTCCTTCTCATCTCTGTCTTAAACAAGTAAACCCTAACTCTAAGATTGCGCCCTCTGGTCCTAGGCTCACTCAATGTCTTAGTATCTACCCTATTAGGCCCCCTCAGAACGGGGCCAGTGAGGTGACAGTGGGCAGTGAGAACGGGGCCAGTGAGGTGGCAGTGGGCAGTGAGAATGGGGCCAGTGAGGTGGCAGTAGGCGGCGAGAACGGGGCCGGTGAGGTGGCAGTGGGTGGTGAGAGCAGGGCCAGTGAGGGGGCAGTGGGTGGTGAGAGCGGGGCCCGTGAGGGGGCAGCAGTGGCCAGTGAGAGCAGGGCTGGTGAAGAGGCTGTGGGCGGTGAGAGCAGGGCCAGTGAGGGGGCAGTGGGCGGTGAGAGCGGGGCCCGTGAGGGTGCAGTGGGCGGTGAGAGCGGGGTCCGTGAGGGGGCAGCAGTGGCCAGTGAGAGCAGGGCTGGTGAAGAGGCTGTGGGCGGTGAGAGCAGGACCAGTGAGGGGGCAGCAGTGGGCAGTGAAAGAAGTGCCAGTGAGGGGGCAGTGGGTGGTGAGAGTGGGGCCATTGAGGGGCCGCAGTGCGCGGTGAGAGCAGGGACGTTGAGGGGCAGCAGTGGGTGGTGACAGCGAGTCCAGTAAAGGGGCAGTGGGTCTAAATCTCATTGCCTTTGAGAAGGTGGTAGTGAGTTGCCTTCCTGAACCATTACAATCCATCTGCTGTGTGTTGACCCACAATGGCATTAAGGAGAGGATTCCAGGATTTTGACCCAATTACACCAAAGGAACAGCGATATATATCCAAGCCAAAATGGTAATCAGCTTGAAGAAGAACTTGCAGGTGATGGTGTTCCCATCTATCTGTTACCCTTGAACTTCTAGATGGAAATGGCCGTAGGTTTGGAAGGGACTGTCTGAGGATCTTTGGTAAATTTTTGCAGTGTATCTTGTAGACAGACACATTGCTGTTGCAGACTATAGGTGGTGGAGGAAGTGAATGTTTGTGGATGGAGTGCCCATCAATATCGCTGCTTTGCCCTGGATGGTATCAAGTTTCTCGAGTGTTGTTAGGGCTGCACTCATTCAGGCAAGTGGGGATTATTCCATCACACTCCTGACTTGTGCCTTGTAGATGATGGACAGGCTTTGGGGAGTCAGGAGGTGAATTACTTGCCACCGGACTCTTAGCCTCTGACCTGCAGTTATTACTATTACGTTAATGTGGTGAGTCCAGTAGAGTTTCTGGTCAATGGTAACACCCAGGACATTGACAGTGGGGGATTCAGTGATGGTAACACCATTGAATGTCAAGGGGTGGTGGTTAGATTGTCTCTTATTGGTGATGGTCATGGCCTGGAATTTGCGTGACACAAATGTTACTTGTCAATCGTCAGCCCAAGCCGGATATTGTCCAGAACTTATTGCATTTGAACATAGATTGCCTCAGTATCTGAGGAGTCGCAAATGGCGCTGAACATTGTGCAAAAATTGACAAATATTCCCACTTCTGACCTTATGATGGAGGGAAGGTGAAGCAGCTGAAGATGATTGAGCCTTCCCTGAGGAACTCCTGAAGAGCTGAGCTATAGTTGAGATGACTGACCTCCAACAACATCCATCATCCTATAACTCCAATCACTGGAGACTGTGCCTTAGGTACCCATAGGTTCCAGTTATGCTAAGATTCCTTGATGCCACACACTGTCAAATGCAGTTTTGATGTCAAGGTCTGTCATTCTCACCTCACCTCTAGAATTCAGCTCTTTTGTCTGGATTTGAACTAATGAAGTCAGGAGCTGAGCTGAATGGCCCTGGTGGAACCCAAACTGGGCATCACTAAACATGTTATTGTTGAGCAGGTACTGCCTCAAAGCACGGTTGACGACACCTCCCACCACTTTACTGATGATCAAGAATAGATTGATGAGGCAGTAATTGGCCAGGTTGGATTTGTCCTGCTTTTTACGTACAGGATATATCTGGGCAATTTTCCACATTGCCAAGTAGGTACTAGTGTTGTAACTGTACTGGAACAGCTTGGCTAAGGGAGGGCAAGTTCTGGAGCACAAGTCTTCAGTACTATTGCCCAAGTGTTGTCTGGACCCATAACCTTTGCAGTATCCAGTGTCTCCAACCATTTCCTGATATCATGTGGAGGGAATCGAACTGGCTGAAGACTGGTATCTGTAATGTTGGGGATCCCTTGAGGAGGCCGAGATGGATCATCCCCTCACCACTTCTGGCTGAGGACTGTAGTGAATGCTTTAACCTTATATTTTGCACTAATGTGCTGGGCTCGTCCATCATTGAGGATGGGGATATTTGTTGAGCCTCCTCCTGCATGGATTTGTTTAATTGTCCATCATCATTTATGATTGGATATGGCAGGACTGCTGAGCTTAGATCTGATCCTTTGTTTGTGCAGTCACTTACCTCTGTCTATTACTTGCTGCTTATGCTGTCTGACGTGCAAGTAGTCCTGTTTGGTAACTTTATTTGGCTGGCACCTCATTTTAGGTGTGGCTGATGCTACTCCTGGCATGCCCTCTTGCACTCTCCATTGAACCAGGGTTGATCCCCTGGCTTGATAGTAATGGTTGAGTGGGGGATATGCTGGGCCATGAGGTTACAGATTGTGCTGGGTACAATTTTGCTGCTGTTCATGGCTCACAGACCGTCATGGATTCTTAGTCTTGAGTTGCTAGATCTGTGGGAATTCTGTCCCATTTAGCATGGTGATAGTGCCACACAACACGATGGAGGTTATTCTCAATGTGAAGGCGGGACTTTGTCTCTGCAAGGATTGTGTGACAGTCACTCTTACCAATACCATCATGAGCAGTTGCATCTGCAGCCGGCATATCAGTTAGGATGAGGTCAAGTATATTTTTTTCATCTTGTTGGTTCCCTCACTACCTGTCGCCGACTCAGTCCAGCAGCTATGTCCTTTAGGACCCGACCATTACAATCAGTAGTGCTGCTGCTGAACCACTGTTGTGGTGGACATTGAAATTCCCCACACAGAATACATTTTGTGGCGTTGCCATCCTTAGTGCTTCCTTCAACTGTTGTTCAACATGGAGGATATCGATTTATCAGAAGAGGGAGATGGTACATGCTAACCAACTGCAGGCTTCCTTGCCCATGAGACTTCATGGGATGCAGAGTCAATGGTGAGGACTCCTAGAGCAACTCCCTTCTGCTGGGTCTGTCCTCCTGGTGAGACGAGACGTATCCAGGGATGATGATGGTGGTGTCTGGAACATTGATTGTAAGGTATGATCCAATGAGTATGGCTGTGTCAGGCTGTTGCTTGACTAGTCTGTGAGACAGCTCTCCCAATTTTGGCACTAACCCCCAGGCATTAATAAGGAGGAACTTACAGGATCAATAGGGCTGATTCTGCTGTTGTCTTTTCCTGTGCCTAGTCGATGCCAGGTGATGCGTCTGGTTTTGTTTCTTTGAAATTTTATAGCAATTGCTACAACTGGGTGGCTTACTAGGCCATTTCAGAAGGCATTTGAAAGTCAACTACATTGTTGTGGGTCTGGGGTCACATGTAGGCCAGACCAGCTGAGGATGGCAAATCTCCCTTCCTGAAGTACATTAGTGAACCAATTGACAATGGTTTCATCAGTAGATTCTTAATTTAATTGAATTCAAATTCCACCATCTCTCATGGTGGGATTCAAATCTGGATCCCCAGAACCTTAGCCGAGTTTCTGGATTCCTAGGCTAATAATAATACCGCAAGGTGTTTGCCTCCCTACCAGCAGTGGAGATAAGTGTGAAGGGGAAGGTGGCACAGTGGATTCTTCAACAGGGACTTGGAAGTCTTAGTCAAAAGGGTGGTGCAGCGATGTGGTAGCCTCTTCCTGGAAGATTGGCATAAGAGGTCACGAACAAACTGGCAGCTTGGTCAAAGTTTGACATCCAGGTCAGTGCAGTCTCCACAATGCAGAGGGATGGTCTGCTTCACTCATGTAAATACCACACTATTCTCTCCAATACCTCACACTCATACTGCCTCTGCTACTGCAACCCACCTTCTACCAAGGTTCATGCTCTGCCACTCTTACGCTCACATGCTATATTTTCCATCACTCACTCTCACTCCCCACAACCTCCTGTGGTATGGCCTCTGCACTCTCTGCTCACTCACCAGGAAACCTCACCATTTTTTCAACACCTGCTCTAGCACTAACAGCCATGCCACTCACTTTCACCTCACTCGATATTCTCCCTCTCTGAAAATTTATGAGAGTTCAGTCCACGATAGGATAGAAAGGGCCTTGATGTGGGGAGGAGTGCCCAACATCAAGTTCTTCATCCCCAATGGAGAGAGAATGCTATCTCTTGCAGAAGAAAAATGAGACAACCATCTCCCATCAACAAAATGATCACCGTTCTTCATTTAACCTCAGTCTCACATTAGCCCCACTGTCAGTGTCATTCACTGCCCATGACTTTAGGCTGCAATTCCTTCTCTCTCATATGTCTCACAGGTACCGGCAGTGCGTTGGCAAGCCCAGTGGAGAAACCGGATGCTCTCCCAGAAGCCACCTGCTTGACCTCTGAGAAGGAGGGGCATGAGGCCTCAGGGGAAACATAAGCAAGGCTGCGTCCTGCACCCCATCACCAGCTCAGACACTGACATCTCAGGAGTAATGTTAACCTCAGTGTGGGAACACAACAACTAGTGAGTACCTCACTGTGACGGTTCTGCTGTTGACTGAGGATCAAATGCCCAGGGCGTTAGCACTCAGAAGACTGGCAGAGACCAGGTACCTGCACCGCCCTAAGCAGGAGAGGACCCAGAAATGTTTCTATCAGGGAACAGATCAGCAATCACAGGTAGGAATAGGAGTGGCAGACAATGGGAAACAATGGCTCTCATTGCCCAGAACTGCAGGGCAACAGCTAGGCTATAGGGATCCAGGTGTCTGAGCATGTGATGGGCAGGTTGCAGTGGAGATTAGATCCAGCACCTTCAGGGTGTAGTTGAGAGAAATACACATGAGCACCCTAGCCACAAGACCATACACATGGAGATAGGGAAGCCGCCATGCTCTCTGGGTGGGCCTGCCTCACAATGTGGCAGGCCAATGAAAGAGATGCACCTCCCCCCACCAAACCCCCCAACACCCCAGAGGAGGCCCGTCAGAGGACTTCTCTCAGGATATTGTAGAGGTGGCTGGGCCCTCCACCTCCACCCCACCCTTCTCATAGCGAACTTAGGTTCAAAGCAAGGAGTGTCCATTTGGCAGGTGACCCTCAACACATCTGGGCTGTCCAGACACAAACCTCCATGACCAACAGGCTTGAAGCTGAGCAGATTCTCTCCAGCCCAGCTACATAACCTGGACAACACTAAAGAAAAAAACATCCTTTCAAAGGCATTTTAGTAGCATGGGTGACAGTCTACTTCATATAAAGACTCATATTTTGATCAATTAGATTGGTTTTACACCACGTTTGTTTGTTTGTAATTGTGCCAGTATGTTGGCTAACATCATATCGGTGCAGAATGTGCCATGGACCGATGTCTGTGTTGAGAACATGCTGCAGCATCTGGTAGTAAAGAAACAAGGTGTACATAGGGCAATAGGTTCTACTCTTTTGGTCAAACATTCCTAATCACCCCCTGGTTTTTGTGTCTAAAAGTGACTGTGTGAATGAACTGCTCAGCAATGTCTAGGTCAGGGAGTTGTACATCGTACAGAGGGAGCTAATGCATTAGACCTGTCAGGGGTTAAGGAACTTGCAAATCTGCATCCTGAATGGTACATGGCTCTAGGTTCAATGATGTTGCTCTCTGAAGGGCCTCCTGAGGAAAGGTCACCGGACCAGAAACGTTAACTCTGTTTTCTCCTCCACAGATGCTGCCAGACCTGCTGAGCTTTTCCAGCAACTTAGTTTTTTGTTCCTCACTTCAGTGGGTTTTGCAGCTCCCTTCCTCTCAGATTGAAACACTTATCTGGCCCATTCTGCTGTGCCATTTCCTTCGCATTGCATACTCTCTATTTCCTGCATGATGGAAGGCGACAGTGAGCATCCTGTGGGCGGTGACTCCCAGTCTTCACTCTGAACACCCAGATCATCATCCTGATAGACTTTCCTGTGAGCGCAATGGACAGGCTTTGCACATCTCCACATCCCCACCGAAACCATTTACCTACCCACATCAAGATAATAAAATGTGAGGCTGGATGAACAGAGACCCTCTGATGAAGGGTCTAGGCCCGAAACATCAGCTTTTGTGCTCCTGAGATGCTGCTGGGCCTGCTGTGTTCATCCAGCGTCACATTTTATTGTCTTGGAATTCTCCAGCATCTGCAGTTCCCATTATCTCTACCTACCCACATCACTTGCTCCACCCCCAGCCCCAGCACATGAGTTGACTGGTGTGATCATACATTGTACCCCTGTCCTTGAAACCAGGGTGCTCCTGACCATGGAAAAATATCCCTCCAGCATGACCCCCTTCACATCCATACCCAGCCCTTTACACAAAACAATTATCCCCTTTCACAAATGTCACCCCCACTTCCCTCAGCCTGCAGTACTGAATTCCCATGAACAGGCCTTGAAATCTCCATCCTGTTGCAGCTTCTCTTGTTGCTTCCCCTATTCCCCATCCCTTTGCTGGATGGACCCAGTGGGCTAACAATGGCCCACCTCCTTGATCATGGAACCCAACAGCTCCCAGCATGGTGCAAAGTATCCAAATTTCATTGGCCCTGCTGTACCCCAGATTGGCTGCAATGGAGTCCCATGGTCCACTCCCCAGATTGCAAAGACACAGACCCCCTCACAAATAACATTCTGACCCGATGCCTGACCCTGGACCGATATTGGAGATTGCCCTTGACTAATTGTGTTGGGAACCCCTGACTGACAGATGTCTCCATGGATTTTGGTGAGGGCTACTGCCCTAAGGCTGTAAGATGTATCTGCTTATGACATATGCAGTACAATAGACAATAGACAATAGATGCTGGAGTAGGCCATTCGGCCCTTCGAGCCAGCACCACCATTCATTATGATCATGGCTGATCATCCACAATCAGTATCCTGTTCCTGCCTTATCCCCATAACCCTTGATTCCACTATCTTTAAGAGCTCTATCTATCTCTTTCCTGAAAGTATCCAGAGAGTTGGCCTCCACTGCCTTCTGGTGCAGAGCATTCCATATATCCACCACAATCTGGGTGAAGAAGTTTTTCCTCAACTCTGTTCTAAATGGCTTAGCCCTTATTTTTAAACTGTGTCCTCTGGTTCTGGACTCACCCATCAGTGGAAACATGCTTCCTGCCTCCAGAGTGTCCAATCCCTTAATAATCTTATACGCCTCAATCAGATCCCCTCTCATCCTTCTCAACTCAAGTGTATACAAGCCCAGTTGCTCAAATCTTTCAACATGTGATAGTCCCACCATTCCGGGAATTGACCTCGTGAACCTACGCTGCACTCCCTCAATAGCCAGAATGTCCTTCCTCAAATTTGGAGATGAAAACTGCACACAATACTCCGGGTGCAGTCTCACCAGGGCCCTGTACAGCTGCAGAAGGACCTCTTTGCTCCTATACTCAATTCCTCTTGTTATGAAGGCCAGCATGCCATTAGCTTTCTTCACTGCCAGCTGTACCTGCATGCTTGCTTTCATTGACTGATGTACAAGAACACCTAGATCTCATTGTACTTCCCTTTACCTAACTTGAGAGAGTACTCAGAGAGTAGTAAGGGAATGGAACGCTTTGCCTGCAGCGGTAGTAGATTCGCCAACTTTATGTACATTTAAGTCGTCATTGGATAAGCATACGGACGTACATGGAATAGTGTAGGTTAGATGGGCTTGAGATCGGTATGACAGGTCGGCACAACATTGAGGGCCGAAGGGCCTGTACTGTGCTGTAATGTTCTATGTTCTTTGTTCGATGTTCTTGGCTCCATTGAGATAGTAATCTGCCTTCCTGTTCTTGTCACCAAAGTGTACAACTGCACATTTATCCATATTAAACTGCATCTGCCATGCATCCGTCCACTCACCTAGCCTGTCCAAGTCACCATGTATTCTCATAACATCCTCCTCACATTTCACACTGCCACCCAACTTTGCGTCATCAGCAAATTTGCTAATATTACTTTTAATGCCTTCGTCTATATCATTAATATATATCGTAAACAACTGCGGTCCCAGCACCAAACCTTGTGGTACCCTACTGGTCACTGCCTGCCATTCCGAAAGGGACCCGTTTATCACTATTCTTTGCTTCCTGTCAGCCAGCCAATTTTCAATCCAACTCAGTATTTTGCCCCCAATACCATGTGCCCTAATTTTATTCACCAATCTCCTATACGGGACTTTATCAAAGACTTTCTGAAAGTCCACGTACACTACATCCACTGGTTCTCCCTTATCCAGCTTCATAGTTACCTCAAAAAATTCCAGATTAGTCAAGCACAATTTCCCCTTCATAAATCCATGCTGACTCTGACCTATTCTGTTACTGCTAACCAAATGAGTCATAATTTCATCTTTTATAATTGACTCCAGCATCTTTCCCACCACTGACGTCAGGCTATCCGGTCTATAATTTCCTGTTTTCTCTCTCCCTCCTTTCTTGAAAAGTGGGACAACATTTGCCACCCTCCAATCCACAGGAACTGATCCTGAATCTATAGAACCTTGGAAAATAATTACCAACGCGTCCACAATTTCTACAACCACCCCCTTAAGTACCCTGGGATGCAGACCATCAGGTCCCGGGGACTTATCGGCCTTCAGACCTAACAGTCTATCCAACACCATTTCCTGCCTAATATAAATACCCTTCAGTTCGTCCATTACCCTCGGTCCTTCAGCCACTACTGCATCTGGGAGATTGCTTGTGTCTTCCCTAGTGAAGACAGATCCAAAGTACCTATTCAACTCTTCTGCCATTGCCTTGTTCCCCATAATAAATTTACCCGCTTCTGACTTCAAGGGCCCAATTTTAGTCGTAACCATTTTTTTTCTTTTCACATACCTAAAAAAGCTTTTACTATCCTCCTTTATATTTTTGGCCAGTTTTCCTTCATAGCTCATTTTTTCTCTGTGTATTGCCTTTTTAGTTGTCCGCTGTTGCTCTTTAAAAGCTTCCCACTCCTCCGGCTTCCCACTCATCTTTGCTATGTTATACTTCTTCTGTTTTATTTTTATACAGTCCTTAACTTCCCTCGTCAGCCACGGCCGCCCCTGCCTCCCCTTAGGATCTTTCTTCCTCTTTGGTATGAACTGATCCTGCACCTTCTGCATTATATCCCAGAAATACCTGCCATTCTTGTTCCACTGCCATCCCTGCTAGGGTACTGTACCACTGAACTTTGGCCAGCTCCTCCTTCATAGCTCCATAGTTCCCTTTATTCAACTGCAATACTGACACTTCCAATTCTCCCTTCTCCCTCTCAAACTGCAGATTAAAACTTATCATATTATGGTCACTACCTCCTAATGGCTCCTTTACTTTGAGATCCCTGATCAAATCCGGTTCATTGCACAACACCAGATCCAGAATTGCCTCCTCCCTGGTAGGCTCCAGTACAAGCTGTTCTAAGAGTCCGTCTCGGACGCACTCCACAAATTGGCTACTTAACTTGCTGGCACATGGAGCAGATGTGTGAGGTTGATGTAGTGCACTGCTGTGCAACAAGATGCCTGCTTCCTTAACTAAGGACTGCTAACCAGGGTCTAGGCACAAAACGTCAGCTTTTGTGCTCCTTAGATGCTGCTTGGCCTGCTGTGTTCATCCAGCTCCACACTTTGTTATCATGTAAACATCCCTGTTGTGTGACTGTGCTAATTGCACAGCATAACAAAACAATGCATGGATGCTGTGAGCAAACAGTTAGGTGCTAAGTAGAGAGCTCTCAAAGAGCAAGCAAACAGCCCCGAGATGCAGCCTGGCCCAATCCATGAGTTGCGTGCCAGCACACAATGTGTCCTTGCTGCAGCCTTTCAATGCTAGTTACCAATGCAATGCAGTGGTTGGCTAATCTCATATGCCAATGCCTGTGCACTACGGGTGCATGTGGTTGGTGCCACTGGGTCATGTCCTGAAATACTGTTTTGTGCTGAACAACATGAAGACTCTCCACAGCCAATAATGAGCTGAAGTTGCCACGCATCCATTCTGAATTCCATGTTGAGATTTCCCAAGTCGAGTTTGTTCAGACTGTTTGTGAGATAGGAAGCTGCTGTTAACAAGGTGAAATGTACAGTTAATAAGGTGCTCATTCTGCCACAAATTTTACCGTAGGCCATATTTAGGCCCCTGTAAGATTTTATCAATGTTATCCTCACTACTTACCTTCCAATTTATTTCTGTGTCATCTGCAAACATGGCAATAGTCCATTCACTTCCCTCATCTAAGTCATTATTACATATATTAATAATTGCAGAACCAGCACTGATCCCTGTAGCACTCCACTAGTTAAGGTGGCCATCCTGAAATTGCCAGCCTTATCCCATCTCTTGTTCTCAATTAAACAGATATTCCTCAATAGTTCTTCATTTGAGACTAGTAGACAGATAAGGTTTAAGGAACAGTTTAACATGAAAGAAAATCTGGAACAAAAAATGGTTAATCCAGCAAAAGTTTCTCTCTGCTTATAATATAATGGACTTCACTTCTATAATGTGTGACCAACACTACTTTAGGGAACAATAATTTTATTTTCTGACCTTCCCTGAAAATAAGATCAAACGATGTGAAATATTTTTATAACCTCCAGTTCATGTTGTTCAATACATATTGATCCAGCTCCTTTTAAATTGTACTAATTGATCCCAAGTCTCCTTCTGTGGCAGTTATGTTTGCTGGATAACAAATTGTCCAGATGGATTATATATTAGTTTAGGAATATGAGTCAGATGCTATGAAACCTACAGTCTTCCTGGGAAAAATAGCAATTAGCAACGATCTTCAGATATCAGTAATAGGATCTCTATTTCACTCAGTGTTTCTGAATGATATGGAACAAGGGTGTCTGTACTAGTTTTATTAAGCATTGTGATGATGTGAAGCAATGTAGACGTACTAATGATTCGGAAGAAGATTGATTATCTTTGGAAGCTAAGGCCAATTATGTGTCTGAGCTTAGGAATAGGAAATAGATTACCATGTGAATAAATATACAGTAATGCTGATAGGAACAACTAATAATGAACATATGTATAAAACGAAAGGAATCTGTTTTAAGTAGACCAGTGGGAATTGGGCAAATGAGCAAGCTCAACCTTTCTGGACTGAAGTGAGTGCTGCCTTTAAACAGGCATTACAATTAAACTCCCAGGAAAATTGAGCTCACTCAAGCAAATAACATGAAAGGGCTCTATTTTAGATAGACCAGTAAAGTTATGGGGTTTTAAAATGCCTATAACTCTGAGAAGAGCTTTCGAGTGTTTCTTCTAAAAGGAGCTGCACTAAAATTTCAGCAAATTGTTGACCGATTCAAACTGATTTTTAACTAAACAAGTAACATTAATTAGAATAACAAAATGAAAACAAAACAGTTGAACCAAGTGAAATTAAAAAAAAAACCCTTGCAGCGTTCTACAGTGATCAAAAATGCTCAGTGAGTTAATAGACTTCAGTCTGTTGGAGTTCAATCTAGATCATGGAATTTTACAGTACAGAAGAAGGCTATTCAATTCATCATGCCTGTACTGAGTCCAGAAAGAACTACCCAACTAGTCCCAATCTCCAAAAGAATTGTCAAATTTTACAGTATAGAGGAGGCAATAGAAAAGCAGACAATAGCTTGAAATGTGTGTTGTTGCTGGAATCCTGCTCAAGAGTCTTACACATTCTGCATTTGATGATGATAAACTTGGCATGTGACAAAATTTCCATTGGCAGATTTTGAAATTGTAAAGGATTTGAGAGCAATTGTTTGTGCTTTGAAAGCCAAACTGGTGCAGTTGGCAGTAAGAAATGTTGCATATTGGATGTATTTGGAAGAGATGGCGTAAGAAGTCATGCCATTCCTATTAAAACCAAAAGAACTGTGGAAGCTGTAAATCAGGAACAAAAACAAAGTTGCTTGAAAAAGTTCAGCAGGTCTGGCAGCAACTGTGAAGGAAAAAGCAGAGTTAACGTTTCGGGTCTGGTGACCCTTCCTCAGAACTGCTATTGTTGTGTGCCCATTTGTCAACACCTGTTTCTTACCAGCCTACTCCCTGTTCTCCTCATCTCTTTGCTTCCTACCTAGCTCACCCAGCAGCTCGCTGCTTTACCCATCCAGTGCAGCACTTTCCATGCTACCTACCTTACTGCCTGGCTCACTCTCCAGCTTGTAACTATTGCTTGATACATAGAGCAAGGCAGCAATACCTCAAGGGTTGGGAGTGGGACAGTGAGATCATCAATGAGAGGAGCAGTATACTATCAGTTGGCGCAAAGGTTTTATAGGCTTAATAACACATTTTGAAGATCAAATATTTCATCTTAGGCACAGTAGTACAGATATTTTATCCAAGGGGACAAGACTTTAAACTCAACTGATACAAGATACTAAAAAACATTATTATTGGCCTCTTAAGATGAAGGGGAAAGTAAATAAAATATGTATTTTAATTACACATATAAAATGTATTGTATATATAAACTATCAAATTGGGACTTCCATTGTCTCATTAATATATCTGAGATCTTTCATGAATAAGAATGGTCCAATAAAAAGGGATAAGTATGCATGTAACATAGCTGCAGTGGTCATCTGACTACAAACTGAGATAAGTTTCCTGATACATATTTGGAATAAGTGAACTTGTCTGCACTGAAGTCGCCATTTTATCTAGACAGTGAAACCAGGCCACAGCACCAAGAAGTTTCCGATTTCTCCCTAATTCACAAGTGAATGATAATTTTGTATATTGGTAGACAAAAGAGTCAGCTTTGAAAAACAAGGAAAGTGGACTCTGCAATAATCACTGAATTATGTTTTAACAGCTGCTTTGAACAACAAAACAAAGAGAGGAAAAATATGTTTGTGACAACAAGAACTGGAGTACTCTATTTCAGTCTGTTTCTTTTATAATCTCAGAAAACAGTGAATAAACAGTTTGGGTAAACAATAAATCAATAGTTCAAGAATCTATGAATTCTGTTTCCACTGAGGATACAAGTCAAACATTAAACTATAGTCTCAATTTAAGAATTTCAAGTAGCTCAAGGTCTCAAAGAGCATTTTAACTGTGTAAGAAAAATTGAGAATGCTAGTGAAATTCATCAAGTCTCGCAGCATTCATGGAAAGAAATTGAGTTAACATTTCAAGACTGGTATGTATGTATATATGTATGTATCTTCAGAACTGAGTCACATCGGACTTGAAACATCAACTCTGTTTCTCACTCAGCAGATGCTGCCAGACTTGTTGAGTTTCTTGAAGATTTTCTGTGTTTCAGATTTCCAGAATCTGAACTATTTGCTTCTATTTAACTGCCTAACCTTTCAGCTCCTTATCTGTACCTGTCTGTCTCCCTTTTTAATCTGATTAGTTGTCTTCTGTGTGTGATTGATAGGACATTTTTTGCTTATTATTTTTTCTGAGAGCTAATAAGGGTAAAATTAATCTTTCACTGAAGAAAATCTTGATAATTGGCTAATTCATTTTCTAGTAAATCATGTTTTAGTTGACGTGTGTTATGTGTGCTCTAAAAATGAAATAAAAATATTTGCTGCTACTATATGCGAAGGAGTTAAAAGAGGAGAGCCAATCACCACACCCCCTTGCTTGTAACAATATATAAATGCCCACTTATGCCTCCCATAATTGCACTTGCTTTTGAGCAAAACAACCATTAAATCTCGGTTTATGTTCTAATGAAGTTTAAGGGTAACACTGCACTGAGGAGATGTTGAAGTATGTCCTTTGCTGCTGCAGTGCAAGACAGCCCAGCCTTACTTTTTTTTTGGTGAAAAGGCTAAGGGGATTTACAGTCAGTATCTTTGAAATCTTGGAGGTTTTGTATATGGCTGGAGTTGGTAAACTATTTATCCTGGGCACTGACAGTAGACCAGGAGGGGGCGAATCTGAAAAATCACAGACCATGAGAAAGTTAGAGATGGGCAGGGTAGTAACATAAATGGAATAGATTCCTAGGTGAGGTGGTTGATTTGGATTCACTTGGCACAAATGGGTGGGCACTAGGTTGCTTTCTGTTGTGTAAAGTTATGAAGCCTATATAATAACATCCTTGCATCATTGAAAATAAAACATCAGATGAGGGACATGGATTTGGTTTATTTATAGCTAAACTGGTAAATTCAGGAATCTATAGGCACAGCCTGTGCCTTGAACAACATAGTGCAGAGAGTCTGTGGCCTACAGTTATGTGGCAACATTTGGATATTTGGCTTATTACATGCTAAGCTCTTAAAGAGATGGCGTACAAAAGGTCATACGATATTTCCTGATTATCTTTCAGAGGGATAAAGAAATTCATATATGAATCCAATTTCAAATCAACAATGACATACTTGACCTGCTCCTAGCCTCATTTTATTTATTTATATGTTTATTTATTCCTTATTAATTTACAGGGTATATGTTCACTGGCAAGGCTCATCCCTAGTTGTCCTTGAGAAAGTGGGTGGTGAGCCATTTCAGCCACAATAGTCAATGCAGTGTTAGGATGTCCTGGATAGTGTCAGTCTTCTTGAGTATTGAGGGTATGAAGGCAAGTGGAGAATATTCCATCACAATTCAGACATGAGGCTTATAGATTTTGGATATTCTTCTGGAAATAGACAAGTCAGTCGCCATAGAATTACTAGCCTCTGGCCTGATCTCCCACCACCGTAAATATGCTTCTACTTTACAATGCGGGGCTGGAGGAACGCAACAGGTCAGGCAGCATCAGAGGAGCAGGACGGTCGACAATTTGCGCCTAGACCTTTCAACAGGATTCTACTTTACTTATTTCTATTTTAGTTATTTGTAGTTAATTGTGATTTCTGGAGACAGTGTAGTCACTGTTTAACTGGAGGAAATGCTACTGGATAAAAAATTATGGTCTGGTGTTCTAGGGGTCTGTTTTCACAAACTGAGGTGAAGCATTCACTTTGATTGATTGATTGACATAGCAGTGAATATATTTTGACTATTTCTTTCAAGCCTGTGCCATTGTTTGGATAAGATTCAGAGGTGTAATGTGAGGTAAAGCTTGTTATTAATACCATTATTGTTCTGTCTGACTGTCCTTTTCAGAAGGTTGTGACAACAGCAGAATAGTTTATTCATTGATGGGATTTGGATAGAATAAGAACAAATAACGAAGAAAATTACAGCACAGGCACAGGCCCTCTGGTCCTTCACGCCTGCGCTGATCCAGATCCTCTATCTAAACCTGTTGCCTATTTTCCAAAGATCTGTATCCCTCTGCTTCCTGCCTATTCATGTATCTGTCTAGATGCATCTTAAATGATGCTATCGTGCCCGCCTCTACCACCTGCGCTGGCGAAGCGTTCGAGGCACCCACCACCCTCTGCATAAAGAACTTTCCACGCATATCTCCCTTAACTTCTCCCCTCTCACCTTCAAATCATGACCCCAAGTAATTGAGTCCCCCACTCTGGGAAAAAGCTTCTTGCTATCCACCCTGTCTATACCTCTCATGATTTTGTAGACATCAATTAGGTCCCCCATCAACCTTCATCTTTCTAATGTAAATAATCCTAAACTACTCAACCTCTATCACTGTTTGAGCCAGCATTTCTGTCTATTCCTAG
The DNA here is from genome assembly GCF_030684315.1 of Stegostoma tigrinum. Classification (NCBI taxonomy): domain Eukaryota; kingdom Metazoa; phylum Chordata; class Chondrichthyes; order Orectolobiformes; family Stegostomatidae; genus Stegostoma; species Stegostoma tigrinum. Next base: position 38,792,415 of record NC_081357.1, read on the forward strand.
TCGCCCTAGAGAAGGTGGTGGTGAGCTGCCTTTTTGAACTGCTTCAGTCTATCATGCTGTAGGTAGATTCACAATGCTGTTAGAAAGGGGGCTCCAGGATATTGACTAAGTGATATTGAAGGAACGGTGATAAATCAAAATGGTGAGTTTCTTGGTGAAGAGCTGGAAATTGGTGGTGTCTCCATATATCCGCTGCCTTTGTCCTTGCTGATGGAAGTGGTCATGGGTTCAGTAAGATTTTTTAAAGGAGCCTTGGTGAGTTTCTGCGGTACATCTTGTACATAGTACACACTGCAGCTGCTGAGCATCAGTGGGGGAAGGAGTGAATGTTTGACAATGCGGTGCCAGTCCAATGGACTGTTTGTCCTAGATGGTACCAAGCTTCTGGAGTCTTTTTGGAGCTGCACTCATCTCAGCAAGTGGGGAAGATTCCTGATTTATGCATTATGAATAGAGTCCCTGTTGGGAGTCAGGAAGTGAGATTCAAAGCACAGGATCTGAACTCTTCTTGCTGTTGTAGCCATAGCATTTTTATGTCTCATCCAGATCAGTTTCTGGTCAATTGTAACCGCCAAGATGTTGATAGTGGGGGATTCAGTCATGGTGATGTCATTGAATGTCAAGGGGTAATGTCTTAAATTGTCTCTTATTGGAGATGATCATTGCCTGGCATTTGTGTGGCACCAATATAGTCACTTTTCAGTCCAAGCCTGGGTATTACGCAGGTCTTGCTGGACCTACGCTCTCCTATTAGGAAAAATCATCTTCCCATGTCCAACATGCTCTTGGAGTCAGCTCGCTGAGTGAGACCCCTCTCTCATCCCCTGCAGGGTGAAAGGAGTGAATGATGTGCTATTTTTATGGAGGTGGTTCTGTCATGATGGGTCATTTCCTTTGTCCAGCCCACAGATTCCGGGCTGAGGTTAACAGGGTGCTGAACATCCCATGTCCCATGGAACGTCCTCCCACAAGGCCAACAGCAACTTCCCCACAGCAATTTAACCTCTGACTGCTGTAAGGCAAGAATCTATGCCCCTTTCTTGAGAGGAAGTCCTATCTTGCACCAGCCAATTAGATGTAAAGTAAAATAAACCAAAGAAATTTAAATTTTGGAGATTCAGAACAAAACAAATCTCAGCAATTGGTGGAGAAACTCAGCCTCTATGGAGAATTTAAAGGGCAGCACAGTGCCTCACAGCACCAGAGACCCCGGTTTGATTCCACCCTCAGATGATTGACTGTGTAGAGTTTGCACATTCTCCCCAAGTCTGCGTGGGCTTCCTCCAGGTGGTCTGGTTTCTTCTCACAGTCCAAAGATGTGCTGTTTGGGTGGATTGGCCATGCTAAATTGCTCCTAGTGTTCAGGAATGTGTAGATTAGTGGGTAGGTCTGGGTGGGATGCTCTGAGGGTTGGTGTGGACTTGTTGGGCCGAAGGATTCTATGAATCAGAAAGCAGAATTACCATTTCAAGTTCAGCGACCCCTCTTCCGAACTGATGTAGTTCACTGGCCATCAACATTGTTAAGGAGTCTGAACTGATGGTTAAGCCTGGGGTCAGGGTTCTTGACAAGGGATGGGAGTGGGGAATAGGGCCTGTTAAAGAAGACAGGAGAGAAGGTTAAGGGGGGAACAGGGCATGGGAGATTGTTGTTATTTGGTAGGTATGCCTCTGATGAGCCAGTATGCTCGAAGGGTGATTTTTCATCACTTCCCCATCTCTATCTCATTCAGCAAAACTTGCTGGGCTTTTGCTGTAGTGTAGGTCTTCCCTGCTGTGGACAAAATACCAGCAGTAACAGGATGTGGCCCTCAAGTGCTTGTTAACTGTGCAGAGAGCTCCCCTTACTGCGAACTTTCAGGGAGGCTATGGGTATATTGATTTTGTACAAAACATCTTGGGTTTGGTTGGTGATGGCTTTTCTACCCGTATGAAGTCACTTATGTTTTAATGGCTGCATTTGGTGACAGTGTTTTTTAAATGACCAAATCCCTGAAATTGTGGCCTGCACCGCATTAAAGGTTAATCATGCTGCAGATTTCTTCCCTTCCACATCTGGGAGGATTTCAAGTGACAGTCCCTCTCCATGCAGGGAGTTCACTCTGAATAATAAATAGAAGCAGCTCAGAAATATTCAGTAGGATTGATGTACACTGTGCTCACTGATGGTTGCTTCTTCCTTGCCATGCAATTAGAAGATTTAATTTTGTCCATAGTACAAAAGGATAACACCACCGACTGCAGCAAGTTTTCGGAAAATAGAATTTATTTGTACCTATCGTGAGCAATAGTTCCACGAGTAGGAAGGCTACAACACCACATTCGGAAGAAAAAGAGTGAGACTCGATTCCAAATGTTAACTCTGTTTCTCTCTCTCTGCAAATGCTTGTTAGCCCATGGCACTAACTCAGGTTATAAATGTTGCCCATGAGGAATTATGACTCTCCTTTATGTGGGCTAAAAAAAAAATATATTTGCTGACCCCAATGATCCAATGATGATTGCCAACAGCGTATCCCCACAAATACGTGCAAAGGTATGCTGCTTTTTAAAAATTACAATAAAAATCCTAATTTCGTTATAGTTTTTATGACACCATATACACTGGAATTTAATTATGTTTTCATTTTTCGGTACGTTAGGTAGGTCAATGTTTTAAAGAGTATATTTATGAGAGATACAACTGTGAGTTCACTTGCAAGTTCAGCAAATGAAGTCTAAGAACATACTTGTGACAATTATTGTATCATAAAATTATGATGATGGAAGTGATAGTATTATATAATATTGACCAAGCAGATTAGATGACAAGATCAGATGAGAAAGAAGCTAATAAAATGAAAGGTAATAAACACTGCAGTAGAAGGATAAAGTGATCTATACTGCCAACAGAGACTGTAGTATTGAAGAGGTGAAAGAACTTTTCTCTGAGATAAGGGACCAGCATCTTCTGAGAGTATAGGCTTAGACACCCACTGCCCAGAGGAGTAGTACTTAACTATGCTATGAGCAGCATTAGCCTAAGGCACACAATAAACCAGAAGTATTGGCTGGTGAACATTAAATGTTTTTGGCAAATAAAAACAGGAAGAGCTGGAATCACAGCAGACATGGTAGCATCTGTGGTTAAAGAAACAATGCTAATGTTTTGAGTTAAATACATCTCTTCCTCTGAGCATTTTTGTCAGTTATTCTTATTCAGTTGCTATTCTACTCAAGATAAATGAATTGGAACCTGCATTGAGATAACAGACAGAAAAGTATCCTAGGAACTGACCAAACCAATGTCTGGTAATCAATCTGACAGTGATTTCCAACATTGTGGTGTTTTGCTTTGACTCTGCCTGATAGGAATGGTCAGACAATCAGAAATTTCTCCTCAAACCTCACCAGTGATGCTCTGGAGCTATGTGGGGGACCGCAGGAGGGCTGAGCCCTGGGCCTGCATAGGGACATGCAGCCTTCTGAGCTCAATATCAAGTTCAATAATTTTGGAACCTAGAGCACCTTCTCTTATATGCTTACCCCAACCTTCACACCAGGCCTTGTCATTACGTGGGCTGATACCACAGCCAACCCATTGTCAGCCATTAATGATCCCCATTAACAGCTCTTCATTCTCTCAGGCTGACCTTTAGCCATTCCATTTTCTGCCCATTTGTTTTTCTCTCTCTCTCTAGGCTCCATTTCCACCTATCATTTACTCTTTCCCCCTCCCTTCGCCCCTTCTCTAGTAAATATACCAACATTTTCAGAGCTGAAATCAGTTCTGAAGAAGGGTCACTGGATCTGAATGTTAACTCTGGCCCTTTGGGATTGGGAGAGATCCTAGAATGACTTGCTGACTCATTTTATATCGCATAAAATCATCAGGGTTTTAAGGAAAGTAAATAGTTGAACAATGGATAACCAAATTTGATAATTTATATCTAATAGGGGGGCAGTACACATGTATAAGACACCCTGTGTATTACACTGTAACAAAATAAATACACACTGTATGAAAGTCAACTAAACACTAAACCGGGCCAGAACGTGTGAAAGAGTTCTTGGTGTTACTCTTCTCAGTGCTCTCAGATTTATCTGGCAACAAAACCCAAATTGGAGGCTTCTCTGGATGGGGTGGAATGGGGAGACTTGTTCACCCTCCCTGCTCAAAGGGAAGTTAATGGTGAGCTAATGAACCAAAAAGAAGATTAACCCACAATCACGAGGTGCTTCAGGCAGGTTGCACTGCTGAAGTGCTGGAATTCTGTCTGACAATGGGGAGGATGTAATGCCCTCAGGAGCTGCCAGCCCAGCACCACCAGCAGCCTCATGGGGTCAGTAGTAGACATTTCTGGTACTGCAGGCGGACCCATGAAGAAGACAAGAGATAATGGGGACTGCAGATGCTGGATAATCCGAGATAACAAAGTCTGGAGCTGGATGAACACAGCAGGCCAAGCAGCATCTTAGGAGCACAAAAGCTGACGTTTCGGGCCTAGACCCTTCATTGGGTCAGCAATTTTAACCACCACAATGCTGTTCAGCAATATGTCTATATATAAACAAGATAGATGTGAATGTTGGTAGTTGAGAAGTAAATTTATAAATGACATGGGGATTGGCTGGGTAGCTGACAATGAAGAACAAGGTCTTAGGTTACAGGAAAATATAGATGGGTTAGTCAGATAGTAGATCAACCTGGAAAAGTTTGAGGTGATACTTTCTGGAACAAGTAACCAAAATCAACCAAATAAGAAAAGAATACTCAATGAACATTAGAAAGCTCAGGGGAACAGAGGGGTTTTGAGATATTTGTCCACAGACCCCTGAAGGCAGCAGGGCAGTTTAATCAGGTGATTAAGAAGGTGTTTTGGACAGTGCCACTTATCAGAGGAGACATAGATAGAAAGAACGCGGAGGTTATGTTGATACTGTACAGATCTTTGGTTGGGTTATAGCTGGAACACTGTATGCCGTTCTGACCACCTCACTGTGTGGACGGATATAATTGTACTGAAAAGGGTGCAGACGAGATTCACCAGAATGTCCCCTGAGATGGAACAGTTTAACTACAAAGAGAGGCTGGATAGGCTCAGGTCATTTTCTTAGACCAAAGAATTGTGAGGGGACAAGATAGAGGTGTACACAATTATGAAGGGCATAGACAGGGTGGATAGAAAGCAGCTGTTCAGCTTAGTTAAAGGGTCAGTAGCAAGAAGGCATAATTTAAAGATGAAGAGCAGCCAAACACAGAGAATGTTGAAAAAGAAAGAGAAATCATATTTTGAACTGGTTTGGTCTGGGTTGGGAGCAAAAGGTTGTTTGCTAGTAAGTTGCTGGATTGGATGATGCTTTGAATTTTACTCTCTCCAGTTAAGTGAAACAACTGTTGAAAGTTTTGAGAAAAGACCCCCAAACAGTACGACATAAGTAAAAGTCTCTAGCAGTGTGTGGGAGTTGTTTGCACCAAGCGGTAACTTCAGACTTCAAGAAAAATACAATCCTATATGCCTGGTACACAATACATTATTCAAGGGTTTCTGAAAGCCTTGTCGCCATCATAAAACAATTGAATTGGCAAAATATAATTCTTTACTTTTCTTTAATTTCTCCCTTTAATGGTATCTGTCGTCTCTCAGTATATGAGTGGGGGTGGTGTTTAAAGATTGGGCTTGGATAATAACATATTAAGCAGATTACCATGTTGTTCATCCAGCTTCTGCTAAATTTACACTAGTAATAATAAATTGTCAAGGTTTTTGTTTAAGTATACATTTTGTGTCTGATATATATTATTTGTAAAGTCTGGTTAGGAACAATTGGACAATTTTGAGGGTCATTGAATGTTTTAATTTTACAGTGTTCCAAAACATGAATTGAGGGACTGATTTGGTCTTAGCTTGCTGTCCCCATGTTGTAACATAATATTAAAGCCCATGGGCAAGTGGGATTAGTGTACTCACATGGCGTATAGAATGGGCTGATAAAGAAAGAAAAAGAAGAAAATCCTGCACTCTCAATTCTCTTACCTCATTAGACCAAAGATATGTAATTGAGAATTAGTGTGTCTAATCACATGAACACCCATGGCATAAACTCAGGCCAAGAGTAGATATCATCTTTGAACAAGGAACAACTGCAGCTGTATGAATATTTTATAGAATCATAGAATATCTACAGTGAAAAAAGAGGCCAATCAGCTCATCGAGTCTGCACTGACATTCCAAACAGCAGCCCAGCCAGACCCACACACCATCCTGCCCACATATCCCTGCATTTACCATGTTAGCAATGCTGCCTCACAGTTTCAGGGGACCCAGGTTCAATTCCAGTCTTGAGTCTGTGTGGAGTTTGCATGTTTTCTCCGTGTCTGCGTGGGTTTCCCCCAGATGCTCCAGATTCTTCCACAATCCAATGATGCTCAGGATAGGTGGATTGGCAATGGTAAATTGCCCAATAGTGTACAGGTTGGGTAGATTAGCCACAGTAAATGCCGGGTTATAGGGATAGGGTGAGGGACTGGGTCTGGGGTAGATGCTCTTCGGAGGGCTAGTCCAGACTTGATGGGCCAAATGGTCACTTGCCCACTGTAGGAATTCTATGATTCCGTGCTTCAAATTGAAGAAAATTGTTTTCGACTGGAAATAATTCACCCATTCAGTGACAAAGATTGCATTTTAAGGCGTTTATTTTATTTCAACAAATGTAGAGTTATATACACTTTAGAACAAGAACAAAGAACAAAGAAAATTACAGCACAGGAACAGACCTTTTGGACCTCCAAGCCTGCGCCAATCGAGATCCCAAGCTTAACCCTGTCATCTATTTTCTAAGGGTCTGTATCCCTTTGCTCACTGCCCATCCATGTACCTGTCCAGATACATCTTAAAAGACACTATCATGTCTGCGATGACAAAGTGGGGAGCTGGATGAACACAGCAGGCCAAGCAGCATCTTATGACCACAAAAGCTGACATTTTGGGCCTCTCTTCCTTTTCAAGAAAGAGATAGATAGAGCTCTTAAAGATAGTGGAATCAAGGGTTATGGGGATAAGGCAGGGACAGGATACTGATTGTGGATGATCAGCCATGATCATAATGAATGGTGGTGCTGGCTCGAAGGGCCGAATGGCCTACTCCAGCACCTATTGCCTATAGACCCTTCATTCTGATGAAGGGTCTAGGCCCACAACATCAGCTTTTGTTCTCCTAAGGTGCTGCTTGGCCTGCCGTGTTCATTCAGCTCCGCACTTCGTTATCTCAGATTCTCTAGCATCTGCAGTTCCCATTATCTCCTAATGTGTCTGCGTCGACCACCTCCACTGGCAACGTGTTCCAGGCACCCACCACCCTCTGTGTAAAGAACCTTCCACGCATATCTCCCATAAACTTTCCTCCTCTCACTTTGAACTCATGACACCTCGTAATTGAGTCCCCCACTCTGGGAAAAAGCTTCTTGCTATCCACCTTGTCTATACCCCTCATGATTTTGTAGACCTCAATCAGGTCCCCCCTCAATCTCCGTCTTTCTAATGAAAATAATCCTAATCTACTCAACCTCTCTTCATAGCTAGCACCCTCCATACCAGGCAACATCTTGGTGAACCTCCTCTGCACCCTCTTCAAAGCATCCACATCCTTTTGGTAATGTGGCGGCCAGGACTGTACACAGTACTCTAAATGTGGTCAAAACAGAGACTTATACAACTGTAACATGACCTGTCAACTCTTGTACTTAATACACCATCCAATGAAGGAAAGCATGCCGTATGCCTTCTTGACCACTCTATTGACCTGGGTTGCTACCTTCAGGGAACAATGGACCTGAACACCCAGATCTCTCTGTACATCAATTTTCCCCAGGACTTTACCATTTACTGTATAGTTCGCTCTTGAATTAGATCTTCCAAAATGCATCACCTCGCATTTGCCCGGATTGAATTCCATCTGCCATTTATCTACCCAACTCTCCAATCTGCCTATATTCTCCTGTAATCTTGACAATCCCCTTCGCTATTTGCTACTCCACCAATCTTTGTGCCATCCGCCAACTTGCTAATCAGACCACCTACACCTTCCTCCAATCATTTACGTATATTACAAATAACAGTGGTCCCAGCACAGATCCCTGTGGAACACCACTGGTCACAGGTCTCCAATTTGAGAAACCCCTTCCACCATTATTCTCTCCCGGCCAGTTTTTTTTATCCAAGATAACAAAGTGTGGAGCTGGATGAACACAGCAGGCAAAGCAGCATCTTAGGAGCACAAAAGCTGACGTTTCGGGCCTAGACCCTTCATCAGAAAAGGCTTTTAAGATGCTGCTTGGCCTGCTGTGTTCATCCAGCTCCACACTTTGTTATCTCAGATTCTCCAGCATCTGCAGTTCTCATTATCTCTGATACAGTTTTTTATCCATCAAGCTTCAGTTAGTGTGAAAACAAGTTTCACTGATATGTGTCTCTGAAAGTCTGTGTTCTCATTAATTCTTAACCATATAGAATAATTTGAAAACAATTCATCATTAGTTCCTGCCAGTTAATTGGAAAAACAGAAAATGCAAGTAGAAAGTCTTGTACCTATACGTGTAAAATGCCTCAGAGGTAATTCTGGCCGATAGTTGTTAAGGAAAAATACATTTATTTTGTTGATAACTATTGAAAGAAAAATAGTTCCAGTTAAATATCACAAAGTAGGCACATGATCCAACTGATTGTAAGATTCATTCCCAACGCTTTTAAACTCCTCTATGTAGAAAGTATTTCTATTTTAATTTGCAGTGATTCTTCAGTGGCTATTAAGCTTATGTTTCAGAGACAAATTACATTCTACAGATTCTGCAATTATTCAAGCAGCAACTCTCCAGGAAGCAAAAACATTTGCAATCACTTTTGTGATGGAGAGCTACCATTCACATTGTGAACTGGCGCAAGCTGAAAAATGTGACCATTATCGTTCTTACAATATGAGCCCTGAACCCTGAGAGCCAAACACAAAATGAAAACAGTGCCAAACTTTATTGGTCTCTAAGGAGACACTTACTTAAGAAATCCAGCAGAGCTGTGAGCAGAATTCATCTGTTTTCCAAAGCATCTGTCTGACTGCAACTTCAATATATCTGAATTGCACACAATTGGCCTCAAGTTCTAGTCATTTGGTAAAAAAGAAAAGCAGATACAAATACCCTGCCCCATTGCAATTGGGGACCTAGTTAGTAATTAGTGCAGCTATTTATCCAGAATTGGGTTTGGTGGTGTACTTATCTTGCAGGTAGCCTGAGAAGTAAATACACTTAGGGTTACTTGTGGGCTTCTGGGTAGCTTTCCAATAGAAATAATTTGTGCTTTCAGTGAAAAAGATTACATTTAAAAACATTTCTTCTAAATAAACAAGTGTAGGATTCAGCATTGTGGGATCTAGCATTTGAAAGTGCTAGAGCCAGCTTGCCTCTCTGCTAATGCTTCTAAAATTCCTCACTGCAATCACAGCAACCCCGTGCCACTGCCTCTCCCCAGGTAGCCCTCCCTCCATCACTGAGCTGTGCCTGGGCTCATTGGCAATCCTGATAATCGTATTTGTGAAATACCTTGGATGGTTATTGCTGTGACTTCAGAAAATCTCTAGAGTGAATGTGATTGACTGGAACTGAGTTACTAGGTGCATGAAAAAAGGCACATGTATTTTTGTAGCACCTTCATGACCATAGAAGGCCACAAATATTTGCTTGACATGTAGTCAGTGATAATGCAAGAAAACACGAGTCAATTTTCACATGGCAAGCTCCGATAGGCAATTAGACAACATGATAAACTGTTTTGCTTTAGTATGAAGAGAGAGAACCCTTACAATATCAACACAATAACAAGTAGCTGATAAAAGCCACAGGGGCTTGGGTAATTAAGAAAAGAAAACAACCAGGTTCCAATCACCAAATAAATACGGCTTAATTTGCTCAGTGTGTATAGATTTACCTAATCCCCGTTTGGGAACCTGCAGCTCTGCGTTAGAGTAGTAAGTTCCCACTCTTGTGCCTGAATGAATATAGGCATTGGGTGAAGACAACATGGGTCTCGGTTGTGATCATTCTGCAATAAGAAAGTCTGTTCACAAACACCATCACCAAGATCTATGATTAATAGCTTTTTGGTAAAATTATTGTGAATGGAAGTAACCAGCATCCAGGAAATGCAAGTCTCTTTAGGAGACAAGAGAGGCTAAGCACACAGCAGGAACGACATACAGAGGCTTCCAGTAAGTGAGGAAAAGATGTTTTGCTGTCTGATATTTACGGAATAGAAATAGCCAAGCAGATTTGTACCACTGCTAAAGTCAAAAAACATTTCCTATTCTCAATTAATATTTCTCCTTCTCCCTTGTCTTTATTGAACTTTATCTTAAATCTAACTGCGCAAAAACAAAGAGCCTATATTACACTGGAGGAGATGCTGAACATAATGAAATGCATGAAGGTAGATAAATCCCTGGACCGGATCAGGTGTTAGCCAGAACTTTGTGGAAAGCCAGGGAAGTGATTGCTGGGGCCCTTGCTGAGACTATTTGGTGTAGCATGGTGGCTCAGTGGGCAGCACTACAGCGCCAGGGCCCTGGGTTCAATTCCAGCCTTTGGTCCGTGTGGAGTTTGCACGTTCTCCTTGTGCTTGCATGGGTTTCCTCCCAGCGATGTGTAGGTTAGGTCCCTTGGCCATGCTAAATTGCCCATAGTGTCCAGGGATGTGCAGATTAAATGGATTAGCCATGGGAAATACAGGGCTAGGGTAGGGAGGTGAGTCTGGGCAGGATGCTGTTCAGAGAAACAGTGTGGACTTGCTAGGCTGAATGGCCTGTTTGCACACTGTAGAGGTTCTTTAAAGATAAAGCTCTTAGGTCTAACGTCCTCTGGAGAAGGAAATCTATTATTCTTCCTTGGTCTGGCCTACAAGTGACTCCAGATCCACGGCAATGTAATTCACTCTTGACAGGTCTCTGGGCAATAAGAGCTGGCTGAATGACCAATGTCTGCATCCCTGAATGAATGTTAAAAGCAAAGTGGCTGTAGTATGTTGAGATATTGGTTTGTTTGCTTCATTGCAAGAGGGCTTGAGAAAGGAACAGGGATATATTACTGAAGCTGTATAAGCCCTGATTGAGGTTACTTTTAGAGCGTTGTGCGCAGATCTCATCTCCTTGCCATGTAGGGAGTGCAGGAAAGTTTCACTGGATTAATTCTGAGATGGAAGGTTTTTTTGTATGAGGAGTGATTGCGCTGACTGTGCTTGTATACACTGGAGTTGGGAAAGAATGAGAGGGGATGTCGCAGCAGCATATAAATTTCTGATAGGGCTTGTCAGACTGGATGTAGGGACACATCTTGGGGCACAGAACAAGGGGCCATAGTGTCAGGATGCATGGCAGGTCATTTTGAACTGAGATGAGGAGAAATTTCTTCATTCAGAAGGTATTGAAGCCATGGAATTCTCTACCACAGAAGGTTGTGGAGGAGAGGTCACTGGATATGTTTAAGAGAGAAACATTTAGATTTCCAGACAATAAAGGTGTCAGGTTGTAACAGAAGAGAATGAGAGTATGGCATTGAGATAGAGGATCAACCATGGACAAGTTAAATGGCAGAGCAGGCTCGATAGCCTTCTGCTGCACTTTTTTTTCTCATATTTCATGTATCAGTAGCCACCACCACATTCTCAGTAATGAAGAGCTTCAGGTCAATTATTGCATAGAAGATTGCTACTCGCAGCTTCCTCGGTGCAGGGGAAGAATGGCATTGCCCAGTTTAGGTACTTAGTGCAGTGGGCCTTCTCAAAAGGAGACATTGTGAGATTCTCACTCGCAGGCAAAACCATGTCACCTCTATTAAACACCACTCTATCTCTACCACCACGCACATGGTTTCGGTGAGAGTACAAAAACGTTTATGGAGCTATTCTTCCACTTTCCTCTTCCCCAAAGACCTTCTTTAGTTAACATACAAAGCTATAGTCATTTAGAAGACTGGGCTGCTAAGTTATGGAGTCCTGGGCTCCTTACCTAAGGATAGCTGTTCCTCTGTAACTGTTTCTATGTAACTATGCCATATACTATCACTTCTGTTTACTTCTCAACTTAATGTTAGTAAAACAGTTACATTAAGCCTAAACTCTAATTCCAAAAGTGAGGATGAAATCAAATGCAGGAATTGTCTGGTTTGGTGGATAGAGTTTGTCACAGATTGCTTAGATATTAATTAATATCATCACGCTGTTGATATTGTTATCGTACTGACCAGCTGATCCTGTAGAACTGCGCCTATCACCCCATTTTAACAAGGATTCGCAAATAGCAGTGTTTGAGACAATGAGTTGGAGCAAACATTCTTTAGTGAAAACTACGGAATGTATTAAGACGTGCAAGAAGTAGTTTGGTTTGAGAGCAGGTCTGGAAAGGCTTATTGGATCTGACCTCAAAGCTCTTGTGTTCCTTTTTTCAGAGACGTAAGCACTGTCATCTAATTCCAATTTAAAATATTCTATCAAACTCAATGTGAAAAATAAAGGAATGCATTTTCCAGAATAAAATTGTTCTTATTTCAATTTGTGCTAAAGCATCTTAAGAATGTTAATTTATTGTGAACTTTGTCTTATCATTAGCACTGGGGCATAGGATCACTGTTGCTCTAATGAGGTTAGAAGTAAGATTGGGGATATGTCTTGCTTACATTTTTCACAAACATTTGCAGTCCTGGCTCAGATCAGACTAGCCGTGATAGCTTTCAGTTTGTATATTTTGATTTATTTACAGGTTTGAATTGTGGTTCTATTGAATCAAGGCTCTAGACAATTTGTTTCATGAATTTTTCCGAACTTTCCTTTAAAAACAGTCGAATGATCACTTAGTTGGCAACTTTACAGATATTGTATAATGTAAGTGGTGCATACTGTCAAAGCTGCAATATAGTTTCTCCAAACAATGAAAAGCCACAGTTTGTGTTTTAGAACCGGGAGAATGATTAATATATGCATATAGTGTCAGTTTAAGTTAATATAATACACATACTGGGATTATGTCTGAATAAACAATCAGCAATGATACTATGATCAGTATTTCTTTATCATGTGCCAAGGTTGTAGAATCTAAAACCAGTTGCTGCCAGCATGTTGTACCCCACACAGAGGTTTTCCATAACGATTTTCAATTAGCCTTTAAAGACTGTCAAGTTGTTCTTCAATGGTCCTAAATGCTTTTGGACTCCTCCAAACCCCAGCATAAAATTGAAATGATGTGTGCTGTAAGTAATAGGAAATCAGGCAGCAGCTTTCAGGCTTGAATCCAGTTTAATGGAGGCTGTGAACCATTTCAGGTACATGAGGAGATAAAATGCTCAGACCATGCAATCAAGGTGATGAAAGTTAAAAGATAAAAGGACTCCAATTCATATAGACTTTATAAATTAAGTGTTGTTCATGCCCTTTCCAGTATCTTTAAGTGAATGACCAATTAGAAAATAGCCATTATAATAATAAACATAGAACTGACCTAACTAGTTAAAAGGCCTATAAACTGAAAATCTTTGTGGGTAACATATTAGGAGGCATTCTAAGGGAGAGAATAATCAAAGAAGTAGGCAGCACTATGTAATAATTTAACCTTGCCAACCAATTTCCTGGGATCCTTTGAAGAAACAAGAGATTTTTTAACATTGAAGTAACATGAATGGGACAATCTTAGATTCAAGAATTCATTTGATGCCGTAAATGCAAGTGATTAGTTCAGAAGGCAGAAAGGCACAGAGAGAGAAGTAATAGTACCTAAGGCAGAGAAGACAAAGTGTCATAATGAATAGAAAGCAAAGTATAATTGTGAACTCAACAATGCCAACCTGACAAGGGGAATCATGTGTTGGGTGTCCCAGAGATCACTACTGATGGCTATAGTGTGTAAAATGGCTTGGAACTGATAACAGCAAATGTGCTGCTGAAGCTTTTGAAATATGAAGATAGTAATGAGCTGAATTGGCACCAGGTACCTCTTCTGCCTCTGTGTCAGAAGGCCACAGGTTCAAATCACAGGTTTCTGGCCGCTCCAGGACTTGTTAGCTCTAAAAAAATCTCCAGCCATCATAGATAACAAGGTGTGGAACTGGGTGAACACAGCAGGCCAAGCAGCATCTTAGGAGCAGGAAAGCTGACGTTTCGGGTGTAGACCCACCAGCACAGTACAAACAATGTGAAAGGTTATCAGCTGGAAGGACATCCATCTGTAAAAGCACCTAACACATCCAGATAAAATGGTTGACATGAAGAAGCGATCAACTAGCATGATGGTGACCCCATGTAAAATGGGAAAAGCCAAAAAGGAGAAGGTGGGGTGAGAAATGGAAGATTTCAAATAATAGGGAAGAACCAAATCAGATCTAAAAGGTTTTGGATAGACAGGGCGAATATTTGGCCAATAAACTTAATGTGGACAGTAAGTCCTGATTTAAAAAGGGCATGAGTCGATGTGAAAGGAAAGCTCAGTCAGTGTGAAGTTTGGGTAATTTTACCTTCCATGCCTTGTTTCTATTTTACTGATGGGCTACCTGACTGAATGTATTTAGGTCAGATGATGGGTACATTGCCAACGTTCTTCCCCAGGTCTAAACAAGTTTGGGATGGGTTCTGTAAAGGAGAATTGTGGCAGCACAGGTTAATAAAGCCTTTAGGCCATAAGACATGAGAGCAGAAGTAGGGTTTTCTGTCAACTGAGTCTACTCAACCATCATTGAAACTGCAACTGATCTGATAATCCTCAACTCCTCTCTCTTGCTTTTTCCCTTTAATCCCAATTCCCTAACAAAAACTAAAATTGCTGAAGAAACTCAGCAGGTTTGGCAGCAACTGTGAATGAGAAAACAAAGGTAACATTTCAAGTCCAGTGGTCCTTGTTGAGAATGTCTGAATCTTTCTGATGAAGAGTCATCAGATCTGATGCATTGATTCTGCTCTCTTTCCACAGATGCTGTTAGAGCTGCTGAGTGTTGCCAGAAATTTCTGTCTTTGTTTCAGACCTCCCGCATCTGCAGTTCTTTGCTTTATTTTACTGTTTAGCCACATCACTTTCAGGCATGCTCACTTTGAAGATGTTCTGCTCCTCTCTCCAGCAGGATTTCTATTCTAATCCTTTTCCTTGTTCACCATCATTAATTTCGCTGTCACTCCTGACATTTAGAGTCAGAGCAGAGGAGTCTGAGCTAATATTTATCGCTCAACCAATATCAATAAAACAGGCTGATTATTTATTTGTCTGCTTCTTGGAGAGCCTGCTGGGCACTCAAATTGTCTGCTGCCAATCTCCGTATTACAAAAGTGGCTACACTTCATGAGATAAAGACAGCGCAGTCTCAGAGGATTGGCAGATAGCAAACATTATATCCATAATTAAAAAGAGAGCTATCTCTGGGCCAAAAAGAAAATCTCAGGCCAGTCATCTTGTTCTTGGTAATAGAGAAAAACAAAAATCCCGCGAACGGAAAACACTGAAAAACATGCCAAAACTCACTTCCACAGCCACATCTCATTCTTCAGTGACTGCCTCCAGCTAAGGCTCACCCTACGTGGGCTCCAACTGAAGTTTTATCCATCATTCTTTAACCTGCCCAGGATCACAGGCATGTCCATGATGTGCAGCACTCTTCTTGTCACATCCCGAGATCCATACTAAGTGCCATGCGTTGCTGTATACACACTCTCGATCCTTCTCTCTATCAGCAGCATTGGCTCAGGGCTATTCTCTCTCCCGGTTCCACTTTATTCTCCATTCCATTCAATATTCTAACAAGAAACTGTTTCTCTTCCTTTCATGCACTGAGAAGTACAAGCTGAAGCAACTCAGAAATATCTGTGCCCCTCTTTAACCTTCCTTTCTTACCTTTCCCTCTGACTCCACCTTCTCTCCTAACCCCATCTCTTGTTGTGTATTTCCTATCCCTTCTGACCTTCTGCCATCTGATGTTGTATTTTCTGTACTTAGCAAAGGTCTGCGCCCCCATCTCAATGAATTTTGGTCACAACATGGCATTGAACTTTTCTTCTTCTGCCTTCACCTCCTTGTCTATTTCTTTGGATAAGAGTCCTCTTCCCATCCCATGGACACTTCACCTGCCTCGAATAGCCTTTCTCTACCAGGACTCTTCCCTCTGGTCTTTTGCCTGAACCCGAAAGGTTCATTGAGAACTGTTAATGTGGCATCAGTTACCTTAATTTCTCTGCCTCCCCTACCCATTCAAACCTTATCTCTCTCTGAACTGACTCCACTCCATGTTCCCAGAGCGAGCCCTGACTTTGTCATCAAACCTGCCAATTAGGATGGTGCTGTTGTTGCCTGACGCACTGATGCCTATGTCGTGGAGCTCTCAGACATCTTGTCCTATCTCCCCATGGGCCATGACCCCACCATTAATCATCAGGCCATTGTGTCCATGACTGTCACCAACCTCATCTTTTGTCACTTAACAGTCCAAGCCTGGAAACTGCCTATGTCTTACTGCATAAGAACACAAACTGTTTCCGTATCTGAGCATTTGCAAGTGGTGCTGAACATTTGCAATTATTAGCAAACTTCCAAACTTCTGAGCTGATGGTGGGAGGATGGTCATTGCTGAAGCAGCAGAAGACAACTACCGTAATCTTCCTTCATCTGAGATATGTTTTCAACCAGCAGAGAGCTTTCCCCGTTTCCCACCGACACCAGTTGTGCTAGCAGCCCTTAATGCCATTCTCGGTCAAATGTAGCCTTAATGTCAATGACAGTCACTGTCATCTCACCTTTAGAGTTCAGCTCTGTGTTTGTTTGGGCATGGTATAATGAGGTCACAAGTCAAGTCATGATGGAACCCCAGGTGATCATCAGTGAGCACATTATTCTTTTGTAAGTGCTGCTCGTTGGGACTGTCAGCTACTCTTTCCAGAACTTTGCTGAGGAAAGCTAGGGATCGACCACATTGCCGTGGGTCTGGCACCATATGTTAGCTAAATCAGCAACTGATGGCAGATTTCTTTCCTTAAGGATGTGAGTAAACCAGATAAGCTTTTACAATAGTTACAATGATTTTATTGAAAATGTGCTAATGTGGAACTCATGTCCCCAGAAAGCTGGCCTGGGGCTCTGGATGTCTAGTCTTTTGACATAATCTAGTCTTGCCTACATGTGACTCCAGATTCACAGCAATGTGGTTGGCTTTTAACTACCCTCTGGGCAATTAGGAATGGGCAATAAACATTGGTCTAGCCAGTAATGTTCTAATTTCATGAACGAGTGATAAGCCTCTGACCATTTCAGAAGTGGTCTGCTTTTTCTTCCCACCAAATGGATGACCTCAAGTGAATTCACATTATATCCTAACTGCTGCATTCAGCAGAAGTTTTAGTTTTAGCCTGTCCAAGTTGGATGGATACCATTCTGCATCTTTCTCAAAGCTTATATTCCCGCCTAGTTATGTGTCATCAGCAAAATCGGAAATTTGACAACATTGCTCGACATGCAAATCATGAGCGTAGATTATGAACAGTTCCAATCCTAGTGCTCACGCTTACCATGTTCTTGGCAGCCAATTGCTTTGATCTAATGCAATTATTAAATTATTACCTTAACCACAGTCAATTCAACTTTCTTCTATTGCAGATCATGTAGTGCTCCTATAAGTGCTTGCCATTCCCGTCAACTGTCAATCACTTAGAGTATTTTCCTAATCCACAACAGCCAATTTGCCATAACATGCCTTCATATATTTCTGAGGAAGGGTCACTTGACCTGAAACGTTAACTCTGATTTCTCTCCACAGATACTGCTAGACTTGCTGAGTTCTTCCAGCAATTAGTACAACAGCCCCAACTTGCCAAACATGCCTTCATACGTTTCTGAGGAAGAGTCACGGGACCCGAAACATTAACTCTGTTTTCTCCTTCACAGATGCTGCCAGACCTGCTGAGCTTTTCCAGCAACTTTGTTTTTATTACTATTTGTGTTTCTGATTTATAACATCTGCAGTACGTTTGGTTTTTATGCCTCATACATTCCCTTTTTACAGATTTAAGACCCTAATTTCAAAATTAACTGCGTAAATTCAAACTTAATGTGAAATTCTATTATAGTAGTCACTTTTTCCCAAAGACTGCTGTACATTGAAATTATTAATTAGCCCTTTCTCATTATATAAGAATTAATATTAAATAATTTATCATAATTGATTATTTTCCATGCTGCTGTAGAAACCCAGCTCGCATACAGGCCAAGAATTTATCTTCTACGGCATTAGCGCTGGTTAGGTTCGCCCTATCAATGTATAAACTGAAAGCGTAAGAATATAAGACCAACTCACCTTTTGTTACTGCATTACTCGCATTAAATGCATCTCTAAATTCTCGATTTGCACCATACCCAATGTTACCACCACCCTTTGTTGGTCTGCAAATACTGCCACCAATGTTTGCTGTTCCTTGTTATTTCTTAGCTTCATCAAAGCTGATTGTACATCTTGACACTTCAATCTAAAATCTTCTTGCATTAATATATTGACCCTGTCCCTTCTTAAAAACACGATCCAACATCTTTTCTCTTCTTGCTTATATCATCAACAGTACTAGTTTAATAATCATTTGCTTGTCAGTGATTGATTAACTCAGTGGATCTATTTATTTTAAACAGTTAGGCACGCTGCAAATAGTGAAACAAGCCTATGAATACCTTAGCTCCCAATTGTAAGGCAAACATTAATTGCTTATTTTTATGCATTGAGCACATCTGTTATGAATGTTGCCAGCCACTTTTCAGCCTGGATATTGTCCAGATCTTGTTGTATTTGAACATGGACTGCTTCAGTATCTGAGGAGTCATGAATGGTGCTGAACATTGTGCAATCATCGGCAAACATCCCCACTTCTGACCTGATGATGGGTGGAAGGTCATTGATGAAGCAGTTGAAGATGGTTGGGCCTAGGGTATCACCCTGAGGAAATCCTGCAGAGATGTGCTGAATTAACTTTGTTGCAACCAATGAAGAAATTGGATGAATAAAGAGGGGAAGCCAGGAAGATTTATGGTATCCCATCTGGAGCTCTAATATACTGGACAACCTTACCCATAGAATGGTTGGGGCAGGGTGGCTGCTTGTAGGATCACAGCAGTCTATCTGCAAGGCAGAGTCATAACATTGAACACACAGTGTACATGGCATCCTTAAGGTGTACTATCTTAAAGGCAAGGTTTATGTAATGGACTATCATTACTTAAATATCCTTGGCTATTCAGTTCTCAATTTTCGTCACCCTGTAACCACATCTCTGTAATGGCCGTTAAACTATACCCATTTACTTCAATTTGTGCATTTAAATCAGCAACTTCATTGTAAATGATAGACGTATTCAGATAATGTTCTTAATTCTTCGTTTTTAATATTGTTCTGCATTCTGATCCCAATTCACACTTATTTTTGTTCCATCCACTTTCTAATTTTGTTTGCTAATGAGCTACTTCCTGTTACCTGTTTTATTTCCCTTCAATCTCAGCTTGTTTCCTGTCAGTATATCTAGAAATGTCCTTGTGAGGTCCTTGTTGTTATTTCTAGTCCTGCTGAGGTAGAGCCTGTCCATTTTATACTGATCCCATCCACTTTGGAAGAAATTTCAATACCTCAGAAATCTGATGTCCTCCCTCCCATACGAATCTCCAAATAAGTGTTCAATCATTTAATTATTTAGTTGTCCTCTTTTTAAGCTCCTTAGCATGTGACGTTTGGAACAGTCAGGAGATTACTGATCTTAAAGTTTTGTTTTTAATCTCCTTCTTAGCTCCCGAAAATCTGCTTTCAGGACTTCATCCTCCATCTTTCCTTAGTCTTTGGTACCAACATGGAGCATGGCCTCTGGCTGTTCACCCTCCTCCTGAAGAATAGCCAACACCATGACAGCCTTATCTTGTCACCACAGAGGCAACAGACCATGCTGCAGTCATGTCTATAGTTCCAACACTCTCTGCCTGTTCCCTCTATGGAGCTATGTGGCCTGTTCCCAAGGATGCACATGGTCTTTGCCGAGCTGAAGTGGGCTCGATGGTCAAATGATAACAAAGTGTGGGGCTGGATGAACACAGCAGGCCAAGCAGCATCTTAGGAGCACAAAAGCTGACATTTTGGGTCTAGACCCGTCATCAGAAAAGGGGGTGGGGAGAGGATTCTGAAATAAATAGGGAGAGAGGGGGAGGTGGACTGAAGATGGATAGAGGAGAAGATAGGTGTGCTGCAAAACGGTCCCCATGCCTCTGCTTGGTTTCCCCAATGTAGTGGAAGCCACACCAGGTACAGTGGATGCAGTATACCACATTAGCGGACGTGGAGGTGAACATCTGCTTGATGTGGAAAGTCATTTTGGGGCCTGGGATGGGGGTGAGGGAGAAGGCATGGGGGCAGGTGTCGCACTTCCTGCGGTTGCAGGGGAAAGTGCCAGGTATGGTGGGGTTGGAGGGGAGTGTGGAGCGGACAAGGGAGTCACGGAGAGAGTGGTCTCTCTGGAAGGCATACAAGGGTGGGGTTGGAAAAATGTCTTTAGTGGTGGGGTTGGATTGTAGATGGCAGAGTGTCGAAGGATGATGCGTTGTATCCGAATGTTGGTGGGGTGGTATGTGAAGACTAGGGGGATTCTCTTTTGGCAGTTGTTGTGGGGCGGAGTGTGAGGGATGGGTTGCGGGAAATGCGGGAGTCACGGCTGAGGGTGTTCTCGGCCACTGCAGGGGGGAAGTTGCGGTCCTTGAAGAACGAGGACATCTGGGATGCACGAGAGTGGAATGCCTCATCCTGGGATCAGATGCAGCAGAGGTGAAGGATTTGGGAATCAGGAATGGAAGTTTTGCAGGAAGGTGGGGCGGAGGAGGTGTATTCTAGGTAAATGTGGGAGTCGGTGGGCTTGAAATGGACATCGGTTTGTAGGTGGTTGCCTGAGATGGAGACAGAAAGGTCCAGGAAGGTGAGGGATGTGTTGGAGATGGTCCAGGTGACCTGATGGTTGGCGTGGAAGGTGTTGGTGAAATGAATGCACTGTTCGAGCTCCTTTTGGGAGCATGAGGCAGCGCTGATACAGTCATCAATGTAACGGAGGAAGAGGTGGGGTTTAGGGCCTGTGTAGGTGCGGAAGAGGGACTGCTCCACGTAACCTACAAAGAGGCAGGCATAGCTTGGGCCCATGCGGGTACCCATGGCCACCCCCTTAGTCTGTAGGAAGTGGGAGGAATCGAAAGAGAAGTTGTTGAGGGGGTGGACGAGTTCAGCTGGGCAGATGAGGGTGTCGGTGGAGGGGGACTGGTCGCGTCTGCAGTACAGGAAGAAGCGGAGGGCGTGTAGGCCATCTGCATGCGGAATGCCCACAAACACCACCGTCACCACTGCTGCTGCTGCCCACCCGGCTCTGCCCACTGTCACTGCCAACGCAACTCCGCCCACCACGACGGAACTTTGCCCACCACTGACGGAACTCTGTTTGCTGACGTAATTCTGTTTGCTGACGTAACTCCACCCACCGTCGATGGCAGCGGCTCTCTGTCCACCGTCAACGCAATCCCGCCCACAGCCAACTCCACCCACAACCTCCACAGCCAGCAACTCCAGAGGAGACAGCAACATAGAGCTCTGCCGCATCTTCACCATCCCCCCCCAGACATCCCCCTGACGGAAGATGACCTGTCAGTCCTCAGCAAGGGGCTCACCTTTGTCCCCCTCCACCTACACATCAATGAATACTAGTCATGTCTGGACATCGAGCAGTTTTTCCACCGCCTCTGCCTCCACACTTACTTCTCTAAACAGGAACCTAACCCTCCCTCCACTGACCCCTTCACCCGCCTCCAACACAAGTCCTCCTCCTGGACACCACCCCCGGGCCTCCTACCCTCCCTTGACCTCTTCATCTCCAACTGCCGTCAAGACATCAATCGTCTCAACCTCTCCACCCCTCTCACCCACTCCAACCTTTCCCCCGCAGAACAGGCAACCCTCTGCTCCCTCCGCTCCAACCCCAACCTCACCAACAAACCCACAGACAAGGGAGGCACAGTTGTAGTATGGCACACTGACCTCTACATCACTGAGGCCAGGCACCAACTCTCCGACACCTCCGCCTACCGCCCCCTTGATCATGACCCCACCCTGAGCACCAAACCATCATCTCCCAAACCATCCACAACCTCATCATGTCAGGTGACCTCCCATCCACAGCCTCCAACCTCATTGTTCCCCAACCCCGCACTGCCCGCTTCTATCTCCTTCCCAAAATGCACAAACCCACCTGCCCTGGTCAACCCATTGTCTCCACCCGCTCCTGCCCCATCGAACTCATCTCCACCTATCTCAAATCCATTTTCTCCCCCTTGGTCCAGGAACTCCCTACCTACGTCCATGGCACCACCCACGCCCTCCATCTCCTCCAGAACTTCCAATTCCCTGGCCCCCAACACCTCATTTTCACCATGGACGTCCAGTCCCTATACACCTGTATTCTGCATGCAGATGGCTTCAAGGCCCTCCGCTTCTTCCTGTACTGCAGACCCGACCAGTCCCCCTCCACCAAAACTCTCATCCGCCTATCCGAACGCGACCTCACCCTCAACAACTTCTCTTTCGATTCCTCCCACTTCCTACAAAAGGGGTGGCCATGGGTACCCGTGTGGGCCCGAGCTATGCCTGCCTCTTTGTAGGTTATGTGGAACAGTCCCTCTTTCTCACCTATACTGGCCCTAAACCCCACCTCTTCCTCCGTTACATTGATGACTGTATCAGCGCCGCCCAATGCTCCCAAAAGGAGCTCGAACAGTGCATTCATTTCACCAACACCTTCCACCCCAATCTTCAGTTCACCTGGACCATCTCCAACACATCCCTCACCTTCCTGGGCCTTTCTGTCTCAATCTCAGGCAACCATCTACAAACCGATGTCCATTTCAAGCCCACCAACTCCCACATTGACCTTGAATACACCTCCTCCCACCCATCTTCCTGCAAAAATTCCACCCCCTATTCCCAATTCCTTCGCTTCTGCCGCATTTGCTCCCAGGATGAGGCATTCCACTCCCGCACATCCCAGATGTCCTCATTCTTCAAAGATCGCAACATTCCCCCTGCAGTGGTCGAGAACGCCCTCAACCGTGTCTCCCGCATTTCATGCAACACATCCCTCACGCTCTGCCCTGCAATAACCGCCAAAAGAGAATCCCCCTAGACCTCACATACCACCCCACCAACCTCTGGATACAACGCATCATCCTCCGATACTTCCACCATCTACAATCTGACCCCACCACTAAAGGCATTTTTCCACCCCCACCCTTGTCTGCCTTCTGGAGAGAACACTCTCTCCGTGAGTCCCTTGTCTGCTCCACACTCCCCTACAACCCCACCACGCCTGGCACTTTCCCCTGCAACCGCAGGAAGTGCTACACCTGCCCCCACACCTGTTCCCTCATCCGTATCCCAGGCCCCAAGATGACTTTCCACATCAAGCAGATGTTCACCTGCACATCTGCCAATGTGGTATACTGTATCCACTGTACCCGGTGTGGCTTCCTCTACATTGGGGAAACCAAGCGGAGGCTTGGGGACCTCTTTGCAGAACTCCTCTGCTCGGTTTGCAACAAACAACTGCACCTCCCAGTCACAAACCATTTCAAATCCCCCTCCCATTCCTCAGACGACATGTCCATCCTGGGCCTCCTGCAGTGCCATAATGATGCCACCCAAAGGTTGCAGGAATAGCAACTCATATTCCGCTTGGGAACCCTGCAGCCCAATGGTATCAATGTGGATTTCACAAGTTTCAATATCTCCCCTCCCCCCACTGCATCCCAAAACCAGCCCAGCTCATCCCCACCTCCATAACCTGTTCTTCCTCTCACCTATCCCCTCCTCCCACCTCAAGCCGCACCTCCATTTCCTACCTACTAACCTCATCCCATCCCTTTGACCTGTCCGTCCTCCCTGGACTGACCTATCCCCTTCCTACCTCCCTACCTACACTCACCTCTACTGGCTCCATCCCCACGTCTTTAGCTTGTCTGTCTTCTCTCCACCTATCTTCTCCTCCATCCATCTTTTATCCACCTCCCCCTCTGTCCCTATTTATTTCAGAATCCTCTCCCCACCCCCTTTTCTGATGAAGGGTCTAGGCTGGAAACATCAGCTTTTGTGCTCCTGAGATGCTGCTTGGTCTGCTGTGTTCATCCAGGCCCACGCTGTGTTATCTTTAATTCTCCAGCATCTGTAGTTCCCATTTTCTCGCTGGTCAAATGCTTTCACGCTGTAGGGATTTTGTGATTCATAATAAATTAAAAATAAACATGGGTTGGATGAGAAGTAATGGGGAGTAAAAATTCACATATGTTGTTGATGTTGAATAAAGACTTTTACAGTCAAACCTCCAAATGTCCAGCCAACCCTTAAGATGCAACAGAAATATTACATTTCGTCATTGAGGTTGCAAAGAGGATGGAGGCATATTAGATTGATGTTGAGTTCAACCAGAAAAGTGCTAAAGCATTCAAGGGTACTTCTTTTTGAGTTATGTAATGCTCTGATCCGAGTAATCGCTCCATGGCAGTGTAATTGTATAAGATATGTTTTTTTAACGGCACAATGCTTCAAACAATCTTGGCAGAATTACTAAGAAATGATTTAACTTTTATAGGGGCACTGGCGGCACTGTTGTGCCCTGCAATTACAACAAGGACTGAAGTTCTCTTTTAATTATGACACAGCTTGATCATTTCGAATGATGCTACTAATTGCTCAGATTCAACGTCCCCTGAAAGCTTCGCGTGTGTGTTGGCCCACTGTGAAATGAAACATATACACGTGCACCCCAGGATTGTCCACGCACCAGATGGTCACTCACGGACACTTAAATGAAGGGATCTTCCAGACTTGCACGCAGCACGCTCCTAACAGCCACATACGCACGGCCCAAGATCCCCAGTATCCTCCATGCACCAGAATTAACTCCAGACACTACTCAATGACACCTCCGCTTCCAGCTCCACACAAATTGTAAAAACTTGCAATTATCAAAGCATGCTCTGGGAAGGGGAAGAAGCCAGGTCACATCACCTCCAGTTGAATACCGATGACGAAAGCTGTAGGAACAGGGTCAGGAAGTCTTAGCGAGTTTAGAAGCTTCTCAGCAGGACCGTGAAGTTCAGACACCAAGTTCAGGAAGCAGGCAGCCATGCCAGATGGAAATAATAAATGACGCAAGTAACAAGTTACCTTCCTCTTTCATATTTTAAATTTTTGTTTTCTTGTTAAGTGTAATATAAGCCCAAAGGAAACACAAATGAGTTTTCAAGCTCCTTAAAAATGAAATCCTGTGAGAATTTCATAAGGGAATGGCTTTTGAGGTCAGCCAAACCAAAAGTCCATCTTCAACACAGAATGTACAAATCAGTGAGATTTGCACTTGTCACGAAAGGGATGATGTCATTTACACTATTTGATTGAAAGCAAAAGCAGGAAGTAAGTTCAGCAAGTCAACTGGAGAAAAGTCGCACAGTTAGAAATTGGGTTATCTGAAGCGTCATTTGAATATTATTAGTTCGCAAAATGAAAGCAAAGTTGGAATTTTATAAGTGCTAATTGAAACACCAGGAAATTGTGAGATGAAGGCGGAATGTAGAGAGCAAAAAGCCTGATCCCAGTTTGGGGGAAGTTCTCATTGATAATGACATAATTGCTGTAAAGATAAACATGTCAATGCTTTCTGTGCTAGACATTCCTGACTACGCGATGAAGTACACGACAATTACTGAGAGCTGGCGCAGCAATAATTACACTGTGGAATTTCTCCAGTTTATTGATTTTGTCATACAGAGACAGTTCCTGGATGAATTATGTAAATTGCATTTTCGTACCTTAATAGTGACTAAAGAACAGACATTTAAGTGCAAAAAATGTTGATCTTGTACATGAAGTTTCAACCAGTGTCTGAACCTACTTTCAAGATGGTCTTTGCAGGAATTTTGAAGCTGACAGCTTGTGATGTATGTCCATTGTAACATCAATAAAGCAATTTTATGCTAACAGTGACCTTGATTTACAGAAGATGGTGATGATTCCATACATCAGATGGAGCTTTTGTATTGTCGGAAAAGGTAAATTATTCCATTCTGGCATCCAGTGATTTGGTGGACTATCGTCTTGAAGATGACCAGTTTCAAGAAATATCCATTATCCTGGGCATTTGTGCAACATTTCAGACATCAAGGGGCATCTGTGGATCTGGATTTTGCCTCAGGTGTAAATTAGAAATAGATTAAAAAAAGATCAATTGGACAATTTGATGCGAATTAAACTGTAATTTTCCAGAAATTCGTCTGGCAAAAAATCTCAACCTGAATGCAATACACAGAGCAAATAAAGAATGCTGTGAGAAGCTGCCAACAAAGGAGGGCATAAATTACTCATATCCTCTTTTGGCCACATTGTATATGTGGTCTACATATTGCCACCACAAAACAGCCCTTAGACATCTTAACCGAGCAAATAATTTTGTTCATTCGAGCAGAGAGATTGATTGCAAATATAAAATGATATCAGTGAACACTTTTAATAATTAATAAACAAATTTTTAAAAAACATGCAACATGACTTCTGCTCAATAGGTACAATGTGCCACTCAGACTACTCTGGGTTTCACACATAGCTCTGAAAAATTAAGAGGGCACACAGCTCAGACTGTATTTACTTTGCACTTCTAGCCCACGTTACACAGGTATCACCCTGCTTGAACTGTCTGCACTGAGCTTTGCACCCAATCTGCACTGTATAAATGAAAGTGAAGTTGATGCTAGTGAAAGATGAGAAGAATTGGAAATATTGTCCAAGACGTCTGTACAGAGAATAGGAAAGCTAATATTTCAGGCACAGATGCTGAAATAACTCCATACAGGCCAGTATCCAATAACTAAATCACTCTTTATTAACATGTGGAAAGTCCTTGACCACTGATCCAGCTCCCTCAGAGTCAGGTCCCAGAGTGAACAGAACCCCTGACACTCCTGTTTATATCTGTCAGCCAGGACTCCCTGATTGGACCAGATTAACAGCCCCGGTGAGAGAAATCATATTCTATAAGATCCGCCTGGCTGACCTCGATACATTCACTACATCCTTCTTCCTCTGGGCCCAAAGATGGAATCAGTTTTTTTTATAGCTCCTCCTGGGCAATTTTAGCACTGGGTCGGGTTCCTCTAATGTCACTCTAATATTCAAAAAGGAAGGTAGAGAGAAAACAGGGAGTTTTATAGAACAGTAAGCCTAACAATGGGGGTGGGGAAACTTCTCAATTCCATTATCAAGGACTTTACAGCGGAGCATTCAGAAAGTAGCAGCAGGATCAGAAAGAGTCAGCATGGATTTATGAAGGGGAAACCATGCTTGACAAATCTGTTGGAATTCTATGAAGATGTGATTAGTAGAGTTGACAAGGGAGAGCCAGTTGATGTGGTTTATTTGGACTTTCAGAAAGTATTTGACAAAGTCCTGCATAAAAGATTAACGTGCAAGTTTAATGCCCATGGGACTGGGGGGAATGTATTGAGATGGATAGAAAACTGGTTGGCAGAGAAAAAACAAAGAGTCATAATTAGTGGGTCCTTTTCAAAATGGCAGGCAGTAACAAGTGGAGTGCCCCAGGGATTGACACTGGGACCAGCTATTCACAATATACATTAATGATTTGGATGAGGGATCAAAATGTAACATCTCAAAGTTTGCAGATGATACCAGTTGGGTGGGATGGTGAACTGTGATGAGGATGCAGAGATCCTTCAGCATGATCTGAACAGGTTGGGTGTGTGGGAAACTCAATGGCAGATGCAGTATAATTTGGATAAAAATGAGGTTATTCACTTTGGAAGCAAAAACAAAAAGGCAGATTATTACCTAAATGGCTGTAAATTGGGAGAGCAGAGGGTGCAGCAGGATCTGGGTGTCGTTGTGCACTAGCCACTGATGGTAAGCCTGCAGGTGCAGCAGGCGATAAAGAAGGTAAATGGTATGTTGGCCTTCATTGCGAGAGATTGAGCACAGGAGCAGGGATGTGTTGTTGCAGTTATACGGGACCTTGGAGAGGCCACACCTGGAATATTGTGTGTAGCTTTGGTCTCCTTTTCTGAGGAAAGATGCTCTTGGTCTTAAGGGAGCACAGCGAAGGTTTACCAGGTTGATTCCAGGGATGGCAGAACTGATGTATGAAGAGAAATTGACTAGCTTGAGATTGTTTTCGCAGGAGTTCAGACGAATAGTGTGGGGTGGGGGGAGGGGGTGCGGATCTTGTAGAGGCTTATAAAATTCTAACAGGACTGGACAGGGTAGATGCAGAGAGTTCCTGATGGTGGGTGTGTCCAGAACCAGAGCTCACAACCTGAGGATTCAGGGTGGATGCCTTTGGACAGAGAGGAGGAGACATTTCTTAACCCAAAGAGTGGTGATCCCATGGAATTCATTACCACAGGAAGTGGTTGATGCCAAAACATTGAACCTATTTAAGAGGTGACTAGATGTAGCACTTGGGGCGAAAGGGATCAAAGGGTATGGGGAGAAAGCAGGAGTAGGCTGTGAGTTGGACGATCAGCCATGATCGTGATGAATGGTGGAGCAGGTTTGAAGAGCTGAATGGCTTTTGCCTGCTTCTATCTTTCATGTTATATTTCTATGTTTTCCAACTCTGCTTCTGATCCAGACAGAATGTAACACACAGTAGGCTGCTTCCTGCACCCCGAGCATTTCAGAAGAAAGTCATTCCCTGCTCCAGGCAACAAAGACATCGAGGTAGTGGCATCCACCATGTCCATCTAAGATTCTGAGGTATCCTCAACATTTGATGAAGATGGAGAACCCATGGATTCTGGAACCATTGGAAAGTCTGTTGAAGAGCTGAGTACATTTCACTCCCACACCTTTTCCAAGTTTTCAGTTTACATGTGGTCCATATGCTTGTTCAGGACTGTGGCACCTACCCAAACTTTATGCATCACTGCACTTGATATCACGTCAACCGTGTCTCTTAGACATGCAGGGCGATTCCCATGGCATCTTCACCAAATTTCTCACCTGAAATAAACTGTCTCTCTTACTTAACAGGGCCTTGTGTCCAGCATTGGGGTTCCTGATGACATATCATTATCCCCATCTGCACAGGTGCGGGAAGTTCAGATTTAACCTGGTGCAAAGTCTTCTCCACATTAGCATCTCTGCTGGAACTTTGCCTGTAGCTATATGAGGGGTGATCACATAATCAAATGGTAATTGGGGCAGTTTGTTATCGAATGAAGTTATAGGCTGTTTCCTTAAGGCTGCTTTGTAAGTTTAGGCTGCTCTTTCTGCCAGACCATTGGATGATGGGTGGTATGGAGAAGTCCTTACATGACGAATACATCAACTTTAGAAAATACTCAAGTTCCTTGCTGGAGAATGATGGCCCGTTAACTGTGACCAACATTTCCGGGAGTCTGTGTAGAACATAGAACATAGAACATTACAGCACAGTACAGGCCCTTCGGCCTTCGATGTTGTGCCGACCTATCATACCAATCTGAAGCCCATCTAACCTACACTATTCCATGTACATCCATATGCTTGTCCAATGACGACTTAAATGTACCTAAAGTTGGCAAATCTACTACCGTTGCAGGCAAAGCGTTCCATTCCCTTACTACTCTCTGAGTAAAGAAACTACCTCTGACATCTGTCCTATATCTTTCACCCCTCAATTTAAAGCTATGCCCCCTCGTGCTCACTGTCACCATCCTAGGAAAAAGGCTCTCCCTATCCACCGTATCTAACCCTCTGATTATTTTATATGTCTCAATTAAGTCACCTCTCAACCTTCTTCTCTCTAATGAAAACAGCCTCAAGTCCCTCAGCCTTTCCTCGTAAGACCTTCCCTCCATACCAGGCAACATCCTAGTAAATCTCCTCTGCACCCTTTCCAAAGCTTGCACATCCTTCTTATAATGCGGTGACCAGAACTGTACGCAATAACTGTACTGTAAAAGATGCGCCCAGATTTTCTATAGTCATCCCTGTGTTTGACGAATGAATTCTATGCATGTCCAGCCACGTTGAGTGGGCGTCTGCAAAGACTACCAACATCGAGCTCATGAAAGGACCTGCATTGTCAACGTGTAACTGAATCCAAGGTTTACCCAGCCATTCCCACAAATATATCGAAGCTGCCGTCAGTAATTTTTGTTCTTGTTAGCACTCTGGGCACTGTCCCACCAGTGCAGTTGTAACTGCATCCAATCCTGGCTATCAGACATAACTTCTCATCAACAGAAAATATTCACAAAATGGCTCCGGTGATGATCTCTGTGTTCATTTCTTTGTCAGAAGTGCTGTCCCAGCCATATAGAAAGCCATGTAGAAAAACTCAGGTCTGGCAACAAGTTATGAGAAAGCAGAGTTCAGTTTCAGATTTCCAGCATCCACAGTTTTATTTTTGTGCTGATGATGCATGTAGGTAGGTGATGCTGCGGTGTTCTCCTTAGAAAAGGGAAGGCAGAGAGGAGATTGATAGAAGTGCTCAAAATCTTGAGAGATCTAGACAGAGAAGCTAGGGAGACACTAATCCCATTGGCAGAAGGGTTGAGAGCCAGTGGACTCTGCAGTAAGATGAGTGGCAAAATAATTAAAGACAATGTGTGGAAAAACATCCTTTTATGCAAGTGGTTACCATTTGGAATGTATTGTCGTTACCATTTGGAATGTATTGTCATCACGATTTGGAATATATTGTCTGAAACCGTGGTGGCATCAGATGCAATCAAATAGAATGGCATTATTATCTGAATAGAAAAGAAATAGCTGGGGAAATAGGCTACAGGGAAAAGGCAAAAGAGTCTGATTATCTGATGTGCTTTTACAGATATGCAGCATGGACACAGCAGGTTAAACAGCCTACTTCTGCATTGTAACAATTCTAAACTCTATTTGGGTAGATTGTCTGGAATCCAAGGAACTGCAATGCATAAAGAGCCAGAAGTCAAGGAAATTCAGTTTTTGAAGCAATAAAGTAAATTCTTAAGTAGCATCTTAATTCAAAGTGGATAACCTGGTGAATAAATTTACCTGCTGTTCACACCTTTATCTGAGTAGCCAAATGAGTCGAATAGTATAAGCTTTGATCTTCCCCATTGTATTCTTCAGCCATTAGCCTACTGTCCTCCAATGCCTTAGCTGAAGGGAGATTCCTTGTACATGAGTTTAACAGTTAATACTGGCTCTAAAATCATGGTGGTTAACCCAGCTAAATCTGATTTTGCTCTTTGATATCTGCTTTTAAACATTGAGCACCAGTTTCTGATCAAACAGAAGAAACATTCAGCAGCTAAAAGGCAATATGTAGAAGATTACACAACCGAATGATGTTTAAAACTGGAGCAATATTTTAAGGAAAACAAGCTCAAATACTGCTCAAAATCTTCCACCAACTGACAACTTGTGGCAGTCAGAACTATAGTCCTATAAGAAACCGAGTGGAACATTTTGTTCCAGCTGAATTAATGTGTCCCACAAAAGGAAAACAAGTCCAACAACAAAAAAAGTCTACTTATAGGGTTGAGAAATTTCTGAATAATATCAGCTTCAAATTTTGAGGCATTTGTGTGAAAATACATGGGGACTATATGCTTGAAGACATTCTTGCATATTTGATGGTGAAATATGGGCTATAGGATAGAATAAACTATATGGGAATTTGATGTGCCAATCAGAATAAGTGACAAGCCCATATGCTATTACTAATCCAAGGATCCAGCAATAGAAGAAAATAAGAATTCTCAGTTAGCCCTGAAAAATGTCGTTTGATTTATACAATGGGCCAGATTGTTCTAAGACTAGCAATTTTGTACCCACATTGCTGCTCACAATTTTATTTTATGACTAAAACCTTCCTCACAAGACTGTTGCCTGGCACTGTTTTAATGCCTTCTGAAAATCCATGTTAGCCCCATCATTAACTTCATCAAGCTTTTCTATTACTTCTTCAAAAGTTTCCAGTTTAATTAAATGTGGTATACGTTGACGGAAACAGAGCAAATGTTTTGACCCTGATAATGCTGTTCTTCAGTTTTAGCAAACTAGATCTGAAGAAGTGTCACATGGGGCACAATGGAACAACTATCTCTGTCTACAGATGCTGTCAAATATGTTGAGATTTTCCAACTATTTGTTTTTTTGCAGTATTTTGCCTTTATTTGAATATTTATTTCACTGCTATTTCTCTTCCAGTTTGCCCATCCTGAAGTTCAACTTTTCTTACTGACAGAACTTCCATTTGAATCTTTTGGCTCGTTCACCTTCATTGCTCTCTATCTCCCTCCTAGTGCTTGATAAATTGATCATAAAAATTCGTTTTCATACCACAATCCCTTCTTCAGTGATTGTCTTCAGCTCAATGTGCAACACACGGTTTCCAACTGCAGTTCCATCCTTCATATTTGAAACTCAACTAGGGCTACTGGTATTTCCAAGTGATACAATGCTCTTCAGACAGCTGCTCCCCACCACACCCCCTCAAAACATCCTGAGAACCCCATGCTGTGCCATGGGCTGCAACATGCACACTTTTGACCACTCTGTCCATCAGCACCTCATCCTGCTGTGTTCAAGGCTATCCCAGCTTCCAATTCTATTTCACATTTTGCTCTAACAATAAATTTTTCCTCTTCCTGTCAGGTATTAAGGATCGCAAGCTGCAAACGCTCACAGGTACCAACATTCTACTGTATTCCTCCTCCCCTCCCATTCCTTCTGGCTCCATCTCTTCTTCTAATTACATCTCTTGCTCAGAGTTCTCCATACCTTCTGACCTTCCCCTCTGTGATCCTCAATGATCTGTCCTTAGCATATAATTCATTTTTATCACATTATTACCTTTACTTCAATGAAATTTGGACAAGATGTGATGCTGCATGCTTGTTATATCACTTTCATCGCAGTGTTCACTTCTTTGTCAGGAGTCCTGTCCCAGCCATACAGAAAGCCATAGAGCAAAACTCAGCAGGTCTGGCAGCAGTTGAAGAGAAAGTAGAGTTCTGTTTTAGATTTCCAGCGTCCACAGTTTCTTTTAGGGCTGATGACAATCTTTTGGCCATTTTGACCTACTGTACCTTGTCACCATCTGCCATTGCATGCTAAATGTGCTCTGCTTGGCTGTGACCAAAATATTTGAGATCAACATGATCCACTTACAGGTCTGAATTGCAGTTGCCTGTGACTTCCTTTTTGGTACATAGTGAATAGGTTAGCAATGTCAAATGTGCACAAGAACACAAATCCTTTACGGACTTTGCAAATGTGAAGGAATCCTTCAATGTGCATGTGGAAAGCTTGTTCAGAACTGATTGCAGCAATTCATCCAGACAATTGGTCAGTTGATGTTGTGCAGAACTGGCCATGGATAAGATCATTCATGAGAACATACTTCATGTGCCTTGGACTGCTCATACCCATGGGGAAACGGTGAGCCATGAGGAGAAACATCACTGTTAAGGAGCAACAAGCTGTTGTTTTGGTAGGATCAGTTAGGCTTAATGCCATTTGACAAGTAGACTGATCTGAAGCAAACAATTTGGATCATGTTGATTTGACATTTTCTTGCTGTTGAAAAAAGCATTGCGTGTCCTTGCTGCGAACGTGAGCAAATTAGGGAATGTTTCATGCTCAAGTTTAGTTCTTCTGGCGAATCTGTTGTCATCTACAATACAGTGATAACCTGCTATGTTGTGGAAATATGTCCTGTCTAACTGATAATCCCAATGGCAGTCCGAGGAAACAATATCTACCAACAGATTTTTAAACATTGTGACTCTGGGGAAAAGTGATAGGACCAATATTCATTCTTACCTTATTATTAGTGTTGTGATTAATTAATGCCCCAACTCAGATCCTTATGAGGCATCTTTAGTCACACTTCTGTCAGTTAGAATACATAGAAACATAGAAAATAGAAGCAGTAGGCCATTCGGTCATTTGAGTCTGTTCCTTCATTAAATATGATCATGACTGATCATCTGAACATAATCCTGTTCCTGCTTTCTCCCCACAGTCTTTGATACCTTTAGCCCTAAGAACCATATCTAATTCTTCCTGGGATGCTGGGAATATGAAATTTAAAAATGCCAAAAGTTTTGGCGAATTACAACAGGTCTGGCCCATAGCTGTAGAAAGAGAGAAAAACAGAGTTAACTTTTCACGTCCAATATGAATCTTCTGAAGAAGAAGAGTCATATTGCATTCATCTAAGCCTGTGGACATGGTGTTGTGGGGTTAGGGAGGAGGCCTCACCTCCTTCCACCTGGACATAGAGATCTACTCCCTCAACCCTGTAGAGAGGCAAGTGGCTAAGGTGCAGACAGCTAACACTGCTGATGTTTCTCCTGTTGCTTCTTGATTTGCTGGTTGTACTGTGATCTTTGCTATTCATCCTTTGCAGAGGTGGAAGAGGCAGCTGGAGAAACTGTTTCTGTGTTGCTGCAAAGGTTGTCAGGGGAGAAGTGCATTTGAAGAAGATTGAGGTGCAAGATGGGTAAAGTGCCTTCCAGGCCATTGGCAATCAGTCATCAATTAGGGAAAGCACCCTTTGAGCAAAATAGCTTCTCCATTGTTGAAGATCTTCAGTAAAATTTGCCAGAGTCTTCCCAGTTTCTCAGTTTCACTAAAGAAGCACTTCTCATTATACATTTGACTTGGTGATGCTGGGATGCAGGACTGGGCATAGGTTGCATTTCTGGGAAATCAAGGATTCCGTACTAACTAACCTCTTAGTTGGCTTCTCAACAATCTCAATAACCACTAAGTTACTTATCTGCAGGATGCACCCCTGCTCCCCTTCATTCCCACTATGTAGAAATCCAGCTGAGGGGCGGATCTCATCAGGGTCTTGACCCAACTTCACTTATGTAGATTTCTATATCACTTGTCCCTGAACCCACTTTCAGGAGCCAGGGAAACGTTCCTTCATCCCTTCTCATGCAAACAGAAATGGAAGTGAAATATTTGCATTTGAGTTTTTGCAGTCAGTCCTTTAGCATGGCTTCTAGAAGACATGTGAAAGCTACACTGTGCTGTGTGAAAGCTGAACCAAGATTAACTTTCTTGACCTCCCTTTAAAACCTGTAACCCACACTGCAAAGATGGCCAGATCACCTTTCACCAATAAGTCAATGGCCTTCTGAAATTAGAATACCTTAGAGTTGGATAGAATACTCCAAACATAGCTTTAAGTGATTATTTCAACTTTTATAAATTAATCTAGGAAAACTTTGGACAATTATACAATTGAGCCAGATCCATGTGATTCATTTTAAATCCTGTTTATATAACCAACAATATGTGGTTCAATATACTCTACTCGTACATCATTCTTCGTAGTTATAGTGCTGTAACAATGACTCATCACCTTGAATGCAGTTTATTGAACAGCATCAGTGCAATGCATTTTAAAGCCTTCTGTACCTTCAATGGAAAGGAGTCATGCCTTTATGAATGGGGACTAAATATATTTGGATACATTTGTTTTGGAATGAAACATCAGTAATGCACATTTTTGTTGCAGCAAAGTAAATGGAAGCGAATCTAGGCTGCTAAGTACAAGAGATTCTTAAATGGAACAATATTTACTGTATAAGCCCAGATTAGGTGGTATTACAGTTTTTCAGATAACTCATCATTAGTATTTAAATGTTTGTTAAAGCCTACAGAGAGCTACAAAGCACAACCAAAAGTAATCAATCATAACACTGGGTTTCAAATTTGGACAACTCTATTTGTCAGGCCGTTCTTATAAAATAAAAGCTATAATTTATACTTCATGTGTGCGGACTTAATTGGATTGTTTACATTTGCTGTCCAGTCAGTTGTTGATGACAGAATGGTCTGACACTTTTTTTATTTATGAGTTTAGCAGGCTGAATGATATGGTATTTTAAAAATAATTTTGGAACCCCCTTGTGTCATGAGCATGGCTAGTTCATGAGACTTGTCTTGCCAAGTGCACTTTAAGAGTGCAGTTTGCATTGTTATTTCTGTGAGAATATAGCTCTGGGAGTGCTGTCCCACACTGGAAAGGTAATGCCACACGACAGAATGCAAGTTAACACATTATGAATGGCAGGAGCATGAGGCCTGCCAAGTTCACTAGCCCAATGCGCAACACACAATGCAGTGGGGGAGCAGCCTGTGTTAAAGCTTGCAGTGAGCTACAAAGCACAACCAAAAGTAATCAATCATAACACTGGGCTTCAAATTTGGACAACTCTGTTTGTCCGTTTGTTCTTACCTTACACACATGTCATGAACAAGGTTTGCTAATGCTTTGGATTTCATGTAAACTTAGTTGAAACACCCCATCACAACATGACACAGCATTTGCCAAATTTTGATTGGGTGCAAGTGAAGCTCTGCTGTACTTTCTCATAGTTCCAAATGGTTTGCATTCTTTAAACATTGTTGATGTGCAAGTTTTAGTGCAACCTCTTCTGTACAGATTTCATAATTATGAGAAAAGAATCTCGTCACTTTTTCTTATAATACTCTTTCAACTGGTTCCACTGATAAAGCTTAGTTATAATACAATAGATTGAAGATAGAAGCTGTTCTTCACTGTAACCCTTGCTGCTGGTGGAAAGGAGATTGGAACTATTTTGCATCAAATTATGAGAAACATGTGATACAGAGGTGACAGCTGCTAAATAATAGGCCGATTGGGTACAAGGGCTGGAATTGGTTAAGGATTATTAAGGATATAGTTAAGGATTGTATAAACCCACAAAAATGAGCAACTTGAACTTTCTTGTGAATCTGCATCAAGTCAATTTGTTGGTATTAATGCACAGCACTGGGTCTCTGACACCGACATGCTCTACGTAATGCTGTGGCACCAAAATAGCCTTTCTCTACTCAACAAGTCAGTATCACCTGGCACTCATTGGCCTGGAAATGTTGTGAAATAGATTCAGTAGTAACCTATGAAAAGGAAATGGGTATATTTTGTAAAAGGAAATATTTTCAGGGCTATGAGTTAAAGCATGGGAGTGGGGGCGAATTGACTAACACTTCCAAAGAGCTTGCACAGGCACAATGGCTTCTTTCTGTGCAGGGTCACTGATATTTTTTCATTAGGTAGGTTTGTCTTTAAAGTATGTTTGGAGAGGTGAATTTATGCTTTGTACATTTGAGGTCTGCCGCAGTCTTTCCTGCTGTAACTTTCTTTCACTTTAGAATAAGTTGCCATTAAAACACCTTGCATGAAACAATGTGTCCTAAGTAAAAACTGAAAGAACTGTGGATACTGTAAATCAGAAACAGAAATAGCTGCAAGATCTCAGTAGGTCTGGCAGCATCTGCTGAGAGAAATCAGAGTTAACATTTTGAGTCGAGTGACCCTTTGAACCAAAATATTAACTCTGATTTCTCTGCACAGACGCTGATAGACCTACTGAGTTTTCTAGCAATTTCTGAAGATGTCAGAAGTGACAAGCTGAAATAGAGTGCTTTTTCAGAGCTGTAAGAGAGCCAGCTAGTGTCAGCAAAAAAGAAGGAAAAATTAGAAAGCGGTCCACAACCTTGAAGTACTGAGGGAATCAGGATAGCAATGATTTTTTTTCAGTCCATGGTCCTGTGGAAATGCAAGACAATAAAAGCGAGAATTGGAAATTCTTCTAGTCTCATTAGTAAAGCCATCAGGTTGCTGCAGAAATGAGTAAGAATTCCGGATGAATCAGTCTAGAAATTCTGGTATCAGTGCTGGGGAAAGAGTACAAGCTGCTTCGCCCCCCTGATCTCACTGAGAAACAGAAAAGTCAGATTAGATAAACTTTAAAGGCCTTGAAAACACCTCTCCATGAAAAAAATATTTGCAAAGAGCCAGCAGAAAGATCAGGGCCAGAGTACCAGCTGTAAATGTTGTAGAGGGCACCCCAGAAAAGAAAAGAAAGCATATCCAGTGTGGGGAAAGCAAGACTTTAACTGCAAGGAGTTGAATCGTTGTACACACGAGTATTTATCTGGAATCAAACAAAGCAAACCGACAAAGATGGCTATTGTAGAAACACTGGACGATCAATCTGATGATTCACTGTACACCATATAACAGGTTGAGGTGGTCAGGCCTAACAGTGATAAATGGGTGATAAATGTTAGAATGATACTGCAGAAGGAGACCATCGAGTGAACATGAAGTGTCAGAGACACCAATGCTTGATGCAACATTCTGAGCTTCTCAGACCTGGGTGAGGTAGCTCAAGATGTTGATCCAACATTCAATCTCTCAATATGATGCAATATGACGCAATATGACGGGCTGATACTCACCCCAGGACAACAAATGAAGCTAATACCCCTATACATGGGAAGAACAAAGGTCTCCATTTCCAGGTAATTGACATTAAACAAAAT
This sequence comes from Stegostoma tigrinum, assembly GCF_030684315.1. NCBI lineage: Eukaryota > Metazoa > Chordata > Chondrichthyes > Orectolobiformes > Stegostomatidae > Stegostoma > Stegostoma tigrinum. The sequence continues at coordinate 38,830,863 of NC_081357.1, forward strand.
CAGCTGGATCATGCCCACTCTTAGAACTTAAGTAGGGCAGAGACAGATTCATAGAGTAGGCAGGAATATGACAGATGAAGTTTAATGCAAAGAGGTGTGAAATGATGCACTTGTTATGAAGAATACAGGAAGGCAACATAAAATACTGGGCAGAATTCTTAGGTGGAGAAGTAAAGATACTTGAGTGTATGTGTGCAGAAACGACTGAAGGTGGCAGGACAAGTGGAGAGCACAGCTAGTAAAGCATTCAGTATCCTTGGCTTTATTGATAGGGGCATAGAGTACAAGAAGAAGGAGGTTGTGCTAAACTTGCACTAGAGCCCAGCTGGAGTACTGTGTATGTAGGAAAGATATGAATGCATACGGGGAGTATAGAACCGATTTACAAGAATGAAGAAACTTCGGTTATGATATTAGATTGGAGAGGATGGAACTATTCTCCCTGAGAGAAGGAAAGAAGGCCAAGAGGAGATTTGGTAGAGTTTTTCAACATCATGAGGGGACTGGATTGAATTGATAGGGAGGAACTCTCGCCATTCACCAAGAGATCAAAAATGAGATTTAAAGATCAGACCTAAAGTGTTTTATGGAAGAAGCAGATGAGATGTGAGAAAAACACTTATGCTCAGGAATACATGAAAAAGGCAAAAGAATTGCATTAAGTCCTAATGCTCATTTGGAGAGCTAGTCTGAACATGATGGGGCAAGTGAGCTCCTTATGCAGAGTAACACTTTGATGATCCTGGATGTGAGTTTGCTCGCTGAGCTGGAAGGTTAGTTTTCAGACGTTGCGTCACCATTCTAGGTAACAGCATCAGTGAGCCTCCGACGAAGCGCTGGTGTTATGTCTCGCTTTCTATTTATCTGGTTAGGTTTCCTTGGGTTGGTGATGTCATTTCCTGTTCTTTTTCTCAGGGGATGGTAGATTGGCTCCAAGTCAATGTGTTTGTTGATGGAGTTCCGGTTGGAATGCCATGCTTCTAGGAATTCTCGTGCATGTCTCTGTTTGGCTTGTCCTAGGGTGGATGTGTTGTCCCAAACAAAGTGGTGTCCTTCCTTATCTGTATGTATCCTTACATACAGATAAGGAAGGACACCACTTTGATTGGGACAACACATCCACCCTAGGACAAGCCAAACAGAGTCATGCACGAGAATTCCTAGAAGCATGGCATTCCAACCGGAATTCCATCAACAAACACATTGACTTGGAGCCAATCTACCATCCCCTGAGAAAAAGAACAGGAAATGACATCACCAACCCAAGGAAACCTAACCAGATAAATAGAAAGCGGGACATAACACCAGCGCTTCGTCGGAGGCTCACTGATGATGTTACCTAGAATGGTGACGAAATGTCTGAAAACTAACCTTCCAGCTCAGCGAGCAAACTCACATCCAGAACCTCAACCTGAGCTACAAATCTTCTCAAAACTCACTTTGATGATTCTGAGATCAAACAGTGTGGAGCTGGAGGGACACGGCAAGTCAGGAAGCATCAGCAGAGCAGCAAGTCAATGTTTCAGATTGACACCCTTCTTCAGGGCTGGAGAGGGGGAATGGAGCTCAGAAATAAATAGAGGGATTGGGGCTGGGGCTGGGGCTGGGGTAAAGGTAAGCGGAATGGTGATAGGTGGATTCAGGTAGGGGTTTATAGGGATTAGTCAGCGGGAAGAATGTGGTAGATAGGTAAGAAAGAAGATGGACAGGTTGCGTCAGGTCAAGAAGGTGGGGATGAAAGGGAGGATTAGACATTGGATGATGCCAGGGACGGGGAGATTTTGAAACTGGTGAATTCTATGTTGAGGCCATCGGGATGTGGGGCCCCAAGGTGGAATATGACGTGCTTCTCCTCCAGTTTACAGGTGGCATCATCATGACACTGGAGGGGGCCCAGGATGGACATGTCACCCAGGGGTCAAAGCAGGAGTTAAAACGGTTCACGACCAGAAGGTGTTGTTGATTATAGCATACAGATGCAGGAGCTCCACGAAACAGTCACCAAGTTTGCATTTGATCTCACCGTTGTACAGGAGACCACATCAGGAACAAGGAATACAGTAGACCAGGTTGGAGGATGTACAATTGAACCCCAGACGGATTTGGAAGGATTGTATGGGGCCTTGAATGGAGGTGTAGGGGCAGGTGTAGCATTTCTTGTGCCTGCAGGGAAAGGTGCTGGGGTGCTGGGGCTAGTGGGGAGTGTGGGGCATATGTAGGTGTTGTGGAGAGAGCGGTCCCTACAAAAGGCGGTTAGGGATGGGAAGGGAAATATCTCTTTGGTGTTGGAGTGGGACAGTTGTGGAGCGGTGTCTGAGGGCCATGGGGACTTGGTCCTTATTTTTGCCAATGGCTGCTGAACTGATCCGAGGAGAATATCAAGATGTTTCCATAGGTTTTGGTTGTGTCTTTGTATCTCAAAGGAAATGAGTGTGTGAGACCAATGGGGTCTGCCCTCAGGTCTAGCTTGAAAGAGAAGATAGAGAAGATGGATTTACAGCATGGTCACAGTGAAAAATACCTTGAAAACTGACAGTATGGTCCAAAGGAACTTGCTGAAGTATTGAATAGGTTTCACGATCTCAAACCACACAATGTGTCAAGGCAATGATCTTTACTCCCTTTGATGCAAAGGCCACTGGGAAGTGAAGCGAGACATAAGCGATAGGGTTAGGATTCTTGACCTACCCTTGAGGCACCTTTAGGGAGATACAAGTTGTGCTTGCTATGGAAAAAGATAATGGCACCATCCTCCCAAAATCCCCGTTCCCCAATGTTGCTGCAGAGTTACTCCCTAAGTTAAGTTACTGACCTCCCAAAGTGGTGGGGCTTAGAAGCAAAATGCGAGTGGCTGTGTGAAATAGTCTTATATGACCATTTATTGCTCACGATTCCAGATTTGCTCATGGTTTGGAGGTAACGTATTAGCATGGTTGAGGATTATTTAACATACAGGAGAATTGGGATTAATGGCCTTTTTCGGGTTGGGGGCATGTTGTCAGTGGAGTATCACAAGGAGGGACCTGAAACTCTGATTTCTCTCCACAGACGCTGCCAGACCTGCTGAAATTTTCCAGCAATTTCTGTTTTTTCTTATGTATGCCACAAGGGTCCTTGATAGTGCTAGTTCCAAGCACAAGAGTGCCAAAGACAAATTTGATGTGCTCCCTGGCATCTTCAAACAGAAGTATTGAGTGGATGATCCATCTTGACTCGTCTTGAGGTCACCAGCATGACAGAAACCTGCTTTCAGTCAATTTGTTTCACTCCATGTGAAATCAAAAAATGGCCAGATGTATTGAATGTAGCAAATGCTGTGGTCCCAACAGCATATTTGCTGGAGATAGTAGGAACTGCAGATGCCGGAGAATCTGAGATAACAAGGTGTGGAGCTGGATGAACACAGCAGGCCAAGCAGCAACAGAGGAGCAAGAAGGCTGACATTTCGGGCCTAGACACTTCTTCAGAAAATTTTCTGACAAAGGGTCGAGGCCCGAAACGTCAGCTTTCCTGCTCCTCTGTTGCTGTTTGGCCTGCTGTGTTCATCCAAATCCACACCTTGTTATCTCCTTAGGATATTGGCTGTGCTGCTGAAGAATTGAATCTGCAATTTGTCTGATAATGTGTAAAATTGACCAAATCGTTTCTATTCAGTAAAAACCTAACATATCTAGCTCTTCTAATGAGTGCCCCTTTAGTGTCCTCCCAATTATCAGCAGTGTAACGGAGAGTGTTATTGTCATCACTAGCAATCAGCGCTCACTCAGCAATAACTTACACTGAATCACATTTCTTGCACTGTGCCCCAAGAAGCCATTTTACCAGTCTTCAGACAGAGAGCTAAGTAGCTGCCATATTTACCTTAGACTCCATAATGACCCTGTCATCTGGATGCTGTTAACCTCTTGTTGATTTTCTGTGATTTTGCACTATTTTCAACGTCACTGCAGCTCCTGTGCAACCATTTTGTGACATTCATCATTAAACTCTACCGAGGATAATCTGTTTATATGCTGCACTCCGTTTTGTCCTCGAGAAGGTGTCTCTGGAGCTTTTCAATTCCAATCAAATGGTTAAAGTACTCAAATCTTCTTTTCCGGATGTCACTTTAATTTAAGAGTTTAAATTGTCAAAGGTTTAACAATTGCTAAAAGTTTAAAACTTTTAGAGTTTATTTTTTGCAATTTCAGGTCAACCTCATTTATACTTTTGTCTATGTATAGTTTTATTTTTAATCATAAGTTTTCACATCCACATTAAGCTCCTACTGTTATTAGAACATAGAACATAGAACAGTACAGCACAGTGCAGGCCCTTCAGCCCACAATGTTGTGCCAAACTTGTACCCTAATCCTAAAGTCAATCTAACCTCCGCCTCTACCTTATACTATCATCCATATGCCTATCTAATAGCTGCTTAAACGGCCCTAAAGAGGCCGACTCCACTATCGTCTCCAGCAATGCATTCCACACCCCTACCACTCTCTGAGGAATAGCGAGTTTTGAGAACTCTCTGAGGAAAGAACCTGCCTCTGCTGTCTCCCCTATATCTACCTCCATTTAATTTAAAACTATGTCCCCTCATAGTGGCTACCTCCACCGTAGGAAAAAGTCTTTGGCTGTCCACTCGACCTGTACCTCTGATCATTTTGTACACCTCTATCAAGTCACCTCTCATCCTTTGATAAAAAGGTATAGAGCTGGATGAATACAGCAGGCCAAGCAGCATCTTAGGAGCAGGAAGGCTGATGTTTTGGGCGTAGATCCTTCTTCAGAAATGGGGAAGGGGAAGGGCATTCTGAAATAAATAGGGAGAGACGGGGAGGAGGGTTGAAGATGATAGAGGAGAAGGTAGGTGGAGAGGAGACAGACAATTTAAAGGGGTGGGGATGGAGCCAGTAAAGGTGAGTGTAGGTGTGGAAGTAGGGAGGAGAAAGGTCAGTCCAGGGAGGATGAACAGGTCAAGGAGGCGGGATGAGGAGATGGGGGTGCGTCTTGAGGTGGGAGGAGGGGATAGGTAAGAGGAAGAACAGGTTAGGGAGGCGGGGACGAGTTGGGCTGGTTTTGGGATGCAGTGGGGAGGGGATGATTTTGAAGCTTGTGAAATCCACATTGACACCATTGGGCTGCAGAGTTCCCAAGCGGAATATGAGCTGCTGTTCCTGCAACCTTCGGGTGGCATTGTTGTGGCACTGCACAATTTCACAAGCTTCAAATCTCCCCTCCCCCAACACATCCCAAAGCCAGTCCAGCTCGTCCCCGCCTCCCTAATCTGTTCTTCCTCACACCTATCCCCTCCTCCCACCTCAAGCCGCACCTCCATTATCTACCTACTAACCTCATCCAGCCCCCTTGACCTGTCCATCCTCCCCGGACTGACCTATCCGCTCCCTACCTCCCCACCTACACTCACTTTTACTGGCTCCATCCCCACCTCTTTGACCTGTCTGTCCCATCTCCACCTATCTTCTCCTCTATCCATCTTCGATCCCCCTCTCTCCCTATTTATTTCAGAACCCTCTTCCCCTCCCCCATTTCTGATGAAGGGTCTAGGCCCGAAACTTCAGCTTTCTTGCTCCTAAGATGCTGCTTGGCCTGCTGTGTTCATCCAGCTCCATACCTTGTTATCTCAGATTCTCCAGCATCTGCAGTTCCTATGACCTCTCATCCTTTGTCGTTCTAAAGAGAAAAGCCCTAGCTCTCTTAACCTTTCCTTATAAGACCTTCCTTCCATTCCAGGAAACATCCTGGTAAATTTCCTCTGTATCTTTTCCAACGCTTCCACATCTTTCCTGTAATGAGGCGACCAGAACTGACACAATGCTCCAGATGTGGCAGAGCCAGGCTTTTGTGTTGCTGGAGCATAACTTCATGGCTCTTGAACTCAATCCCTCTATTAATGAAAGCTAACACATCACATGCATTCTTAATAACTCTATCCACCTGGGTGGCAGCTCTCAGGGATGTGTGAACATTAACTCCAAGACCCCTCTGCTCCTCCACACTGCCAAGAATCTTTCCATTAACCCTGTATCCTGTTTTCAAATTTGTCCTTCCAAAGTGTATCACCTCACACTTTTCAGCGTTAAACTCCATCTACCACTTCTCAGCCCAGCTCTACATCCTATTAATGTCCCTTTGTAACCTAGAACTGCCCTGCGCACTGTCCACAACACGACCCATTTTCATATCGTCCGCGAACATACTAATCCACTCTTCCACTCCTACATCCAAATCATTTACAAAAATCACAAATAGAAGAGGACACAGAACAGATCCTTGTGGTACACCAGTCATAACTGAACACCATGTTGAATATTTTCCATCCACTACCACTTTTTGTCTTCTAAGGGTCAGCCAATTCTGAATCCAACCTGCCACATACCCCCCTATCCCATGCCTCCTTACTTTCTGCTTGAGTCTACTGTGGGAAACCTTATCAAATGCCTTACTTAAATCCATGTACACCACATCCACTGCTCTACCTTCATCCATGTGTTTGGTCACCTCTTCAAAGAATTCCTTAAGGTTTGTGAGACATGATCTATCCCACACAAATCCATGCTGACTATCACGAATCAAACTGTGCCTTTCCAAGTGATCATAAATCCTATTTCTCAAAGCCCTTTCCAATAATTTGCCCACTACTGATGTAAGATTAATTGGCTTGTAATTTCTGGGGTTATCCTTATTCCCTTTTTCGAACAAGGGAATGACATTTGCTTCTCTCCAATCTTCCGACACGATATCACTGAACAGTGAGGATGAAAAGATAATCGCCAAAGGCCCTGCGATCCCTTCCCTTGTGTCCCATAGCATCCTTGGATAAATCCCATCAGGACCGGGGGACTTATTTATCTTCAACTTCCTTTAAGTTCTTAGCAAATCTTTCTAACTAACAGCAACCTCCTCTAGCCTACCAGCCTGTTTTGCATTGTTCCCCTCTGCAGCTGGGTCCCTCTCAGTTGTGAATACCGAAGAAAAATAATCATTAAGGACCTCTCCTATCTCTTTAGGCTCCATACACAAATTCCTTTTACAATCCTTGATTGGTCCTACCCTTTCTCTGGTCATTCTCTTATTCCTCATGCACGTGTAAAAAGCCTTGGAGTTTTCCTTGATCCTATCTGCCAGGTTTTCTCATGCCCCCTTCTCAGTCTCCTAAGCCCTGTCTTCAGCTCCTTCCTGGATAACTTGAATCCCTCTAGAGCCTTTTCCGTTCCTTGTTTCCTCAACTTTATATTAGCATCCTTCTTCCTCTTAGCCCGTCATTCCACCTCTCTTGAGAACCAAAGCTCCTTCACTCAACCACATCTTCCCTGCCTGCTAGGGACAAACATATCGAGCAGACACAGTATGCATTCCTGAAACAATCTCCATATTTTTATAGTGCTCTTCCCTGACAGCATCTGTTCCCATTTTATGTTACCCAGCTTTTGCCTAACAGAATTATAATTACCCTTCCCCCAATTATAAACCTTGCCCTGCTGCACGTAGCTATCCTTTTCCATGACTATTGTAAAAGTAACAGAGTTTTGATCACTTCCTCCAAAATGCTCTCCTACCAACAGGTCTAACACTTGGCCCAGTTCGTTGCCAAGCACCAAATCCAAAGTGGTCTCTCCTTGTGTTGGTCTGTCCACAAACTGTGTCAGGAATCCTTCCTGAACACACGGTATAAAATCTGCTCCACCAATAATATTACAACTAAAACGTTTCCAATCAATATTTGGAAAGTTGAAGTCAGCCATAATTACAAACCTTTGACTTCTGCATCTTTCCAGTATCTGCCTCCCAATCCACTCCTCCACTTCTCTGCAACTATTTGGGAGGGGGTCTGTAAGAAAAACCCAACAAAGTGACTGCTCCTTTCTTGTTCTGGACCTCAATCCAAATTGACTCTGTCGAGACATCATTCTCAAACGGCCTTTCAGTAGCTGCTATACTATCCCTGACTAGCAATGCCATTCCGCTGCCTCTTTTACCACCCTTCCTATTTCTTTAAAAGCATCTAAACCCTGGAACTTCCAACAACCATTCCTGTCCCTGAGTTACCCAAGTTTCTGTAATGGCCACAACATCAGCCTTTATCGACCCAAGAATTAATGCAGTTAGTTGTTTGTACTTGGGTCACAGCTAACAGCCAATGCCTAATGATCATGGGACTGCAATTACATACCCAAAAGATTTTACATTACCACAAGAACTTCCATTTTCTGGACTCAGTAGCATTGTTACCTGAATTAGAAACAGGAAGCATTCAGCAGGCAGCATCTGGGATAGAAAAAACACTGTTCATGTTTCAAAACTATAACCACTCCATGGGAGTCTAACCAGTTAATGCAGATTTAGACCAGTCATTTGTCTTAGATAGTCAACCTGTCAGGGATGTTCTTTACACACCTCTGAAGCAGGTGGAATGTGAACCTGAGCCTTGTGGTTCAGAGGTAGAAACATTACCACTGTGCCATAAGGGCCCCTAATTAGAGACAGAGATGACCAGTTTAACCTGAAGGCCACCATACCTCAGGCATAGTTGAGAAGGCAGGATCTTCATGGCAACCTCAGCCATTGGAGGGACTGAACTCACGCTGTTGGCATCAGTCTACATTGCAAACTTGCCTTCCACCCAACTAAGCTAGCCAACTCCTCCCAGGCACCTGTTTTATGCATCACCCAATTGGACAGTCCATTAACCTTTTTTTTAAATTCCTTTCTGCAGTGGTCTGGAGTCAGGTGTAGCCCAGACCAGGTAAGGATGGCAAATTTCCTTCCCTAAAGGGCTTTAGTGAACTAGAAATGGTTTCATGGTCATCATTACACTCTTAATTCCAGATTAATATTAAATTCAAATTCCACTATCTGCTGTAGCATGGTTTGAGCCCAGGTCCGCAGAACAGTACTTGGATCTCTGGATTAATAGTCCAGCGATAGTGCCATTGGGCTAATGCCTACGCCTCCAAACTTCAGGCTCGGGAAGGTAAATGGGCAGCTAAACTGTCTCATCACTGTTGGATTGGTTAGGTTAAAATGGGGATTTAAAGGGAAGATTTCCACTGTAAAATAGGAAGTGTGTTGAAAAGAAAAACCCTGCAAAAATGAATATCAATGCTAATTCCGGACATTGGTTGGTAATAAATTCGCTTTCAAATCTCTTTATAACATCTTGCAAAGGAGACTCATTTTCTGACAGAGATAATGGGAACTGCAGATGCTGGAGATTCCAAGATAATAAAATGTGAGGTCTAGGCCCGAAACGTCAGCTTTTGTGCTCCTGAGATGCTGCTTGGCCTGCTGTGTTCATCCAGCCTCACATTTTATCATTTTCTGACAGGTTCTGATGACTCAGACTCTGTGAAGAAAGCTTCCCACAGCATTTGTCAGGTATGACCAAAATAAAAACAATTTCAAATGATGAACGCTTCTTCACTGTGGAAACCTGTGAGCTACTTTCCATTACTGTCAAGAAAATGAACGCCAAGCAAAAGAAACAGAGGTTAAAGGATGATGTTAAGACCTTAGCTCATGGTGAGAAAAGAGCAGAAACATGCAAGAGTAACAGGACATGAAAGATGGGCAGCAGCAATGGAAATTGTAAGACTGGACCTTCCCCGGCGAGTTTCTTCCTTATGTTTGGTTTTGCCTCTTCCTTCCTCTTAGTTTCATCAGCACCCTCTTCCTTCTTTGGAAGCTGTAATGGAAGATACGTATCACCTGGGATCTCTCTTTAGGAGGTAAATGCAATAACATTTGCGAACATCACATAACCAGAGATCACATGGCTAGAAGTCACATCATCAGTTGCTTCTTGATCAAAGCCTCTGGGACTCCAAGCAGGACTGCAATCTTGACACCCTTTGTGCAGCCAGATATGAATTGCAAGTCGAAATGGATATAACATGTGTAAATATTCTTTCTGTCTGCAAAGAACTGCGTTCTGTATATTAATATAAGTCTCTTGCATTACCTTTCTGCACCCAAAAAACGGTGACAACCATTTTTGGTCTTGACCAATTAGAGAATCATAGGATCATGCAGTTTAGAAGAGGCACTTGGCCCATTGAGTCTGCGCGAAACAACTCTTAAGTCTACACTAGTCTCACTTGCCATCACTTGGCCTTGAATGTTGTGACATTTCAACTGTTTACACAGGTACATCTTGTAGGTTGTATGGTCTTCCGCAGTGCGTTCCAGATTCACACTCCTCTCAGTGAAAATTGTTTTCCTGAAACCCCCTTTTAACATACTGCCTTTCACATCAAGACATGCCCCCTTGATATTGACTGTTTAACCCGAGGGCAACAGCTGCTTACTATTCACTTGTCCATGCTCCCCATAATCTTATACACTGCAATCAGGGTCCCTCTCAGCTTTCTCTGCTCCAAAGAAAACAATGTGAGCTTATCCAGCCTCTCTTTATTGCTGAAATACTCCAGCCCTGGCAATGTCCTCGTGAATCTCCTCTGCATCCCCTCCAGTACAATCACATCCTTCCTATAGTGGACCAAAAGTGCACACAATACCCCAGTTGTGGCCTCACCAAATTTTTATACGGCTCCAACATAACCCCCCTCCTCTTATAATCTATGCCTAGACTGATAAGCACAAATGCTCCATATGCCTTCTTAACTATTCTATTAACATGTCCTGCTACCTTCAGGGATTTGTGGACAAACATCCCAAGATGTCTCTCTGCCTCTGAGCTTCCTAGTGTCCTGCTATTCATTGAGTAATCTCTGGCCTTTTCAATCAGTCAACCTGCTTGCTTTAAATTTAAACTAAGTTTGGAATTATCAATCAATCATCATTAAACTGTGCATTTGCCATGGCGATAATTTTACTAAGCAAAGTCTGCTTGCTAACCAATCAGCCTTCTCTCCTCATACGTATAAAATATTTGTTTTCTCTTTACAAATTGACTTGATGAGGGCAAGATGAAAATCCTTGACAAAATGGGCCTTTAAGAATAACACTCTTGTATTTAAGTCAGTTCCAGGACTGAAAGGTGGGAGATTACATTTTAAATAATACCTAAACTGAAGTGTTTCTTGTTGTAGCAGAGTCTTTGATAAGTTAGAGGTTATCGAAAACAGCGAATATGTGACCAGCAGGGAATGACATGGAATGTCCAAATAAAATTGTTACGCAAACACTAAAAAAAATTTAAGCAACAAAGCTGGAGATGAGAGATATTACAGAAGTGGATGTAAGTGGTCTTGGTAATTGATGGGGTTTAAATGTTAATGCTCAGCTTAGGGTCTAGTAGGGCTGCAATATGATGGGCAGTTTTGTCTAGCTGGAAAGTTGTCAGTGTCAAGCAATTGTAACTGTCTTGGTCTTTCTAGGCTTGGTTAAATGATGTTGTGACTCATTGAGAACTATTGTCAGACAAGAATCTGACAGAATGGTTGTACTAGACAGATTGAGACAAGTGTTGGAAAGGTAGAGATGGATGGCATCCAGCACTCACATCCATTTCCAGAGTTTGATCATCTGCTCATGTAAGGCATTTCTTCAGCAATGTGTAAATAATTCATTTTTTCAGCACATATGCCCATCCTACAGAATTGTAATTTAGATGGGCATTCTGTAGAAATGTGTGCTTGTGATGCCAAGGAACTTTATTAAAGTTATGCCTGCCAGATACCTGGACAGCACCTTGGACTCAATTGACTTTTCAGTTCAAGACTGTAGCGAAAGTCTCCCAAAGGACAACAAAGTCCTAAATGGCTGTTGTGAAGCATGTTTGAACATTTATGACAGGAAAGGTGTTATATAAGTACAAGTTGTTGTTAGGTGAAGCATTAATCTGTAGCTCTCTCAAGAATTGTTCCCTCTGATCTTGTTGCTATTAATGAATGCAGGCATCACTTTGACAAAGGTCAGACTCCAGGTTCCCAAGTGACCATGAGAGACATATAATGAGGCTCATAGTAAGCAAAAGCACAACAATAGAATTGATTTGAAATTTAGTTTTCAGTGGGAGTATGACTTAAGTTCTGCATGTTTTTTTGTTTGTTGCATCCTGCACCACATGGCAACCCTGCATGATATTACTGTCAATCTGTCAGAGGGCACCAATAACAGATGGTTAATGAAGGCAGGAAACCAAGGAGTGCAGGAACCAGATCGTGGCTTTTTATGATGCCATCATCTATAATCCCCTTTCCCGCAGGGAGAGTGGGCATTGTCTCAAGGTGTTGTTGCACATCAAGGTGATGTAAACTTGTAGCAAGGTTCTTTACTTCAGAAGCCCGCGATTTAACATGATCTACCTATGGGGTCTTGTTACCTTGTGAAGTCAGATTTCTCCCTGAGGGAGTGAAAAAACTTATTCTCAGCAGAGAAAGATTTTTTTTAACACAAGACATTGAAAAAAATGATAGTCTAGTCAGTCTTTTTTTCTGGATAAATCTATTATTGAAGAATGGTAACGAATTTGTTTCTTTCACCTTTGGCAATAATGTCGCCCATAACAAATTCTGTCTTACCTATCTGGTACCCATTCAGATAACTCGTCCTGTCAGAAAGAAAATTAAATTTATTTTTCTTAAAATAAACAAAATTCCGAGGGGCAATTTCTCGGGAGTAAATGCAGCAGGAAGGCTGACGTCACAGGCTTAGACCCTTCTTCTTTCTGATGCCTTCCTGCTCCTCTGATGCTGCTTGGCCTGCTGTGTTCATCCAACTCTACACCTTGTTATCTCAGGTTCTCCAGCATCTGCAGTTCCTGCTATCTCTGACTATAATGTGCTGGGACTTCGTCCAATGTTCAGAATTTCAGTACGACAGGCAGAAACCACGGCTTTGAAAGCCCACCAGAGTAAATGAGGGCAGCGGTGGGGAAGTCTGGTGGAAGGGATTCCATACACTAGGTGTTCCTATTTCCCTATCCTGTACGGGAATCAATGAAAAGTCAGAGGCTGACACACATGATGAGAAAAGGCATACTGCCCAATGGCATGGAGTGTGGCAGAGGGATGTGCCAGTGAGTGAACAAGGACTCAACTTAAGGAATCAGCCTTGACTTGTGAAAACAATGAGTTTGAAATGTTTTAATATTGCCTAGTCTGTGTGAGCCTCATTCCCACATCACAAAAGGGATAGTAAATCCTTTCTGTGGAATGGAGGCAGGGGAAAGGAGGTAAGTACGTAGAAACAAAACCTGCGATGTGGTCTGATCTAGAGTTTCCAGCAGCTTGGAGCTGGCAGTCACTCAATCTAATGCCTAAGGACAGCAACTAGAGCAATGCAGTAACACCTCAACATTGCACTGGTGTTCACCAGTTCTGCTGACGTAGCGGGGAGGTTAAGTTCAGTGCCACGGCAAGATGTACCACATGAGTCCAAGCTATGCCTGCCTCTTTGTAGGATAGGTGGAACAGTCCATCTTCCACTGCTACACTGCCCTAAACCCCACTTCTTCCTCTGCTACATCGATGATTGTATCGGCAGCGCCTCATGCTCCCACGAGGAGCTTGAACAGTTCATCAACTTTACTAACACCTTCCACCCCAACCTCAAGTTCAACTGGACCATCTCTGATACCTCTCTCTCCTTCCTGGACGTCTCTGCTTACATCTTTGGTGACCACCTCAAAATTGCAATCTATTTCAAGCCCAACAACTCCCACAGCTATCTAGACTACACCTCCTTTCACCCACCTTCCTGCAAGAATATGATTCCCTATTCCCAATTCCTTCAGCTCCACCACGTCTGCACCCAAGATAGGGCATTCAACTCCCGAAAATCCCAGATGTTCTCATATTTCAAGAACCACAACATACCCCCTACAGTGGTCAAAAACGCCCTCAACGACATCTCTTGCGTTCCCCACACCTCAGCCCTCACACCCCCTTGCCACAATAACAACAAAGACAGAATTCCCCTCATCCTCAAGTACCACCCTCCGGATTCAACGCATCATTCTCCGCCACTACCACCGCTGGCAATCTGATCCCACTACGAAGGATATATTTCCCTCCCCACCCTTATCTGCCTTCCAGAGGGACCACTCTCTCCGGGGCCCCCTTGTCTGCTCCACACTCCCCACTAGCCCTACCACCCCTGGCACTTACCCCTGCAATCGCAGGAAGTGCTACACCTGCCCCTACACCTCCACCCCAGGCCCCAAAAAACCTTCCACATCAAACTGATGTTCACCTGCACATCCGCTAATGTTGTTAATTGTATCCGCTGCTCCTGATGTGGCCTCCTCTACATCAGTGAAACCAACCGGAGACTCAGAGACCGCTTTGTAGAACACCTGCGCTTGGTTTGCGACAAACAACAACACCTCCCAGTTGCAAATCACTTCAACTCCCCCTCCCACTCCCTGAATGACATGTCCATCCTGTGTCACAATGATGCCACCCAGAAACTGCAGGAACAGCATATTCTGCCTTGGAAGCCTACAACCCAAAGGTCTCAATGTGGACATTACTAGCTTCAAAGTCTTCCCATCTCCGACCTCATCCCAAGACCAGCTGCCCCCTCATCCCCACCTCATTGACCTGTCTGTCTTCCCTCCCACCTATCTGCTCCTCCCACCTCACTGACCAATCCCCACCACTACCTACCTACACTCACTTTTACTAGCTTCGTCTCCGCGTCCTTGGCCTGTCCACCTTCTCTCCCACCCTATCCCCTCGACTATCTACCAGCTATCACACCGCAACCCCCTCTCTATTTATTTCAGAGGCCCCTTCCCCTCCCCTATTTCTGAAGAAGGGTCACAACCCAAAACATTAGCTTTCCTGCTTCTATGATGCTGCCTGGCCTGCTGTCTTCCTCCAGCTCCATACTGTGCTAGCTCAGACTCCAGCATTGGCAGTTCTTACTATCTTTGATAGTGGACTTGTTCCTTGCACCACAGCAGCATTCTGAGAGTTATGTCTCAAATGTGATGTGTTAACTAGGGAATTTCAGTGTATTGTTGAAGCAAAAACTATGGACATGAGAAAAATGTCCAAATCAGGATGGTGTGTGATTGGGAAGAAATGTTTAAGGTGATGGTGTTCTCCTGATTTATTGATCATGGCCTTTTCCCCAGGCAAGGAGAGTCCATAAAGAGGGCATAGATTTAAGGTAAGAGGGAAAAGATTTAGGAGGGATGTGAAGGGCAATTTTTTCACACAAAGGGTGGTGCATATGTGGACTGAGCTGCTAGAGGAAATGGTAAAGGTGAGTACAATTACAACATCTAAAAGAACTTTGGACAATGGTACATGAATAGGAAAGGTTTATAGGGATATGAGCCAAATGCAGGCAAATGGAATGAGTTCAGTTTAGGAAGTTGGATGGAAGGTCCTGTTTCCATGCTGCGTGACTCTCTGATCACGTTCTTCCCAGTTACAATGATCACTGCAGTTGGAGGTGTTATTGAATTAACTTTGGTGAATTATTAACAAATTATTTAATAACTGCTTCAGATATGCTGGAACAAATTTTAGAGGATTTGCAGATTGGGCCCCCAGCACTGATTTTGACTGGTGAGTGAGGTTGATTCCTCCAGCACTGGGTACGATGCAAAGAAGGAAATGTCAATGAGGCTCAGAAGCTAAAATCTCCCAAGCCTCATGAACTAGATAGAGGATATCAACATACTTTATATGTCCTGATCCTGAACTACTGATTAATGACCTGAATTAAAATAGGCCCTGAAATGCAGGGCTGTGCTTCTTGGATTAGACTCAGAACTCTGTACTGTTTGTAGGGCAGTACTAAGACACCATACAAACGCAGACTTGCCGAACATCAAAGGAAGGTGCCCAGTCTTAAAAACCAGTTTTAATTATTTATGCAATTAGTGAATTGGCAGAAACATTGCTGGTTTTTCGATGCTGAATGATAACTTGTTCACAACCCATCTGTGGTCTTCCTTACATTTCCCTTTTCCACTGTTGGCCTAAGATTTCAGGGCAATATGTGGTTCAGTGCACAGACACAGTTTACTATGTTAAGCAGAGTCTACATATTCCTGATAACTTCAGGTGAAATGCAGCCAAGTGTTTATTTTATTTATTTTTAATGTAAATGTGAATTCAGGTCATGAGGGTAACATTGAAGTGTGGACACATCTACTGAGCCCTCAGATGAGACTGCCCCATTACATTTAGAAATTTCAAACTGTCATCTAATGGACTTTATCTCAGAGAACTGACTATGTGCTGTCAGTTTTGGAGCGGGGTTTGGCTGTGTTCTAGCATAAAAGCTTACCGTGCGTATACTTTGCTACAAGCTGTAAATTTCACTGTATTGTAACATTATGTCCAGATCCCGGGTGAGGTACACCATGTTGTGAAGTTCCCAGGTGAGGAGGGACTTTCTAGCTCCCCTTCTTTATTCACCTGTATGCTTGGTCTGCCTCAACAAAGTTTAGCAACAGAATATCCCCTTCCTCGTGAGTACCTTTCTCCCAGACAAAGTGAATTTTTGTTTTAAAAGGAACTAATTTAACCTGGCTTTCTTGAGTTAACAAAAAGTGAGTTCATTAGTCACAATAAACACGGCAAGAAATAATAACATAACACATGTGTACACAGATTACGAATGAGTTCCAAAAAAAAGTTAAAAGATGGCTACAGTTAGTTTCCGGTAATTGGTGACAAATGGTAGGTAGTGGAACTTTGATGGCTGAGCAGTCGAATCCAAGATTTTTGGTTTTCCTGGTTGACTGGAATTCTCTTCCTTTCATTAGCAACACAGAAGATAAGAGCAGGAGGAGGCTATTTGGCCCTTTGAGCTTACTCTGCCATTCATCATGCTCATGGCTGATCATCCAACTCAACAGCCTAATCCTGCTTTCTCCCCATTACCTTTGATCCCACTCAACCCAAGTGCTATATCTAGCTGTTCTCTTGAATACATTCAGTGTTTTGACATCAACTACTTCCTGTGGTACTGAATTCCACAGTCTTACCAGTCTTTGGGCGGAGATATATATCCTTATCTCTGTCCGAAATTATCTACCCCAAATCCTCAGACTGTGACCCCTGGTTTTGGACATCAGGAACATCCTCCCTGCATCTATCCTGTCTAGTCTTGTTTGAATGATCTAAGTCTCTATGAGATCCCCTCATTTGTCTGAACTCCGGTGAAAACAATCCCAACCGAGTCAATCTCTCTTCATACATCAGTTCCACCAATCCTGGAATCAGCCTGGTAAACCTTCGCTGCACTTTGTTTGAGAGCAAGAATATCTTTCCTCAGAAAAGGAGACCAAAATCGCATACAATATTCTAGGTGTGGCCTCAGCAAGGCCCTGTATAACTATAACAACACATCCCTGCTCCTGTACTCGAAACCTCTCGCAATGAAGGTCAACATACCATTTACCTTCTTTAATGCCTGCTGCACTTGCATGCTTATCTTCAGCGACTAGTGCACAAGGACACCCAGGGCCCGCTGCACAATCCCCTCTCCCAATTTGCAGCCATTCAGGTAATAGTTTTCAATGGTGATTGGCTGGTAGCCCTCAGAGAAAGGGAGAGATCCCTTGTTTTCATTCATTCACAGGATGTGGGTGTCACTGGCTAGGCCAGAACTTACTACCCATTCCTAACTGCCCAGAGTCAGTTCAGAGTCAATCACCTTGCTGTGGATCTGGAGTCACATGGAGTTCAGAGGAAGTAAGGGCAGCTGATTATTTCCCTAAAGGATGTCAGTGTACCAGATGAGCTTTACCAGTAGTATACAACAGCTTCATTGTCATCATTAGACTCCTAATTCACCACGTCCCACAGCAGAATTCATCTCTGGGTCAGCAGACATTAACTGGATCTCCACGTTAATAGCCTGTTGATACCACTTGGACATCGCCTCTCCTTTTGTCCTGTTTCCTTTTGACTGGCTTTCTAGAAAGCCGGTTTCTCACACACAGTGCAAGAAAGTGGGTAACTTTTCCACCATGATCTTTTTAGCACACACACACAGACCCAGATTAGTCCAAATGAGCACCTCAGCTCACTAGCACTAGCACACTTTAGACATTAGCACCCACAGACCAGGATTGAATTGACTTCCAACTCATGTTCCTGTGTATTCCTGAAATGTGAAAACATAAAATATGTCTCTAACTAGCCTAGAGATAACAAGGTGTTGAGCTGGATGAACACAGCAGGTCAAGGAGCATCAGAGGAGCAGGAAGGCTGTCATTTCAGGCCTAAACCCTTCTTCAGAAATGGTCTAGGCCTGAAACGTCAGCCTTCCTGCTCCTCTGATGCTGCTTGGCCTGCTGTGTTCATCCAGCTCTACACCTTGTTATCTCAGATTCTCTAGCATCTGCAGTTCCTACTATCTCTCTAACTAGCCTGCTGTCTTTTCTCTATCATGAGCACAATCAGAAATAACTCCCAGAAGATTACGTTAGTATACTTTCCTCTTTTAAAACCATCCCTTTGAAGCTTGCTTGATACCTCAAAAGGTGTAACATTCCAGAGTTTCTCTCTCCAGACAGTAACAGAATTTACATTTGCAATCACGTTGGATGTAAAAGTCCTCTTTTGAAAATCACATGTTGGAATTTGTCTGCAGGTGATTGGGGCTCTGCCCATTTACGGTAATAAATATTCAATCCCATGCAGCTCGAGATTTAAGGATGACCATGTAAGAGTGCAAATAGCTTTTCCACATTGCAAAGACTCAATTGTGTATAAAAGGCTAATATTGCAAACATGCCCTACTGTTGAAAAACATGCTTTTCCCAATGAACTTAATTTAGGTTATTGCACAGAGTTTTCAACACTTTGAGTAAAATCCAAGTAACCATTGTCAAGGTATATCAAAATTTTGCACAAGATATCTTACTGTTATACTGAGTGGTACTTTCTACTATATATGCTATGCTTAAGGTGTTCCAAAACCTTGACAAGGTGAAATGTAGACTGTAGATTCAATCTCTTGTGATTCTACTAAAAAAAGCACATTTCACACTCAAACAGAGCGAGCATCAGGAGACTTCATTTGGCTGACAAACTCCTCAGACCAGGTTTTCACACAAGCTTAATTTTCATTTTTGCAAAAACAGAAGCATCCCATTTATCTGAGAACGTATCCAATTTTATGTTTGTACATAAAATCTTTGCAGTCCACCAAGGAATCAGGTGTCCTGTTCAGTGCTCACTATGCTATTGCTTCATCTTTCACAAAAGAGTCTATATAAAATTGCTGAGATTCAAATCGAGTATTTTTCCCCAGATTGATTTATTTTTAAATGTTAGGAATTTTATTAAAGTACATTCCATATTCTCTGTGTACCATCTCCTGATATAAGCACATTCATATCACTATGTTAAACAAATACATGTTTTCTGAGAGCTTGTAGTATGTAAATTGGCTGCCCCATATTTCATATATTACCACATTAACATCACCTCAAAGTTTTCTGTGAAGTAATTTGGAATGCCATGCACTCATGGAAGGTACGATGTGAATGCCAGTTTTTCTTGCCTTTATGGTTTTTTTAACAGCAAAGAAGTTGCCCTTGGTGTCAAAAACTAGTTTCAAATAAACACTGATAATAAAACTAGGCAGTTCCATCCAGGGATATATTTAATAACTAAATTTAAATGAAGCTTGAACATCCAGGAGACTGTAGCGTTCATTGAAAACATATCTTAATAAAACCCCTAGTGCCTCATTCATGTTTAGACACATCTTTTGCAAGTCTTTATAGATTTTCACCATCTACCACCTTTGCAGTCTCCTCCATTGATCTCTGTCACACATTGGCTATAGTCCAGTGGGTAATAATCTTGCCTCTGAGTCAGACACATGAGCATAACATCTACAATGACATGCTTGTGCCGTATTGAAAGAATGCTTCACTGTCTGAACTATTATCTTTTGAATGAAACATTGGGTCTCATTTTAATTCTGGGCAGCTGAATAGGTTTTGAACAAGTTCAATCATTGCACCCTCAGATGAATATAAATAAAGAGACAGCATTATTTCATGATGGCATTTTTCTCAATGGCCTGGCCAATATTTTTAGTTCAACCAATATCAAGTCGATACTAACTAAAGTTTACTGGTAAGTAGGAAGGTCATTATGATAATTCCACCTAGGTTCACTGCCCTCTGAAAAAATTAAATGCTCCAGTAATACTGTGCTGTTTCTTGTGTAGATTTCCCAAGTGGAACCCCAGGCAGGCATATCTGTATTTACTGAGTGTAGAAACCATCAATATATAATGACATAGGTTCTCCTCATTTTGGCAGACCCCCTTTCCCATACATTCTCTATTAGTCAAAACCCTGCCCCACGCATGCCCTTGAAGATTTCCTAGCATAAGGCCAGGACTTGATGTATCTGTAGCCCAACCTAATTTACAACCTTACAGTGATGGGTAATAGATTTTCAGTCCCCAGATTAATAACTTTCTAGTAATATGTTTCTACAGCTCTGAAATAAAGTCATAAGCAGCTGACCCATAATATTGCCTTGAAGCCTGAGAAGCACAATACTTTATTTCAGTTGTCCTGTCATATGCGTCATGTCTTTTCCCTAGGTTGTTTGGAGCAGATTTATTTTTGACTACCCTAAAGTTCAGAGTAGGTAGAATAAAATATGTTTCTGTTTTCCACAGTTTTTGAGCACATAGTCCATACAAAGGAACAGAATTCCTTTTGAAAAAAAGGTGGTGTCAAAACAACTTGCTGTTGAAGCATCATCAAGGCAAACATGTGTTAGTAACTTGGCTCTGCTTCCAGTTTAATCCAGGCACCGATGACAGTAAGATGTATGAGACAAGTGTAGATCAATGACTCCATGTCACTGGTGCACAGCCTACAACCAGTATCCAATCACCACCCACCCATTCACCCATCCGCCCTGTAAACAGGTGCAGAATGTTTCATGTCACTTGTTGCCTGGGTGATGATCTCAGCATTGTTGCTTTTGTCATTATGGCAAACAAGAGACTTTATTATCTCATTATGGGTATGTACACCAAACTATGCGCATGTATCAAAAAGGGCAGATGGAATCAGGAGTTTGTAACCTAATAATCCGTTGTTCCAAAGAGGGGCCAAGAGTTTCCAATTTCAGTACAAATGATGATCTGGATACAAATTTTCAGAAGTGCTTTATTTGCAGGTTCCAACTCAAATTCACTTGCACAGTCAAAACATCAAATTTGTCATGATTCCAATGCAATCAGATCATATTTTACAACATAATTCTTTATTTAAAAATGATCAAAATTACATTAAGAAACATACATTTATATGCTTAACAATTTTTAATATTTGCAACTTTTATAGTATATTTTGATAATTTATAATGTGAATTACAGGCTGATAATTAGTTTGTCAAAAATGTATTTTTAATCAGTGTCCAGTATTCTATCTCTGAGTAATCTTATCTTAAATAACTGAAAATGATTTTAGCAAACTATACAGAATGATTCATAACCAGTTTCATCATGATTCAGAAGTCATTTTCTCAATATATATTTTAAACATTTAAATGTTTAATTTTTGAACTATTGTGGAAGTTCAGAAATGGCTGAGAGTTCGGGTTCAGGATCGAGTTAACCCTAACCCTGTCACCTTATCATTTTCATAAATAAGTGGAAACTTGTAATGATGATTAATTTGGTCTGATGGTGTGGCCAATCTTTTAGACAGGATTAATTTCTCACACAATATCTTTTTAAGTTGGTGCGAGAGATCACAGAATCTAAATTTGAACTAAAAGTAATTTGCATTTAACACACTTTGAGGTTTTGCACTGGTTTTCAAATTCTTTCACCTGCTATCAGTTTGGGAGTTGGCAAATGTAGCACAGTTTTTCAACAAAGGAAAGAGATAGAAAACTGTAAAATTCTAGTGAGTTACCCCCAATCAGTCGTTGGAAAATGCTGGAATATTATTGAGGATGTTTTAACAACACATTGACAAAGGTCTGGTTTGATTAGAATAAATCAGCGTGATTTTAGAAAAAGGAAAGCCTATCTTGAAATATTATTAGAGTTCTTTGAAGGTGTAGCTAATGATGTTGATAAAGGGAAATAAATTAATGTGGTGTATTCAGAGTTCCAAAATGTGTTTGATAAGATGCCATATGTAAAAATAACAGGTATGATAAGTTATTATGAAATTGGAGTGATATATTAGTATGGACTGAGGATTAGGAAATGTCGAGCAATCAAACATTAGTTTTACACAGAGAATTTTTACAATGGCGCATTGTGGCAAGTGGAGACCCACAAGGATCAGCGTTGACTCAGCTACTTATAAACTGGTTAGATTAAAGAGACTTAGATGGAGAAAGAAAGGATCTTTTATCTATGTTTGCTGATGATATAAAACTAATGAGAAGGTAAGCTTTCAGGAGGACACAGAGAGGTTGCAAAAAGGCATAGATGTGTCAAATGAATAGGCAAAACAATTGTGCATTGATCGTAATGTGGGGAAATGAGAAATATTCACTCTGGCCATAAGAATAGAAAAGGAAATTTTTTTTTAAAAGCTATGAAACATGTAAAGTCCAATTCTGAGGAAGGGTCAATGAACCGAAATGTTGACTCTGATTACTCTTCACAGATGCTGCCAGACCTGTTGAGCTTTTCCCACAATTTCTGTTTTTGTTTCTGATTTGCAGCATCCATAGTTTTTATAAAATTTGTAAACATTGGTGTTCAGAGAAAATTGTGTTCTCATTTAAGAAACAGAACTATCCTGGTTAGATGCAGGAAGAATACCTCAGATGGTGGGGAAATCCAGGATCAGGGGTTATAGTTTAAGGGTAAAGGGTAAACCTTTCAGAAATCTTTTGCAAAACTGGAGCAAAACTGAAATGAGGAGAAAGCTCCTTACCCAGAGAATGGGTGAGGCCAAAACATTGTGTTTCAAGAAGGAGGTCTTCTGTTAAAGGGATCATGGGATATGGGGAGAGGGCAGGATTGGAGTATTAATCTTAATGATCAGCCATGATCATAATGAATGGCAGAAAAGGCTTGAGGCGCCAAATGGCTTACTCCTGCTTCCTATCATCTATGATCGTATGAAAGTTATTTTGTAGGCAGAGCAAGCAATTCAGAAGGTAAATGGCGTTTTGTTTATTTTATTGCAAGAGGATTAGAGTACAGGAATAAGGACATTTTGTTAAAATTGTACAAAGGTTTGGTGAGACCATATCTGGAATACTGGTTGCAGTTTTGTTCTCTATGTTTAACAAATGATATATTGGCAATTGAGACACAACCATGAGGTTCACCAAACTAGTTCCTGAGAGAAAGGTTGCATTATAAAATCAGCTGAGTTAATTGAAATAAATTCTCTGGAAGAATGAGGGACAGTGACATGGAAAGATGCAAGATTTTGAAAGGTTTGTTAGATGGATGCTGAAAAATGGTTTATGTTGGTCAAAAAATCTTAGAAAAAACATGGAACACAGTCTTAAGATAAGGGGCTGATCACTTGAGATGCTTGAGAAACATACTGGAATATTTTAAAGATGTGACAAGAAGAATTGATGAGAGGCAACCAATGAATGTGGTTTACTTAGACTTTCAACAGGCTGTCAGTAAGATCCTGCATAAAAGTTTAGCATCTAAAATTAAAATCATGGGATTATGGGTAGTGTACTGACATGGATAGAGAATTGATTGGCAGTTAGGAACCAAAGACCAGGAATAAACTGGCATCTTTCTGAGTGGCCGCCAGTGGCCAGTGGGGTACCGCAGGGATCAGTGCTTGGACCCCAGGTAGTCAAATACATATTAATTATTTAGATCTGGGAATTAAAGATAAAAGCTCCAGTTTTGCAAAAGATACAAAGCAGGCCAGGAGGGTGAACTGTAAGGAGGATGAAGATATGCTTGAGTGTGATTTGGATGAGTTGAGTGAGTGGGTGAATGCGTGGAAGATTAAGTTTAATGTTCATTAATGTGAGCCTATCCACTTTGGTAGCAAAAGCAGACTGTTTACTGAATGGCAATAAATCAGGAAAAGGGAGAGGTGCAATCAGGCCTGGTGTCTTTGTGGTTGTTAAAGTAAGCATGCAGATGCAGCAGATAGTAAAGAAGCCAAATAATATTTTGACCTTTATAGCAATAGGATTCTCAGACAGGAGGAAAGATGTCTTGCTGCAATTGTACGGAGCCTTGACGAGATCACATCTGAAGTAGTGTGTGTAGTCTTCATCTCCATATCTGAGGAAAGATATTATGGCTATGCAGGGAATGCAACAAAGTCTTATCAGACTGTTCTTGGGATAGCAGGACTGACATATGTAAAGAGACTGGATCATATTCACTGGAGTTCAGAAGAATGAGATGGGGATAGATTTTGTTGAAAAGATTAGCTGGACTAGACAGGGCAAATATGGGAGGATTGATCCCAGTGATGAAGTCTTAGAACCAAGGATCACGGTCTAATGATTCAGGTAAGCCCACCTTGGACTGGGATAAAGAGAAATTCATTCACCCTGAGAGTGGTGAGCCTGTGGAATTCTCTGCCACAGAAGGTGGTTGAGATTAAAATGTCAAATGATTTCAAGAAGGGGTTCAATATAATTCTTAGGGCTAAAGGGGTCAAAGGATATTTAAAGAAATTGAGAGCAGTGTACTCTGTTGGACAAACAGCCATGATCATATTGAATGGAAGAACAGCTTCACAGGCCAAGTGACTTCACTTTCTTTGTTTCTATAAATTGATGTGTTCAAGTATCCAAACTCAGAATGTGAGAGTGCTATCAACTGAATCAGAACTAGCACCCAGATAAAGATTCCAAATCCAGCAAAAACCATGCCCAGCTCATAAAATCTCAGGTTGTTTCTGATACAGCCACCTCGGCACTTTTTTTTTTAATTCACAAGATGTGGGTATCGCTTTCTAAAGCAGTATTTATTATCCATCCATAATTGTCCAGAGAGGGCAGTTAAGAGTCAGCCAGATTACTGTGGGTCTGGAGTCATGTGTAGGCCAGACCAGTTCAGGACATTAGTGAACTGGATGGGTTCTTCCAACAATCATGGAATAGACTCATAGAATCCCTACAGTACGAAAGCAGGTCATTCGAACTATTGAGTCCATGCTGGCCCTCCAAACAGCTTCCCACCCAGACCCACCCCTCTACCCTATAATCCTACATTTCCCATGGCAGAAGCACCTAATCTACACAGCCCTCCACACTATGGGCAATTTAGCATGGCCAATCCACCTAACATCCACATCTTTGGGCTGTGGGAGGAAACTGGAATACCCGAAGGAAACCCACTCAGACACAGGGAGAATGTGCAAACTCCATACAGACGGTAAGCCGAGGGTGGAATCAAACCAAAGTCCCTGGAGCTGTGAGGCAGCAGTACTAACCACTGAGCCAGCAGTTATTTTCATGTCTGTCATGAGACTCTTAATTTCAGATTTCCATCATTTGCCATGATGAGGATTTGAAACCAGGTCACATGTCCCCTGAATATTACCTTGGTCTCTGGAATAATACCAGTAGGCCATCACCTCCCCACTGAATCATGAATCAGGTGTCGCACGGTGAGCTCACACGAGAGCAGCTAACTTTCTTCTCCAAAGATAAACAAGATGTGCACAACTTTGTACAATGCCTTTACCTTCCTATGCTGCCACCCAGTGAAGTCATGTGAGCTTTCCCAATGACTTTCTTTCCTTTAACAGAACACATAAATGTTTTGTATCCCTGTGACTTTCTTCACTCATAATATTGTATGAACTACATAAATACAAATATTTCTCTGCCTGAGTAGAACATTTCTCATTAAGACGACAGAGGCTCAAATCTGGAGACTACTACTGGCCCATACTCCCTATGGTCAGCTTCCTCAGATGAGAAGGTCAGAACAGCTCTGGGTGCCAATGTTTTGAGACATATTAGCAGATAAGATTTTTATTTAATTAAGATTCACTGAAAAAAAAACTTGTAGTTTCTTTTTTGTCAAACCTCATCTCCTCCTATCCCTGCCCTTTGATCAACAAGGCAATCACAGATAATGAGGGATGGACAGGCTTGTGGTGTTAAGATCATGGTCAAATCAACCTAAAAATCCCAACTGGCAGAGCAGGCTTGTGGGGTTTGCTTCTCCTGCTTCTAATTATTCTGTTCTTGTGCGCTTAAACCTCACACAATAGACTGTCAACCAATGGTGTGAAACAATTGGCCCAATTTCCACATGTAGAAAATCAGTTTGGTGCAGAGTCAATCATTCAGCAAAATGTTAATGAGGCCAGGGCTTGGACATTGTTTGAACCGTCCAATTGACACCCACACTGGGAAAGGTTGCCTCTATAAGTGGCCAAAACAAAAATCTCTTGGGGGCAGCACAGTGGTTAACACAGCTGCCTCACAGCACCGGCGACTGTCGTGTAGATTTTGCACATTCTCCCCATGTCTGTGTGGGATTCCTCCAGGTGCTCCAGTCTCCAAACAGTCCAAAGATGTGCAGGCTAAGTGGATTGGCCATGGAAAATTGCCCGTAGTGTTCAGGGATGTAGCTTAGGTGGGTTATAGAGGGATGGGTTTGGGTGGGTGCACCAAGGCACCAGTGCGGACTTGTTGGACCGAAGGGCCTGTTTCCACACCATAGGGATTCTATGATTCTCTTCAATTGTCACTTGCCACTGACAATGAGTAGAACTTTCAACATAACATAGAAAATAAACTAATCATGATGGATAACATATGTTTTATTCACTCACCACAGTTAAACACATCTCTTTTACTTTTATGAAAATAATGCTAAATTAAACATTTTTACTTGTTTAAAAACAAAATGATTAACAATTAACAAGATTAAATGTTTTCACCAATAAACCATGAACTGTAAATATATGGCCATTAGCTTTATTAT
Source organism: Stegostoma tigrinum (assembly GCF_030684315.1). Taxonomy (NCBI): domain Eukaryota; kingdom Metazoa; phylum Chordata; class Chondrichthyes; order Orectolobiformes; family Stegostomatidae; genus Stegostoma; species Stegostoma tigrinum. The sequence continues at coordinate 38,857,692 of NC_081357.1, forward strand.
CAATATATCTGAAAATCAATTGAACAAGATGATCTACATTTCCTGTGTGGAAATCCCAGAGAATATTGCTAATGACTAAATGAATTTGGTTGTACTAATGTTTTCATTATAGACTGAAGCGTGCACTTCCATGTAGTCGCATTAAATTAATGCAATGATACTTTCAGGGATATTCCTGGCAATTGTTCACACACCTATATATATACAAAAATATCACATCATGTTACACCCTCTAGGGTACAAGCTGTCATATATTGCAAAGTAACCTTCAAATACATTATTATTAACTATAAATAAAGCTGATCATTTCTTGATGACTTGGAAAGAAGTCAAGACTTTGAGATGTGAATCTACAGAGAAATAATTCACTTCTATTTGATCTCAAAATGTATAGACATTCATCAGTTAGATACTGAAGTAGGATTGCAGCCCTCAACCAAATGTTGTACTTTACCCTGTGTGCGGAAAGAAACATATCATGTATTTACATTTTATGACAGAGTAGTTTTTTCACAATTTGAGGAATGCTTGAAAGAATTACAGCATAGCAGTTTTTGGCTACTGACAAAGTGTAAAGTCTCCCTTTGTAGTCCTTATGCTGTCAGAATTGCTATATTTTACATATTTTTACTAATAATCAGTCGGATGTTTTGTGAAAGTAAAAAAAATACTTTTTGTGAATCTTACTGGCAAACAAAATATCAGCACAAAACTTCTCAGCATTACTCTGTTAACATTTTCAAAAAGATATTTGTGACATGGGAATTCATGCCTTTGACCTTGCATTTGGCCTTTTGTTATCAAGGCCATAATTCAGGTGGACATGTTTCATTTCCAGCCAGCATGAGCTAAAGAGCTGTAGTCTCTGTTTCTCCCTCAGTAAATCCCACCAGGCCTGCATCTACATTTCTATTACTCCCAGTTTTGATGAAAGAAATGAGGGAGGGATAGCAGAAACCAAATAACCACGAATGAAAATTCAATTGGGAAATGGAAAATGCTAGAATGTGGGCAAACAACAAATGTACTTCTTGCCTTCAAAAGCGGAAACAGAACTTAGACCAGTTGGCTTAACATTAGTGGTGGAAAACGTGATGGAAACGTGATGGAACTTCTGCTAAATGATGAATTGACAGAAAGATCTAGTGATGAAGAATATGAGTTTAAAATTAGCCACCATGGATTTTAAAAAGAGTAGTCATGTTGTCCAACTGCAGTGAATTCTTTGTACAGAAAGACAATGCAGTGACTATGATTGTGCCACATGCACCTTGGCACCAAAGTATGTCAGGGACCAGGTAATATAGTGGATTGAAAGTTGCCTACCAAATAAGAAAGATTATAAGAGTTAAAGGATATGCTGTAGTACACAATCCAGCCAGAAGTGTTGTGTATATGATCCATCGCGGTTTATTCCAGAATTCCACAGCATCGCAGCCTTCAATCGTTTCAATATGCTCCGTGTCATCAAGAAATGGGGAGACAAACAGGACGTTATTAGAAAAATGTTAGAGTCTATTACAAAGGATTTAAGGCCAGATCATTTTAAAATACATACTGCAATCAATCAGAGTCTGCATTGCTTCATGAAGGAGAAGTCAACTCTTGACAAATTTATAGAATTCTTTTCAAAAATACTATGTAGTATAGATAAAAGGAAAGTAGTGAATATAATATGTTTGGATTTTCAGGGGGTATTCGGAGTATAAAGATAGGGAACTCTTGCTCAAACTATATCATGGCACAGCTGAAGTACTGTGATCAGGGCCTCTTATCTAAGGGAAGGCATTGGAGGCTGTCAGAAAAGGTTCAGTGGACTGATCCCGAAAGGGACAGTCTTATGAAAAGTGGAGACTAGTAAAATTACAACATTTAAAAGGCATCTGGATGGATATATGAATAGGAACGGGTTAGAGGGATATGGGCCAAGTGGTGGCAAATGGGACTAGATTTATTTAGGATATCTCGTCAGCATGGACGAATTGGACTGAAGGATCTGTTTCTGTGCTATATATTTCTATGACTCTATGACTCTACGAGAGGTTGAATAGGTCGGACCTATACACATTTGGAGTTTGGAAGAATGAGAGGCAACTTTATTGAAACATTCAAGATTCTTGGGGGACTTGACAGCATTGATGCTGAGAAGTTACTTCTCCTTATTGGAAAGTCTAGGACCACGGGGCATATCTCACAATAAGAGATGATACATTACAGACAGAGATGAAGAGGAATTTCTTTTCTCATCGGATTGTAAATCTGTGGAATTTTTTACCACAGAAGGCTGTTAAGTCTCTGATATTAAGTATATTCAAAGCTGAGACAGACAGAAATCAGTAAGTGAATCAAGGATTATAGGGAAAAGGCAGTTCAGTGGAGTTGAGGGTTATCAGATTAGCCATGATCTCATTGAATGGCAGAGCAGACTCAATGAACTGAATAGCCTCTCCTCCAACATCTTAACTATGCACAAACTAACTTTAAAAAGGCATCCTCAAATGGGCACCCATATGTGCATCCAGCCAATGTCTTTTCTTACTTTGGATCTAGATGTCCGTGGAAGAGTCTTCACCGACATGTCAGGGCTGGAAAGAGCATGTACACACCACACACCATTTTAAATTCTTGTGTTTCCATCTTATTGTGGGCTGTTTGGGTCTCCTTACTTAATAAAAGATATACTTGCCATCGAGGGAGTGCAGTGAAGTTTCACCAGCCTGGGACAGCAGATTCGTTCTAAGAGGACTGATTGCGTTGACAGGGTCTGTACACACTAGACTTTAGAAAAATTAGAGGGAAACTCAGAGAATTGTATAAAATTCTGACAGGGATGATCAGACTCAGTACAGGGATGCTGTTTCCTCTAGCTGGGGGGCACAAAGCAAGACATCATTGCCTCAGGATATATAGTAGGCCATTTTGGACTGAGCTGAGGAGAAATTTCTTCACTCAGAAAGTGTGAACTTGTGGAAGTCTCTAGCACAAAAAGCAATGAAGGACAAGTCACTTAATATATTTAAGACGGAAATGAATATATTTCTAAAGATCAAAAGCGTCAGTGATTGTAGGGAGAGAGCTGCAGCACGGCATTGAAATGGAGGATCAGCCAGGTTATGTAGAAAGATGGAGTGAGCTCAATAGGCTGAATGAGGCTCCTGCTCCTGTAAAGTGAGTTCAGTATGAGTCAATTTCTAAGCCATCATTTCACCACAATGAGGATCTAGGGATAATTGCTGCATGTGTTAAAAAGCAACTTATAACAAATGATACATGTATGTATTTGTGGCACTCGGGGCTTTACAGAAACAAACAATTCAGAATTTTTTTTTTGTTAATAGGATATAGACATTATTGCCAAGGACACTGTCTATTGCCCAGGTCTGAACACCTTTGAGATGTTGCTGTTAAAGCCATAAGTCCATAAGATATAGGAGCAGAAGTAGGTCATTTGGTCCATCAAATCTGTTCCACCATTCGAACTTAGCTGATATGTTTATCAACCCCATTTGCCTGCCTCCTTCCCTTAACCTTTGATTCCTTTACTAATAAAGAACCTATTTATCTCTATCTTAAATACGCCCGATAACTTGTCAGTCACAACCTTCTATGGCAATGGGTTCCACAGATCCACTACCCTCTAGCTACCTTATCCATTTCTAAAAGGTCTTCCCTTCACTGTGAGGCTGTGCCCTTGGGTCCTAGTCTTTCCTACTATTGGAAACAAGTTTCCATGAGGTCATCGCATCATCCTTCTAAATTCCATTGAGTGCAGACCCAGATTCCTCGGCCTCCTCTCATATGATAAGCTCTTCATCCCAGGGATCATTCTTGTGAACTTCCTTTGGACCCCGTGAGGTCAGTCCATCCTTCCTTAGATACGGAGACATTTTCTTTAACTGCTGCTGTCCAGATGATATGGGTACAACCACAGTCCAGTATAGAAAACAGAAGAATATTGGAATAAATCAGCAGTGACCGGGGAAGTATGGTATTATGTCGCTAATAAAGGATGCCAAATATCTCAAACTGGAGCTACTAGAGGCAGAATCATGACATGACTGGCACTGACAATCTTGTAAGCCAGGCATTGCAAAACTTCCTTTATCTCTAATTGTTGAATATAAATTTCCAAAAACAATTTGTGGTGCAGCAGTGAATAGTTGAGACCTGTGCAAACTGCAGCTGTTCAAGAGGCAGCTCACCACTACCTTCTCAAGGGCCACATGGGATGGGCTGGCCCAGCCTGCAATATTCGCATCCCACAAATAAATAAAAGTAATTCTAGCTTAAAGTCAGAATCAAGTCCCAAGAGTGAACTGATTGTTTTATATTATTGTGCCTGTGCTACGTAATATTGCAAACATTACTGCAGTGGCATAAGTCATATTTGCAACCATAAGAATTAGGGGCAGAAGTAAACCATTCAGCCCCCTCAAGCTTACTCCGTCATTTGAGAAGATCATGGCTTATCAGATTGTGGTCTCAACTCTGGATTCCCACCAAGACCAAAATCCTTTGACTCCTTTGTTAGTCAAGACCCTTTTCCAGGTACATTTTACACTTGTAATTAGTCCAGAGAATCTCACCGCTCGCCTTGGAAAGCATCCCATTTATAAAATGCCTAATTGTTGTACATTTGCAGGAGAAGCATCATATATTTATAAAAAGGAAGCATACAAAACTGCCTCCTTCAATTTTCTTCTTAATGGTGAAGAAACAGATAATTAGATTTTGCTAATCAGTTTTTTGTTCCCCATCAGGTTTAAATGGGAAGAGATTCTGTCCACTGAGGGCTTATAAAAACAAAACTTGAAAATGGTATGATCTTAGCCCCTTCAGACAAGAGTCAAGCAAAGACATTGAAATAGTTTAAGTGGAAAATTAAAACTTATGTTTTCAGGAGAACCATGATTGTAATGTGATTTGTTGTTACTTGCCTCTGTTGTTGTCAATGTGAAAGTAGTTCGAAGGTGACGGATTGAAGGTGCACACTATAGCTTCTCCACTGAAAAACAACTAACATCGAATTATGAATTGTGTTTGTATCACCAGAGAAATTAAGCTGTTATTATTTAGATTCAAGATGGTGCAGCCTTTGAGCTTGAGGGAATAAGAACAAACTTAAGATATCAAAGAACACCTCCTAAGCCTGTCTCTCAAGCACACCTCCTCAGCATTTCCCTCGATCCCTTTACTGTCCAGAAGCAAGTCTAATTGCCACTTAAATCCATTCATGCTGGCTGCATCAATGACATTCCCTAGTAGCATATTCTATAAGAGGGAGGGTGATTCAGTCAACAAGAGCTTGAAAGTTAAAACTTTAAGTTTCTCTTACATTGGGCTGTATTAATACCGGTGTTGGAATTTAGCAAATCTGATTACTGAGCTACAGCGCTTTCCCCAACAATTTGATGTCATTAGGCTGTGTTGTGGGGCTGCCAAATAGTCATTCACACGCCATTTTATAGCGTCTTAAACAACATGTTTCAAGTCGCTGTGACATTTATTGTTCACGAGACAAATGAATGCAAATAACATGTCCAATATCCACTCAATGCAAATGTCAGTATTGCCTTGTTATCCTGCAATTGCATGCAAGCACTGATCAACATACATTCTCTGTGGTTATTTTTCACTTGTAATTATTTTTTGTGAGTCACAATATTCAAAATTCTGTGTTATTGCACCCAGGACTGTGTCCATGAAGACTAACTATGTGCTTTTTTTTCCGGAAACGTTTAGCTATTTTCTTTAGTTAAGATGCTGTCATCTCCAGACCCTACTGTTCTTGAATATACAGAAACTTGAACTTTTAAAAGAAAACCTTTCAAACTTGGACTTATCAATGGATCCCACGATACATAGTTGGGGAATAGGGGACTGTAAAATAAAATATTTTCACCACATGACAACTCATCTTTGTTAGTGCTGTCTTCCTTCACTGTTGTGGACAGCTTTCCTAATAAACATGCTGAAAATGTTATGCCCATAAAAACATTGTGGAGTGACAAGCTAAATCTGCATCAGTCAGATTGAATGTACAGTTAGCAGATTGTTTAGTTTCCTTCCCCCCTTTCAGAAACTGGATCTGTTGTTGAGATGATGTGCTGGAGCAGGAGCATAGATTTTGAACATCACCCTTGCCATTGTTTCCTTACACAAGGAACGAGAGTCTGACCTCTGCTATGGGGGAAATGAAGATCAGCTGAATATTGACGGGAAAAGTGGAGAGGGGTTGGGGTTGGAACTGTACCTCCTTATTACCCCAGAAGCTGTAGTCCTTGTCAATAAATGGACAAACTGATCATATTTCACCATTTTGCTTATCAAGAATCTATGGACGGAACTTCACAGGGGTTTGAAGAACATGCGCTGTGGTGAGATGTGTGGCAGAATTGATGGCCCTGAAGGGTGGTAGATTTTCAGCTAAAGCACATTCAGAAACTATATGTTCTTGTAGCAATTTTGATGGTGGTTGTGTGGCAACCAGTGGACTAGTTTTAATTCCAGATTCTTTTTAAATTCAAACTTCACCATCTGGGACTCCCATAGTGGGATTCAAACCCATGTTGCAGAAGGGTTCTGAATTGCCTCCCCTAAACTAATTTGCCCCCAATGCATTTTATGTTCTTCTTTATTCAGGGAGGCTAACACTGTACACAGTATTCCACATGTGGTCTCACCAATACCCTACATAACTGAAGCATAACCTTTCTTTCTTTTCTGTTCATTCTTTCATAATAAATCATAACATTCCCACTTCCTTGCAACTCATCCCTCACACCCACTCCCCGCAATAACAACCAAAACAGGATCCCCCTCATCCTCACGTACCACCCCACCAACCTCCGAATCTAACTCATCATCCTCTGCGGTCAGAGATAATGGGAACTGCAGATGCTGGATAATCCAAGGTAACAAAGTGTAGAGCTGGATGAACACAGCAGGCCAAGCAGCATCACAGGAGCACAAAAGCTGACGTTTCGGGCCTAGACCCAGCTCTCTGATGAAGGGCCTAGGCCCGAAACGTCAGCTTTTGTGCTCCTGAGATGCTGCTTGGCCTGCTGTGTTCATCCAGCTCCACACTGCCATCATCCTCCAGCACTTCTGCCATCTGCAATCTGACCGCACCACCAAAGACATTTTTCCCTCCCCACCCATATCTGCTTTCCGGAGGGACCACTCTCCCCGTGACTCCCTTGTCCGCTCCACTCCGGGCACTTTTCCCTGCAACCACGGAAAATGCTACACCTGCCCCTACACCTCCCCACTCACCCGCATCCCAGGCCCCATGAAGACCTTCCACATCAAACAAATGTTCACCTGTACATCTGCTAATGTGGTATACTGTATCCACTGCCCCAAAGTGGCCTCTTCTACATCAGTGAAACCAAGCGGAGGCTTGGGGACCACTTTGTGGAACACCTATGCTCGGTTCGCAATAAACAACTGCACCTCCCAGTCGCGAACTATTTCAACTCCCCCTCCCATTCCTCAGACGACATGTTCATCCTGGGCCTCCTGCAGTGCCACAATGATGCTACCCAAAGGTTGCAGGAACAGCAACTCATATTCTGCTTGGGAACCCTGCAGCCCAATGGTATTAACGTGGACTTCACAAGCTTCAAAATCTCCCCTCCCCCACAGCTTCCCAAAACCAGCCCAGCTTGTCCCTGCCTCCCTAGCCTGTCCTTCCTCCCACCTATCCCCTCCTCCCACCTCAGGCCCCAACCCCATCTCCTACCTACCAGCCTCATCGCGGCCGCTTGACCTGTCAGTCCTCCCTGTACTGACCTGTCCCCACCCTAACTCCTCACCTACACTCAGCTCTACTGGCTCCATCCCCACCCCTTTAACTTGACTGCCTCCTCTCCACCTATCTTGCCCTCTATCCATCTTCAATCTGCCTCCCCCTCTCTCTGTACTTATTTCAAAATCTCTTTCCCCTCCCCATTTCTGAAGAAGGATCTAGATCCGAAACATCAGCCTTCCTGCTCCTCTGACACTGCTTGGCCTGCTGTGTTCATCCAGCTCCACACCTTAGTTATCTCACATTCTATTAGCTTTCCATATTGCTTACTGTACCTGCACACTAACTCGAGCATGATGTGGAGGTGCCAGTGTTGGACTGGGGTGGACAAAGTCAACTGGGACACAACACCGGATTACAGTCCAACAGGTTTATTTGAAATTACAAGCTTTCAGAGCACTTCATCACCTTCATCACAAGATATACTATTGTTTTATTGTCTATTTTATTTATTATTGACCAATAACTGAACTGGACCAACCATATAAATACAGTAGCTATAACGGCAGTCAGAGGCTAGGAATTCTGTGGATAAGGTACAAGTGACAAAGGAGCAGTGCTCAGAAAGCTTGTGATTTCAAATAAACCTGTAGGAGACAGCCTGGTGTTGTGTGACTTCCGACTTTAACCAGATCATGAATCATCTGATCAACTATTTCAATTCCACACTCCTCCTTTATCCCCATGCCTCTTAACACCTTTAATGACTCTCTTTCTTTATATATAGAATTCCCACGGTGTGGAAGCAGGCCATTCAGCCCATTAAGTCCACACAAACCCTCTGAACAACATCCCACCCAGAACCAGCCCCCCACCCTATCCTTGTAATCCTATATTTCCCATGTCTAATGCACCTAACCTACACATCCCTGAATGCTAGCAGCAATTTAGCACAGTTAATCCACCTAACATGCACATCTTTGGATTGTGGGAGCACCAGGTGAAAACCCATGCAGACACAGGGAGAATATGCTAACTCCACACGGACAGTCACCCAAGGCTGGAATTGAATCCAGATCCCTGGCACTGTGAGGCAGCAGTGCCAACCATTGAACCACCATGCCGCCCCATGTATTCAGCTGCTGCAGAGGTATTTCAGACAAGAAGATACTTCTCTACTCGGAAGTTGGTGAATCTGTGGAATCCTGTATCACCTAAGGCTATGGAAGCCAAGCAGCTGAATACATGGGGTGGCACAGTGGCTGCGTGGTTAGCACTGCTGCCTCACAGTGCCAGGGACCTGGATTCAATTCCAGCCTTGGGTGACTGTGTGGAGTTTGCACCAAACCCACCCTCCCAGACAAGAAACATCTTCCTGTAGCCCACCTGTCCTGTTATGGCAGAATTTTACATGTTTCAATAGAATCCCTTCCTGTTCTTCCAAACTCCAGTGAATACAGGCCTAGTTAACACAATTTCTCCTCATCCAATCCAGCTCTCCCAGGAATTATTTTGGTCAACCTTCTCTGCAATCTCTTATAACAAGTATATCCTTGTTTAAGGAGACCAAAACTGTAGTCAATACTCCAGGTGCAGTCTCACCAAGAACCTGGACAGCTTAGTCAGACGGCCTTACTCCTTTGCTTAAACATTTGATGGAATAAAGATCAACAAATGATAAGACCATAACATATTGGGTATATTAGGCCATTCAGCCTTCTCCTGCCTTCTGCCTGTAACCCTGATGCTTTACTCATCAAGAGCCCATCTATCTCTATGTAAATACACTCAATGAATTGCCCTTTCTAACTGCTTGCCAGACCTGCATGCTTGCTTTCAATGACTGATGCACAAGGGCACCTGAGACATATTAGATCTTTCAAATCTCTTATCATTCAGATAATATGCCTTATTTGTACTCTTCCTGCCAAAGTGGACATTTCATACTTTTCCACACTCCATTTGTCAGATTTTTGCCCATTAACCTAATCTATCTGTGCACTTCTGTAGCTTGCTTGTTTCCTCTTCACCACTTACTCTCGTACCGATCTTTGTGTCATCAGCAAATTTGATAACCATATCTTCAGTCCCTCTATCTGAATCATGTAAATCAATTGTAATTGAGTTCTATTTTGGTGGATGTACACATTCACCACTCTGGGCAGCTTCTAAGTTAAACCAGGTGTCAACTACAGCGATGTAGAAATACCTTTCATTTCCGAAACTGGTTTGTACCCGAAGCTGAACCTCAATTCTTACACTACTTCAGTGAGTAAACTCAAGAAGTAACCTCACAAACCTTGTTAAAAGGAATCTGCACCTCCATTGTTGTTAGTCTTTTATTAGTTATTTCAGGCTGCAAGTTGGGCCTGTCATGTTACCCTGAGCTATTCAAGTTGCAATTGCACTGCTTTCTAAACTTCTTTTCTTTACACGTTAGAGATGCAGGGGGATTTTCTCCCATTATGATTCTACACAGTTGCAATCAGAAAGCTAAGTTATTTCCATCGGCTTGAACTGTCATCCTGCACTACGGCATGGGCAGTATTCTCTTTAGCTTCCAAGGTCATTATGGTTTTGAATTTATATGCTGCAGGGTCGCTCTGGGCTGCAGTGCCACTCAATATGCTATGTGCTGTGCTCTACTGGATCAGGAAGGTTACTGAGGCTTGTATTCCAGGAGGAGCAGCTGTATCTCCAACTGCAGAAAGTTCACCGCACAAAAACATTTTGTTTGTGATTTACTTCAAGGCACTCACACAACAGTTTGTTCATAACCAGGAAAGTGGGTCAGGCTGAGAACACTGCTGTTGCATTCTGTAAACCACTTTTAAGAGAAGCTTGAAAAGACAGCACTGGAAATGCACAGCAGATCTGATAGGACCTGCAGGAAGAGAAACAAGGTTAAGGGGAAATGTTAATCTAACTGTCCAGGTTGGGAACCCATAGCATCAGACAGACCATCAGTTCTACACCATACCTAACATTATTACTTTTGATTTGACTTAATTTCCTTCTATTGGCCATGTGCCAGTTGGGAATCTCACCTCCAGCACCTGCCCACACCAACCTAACGCATTCCAATAATTCTGCTGCATTCAGCCTCCGCTGCCACTTGCTTCCATCCAAGAGAAAATGACAGCAGTGATTGAGAGCTACATTTGTTAGACACAATGTCAAGTCTGAAAATTGAAAAGTGCCCAGTAAAAAGGTGAGGCGCTATTCCTCGAGCTTGTGCTGAGCTTCATTGGAACACTGTGGACAGTCAAGGATAGAGAAGTGACTGTGAATTGGATGGAAAAATTGCTGAGCTTTTTTAAAAATTTTATATATATGCTGTCCCCCTTTTTCTGGCTCTGGGCTTGCTTGTGAGTAAATCTGTCTGGAACATCTGCCAGCTCACACAAAGGGTGATTAACATGAAAACATGTTAAATTGATTCTCTCTACACAGATAGGGTGGAATTTGTAATTCACTTGTGAAGGTGAAATGAAGAGTGAACAAAGAGATAATGAAATGTTTTCACCCTGCCTACAGCAGGCACTTATTCCCCCAACATTCCTGTGGCTGGAGACTCTGGCTACATCAAGGGTTAAATCCTACACTGTCTACGTTCCTGTAAAGTGGCAGTAATGCAAACTTGGCATCCAGCCTCGCATCTTATTATCCTGGGCAGCTCTCTATCTGGGTGAGTGATAATGGGAACTGCAGATGCTGGAGAATCCAAGATAATAAAATGTGAAGCTGGATGAACACAGCAGGCCCAGCAGCATCTCAGGAGCACAAAAGCTGACGTTTCGGGCCTAGACCCTTCAGAGAGGGGGATGGGGTGAGGGTTCTGGAATAAATAGGGAGAGAGGGGGAGGCGGCCAAAGATGGAGAGAAAAGAAGATAGGTGGAGAGGAGAGTATAGGTGGGGTGGTAGGGAGGGGATAGGTCAGTCCAGGGAAGACGGACAGGTCAAGGAGTTGGGATGAGGTTAGTAGGTAGGAGATGGAGGTGTGGCTTGGGGTGGGAGGAAGGGATGGGTGAGAGGAAGAACAGGTTAGGGAGGCAGAGACAGGTTCTATCTGGGTGTACCTTTTCTACCTCCCAAGTGTACAACTCCCGTTTGGCCTTCAAGGTTAAGAAAGATTCAATTAGATCAACACCTCCCTCCCTCCCAACTCAAAGCCTTTCAATCCGATGCACTCCCAACAGTACCAGGATTTTGCCCCCTGCCAATGGTTCAAATAAGCTGTTAAGTGCACTGCCCTCTCATGGTCAGGAGGACCCTATGTGTCCTTATAATGGCCTTTCATTTTTGCACACCAGTGTCTGTCAATGAGAGTTGTCCGAGCTAACCCTTGTATCTTGAGCATGTCATTGCAGCTTTTCTAATGCAGCACCCAGTTTCTCCCCCACTGCTGACTTCTGTGCTATTTCTAGACTTTTCTATGGGTGAGCTTTATAATCCTTCTGTTGCCTTTGGAAGGGATCACAATGTTGCTGCACCTCTGGTGTAGTGTCCAAGTGAAATGTGGCCTTCCTGGGGTGCAGTTTACTCTCAATTCCCTCTGCTGTCCCCCCCACTTCTTTCCCTCTGATATACAGCCACTTCAGGAATGGCTGCCTCCTTCCCATACCCACTGCCACTAATTCGGCAATAGATGCGGCCCTCGGTCAAATAGCTTTTTCTCATACTTAAAATTGGGCGTTGCTGACACAGTGCAGTACCAGGGACCAGGTGTGACTGCAAAATCTGAGTTGCAAGGGCAATCCCACTCACACTGCCAAATCTACTGAGTATTTTCAACATTTTCCGGCTTAATTTCAGATATTCAGCATCCATCATAATTGTCTTATTTAAAGCATACCACAAAGCAGAACATCCTGGCTTTGATGCGGAAACCTTCACCGAATGTTGATGGTTTCATGGTGGTGCAGTTGAGCATTGCTGATGAAAAGCATATTTCATCTTTTTTTTATCTAGCATTCAGCAGGACAATTATCAGTTATCATCTAATTAATGCATTCCTCACGCTAATGCCTCCACCAGTCAGATTTCCCTTGCCAACTAGACCCCAATCTCCGCTGAAAATCAGTTTGTCTTCCCCTTAAATTGGTATTCTTGCAAATTGTCCTGATGACAGCAAGATAAAAAGCATTTGGAAAAGCCTTCTTTTTTCGGCAAGTCCTGTACGACTAAATGACTTATTGTATGATTATGAATGGATAATGTTTATAGAGAAAATTTCCCAGAGGCTGACATCTTTTGTAAAATTGTTAATCTGAGTGTAATTAGATACAAGAAGCTAACTGCATAGTTGCTTTAAGTCACCTGATATACATCTGCAAGCTCAAAAGGAGGTTACAAAGATGCATGTCCAGATATGCAAAGGCTCATCTGGCCCATAACAGATTTTCATTGATGACTTCCTGTGAAAACATAAGCCATCAGAACAAAAGCTAAGAGCCACAGGTGGGGGAATGGCTATTTCTGGGGTACCAACGCCTTATGTGCAAACTGAGTCAGCTTTCCCAGAAGGTCACCTAGTGGCAGAGACCATTTTAATTTGCCAGCCAGGAAAGACAGGTAAGGAAAAATTGCCCACACCAAAAGAGATTCCATCTTTAACCATCTGGAGAAAACTGAAACCAATCAATAATCACCATAGAATCCCTTCAGTACAGATAGAGGTCATTCAGTCCACTGAGACTACAACAATCCTCTGAAGAGCATCTCTCCCAGACCCACTCCCCCACACTTCCCCTGGCTAATTCACTTAACCTGCACATCCCTGGACACTACATGGCCAATCCACCTAGCCTGCACATGTTTGAACTGTGGAAGGAAATTGGAGCACCTGGCGGAAACCCACGCAGATACTGGGAAGAACAGACAGTCGCCTGAGGCTGGAATCAAACCCAGGTCCCTGGTGCTGTGAGGCAGCAGTGCTACCACTGAGCCACTGTGCCACCCATCAGGCCTCAAGTTAAGCTGTACCAGTACACCTTTGATACTTTGATTCATCTGACAATGTGGAAAATTGGCCATGTATGTCGTGTCAACAAAAAGCAGGAGAGATCCAACATAACCAATCATTGTCTCATTGATAGAGTTATCTAGCGTACTTAAACTACAATAAAGTGTTCACCTATGCTCAGTTTAGGTTTCATTACAACCATTCCACTCCAGATTCTAATGCAGCTTTGGTCCAAATATAGAAAAAACAGCTAACTCCAGAGGTGAGGTGAGGGGTCTACCTTGACATCAAGACAAAATTTGACTGAGAGTGACATCAAAGAGCTCAAGTCAAATTGAAGTCAATGGGATTCAGGGAGGGAGCTTGCCCTAGCTCCTCAGAATATTGCCCTAGGCCAAACCATCTTCAACTCCTTCATTAATAACCTTCTTCATCTAAAAAAGGTCAGCTGTTTGTCAATGATTGCACAATGTTCAGTACCATTTACAGTGTCTCAGTTACTCAAACTATTCACACCCTTGTACAGGAAGAACTTGACAATATTCAGACTTGGGCTGATTTGTACCAAGTAGTATTTACGCCACACAAATGCCAAATAATGACTCTCTTACAGTGATTGTCTAACCAACTCCTCTTGAAGAGTAGCAGCACTACCGTCCCAGAATTCACTGACATTGTTATAGGAATCAGGCATGTCTGCAATTTGGTTAGTGAATTCGCTCCTTTTAGACTTTTTTAAAATTAAAGTTTAAACTTTACCAGCAATCAGGCTTTTGCTTGAATGTGTTCCAAAACATGTTAAATCACTGTTTAGTACAAAATAATACTAAAGTTTCCCTACAAATACAAAGATTAAAAACTCACTGCAAATTACAGATACCTAGATCAAAATAAGTTCAGTTAGAAGAAAACAGCCCCAATGTCTATAGTATTGTTGAGGTCACTGTTCGAATTCCTTGTTGGTAAAATGAAGAGGTTGACACTTGAAGTTAGACCCAACATCGGTGATGAACTCCGAAGTTGAGCAGCCAATGCTGTCTTGTTCTCATGCTCCCAGCAGATTTGGGAGAGAGATTTGTCTTATGGCTCTGTAAGTTTAACACTCATAGTTGCCCAGTTACTGTGCCCAGTAGACTATTATGACTCAGTTTGCACATAAGGCTTTGGTACCCCAGAAATAGCCATTCCCCCACCTGTGGCTCTCAGCTTTTGTTCTGATGACTTATGTTTTCACAGAAAGTCACCAATGAAAATCTGTTATGGGCCGGATGAGCCTTTGCTTATCTGGGCACGCATCTTTGTAACCTCCTTTTGAGCTTGCAGATGTATATCAGGTGACTTAAAGCAACTATGCAGTTAGCTTCTTGTGTCTAATTACACTCAGATTAACAATTTTACAAAAGATGTCAGCCTCTGGGAAATTTTCTCTATAAACATTATCCATTCATAATCATAGAATAAGTGCAGGACTTGCTGAAAAAAGATGGCTTTAGCATATGCTTTTTATCTTGCTGCCATCAGGACAATTTGCAAGAACACCAATTTAAGGGGAAGACAAACTGATTTTCAGCAGAGATTGGGGTCTAGTTGGCAAGGGAACTCTGGCTGGTGGAGGCATTAGCGTGAGGAATGCATTAATTAGATGAAAACTGATAATTGTCCTGATGAATGCTAGATAAAAAGACAAAATATGCCTTTCGTTCATCAGCAATGCTCAACTGCACTACCATGAAACCATTAATATTCTAGGGGAGACAGGGTTTACAAAAGACTGGAGTAGCCAGATAAATTCTGTAGTTTCAACAGCAGGCAAGAGGTGGAATATTTTATAGCGAGTATCTCGCCTCCTGATTTCCCAAAGCCTGTCAACCATCTACAAAAGCATATGTCAAGAGTGTGATGAAATATCCTCCACATTCCCTGACTTGATGAGTGCAACTTCAATAACGTCAAGAAATTTAAAGACACTACTGAAAATAGAGCAAGCCATTTGATTGGTCCCCCCTTCCACCACTTAAGTTAAGGGAGGGAAGCACACAAAGAGAGGCATGGAGGAGACACACAGAATGGTGAGGAACATAAATGCAGCTCGAGGAGCTTGGCCTACATGACTTACCTCAGGGACAGTAGTGGACAGAGGCAGAACTATTTGGGATACAGAATGAAACGAGGCAAAACTGCAGCTGGAGTGGAAATAAAACAGTGAAATGACTGATTGACTGGTGAGTTACTGCTCTCAAGAGCTGTGTGTAAAGTGCTGATATTGAGAAAAATGTATGTTTCCAAACACAACTAGTAACCATTGAGTTTATAATTATTTAAGAAGCTCTAGCAGAAGGGAGGTTAAAAAAGACGAATGAAATCAATTTATTTATCTTATTTTTAAGTGGTCAAAGTTATGGATTCAAATGTTTCAGCTAGTAAAGTCAGTGGCAGTGAAAAGAGACGTTAATTTGTTTAATGATTAATTCATTACAAAGTTAATTACTTACTTGAATCAAGGCAAGATAAAGAGACAGGGCAGGTGACATCTTGTGATTGCGCAGCACAGGAGCACATGGATATTCCTGTATTCTAACTTCCTGAATTTAGGTCACCCCTCTTCAATTGTGCTAATTTAAGTTTTCTTTTAATTAATTTTTGAGATTAGAATTTCACTGACTAGGGAGGGAGAAAGAAAGCAGGCAACTACAGACCAATTAGCTTAACATCTAGGGAGAAGGATAGAAACTATTATTCAAGACATTTCAACAGGACAGAATCAACATGGTTTTGTGAAAGAGAAGTCATATACAATCAATTTATTGAAGCTTTTGAAAAAGTGATGTGCAGTGGTTAAAGCGAAGCAGTAGATGTGCAGTGCTTAGAGGGGCATTTGATAAAATACTACATCTAAGGTTGTAGAAGAAAATAAAAGCTCATAGTGTAGGAGGTAGCACATTGGCATAGATAGAAAATTGGCTAGCTAACAAGGAATAGAGAGGAGATATAAATGGATTGTTTCCTGGTTGGCATTTGGAAATACCATAAGGATCAATGCTGGGATTTCAGTGTTTTACAATTTATATAAACAACACGAATGTAGGGACTGCTAAATTTGCTGATCACAGAAAGATAGGGAGGAAATGAAAAGGGCATTAGATTAGATCCCCTACAGTGTGGAAACAGGCCTTTCAGCCCAACAAGTCCACACCACCCCCTGAAGCATCCCACCCAAACCCAGCCCCCTATAACCCACACACCCCTGAACAATACAGGCAATTTAGCATGGCTGATCCACCTAGCCTACACATCTTTGGACTGTGGGAGGAAACCAGAGCACCTGGAGGAAACCCACACAGACTTGGAGAGAATGTGCAAACTCCACACAGACAGTCACCCAAGGCTGGAATTGAACCTGGGTCCCTGGCACTGTGAGGCTGCAGTGCTAATCACTGAGCCACCATGCCAGCCAAGCAGGCTATGAAGAGATATAGATCAGTGGGCAAAGATTTGGCATGTGGAAAGTAATTTGCAAAAATGTGAAATTGGCCAATTTGCCAGAAGAATTGAAAAAATATCTATAATGTGAGATTGCCAAGCTCTGAGCTACAGAGGCAGAAGGCTGTTCTAGTGCATGAAATACAAGTGGTTCATTCACAAGTCCAGCAAGTAATTCAGAAAGTGAATAGAATGCCACTGTTAATTTGAGAGGAATTGAGTACAAAAAAAGGGAAGTTATGCATCAGTTATATAAGCCGCGGATGAGACCACATCTCGAGCACTGTATTGGTCTTCTTAAGGACGATTATAAATGACTTTTTATAAATGACTTGGACGCAGGCATAGGTGGATGCCGTAGTAAGTTTGCAGATGACACTAAAGTTGGTGGAGTGGTGGACAGTGTGGAAGCATGTTGCAGGTTGCAGGGAGACTTGGATAAACTGCAGAATTGGGCTGAAAGGTGGCAAATGGAGTTCAATGTGGATAAATGTGAGGTGATTCACTTTGGGAAGAATAATAGGAAGGCAGAATACCGGGTCAATGGAAAGATTCTTGGTGGTGTAGATGTGCAGAGGGATCTTGGTGTCCATGTACATAGATCCCTGAAAGTTGCTACCCAGGTTGATCGTGCTGTTAAGAAGGCATACGGTGTGTCAGGTTTTATTGGTAGAGAGATTGAGTTCCAGAGCCGTGATGTCATGCTGCAACTGTACAAAACGCTAATGTGGCCTCACTTGGAATATTGCGTGCAGTTCTGGTCGCCCCATTATCGGAAGTATGTGGAAGCATTGGAAAAGGTGCAGAGGAGATTTACCAGGATGTTGCCTGGTCTGGAGCGCAGGCCCTATGAAGAAAGGCTGAGGGACTTGGGCCTGTTCTCATTGGAGAGAAGGAGGCTAAGAGGGGATTTACTAGAGACATACAAGATGATTAGAGGATTAGATGGGCTGGACAATGAGAGTCCTTTTCCGAGGATGATGACGTCAACTTGTACAAGGGGGCATAGCTACAAATTGAGGGGTGATAGATCTAAGACAGATGTCAGAGCAGGTTCTTTACTCAGAGAGTGATAAGGATGTAGAATGCCCTGCCTGCCAATGTAGTTAACTCAGCCACATTAGGGGCATTTAAACAGTCCTTGGATAAGCATATGGATAATGATGGGATAGTGTGGGGGGGGGGGCTCAGATTAGTTCACAGGTCGGCGCAACATCGAGGGCCGAAGGGCCTGTTCTGCGCTGTATTGATCTATGTTCTATGTCCTATAAGTACATCAGGGGCTGTTCAGAGAATGTTTACTGATTACTATCAGGAATAGGTGGGCTGCACTATGAGGAAGGGTTTGGCAGGTTAGGCTTATAGCTGCTGGATTTTAAAATAGTGAGAGGCAATTTGACTGAAGTGTATAAAATTCTGAGGGGTCTTGACAAGATGGGTATGAGAAGGGATGCTTATTCTGGTGAGTGAATTTGGAAATAGTTTCCAAATAAGGAGTCACCCACTTCAAGCAGAGATGAGCCAATTTTTGTTAAAGATTTGTGAATCTTCAAAACGTTTTTCCTCAAAAATTGGTGAAAGCAGAATCTTTGAATACATTTAAGACAGAAGTAGATTGATTCTTGGTGAGCAAGGGAATGAAAGCTTCTCGGGGGAACTGAATGGGAATATGAGTAATCAGATCAGCCGTGTTGTCATTGCATGAAGGAACAGAAGCACGGGGCTGAGTGGCCCACTCCTTCTCCTAATTCATATGCACCCATGGTGAACACTCTCCCCCTCTACAACCAAAGAACAATGGCAGCAGTGTGTATCAATACTCTCACTACTTTTTTTCATTGTGCAGACTTCCAGGTTCTGCGCCGGCGTTGACTTCCGAAAAGGGAAGGCTCAAAGGAACATCACCACCTCTGAGTTTCCTTCTAATTCTTACTCCATCCTGAGTTGGAAATATTAAATAACTGTTTCTTCATGGTCACTTGGGAAAAACCTGAACACACTGTGCTCACTGAATGCTACCCAGATTCACTCTTCCCTCAATTCATCCTTTTTCATATTCATATTTCTATCCTTTCTCACTTGCTAGTTTCCTGACCATTCCTAGCTCTTAATTTGTCACTCCATTCTGAAGCTCTCAGTCGTTTTATATTTTTACTGTTCAAACTGTCACCATCCTCTGTCCAAAGATCTCTTTATCTTTGGGTCATGCCAACAGAGTGCATTTTCACAAAAGAATCAGATGTTAGTTGAGTTTATTTTAATATCAAATATCCAAAGAAATTATTTCATATTCATGAATAGTGACTATCTTACTGTGTTATCATGCTGGAAACATCTGTTTTTTTTCCCTTTATCGCTGAAAACAGTTCAATTGTTTCTTTTCCTCGGTCTGACTGTGTGCTTTGAAGGATCATCGTCACTCTTCAACTAGAAACTGTTTTCAGGCTCTTTCAATTTTTCACAGCCTGACAGAGGTAATCATTCAATAATTTTCATCTCTTTGCAGTAAACACAGACTTCTATCTATGAGCTGTTCAATTATTATCTACTGGATGGCAATGTGGTTTTCGACTGTGTAAGTCTTTTTATGGATAACCTGTTATTTACATTTCCTGTAGATATGGGCAGGCAGGTGTCAGTGACATAGTACTTAAACCCACCTATCCCAATTTAATGAGACAGCCACAACTATTCTGAGATCTTTATATTAGTTTTAGGATTTATTTTAATACCTAATATTGAACGGAAGGAGTAATTTTATCATGGTTTAAAATATCTCAGGAGTGTTTTGATTTAATCTTCTTGCTGGAAATCAGTACAAGGGATCCCAGAAAACTGAATGGATAACTTTCAAAGGATGCAACAAGACTAGAATTGTATTAGAATGACATGGAGAAGAACTCAGCACTACACATCTTCCAGGGAGAAAGAATTACTAAAACTGTGTCATAATGTATTTTGCATTAGTTAATAGTGAAGGACTTTTTTTCTTTGATTTGGGGTATTAACTGATGTAAGCAATTTTTTATCTCTGTTGATTTTTTTTTGTTACAGTGAAGGACCTAAAATGTGTATTTACATCCTGTGATGCTTGTTATTTATTTGATGAAAAATGCACTTCTTCTTTTAAAATGTATAGGTCTTGCGGATCATACAAATCTATTCCGTTCCAAATAAATTGTGTAGTTAATAATCATTCTATTGCTTTTATTGGGTAACAAGCATAACATTGACGCCAATAAGCAAAGACCGTATCACCCAGCTTTGAATTAATGCAGATGTCTCTTGCAACTGTTATTGAATGCAAGTTATTTTCCTCAGCCTCTTCAAAGAGTATAATCCCCTATCTGGCTTTCCTTAATCACAGACTCCCACAAGACAATTTCCTACCACATTGCTTATTCTGTGGTATAAACAGACCTTAAAAATAATATAAAGATACAAACACAGGTGGATTTATAATGTGACAGTTTCAAATACTTTCACAGCCTGTGAATGCAATAATTAATGGCAGTGAAAATGGAAATAATAATGAACTCTTATTAATTATCACTTAATGGTTCACAGTAAGTGATCAATTGCAGAAATTGCAGCCCACGGAATAAATAGAACATCACAACATCAATTTTAAAGGTCTGTGAAAAAAAACCAATATTATTTGAGCTTGCTGACGTATGGGTATTTCACACTGGGGAAGATATTCACAAAATATTCTGGTATCTCACTGTTATGAATAATTACATTGATTTAAACAACATTAGATTTGGTTTAGATGTTGTCTCGAGAAGAAGGGGAAAAATTGAGAAGGAGAAGGCAGCTCTGATGAAAAGTCACAGACCTGACATGTGGACTGTTTCCCTCTTCAGACTTGTTAATTACTTCCAGCATTTTCTGTTTTATTGAAGAAACGTTTGGCTTGATACTGCACTTTTCACAATCACAGGGCATTCCAAAGTGTTTTAAAGCTAGTGAAGTACTTTAGAAGAGCTGTCACTGCTGTAACATGGGAAATGTCACAGCTAATTTACACGCTGCAAGCTCCATCAAACAGCAATGTGATAATGACCATAACTAACAGTTTTCATGATATTACTTGTGAGATAAACATTGGCCAAGTCATAGAAATAACTCTCCAGCTTTTCTTTGAAATAGTATAATGATATCTTTTGCATTGACGTGAGAAAACAGATGGGGGCTTAGCTTAATTTCTCACCAACAGATAGTACCTCTAACAGATCAGCACTCCCTCAATATGTATTGGCAACCTCGATTCTTGTGTTCACGACTCTAGAAACATGAACTATCAATGTTTGGATTCAGAGCTATCAAAACTGGGCTGCACGACCAAAACACTACAAATTTCAAACAATGTATTGCTTTCTCCAGAAAGACAAGAGGTCTTCTCACCTTTCCAATAATGATTCCAGTACAGTTCCAAAGAATTCTTGGACTAGCATTTTACGGTCACTGCTTATATTGTTTATGATGGCATCGATTCAAATGCTCATGTCTACAAAGAAGTAATGACACCTCACGCACTTATTACCACATCAGCTACTAAATTGCTGGAAGAGAGCCACAAGTCCACTTGAAAAGTGTAATCAAATTCTCTTTCAGGCGCAGTGGAAAAACAATTAATCAATGTACTGTCATTGTGGTGTATACAATGGAAAGCAAAGACCATGTGCATACTGAGTAAATTTTCATGTCCTTTAACTCTGCAATTAAAAAATAAATCTGATTGCTGCCAATTACTGTCACATTTGACCCAGTTATTTGTGGGATATCTTTGTCTTACTAGATGTCTGAGATTGGCCTAAAAACTATTCTGGTTCATGGGTTTAGACATCGATGTAAATTTAAAATAGGAAAATACTCTCACTGTCATTGCATTTGTACTTGTTTGAATACATCACCTAGTTGTGGGTTGTTTGCGTTTCCATTGTGTAATTATTCTTTCCTTTTGTTAAATACACATGACCATATTGGCAAAATCTGTGATTGATTGCTTCACACCGTAAATGTCATTGACACTCTCATTGGAACAAGATGTTACTATCTGAGCTAACACATACGAACTGATGAGCTTATTGGAAAAGCAAGTTGTCATAAGCTTAGTTTGCCCCTTCTGGTAGATCAAATTTATCCTCCCTCCCTTACACCAGAGTGGATCTGGTTAAAGCATTAATTGATGGCAGCCCCAATTGCACAACACAGCACAGAGAACCTGGGGCACTGTGAATGTCCTATTCCAGTCTACACTAATGCTGAATTTGCCCTAGGCATGCTTTATGAGGATGCTAGGATGGGAGAGAGGAAATTTGAGACAAAACATTTTTACCCAGAGAGTAGTGAGGGTCTGGAATGTGCTGTCTGGAATGATAGTTGACGTGATAACCTCACAACATTTAAGAAGTACTTGGATGAGCACTTGAAGTGTCATAAAATTCAAGGATATGGGCTTAGTGTAGGTAGTAGCAGTGTATTTTTGGTGGTACAGATTTATGGGCTGAACAGCCTCTTCTGTACTGTATGCTTCCATGATTTGATGGTGGGAGGGTCGTAGGAAGGGAGATTAGGATAAAAATAAGATACACTTCAGGGAGTGACAAGTCACCTTATTGTTGGATGGAATTTTTTTACCATCGGGTCTCACATTGTTGTCAGTTTAACATATTAACTTGAGTCATCCATATTTGGAAATGTTTTTACTAAATCAATCAAGATTATATTATGAAGCCATAGTTCCTAACACTTTTATGTCAACTATGCTTCCAGATGCAGGATCATATTCCAGATTACAAGGTCCACTAAAACAGGTTTATATTAACGTAATCCTTTTTCTGTCTGGACTGATATCTTTATGACTAAAACAACACACATTGCTTCACAGTTTTAAATTAATAAAACTTTGTTGATGCTTTTCAGAAGCATTATTACACTAAATTTTGCATTGAGTCACATGTTACAATATTAAGACAGGTGCTCAAATACTTATTGAAAGAGTAGGCTTTAAAGGAGATTTGTAAAGGCAAGAAAGAAGGAGTAAGTTAGAATTATTTAGATTAGGAGTTTCAAAACTTAGTGACCAGGCAGTGTGTAAGTTTGACTGCCAATGGTGTAGAAAGGAAATTGAGGCCAAAAACCAGAGGACTTCAGTTTGTTTTCATTCACTCATATGATGTGGGTGTCTCTGGCTAGACCAGCATTAAATGGTCATCGCTTATTGCTCAGAGGGCAGTTAAGAATTGACCACATTGCTGTGGACCTGGAATCACATGTAGGCGAGACCAGGTAAGGACAATAGTTTCCTTCCCTCAAGAACATTAATGAACCAAATGGGTTTTCTTTTCCCAAGGTAGACAATGGTTTCATGGTCATCATTAGACTCATAATTCCAGATTTCAATTGAATTCAAATTCCACCATGGTGAGATTAGGAACTCAGGTTTCCAGAACATTACCTGGGTCTCTGGATTAATAGCCTAGCAGAAACACTACTAGGCAATTGCCTACCCTAAGTAGTTATCTTACAGCAGGCTACAGAAGGAAGAAAGGGAGAGGATTTTAGAACAAGGATTTGAATCCTACTTTTTGTCTTACAGATGGACTTCCAAGATTCCAAGTTCCAAGAATTTGGATCTCCTTGCAGTTTCAGATTTAGCATTTCCTTCTTGGAAGATAACAAATAACTGTAGTACCTACTGCACAATACCTGAATGGGCAGTGGATCTAGTTTAAGACATTGGAAGGTTGATGGCCACTAAGAGTCATTTCAGTTTATTTATTAAACAGATGATTTCAAACAAATGATTAATTTGACATTAAAAAGGGTGAGATATATTTTCAAAATTTACTGAGGAGAAAGGAAATGGCAGCATGTGTCTCAAAAAGACAATAAGAGTTGACAATGAAACATTTATATGAAAGAAAACTCACATGCAAATCACATAAGACAAGCTGGACTATTTCTCAAGAAGGAATTTGGTTTTTATCTGCTACATATTGTCACAGAATGAATAAGGGCAATAAAATGATTCAGCACAAGCAAAAATGTTCCTTTTTATCATAAACACTTTTTCATTGAGGATATCACAAGCTTAACATACATGCAAATTACACTGAGGATGTCCATATTTGCATAAGTGAATCTAGATGAGGTACTAGCAACTGGCATCTATTTTATTTTATCTAAATAGGTGGTACGAATAAAGAATGTTTTATATTTACAATTGTGCGTTTTGGAACGTAAGAATGGCCTAGAATGTTTTATAACCAATTAACGTTCAAACGTAGGCACTGTCGCTGCCAATGTGCACACAGCAAAGTTTCATAAACAGCAATATAATCAGGACCAGATAATCTGTTTCAGTAATGAAAGGCTCTAACATTATCCCTTTCATGAGTGTTGTGTTAAATCCCTAGTAATTGCATGGGATCACTCTGTCTGCCTGCTTAAAATTTGAAATGATATTGGTTGTACTCTAGTCTTCTAACATCTGCATCAATAATCCATTTGTCTTCAGCTTCTGGGGCTTTGATGCTATGTTGATGCTATGTACTTCAGATTTGTTTGCCCAAGTCAATATTGGATGTCTAAAACTCCCATGTCTTACAGAAATGCTAAGTTTGTGTGGGGGCCTGTTGTCACTAAAGTGTTAGGAGAGTCAGCATTTAACATTTTGACAAACAGAATGCATTCAAACATGGTAATCTATGCCTCTATCATCATTTTTATTGGTACTGGGTTCTGTCTTGCCAATTCCTCACCATTGAAAGATGAAACATTTTATAAGCAAACTTAAACCAGATACCTCCGGTGTAATTAGGAGATTGATCTCATGAGCAGCGGCTGCATGGATTTCCTGGGTTCAGAAATTTGACAGTGGAGGAGATTGTAATGATTGATGCCAGAAAGCAAATGGCTTTTTATAATAAAAGCAGAAGTTTCTGGAAAAGCTCAGCAGGTCTAGCAGCATGTGTGAAGAAAAATCGAGTTAATGTTTTGGGTCCGTGACTCTTCCTCAGAACGGAAGAGTCTGAGGAAGGGTTACCGGGCCTAGAACGTTAACTCTGATTTTTCTTCACAGATGCTGTCGGACCTGTTGAACTTTTCTAGCAACTTCTGCTTTTATTTCTGATTTACAGCATCCACAGTTCTTTCAGTTTTTATTTGCTTTTTTTTAATAATGCTCTTTGTGGACAAGAAAGTAACAGATCAAACTATGGTCTTGTACAACTTCAAAACTCAATCTCCAACTTTCTGCACCTCTCTCACAATTAGCTTTTTCTCCCTTGCCCAAGATCACATCGCTGGTCTTCCATTCCCCAAAGTACAAAGTACAATCATCAACTTTACTCATCTGTCTCCCTCCTCATACGTGTTACTGTCACTGTTTACACCACCAACCAGCCACCTCCCCCTTCCAGCTTCAAAACTTTGAGCTCCAGCCTTCTCTCTCCTGATTGTCAAGAACCATCTTCAAGTCTCCCCAACTTTAACCTCCTGCAGCAGAAGTTCTCACCTAAGTGCTGGTGGGTACCAGAAAAACATCATTATAATCAGTTGGCACCATTACAATCAGCAGGAGTATTGGCCTTGTTCAGGTTTCTTGTGCCTTTCTATAAATATTGGGTTCAAACTGAACGAATACTTGAATAAATACGACGTCCCAAAAAACGTAAGACTGGTTATGTGATGGGCAGGTCATGTCTGAATAATCTAGTTCAAATGTTTATGAGGTAAACACATGCTAGATAGGGGAATATCTTTGGATGCTGTAAAAATGGACTTACATAAAGCAGTTGCAAAAGTATACACAGAATTTGAAGTAATCACTTGATACAGAGAGGATGCATTAGTTGGGACATATTACAAACATGGAATTTAAAGGATTGTTATGTTTGGAACTGTCTTTTTAACTCAGGGTGAGATGGGGGAATGATTATGGTCATGTGACCTGTTCCAAATTCTGCCCATCCACAATCTTGGGAAGTTTGGTTGCTCAAAGTTAAAGGAGAATCCATGTTGTTTTGTTGGGGGAAAGTTACGACATATTCACAGCTGTAAACAATAGTATGAGTATGAATGATGACCCTGGAGAGATGGTTAGTCTCCAAGTCACAGAGGGATGTGTTAGGAAATATTAGGCTTTAGAAACGGCTGTTGTTCAAATGATCAATTTAGTTTCAAGACCTGAGGTTTTACAAGATAGATAAGCAACATTTTGATCTGTATACAAAGCCCATGTGATTTATATTGCCATAGAGATGGGGTTTGAGAGGGAACAACCAGGGAATGCAATAGTAGTATTGTCTTTTGGAGTTTTCTAAAGATGTCCCTGAATGTCTCCAAAACTAATACAAAAATCGTTCTGCAGGAATCTAAGACAGAGGAGAGCAAAATGATAGAAGCAGCCAGTCTTTGTTGTTCACCACACAGAATGCAGGCGGGATCACACATTGTATTGAAGAAGCCATGTTGATGAGGCTTTAAGGGAAGTTGGAAGATTCACCTAGCTTTGGCTAGAGGTAACTGTTGCCATGAGCTGACTTCAGGGGTAGAAATTAGCTGGCTGGAAAGAAAACAGGAAAAGAAGCAAGGCTTTGGAGATAAGCATAAATTTGGACTGCCTCCTTGAGAATGAAGTGCAATTTTAAGAGACAGCGCATATTTTAGCCATGGAGGGGGAGTTTCAATTTTTTTTTAAAGTTAAAAAGGGATCCTTTTCATAGTTTAGAGTATAATTTTTCTACTGAATACTGTTTAGATAATTTTGCTTTAAAATTGTTTATTGCAGCAAAATGCTTAAAATTTGAAATCCCATTTTGTGATCTCCCATTAAGTCACTCAAAATTCAAACATCTCTTTAAAAGTTATTAATTTCTATGGAGAAAATAATAGAGATAGGAGAGTAAAGAAAGATTAGGGGAATATTGCAGGACAGCTACAATACTGGCACCTGTTCAACAATGTGGAACATTGCCTCAGTATGTTCTGTGCCCCAAAAGCAGGGTAAATCCAATTGGGTCAATTACCACCCTTTCAATCCATTCGCAATCATCAGCAAAGTGATGGGGGGCTGATCTTTAACATAATTACTAAGCAGCACTTTATAAAGAATAACCTGCTTACTGGCGCTTAGTTTGGGTTCAGCCAGGCCACTTAGCTTCTGATGTCATTATAACCTTGGTCTAAACATGGACAGAAGATATGAACCTTCAATGTGAGGTGAGAGTAACTGCCCTGAACATCTATGCAGTATTTGACCAAGTATGGCATCAAGGACCCCAAGTAAGTATGTCATATATTTTATTTAGAATATAAGCCAGGAAAATAAACATTTGGATGCTGCTTTGTTGCAGAGAATGAATCAGAATTTTTCTTTTGACATCATGAATGTAAACAGTAGACCTGTATGTCCACTTGTTAGTTACACAAGGCCATACTACCTTTGAAGAAGCTGTGTTTTATACTTTTGTGAGGAAAGTAGGCCCCATGCATCTTTGGATTTAAAAGAAATGCCAAGAGACAGTTTTTGAAGTATGGGTACAGTTTGTCACAAAGCTGAAATAGAGCAGTTTCAATCAGACCTCCATAAACATAGAAACTAGTAGCAGGAGTAGGTTGTTTGTCCTTTTGAGTTTCTGGATTAATAATCTAGTGATAATGCTATTTGGCCCTTGCCTCCCCCAAATGACCTCCCTTGTCCCCGTCTGGAGGTTCCCTACATAAACGTTGCCGCTCTTCAGCCAATTTGATTGCCTTCACATGATATCATGAATTATGAAGAGGGATGTCTTGTGAAGATAGACTGAACAGTTTAGAACTGTACACATTGGACTTTAGTACAGTGAGAGGAGATCTAACTGAGGCATATAAGATGTTAAAGGGGAATGACAAAAGTAGACATAGAAAAGATGCCTCCTCTTGTGGGCCAATCTAGAGTGAGAGTTTTTAGGATGAGGTGTAACAGAATTAAAACAAAGATGAGGAGAAATTACATCATTGGGACATTGAGTAAATTCAAGGAGGAGATGGGCAGATTTTTAACTCGTAATGGATTGAAAGGATGTGGAGAGCGAGCAGGAATGTGGAGTTGAGGCAGAGATGAGATCAGCCATGATCATATTAAACAGTCGAGCAGGCTGAGGGGATGAATTACCTTCTCCTGCTCCTAGCTCTTACATTCTTATGAACTATTGCCAGTCTGATACATTTGTACATTAGGCCTGTGTCCGCAGAACCAACATCCATTAATGGCATCTACAAAACTCCTTTTCTGCAGAGGTAAAAAGTGCACTTCAGAAGTTGAGATAGTTTTCAAAGTTTAAATTGCTGGTTTTCTGGGTGCCTTCTTTCACTGCCTGAACACACTCTTAGAGAACAGGAACCTGGCTGCAGGGCAGGATAGTCATAAAATAAAAAGAGATAGAGTGGCCCAGACAGTTATACCTGAAGCATGCTATATAAGTAGATTCAGCTTGAAACTAAATGCAGGCTCTAAACAACTTTGAAGTAACAGTTCCACTTGACTTTTAATTGTTTGCAAGGCAGTCACTGGTGTGTGAATTCTTTGACATAATGATGACACAGTGCTTTCCTACTCCTTAGCACTGCTGCAGTCATCTGCTCCTTTGCCTTTTTTCTTACTAATTGCCAATGTGCCAACACCTTGTGTCCTGCCAGAAAATCTACTTTGCTTTGTAATTTATGAAAGAAATCTTCTTTTCAGCAGAGAGAAGAATAACTGCCTCACACATTCTCTTAATCATAATGTGTTTGTAAGACCAGCCACATGCTCCACTGCCATGAATTTTGTACAAATTAAACTTCAGAAATTGAAATACTCAAAATGCAAACTGGAAAGGCTGGAATAGAACAGTACCTCAATTAGTAGCCAAGGTTGCCTGATTATGTACACATTCTAACATTTTTTTCTTCAACATGCACCCCAATTCTACATTACTAGGAAGGAGCCACATTCCCAGGGTGGACTGACTTACAGTAACTTGACCAGGATTCTCTTTTCAATCCTACTGGGAACTGGACAGAATTATGGCAAAGAATAATACAAAATATGGGCAACGTCATCACACTGACTCTGCAAGTTTCCACAACATGCAGCTGGCAAATCCCTAGCTGCCTCCTACATACAAGTGGCAGCGATAGGCAGCCTGCTCATTACCCCCTCATCCTGCCTGCCAATGCTTCCCAAGGCTGCCATAGGAAAGCCAATGAACTAAGTCCACTGAGGCCGGTATCCTGTCACCCAATCACCCTTTATTTATACATGCATAGTAAGTGACACTGATCCAGCTTCCTCAGAACCAGCTTCCTCCGATGAACAGAACTACAGAACTAGGCCACTCCTGTTTCTACCTGTCAGCCAGGGCTCCCCGACTGGACCAGATTAACTGCCCCAATGAGGAAACTCATATTCTATGAGCTCCACCTGACTGACCTCATTACAATCACTAAAGCAGGTACCTGAGAAGTGGCAGCAGTAAACTTAGGCTACCTGATGGCAAATAGGGCCTTTTAAGGACCCTTTGAGGAAGGGTCAGTGGACCCAAAACATTAATTCTGATTTCTCTTCACAGATGCTGACAGAGCTGCTGAGCATTTCCAGCAATTTCTGTTTTTTGTGTTTACCTATAAACATCTCCCTGGGCCTCTGTATCCCAGAACCTTCTTGCATTCTAGGCCAGGTCTTAATCTTTGTCAGGGTCATTGCAGGACATTTTCCAGCCCTGTCAACTCTTACATGGCTCCAGTTGCAGTGCCATGGCATCCTGGCCAAAATTTTGAGGCTGGGCAATGATGGGAATCCATTTGGAGCCTTTCATCTTATGGGATGGACTCTGACTGAGGATTATAGGTCAGGGGTCCAGCAGTGCTGGAGGTGTGGCTGGAGGCAAACTTGGCGTAAAAATTTAACGAGGAGGAGAATCCTAGCACTGAAACTCCAATGCATGCGTCTCACAGCTGTAGCTCACTAGTTCAAGAATGCAAAATTGGGTGTTTTAAACCTGATCTAATTAATATTCTGATTTCAAGGCTTAAAAATCATATCGGTGAGGAAGTCATGGAAATCCTCAACATTACACGGTATAACACCTTGATTAATCAAAGCTATTCTGCTTGGTTTAATATTGGAACAAAGCCAGGCATTTAATTATCAATAATCATTGAATCATGCATCTCCATAGCAATGCCTCCACCAATTACAGCTCACTTGCCAACCAATCGGCTGTATTCTCTCCTACTGTACAATTGTGTTTTCCTCTCCCCCACCTTAAATTAGTTTTCTTGTGAATAGTCCTGTTGAGTGCAAGACGAAAGATTTGATAAAAGCTTCTTTTTTTTCAGCAATGCTCAAATGTGCAACAAATAGTGAATTGTCAATGATAACCATAAACCACAGCATAAGTCTTTCCATCAATCTTCATAGTAAACAACAACTAATACAATACCCAGTGACTCAGTAAAAGACAAAAACGAAAAATCTACACTAGAACCTTGATTTTAAAACAAACACTGATTGTGAGAAATAGTAAGAACTGTTGAGGTTGGTTGGCTCACTGAGCTAGTTCGTTGTTCCACAGACATTTCATTAACCTGCTGGGTAACATCATCAGTGCAGCCTCCAATGAAGCGCAGTTGTGTTTTCCCGCCTGTCACTGGTGTCTGTTGGTAACAAAGTGTGGAGCTGGATGAACACATCAGGCCAAGCAGCATCTCAGGAGCACAAAAGCTGACGTTTCGGGCCTAGACCCTTCATCAGAGAGGGGGATGGGGAGAGGATTCTGGAATAAATAGGGAGAGAGGGAGAGGCGGACCGAAGATGGAGAGAAAAGAAGATAGGTGGCGAGGATAGTATAGATGGGGAGGTAGGGAGGGGATAGGTCAGTCCAGGGAAGATGGACAGGTCAAGGAGGCAGAATGAGGTTAGTAGATAGGAAATGGAGGTGCGGCTTGAGGTGGGAGGAAGGGATAGGTGAGAGGAAGAACAGGAGTTAAGCAGATGTTCACTGCACCCGGTGTGGCTTCCTCTACATTGGGGAAACCAAGCAGAGGCTTGGGAACCATGTTGCAGAACACCTCCGCTCGGTTCGCAATAAACAACTGCACCTCCCAGTCGCAAACCATTTCCACTCCCCCTCCCATTCCTCAGACAACATGTCCGTCATGGGCCTCCTGCAGTGCCACAATGATGCCACCCGAAGGTTGCAGGAACAGCAACTCATTTTCCACTTGGGAACCCTGCAGCCCAATGGTATCAATGTGGACTTCTCAAGCTTCAAAATCTCCCCTTCCCCCACCGCATCCCAAAACCAGCCTAGTTCGTCCCCGCCCCCCACAGCATAACAAAACCAGCCCAGCTCTTCCCCTCCCCCCACTGCAAGCCAAAACCAGCCCAGCTCGTCCCCGCCTCCCTAACCTGCTCTTCCTCTCACCTATCCCTTCCTCCCACCTCAAGCTGCACCTCCATTTCCTACCTACTAACCTCATTCCACCTCCTTGACCTGTCCGTCTTCCCTGGACTGACCTATCCCCTCCCTACCTCCCCATCTATACTATCCTCGCCACCTATCTTCTTTTCTCTCCATCTTCGGCCCGCCTCTCCCTCTCTCCCTATTTATTCCAGAACCGTCTCTCCATCCCCCTCTCTGATGAAGGGTCTAGGCCCGAAACGTCAGCTTTTGTGCTCCTGAGATGCTGCTTGGCCTGCTGTGTTCATCCAGCTCCACACTTTGTTATCTTGGATTCTCCAGCATCTGCAGTTCCCATTATTACTGGTGTCTGTTGGGCTAGGTTACCTCATTTCTGGTTTCCATTCACAAAGGAGTGTATATGGGGTCGAGGTCTATGTGTTTAATAATGGCTTTCTTAATGGAGAACCAGGCTTCTAGGAATTCCTGTGCATGTCTCTGCTTCGCCTGTCCCAGGATCCTGGTGTTGTCCCAATCAAATTGGTGGTTCTCCTTATCCTAAAGACACAGCCAATACTCACTCATCTCTATCCACATGGCTAAGAAGAACCATCAATTCAACTGGGACATTGTTATCATTGACCAGATGCTGAACTGAGCCAAAAAAAAAGAACTGCAGATGCTGTAAATCAGAGACAAAAACAGAAATTGCTTTGAAAAGCTCAGCAGGTCTGGCAGCATCCGTAAAGAAAAAAATCACAGTTAATGTTTCTGATCCATTCTGAGGAAGGGTCACCCATCCTGAAATGTTAACTCTGACTTATTCTTCAGAGATGCTGCCAGACCTGCTGAACGTCCAGCGACTTCTGTTTCTGAACTGAGCCAGCTCTGTAAATGTGGCCACAATAGCAGTTGAGGAGTTCCATATTTTGCAGCGAATAACTCAACTCCTGAATCCCCTAAGCCTGTGCACCATGTACAAGGCACAAGACAGGAGTGTGATGAAATAGTCCCCACTTGACTGGATGACTGCAGTTCATCATCACTCAAGAAGTTTGGTACTTTCCAGGATAAAGCAACCCACTTGACTGCAGCTCATCTTAAACATTCATTCTCCCTATCAATGCACAGCGACAGAAGTGTGCAAAATCTACCAGATGTACAGTATCATCCCACCATGTTGCTTTGACAACACTGGTGCAGTGAGATTCTTGTAAATCATGACCCTGTAATTGACCATGTGACTCTGATGTAAGATGGGAAAAGCCATCAGCCTAGAATGAGCATGTGATGGGAGAGGTCTTAGACCCCACACTAGAGAGCTGTGTTTGATAACCAGACATAAATATAACAGTGTTGTGGTACACAAGAAGTTGAAGAGCCTCAGGGGCGTGCAGACACGCACATCACAAAGCTACTCTAAGCTGATATTTTACAATTTAACTGGCAGTATTCACATGAAGCGCAAGATAAAACAAATACCTTATAAGCTATGGCCATCAATAGCTGGAAAGACAAGAGCAGCAGAGGATGGGAGCATCACAAACTGTAATTTTCCTTCCTTCCAGGCTATTTAAAATCCAATCGGGGAACTATATCACCATCCCTTTGCTGCTACAGAGTCAAATTCCAGTGGCATTACATATTCTTCTTGTAATGCAGTAGTTCAGGAAGGCAGCTCACTGCCAAATGTTATATTATTGTTCGTTCATAGGATATTGGCATTGCTGGTTGGGCCAGCATTCAGGGAAAACGGTCGCTTCCAGTAAGATGGCGACAGAGTAGGGTGCTCCAGCCAGAGCTTGTCAACTCCGTCCTTTCTTTTCTTTCTTTTTCTCTTTCGTCTCCCTGTTTTCCTCCCTTCTATTGGTCTCAGACACCCAGTGCCAGCCTC
This sequence comes from Stegostoma tigrinum, assembly GCF_030684315.1. Lineage (NCBI taxonomy): Eukaryota > Metazoa > Chordata > Chondrichthyes > Orectolobiformes > Stegostomatidae > Stegostoma > Stegostoma tigrinum. The sequence continues at coordinate 38,891,217 of NC_081357.1, forward strand.
CGAAGCAGAGATGCCAGCGCAGGGCCAATGGCCCAGGACAGAGCTTGGTGACAGCTGGTGGTCAGACCACGTGGAGGCCTCCTGCGCTGGCCCTGCTGCAGAGAGCCTTCAGAGAGAGACTGTGACACCTGTCTTTTTAACTTTGCTTCGTGCTTTTCTGACCAATGGTTATACTGTGTATAGTTGTAATGTAACTTTTCTTTTCTTCATTTTTCTGTAATGAAAGGAGTATACCTAGGTACTCTGTGCCTAAGATGACACCTTGTCTTGTTGACATTGTTACACTGTAACTAATCTATAACTGAAGAAGCTGTGCCTTGGCACCTTTGTATCTGAGATGCTGCTGTAAGTGGCAACTTAAAAAACTTTTCACTGCACTCATTTGAGTATGTATGACAATAACGTTAATTCAATTCAATTCAGTTAAAGTTCAGGAACATTGCTGTGGGTCTGGATTCCCAGAGTAGATAAGGATGGCAGCCTTCCTTGCCTAAAGGAAATTGGTGAAACAAATGGGCTTTTAGAACAATCAAAAGGGATAACGTGGTTGCCATTAGACGAGCTTTTTATTTCAAATTTTTTTATTGAATTTAAATTTCACCACCTGCCCTAATCATTGAATCCTTACAAAGTGGAAGCCAGCTACTCAGCCAATCAAGTTCACACCAACATGCCGAAAAGCATCCCCTCAGACCCACCCCCCTACCGTATCCCTGAAACCTTGCATTTCTCATGACTAACCAACCTAGCCCGCACATCGCTGGACACTTGGGGCAACTTAGAATAGCCAGTCCACCTAACCTGCACATCCTTGGACTGTGGGAAGAAAGTGGAGCACCCAGAGGAAACCCATGCAGACATTGGGAGAATGTGCAAGCTCCATACAGTCACCCAACGGAGGAATTCAACCTGGGTCTCTGGCACTGTGATGCAGCTGTGTTAATTGCTGTGCCACCTACAGGGTAATAATGGCGTACAAACCCATATACCTAGAGCATGGATTCTGGACTATTAATTGTATGACACTACCTCCATGCTACCAATAAATGTTGGCCAAACTGAGATACCCATGTTCTGGAAACAAACTAAAAAAGAAACTGCTTGGCAATCTGCAGCATCTGTGGGGAGAGGAGTAAATCTGACTTTGACCTGTCAGCAGAGCCAGCTCCTATTCTCTCCGCACTAACGCTGGTCAGGCTAGTTGGATATCTCCTACAATTTGTTTTTAACTATGATTTACTGCATCCGCAGCATCTTGCTTTTGGACCAATAATGCCATTTGGGTGGGTGGAGGAGGGGAAAGAAATACACCAGAAATTCCATAACCAAAAGGAAGCCCGAGACTGCAGGAATAAGATGAAACAATGTTGAGTTGGAATTTAAAGAGGATAATAAGCCAAATCTTGCAGTCAGGCATTGGCTGAGAAGTGCATGACACGCTTTCAGGACACAGCTTTTGAGTGCAGCTGGAACAATGGAGACTCAGCGAACGAGCAATGGGGAGGTCTGGCAAAGAGGAAAGCAAACAGGACAGCACACCCATTGTACATCATCAGCTGTCGTACTGAGGTAAGATTACAGGTGGGGAAGGAACTGGAGTGGGCGGATGGATTTGATAATGATCAGGATAATGCTTGAGCAAAGTATACAATCAGATAGCACAAAGATTATCAGGGATGGATGAGTGGGCAGGAGTTGCAAGAAGGGAACTGACCGTGGCAATCCTAGGAAACAGATGAGTTTGGAAAGTTTAAATCTGCGGGTGAAGTTGCTGATGCGCATACTCAGACCAGAGAGTAGCTGGCCATCAGAAGGTTAACAGGAGGCATTGTCCCCAAATCCTGCATTGAGTTTGTTTGGTGTATTGCAGGAAGCTGATGAAATCAGTTAGGCATCTGGAACAGTAATTTCATTTTGACAATAATTGATCTGCTATGCATTTCTCTCTTTTAAGTTTTAATCAAATATTCAAAGTTTTACATTTTCAGTAAAAAGGGAGTAAGTTCTTTAATGATGCCTATTAAAAGTTTAATAATTTCAAGCTCTCCTTCACAATTGAGCAATGCAATAGCTTTGAAATGATGAGCTAGAAACGACTTACAATTATAATGAAAGGACAAGTGGATGAAATCAGTCCTTTCACTGAATAATCGGAGATGGTTCCAAAAATATCACAGGAGTTTTTCTCACAGATTCTGCCAGGAGAACATTTTGAGACTTTTATCTCCAATCAAGTTTTGTCAAATGTAAAATTTAGCTAAAGAATTAATTTCTGAGAATACAACCCAGCAGACTCACTATTTAAAATATTTCAAGCACTTTTTGATCTTTTCAAGAACCCCAAATGGTGAAATGCAATTAGTTGTCAGTGGAACTGACTCAGCTGAGACTGGCGGAAAGCATAATATTAGTACTGCAAAGTCTTAAAGTCACTGTAATCTGCTGGAATGATCAAACTACATGGAAATCAACAGTCTCCATGGGCAAGTGCTTGGTGAAGCATTTCTTAATTGTTTGTAAAGCATAACAACATCACATGTCAGAACACATTGCCAGGTCATTTAGGCATGGTATGAGTTACATTGAACAATTCTCATTTCTTTTTCATCATTTCCTTCAAAGACTTCTGCATGAAACACAACAAAGATCATAATGATGTATATGAGTATCTCAGAGATGAAATATGTGTCCCAATTCAGGAGCGCTTTGCTACCGGTGCTTGGCACTGTGTAGACTTTTGAAGACACAAATTGGAAGCAATTGCAAAGGATCTTGATGCCAAGTTAGCCCTCACCTTTAGTAAATGCTGGCCCCCACTTCCCAACAACCTCGGTTCAGTTATGTTAAGATGATGCAAGCTGCACACGGACCTTTATGCTCCCTATTCATTTAAATAATTGAATTGCATTGAATTAGCATTAGTGTCACATGCCACATTATTGTCACATGGACTCAAAAGGGTACAGTGAAAAGTTTATAAGTTGCACTTACAGTACCATCTTAGGTACAAAGGCAGCTAGATATGGGTTCTTCAGTTACGAGGGCTTAAAAAATAGAGAAATAAAGAGTACAGCATTGCAGAATTTAAGGTTCAGAACAACAGATTTCCAAACCAGCCTCCAGGGTCTTGGTTCCAGACCACACTGGGTTTTACCTTAAGATTCATGTGGCTGGGAGATCGCTCTGGAATCACCTCGAGATCAGGAGACTACACTGAGGCTATGCCAGGCCAAGAGGCCACCACATACAACTGGAAGACTGCCCCACCGGGTGACAGGCCACCATGGGAGGCTCCTGCACCAGGCTGGGAGGCCACGATGCAAGGCCAAGACGACCTCTCGTCGTGACTGTGCTGAGACTGGGACTTGTCAGAGGTCGTGAATCAAGCAGAGGCCAGGATTGAAGGCAAAAAGAGAAGGAGAAAAAAAACACAAAAAAAAATTGGGGATTGAATCCACTGCTGGCTTGTTGCATACTCAGTAATGGAATGGCTTTCATGAGTCACTGCTGCAGAGTTGTAAGGGCTAATATCTGGGAGCACGTGTACAACACGTCCCATTAAAAATGATATGAGAGACTTGTAAGGAGTTCGGTCTTGGATTCAGCAGAGTAAAACATACTGATGTAAAGCTGCACATACCTCCTTGATATTTGATAAACTAGTCCCTTGATCTTACCAACAACTCATCAATCCCTCAAAAATAGATTAAACTGCATGCAACAACAGTTACAAGAAAAAGTACCTGCAAATCTTTTGAAAGACATATATAGGACTGACTCATCTTGTATATCTTAAAATGGAGCTCCAGTATGACCAGCACATTCATTTTCAACCGTGACTGGTTTCTGATTGGCCTTTCCCACCAGACCATATGCCTGTATTTCTGAAAGGCAGCCCACACAAAGGAACACAAAACAAAATCTGCAATAAACAGGAGGATATTGTCCAGGCCATGGTGACAGAGGAGGAAACTCTATCACTGGAAGGGTTCAACATTAAAAAGGAAGAAGTCTCAGATGGAATTTTGGTACTTAAATTTAACAAGGCACCAGAACCAGATAAGATGCTTCTCAGGATTTTGAAGGAAGTGAGGGCAGAAATTTTCGGAACATAATGTTTCAGTCTTCCCTGGAATCAGGGGAGGAGCCAGCGGGCTGGAGAATCGCAAACAACCTTGTTGAAGAAAGGTTGCAGAGATAATCCCAACAATTACAAAACAGTCAATTTAATTCCATTGGTGGGGAAAATTCTCAAATTACTTATTCTGGATAGAATTTACAGTCACCTAGAAAACAGTGGATTGGTTATGAAGAGTCAGCATGGATTTCTAAAGGGGAAATCATGTTTTATTAACTTGCTGGAGTCTTTTGAAAAGATAGCAGAAAGGCTTAATGAGAGTAATGTGGTTGATGTGGTAGGTATGGATTCCCACAAGGTATTTCCCAGTGCCACCATACAGACATGTAAGAAAAGTTATAGGTGATAGCATGAAAGGGTCTGTAAGCAACATGGATACAAAATTAGCTGAGCAATATGAAACAGAAAGTAATGGTCAATGGATACATTCAGGCTGGAGGTAGGTTTGCTCTGGAGTTTCCCAAGGTCTGTCCAGGGACCCTTGCTTTTCCTGATCTGTATTAATGATATAGATCTCGTTGCGCAGGGAACAAATTTCAAAGTTTTCCAATGACATGAAACTTAGAAGAACTGTAAGCTGTGAGGAGGACAGTTCAAAAGAGCATTGGTAAGTTAGCGGACTGACCAGACAGGTGGCAGATGAGGATCAATGAGGAGAAGTGTAAAGTGATGTACTTTGGTGGGAAGATGATTGAAAAACAATATAAAACAGGGGGCACTGATGGAGAGGGCAGTCAATAAAGCAGAATCACTGCCTCGCCCTTATTCTTGGGGTCATAGACTACAAGAGCAAGGACGTGACGTTGAACTTGTCGAAGACACTTATGTGACCTCAGTATTGTGGACAGCTGTGGGTGTCACATAATAGAAAGGTGTGAATGCATTGGAGAGAGCGCTGATGTGATTACAGGAATGGTTTCAGGATTGAGAAACTTCAATTATAGGGATACATTGAAGAAATAAAGACTGGTAGTTTTGGAGAGTACGCTGAGAGGACATAGATATAAATCTTCAAAATCATGAGTGGGCTGGGTAGAGTAGATAGGGAGAAGCTATTACCACTTGTAACATAAACAAGAGTGAGAGAACATAGGTTTAAAGTGATAAAACCTTTTTCAGATTGTGAGTAGCTAGTGTATGGAATAAACTGTCTGGAAATGTAGAGGAGGCAGGTTCAGTTGAGGCATTCAAGAGGATATTTGGATAGAAATAGTGTGAAGGGGGTGGGGAAAAGGCAGGAGATTGGCACTAGGTGCTGATACTCATTTGAAGACGGCATTGACAGAATAAGTGGCATTTGGCTCAGCCGCTCCTGGGCACCATGGAGACAGCACGGATACATTGAAGCTAGGCCCTGTGCAGCCCCAGGGCCTTGGCCAGCTCTGGTTCAGGAGCAGCATTTGCATAGGCTGCAGCATCAGTGATGGAGGAGTCCGGATCCAGGGAAGCCAGTGACTAACAACCAGCGGCTGTGCCTGGAGGAGCATTGGATGGGGAGCAGGGGGTATGAGACCAGGCCTGTGACTCTAGCTCAGATGCAGTGGTTGTGGTAGTGGGCCTGTAACCGAGACCCTGGCCAAAGTCAAGCAGCATCTGGAGGAGCAATGGAGGAGGACCAGGAAGAAGAGAGAGATACGACATCTATTGCAATAAATCCTGCATGATATTCAGTGTTTCAAGATGGAGCTGGACACGTTGCACTTAACACATGACAAAAACACTTTTCACTGTATTTTTATGTACACATGACAATAAATCTAAATCTAAGAGCCAGTGCTGGCACGATGGGCTGAGTGGCTTCCTGCAGTGCCATTACAACTCTGTGATTCTGTGACAAAGAGAGAAACTCCTGGAAATGCTCCAACCAGTTTGACAGCATCTGTGAGGGCAGACAAAGAACTATAGGCTTGATTTTTATTGATCAGGCAGAAGATCTGATGTCTAGTCAAACACCGGTTATGATATGCAAGGGTGGGGAGGAGAAACTCCCTCACAAATTACTGAGTAGGGAGCTAGCTAATCCCAAGAGACATAACATTGGGTGGGATGCTGGAAGCTGTCATGCTCACTATCTGTCCAGATTCACTGGTATTTTACTATTGGCAAAGGAGATGGTGGGCAGCCACCGGCCCTTAGGATAATTGAGGATCTTAGCCAGCCAATTAATGGCCTCCTAAGGACCTCTTCCGCAATACTGCTGGTATTTCACCAGCAACATGTCCATGAATGGAGAGACCACCTATTAAGTTCTTAGATCTTCCTGATACCCTGCAGAATCCTCCTCAGTGTTAAATACAGTATCACTGGAAGGCCACCCCTTATCCTCATAATTGACGCAGCCTCCCTACCACCTCTCTAGGAACTGCCTGATTAGCCTCAGTCATCCCTGAACCCAGTTACCTGAACTCTTGGTATGGAGCAGCATGTTTGGTTCATGCTGGATCCAGCCCTAGCAATGCTACCACACCCAATGGATCTGCTGGGATTGAAGAGCTGCTGCTTTCTGAGCGACAATCAGCATTTGGAGGTGGGATGACTCACCTCAAATGGATGGAAGCTGTGACACCAGACAATTCATTGCATAAGGAATATAAAATAGCATTGTGTTTTCTAGGGCTAGTGGAGGTGTCTCGATGAAATCCCAGTCAACACTTTACTTGAGACCAGCAACTGTTTGGTGTTTGTTTGTCGTAGCTTGTTAGCCAGAAACAGGTCTAGGCAAAAGTAAGTCGAGGGAGATTGATTGGCATAGTAGTCTGCTGCACTTTAGTGGTATGTCTGCATCTGGGTGATCTGGAAGTGGATCCTCTCTGGCCTGTGGGCACTGCAGAGGCAGGAGCACCTTACTAGCCTCCAAAGTGGCATTTGAATTTCTGAAGGAGGGTCTATGCCCGAAACGTCAGCCTTCCTGCTCCTCTGATGCAGCTTGTCCTGCTGTGTTCATCCAGCTCTACACCTTGTTATCTCCGTTAATTTGAATTTAGTTCATTTAAATTTATGTAATTGTTTGTATTTTCTTACAGTGCTCCTCTAAGGGAACAATCCCTTTTAATTTGGCTTCATTTGGTTTAATTCAATTTGACAGTCTCGAAGTTGCATTAAAGCCTTTTTCAAACAATAAGATAGATAATATCCAAATCACAATTTAATTTGAATTTTGTTACTTTAAATTTTGATCTCTGTCACAATGCTCATTTAAAGGGCTGCCACCCTTCAGACTGGTTAAATTTTTCTAACTTGATTCCATATAATTTTATTTCATTTAGCTTATTTTGGCTTTAAAAGAGTTTTATCATAACTTGTTTGCTTTGGTACCTTGTACCTTCAATGCAAAGTGTGGGGTCCTGTGTGGCTTTTCACCACATTCTCAAAAACCCTTGTCACATCCCCAGATTACCTTGCCTGCACCTTCTTAGAATTATATACTTTATGTTGTCTCTCTTCATTCTTCCCACCAAAAGTGTATCTCTTCACATTTCTCAACATTAAAGTTAGTCTGCCACAGGTAAATCTATTATTTATGTCCTTATGATAGTTTAACACTATCCTCTTCACAGTTCTTAATCTTACTAATTTAATGCCACATGCTTTGTTTTGCTCTCCACAGGCTCCTACCAAACCTGCTAAATTTCTAACATTTTCTGTTTTTATTTCAGAATTCAACCTCCTCGGTATTTGCCTTTTACATTCGATGTTGTGTTGGGCTCAGTAAATATTGAAACATACATCTAGTGGTGCGAATGACTCATTAACCTGTCACAATGCCATTCTCATTACTGTATTACCAAACAATATGAAAATGCTGCAACTTAGCAGCCAGAATGTTCTTTTCTAAATAAACCTTTTATGCCTTTCACTACACCTGCTCACAAATGGTATATATACACATTTGAGAGGTTTTTTTTGAAAGATCTAAGAAAGACTCACCTCCCAAATTAACCTAGCAATGCAGATTCAGTCTCATATCGTACCAAATAAATATGTGAATGCACTCACCTTGCCTGAGATAGATAAACAAAGCATAGGAGCCACTCTGCCATACTTAAATACTGTTCATAATGTGTGTGCTTGCCCAGTGAACATCAGTAAGATATGTAACCAATTGACTACCATCTCCTTTAGAGTCATACATATAGTTGTATAGTCCAGTAACAGACCCTTCGGTCCAACTTGTCAGCACCAACCAGATATCCTAAATGAATTGAATCCCATTTGCCAACATATGGCCTATATCCCTCTTAAATTCTTCTTTTTTCACGCACCCATCCAAATGCCTTTTAAATGTTGTAATTGTATCCATTTCCACCACTTCCTCTGACAGCTCATTTCCATATATGCACCACTCTCTATGCAAAAACATTGCCCCTCAGATCCCTTTTAAATCTTTCCACTCTCACTTTAACCCTATGCCCTCTAGTTTTGGGCTGCCCCACCCTAGAAAAAACACCTTGGCCTTTCACTTTACCGCATCCCTCATGATTTTATAAACCTCTATAAAGTCACCCCTCAGCCTCCAATATTTCAGGGGAAAAAATGTGTACTCAGCCTCTCCATATAGCTCAAACCCTCCAATCTCGGCAGCAGTCTTGTCAATCCTTTTGGAACCCTTTCAAGTTTAACAACATCTTTCCTACAGCAGGGAGACCAGAACTGAACGCAGTATTCCAAAAGTGGCCTAATCAATGTCCTGCAGAGCCACTACGTGACCTCCCAATTCCTATACTCAATGCACTGACCAATAAAGACAAGTTATGTCTTCTACCTACAACTCCACTTTTAATGAACTATTTACCGGCATCCCTGGGTCTCTTTGTTCAGCAACACTGCAGACAACTTGCAAACAATAATCCTATGAATAGGTGAACCCTGAAAGTTTTGGCTGTATCATTAGATAATGAGAAACACTGTGCATTTTATTATCTTTTCCCTGATTTTGGTGTATTGAGCAGAAAAGCAGGTCTTCCCTTCAGTGCCTGGATGAGAGCAATAAACAATACACAGGGCAATTATCTTAATTCACCACCATATAATGCAATAACGTAGAGTGCATTTGTCCATGTGGATCGGGGATAATAACCATTTCAAACAGTTCCAAAAATTAAGCCTCATTTGTTCCTTTGAAGCTGGTTGTTATTAACATTATGTCAGGCTGACTGACTGTAATGTTTCCTATTGGCTTCTTGATTTGTCCTTCTGGAGACGTAATCCTACAACTACACTCACAGTTAATACATTACGTGGGCACAGTGCTGCCCTAAAATGGATTAATGATGCCAACTTCTGCAAAATCATTTTGATTATATTGTCCTTGCACGGCAGGGCAGCCAAAGTAAAGTTTCTTTTTTGTCATGAAGGCATAGTCTTGTCATGGTGTCCTGCTGTTATTTGCATTGACATCAAGATGGAACCAAGAATCGAATCACATTTTCACTTAATTGCCATTGCTTGTCACTCCAAGGAACTTAGGATGATAAGGGCTACATCTGTAAATCTGTCATTTGGGTACATCCCTCAATCACAAATCACACACACACTGCTCTTGGATGTCACCCCTGACAAATTATAGTCATTGTTAGAAGCAGTCGGACATATTTGTTGGCTAATCTTGCTGAGCACATATAAGTCATGGAGACAAACAGATGCTTGGTGATACAATTACATTCAAATATAAGAATTAGGAGCAGGAGTAGGTCACTCGACCGCTCATTGAATATGATCATTGTTGATCAAATTACTCCATGTTTCCACTTGCACTTGATAACCTTTCACACCTCACTATCAATAATCTGTCTTCCCCTTCCTTCAAAAAATGTTAAATACCCTTTGCTTCCAATACATTTCAAGGAAAAGTGTTCAAAGATTCATGACCCTCTGCCAGGAAAAAGATCCTCCTTACCCCTAAAAGACTAGTAGGAAATTTTCAAAAATCAAATTAAGAGCTAAGTAAATAAAATGGAGATGCAGGGCCAGGCAATATGTTGTACCCGCATGATGTGGGAGAAGGTAAACCCCATTGTGGTTCATATTGACCACATGCTTAGCAAGTAAGGTTGTTTGAGGAACTCTGGCTCAGAGCTGATGAGCTGGTGTCTGAGTTTCAAACATTACTACACATAAGGAGGGGGAAGAGTTACCTGGGCACTGTGTTTAAGGAAGCAGTCAAGCCTCTTAGATTAACCACCTCGATTTTAGTCAGTGATTAGGGACAGGAGCGTGTGACTATGGGCAAAGCAGGTAGAGGGATCCAGGAGGTAGCACTGAAGGAGCCTCAGCCCTTGAGCTTGTCTAACAGACTTGAGATTCTTTCAGAGATAGTAAGGAACTAGCGATGCTGGAGTCACAGATAATACAGTGTGGAGCTGGAAGAACACAACAGGCCAGGCAGCATCAGAGGAGCAGGAACGTTGATGTTTTGGGTGGGGGCCCTTCTTCAGAAATGGGGCATTCTTGTTCCCTGTGTAGATGAAAAGAGAGGCTATAGGGAGGTTGAGCAAACTGAGTATAGCACCATGGCACAGGGAGCCACTCAAGAGGGGGAGCAGAAAAAAGAAATTGAGTTGTAATGTGGGATAGTATATTCGGGGGAATAGATACTGTTCACTGTGACTAGGATCGAGAGTCCGAAGGTTGTGTTTCCTGGGTTCAGGATGTCTCACCTGGGCTGCAGAGGAACTTGGAGTGGAAGGGGTAAGATCCAATTGTCAGGGTTCACGTGTGTACTAACAACGTGGCTAGAATGAGGAAGGTGGTGCTGCTGAGGGAATATAAAAAGCTGGGGGCCAAAATAAAAACAGTATCAAAAAGATCATAATCTCTGGTTTACTACCTGAGTTAAGAGCTAATTGGCACAGGGTCAACAAGAATAAAGTGGTAAACAAATGGCTGAAGGATTAGTGTGGGAGACATGGGGTTAAAATCATTGGACATTGCCAACAGTACAGGGGAAAGAGGGAGCTGGTTCAATGGAATGGGCTGGGACCAGGGTCCTGGAGTGTCACATGATTAGGGCTGTGGGTGGTAAGGGGTTTCAGTTGTTTGCAGAATAATGGAAAATGAGAGAGGAGTCAGCACAAGGTTTTCAAAGTGCCCAGAAGAAATAAAATGACAGGGAGTATGGAAAGGGTCAGGAATCTAACTTCTGGCACAGGGGATAAGGAGACACTTATGAGAAGAGGCATGATCAACGCAGGACTAAGGGTGTTGCACTTAAATGCACTGAGTACACGAAACAAGGTAAATGAGTTTGCAGCGCACATTGAAATCGGCAAGTACGAGGTCATGAGTATCACAGAGATGTGGTTACAAGGGAATGAGGACTGGTAACAAAATATCCAAGGATACATGTCCAACCATAAACTCATATGGTCATAGAGATATAAAGCACGGAAATAGACCCCTGTATCCAACTCGTCCATGCTGCCCAGATATCCTAAATTAATCTAGTCCCATTTGCCAGCACTTAGCCCATTTCTCTCTAGGCTCTTCCTATTCATATACCCAACCGTTTTAAATGTTGTTATTGTACCAGCTTCCACTTATTCCCCTGACAGCTCATTCTATAAGCACACCTCCCTCTGTGTGAAAACATTGCCTCTTAAGACCCTTTTAAATCTTTCCACTCTCACCTTAAAGCTAGGCTCTCCAGTTGTGGAATCCCCTACCCTGGGGACAAGGACCTTGGCTATTCACTCTAGCCATGCTACTCATGATTTCATAAACCTCTATACGGTCACCCTTCAGCCTCCGATGCTCCAGAGAAAATAGTCCCAGCCCATTCAGCCTCTCCCTATAGCTCAAACTCTTCAACCCTGGCAACACCTTTGTAAATCTTTTCTGAACCCTTTCAAGTTCCACCACATTTTTCCTACAGACAGACCGGGCAGGGAAGCCTTATTCATAAGGAATGAAATTATATCAAGAGCAAGTAATATGGAGCCAGGAGGCATAGATTCTGTGTGGGTAGGGTTGAGAAGCCACAAAAGAAAATAATGATCCTGATGGGAGATGTGTACGGCCCTACTTGCAGTAGTGTGGATGGGGGAAGAAAGTAAATCGGGAGATAGAAAAGGCACTGGAGAGATGCAGTGCTACATTAAATATGAGGAAGTTCAATACGCAGGTGGACTGGGAAAATCAGTCTGGTAGCAGATCTCAAGAAAAGGAATTTTAGGAATGTCAACAGGATGCTTTTTTTTTGGAGCCGCTAGTGGCACAGCCCATTAGGAACAGGCAGTTCTGGATTTGGTAATGTGTCATGAGACAAATTTGATAAGGAGTATAAGGTGAAGGACCCCTTGGCGGCAATAACAATAATATGATAAAATTCATCCTGCAGATTGAGATGAAGAAGGTTGAATCAGATGTAAAAGTAATACAATTGAGTAAAGGTCACCACAAAGTCATGACGGAAGAGTTGGCCAGAATTGATTGGAAGGAGGTGCTAGCAATTTAGTTCTAGCCTAATTCAAAAAAATCAACATGGCTTTATGAAAGGGAAATTATGTCTCACAAACGTGATTGAACTTTTTGAGGAAGTAACCAAAAGGATTGATGAGAGCAAAGCCTTTAACAAAGTTCTATATGGTAGACTAATTAGTAAAGTTAGATCACAATACATTCAGTGTGACCATGCCAATTGGATGCAAAATTGGTTTGACTGTTGGAGCCAGGCGATTGTGATGGAGAGTTGTTCATTGGACTGGAGGCCTGTGACCGGCAGTTTTCCACAGGAATCAGTGCTGGGTCCAATTTTGTTTGTCATTTATATAAATGAGAACGTAGGAGGCATGTTTAGTAAGTTGTGGATGATGCCAAAATTTGGTGGCATAGTAGACACTGAAGAAGGTTATCTAAGGTTGCAAAGAGATCTTGATCAATTAGGTCAATGGGTTGAGGAATGGCAGATGGAGTTTAATTTAGATAAATGCCGAGGTATTGTGTTTTAGTAAAACAAACAAGGGCGGGACTTATACAATAATAGTAGGGCCCCTACTATTATTATTATTGTTATTACTATACTGTTGTTGAATAGAGAGACCTAGGGGTTCCGGTACATAATTCTTTCAAATCTGCAGCACTGGTAGACAGAATGCTTAAGAAAGCATTTAACATGCTTGTCTTCATTGATCAGACCTTCGAGTATGGAGTTGGGATATCATGTGAGGTTATATAGGACAATGGTGAGGCCTCTTCTGCAGGACTGTGTGCAGTTCTGGATGCCCTGGTATAGGAAGGAAATAATTAGATTGGAGAATGTTCAGAAAAGGTAAGAAAGAGGCTAGAGTAGACATTGGACCACTGGAAAATGAGGCCGGGAAGTAGTAATGGGAAACAAAGAAATGGCTAAAGAACTGAAGAGATACTTTGCATTAGTCTTCACAGTGAAAGACACCAACAGCACACCAGGGGTTTCAGAGGAAGTTTACAAGAATGATCCCAGGAATAAAGGGTATGTTATACAAAGAGTGGTTGAGGACTCTGGATGTGTACTTGATGGAGGTTAGAAGGATGGGCAGGGGGTAGGGAGTAGGATATCTGGTCGGCACGGATGATTTGGGACAAAGGGTCTGTTCCATGATGTATATCTTTACGACTCTATGACTGTTTTTTTCATCAATAGGTGAGACTGGAATCCAAGGGCACAGACTCAGAGTGAAGGAATGTCTCCAAAGAACTGAGATGAGGAATAATTTCTGCAGCCAGAGGGTGGTTAATCTGTGAAGCTCATTGCTGCAGAAGGCTGTGAAGGCCAAGTCATTGAGATCATTTAAGACAGAAATAGATAGGCTCCTGATTAGTAAGGGGATCAAGCCTTACGGAGAGAAGGCAGGAGCATGGAGCTGAGAAACAGATCAACCATGAATGAGTGGCAGGTCAAAACTGATGTGCCAAAATGGCATAATTCTTTCCTATACCTAATGGTCTCATTGTAAATGACTCACCTCTTATTTTTAAACAATGATTGCTCCCACAAGCAGAAACATACTTTCTACATTCACCTTGTCAAAACTCCTGAGGAGATTGTAGGTTTCAATCAAGTCATCTGTTTACTGTCGTGAACATACAAGCCTACCCTGTCCAAGCTTGCCTCATAACACAACCCATCCATTTCAAAGATAATGGGAACTGCAGATGCTGGAGAATTCCAAGATAATAAAATGTGAGGCTGGATGAACACAGCAGGCCAAGCAGCATCTCAGGAGCACAAAAGCTGACGTTTCGGGCCTAGACCCTTCATCAGAGAGGGGGATGGGGAGAGGAGTTCCCTCTCCCCATCCCCCATCCATTTCAAATACTAGTCTAGCTAGGCTCTTCTGAAATGCTTCCTGTGTATTTATGTCCTTTCTTCACTAAGGAGGCTAATACTGTTCACGGTATTCCAGATGTGGTCTGAAGTATAATATCTGTGCTTACCTATTCAATTTCCTTTACAATAATGGTAACATTCCATTGATGGTCCTGAAACATAAACAGAAATTGTTGGCAAAACTCAGTATCTGCAGGCAGAAAGCAGGGTTAGTGTTTTGAGCCTGGTGACTCTTCATCAGAATTCCTCTGGACTCGAACAGCTAACTCTGCTTGCTCTCCAAAGATGCTGCCAGACTTGCTGAGTTTCTCTGTCAATTTCTATTTTTATTTCAGGTCTCCAGCGTCTACAGTTATTTGTTTTATATTAATTACTTGCTGTACGTGCATACTAATCAGTTATGATTCTTCACAAGGACACCCATATTCCTCTGCTGAAATCTCCATCATCAACATCCTGGAGGTTAGCATTGACAAGAAACTGCACTGGACAAGTTATGTAAGTACTGTAGCCACAGGAGCTGGTCAGTCACTGGGATGTGTGATGATACTATAGCTTTAAGAAGTGTATTTTGTCCTGGGTTTTGTTTTATGAAGAAAAGTTGAGACAGAGGTGCCAAGCAGTCTGTTCAAAACCAAAACAGGGGGTTCTGCTCTGAAGCATGTTCTGGCAATGCAAATTGGCTATAACACGATTGACGAGTAGGGGGACACTATTTCTTGAATAGAAATTTGTGTTGGCTATAACATGATTCAGCATTATTTAAAAATGTACCTCATTTAAATAGAAGAATGGACTCCAATGCTAAATTGATGGTATAAGTAAAAAATGAAGTATTGTTTAAAATAATATGAGAGCAGTTAAAGAATGCAGCTTTGTGTCTAGTATTTTTGCCTAGATTTTGTTACATATTTAATATTTAACTTGCTCATGTAAACCATTTATATCAAAAGCTTTCTACGCTAGAACCTACTCATTTCCAGCACTATTTTGAACACAGTGTTACTCAGGCTTTTTTCTGATGAAGGGTCCAGGCCCGAAACGTCAACTTTTGTGCTCCTAAGATGCTGCTTGGCCTGCTGTGTTCATCCAGCTCCACACTTTGCTATCTCAGATTCTCTAGCATCTGCAGTTCCCATTATCTCTTTACTCAGGTTTACAATGCATTTTAATCGTACAATTAACTTCAATGCCAATGGGCTCCATCGGAAAGAAAGGTCAGATTCCTCTGCTTCACCAATCTTAAAATTTATCCATAAGTCTGTGCTGACAGAATGTCAGGTCAGATCAGAAGTTGAATGGAGGAGGGGATTTTATTACGAATTGCTCGTGTGCCAATTTCAGGGGTTTTCCATGGAGGGTTGCTGGCTGTGAGCTCTATCTCACAATTTTGCACTGGACACCTCTTTTGGATCATACTTGCAGTATCATGCAGTACTGACCATTGCTGGGCTTTCCAGTGGCAGAACTCTAAAGTCCATTTGTCACTTAATTGCAGATACAAGGTCAGATTTGTAAATGTATTGCCTCCTTGCAGCATCAGCTGTCTGGTAAACTGCCATTATACGTCCAGCTATAAGAATGAAGCTACACAGTTGATGAAGAATTTTGAAAAATATCATTGTTATGTGCCCTTATTGCCCCTAACCCCACTTTTCCCATAGGCCCCATTATTTCTAAAGCCCGATTTTCTATAACATGATGTTGTGCTAGAACGCAACTATTGCATTACAGCAGAAGCCATTGTAGAGTAAACAGCTTGACGGACCCTGGGGCATTTTCTTTAATGTTAGAACAATGGAAGCAGCCTGAATAGATGGAGTCAAGCTCCCCGAGAACCAGAATTTTTAGTTTTAGTTTTCTGCAATTGCTGAAGTCTTAAATCTGGAAGCAGAAGCTCTTTGCTCCAGCAAAAGCTGGGGTTGTCTTCCTGCTGCTGGAATCGCGTGTGAGACAATCTATTTTACTGAATTTTTCTTTGGCAAGGGCGTGTTTATGGAATGTTACTATATTGGAATAGTTACTTTGTCATAATTAATATATCTGTTATTTTATTAAGCATTTTAATTGAATTACAGTGAAGCCAATTTTTTTCTCCTATTCACAGAAGTTGCTGGAAAAGCTCAGCAGGTCTGGCAGCATCAATGAAGACAAAAATCAGAATTAACGTTTTGGGTCCGGTGACTCAGTTCTGAGGAAGGGCTCCTTTGAATGCACCTTCCAAACCTATGACCGCTACCATCTAGAAGAACAAGGGCAACAGATACATGTGGACACCTCTCCCTGCAATTTTCTGTTCAAGCCACACTCCATCTTGACTTGGAACGTTGTTATTGCTCCTCTGCTGTCACTAGGTTAAATTCTTGGATCTCCCTCCCTACCAGCCCTGTGAATCTATCTGAACAAAATGAACTACAGCGGTTCAAGAAGATAGCTCACCACCAGCTTATCAAAGGCAATTAGAGATGAGCTAAAACTGTTGGCCCAGCTCATAAAGTCCACATCACCTGACTAAAAATAAATTGTTTCGACATGATCCTCGCATGAAGTCCATCAGCAATCAGGGATTTGTCACCCACAGTCCTAACAATTTTCTCAGTACCATTTCTTTACTGATTATAATAATCCATTTCCTGATTTACAGCTGTTGGTGAGCTGTTTACATCCATCCTTTATAGAGGGTTAATGTAAAATACTGGTTCAATTTATCTGCCATTCTCCCTATTTCTATTGGACCAACAATCACCTTGTTACCTCTTTTAAAAATAACCTCTTACTGCAGACACTACAGTATTCTCCTAATTTTTTATTCTTAGTTTATCAAAAGAAAAGTAAGGTAATTTTGTTAAATAGTAGCAAAACAAAACCAATCCATCCATACAAAGAACATAGAACATAGAACATTACAGCACAGTACAGGCCCTTCGGCCCTCGATGTTGTGCCGACCTGTCATACCGATCTGAAGCCCATCTAACCTACACTATTCCATGTACGTCCATATGCTTGTCCAATGACGACGTAAATGTACCTAAAGTTGGCGAATCTACTACCGTTGCAAGTTGGCGAATCTACTACCGTTGACAAAGATCAGTTTATTGGAGTGATAATGGGAACTGCAGATGCTGTAGAATCCAAGATAACAAAGTGTGGAGCTGGATGAACACAGCAGGCCAAGCAGCATCTCAGGATTGTGCTCCTGAGATGCTGCTTGGCCTGCTGTGTTCATCCAGCTCCACACTTTGTTATCTCAGTTTATTGGAGTATTGAATTGCAATCAGTTCAACTATGCGTGGTCCCATTGAATCAAATTCAACAAGATTACAACATGAAAACAATTCTAGGTTTAGTTTAAATAGCTAAACATGGGGACCTGGGTTCAAGTCCCACAGGCATGTAATAACATTGCTGAACAGATTGATGAGGAAAATAGGCTAATTGTTTTTTTAAAACAAAAGACAGCTAAATATGATGCACAGTTCACCATATATATTGTCAATCAGAATGTGAGACCTAATCATCCTCTATGTGGTATAATTATAGAAAAAATAGCAGAGACAACACAATGAAGATTTTTAAAGAAGGGTCCGGACCTAAAAAGTCAACTTGTCTGCTCCTCTGATGCTGCCTGGCCTGCTGTGTTCCTCCAGCTCCGCAATGTGTTATCTCTGACTCCAGCATCGACTGTTCTTATTATCCCAAAATAGCAAAAGAGAATGCTTTAGAAACTCACACCTAATTGGCAGGCATGCCAAGAAATCATTAAACTGGATGACTAAAAATATCCCGTGGACCTGCTTCCTGAAATGCTGACTGTGCTCCAGCAGAAAAAAATTAATGGGGACAGCATTCATTCTTTCAAAAATATTATGATCCCTGTAGAGATCAATAACTTTTAAAGGAAAGTAACACCCCAGAAGCCAAAGGAAAGAAAACTGTTGGACTACATTTGAATGTTCAAAATTTTTTCTGTAACAAACCACCTAAGGCCAGCACAATTCAAACAATAATTAATAGGTGAAGGATATTTTAGATATATTTTCAATGAGGTTGTTACAAGCACTGACATCACTTCTCACTCAAACATGCAATCTCATTGCCTCTCAGACTCAGTCTCCATTTCCCAGTCACTTGTTTCGTCCTTTGAGTCACTGCCATTGGTAGCAGCATTCCATCTGATGTCCTGTCCATAAGACCATAAGACATAGGAGTGGAAGTAAGGCCATTCGTGCTTAAAGTCAAGAGAGTATCCATCTACATTCACTCAGTCACTCAGATCATGACAGTCCTGATGCACAGAATTCCTTTTTTTATACCTTTTAAATAGTCCAGTGAACTCTGGCAATGCTGAAACAGTAACAATTCCTTTTGACTGATTGTTCACCATCTAGGCTTGTGTTATTTCTGGCGCAATGTTAAACCAATTGCAAATATTGCTTAGGAAGTCAGTATTGGAGGGGTGAGTGAAGACATTGGCTTGTGGTGTATTCGTCTGGCCTGTGGGAATCTGACACAAAACGTCTTCATTTAGATTGGTTGAGGGTTTTGTTTTCCTTAGAGTGGTTCCAACTTACAGTCTGAGGTTAACGTTAAAATTGTCTTTGTATCCAATGTTTGGGACATCCTATTGCACATGTTTCCATAACCAGCTAGCTGTAGGAGAGTACCTAGGGTAGCAAGGAATCCTCCAAGTAAAGCACATGGCCTACCAATGAATTTAAGTTCTCAGGGCCTCAATAACAGGAATGTGACATCTTGCAAGAATTTGTCCTGCTACTTGTTCTGTTCGAGGCTGTAAGAGAACTGAAACACTTATTCCCTCACCTTTTCAATATGTAATAAGTGTATTTTTTTTAAATAGCAAGTTGTGTGCTTCCCAATCATTAATCTGGAGCAGACTTTTGCAAGTTCAAATAAAGAGGCCAAAAATCTGGTGTGACATCAATCACTCAGCACTCATGCACATACACACGTATAGACACACACACACACACACACACACACACACACACACACACACACACACTTCCAACCTCAATCCCAGATATTCTCATGTATTGAAATAACTGGGTTTCAAAACTATTGGTGCTGACAAACCCACAAGCAAGATGTCGTCAGTAAGATTGAAGGGCAAATTCATGTTAAAGGAGATCATAGTAAATGAAACTGTAAGGTTTCATTTGGTGTCCAGTTTCATGCAGTGGCTTGTTTAGGGGACTGGACGATGGCATGCCATGATAGGTAGACTGCCAATGTACCAGATAGGCCAGGAGGCTGTCCTTGCCTACCTGGAAACAGGGACAACTTTAAGCCAGCCAGCAGAGGGATATTAACCCCTATCACCCCACCAATAGTACTAGTCTGGCTGCTGAATCCATTTACAACTAAAGATGTTAAAACGTTGATGACTAAGTTAGTTCTATTTTAAAGAGCCCTCTTCCTGCTCAGTTACACAACACCAGGTTGTAGTCTAACAGGTTTATTTGAAACCACAAGCTTTTGGAGGACTGCTCCATCATCAAGTGAAGTATTGCACCACTCCAGAAGGCCACTGCCCTAGGATCAACATGAATGTTCAAGCCATCAGGAGATGCAATAACACAAGATAGAGCAGAATGTCACCCAAGCATAACACAATGCCATTCAGACTCTCAGGACCAACCACAACATTGTCATCAAACCAACAGACTAAGGAGAAGCCATCACCATGCAGAATAGAACGGACTACTGCAAAGAAGCAAATCGACAACTGAACAAACAGGAACACGACAGACAACTACCTGCTGATCTGACTGAAGGACACACCTGTCAACTCAAGAGAATGATCAAGACTTTTGATCCAGACCTTCAGAATACCCTAAGCAGTCCTATCCCACATATTTCTTGCATAGGAGACTTCTACTGCCTTCCAAAGATACACAAAGCCAACACACTTGGACGTCCCATTGTTTCAGGCTAAAGGACCCTACATGAGAACCTCTCTGGCTATGACAACGGCATCTTGAAACCCATTGCACAGGGAACCCTCAGCTTCTATTGTGATACCACAGCTTTCTTATAGAAACTCAGCACACACGGGCCAGGAAAACCAGGAACATTCCTTCAGCACCCTACACCAGCATCCCCCACAATGGCAGTATCGCTGAAACAGCCTCAGTACTCAATACCGCCAACTGCCAATTTCCAGACACCATCCTACAAATCATCTGCTTCATCCTCAACCACAACATCTTCACTTTTGACAACCAGCTCTTCGTCCAGACAAACTGAACAGCCATAGGAACCAAACTTGCTCCCCAGTATGCCAACATTTTCATGGACAAGTTTCAGCAAGACTTCTTTGCTGCACAGGACCTCCAATCAATGCTAGACACCAGATACATCAACGTTTCCTTCCTTTGGAATCATGGCTAGAAATCATTTAAACGGCTGCATTACGAGCAAAAAGGACTTCACCTGATGAAGGAATAGTGCTTCAAAAGCTTGTGACTTCAAATAAACTTGTTGAACTACAACCTGGTGTCACATGACTTCTGGCCTTGTCAACCCCAATCCAACACCAGCACATCTACATCATGTTTCCTTATTTGGATTGCCTCTAATTAGTCCTTTGACTTAAAGACGCCACTTGCCATCTATGTTGGATGCAGAATCTGCCTCCATGCCGATTAAGGAATGTCTATATCAATATTCAGGCTCAGATCCTGTAAACAGTCTGAAGGTCTCCATTCATACCTAGATGGAAAATCCAGCCATGGCCTAGTTCTTTTCTGTAACTTGTTCAAATGACTCCTCCAGTTGGAAAATTGGGACCTGGCTACCTTTTACACCATGCTTAAAGAAATAGGCTTGATGTCAAGCTAAAGTCTTTGTTACTCTTTACAATTAGGGTACTTGAAAACTTTGTTAAGCCTATAAAAACAAAAAGAACATTTTGAAGGTTAATTCTACATATCCTTCTTTGATTGACATATTCCTCTCACCTGGGATGTAAAATTTCCATTAGTTCTGGCACATAATGCACAATGTCAGTGTGTTCTACACTCCCAGTGCTGAATTTATTACTTCGAGAGGAGAAAAAGAAAGATCCAAAGTGATATAGGCTAAGCTTGTGAACAAAGAAGCACTTTATCATCACTTCAAACCTCCACATACAATGAAGGTCAAAATGATCAAAGACGATCAAAACTCCAAGGTGTAAATTAGAAGTAACCAGTCATTCATTTCACACTGTAAATACTGAAGCCAAACATGGAAATAACTAACACTAAGCTTGGCAACGCATACACATAATTTTTTCACTGTGTCAATGAATAGGCTTCAGAGACTAGAGAAAACCCACATTGGAGAGAGGGGAAAGAACATTGATGAGCTCTGTGACCAGTAACCGTACTTATCCTACAAATTCTGTCAGGGTTGCATAATGCCTCAGGTAAGTACACAAAACTTTTATTCATTGCAAAACCTCTCTCTTTTGGCCTCTTTGACATTCTCAGATATTAGGATCCTCTGATTAATTTCTCAAGTGATTTTTTCTAAAAGCGCTGATGTGTACAGGTACAATTCCATGAGTGCCACCCACTCACCATTACAGAGCACATGCAGCCATTCCCCTGCATCTAAGTTTAAACTCCGAGTGTAACAAATTAACTGATAATGAATCGTCGCAGTCAGTGCCAATCCAGCCCTCACTAAATACTGAGACCTTTATATTTCTAAATAGCAATCGCAGACAGAAAGATTACCCCCTTGCCTCAGGGCTTCATTTAGGCAGACGACAGGCAGTAACTTGCATTTAAGCCAAGCTACTTCACATAGAGGATAATAAAATGTGAGGCTGGATGAACACAGCAGGCCCAGCAGCATCCCAGGAGCACAAAAGCTGGCGTTTCAGGCCTAGACCCTTCATCAGAGAGGACTTCACATAGAGGAAGTCAGTTCTAGACAGATACATGAATGGGAAGGGAGCAGACGGATACAGATCCTTGGAAAATAGGCGGCAGGTTTAGATAGAGGATCTGGATTGGCGCAGGCTTGGAGGGCTGAAGGGCCTGTTTCTGTGCTGTAATTTTCTTTGTTCTTTGTTCTAGTTGCTAAATTGTACTTGTGTTGTTCAATTGCCTGTTGGCTTGTTATGCACGTCAATTGTATTTTTCTCTGCTTTGTGTGCTCCTTTCAAAGTTGTGTGTCATTACAGAAAAGTAAAATTAATCTGAAACCATTCAATAAGCTGGAAGCACAAGAGGCTGGATTATTTTTTAAAACTCAGAGATAGTAAGAACTGCTGATGCTGGAATCAGAGATAACACAATGTGGAGCTGGAGGCAGCATTGGAAGAGCAAGAAAGTTGACTTTTCGAGTTGGGGCCCTTCTTCAGACCCATCTTTCCTGCTCCCCTGAAGCCGCCTGGCCTGCTGTATTCCTCCAGCTCCACCTTGTAAGTTAAAATTCTTGTTTAGCTACAGGAACTAGCTTTATCTCTGCTTACCTCGACAGAGCAAAACAATTAGAGGCAGCATCGTGGCTCAGTGGTTAGCCCTGAGCACCAGAGACCCGGGTTCGATTCCACCCCTCAGCAACTGTCTGTGTGGATTTTGCACATTCTCCCCATGTCTGTTCCGGTTTCCTCCCATGGTCCAAAGATGTACAGACTAGGTGCATTGGTCATGCTAAATTATCCGTAGTGTTCAGGGATGTGTAGATTAGGTGGGTTATGGGGGATGAATGTGAGCATCGGTGTGGACTTGTTGAGCCGAAGGGCCTGTTTCCACATTGTAGGGGTTCTATGAGTTATAACAAGAATGGAATAATTAGGAGATCTGACAAACGAATGACCCTGAAGAGGATTTAAAGACTGGGACAGCATTTTTGGAAAATGCAAATGAAAGATTTGAATTTTTGCAGCATCATTCACAACATCAGGATATCACAAAACAATTTACAAACTAATGACTACTTTTGAAATGTATCCACTGGCGTAAAGTGTAAACAGGGCAACAAGTTTGAAAGCAGGAAGCTCCCACAAACAGTGACATGCTAATGATCAGATCAACTGTATTATTGATTGAAGAGGACAAAGCAGAAATGAGTGGAATTCAGAAAAGTGTAAAAATATATGGAAATAAATCAGAGTTAATGGTTCGGCTCCAGTGACCACCACCCCACCCGAAATAGTTCTGAGGAAGGCTCACCGGGCCCGAAACATTAACTCTGATTTCTCTCCGTAGATGCTGCAAGACCTGCTGAGCTTTTCCAGCAATTTCAGTTTTTGATTCTGGTTTCCAGCACCTGCAGTTGTTTTATATACTTTACACAGATATATGACATGAGGACAGAAGTAGGCCATTCAGCACCTCAAGTGTGTCTCTTCGCCCCATTCAATAAGATTATGGTGAATCTGTTTGTGTTTTGAGTTCCACATTCCTGTCTACTCCTGATAACCTTTGCTTCCTTTGTCTAACATAAACTTATTTACTTCTGTCTTAAAATCATTTAATGACATTGCCTCCTGAAGCAGCGAGTTGATTATGTGCAGGACCTGTGACTTTTGTGGTTCATACTGTAGAACACTTATTTCCCTTCTGCATCTCATAATTCCACGGTCGCTCTCCATTTAAAATATAATTTTTTAAAAATTCTTCCTGCCAAAATGAACAACTTCACATTTTCCCACGCATACTCCATCTGCCAGATGTTTGCCACTCCCTCAACTGCCAGATATTCATCTGCAACCACTTTAGGATTTCCACACAGCTGATGTCTTTGCATAACTTGTTGTTATTTGTACATTTAATTACCAAGTATTTTCCTCCCCTCATATAAACCTTGGATATAAATTGTAATAACTTGAGGCCCCACACAGACTCCTACAAGTCTCTACTCATCAATCCTACCAATCCTACCCATATATACATTCATTGTTTTGGGCCAGCTGGCCAATCATCTATCCACACCAATAATCCCCTACACCATGAACTCCTAGTTATACAATAACTTTTTATACAAAGCCATGTTATATTCCTTGATAATGCAGTGTGCCTACTGGTTCCCCTTTATCCATAGCACGTGTTACCCCTTCATAGAACTTCATTCAATTAGTTAAACATGATCCCCCTTGCACAAAACCATGCTAGCTCTTCCTGATTACTTTGCATTTTTTCAATTATGCAGCTAAAATCTCTTTACTGATTAGTGCCTCCCCCATGACAGAAGTTAGGCTAATGACCTCTTGTCTCCTGTTTACTGCTTCCCTCTCTTCTTGAATGAAGGGGTCATGCTTAGAAGGAAAATATTCTGCCTGGAAGTCAGTGGTGAGTGGGGTTCCACAGGGCTCTGTCCTTGGGCCTCTACTGTTTGTAATTTTTATTAATGACTTGGACGAGGGAATTGAAGGATGGGTCAGCAAGTTTGCAGACGACACAAAGGTCGGAGGTGTCGTTGACAGTGTAGAGGGCTGTTGTAGGCTGCAGCGGGACATTGACAGGATGCAGAGATGGGCTGAGAGGTGGCAGATGGAGTTCAACCTGGATAAATGCGAGGTGATGCATTTTGGAAGGTCGAATTTGAAAGCTGAGTACAGGATTAAGGATAGGATTCTTGGCAGCGTGGAGGAACAGAGGGATCTTGGTGTGCAGATACATAGATCCCTTAAAATGGCCACCCAAGTGGACAGGGTTGTTAAGAAAGCATATGGTGTTTTGGCTTTCATTAACAGGGGGATTGAGTTTAAGAGTCGTGAGATCTTGTTGCAGCTCTATAAAACTTTGGTTAGACCGCACTTGGAATACTGCGTCCAGTTCTGGGCGCCCTATTATAGGAAAGATGTGGATGCTTTGGAGAGGGTTCAGAGGAGGTTTACCAGGATGCTGCCTGGACTGGAGGGCTTATCTTATGAAGAGAGGTTGACTGAGCTCGGTCTCTTTTCATTGGAGAAAAGGAGGAGGAGAGGGGACCTAATTGAGGTATACAAGATAATGAGAGGCATAGATAGAGTCGATAGCCAGAGACTATTTCCCAGGGCAGAAATGGCTAGCACGAGGGGTCATAGTTTTAAGCTGGTTGGTGGAAAGTATAGAGGGGATGTCAGAGGCAGGTTCTTTACGCAGAGAGTTGTGAGAGCATGGAATGCGTTGCCAGCAGCAGTTGTGGAAGCAAGGTCATTGGGGTCATTTAAGAGACTGCTGGACATGCATATGGTCACAGAAATTTGAGGGTGCATCCATGAGGATCAATGGTCGGCACAACATTGTGGGCTGAAGGGCCTGTTCTGTGCTGTACTGTTCTATGTTCTATGTTCTATGTTCTATGCTCGCCACTTTGCAGTTCAATTAAGCTTTTCCTTAATTGAGGGAATTTTAGAAAAATAATATCAAATGCTTCCTTTACCTCCAGGAAATGAAACCAGCAGAAGGTTCAGTCGCCAGAGAGAAGACAGGCCAGGAGATCCGAGTCAGAGAGGATTTGTAAGTGAAGGTGATGATTGTGATTTGAATGTTTTGAGAAAAAGCGGGGTAGAAGATTAGTAAGAATTCTTGGGCTTAGAACAGGGTAGAGCTTTTGTAGGGCAGAGCTCGGTAAAGTCACAACAGAAGGTGTCAGAAATGTTAATTTCAGAGATAGCTTTCTGCAGTGGTTGGTTGAAGAAATTTAGAAGGCAACTGCCAAGTCTGATATTGAGGTGTTTTAGAGACAGCTGGAGGTGGCATTTGTGACAGATGGCAGTGGGGTGTAAAACCAAGTTCAAGGTTCTGGGACTTTGCACAATGCTAGCCCCGCCTGTATGATTAGTTGGGAGCATGGTCAGCTTTGCAAACGGGGGATGAAGTGTTGAGTGAGAGTCACACAGGATTGCAGTGTTCACCTGAAGAATATTCTGAGTCCTCCACCAATGATATTTAAAATACAGCAAAGGAACAAGATCTATACCTAAGATAATGAAATGTGAGGCTGGATGAACACAACAGGCCCAGCAGCATCTCAGGAGCACAAAAGCTGACGTTTTGGGCCTAGACCCTTCATCAGAGAGGGGGATGGGGTGAGGGTTCTGGAATAAATAGGGAGAGAGGGGGAGGCGGACCGAAGATGGAGAGAAAAGAAAATAGGTGGGGAGGAGAGTATAGGTGGGGAGGTAGGGAGGGGATAGGTCAGTCCAGGGAAGACGGACAGGTCAAGGAGGTGGGATGAGGTTGGTAGATAGGAAATGGAGGTGCGGCTTGGGGTGGGAGGAAGGGATGGGTGAGAGGAAGAACCGGTTAGGGAGGCAGAGACAGGTTGGACTGGTTTTGGGATGCAGTGGGTGGAGGGGAAGAGCTGGGCTGGTTTTGTGATGCAGTGGGGGGAGGGGGCGAACTGGGCTGGTTTAGGGATGCGGTGGGGGAAGGGGAGATTTTGAAGCTGGTGAAGTCCACATTGATACCATTGGCCTGCAGGGTTCCCAAGTGGAATATGAGTTGCTGTTCCTGCAACCTTCGGGTGGCATCATTGTGGCACTGCAGGAGGCCCATGATGGACATGTCATCTAAAGAATGGGAGGGGGAGTGGAAATGGTTTGCGACTGGGAGGTGCAGTTGTTTATTGCGAACTGAGCGGAGGTGTTCTGCAAAGTGGTCCCCAAGCCTCCGCTTGGTTTCCCCAATATAGAGGAAGCCACACCGGGTACAGTGGATGCAGTATACCACATTGGCAGATGTGCAGGTGAACCTCTGCTTGATGTGGAAAGTCATCTTGGGGCCTGGGATGGGGGTGAGGGAGGAGGTGTGGGGGCAAGTGTAGCACTTCCTGCGGTTGCAGGGGAAGGTGCCGGGTGTGGTGGGGTTGGAGGGCAGTGTGGAGCAAACAAGGGAGTCACGGAGAGAGTGGTCTCTCCGGAAAGCAGACAAGGGTGGGGATGGAAAAATGTCTTGGGTGGTGGGGTCGGATTGCCTCACATCACATTTCGTTATCTTGGATTCTCCAGCATCTGCAGTTCCCATTATCACAAGATCTATACCTAAATCTGATTATCAGCAATATTCAAGGAGCAGGCATGAATGATTCAATCCCCAAAAGCTAGTGGGATCCTTTTCCAAATGTATAAATGGGTTCCATGCTTGTTATCGGGCCGTAGAAGTAATATTAACAGAGATTTCAGTAGGGCTGGGTGACTTTCCTTGCTAACAAAAGCTGATCCAAAACAGATCTAAGAACAAAAGAGGTTCAGAAAGGTATACTTTTTTTAAAAATTCTGTTTTCCCACAGAAACAGGAATGGTAATGTTAAGATCTGAACAGGGACATCATACAAATTCACACAGATTAGGTAGTAGGTCCTAGCCAATGAGACAGAGCTAATCAGATTATTTTAGACTTGTTCTGTATCTCTTAATCCCCAAGCTCCCAGCTCAGCCCCATCCCACTCCCCAACATCCCTACTTCAGCTCAGCCTGACTCCCTTCCCCAAACCCTCACACTCCCAGCTCAGCCCCGCCGCCAACACTCCCAGCTCAGCCTCAACCCCAACTCCCACACTCACAGTTCAGACCCACCTTCCACATGCCCAGCACAGTCCCACCCCACTCCACAACACCCACACTCCAAGCATAGCCACACACACAAACCCCACACTCTCAGTTCAGACCCACCCTCAATCCCCACTCCCAGCTCACTCCATCCCCCTCCCCAACACACCACTCCTAGCTCAGCCCCATTCCACTCCCAAATGCCCCACTTCCAGCACAGCCCCAAAATCACCTCCCACACTCTGTACTTCAGCTCAGCCATACATTCCCCACCACCCTCCTAGGTCAGCGTCTCAATCTAATCCTTTCATTCCTCTCAGACTTTCCTACTCCCTGGATCCCCACTACCATCTTCGCAACAATTCTGGTCCCTTGAAACTTCCATACATCCTCACATCCATACTGGGTCCGCTGAAACTTCCTCACTTTCCAACCACTTGCAGGTCTGCACCTGTCTCAGTGTTTAGCATTGCTGCCTCTGAGTGCCAGAGGCCCAGGTGCAATTCCAGCTTCAGGCAACTGTCTGTGTGGAGTTTGCAAATTCTCCCAATGTCTCCATGGTTTCTGCTGTGCACTTCAATTTCATCCCACAGCCCAAAGATGTGCAAGTTAAGTGGATTAGCCATGCTAAATTGTTCAATGGTATCCAGGATGGGCAGGCTAGGTGGGCTAGTTATGGGAAATGCAGGATAACAGGGATAGAGAAGGGGTCCGGGTGGGATGCTTATTGGAATGTTGGTGTGAACTCAATGGGCCAAATGACCTGTTTCCATACTGTAGGGATTCTGTGCCATGCAACAAAGCTGGTCAGAATTTAAACTCAAGCCTGTGGTCTCATAGCACCACGATGCTTGCGGAGTTGGCATTGGCATAGGATTCAGAGGAAATTACAGAATGCAAAAGAATGTAATGAGTTTTAATTTGATGGCAACACAGTTGCTTGTGGATAGTGTAGAAGGTTGTCAAAGGAGGATATAGATCAGATGCAGATATGGATGGAGAAATGTCACATAGAGTTTAATCTGGGTAAGGGTGAGATGCCGCACTTTGGGGAATCAAATGTTAAGGAAAATTATACAGTTAATGTCAGGACTCTGAATGGCACTGATGTACAAAAAGATCTTGGGGTTCAAGTACTCAAGTACCTAGCCCCCTGAAAGTGGCTACACAAGCAGATAGGGTGATAAAGAAGGTATATGGTGCTTTTTGCCTTTATTGCTTGGGGAATTGACTACAAGAGCCAGGATGTCATGTTGCAGCTTTATCAGACTTTAGTTAGGCCACATTTAGAGTATTGCGTTCAATTCTGGATGCCATGTTGCAGGAATGATGTGTAGACTTTGGAGAGGGTGCAGAAGAGGTTTACCAGGATGCTGCCTGGATTGGAAGTTATGAGCTATTAGATAAGGCTGGAAAAACTCAAGTTGTTTTCTCTTGAGCAGCAAAAGCTGAAGGGAGACTTGATAGAAGTCTATAAAATTATGAGGTGCATAGATGGGGTTGATGATGAGAATCTTTTTCTTAGAGTTGAAATGTCTAATACAAGGAGGAATGCATTTAAGATTAGAGGGGGGAAAATTCAAAAGGATTGTGGGGGGCAAGTTTTTTAACAGAGTGGTGACCATCTGGAACACACTGCCAGGGGTGGTGGTCGAGGCAGATATCATAGGGTTATTTAAGGGGCTTTTAGATAAGCACAAGAATATGCAAGGAATGGAGAGATATGGACCAATGGCAGGCAGGTTCACTTGGCATCAACTGCGAAGACAACATAGTTTCTGCAGTCAGGTTATTAGCATGATGGGAAGGCTAGTTACACAAAGTCATCAATAAATTAATTTTCTAACATTGGATTTATTTGTTCCTCCCAGTATTTAAAGGAGCTAAGAAATTGTATGGCACTAACAGGAGATTTAGTCTGCTCCTGTTAGGCAAAATGTGATGACAGAGGAGATTTAACTCAATTATGTAATCAAAAAAATCTTAAGCTGAAATAAGGAAACAGTTTCATACCTTAATTCCCCTGACCTTCCTGTATTTGGCCTGTTAACTAACTAAAATATAGAAGGAACATAAGACAAAATTTTTAAATAATTATGTTCTGGAGATGTATTTACAGGGTCATTCCTTGAATAAGCTTATAAGGGCCGGAGGGCCTGTTCTGCGCTGTATTGTTCTATGTTCTATGATTTTATACGATACAAACTTACCTCACATGCTCGCCACTATGCATCAATGGTTGGGAAGTGACTGTCTTTGTCTTGGGTTATTTAAATTTCACATGTTATGTTGGAGCTGCACTCATCCAAGCAAGTGGGAGTATTCCACCATGCTCCTGACTTGTACCTTGTAGATGGTGGACACACTTTGGGGAGTCAGGAGTTGAGGTGCTCACTGCAAAATTCTCATCCCCTGACCTTCTCTTGTATTTGTGAAAAGCCACCATATTTTCAGGGCTGGTTTAGTTCTGCTCTTGCTACAATTGGGCATGAATTGCTTCAGCTTCTGTGGTGTCAAGAATGGTGCCGAACATTGTACAATAGCCAGTGAGCATCCTCACTTCTGTCCTTAAGACAGAGGAAAGGTCAACGCTGAAACTACTGAAGATGGTTGGGCCACAGGCACTGTGCTGGGGAACTTGTTGCAGTGCTATGCTGAGGGCAGATACGTTAAATATTAGTGGGTGCAAGTAACAAAACAAATGCCTGTAATGTCAGCATTAAAATAATGCTCTCATTTGTGTTTCAATTATCACACGAGAGAAAGAGCACACAACATGAACACAGGTCCAGTGAGACCAGAGATATACAGACTTTCATGTGTAAATGTTGGGTTAAAATGTTGGGAAACTCCCAGAGAAAGCAATTAATACTAAGCTGATCACTTCCGTTCATAAGAGAGCTGGATAAATATCTGCTTAAAGATTGTAAGAATAAAGATAGCTGCGGATGATTAAATGTTCCACCAAACACAATAGTTT
This sequence comes from Stegostoma tigrinum, assembly GCF_030684315.1. NCBI lineage: Eukaryota > Metazoa > Chordata > Chondrichthyes > Orectolobiformes > Stegostomatidae > Stegostoma > Stegostoma tigrinum. Next base: position 38,922,134 of record NC_081357.1, read on the forward strand.
CTGTGCTGCTGGAGCTGTGGATGAGTCATTTGTGCAATCAAACCAGACAAGGCAGAAGAGTGTGGGTGTAAGGACAGATTAATATCTGGGAGCTTCTTTCCAAGTTTGCAGATGACAGCAAGGTAGGAGAAACAACTGGTTGACTGGATGGGAGGCTGAAATTACAAAGATGCACAGACAAACAGTGAGCAGGCAAAGCGATGCTGGATAGAGTTCAGTATAGAGGTGTGCGAGATCATCTACTTTGGAAAGGCATTTTAGAACTTTACTTTTAATGATCAATAAAGAGGTACTTTGTAAGAATGGATTTGAAAACTGGAGAGGTGTCTCTTCAATTGTGCAGAGACTTAGTCAGCTCCCCTCTGCTGTATATCATTTAGCTTTGCTCACCAAACCTCAGGAGAGAGTAGGGATTATCACAATTATATAGCAATTGACTGTTGATCTCTGAATGCTTTGTGCTGATATAATACCTGACACTTTCAGGGATTGAAACAGTTTCACACTCACTGGGCTGAATATTGTCATATTTTGTCAAATTTCACGAACAGTTTCACTTTGCAAGGACCAGCAAGATTCCACACCATATCATCTCAAGCCCCACCTCATTAACAACCTAACCCTGTTCTATGGCAATACTCATCTGATTTTAGCCCAAGATTTCCATTTGCCAGACACAGAAGAGCATGGCCACAATTGGGATGTCCTGAAATGGACTAACAACCCTGGAACCAGCATTACCTTCAAAAGGCTGTTGTGTACCCAGTCAAAATATGCTGGTTTGAAGTTGCCCTGCATGGATCCTGACATTTGCCTAGACTAATCAGAGAATTGGACCAAAAACAGAAATTGCTGTCAGCAGGTCTGGCAGCTTCTCTGGACAGAAATCAGAGTTAACATTTCATGTCCAATGACCCTCCTTCAGAACAGAGAATGGAGAATGGGAAATTGGTTCCTTTCTTTGTGGACAGGGATTTGGAGGGCCCGGTGAATTGGCAAGTGCAAAAGAGGGCCATCCTCTTTCAGCAAGGCCATCAGAGCAGGCTACAACCAGGTTTGGGCTCCCCCTATGGGTCAGTGAAGTCTCAACCATCTGGAGGAATGCACAGACATGGTGGAAGAAGGTCATTTTTTCCACTCCACAAAAGGTAAGAACGACTATCTCCTCTTTTTCTGCTTTGCTCTCACTCTATCTCTGCTACTGCACCCACCACCTCCCCACCAAGGCTCATGCTCTACCATTCCTATTACTGCATGCAACATCTTCCTTTAGTCACTGTCACCCACCTCAACCTCCCACACTGCTAACTCTGAATGGTCTCTGTGTTGGCTATTCACTCAGGAAATCTCATCAGCTTCACCCCCCATGCCACTGCACCAGCACTGAAACTACCTTACTATGTTAGGGTCCCTTTACTGAAAAATGTCTCCCTTGATTTGACTGTAGCCTTCTGACAACCTTGACGATCACCCTGGCTTTGTGCCTGCAATAAATGGCAAGGCAAGATAGAAGTACTGTGAGCATGATCATTCCAGCTGAAGACATGACACAAAAATACAAGGCAATGCAAGAAAAGGCAGGGATACTGTGGGCATCCAGATGGGTTTAAAGTGAACGAGCATTATGAGAATAAATGAACAGACTGGAATGCAGCCAGGCGCAATCCATATGCTGGGTGCATGTCCCTGTGTGAAAAGTGTTCTTGCAGGAGCATTGCAATAATAGATCCCAGTGTGCCCCAAGATACAGAAGTAAGAGTGTTGATGCCATCATGATGTAGGAAGTGACAGATGCCAAGTACCATAAACATAGACTGTGTGCAGCTGGTTGAGACATTGAGACGAGTCCAAGGTGGAGATTCGGAGAAACAAGTGGCAAGCTGGACTTGTCAGTTACCAGCTCTGACTTTCATATGGGGTATCCTCAGTGCCTAGTCTGTTCGCCTGGATTCTAGGATATGATGCCGCATATGTGCAGTAGTGCGGAGGTTAACAAGTAATAGTCCCATTGATAGCATCTCACTGCCGCCCAGTGAGAATATCAGCTTGATGTTCGGAACTTAGTTACAAAACTTAGTTGCTCCCAATGTTGAAACTGTCTCACTAAACTTCTCACATAATTCTCATGGATTTCTCACCATTGTTCAAGGTCTTACAAGGCTCTACTACTGATGTAAAATGGTCACACGCATCACCTGAGCTCATTGGTTGGCTTCATGAGAATTAGCCAATGTGGATTAACAGAAGGCAGCCTGAGCTGAAATTAGCATTTTTTTCCCAAAGGGCATTGAAACCAGTCAGCAGGATCACCCCAGACACATGAGAAAACATCCATCCCATTATTGATTTGCAACATTACAAGAATCTTTGCATGCTGGAGATGAAAACGTGTCTATAATTATCAAGCCTCAAAACATAATTTCTGCAGACACTAACAAAACTGCAACTGCAAGAGGTTTCCTGTTGACGGAGGAAAGGGGATGGAACGAAGAATGCAGAACTGAACAGAGGCTGAAAAGTCCCTCTGGCTGTCTCTCAAGAAGAAGCGGCAAATGGTATCCATGGAAACAAAGGCTTAGAAGTATCAGGGGGCTGCAAATTTTAAAAATAAATGGAACTTTCACTGCTGTTGACTGTCCAAGAAGTTCACTAATCAATTGTGGTCTCAGGTTAAAATAATTACGCCTCAAGGACACCCAAATGACTCCAAGCTTAGCACCGTAACTTTAAGTTTTATTATTTTTCTTAGGGGTTAGCAGGAAAATAAATTTAGTCAAGAAAACTGTATGATTTGGCTCCTGGTTGCATAATGTGACAACGCTAATAATTTAAACAGTCGTGAGAAAATGAAAAAGTTGAAAAGAACGGACTTTTTTCACCTCCTCTTCACCCTTCTTCTTTGTAACAAGCTGCACAAGAATGGTACTTGAATCTACAGTATTAAATTGTAAGGAAATGTTGCATAAACTTGACTGCTATTTTCCTGACTTTGGAATGATGAGAGGTTATCTTTTTCCAATATTACAAAATGATGAAGATCCTTGATATGATATGTACAGAGAAACAATTTCCTGTACTGGAGAAATCCAAGATAAGGAGTTATAATTTAGGCCTAGGCTAATCAGAGCTTTTTTTATGTATGTTAAAGGGCAATACATATCCGGTGCTCATTCCCAAAGATTGTGGATGCTGAGTGAACTGAAATTTTCAAGAATGAAATTGCTCAAATGTTTTGGATAAGGCTACCAAGAGATATGAAGCAAAAGCAGCTAAATGCAGTTGACGTACAGAATTCAACTAAATGGGGAACATGTTTTGAGCAATTGATGCTCCTATGCACCATTCAAGTGTCGAGTCGAAGGACATTAGAAGGTATTGCCTAAGGAACTAGTCATTGTTTTTTTTAGAATTTTGAGCAGATTGCATCACTCCTATTTGGGAATACACTTTTCTGACTTATGGAGATCAATAGACTTAGCACTACTGCTGATCTAAGTTTATGTAAGACCTTGATGTGCACAACATGGGGTTCCAAGGAATAATTCCTTTTCTTTATTTCTGTACTTACAGACACTGTTTCAACTAATGACTAAGAATAAATAATACAAACTATATGTTTAATTGGATATAATGTAACTTCTTTTCATTTGTGATAGTATAAGACTCATTGGTGGGTGGCAATTAATCAGGTACTAAGCTGAGCATCTGTTAGTACAAAATATCCAATGCTAAACAGAAGGCGAATGAGTCAGAGTGGAATATGAGGCCTTTTAATGCAACAGTCACAGTTTGCTAAATCTAAAATCACCAGGGAGAAAGATCCCTCAGGGTAGAGGTGACATGAGTCTGCAATGTGTTGACATTTCAAAGCACTGTACCACATCCTTGTTTAACAATTGTGAAATGCAGCAGACTCTCAAATCAACATTGCACTGCAAGGAATTTCTAAACCAAAGCCAGCACTTCTCTATGGGCGGAGAGGAAAATGTGGAGAGATAGTCATCCTAGATTCTCAAGAAGATGCTGGTATACAGAGGGAGGTGGTGTCAAAGTTTATTAACTTCCTTGAGTGAGAATAACATAGGATTGTAGGATAATAGAATTTCAAAGGACAACAAGAGGAGGATATGCCAATTTTAAAAAATCAAAATTAGTGGCGTTTTTTAGTTCTTCTTGCATGAGGTATAAATGATGTTGGCTATGCTAGCTTTCATTGTTTGTTTCTAGTTGCCCTGGAGAAGTTGGTGAGGAGCTGCCTTCTTGAACTGCGGCATTCGTCTGGATGTGGGGAAGCCATGGTAGTGCCATTATGGAGGGAGTTTGAGAACATTGACCCAGAGACAGTGAAATAACAATAATATATAACCAGGATGGTGTATGGCTTGAAGGGGGACTGTCAGATGATGGTATTCCCAAGCATCAGCTTACCACGTCCCATAGGTGGCAGAGATGTTGGGTTTGGAAGGTGTTGTTGAAGAAACTTTGTGAATTGTTGAAGTACATCTCATAGATGCCACCATTGCGCATCAGTGGTAGAGGGACTGAGACTTCAAGGTGATGAATGGAATGTAAATCACATGGGCTGTTTTGTCATGGATGGGGTTATACCTCTTGAGTGCTGTTGGAACTGCACCCTTCCAGGTATGAGGACTGTGTTCCATCACACTCATAACTTGTGCTTTGTGGATGACAGGCTTAGAGAACAGTGGGTGACTTATCACTGCAGAAATATTAGTCCTTGCTGCTGACCATAGTATTGATATAACTGATTATGTTCAGTTTCTGGATATTGACTGACAGGCTCCATGCTGTGGCAGTGGGGGATTGAGCAATAGTAATGCTGTTGAATGTCAAGCAGTGACATTTGCTCTGGTTGGAGATGGTCAGAACCTGGCACTTGTGTTACATGAATGTTACATGCCACTTATCAACCAGGCAATGGCTATCTCCAACAAAAGAAAATCTAACCATCCCCTCTTGACACTCCATGGTATTACCATCACTGAATCCCCCATTATCATCTCTTGGATGTTATTAAACTGAACTAGCCTTAGAAATATGGTGCTTTGGGGCGGCATGGTGGCTCAGTGGTTAGCGCTGCAGGCTCACACAGCACCAAGGACGCAGGTTCAATTCCAGCCTCGGGCGACGGTCTGTTTGGAGTTGGCACATTCTCCCCGAGTCTGCATGGGTTTCCTCCAGGTGCTCTGGTTTCCTCCCACAGTCCAAAGATGTGCAGGTTAGGTGGATTGGCCATGCTAAATTGCCCATAGTGTTCAGGGGTGTGTGGGTTATAGGGGGATGGGTCTGGGTGGGATGCTTCAAGGGGTGGTGTGGACTTGTTGGGCCGAAGGGCCTGTTTCCACACTGTCGGGAATCTAATCTAATCTAAGAGCAAGTCAGAAGCTAGGAATCCTGTAGTAACTAACTCACCAACTCCCCAAAGCCTTTTCACCATCTACAGGGCACAACAATGTGATGGATTACTCTGCACTTTCCTGGATAAGTTCAGTTCTAATAACACTTAAGAAGCTTGACATCATCCAGTCCACTTGATCAGCACTAATCAACAAACATCCTGCTCCCCCCACCTCCAACTCTCATTAACAGCAAAATGTACCATCTACAAAACGTGCTACAAGAACTCATCAAAGCTCCTAAGCTATCACCTTCCAAACACATGACCATTCCCATCTAGAAGTACAAGGGCAGCAAATAGATGGGAACACCACAACCTGCAAGAACCCCTCCAAGCCAATCACCATCCTGACTTGGAAGTAAATCACTGTTGCTTCACCGTCACTGGGACAAAATCGTGGACCTCACTCTCTAACAGCATGGTGGGTCTAACAACAGGAAATCGTGTGGAGCAACATTCAAAAATTTTGTGTTTTCAAGTGTGATTTTTGACCTTGTCCAACAGCAAATGGATTGCAGTGATTCCAGAAGACAGCTTACCTCCACCTTCTCAAGGGCAACTAAGAATGGGTAATAAACGCTGGACCAGATGTTGATGTCCCTATCCCCCTGAATAACATCACTTTAACATCCTAAAATAAAAAGCTCAAACCTGAATTTGGTCCAACATATGGCATATAAAATGCTTACCCACAACCTAGTGACCGAGTCATCAAATTTCAGTTAACTCAGTATTTTATCTGTGTGTATTTACTGGTCACTTGTGTTGGCAGTTTGCAACTTCAAAAAAAACCTCTTTTAGAAAGTGCTTTTGCCTGTTTTTTTCTGTACTGTATAGCCTACCTTCAGTTTGAGTGAAAAATATTGTCAATAGAATTAGGAATGAATATTAATAAAGACATATTTGCTTTTAACTAATTTTCTTCTTGATATTTTAACTGAAGATGCACCAAAGGTGAATTCTGGATAAGTTACTTTTCTTAACAGACTATAGTGAAGGAAACTGATGGTTAATCCAGCGATACCCAAACATGGAACACGGATGTGGGAATATTGGATGTGATAGGTTAAGATTTGGGAAAAATCTCAGTCTTTCAATTCCAAATGGGGTGGTTATAACCTCGCGCTTAAGACAAGAAATAATAGCAAGAGGAGGCCATTCAGCCAATCAAGTCTGTTCTGTTATTCAGTAAGATATTGGTTGATCTAATTGTGGCCTCAACTTCGCTCCCCTGCTGGATCCCCCACAACCACTTGACTTCCTTTTAGACAAAATGCTCTGAAGTATGCTGTAATGTGAGAAAGCTGGTTAAGGAGGGAGTAACTGTAGTGATGTGATAGAAATGTGCTAGAAGTTGGAATTTGTACAGCTCAAGAAATGGAACTCAATATGGACTGCAGACTTACCATCATTGACAGATTTTTAATCAACAGTGTTTAGAGGGAATTTAGAAGATTGGCTTCAACTTGTATTTTAAAAAGTACTAAAATTGACATTATAGTCTCAAGCTGTCCACGAATCTGATTCCTGAATTGAAGGTTTGTTTTAAGACAAAAGGTTGAACCTTTATTGTTTGGGCCCATGCTTACTGAAGTTTAAAAGAAAAAGATGTGATCTTGTTGAAATATATAGAATTCTAAGAAGGGTGGACCAGGATATATTCTGGGAGAATGTTAACACTCATATCGAGAACTCAGGGCATAGTATAAGTAAAGGGTTCTCACTCATAACATGGAGATGAAGAGGAATTTCTTATCCTTTTAGGTCACCAGTGTGTGGAATTTTCTTCCACGAATAGCAATGGAATCTGAGTCATTGAATATATTCAGAACTGTATCAGGCAGGTTTTTCTCTCAATAGAAGTCAAGTGGGTGTGGGGGATCCAGCAGGGGAGTGAAGTTGAGGGCACAATTAGATCAACCAATATCTTACTGAATAACAGAACGGACTTGATTGGCTGAATGGCCTACTCTTGCTATTATTTCTTGTCTTAAGCGTGAGGTTATAGCCACCCCATCTGGAATTGAAAGACTGAGATTTTTCCCAAGTCTTAACCTATCACATCCAATATTCCCACATCAGTGTTCCATGTTTGGGTATCGCTGGATTAACCATCAGTTTCCTTCACTATAGTCTGTTAAGAAACGTAACTTATCCAGAATTCATCTTCGGTGCATCTTCAGTTAAAATATCAAGAAGAAAATTAATAAAAAAACAAATAAAAAGCAAATTTGCATCTGAAATTTTATGATGCTCTGGAATAATTCCAGTAACCCATCAGGGAACTATGGAGTGGGAAATATAAGTGAAGCACTCCTCTAACAATCCCAAGTCCTAGATTTTCTTCCTTAAAGCTCTTTACCTCTTTCTCTCCTCTTTCAAGTTTTCTTTAAAACCAGCGTCTTTTTACAAAGTTATCAGTCACCAGTCTAAGCTCTCCCTTTGTCTCAAACCTATATGAAAACTTTTGTGATGTTTCTAAACACCGATGCTAATATATAAAAGAATTATTCCTGTGCTGCAGTTGCAGTCAAGTAATTAATCATTTCACATCTAAATCAAATCAGCAAACTAAGACTTTCATTCAACTGAGAAGAATTTAAACCAAGAATACTTTAAACTAAGGATAAAATATTTATTTTTCTGAAGAAGGGTCTCAACCCGAAACGCCAAACTTTCCTGCTCCTCTGATGCTGCTTCATCCATGCTACACACTGACTCTCCAGCATCTGCTGTTCCTACTATCGCTATAAAATTATTTATATTCAGTTTATTTTATGTTCTGAGGAAGGGTCACCAGACCCAAAATGTTAACTCTGTTTTTCTCTTCACAGATGTCACCAGACCTGCTGAGCTTTTCCAGCAACTTTGATTTTGTTCCTGATTTACAGTATCCACAGTTCGTTTGTTTTTCTTCAAAATAAGAGTATTTATATTCAAAAGCCTCTTTATCATGTGGAAAAGAACAATCCAAGTAACAAGAAGAAAAATTGCAACATTGCTTTGCTGTCAAGCTATTCTGATCATAATCTGAACAAAACAATATAAACCAAAATCCTTGACTGACATTTTGCTAATTAAACATCACTTCCCTGAATGTGTATAAAGAGTTCTAATTGAATGTACGTTGAGCATGTTATTAATGTGCAAACTTTATGTATTTTGAAATACAGACATGAAAGAATTAGATAAAAACATGAACAATGTCTTTACATTATCCATCCTTTTCAGCCTTTAAGAGGTCAGTGTGCATTGATTACAATTTCTAAATTACTGGAAGAGAAGTCCTCTATATGCTTATTACTCCCAGTGTCTTTGTATCGGCTTGTTTTTCTCAACAAGTTTTCCACGCTCCTTTCTCCCTTTTGAGTATTTGGATTACCTCTGAAGTACATTTGATTCCTCATGTTTGTACTTTGATAGAGGCTGTCAGTAATCTAATCAACTCAGAGACAGAAACAATCACAACCAACAATGTTCAATAGCAATGGTTAATAGGGATTTCTTTTATTCATTCGGGGATAGGGTGTCACTGGCTAGGCCAACATTTATTGTCCATCCCTAATTGCCCAGAGGGCAGTTAACAGTCAACCACATTGCTGCAGGTCTGGAGTCACATGTCAACAAGCTAAGGATGGCAGTTTCCTTCATTTAAAGAGCATTAGTGAACTAGATGGGCTTTTCCTGACAATTGACAATGGATTCACGGTCATCATTAGATGTTTAATTTCACCATTTGTTGGGGCAGGATTTGATCACATGTCCCCAGAACATTACTTAGGCCTCTATTAATAGTCCAGCAATAATACAATTGAGCCGTTGCCTCCCCTAACTTGCTCAACACCAACTCAGAGCCCCTGTTGCCAGCTGGGATCAGCTGACTTATAACACAAGGGCAAATGAATTGAGCTAGCTCACTGAACAATTACAAGAACCATCGCTGAGTGTCCCTTTGTTAAAATAAGCAACAGCCCCTTTCTTTTATCTTTTTCTCTGTGTTTTGGGTCACTGTAATTTAATTCAGCCTTTGCTGAGATGTGAATGATATAAATATAGGAAGTTTATGCAACGTTGAAGTGTAGCAGCAGAAATGCCATTAGTCATCCAGGATACTCTGTCAGCAGGTGACAAAACACATCTGATGACCTGGATTTAGTGGTAGGTTTATCAGGAAGGTTAACAGTGCTCTCTGTTTGAAGGGACAAGTTAGACATCAGCTTCCGTACATGCACAGCTAAATGTGGAAATGAGAAACATCATGTACAATTTGACTTGCTCCTCCACAACGTCACACCCTCAGTTTGGTGTTCTGACACAGAATTATGCCAATTACCGTGCAACCCTCCCCACCCCAGTCTCCAACCACATTTCAGTGGGGACGTGCAAATCCAAACCCAAATGACTAATTGCTACACAAAAATGAACGAAGTCTCTGGACAGCTGTAAACACGATGAGTAGTGCGTGATCAAGACGCAAGTAATATAGAAATACAGAAATGCGATATTCAAGTTCATTTTTGTAATATCTAAAATAGAGTTTTAATAGATCCTTGATTGCAGTAAAACATTCAAAAGTTTCAAACTGTTGATAACAACACTACTAAACATTTATTCAAAATAAAATATCTGCTTTCAGAATGATTACACACAGCACAGAAACTGGCCTTTCTATCTGAGGAGTCAGAGTTTATCTCCATTCAAAGTTCATGCCATCTTTTCTCCTCTACAACCATCCTGATTAGTCCCTATTCTGTTCTCCCACAAGTGTTTGTTGAGCTTCCCCTTAATTACATTTATGCATTTTCTCTTCCTTTCTCTTGCCCCGCTCTCCCTTTCTCTCTCTCACTCTCCACTTACTAATTATTGGCTTCAACCACTCCCTATGGTAGCAAGTTGCACATTGTTACCAGTCCTTGGATATAACAGTTTCAAAAGAATTCCTTATTCTTGGTGATTTTCTTACACTAATGAGATCTATCACCTGTCAGTGTATCGCCATCAGATGAAACATTCTCTCTGTATCACTTGCCCAAAATCTTTGACAATTCTTGACCTCCATTAGGTCACCCCTCAGCTGTGTTTTTCCAAGTGGACTAGCCTGTCAGTCCTTTCCAGATATATTGACACATTTTAGATATTATTTTTATAAAGCTTCTTTGCATCCTCTTCAGCGGCCCCACCACCTTCCTTTCACAACCTGGTGATCCAAACTCAGGCAGCATTCTGTGCCTAAACAAAGCTTGATATGAGTTTAACATAATTTCCTCTTTTTTTCAGTTATACTCCTTGCAATGATTCATATTTCAGAGAGCACCAGTTGTGAGGATGCAGGTTATTAATTTAGATGAGATTTCATGGAAGTATGAAAATCAACTGAGTTTTTTACAACATCATCTGAATTTAATCACTGATTCATGGCTTGAAATATACTGGTAGTGAAAAATGCAAATTACATATACAAACTATAAAATTGTAAAATGTTGTGACTGGATCTTCAGCACACTTGCCATTACATGTAGAAAGTATGTGAGGGTGAAGTATTTCAGGGGCCATACTTTTATCTCTAATTGATGCACTTACACTTGTGCTATTATCAGGAATAGAAACCTCTTTGTGTCAGTGAATAGATTTGTTACCCAGCAGAGTAGTTAGCCATATGCATTAGAAGGTTACAAATGTGTTTCCAGTGTTTGTCCAAATAGCTGAGAAAGACGTTGCATTAAGTCCATCAAAGTAAGATCCATTTAATCCTCAGAAATAACACTGAGGAAGCAAACACCATAGATTGCAGCACCAGTTCATCCAGCAGGACCCCAAGGACCCTGCCTGCAAAACAGGAAGAGGATTTCCCCCTGTTTGCCACTGCTGGGGGTAAATGACAGGATCTGTGCAGGCAACTCTGGGCTGACAATGCTTTTCCAGCTGCACAGTGGGGCTTTTGTAAAGGGTGCGAATGACGCTGGTAAATTCTGTGATACTTGTGCAGTGGGGAGTTGTTCTGGAAACAGCTCATGGTAAGTTGGGACAGAAATCGCCATCAGATAAAATATTCTCTCTGTATCACTTGCCCAAAATCTTTGATAATTCTTGATCCTCCATTGGGTCACCACTCAGCTGTCTTTTTCCAAGTGGACTAGCCTGTCAGTTCTTTCCAGGTATATTGATACATTTTAGATATTATTTTTAGGGGCATAGGGGCAGGGTAGGTCAACAATGTGGCAAGTTTGGTCAGAGATGGTGAAAGAACTCAACAGGCCTCATGGCAACAAACCATCCAAAAATCTCAAGGCAACATGGACTTAGCCAAAAATAACCTGATATGCCGCCCATTGGTCGTAAAACGATTGAAACTGCAGACTTTCTGACATTGCATTACATTAGCCAGGTAGGAGTCAATGGCATTACAAGTGAAGGAGATGATCCTTCATCCTGGTCCTGGGTTTCTAGTAGAGCCCTGCTCTAACTCTGATGGGTGGACCCCACCAGAAAGCAACTATTTTCCTTTTCTAAGTTTATTACAACTAATGGGGAACCCAACTCAATCAGAAAAATAAAATAAATGGGAACCCTCACCCTGCTTTGTACTGGTTTTTACTTTCTTTGTGGCTGCAGGCAATGTCTCGGGCCTAATCATCCACAGTGGATCCCACATTTACACTGATACACCTGGTCCTCTTCATCACACAGTCTGACTGATCTCCATGGAAATGTCAGGCCTGGTCTTTCAGGTCAGATCCCTCTCTGTATTAATAGTTTTTTTTTCCGGGGCCATTGGAGAAGCCAGCGCTAGGAATATAACAAATAGGGACAGGAGTAAGCCATTTAGTCCTTCAAGCCTAACCAACTATTCAACTAGACCATGGCTGATCTTCCCCAGGCCTAGCTCCTCTTTTGAGCCAGCTCAGCACAGCCATCAGTGCCCTGACATTTCAAAAATCTCTTGATATCCTCTTTAAGCACTCGCAATGATCTAGCCTCCACATCGCTCTGGGGTGCAGAATTCCAGGCATTCACTACCCTCTGACAGAAGAAAGTCCTTCAAGTTTCAGATTTAAATGAGTGTTCCTTAATCTATAACTATGTCCCCTACCTTAAGACTCCCCCATTAACAGAAACATCTTCTCATCATCTACCCTGTCAAGTCCCACCAGAATCCTGTATGTTCCAATACAACCATCTCTCATTCTTTTCAATTTGAATGAATGAAGGCCTAACCTTTTTCACTGCACTTGATAAATCAACTAATGAGCCTCTTTTAAACAGCCTCCAATACCAGTATATCCTTCCCTAAATACAGGGGCCAAACTGTATAATAGCCTTGAACAAAAATAGAAAATGCTGGAAAATCTCCGCAGATCGGGCAGCATCTGTGGAGACAAAATGGAGTTAACGTTTCAACTCTGGTGAGACTAGTCTTACAAGGCTTCACAAAATTTCCTGGGCAGACCCATAGCATCGTATCTGTTCTGATGACAACTTTGACAATGGGGTCGCTGAGATGTTCACCTTCTTCCTCAACCAAGGATCCCCCAGCAACATGTTTGACAGGGCCCTCAGCCATGTCTTCCTCCATCCTCACTATCCAAGGCCCCAAACATACCTTGCAGGTGAAGCAGGTGAACCTGCACTTCCTTCAATCTAGTCTGTTGTATTCACTGCTCACTGCGTAGTCTCCTGTACACTGGAGAAATGAAGCCTTGAGTGGCTGACAACTTTGCAGAACGTTTACGTTCTGTCTGCAAAATTGACACTGACCTTACAGTTGCCTGCAGCTTCGACACACCATCATGCTCACTGGTCAACATCTCTGTCTCAGGTTTGCTGCAGTGCTCAAGTGAAGATCGGCACAAGCTGGAAGAACAACAGGGCCTTGTCAACACATGGGCTGCCCCCACAAACAACCCATTGTCAGCTGCTAATGGTCCCATTATCAGCTCTTCATTCTCTCAGGCTGACCCCTACCCACTCCTTTGTCTTTCCAACTGTTTTCCCTCTCTCTTTGGGCTCTGCCTCCATCTATTGTTTATTCCACTCCCCTCCCCTCACCCCCTCACTAGCAACTCCTTCCTAGTTAACAACATTTCTGAACAGTCACTGGACCTGAAACATTAACTCTGATTTCTCTCCACAAATATTGCCAGATCTGCTGAACTTTTCCAACATTCCTGTTTTTGTTGCCATAGAATCATGTATCTAGAATTATTGTCTCAAAAGTGAGTTTTTTCAGTCCATTTGTACATGTCAAAGAGAATGGAATGATAAGGAGATAGTGGCATAGTGGTAATGTCACTGGCACAGTTGGCAAGAGATAGTAGGAACTGCAGGTGCTAGGGAATCTGAGACAACAAGGCGTAGAGCTAGATGAACACAGCAGGCCAAGCAGCATCAGAAGAGCAGGAAAGCTGCTGTTTTGGGCCTAGACCCTTCTTTAGAAACAGAAATTATCTTCAGAAATTTTCTGAAGAAGGGTCTAGGCCTCAAACGCCAGCCTTCCTGCTCTTCTGATGCTGCTTGGCCTGCTGTGTTCATCCAGCTTGACACCTTGTTATCACAGTTGGCAAGAGGCCCACATTTTTATGCTGGGGCATGGGTTCGATTTCCACCAGTTACCAACCCTCTGTATTTAGAAAGCTCATCTCAGTTACTGATTGTTGTGAAAACCCATCTGGTTCACTAATACCATTTGAAAAGGAAATCTCGTACATACAAATCCAGATTCATATCTGTTTGTGGATGACTCTTACCCACCCTCTGAAATGTCCTAGCAAAGCATTCACTTCAAGGGCCAACTATGATGGGCAACAGATGTTGATCTTGTCACTGATGCTTACATCACATAAAAGAATAAGTGAAAAACATTGTATTATGTACGGTAAGCTCCTCTGTTTTGAAAAGATTTCACCCTATTTCATCCATGCACTTTCTGATCTTTTGTGGTTAAGAGGCAATTCCTGTTGCATTTAACCTTGAAATTGCTGACACACATCATATCTCTATGTCTTTGTTCATCTGGAGGCCAGTAAATCAATTCTGTACATTTCTGAATACAACCTTGGATTGAGAAGTTGATTGAGTGAAATCAGCATATTATTACTTCCTTCACACACAGAAATATAACTGCTTGATGTCCTTTGAAAGTCAATCCATTGTGAGTTCATCATTAATATTCAAATGATTCAACAATTAACATTGGCTCTTTGTTTCTTTCAGCCCAGCATTGCTTTTTGTGGTGCTCTAAGGCAACTTGCGCCTACATTTACTCCCAGTAGCTTACTAAATCATGGTTACTCTATGAGGTGTAAAGGTCACAGCTTGTTGATGCTTTCCAGCAGTTAATATAACATTATCTGCATTCAACTCAGAATGTGAGTGAGAAATATCCTCCTGCTTTTCTGTCAGGGAAGACAAATGTTGACTTCATTGGTCTAGCAAAACAGGCTGCTGTGGCTCAGCTTTCCATTCTCTGCCTGGTCCAATGAACATTTCCACAGAATTTATTGAAGAAGAAAGCTGTGCAGGATCTATAAGAGGCAGGCAATCCACTAAACCCTGTTTTGTGTATCACCAATATGGAATTTCACTCCTAGTGTCTCAACTTGCTCATCAAAACCTATAGATTTTGCTTCTTTTGGTTGTTTCCACTACCTGAACATCTCGAACATAAGGTCATAGTCTCAGGATAAGGGCTCAATCAGTTAGGAATGAGATGAGGACAAACGCCACTGCTCAAGAGGTTCATGACTCTTTGGAATTGTCTACTTAAAAGAGTTTTTGATGCTCCATTCTTGAATATATTATAGGCTGACATAGAGAGATTTTTGCCAACTTAGAAAAGCAAGATATAGAGAGTCTGCAAGAAAATGGGGTGAAGGTAAATTATTTGCCATGCTTATAATAAATGCAGAGGGGGAACACGTTCTGCTAAGTATAAGTCCTAATAACAATCAATAATTGCAGTATCTCATGATCTCATTATTTACCCTGTCAGAGTATTCTGCCACAGCAGGGTACTGTGCAGAGGCCATCACACACACATCCTGCAAATAAAAATCTGTATCGTAACTGGAACCCTTTGCACAACACCACTTCCCACAGACTGATGAAAACCCAGAAGCTGGCTGAAAGTTTCAGTGCTACCATTCCATGATGATCTGTTCAACGCATTTGTTCTTTGGGCTCCACATGGAGTAGCCTACCTGGACATGATTAACCAGCAGACATCTTATACATCAACAAATGGGAAGCAACAAAAGTTCCAATGAGGTTCCTTGTGTCAATACCACATACTGGGCCACCAACTAAGATTTTGTATAAGTTTGTAAGTTTTAATCTTCAAGTGTTTCAATTTTAAAATATTCAGCAGTTGGGCTTTATGTTTTAAACAGAACAAAACATTAGTTTGCGACTCAACAATTGCTGAATGTTGCTTGAAAAGAATGAGATCAAGGTTTTTCACTGAAATACATGTATGAGCAATGACAAAACTTAGATCATTTTCTATTATTGCTTGAATATTCTCCATCTGAAGTTGAAACTTGCAGCCGGCTTCAGCAACCATGATGACTTTTGCAGTAGAATATTTGGAGGTTGCTCCCATAGGTGGTCGTAACAGAACAGTCAGTATTAAAACCAAAAATGCTGGAGAAACTCTGCAGGTCTGGCAGTAGCTGAGGGGAGAGAAACAGAGCTGATACTTCCAGTCCAATGACTCTTTCTGAGCAAGAGTCTTACAGAATTGTTGCTTTTGTTGATTGTTGCTGCTTTTCTGCCCACAGAAACTGCAAAACTCACTGAGTTTCTCCAATACTTTCTGTTTTTATTTCAGATCTCGAGTTTCTGCAGTATTTTACACTTATTAACAAAGCAGCTCCTGGGAGCAAGTGAAGGATCCCTTGTTGGCTCAGCAGACTGGTTTAGTCCAGTGATCCTGGATGTGTCCCTCTTTCTCTCCTGTTGAGAAACACTGGCTGTCTCTCTCTTGGAGTTCAGATCATTCTCTGTAAAATGGCAGCTTACAGCTAGCCTTTTATACATAGAGTCATAGAATCATAGAGTTGTTCAGCATTGAAGCAGGCCGTTCAGTCCAACTCATCTGTGCAATCAGACATCCCAATCTGATCTACTTCCCATTTGCCAGCACTTGGCCTATATCTCTCTAAACCCTTCCCGTTCATGTGCCCATCCAAATGCATGTTAAATGTTGTAATTGTCCCAGCCCCCAGCACTTCATCTGACAACTCATTCTGTACACCCACCACGCTCTGCGTGAAAAAATTGCTCTTTAGGACCTTTATAAATCTCTCCCCTCTCACCTTAAACCTATGTCCTCTGGTTTTAGACACCCCTGCCATGTGACAAAATGAACGTTGTCATTCACCCTGTCTGTGCCCCTCATGATTTTATAACACTCTACAAGGTCAGACCCCAGCCTCTGACATTCCAGTGATAACAGCCCCAACCTAATCAGCCTCTCTCTATAGCTCAAACCCTCCAAATCCAGCAAGATCCTTATAAATCTTTTCTGTACCCTCTCAAGTTTAACAACATTCTTCGCATTGAAGGGCAGCCAGAGTTGTACGCAGTTTTCCAAAGTGGCCGAAACAATGGCCGAACTGTCCCAACATTAGCTTCTGACTTCAATGCTCAATGCACTGACCAATAAAGGCAATGTCAAAACTTAGAAGTATCTTCTTTTCCAAACTGCCAAGTTGTCTTGCCATCTTAGTTATAGGTGAGCCTAATTTTGGGCACAGACCCATCCACTGCTTCTTTTTTGCTAATCTTATCAATTATCTCAGCCTTTAATTTCAGTAGTTTTCATTATTTCAGGTTTCAGTGATTTAGAAGGGGTATTCACACCAATGAGATGGTCTTTATCACTGTGATTCTGTTTACTTTTGGAAATGCTCATTGAGTTTCAAAAAGATCTTGTGTGGTTCTTCTTGAGATAAATACAGTCTGTTGAATTTTTGAATCCACAAGAGAAGTCATGGGACTTCTAGGAGAAATTTTGAGAGTCTTTTTGTGCCCATTTTAAAGGTAGAATAGTTTACTTCCTAAAATATGTAACATTATAACTATTCATTAGAGATACTTGTGACAAACCCTTCTGGTCTAAAAGCAGACACTGATCTATTACTGTGAGATTTGGGATAAGGCATGATCCCTGTCAAATGAAGCTCCACTGTTCAGGACCTCAGTTCAAATCCTTTATGCCGTTGTAGAGATACACAAACAATGTGGCATATTATTAAGGAGAATTTCCTGAATTGTTTAAGAGATGGACAAATCACCTTCAACTCAACAAATAAGAAGGCTATTATTTGAATTCTGGGATTTACCATCACTAATTAAATTGGAAAAACACTCTGCCTTCCATCTCTCTTGGCCAAATATTTGCCTTCTGTGTTATATCTGTCTCATACTCATATTCCTGAAGTCATGGCAGCCATCCAAGTTATGCTTCATTTGCATAAGATTACAGGAATAACAGAAAAATGCAAATAATTGAAGCTCAAGCAGTTTCTGATCATCTTCTGCAATGCTTTTCTTCCCAAAATTGTAGTGTTCAAGTTTTCTTAAGCAACAACCATTACTGAGGTCTTGTACAATGTAAGCAGACTTCTTTTTTCCCTTTCAGTGAGAAATCATAAATAATCAGAAGGACATGGAAGACCAGAAGGATGTGGAAGCTTTGGAAAGAGTGCAGAGAAGGTAAGGTGTTGCCTGGTCTGTAGGGCATTGGCTATGAGGAAAGGTTAAAAAGACTAGGATTGTTTTCATTGGAAAGACAGTGGCTGAAAGGAGATCTGATAGAAGTCTACAAAATTATGAGAGGCACAGAGAGGGTGGTTAGTCAGAGGCTCTTACCCAGGGTTGAAGTTTCAATTACAAGGGGACACAGGTTGAAGGTCAGAGGGGGAACAGTTTAAGGGAGGGAAGTTTTTCACACAGAGAGTGATAGGAGCCTGGAATGCACTACCAGAGGAGGTGATGCAAGCGGGCACATTGGCAACTTTTAAGAGGTGTCTGGATGGTTACATGACTGGGGAGGGAATAGAGCAATACAGACCGAATAAAGGCAGAAGATTTGTTTTTTATGATGATCAGCATAGGCTTGGAGGGCTGAACAGCCTGTTCCTGTGCTGTGTTTTTCTCTTTCGCTTTGTTCTATGAGCTGAGGCTAACCTTGCATGGGACATTTTTCCAGTCCTCCTTCAAATGCATTGCCCTATAGAATTAAATCTTCATTGATGTCAGACTAGTTTTGATCGATACTGTCAATCTGTAAGAGTGGGCTTTGATCAGGTGTCATGCTCAGTCTCACTTCTTTAAATTTAGCTGACTGTATTCGCTGGTCACAAGGCAGTCTCCTTTACACTGATGAGACAAATGCAGTTTGGATGACTGCTTTATCGAACACCTCCACTCTGTCTATTAGAACTTTCAGTGGCCTACCCTTTCCAATCCCATGCTAACATTTCTGTCCTTGGCCAGCTGCAGACTCCTATGAAATTTAATAGGACCTGGAGGAATGATGTTTCATTTTTCTGTTTAGGTACTTTACAGTGTCCAGGACTCAACTTGAAGTTAAACAAAGTATGTCCTCTATTTTGATTATAACTGCCCCCCCACCCGCAACCCCAACCCTAAGTCTTGTTTGTGTCATGTCAGCTTTGTTCAGCAGAGAGAGTCATTTTTCTTCCTTTTCACTCTTATAATTTACATCTTTTTGGCATCTCTATCATTCCCTTACAAATATTACTACACCCCTCCCTTACCTTTTGCTCTGCCACCCCTCACCACCTGCACAAGAAACAGAATCTTGCAGCCCCTTTCATTTCTGAAGAAGAATTATATCAAACTCAAAATAATTATTCAGCTTATCTCGCCACAAATGCGACTAGGCCTGTTGAATTTCTCCAGCGCCTCCTGTTTTTATTTTTAATTATCAGTCTTCTAGCCAAGATCAAATTTAGTTTCTGTGCCCAACTGCTTAATACCTTGCATGACTCCTATTTTGGCATGTTTTTACGAATGTCATCCTCGCTTTACGAGTGTATAAATTGTGGGTCTATCACCACTCTAGGGTGAGACTATTTAATCCAGAGTGATGATCTCATGCAATACAAAGGTGGTAACGCTGCCTTTTCAGTAAAGTGTTAAACCATGGCCCTATCCATCTGTTCAGGCAAATACAAAACATCCCATGATATCCCATGTAGGAGAATGGAAGAGTTCTGTTTGTGTTGTGGACGTTTTATTGAAGGCTCTGGTAAGATGTTGTTTCATAATCCCCTGTGGGTTGAATTTTTCTATCCCTAGTGAGGCATGCATAACAGCAAGAAAGTTGGGGAAATGCAGAATCTTGACATCAATTTTTATTTCCATTTCACCCTTAAAATTTAAATTGTAACTTCAGAATCTCACTAATGACCTTATTTCCCTGCGAGAGATAATGGGAACTCCAGATGCTGGAGATTCCAAGATAATAAAATGTGAGGCTGGATGAACACAGCAGGCCAAGCAGCATCTCAGGAGCACAAAAGCTGACGTTTCGGGCCTAGACCCTTCATCAGAGAGGGGGATGGGCGGAGGGAACTGGAATAAATAGGGAGAGGGGGGAGGCGGACCGAAGATGGAGAGTAAAGAAGATAGGTGGAGAGAGTGTAGGTGGGGAGGTAGGGAGGGGATAGGTCAGTCCAGGGAAGACGGACAGGTCAAGGAGGTGGGATGAGGTTAGTAGGTAGCTGGGGGTGCGGCTTGGGGTGGGAGGAAGGGATGGGTGAGAGGAAGAACCGGTTAGGGAGGCAGAGACAGGTTGGACTGGTTTTGGGATGCAGTGGGTGGGGGGGAAGAGCTGGGCTGGTTGTGTGGTGCAGTGGGGGGAGGGGATGAACTGGGCTGGTTTAGGGATGCAGTAGGGGAAGGGGAGATTTTGAAACTGGTGAAGTCCACATTGATACCATATGGCTGCAGGGTTCCCAGGCGGAATATGAGTTACTGTTCCTGCAACCTTCGGGTGGCATCATTGTGGCAGTGCAGGAGGCCCATGATGGACATGTCATGAAGAGAATGGGAGGGGGAGTGGAAATGGTTTGCGACTGGGAGGTGCAGTTGTTTGTTGCGAACTGAGCGGAGGTGTTCTGCAAAGCGGTCCCCAAGCCTCCGCTTGGTTTTTGCAGTTGTTTGTTGCAAACTGAGCGGAGGTATACTGCATCCACTGTACCCGGTGCGGCTTCCTCTACATTGGGGAAACCAAGCGGAAGCTTGGGGACCGCTTTGCAGAACACCTCCGCTCAGTTCGCAACAAACAACTGCACCTCCCAGTCGCAAACCATTTCCACTCCCCCTCCCATTCTCTTCATGACATGTCCATCATGGGCCTCCTGCACTGCCACAATGATGCCACCCGAAGGTTGCAGGAACAGCAACTCATATTCCGCCTGGGAACCCTGCAGCCATATGGTATCAATGTGGACTTCACCAGTTTCAAAATCTCCCCTTCCCCTACTGCATCCCTAAACCAGCCCAGTTCATCCCCTCCCCCCACTGCACCACACAACCAGCCCAGCTCTTCCCCTGCACCCACTGCATCCCAAAACCAGCCCAGCCTGTCTCTGCCTCCCTAACCTGTTCTTCCTCTCACCCATCCCTTCCTCCCACCCCAAGCCGCACCCCCAGCTACCTACTAACCTCATCCCACCTCCTTGACCTGTCCGTCTTCCCTGGACTGACCTATCCCCTCCCTACCTCCCCACCTATACTCTCCTCTCCACCTATCTTCTTTACTCTCCATCTTCGGTCCGCCTCCCCCTCTCTCCCTATTTATTCCAGAACCCTCACCCCATCCCCCTCTCTGATGAAGGGTCTAGGCCCGAAACGTCAGCTTTTGTGCTCCTGAGATGCTGCTTGGCCTGCTGTGTTCATCCAGCCTCACATTTTATTACCTTATTTCCCTGCGTTTGCTGGTCAACAATCTCTACACTTGACTCATTTCTGTACTTCTAATTCACTTTTCCTTCCCCCAGGAATCCAATCAGGACAAATTCCCGATGTCTAAGCCAGAGCCAGTCCCTGACGGGCTGATGGTTTGTCCTGATCATCATCAGATTCTGTCTTTAGCACAATGTCCCTGCATGCTCCGTGGCACTGTGCTCCTCAACCCTTTATCCTCATAAGTCAGTGTTTGTGAGCCACCAGCCTCACTACTGTCATCATTCCTGCTCTCAGACCGACTCACACACCACTGTGAATGCTTGGCATTTTAATTTGGATATCAAGGGGCATGCTTTAGCCAGGTTGATGTGCACTCAGACACATACAGGCATCTCAAGTACCTGCTCAGGATGTATCTTATGGCTCTTAGCTTGATTTTGTTGTAATTACTCGCTTTGTGTTTCCTTGGAGGCTGCCAGTTTCTGTACACTTCACTTTGCTTTCTCAGGGAGCACATATTGAGTTTGGCACAGATATCCAGACTTGCAGCCTCTGTGGTTCGTGCTGCTTTTTAGCACAGAGGGTGAGACAGGCAGCTTGTCACAGTGGGGAGCACTGAACAGCCAAGGACATGAACATGCCACTGTTCTGTGCCAAGCAATGTCACACCTCAAGCACATGCCTGCAGTTTCCATGGCAAATGTGCTTCAAGCGAAGAGCCATATGTGACAATGGGGAGCACTCCTTAGTGGAGCAATGAGCAACTACAGTCAGTCAGTCAAGAGGCTCATCCAATTCTAATGCAGAAGTTTGATCACTTTCAGTCAGGTTTTCTGGCGTACTGGAGAACCATGTCCTTGCTGTTTAGAAATTGGGCCCGGCCAGTCAAGTACTTAATCCATCAGAATCTGGAGAAGCATGTCGTTGCAGCCATGAGATTAGGCCACAGTCAGTCTTGCTGGTCAAGTGTAACCAGTCCAGGGTTTGCAGATAGGTCATTCAGGGCACGGTGGAGAAATCGTTGGTGGGGGGGGGTTAGTTGGACACTGCTTGGTCAGGTTTGCCCAGGGTAGGGGCAGTGAGGCGAGTGTGGATGATCAGTTCTGCTAGGATTGGGCAATTAAGGTCAACACTTTGGAAGGATGAGGTGAACAAAGTCCATGAATGGACATGCTGCATTCAGTAATGGGGCCATAAGCCTTGGTAAGATGCATGTGCAGTGGCAGAGCTTGAGCCAGTGGCACCCTGTGAGAGTGAAGTAGCAGTGAGAAGATTGCACCAATTAACTTTGCAGAGCACAGCAGATCATTGGCCTACTTCCTACATTACCTCACTTTTGTCTGTGTCCATCTGGCTGTGGCTAGTGGAATGAGCTCCTGAGTCTGTCAGAAGGATAAAAAAGAGCCTTCCTTACCGCTAGCTGGTCCACCAGAACCTCCCAGATGCATGTTGTTGAAGCAGTGTATCCCTTCCAATCTCAGTCATGTGTTGGATAATAATGCAGCACAGTGGGAAAGCTCATTCCTGGTCTGGTGGTGGGCAGCCGAGTGTTAAACATAGCTCCAGTGGGTAAGAACACCACAAGGCCCTGGCATTGGTGAGCACTTCCCCCTCTATAGTCACGTGACTCCATCAGAGGGGCACCAAAGTGTCCAATTGCACAATTAATGAGGTGGAAGTATTTGTAAGAAAAGTAACTCTGAGCCTTGGCCAATTAGACAGCATGAGTCTCACACAACTAAATAATTTAGGAAGAACAGGAAGACCCTGCCCTGTGCACTCCAGTATTATCACTTGAATGTAACAGTGATAGCATAAGAAATAACATTGGTTCAGCCTGAACTTCTTCCACCTAATTCCTGAATTGTAAAAGGAGCATTGTCCCTAAGATAAAAAAAAGCTTTGCCTAATCTTTCATCATTTCAAACTCATGACTTAATGGTATAATGAATGATATAAATTAGATTGTCAAAACATGATCTCATTATGTTGAAGATGATTCATGGTTCTTCTGGTTCCTTTCTAAATGAAGTAAAAGTCACAAAGTAGTTTGCTGACAGGTAACATTAGGTAAAGATTTTGATCTGGGAAATGGCTTTATAAGTGGGTAGGTGATATCAGAATTTAGGACACTCTGGAATGGATGTTAGAGCGGTCGGAGTGACGTGAGCTGTGGCAGAATCAGGCAACTAGTGCAACAAGACCCATCTCACTCCACCTTTTAGACCCCTCACAAGCGGAGTGGCAAAATGTGAACTGACCTTGTGAATGCCACAGCTCACTCAGACTTCCATCTGACCAAGCCTGACAAGCCATGGGGTTCGTTGCCAAGAGAAATAGACACTCTTCAGCTTGGATCCTTGGTTTTATTAACAGGGGCAGAGAACAGAAAACTTATACTGAACCTGCAGAAGGTGCTAGTTATAGCCCAGCTGGAGTATTGTGTACAGTTCCTGGCACTACACTTTCAAATGATGCGTACACATTTTGAAGAGTGCAGAAGCCTCTTACGAGAATGGTTCCAGGAGTGAGAAACTTCTGTTATGGGGACAGACTGGAGAAGTTAGGGAGAATCTGTTCCTGCTCATAAACAGAGCAAGAACAACATATGATTTAAATTTAATTTAAAGTGATTTGCGAAATAAGTAAATGTGAGGTGAAAAGAAATGTATTCACAAGTTATGGGGGAGGCGATGGCCTCGTGGCATTATTGCTGGACTGTTAATCCAGAGACCCAGATGTAAATTCTGGGAACCTAGGTTCAAATCTGCAGATGGTGGAATTTGAATTCAATTTTTTAAAAAAACCTGCGATTAAGGATTCAATGATGACTGCGAATTCATTGTCAATGGTCAGGAAAAACCCATCTGGTTTGTTAATGTCCGTTAGGGAAGGAAAATGCCATCCTTACCTGGTCTGGCCTACATGTGACTCCAGACCCACAGCAATGTGCTTGATTCTGAACTGCCATCTGGGCAAATAGGGATGGGGAATAATCGCTACCCAGCCAGTGATGCCCTCATCCTGTTAATGAAAAAAAAGAAATAATATGAACAGTTCACATCTGGATACACTGCCTGGAAGTCTGGTAGAAACAGATTCAAAGCATTCAAGTGGATATTAGATGATTATTTAATGAGAAATAACATGCAGAGTATGGGAAAAAGGCAGAAAATGACTCCAAGTCAATATTCGGAGAATGCATCACAGATATGATGTCCCAAGTGACCTTTTTCTGCTCCAGAACAATTCTGTGATTGTGAAAACTTACTGAAAACATGGCTTGGTGCCTACTAGCCCTCAGTCCAGTTCCCAGCAGATTTAGCCATTTTAGGAAGGTTTCATTGTTCCCTAATTCACGTTTCAAGTCACTTTTCTCAAAAATTTGAAGAACATAAAAAAAAGAACAGGTTGAGGCCATTCAGTCTCTTGAACATTCGAGGCTGCTTAATATTAAACTCTCTTCTTAGTTATAGTCTCCTACAAGGGGGATCATTATGTTAGTATTCACCTTCTCAAGATCTTTATATTTCAGTAGGATTTTGTCTCACTAACCTGTTCAGGGATGTTATTACATACTTCTGGAGCTGGTAGGACTTGAAACCAGGTCTCTTGGCCCAGAAGTAGGAACACTGCTACTGCACCACAATAGCCCCCTTCACATTCTTCCAAAGTCCAATGAGTAAACACCCAACCTATTGGACTTTTCCTCGTAAGTCCTTCATCCAGGAATAAGTTGAGAGAACCTTCTCTGAGCTGCTTTTATCCTTATTCACGTAAGAAGATAATTGTACACAGTAATCCATATATATCATCAATATGCCCTGCACAAGTACTATTATCCTTCATTGCCTTTATATTCCATTTCTCTTGCAATGAGAACCAACATTCCATTTGCCGTCCTCATCACTTACTGTACTTGCATATAAACCTCGCGATTCATGTAGCAGGATATCCAAAGCCCTCTGTACTTCTGAGTTCTGCAGCCTCTCCCCAATTGCTCAATATACTGCTTCCCCATTCTTGCTGCCAAAGTGGACAAGTTCATACTTTCCCATACTCAAGCTGCCAAATTCTGGCCCACTTAGTTAACCTGTCTGTGTCTCTTTGCAGACTTTCTACTCTCTGGTGACAACATATTGTTCAACAATCTTGCTGTTATTGGCTAATTTATCAGAACCCACGTAGTCATAAAGACATAGAATCATAGAGATATACAGCACAGAAACAGACCCTTTGGTCCAACTCGTCCATGCCAACCAGTTATCCTTAATTAATCTAGTCCCATTTTCCTGCATTTGGTCCATATCTTTCCAAACCCTTCCCATTCATTTACCCATCCAGAATCCTTTAAACTCTCTTTATAAGATAAGCCCTCCAGTCCAGGCAGCATCCTGGTAAACCTCCTCTGAACCCTCTCCAAAGCATCCACATCTTTCCTATAATAGGGCGCAGTATTCCAAGTGCGGTCTAATCAAAGTTTTATAGAGCTGCAACAAGATCTCACGACTCTTAAACTCAATCCCCCTGTTAATGAAAGCCAAAACACCATATGCTTTCTTAACAACCCTGTCCACTTGGGTGGCCATTTTAAGGGATCTATATATCTGCACACTAAGATCCCTCTGTTCCTCCACACTGCCAAGAATCCTATCCTTAATCCTGTACTCAGCTTTCAAATTCGACCTTCCAAAATGCATCACCTCGCATTTATCCAGGTTGAACTCCATCTGCCACCTCTCAGCCCATCTCTGCATCCTGTCAATGTCCTGCTGCAGCCTACAACAGCCCTCTATACTGTCAACGACACCTCCAACCTTTGTGTCGTCTGCAAACTTGCTGACCCATCCTTCAATCCCCTCATCCAAGTCATTAATAAAAATTACAAACAGTAGAGGCCCAAGGATAGAGTCCTGTGGAACACCACTCACCACTGACTTCCAGGCAGAACATTTTCCTTCTACTACCACTCGCTGTCTTCTGTTGGCCAGCCAATTCTGTATCCAGGCAGCTAAGTTCCCCTGTATCCCATTCCTCCTGACCTTCTGAATGAGCCTACCATGGGGAACCTTATCAAATGCCTTACTGAAGTCCACATACACCACACCCACAGCTCAACCCTCATCAACTTTTCTAGTCACATCCTCAAAGAACTCGATAAGGTTTATGAGGCATGACATGCCCCTCACAAAGTCGTGTTGACTGCATTTGATCAAGCCATGCTCTTCCAGATGGTCATAAATCCTATCCCTCAGAATCCTTTCTAACACCTTGCAGACGACAGACGTGAGACTTACTGGTCTGTAATTGCCGGGGATTTCCCTATTTCCTTTCTTGAAGAGAGGAATTACATTTGCCTCTCTCCAGTCCTCAGGTATGAATCCAGTGGAGAGCGAGGATGCAAAGATCCTCGCAAGTGGCGAAGCAATTGCATTTCTCGCTTCCCAAAGCAGCCGAGGACAAACCGGGCCTGGCCTGGTGACTTGTCAATCTTAATGTTTGACAAAATTTTCAGCACATCAGCTTCCTCTATCTCTATCCATTCCAGCATGCACACCTGCTCTTCAAAGGTTTCATTCACTACAAAGTTTGTTTCTTTCATAAAGACAGAAGCAAAAAACTCATTTAGGGCTTCCCCTACCTCCTCAGACTCCACACACAAGTTCCCTATGCTATCCCTGATCGGCCCTACTCTTTCTTTGACCATTCTCTTATTCCTCACATAAGTGTAAAATGCCTTTGTGTTTTCCCTAATTCGTTCTGCCAAGCCTTTCTCGTGCCCCCTCCTGGCTCTCCTCAGACCATTTTTGAGCTCCTTCCTTGCCTGCGTGTAATCCTCTCTAGCTGAACTAGACCCTAGCTTCCTCCACCTTGTGTAAGCTACCTTCCTCCTTTTGACGAGAAGCTCCACCGCTCTCGTCATCCAAGGTTCCTTTATCTTACCCCTTCTTGCCTGTCTCAGAGGGACATATTTACTCATCACTCGTAACAACTGTTCCTTAAACAGTCTCCACATGTCTATAGTTCCCTTACCATGGAACAATTGCTCCCAGTCCATGCTTCCTAACTCATCTCTAATCGCGTCATAGTTTCCTCTTCCCCAATTAAATATTCTCCCATTTTGCCTAATCCTCTCCTTCTCCATAGCTATGTAGAATGTGAGGCAGTTATGGTCACTATCACCAAAATGCTCTCCCACCGCAAGATCTGATACCTGCCCCGGCTCATTTTCGAGCACCAAGTCTAGAATGGCCTATCCCCTCGTCGGCCCGTCAACATACTGCACTAGGAAACCCTCCTGAACACACCTTACAAAAACAGCTCCATTCAAATCTTCTGCTCGAAGGAGGTTCCAATCTCGGACTTTTTTCATTGGAGAAAAGGAGGAGGAGAGGGGACCTAATTGAGGTATACAAGATAATGAAAGGCATGGATAGAGTTGATAGCGAGAGACTATTTCCCAGGGCAGAAATGGCTAACACGAGGGGTCATAGTTTTAAGCTGGTTGGAGGAAAGTATAGAGGGGATGTCAGAGGTGGGTTCTTTACACAGAGTTGTGAGAGCATGGAATGCATTGCCAGCAGCAGTTGTGGAAGCAAGGTCATTGGGGTCATTTAAGAGACTGCTGGACATGCATATGGTCACAGAAATTTGAGGGTGCATACATGAGGATCAATGGTTGGCACAACATCGTGGGCTGAAGGGCCTGTTCTGTGCTGTGCTGTACTGTTCTAAATGTTGTAATTGTACCAGAATTCACCACTTCCTCTGGCAGCTCATTTCATTCATGCACCACTCACTGCACGAAAATGATGCCCCTTAGGTCCCTTTTAAATCTTGCCCCTCTCACCTGAAACCTATGCCCTCTCATTTTGGACTACCCTCCCCTCAGAAAAAGGCCTTGGTTCTTCACCCTATCCATGCCCCTCATGATTTTATATGCTTATATAAGGTCACCCCTCAGCCTCCGAAGCTCCAGGGAAAATAACCCCAGCTTATTCAACCTCTCCCTATGGCTCAAACCCTCTATTCCCGGCAACATCCTTGTAAATCTTTTTTGAACTTTTCAAGTTTCATGACATCCTTCCTACAGCAGGGAGACCAGAATTTTATGCATTTCTCCAAAGTGGCCTACCTAACGTCCTGTGTAGCTGCAACATGACCTCCCATCTCCTACACTCAATGCACTGACCAATAAAGGCAAGCGTACCAAATGCCTTCTTCACTATCCTGTCCAACTGAAGCCCTGCCTTCAAGGAGTTATGAACCTTCATCCCAAGGTCTCTTTGCTCAGCAACACTTCCCCGGACAATTTGGCTTACCAAAATGCAACACTCCACCAAGTTTATTTCAGGAGATTGTAATTAGCCAAAGCCCCAGAGACCTAAAGAGTTCTCTCAGTGCCCTGGTTAATGTTTACCCCTCACTTGGAACTATTTGATGAGAGATGAAACAAGTCCCCTAATTTGCTCTCACCTTGTTTGACTGTAATAGACTTTTATCTGTAGAATTTAGAGAGGGGACCATTTTGACTGTATTGTCACAATTACTGTATTTTGAAGCTAAGCAGAAATTATTCAGGCAGGCATCTTCATGTAACACATTCAACATTGTTAAACAGCATTTCTGGTCTTCTATCATGCCTGGTTTTTTAATTTATTATGTGCACAAATTGGGTGCTGTATTTGCCTATATGTTAATACTGGTGACATTCAAAAGTACTTCATAGGGTGTGAAGTGTTCAGTAATGTACCATAATAAAGGGTTCAATTGAATTACTCGTCATATTTCTTTTTGACACTATAATTTCTCCAGGTGATTGTCATTTCCTTGCATATACAGAGCTTTGTTCTATGACATGTAAATAAGGCCAGAACAGGGTAGTCTAATGGGTTTAATGGGTCATTGAAAAAAAAGCACAAATGTCTTTAGACTAAAGATGAAAATAATACCACAGGAAACTAAGAAGAATGGGCGTATGTAGATAGATAGTTGGAGATTTAAACTAGAAAACATAGTGAATAGTGTTTCAAAGTAGACTGTGTTGCAGGTGCTTTTATTTAGGGAATAATGATAAAATTTGTCAATTACATCAGTCTAGACTACATAGCAAAGTGAGATGATTGTGGAAGATTACGGGATATATAAGCTAGTAGGATGGGTAGGTTGATTGCCCATACAGTTTATTGTAGATGCTTTAGATGTGCATTATGGTTATTTCCAGTTGGTCAGAAGGATGGTCTTTTCCCAGGTGTTATTATTAATAACGTAAGTGGGTGACACTGTGTTGTCAAGTAATGCACTGAGGAACAGGGAGAACATGTGTAAGTATCAAATCAATGAAGTAGGAATTGAAGGTGTCTCTGAGTAGACTGTATATCTTTGATTCAGCAGCTTAGACAGCATCTGTTGAAAAAAAATAATTAGTCAACTATGTTCTCTCTGCAAATGTTGCATGACCTGCTGCCTTTTTACAGCTCTAGTATTCTTATTCCTGGATCAGCAAAGCCTTATTCTCAACCTTTCATAACATTGTTTACACTTATAATAGTTGGATTTGAAATCACTGCTCTGGAGTTTATAGCTGCAGTTTGCCTCTCTGAGCAATAACATTTAGTTGTGATTAATTTTCATTGCTGCGCCGTCTTCAGGCGTAATCAGGTGTTGATATCAAAAAGGCTATAGGAAGTTTGTCAGCTATTTAAAACCTGAATGGGGTTATACAATCTTAGAGGCATTCAGTGAAAAGGAGGGCAAGAAATCAGCCCTATTCTTTCTCTTTTGTTATTCTTCCATTTCCTTTACACATGACTGTCTAATTCTTAGTGACTTAGTGACTTCAGCTTACAAAATGAAACTTCTTACTCTGAGACGTTCTAAGATGCTGCTGCTTCTTCAGGCCTCGTTAAATGTACAGCGCTTCCAAATTCTGGACAAGTGTGAGACCAAAGACAATTTTACAAGCATTCACTCACCAGCAATATTTAAATTGGTGTCAAACTGCACATTCAAGTGAAAATAAGCTTGCCTTACTAATCAGGCAGAATGGGACAGAAGTCCTGCTGTGTTCTATTCTATCTCATTATTGCTACCATTTGACATTTTACCTTTACTTCTCACATGAGAGAAATTATCACACCAAAGGAAAGAACTCAGTGCATTTAACACTGCACTGTTCAGATCTACATTGTCTTTTACAGGAAATCAATCTCCTTCATCTCCATGTTGCTACCTGCTCAACTCAATTATAGCAATGGAAAGCATCGTAAAGAGATTGAGGAGGGGGTGGATAACTAAGTGTTGATTTTAGTGTGGAAAGTTGTTAACGTATTACCTAAAAGGGTGATGGATGCAGATTCAATTGTAACTTTCAGATTTTAATGACCCTCCACTGGATTAAGTTTGTAACAAATCACTTTAGTTCTCAAGATATTTTCTGTATATTAAGGAACATTGTACAAAACATTGAAGAATTTCTGAACAGGAACTATATTGTTGTTTTTAATATTTTTGCAGATGACTGAGGCGAATAAACAAATCTTCGACTATTTTCAAACATAATTCATCACTGTTTTCAAGAGGAAGCAGCAGGGATAGTGACTGCCAATTTTTTGTAGTATTGCTGCCATCTGTAAGGAGTGTTTGAATATTATTAGTTTCACTGGGAGGATTACAAACTTTCAAGGGAATGTTTCTGAGATCTGATTTATGGTCTAGCACTTAGTGCATTTCACACAGCTCTTGACAAAGAAAGTGTCTCTTGAAGCCATTTTAAACATGAAGATGTATGTTAACTGAAGAACAGTGGCTGTCAGTCTTACTTTCAAACCATCAAACTTCATCTTTCTAAAAAAGAAATTCCTCCATTTCAGAACATTCAATTTGGCCTAATGAGGAAATAAATATAATTTTATAATGATAAATGTCACAGCCTGGATGTCACTGTGGGGCACATTATTGTATCAAGCTTGCTCAACTGTCTGGCATCGAATTACACTCTATTACACGAACAAGGGCTTTATCCCATTTAAAATAAAATTAACAAGTTAAATGACTCCATTAAAGCAGCCGAGAGAAACTTGTTAGCGTGTTAAACATTGACATAATAACATGGCTGACAATACGTCTTGGCTAACTATAGTTTCTCAAAGACTGCATAATTAGATGATGAAAAGTTAGGGGTGGGGAAGGGAAAGATTCATGACCTGTCAATGCATTTGATGCCATTGAACAAATGACAGCAAGCCAACAATTCCCAACCACAACGGATCTTTAAAAGAACACTCCAATTAATTTATTATTGTGCAGAACTCTGATACGTGAAGCAGAAACAAAATGTTCTCACTATTTAACTAAAATATCAAAGTACTACACTTATAATAGAATCCTAAAATGGTACAGATATCACATCCTTTCAGAATCAAAGAGCAACTAATATATTCATAGCTAATTATTTCAACTTTTCATACTATACAATGCTAATGCCTAAAATCCCAATGTTAGCTTAAATGACTTTTTCTCCTTCCCTCACATTTAGCAATACCTATAGCTCTTCCTGAAGTATTACTGGTGTTCGGCTACAATATACAATCTGTAGAGTGGTATGATGGAAAGTAAGCTTGAGATCACTGGGAATTAAATGTTTCCCTGATGGGCTGGTTTTACATCATTGGAAGAGCAGCATTAACCTGGGAAAAAATAACTGAAGCCCTGTGTACATAATTTCTCTGCCATATCTGTGGCTCATCTGCTAAAGCGACAGTGAATGAGAACTTCTACATAAATTGAAAACATTGAGAAGGCTTATGTGCACCCTTGGAAGTGAAGGTATAAATAATGTTTGAAAGGGCGAGACTGATAACGTGTTTGCTGCCTAGCTCTGCTGAGGTCACAGAATAGTTTACATTGGTCACGCTAGTGATTATGCCTCAGCCCAGCTCAGTTAACTATTAACACCATTTTGCTAGGAATATTGTAAGTTATCAAGCATCTGTAGCAGCAAGGAAAGAACTTCAATGCCATGAGAAGGACACAAACCTATTTTGTGCACCTAAAAGGGGTTTCCATTTTGCGTGGTTTATCGAAGATCAAGTGAGATGTAGCTCCAAGAAAACGCCAATGTGTTATTTTATTTACTGGAGAATGTAGACAATGATAAGGTAGAGCAGCACAGGGAGGCGAAGCTAGTAAAAGTAGCACAGGATCCAAATGCCATCTATTGACTCTGGCACCATCATCGCAGGATACAGGTACTCGTATGCCCTCTGGCTCATGTTCATGAGTTACACAAGCCTGCCTAGTCTTGAGGTGTGCAACATACTGGAAGTTCCTCTGCAGATCATGTCTGACACCAGCACTGGAAAGGCCACACCAACCCTGGTACCTTTTTGTGGCAGTTGTCACCGTTTTACGACATGTAGTTTGTGAATGCAACACAAGTGCGCAGGAACTGTAGGGAAAGAAACTAGGTTGAGGGGAAGAAATTAAGGGACTTTGACCAGATAAGTAAGGAGTGTGTGTGTTACAGGCAAACTTGTTGGGGGGGATGGTGGGTGATGCTGGTAAACCTGTGGGAGTGCATCATGACTACGGGGTGTAAAGGTGAAAAGTATAGAACAAGCAGCGCATGGCAGCAAGCTGTGTCATGTGACTACTGGCTCAAATAGACAATGGTTCGAAATTTTTATATTTGTAAGCATTTTTCTTTGTTTCTGCCTTTCATGGGAGAAGGAAAAATCAAACCAGAAATAAGTTACAATGCTCCAGTAGAGTGGATCAGTAATTTGCCAAAGGAAATTTGTTATAGATTCAAAAAAGAAATTTGAAGTACAATGAAGAGCAAGGAATTGGGATTAACTGGATAGCTCTTAAAGAGCTGGCACAAGATTCTATGATTCTTTGTCAGTCATGAACTGCGTGAGGAAGTGGCAAAATTAAACATTACCTATTTTTACACTCAGTGTGCACTTTTTCATGGGTATGACAAAGTCAGTCCCATGATATTTGGCAACACACGGGGTTTGAAGTAATTGAAGTGAATTCCAAACATTAATATCAGAAGAAAACCAGGGTCCAAACAATTTGAAAAGGAAAGCTGCTTTTGGGTATGCTTTTTGAACTAGTTGATGAACTCTGAGTAATGCACCAAATATGTCTTATCACAGCAAGCAAACAGGTCTCCCTACAAAGGAACACTCTTTACACCAAGATAATAAAATGTGAGGCTGGATGAACACAGCAGGCCAAGCAGCATCTCAGGAGCACAAAAGCTGACGTTTCGGGCCTAGACCCTTCATCAGAGATGAAGGGTCTAGGCCCGAAACGTCAGCTTTTGTGCTCCTGAGATGCTGCTTGGCCTGCTGTGTTCATCCAGCCTCACATTTTATTATCTTGGAATCTCCAGCATCTGCAGTTCCCATTATCTCTGATACTCTTTACACCAGCCAGTTTTCCACTTGTGTATAACTGATATACACATCAGATAAGGAAGGCTCTGAAACCAAATATGACCAACTTGTTGTGTGAAAAGCTATTCTGTATCTAAGTGTTCAAGAAATGCTCTACTTAAAATGAGGTGACACTTCATTGATGGCTGTTGCCTTTACAAAGAAAATCAGTTGCTCTTTGAACCTTCAGTTTCAACAGAGAGTTAGCACTATTTCCTTCCTCATTGTTTAATGTTTACAGATCAAATGCTGTGTTTGGGCACATAGACAACTGATGTGATAAATATTCAGTTCAACACATGACAATGTGGAATAGTCTCAGCAACAAACAATCAGAAGCTCAGATTTTGCAATGCCTGTGCCAATGACAATGAGGGCCGTTTGACCTCAAACTTTACAAGGTTATGCAGCAGTTCTTAAAAAAGTGTTATTATTCCTCTTTGAAGATGACATACACTCAGGGTCACAAGTTTCTGCCATGAGTCTTAATGAGACTGAACAGGTGGATCCACAGCCCACAGATCTTCAGACACATGGGACACGATGTCCCATGAGGTACTGTGATCTGAACAGCAGGGCTTTCTTCACTTGCTCTCCTTTTCTGCTGCCGCTCTATCTCACCATTAAAAGGCTGTGATTCCAATGCAGCTTGACAGACAGAGTGCTGTCATTTTGAACACTTGATAAGCAAGCTCACCCGAGTCATCAATGTCACAGCTGCCATGCTTCAAGGAGAGCATCTCTTTATCCTCCCCTGAAGTCACCAGCCGTTTGTGAATTGAGGAAACAGGACCTTATGAGGAAGACATATTAGTCATTTACGCACACTGTGTCCAGTTCACCAAAGCTGATCCGCAAGCAGGTTTGCTGGAGCTGGTTTAATGAAGGACACAAGCATTTGTTCAAATCTTAAGGATGCAGAAGTATTGCTGATTAAATTCCTCTGGTACTCTTGCATGTTGCTGATCCAAAGACCAGGTTTGCTATAGTAAAGTGTACCATGACAAGTTTCTGTGCTTTGTACACAGGGACTTCTATTGACTAGAGGAGGTGTTTGTTGTCAAATGTTTTCTGTGGTAATTAGTAGGAGACCATATTGTTACTGCTGATCCAATGTCAGATCATGTCACCTGTGGTGAGCTTTTGAGAGACATGGCTACCACAGTTTGGGAGGAACGCAACTTAATCCAGCACTTCACCCTCTAGGTAGATGGGAAGTGGAATATTTGGCTGGATAACATATCAGTTCAGTTTTGGCAATTTTTAAAGACAAGCTGAGCTTTTCTGGAAATCTAATTAAAGATTTTAATGGTCGCTTGCAAATCTAGCGTAGAATGAGCAACGATGCTGAACTCTTCTGCAGATTGTTTATTGATGGTGTCAGTTTGCCAAAGAGGCAGCCGAGATCAATGTGACCGAATGCTGTGTAAATGTATTTAATGCTGAAACAAAAGGGCAGTTGGGCTTTGATGAGATGAATCACTACTGTCAGGTTGATTGTCTGTAGTATGTTCTTATCGCGTAGCCTTGCTCGACACCAGTTCAGATTTTGAAGGGCTCGGCTTCAGATCTGTCACTCGACACCAGTTACAGACGTGTCATCATTGAGCAATTACTGCATTGTGATGGAGTCTCTTGGACATCCAAATCTTTGGAGCACAATCCACAGAGCCTCACTTTATTGAGCCACATGCTTTTTTCAGGTTGATTGAGACACTCTATGACCTGTCCAGCTGCTATCAGTTCCCTGCACGGATTGAGTGATTCTGACATAGTGGGATCACTGACCAGAACATTGACAGAATCCAAGAGGTATAAAGCTTTAATCTAGGATGGCAGCCCGTGAATTGGCATTGGTCCTCTTGGGGAAAGAGAGCATATGTTATACTGAGGCCATGCTGAGCACATTTCATCAGCAGGAGGAAACTTTTTGCATTGGTTTTGGCAAGTTATTTTAAGTTTTTCAACTTCGCGTTCAATGATATGTGGCTTCAGACCTAAGTTGGCCAAAGGAGTAGTCAGCTTCAGACTGGAAGATGTATATTCAAATGTATGAATTAGGAGCAAAAGTACATTATTTGCCTCCTCAAGCCTTCTTCACCATTCAGTATGAGGAACAATTAAAAATACTGCACCTTTCGTCACTTGGCAAGTAAAGACTATGGGTGGCGATGGAATTATAAAATTATTGACACACGTAAAAGGCATTCTACACCATCCTCAATCAATGGTTGTCCAGCATCTCCAAGGGAGACAAGTTGGCAATTTCAGTGGCAGTGATAGGAGGGACAGAAACCTGGGGAAAGTTATGTTAGACAAGGAAACCAAAGAAAAAACAACCTCCACTGCAGTCCTCCTCCTGACAAATTGCATCGACCATGACCTTGCCATAACAACCAACCTGTTCCACCAGAGAGATAAGCACATATCTACTGGCAACTCCACTGCTCCAAGCACTGGCAACTAACACACTACATGTTTTTTGAGCTTTCATTACCCACGTCATGACCAGAGCTGACAACTGCTGGACCCACCACCAACTGACCCACTCCACCATCTCCATATATGTAGCTCCCAACTGGCAGAGGCAGAAAAAGCTCTGACACAAGAGATTCAATGTTATGGACTTGGAAGACCCTGAAAGGAAAGACCTACTCAGGTCCTGCCTCAGAGACAACCTGGCGACAACCAGATGCCAGAACAACAGAGTGCCCTCAGCACCTGGTCCTAAAAGCTACCGCAGTCAACACCTCAGTGGAGATGTTCAGTCTCTCAACCA
Source organism: Stegostoma tigrinum (assembly GCF_030684315.1). Taxonomy (NCBI): domain Eukaryota; kingdom Metazoa; phylum Chordata; class Chondrichthyes; order Orectolobiformes; family Stegostomatidae; genus Stegostoma; species Stegostoma tigrinum. Next base: position 38,958,717 of record NC_081357.1, read on the forward strand.
GGAAACACTAGGACTGCTTCAACAAGAAAAACCAGAAGAATGAGGATCTCCTGGACAACAAACACAAGGTGTGCCTAAACTGGCAGCTCCACCAAAACTTGAGTGGGTGGAAACAAACCTACAGGCAACTGAAAGCTGAGGTGCAACAAAGAACTCGTGACCTAAAAAATAGATGGTGGGTAGAAAGAGTGCAGGAGAATTAGCAACTTGTAATAACCACAATGTGCGTGTCTTCTTTATCGCATTCAAAGCCATCTGTGGTTTCGAGTACTCAGGAACCTACTCTACTGAGAGCAAAAACAGGGAAGTGCTCATTGTAGGCCAAGATATAGTCAATGGCCACTGAAGGGAGCCCTTTGATGACTTCCCCAACCAAGGTGCAGCCTTCAATGCAAGTGCTCACGGCACCATTCTACAACATTACTACCCATTACTATCTCAGTACACTACCCGTTCTGAAGTCAAGAAAAACAAATCTGACAGCTGAAAATCAACAAAGTCTTTGATGCAGATGGAGTCTCTGCTAAAATACGATAGAGAAGCATTCTTGACGCGAACTCACAACTTCATCACCCTTGTTTGGAAGGAAGAGAGAATGCTGGGACATCTATGACGCCATAATTATGACCAACTCCAAGAAAGGAGGCAATCTGACTGTAGAAATTAGAAAGGGAGCTCCATGCTGTCTGTCGCTGGAAAAGCCATTGTGAGAATCCTTAGCCACCTTCTCCCAGTGGCCGAAGAATTCCTCCCCAAGTCTCAATGCGGTTTTTGTCCAACAAGAGGCAAATAGATGGCTTTCAGTGCACGACAAATCCAAAAAGTGCCTGCAGGACAGCTCTAACCCCTACACTTGACCTGTTTCGATCTCACAAAGGCCTTTGACTTTATCAACTGTAAGGCATTTTGAAATAATCTCCTCAAATTCGGCCGCCCTCTGAAATTCATCACCATTTCTCCCTGCTTCATGATCACGTGGAAGCTGTGATCCTCACCAACAGATCCATCACAGGCTCAATGAGTGCAGACTGAAGTCAAGCAGGGCTGTATCACTCTTCTCCATCCTCCTCACCACAACACACCATCACATCTCCAAAAAACTCCCCTCCAGAATGGAGCTAACTTATGGGACGAGTGGGAATTGTCCAATCTTTGACACATCCAGGCCAGAACCAAGACACCGCAACTTCTATCATCGAGCCGCACACACGATGACTCACACGTACACGCTCAGGCCAAGTAACAAATCGTCATTGATGCTTTCACTGAGGCTTATGAGAGAATGGTCCTCAGACTAAACATTTGAAAAACAAAGGTTTGTACAGCCTCACAACGCTGCCACATAACCATCAAAATCTGCGACAACAAGGATCATTTCCCATACCTCAGGATTCTCCTCTCAGTGCAAGCAGACACTGATAAAATCCAATATCAACTCCAATATGCAACAGCAGCCTTTGGACACAGCATTCAAATTCTAAGACGTTCAACTGAGTACCAAGCTCATAGTCTACAGAGTAACTGGATTCCAACCCTGCTGTATGCTTCAGAAACATGGGCTTTGTACAGCAGACAGTGTAAATCCCTGGAGACAAAATTCACTGGCAGGGTTGGCATTCTCTCAGAGGGTAATATCCCAGCATTGAGGCATTGGTCACACATAACCAGCTATGATGTGCTTGCCACATTGTCTGCATGCCCAACACAAATCTCTTTAAAAAGTACTCTACTCTGAGCTTTGCAATGGTAAGCTATCACCAGGAAGGCAGAGGAAACAGTACGAGGAGCTCTGAAAGTCTCCCTAAACAAATACATCTCTGTTGACACAGAATCGCTCGCCCTGGAATGCACAAAGAGGTAAAGAAGCATCCGAGAAGTCACCAGTGACTTTGAATGTCACTGAATAGAGCATGTGGTGGGTGTATGCAAGCAGTGGAAAGAGCACGCAGAATCCAGGGTGTCCCATACATCAAAAGTCACCTTCCCCAGCCTCGGCCAAACCTGAAATACCTGTAAATTACCCCAAAAATGGTAGACAGAAGTTCATTAGCTTTGTCAACAGGGATCTACAGATCCTGGTGGATGGAATGGAGCCGAGGAGGGCCATCATCTTTCCTTAGAACTGCCCAGAAGGAGACCATGGCACCAGGCTCTGCCAGCCTGGTCTGAGGTTCGCACCCAGTGTAGTGCCATTCACAAAAGTTGGAAGGCACATCCAGCCGAGCTACAAGAAGGGCAATGCCTCATAAGGCTGGGTGCCAGCATCTTCCCTCTGCTACCTCGCACTCAACCTTTTCTCTGAAACTGCACACACCTCCCAACAAGGCTCATGTTCCACTGCTATATTAAAGGCAGGATCTTCCCTCTAATGAAGGAGTCACTGGACTCGAAACATTAACTCTGCTTTCTCCCCTTGGACACTGCCAAACCTGCTGAGTCTGAACAGCTATTTCCATATTTTGTATCTCCCCTTACTCAATCGCACCAATCCCAACAACCCAGGTTCTTATAATCAACATTCTGTGAAATCTGAAATAAAAACACGAAATACTGAAGAAACTCAGCAGGTCTGGCAGCATCTGCGGAGAGGGAGAAACAGAGTAAATGCTTCAAGATCAAAGACTGTTTTCTCAGAACTCCCTGACATTCCTGTCACTGCACTGTCATGCCCCCTTCTGCTGCCAACTCTCTCACTCGGGACCACCATACGGCATTTTGAGATCACAGATGTCTTTCACCTGTGTTACGTAGGCATCAGTTTAATACTATTGCCTTTCAAAAGATCTCACATCACGCAAAAGTGAATCCCTCCTTCACAGAATAAAACACACCACCCACTCTAGGTGTGATGTCAGCCTCCACTGTGCACTTGCTATTTGAATGAGACAGGGAAGAAACTGAGCTTAATGCAGACAATCACAGGCACAGGCCTTTCAGTCTGGGTAGACTCCAAACCTTCATATTCCCTTCTTGTTTGTCCTCTCTGTCAACTCCATCAATTCTGATCCTGCTCACATTCCTGCTCAACCCTTTTATTTAACTGTTGCGTCCCCACTTTAACTCCTGAGCCCCAAATATACTGCTTTTCAGGTCTGAAATAAAAACGCACTGTCCATCTGTTGTAGCTAGATTGGTGCTTATTGTCAATGAAAACCTCTCCTGCATTATCTCTTTCTCCCTGTGTTCTGTCAGCTCCCCCGTCCTTCTGTACTGACTTTCCCTCATTCACAAATATAATCCTCCCTGCACACCAGTATGCTGCCTCCAATAACCCACATTTGAACTCCATGCCTCCCCTACCACAGTAGTGGCCACCGATAACTACGGCAAACACCAATGCCCCCACCCCACAAGTTGATCCCCTTCTGATTAAAAATATAAACACATTTTTCTCAGCCTTGAATATATCTTATAACCCAACTCCTACAGCACCAAAAATACTTAAGATTCACCACCCTCTGAGGGAAGAAATTCCTTTTCATCTCTGTCTTAAGTTAGTGACCTCTTATTCTAAGATAAGATATTCTGCTCTTAGAGACTCCCACAAATGAAAACAATCTCTTTGTCCTGTTGGGTCTTCTCCAAACCACTTCTAAGTTTCAATAAGGTTATGTCTTATTCTTCAAAACTTTCATGACTACAGGGTCAACCTGCCCAACCTCTCCATAAGAAAATTCCTCCATATCCAAGATCAACTGAGTGAAGCTTCTCTGAGACGTCTTCAATGCCAGTATATCTTTCCTTAAATAAGGGGACCAATCTGATTGCAGAATTTTAGTTGTGGTCTGACTCATGTCTTGTATTGTTTTAGCAAGGTTTCCCAATTTTCATAATCCAGTCCCTTTGAAACAATGGCCAAAATTTCATCTGCCTTTCCTATTATCCATGAACTCTGATGCTAGCTTTTTTGTGATACATGCACAAGGACCCCAAAATCTGCCAAATAGGCACCCTGTTGTGCTACATGATTCAGCAGTTATTTTTCCACTTTAACTAATGTTTAGCTCCTCTGCAGTATGTGTCAAAATGCATAACCTCACATTTCTCCACATCATATTCCACCTGTCAAGTTTTTCCCACTCACTTAACCTGCCAATGCCTCTCTGGAACCATTTTGTATCATCCTCACCACTTGCCATCCCATCTATTTTTTGTCATCGACAAAATTGGCTATAGTACATTGATTTCCCTCATCCAAGTCATTCATAGATATTGTAAATAATTGTGGACCATGTGCCAATCTCTTTGGCATACCACTAGTTATAAGTTGCCACGCTGAAAATGACCACTTATCCCACTTTCTGTAATCTATTAGTTAAGCAAACCACCATTCATGCTAATATAGTACGCCCAACTCCATAGGCTCTTATCATATTAAGTAGATTATGCATGGTATCAATGTCCGTTGGGAAACCCAAATATATTTAATCTACTAGTTGCCCTTTATCTATCCTTCTTGTTACCTTCTCAATGAATTTGAATAAATCTGTCAGGCTTGATATTCCCTTTCATGAATTTCTGCTGACTGTTTGATTACACTATGCACTCATAAATGCTCTGCTAGCATTTTCACAATAGAGATCTTAAGTTAACTGGCTAACAGTTATTTGTTATATATAATTTACCTGGTCTCTCGTGACTTTGCACTCTGGTACCCTATTCCCTTGCAAACTAACGCCAACACAGATGGCATCCTACCAACCTTGGACCCTTCTATCCCTGGCACCCTCCAACTACCTACTTGTCATGTTATCCACCTGACACCCCATGCCCTGGTGCTCGACACACTTGGCACCCTAGTCCTCCCAGCTCTCTTCGCCCTAACCAATTGGCATCCTACCAACCTGGCACACTATCTCACCAGGCATCCTTCCTCAAGTCACAAGGCACTCTACTCACTTGGCCCCTATCCTACCTGACTTCCTACCCTCCCCAGCCTCTCACAATACCTTAAGTACTTTCTGTTTGACAGAAGCGATCAAAGTGGTTGGCTGAATGGCCCAATTAACTGCTGAGAATGGTGAGTGCAGTGTTCCAACACCCCCTCCCCCCCCGCACACACACAGATCTGCACTATGAAAGAACTGTCAGACTGAAAACATAACTCCACAGTTTATAAACAGCTCTGATTGGACTTTCCTGTTAGAAATGTGAAGCCTCCCTTTTGTTAAAAAAAATGGAGACAGTGGCAATTTGCATCTTTGAATTGTAATGTATACGTAGTCAAAGAACGTAATCTCCACTCATTACCAACAGCACATACCCACTCTTAAGAATCAAATTTTATTTTTGTTATCTTTAATCACATTGGTAATTTCCAAAGCAGGTATGTTTCTGCTGGAAACTAATGACACATCCAATTTTAATTGTATTTTCCTGTAGTTGTGTAGAACAACAACTGGCCAAGCTCACCATTTCTTTTAATTAACATCGTAACATGTTTCTGTTTATACAAGGACATAAATAACAGAAACAACTGGCTGCTGTACAATTTGCACCTAATAGCCTTTCAATTCTCTTGGGCTTAGCACAGGGCAGATAATATATAACCATGGACAATTATGATGTTTCTTTGGTACACTCACAAATGAGGTCAAGCATTTGATACCATCAATCACACTATTTCTAAAGTTGAATTCCAACTGCCAGCTAATGGGTTAGAAATTGGTTCGTGCTGCATTATGGCTGCCTATTTGCAATTCAAGACGTGTAAGTGCCCATTGTCATGGAAATCAATACAGACAACTTTGGCAGTGTTTCATCATTTACCTGAAAATGGCATTAGTCCAAGTGGAGCATTTGCTGCTGGGAGACTTTGTGCTCATTTGGGGATCAAACAGCATGTGTTGATAACTCGTCATTGAGGTGGCCTTCTTCTCTTAAAGGCAGTCTGTCCCTCTTAAAAATAAAGTGTCACAGAGTCACTGGGGGTTTCTGCTGAGTGCTACTGCCACAATTCTGAAGAAAGAGAATGTGACATGAGGTTTCCCAGGCACCAGAGATCTAACATTCTGGAGGTGGGCAAAATGAGGGAAGCCATGCAGGACAGAGAGTGCAGAGGTTTCTGATCAGATGACCAGGGAGATCAGCTCCCAGAGTTTCACCCAAGGACTTAGAAACAGTGCCACAGAAGTGGAATGAACGCACTGCAGTAGTCAAGGGCAGTGAATGTATCTCCACGTGACTTATCCTCTCTACTGTCCCACCAACCTCTTGAGTTGTTTTCCAAAAGAAATCACAGAATTACTGAATTGTTACAGTGCAGAAGAGGCCATGTGACCAATCAAGTCTTCACCAGCTCTCTGAGCATTTTAACACTGTGCCAATCTCTTGCCTTTTCTCCTTGACCCTGCACATTGTTCTATATAAATAACGTTTCAATTACATTTTTGATGTCTAAATAGAACCTAACTCCACCACAACTGCAGGCAATGCATTCCAGGTTAGAATTATTTGCTGATGAAAATGTTTTGTTCTCATTAACAAAAATAGAATATTGTTAGAAAAAACTGAAGAAGTCCTGAAGAAGAGTCAGACCCAAAATTTTAACTCTGCTTTCTCTCCATAGATGTTGCCAGACCTACTGAGTTTTTCCAGCAATTTCTGTTTTCCAGATCTGCTGTTTTTTTGGTCTTTTATTTCTGTTATTTTGTTCTCACCTCGCATTTGTTCCTTTGCGAACACTTTAAAACTGCAGAAGGAGGCTATGTGACCAATCAAGTCTGCTCTCTGAGCATTTTAACATTGTGCCAATCTCCTGCCTTTTCTCCTTAACCCTGCACATTGGATAGATACTTAAATAGAACAATTACCTTTTCAATGGTTCTTTGGTTCTTGATCCACTTACAAGCAGGAACGTTATCTCTCCGTCCACTCTGACAAATCCCTCATAATTTTGAAAACTTCCATCAGATATCCTCTTAGCCATAATTAAATGTCCTAAGTAAGTTGTGAGGATAGATTAAGTAAGTATACAGACAACAGAAAGATTGGCTGAGAGATAGTAGGAACTGCCAATGCTGGAGAATCTGAGATAACAAGATGTAGAGCTGGATGAACACAGCAGGCCAAGCAGCATCAGAAGAGCAGGAAAGCTGACGCTTCAGGCCTAGACCCTTCTTCAGAAAAGTAAGGAAGTGATAAGGAAGGTTACAGAGAGAATATAAACAGATTGGTCAGGTGGGCAGAGCAGCGGCAGTAGGAAGTTAGCCCTGATAAACATGAAGTGATGTATTTTATCAGAAGGAACAAGACCAGGGAATACTCAATGAACAACAGGACACTTTAGAAGCTCAGGGGAACAGAGGGGTCTTGGGCTGCTTATCCACAGATCCCAGAAGATGTAGAACAGGCTAATAGATGGTTAAGAAAGCATATGGATTTCCCTTCTGAAACTGAGCTCTTCTGTTTTGTGCCACAGTGTATCTCTTCTACCTGTAGCAACAAAAGTGCATTGGATTTAATTTACATTGGGCTCCAATTCAACCAACATATACTGGCAATTGCAAGTATAAGTACAAAAGCCTAGTGTTCAGAAACAGAAACCTCAATTGTTAAAATATTGAATGCTGACTTATTAATTTCCTGAGTTGAAATAATTATCTTAGATTTGACATGTCTCCACTTCTTTCTTCGTAGTAGGCATCTCTTTTCTAAGAGAGATAATTAATTTCCAAGCTTCCCTTGGATAGAAACTGACATGGAATTACTGCTGTTGTTTAATCAAGATGGAAAGCTTTATCTGCCATTGAATGTCCACAATTTCAAAGAATACAAATTCCAGAAGTTCATTCTATATCTGGACTCCATAATGTTCAGTCTAGTCTTTATCTAAATTGTCCCCTTTGCAAGAGGTTAATGAACTGACGTAAATATTTTTACATGTGGATGGCACTGCCACAAAAACGAGTGGTGCCCTGTTTTGGCTTTTTCTTTCCTTCACCCTGATAGGTGCCCAAGGGTGGATTTCTGAGCAGGCATATCTAGACGGGGACAACTATCATCATTCCCAGTGAATTCACTCACGTGTTTCTGCCAAGAGGCAAAAGCTGCAGGATTTGAGTGGCAGAAGTGTACTCACCAGTGCGCTATAAAGATCTGAATCAGCTTTGTAGGTTTATAATTGAGCCTTCTGAGAATGCAACACTTTGAATTTTGTTTGTTGCCAAAGCCTCAACATTGAGAACGATGATGGATTTGCTGTTATTTGTGGTTCTATTCTTTAGGCTTTCTGTTTTCATTCTGTTCCGTTCATTGAATATTCAGATGATATATGTCCACCAACTTTGCAATATTTTTATATTTGTCACTGCAGCATTTAACTTGTTGTTTGTCTGTTGTTAATTACATGAGATCACATGAATTGGATGCAAGAATAAGTCACTTGGCCCCTTGAGCCTGCTCCAGCATTCAATAAATCACGGCTATCGAGTTACTGCAAATTCCCATCTCTAACAATTGTTCACTCCACTTATCAAGAATCCATTCACAGCTGCCTTAAAAATATTCAGAGGCTGTTTCTACTGCATTTTTAGGAAGAGAGTTCCAAAGACTCATGGCGCTCTTATAAAAGACTTCTTCCAATCTCCGACTGAAATGGATGACACCTTTTCTTTATTTATACAATCATTTATTTGATGGTACACCCTATTATTGTGTTGTTCGTATTGAAGATGGTTATTTTCATTGCAGTTTTAATTTTCTGGTGTAGTTTACATACTGTTATTAGACATTCCCATGCGGCTATCAGTGGTTTGCATCTGCATCTACAATTGTTACATGCGCTGTCAAACATTCATCAGGGTTGGACTGTTATGGATGGGTTAGAATTGTTGATGATATTTGACAGCTACATGATTTTGGCCAAACAAGCCACTCAGCTTTATCTAACTGATATAAAAACTTAATCAAAGAAATAAAACTGGATGGACCACCTGGCTGTATAGGATGGGTTAAAATTTTTGATGATCTATGACAGCTGAATGACCTTGAATAAGTTCTGTGAAAGGTAAATCACAGTCCTGTATGTGCCAAAGACAGCACAGTCAACTTGTTTTTCTGTGCTTGCAGCATGTTACACTGTTCAAGAGAGAAAGGTTTGTTCTGAGTCATTAGGCTTCCCCTCGGACTGAGATCGTGAACAGTGCCTGGAATAAACCTAGGCCTCTAAACCAGCTGTCAATCGAGGAATCCCTGACAGGCAGAAGGGCATGAGACTTATAGTTTTTTTTTCCCCCCTTTCTCTTTCATCTTCTTATTTACTTAATAAATGTTCATATTTAAGTAAATTTATGTTGTTGAGTCTACTTTTAACTACCTTTAACCGAATCTGAAGAACGGTTTGGCTACACTTTGTGATCCAAGACACTGGCACATCATGAGAACTGGAAACAGGGACAGGAAACTCAGCCCTGTAGAGACTGTAAAGTCCTTCTATTTAATATATTGCCCTCCAGACTAGATAAGCAATACCTTGACATGGTCATACCATAAAATTATATCTTATACATAATCGCCTCGACATTCTCATCACTATCCCTGGGTATGTTCTGTCCCACTGGCAGGACAGGCCCACCTGAGGTGGAACACAGTAGGAGGTGATCAGGAAGGAGTTGCCTGGGAGTCTTCAACATTGATTCAAGACCATAGGGTGTTTAATGCTATTAATCTAAATATGAGAAAGAAAACCTACTGCTGATCCCCTCTCCCATTGTCCCTTGGCTGATGAATCAATACTCCATGTTGAACACCACAAACTAAGGATAGCCGTGACAGTAACTGTGACCACCACACAGTCCAGCCTTCCCATTGAGTTTATACATTGTGTTGTGTGACACTATCACCGTGCTAAATGGTACAGACTTTCAACAGATCCGCTGACTCAAAGCTGGGAATCCTTGAAGCACTGTCATTCATTGGAAGAAGCAGCAAAATTATATTTTTTAATTTGTTCATAGGATGTGTGCACCACAGATTAGGCCAGCATTTATTGCCATCCTTAATGGCCCAGAGGGTGGTTAAGAATCACCCATATTACACACAGACGACACCAGGGAAGGATGGCAGATTTCCTTCCCTAAAGGGCATTAGTGAACTAAACGGCTTTTTACAACCAACAGTTGTGACATGGTCACCATTGGGGCTAGCTTCTTCACTCCAGATAGGTATTGAATTCAAAATTTAACCATCTGGCATCGTGGGATTCGAACCCACAGTACATTATATTAGGTATCAGTATTACTAGCAACAATACAATTAGGCCACTCATTCCCTGTATAACTGTAAAATCTTGGCCCTGCCTATGCTCAAACAATACTATCTAGGCAGAAGATAAACCCTAGTTCAATGGACAGTGCAGGAGGGCAGGCCAGGAGCAGCATGAGGCATCTCTAAGAATGAGATAACAACCGATGAACTTACACAAAGTTCACAAGCTTACACAAACTTACAAACAGTATATGCAACACGTGTTAGACAGAGCTAGGAAGTTCCACAGATATTGGATGAGACCAAAGCTCTACAGTCCTGCCATACCCATTGTGAACAATGGTAGACCATCAAACAACTAACAAGAGATGGAAACTCTACAAATATCCACAAACTTCAAAAACGGGGGAGTCCCAGACAAATATAAATATAATATGTATACATTTATATAAGATAATAAAAATATTCCCCAGAAATATAAAACTGAAGCATTTACATCTATCATCTGGAGTTCCTTTTGATCTGGAGCTCGAGTTTTTTTTGCTATTGCCAGAATGTTGTCAGGGCTCAGATCCTTTGCCATTTCTATTAGCTTCAGTCATCTTTTGATATCAGATGGATTGAATCTACAAGGCATAAATCAGGACTGTGATGAAATATCCTCTATTTGTCTGAATGATCATATTTCCAACAACAGTCAAGAACCTTGACACCATCCAAGGCAAAACAGTTCATTGACCACCTTAAATTTTCACCACCAGAGTGGCAGCAACTCCAAGAAGGTGGCTCACCGCCACCCACTCAAGTGCAATTGGGGATGGGCAATAAACACCACACTCACCTGCAACGCCCATGTCCCATGAGCAAATAAAAAAGATCACCTTAAATGTGAGCCACTGCATCTCCAGTGATCCATCACTTAGCCTAATTCTCCAGATCACTAGTTCTGCTTTCATGCTCTTATAATTATCCTCCTTTAATTTTAATGTACTAATCTTATACCTACTCTTCTCCCCCTTAAGCTGAATGTGAAATTGAATGATTTCATGATCACAAATTACACAGCTGATTTAAATCCTTTGATGACAATTGCTTTCCCTGTTTTAGCATCTTCTGCAATTCTAACAACTTCAGAGAGTTACAGGTAACAAGGCCGAGTACAATTAAGATAGCAAGTGGCCACCAAAGACCATCAGATCATCAGGAAATGACAGATATTTTCAACGTTGCACGTTTTTCAGGGCATTGTAAGAGTCAAATTTCTGCTTGGATATTGGGCTGAAGACGAAGCCTTCACCAGGGATGCTTTGGAAGCAAATTCATAGCTTGAACTGCAAACACTGACAAGTGGACGTCATGCCATAGGTAATATACTTCAGCTGCCTGCACGGGACTTCTGCTCCAGTGTAAAGTGGAAAAGATTGACAGTGATTACCCAGGCAGATGATTTTCATGAAATAAGTTGAAACAATTAGCTTAAGCCATGTGACTTCCAAAAAAGCAATTTTGGAAATAAAATTCCCAATTTCCTTTTAATAGCCCCTTTTTAGAAGACAAGTTCAGTCCAGGTATCTCCGTGGACTTTCAAATGTACCACCGTTCACAATCTTTTATACATGAATCCTCAAAAGCAATTCATTTGGGGTGGCAGGGTGGCAAGGTGGCAAGGTGTCTCAGTGGTTAGCCCTGCTGCTTCACAGCACCAGAGATCCAGGTTCAATTCCACCCTCAGGTCTGTGTGGAATTTATACATTGTCCTTGTGTCTGCATGGGTTTTCTCCCACAGTCCAAAGGTGCACAGATTAAATGGATTCACCGTGGGAAATGTAAGGGGATAAGATAGGAGGGGTGGGTCTGGATGGGATGCATTGTGGAGAGTCAGTGTGGATTTGATGGGCCAAATGGTCTGCTTTTACACTGTAAGGATTCTATGACTAATAATGATGAGACATCATAAACATTTAATTGTGACTGACTTTTTGAGTATAAATTAAACAGTTTGTCCTTATCTTGGTAATATCCACTTTTTTGTGTACCATTTCATCCAGGATTCCATTTTTCTGTCTTTACCTTCAACAAACCCCAAACTTTGCTTATCCATAGCCAATTTGATAGAACAAGGGAGTGCACATAATTACAGAACAAAATTTTAATTCTTTCCTAGTCGCTAGTGTGCTCAATTCCATCTGTTAAGATGTTGACCTGTTAGTAATATGTAGCTTAAAGAAGTACCAGTTATTTATAAATTCTGCACAACTTGATCTCGCCACTAAAACTGTGCTGCTTACAGCCATAATGGACTCTCTAATTCTCACAAAAACTGGAATTTCTTATGACAAATTTTATTATCCTCACCTTTCAATGCCAAGGTAATCTGCCATCATTTGCATTAAAGCACTCCTGGCATCTGTTTCCATTGACATTTATTGCAGCAAGTAGTTTGATTTGTTGAACCAGTTCCATGTGGCGCAACAAACTTTCTCCTTAAACAGACATTTTCTTAATAGGTTCTAAGCATTAATTTTATGAGTGGGTGGTCCCAGTGGGAACCCTCAGCAGTCCGGCAAGCATTGTAGGTCATTATCTGTGCACCACCCACATTGTTGCTTTACTAATTCCAATCAAGACTAATTATGAGACGTTTACTCAGGCTTTTTGATATGTTCTCCCAGTGTGTTGCTTCTTGAGTGAGTGTATTCAGGAAATGCCCCTCAACTGTTTTTACATTTCAGGTATTGCACCAGGCACTCAAAAAGAATACACAAGACCCTGTTGTAAGAACATTTCAAATCACCATCTGCTTGGAAAAGGCAAAAATTGCACTCTTCAAATTCAGGTTTTTAAATGTGTTAACATCCTCGAGGACTTTCACTCTGAAAGCTTTCCTGCACTTTTCTGGAAATGCGCAGGACCAGAGGTATTCATTTTCATTGTATTTTCTTTCAGATCCTTTATTCAATACATCATTGCATTTCCAAACAAAAGGCTGGGAACTGCTGAAACTGGGTGACTAGTGGACCAAAAATAAAACATTTTCTTATCTACCATCAGTTCAGAGGAAGGGTTACTGGACCTGAAATTGTTAACTCTGATTTCTCTCCACAGACACTGCCAGACCTGCTGAGCTTTTCCAGCAACTTCTGTATTTGTTTGTTTTTTGTGGATCAGTTTGGTGAGAATCCATGAGCATGATTTTGCTTCCAGGATCAGTAGTCAAATAGCAGAACTGCTTCCAACTTCAATATCATAGCGTTTCTCTTGCATCAGAGGCACTCAACTGGATCATGTTTGGATCAGCTGGTCTCCTGTGGTGTTGGGATCCTGACAAGATCCTCAATCCCAGGCCACCTCTCTGAGCAGGGTATTTTGATGTTCTGTATCTTCTCTCTCCACCTCCCTTTCCTTCTCCTCCTCTTCCATATCCTGCTGTCTAGTTCTAATAATGAGCTGTGTCACTCCAACTGCAATGCCCAATCAAGGTTACTGCCTCAACAGAGGACCAACCAATGGTGTGAGCTTCAGACAAGTGCACTGATAGAAACTCTTGTTTGGAGTGTATTTGAAAGTGCCAATTGAATGGAAATGTATCTTCAGATTGAGCAATAGCTTGCTCAATGCCATCCATTGTGAGCAGACCCATTTGCATCACATCTTGTGCTTCTGTTTCAGGGCATCATCATGGAGTGAGTAATTATCTCTTCAAAGGATACACCTCTTCTCCTGGAACCCATCCACAAGGGTTTGGGGATAGAATGAAGCACTGTGGCACACAGTGTTGTTCCAGAGAATAGAAGATTCATAGCAGCTTTTGGGAAAGCACATGTATACATGGAGGAAGGCCTTGTTGTGCTCGTAGTCCAGCTGAATATTGAGAAAGTGGAAGCTGTTTTTGCTGACACATTTCATTAACCAGTCACTGGGTGCCTTGATGGCCACATGCATTCAAACAGTGACATTCTGCAGCAGGGGAGAATCCAAGAGAGGAGATGAAAGACACTGCCCTGGAATACCTTCCATACATTATCCAGTTCTCCAAGTGGCATATCAGTGATGTGTAGGATGCAACGAGGTGCAGACATTTAGAAAATCCCACCAAGGTCTACAGTAGGATGATAGAAGGGGTCAGAGGATAAAGGTCAAGATGACAGTGACATGGACAGTTACTGGGAGGGCTTGGCAAATAGTGCTGCAAGTTGGTAAGATCTTCCTCAATAAAGTCACATGCACTCTACAGTCCAATAACCCACCAATACGTCAAGATGACCACTCACCCATTTTCACATTCTTCGCATGAAACATCAAGCAGACTCAAAACTCCCTGATCTACCATTTCAACTAAACATGAAAGGTCCTACCAAGTTAAGTACAGCTGGACTTTGAGACATTTGCATAAGATGAGAAAGCAATTACAGATATCCCTCATTTAAAGTACATTCTAACGATGCATTTTGCTTTAATGTAGTTTGTAAATAGGAAAGTTCCTAAATAGCACACCTCTATCTTTGTTTCAGTACAACTCGTGAACATGCTCAGTCTTTATAAAGAAAAAGACTCACTTCACTGTCTCTTTCTCTCTTTTTTTCTATTTGTCTTTCTTTCTCACACTCTCTTTGTCTCTCTCCCTTTTGTATGAGGCAGTTACCCAGAGTAAGCTGAGCACTGTCAGGAATGAGACATCATATCCCAAGTAAGACATAACTCAATTGACTATGTAGTTTAGGGAAATTGGAGGGATTGTGGGAATTTAATGCAGAGGAGAAGAGGAGCTTTGTGTTCATAGTCTGGAATTTGTTTTTTTTAACAGGATAATTAACAGGGCCCAACATGAAAGAAAAAATGACATCATAGGAATTCTGTAAATTCAGTGCTAATTTGACTATTTAATATTGGTTACTTTCAGACCGAAAGCAAATAGGGCAAATATTTACAGGTTACAAACTAGAAACCGGTAGGATTTTTTTAAAAAATCAAATTAAGAACACAGTGAATAAAATAGAGAAGCACAGCCTAGCGGTGTGTTGTACCTGCATGGTGTGGGAGCTTGATTCATAATGATCTTGTCTGCGGTACATGTTGGCTGCTTGAGGAACTCTAGCTCAGGGTGATGAGCTGAAGTCGGAATTTTGACAACTGCGACATGTCAGGGAGGGGGAGAATCACCTGGACCCTGTGTTTCAGGAGGCAGTCACACCCCTTTGATTCCTTGAATTCAGTCAGTACTGAAGGACAGGAATGTCTGACTACAAGCAAGGCAGGTAGAGGGATCCAGGAGGTAGTGCTGAAGGAGCCTCAGCCCTTGGGCTTATCTAACAGCTTTGAGGTTCTTGCTCCCTGTGTGGATGGAGAGTGGGGACTGTAGGGAGGATGAGCAAACCGACCATAACATGGTACAAAGAGCCATTCAAGGGGTGGCAGGGGAGGGAAGAGAAATGTAGCTGTAGCCAGGGAAAGTATAGTTCGAGATATGGACCTGTTCTCTGTGACCAAGATCGAGAGTCCCAAAGGCTGAGCTCTCTGCCTGGTGCCCCAGTTCAGGATATCTCAACTGGACCACAGAGGTATTTGAACTGGAAGGGAAAAGATTCAGATGTGGTAGTCCACTGAAGTACTAATGACTTTGCTAGAAAGAGGAAAGAGGTTCTGCTGAGGGAAGGGACGGAAGAAGAAGGCTGGAAACTACAGGCCAGTTAGCCTGACCTCAGTTGTTGGTAAGATTTTACAACCCATTATTAAGGATAAGATTGCAGAGTACTTAGAAGTGTACAGAAAAATAGGGTGGAATCAGCACTCATCAAGGTGGGGGGCTGGGGAGCATGTCATGCCTGAATAATCTGTTAGCATTCTTTGAGGGGGCAATGAGCATGTTAGACAAAAGACAGCCAATGGATATGAGCTATCTGTATTTCCAGGAGGCCTTTGACAAAGTGTCCCTCAGGAGGCTGCTAAATAAGATTTGATGGTGCTGGGGCAAGGTACTGGCATTGAGAGAGAATTGGCTGACTGGCACAAAGGGATTTAGGAGTCCTAGTTCAGGATTATTTTAAGATTAATGTGCAGATTCAGTTGGCAGTTAGGAAGGCATTGTTAGCATTAATTTTAAGTGTGCTAAAGTATAACAGCAGAGATATACTGCTAAGGTTGTATAAGGCTCTGGTCAGACAGTATTTAGAATATTGTGAAATGTCTTGGGCCCATATCTAAGGAAGGATGTGCTGGCATTGGAAAAAATCCAGATAAGATTTACAGGAGCGATCACGGGGTGACGGGCTTGTCATACGAGGAGCTGTTGAGGACATTGGGTCCGTACTCAACACAGTTTAGAAGAATGAGTGGTAGGATCACATCGAAATTCACCGAATGCTGAAAGGATTAGGTAGAATGGACATGGAGAAGATGTTCCCACTAGTAGGTGAGACCAGAACCTGAGGGCACGGCCTCAGAGGGAAGGGACAATACTTTAGAACTGAGATAAGGAGGAATTCTGTCAGCCAAAGGGTGATGAATCTGTGGAACTCATTGTCATATATGGCCATGCAGGCCAAGTCATTGAGTGTAGTTAAGACGGAGATTGATAGATTCTTGATTGTAAATGTTATGGGGAGAAGACAGGAGAATGGGGTTGAGAAACATATCAATCATGATTGAATGGTAGACCAGACTCGGTGGGCTAAATCTACTCCTTAGAAGGTATGGGTCTATGAAAGGGTTAACTTAAAACTTTTGGATTTTCCCACTAGTCTTCATATGTGCCTTGGGGAGTCAGTTAGTTCAGTTTGTTGGACAGATGGCTTACAATACAGAGTAATGCCAATGACACAGGTTCAATTTCCTTACTCATTAACATTACTATGAAGTTTCCACTTGCTCAACCTCAGAGGTATGATGATCGTCAGGTTAAATTCAGCACCAGTCATCACTCCCTGGTGAGAGAGCAGCCCTATGGTCCTCTGGGAGTATGAGTGACTTTACCTTTCTATCTATGGCTGCATCTATTTGGAACTGATAAGTCTGCTTCAGTTAGACCCATTAGTTTCTGAAGTCTGTAATCATGCAGTTTAGATCTGGTTACCATCTTGTACAGATTCAGTATTACTTACTGTATGTAGTTAGCTAGTCTTACTCTATTTTAACTTGCCACCTTACTTTAACATATTAAACTAAGTCTCATTATTCAATAACTAGTCTTCTGATGGGACTCCACAAGGTTATCCTTTACCACATAAGAATTATATCAACATAATGCAGCAGTGAACAAGT
This sequence comes from Stegostoma tigrinum, assembly GCF_030684315.1. Classification (NCBI taxonomy): domain Eukaryota; kingdom Metazoa; phylum Chordata; class Chondrichthyes; order Orectolobiformes; family Stegostomatidae; genus Stegostoma; species Stegostoma tigrinum. Next base: position 38,976,180 of record NC_081357.1, read on the forward strand.
GAATTGAAAGAGGTGCAAATTGGAAATGCCCATTTGGCAATAACTAGAAAGAGCAATTAGGTTAATAGGAGTTCTTGAGTTCTTTAGATTTAGTTAGCGGATTTTGACCAGTTAGATTCAATGCAGGCATTTGGTATTTAATTTAAATATTAAAGATATGGAACGCAATTATTATATGGTGTCTTAGTGGAAATTAATTTTTTGTTTAGCACACATTTGTTTTTCATGGTGCCTGTTTCGAGCAGATCAAAAGAGCTAAATGAGGGTTAGCTATATAAATAGAAGATTCGCTCCAATGGGATAGAACAACATCCATAGTAACGTAGGTCAGAATGCATCAACACTATCAGAAAAGGATGGGAGCAATCTGAAAAAGAAACAGAGCTTTGTGAAATGGAGCCACAAAAAATAGGTTCTAATGAAATTTCAGTTTTATAGTAGTGATAGTCAGTCATATTTTATAATCCAATGTTTATTCGAGCAAAACTGCAATTACTGTTCATGGCAACCCCAATCAATCACTTCTTATTTTGTTAAGAACAAACTTGCATGGCTAAGCAGCATAATTTCCTAATGCAATAAAGCAACTAGCCGAAATAAAATCATTACTTATGTAATATTATTCTTCCTCAGTGGTTAACATGAAATTCAATGAGAATTTTCCACATTGTTCTTTAAAGTCTAGCTTAAATAATTGGAGGGAGTGATAAATATAAAATCAATTTCTCATTTTTCCACTGTAACCAATATTGCTGTACTGCAATTTGCCACTGGACTTCAAGTTTGCATCCTGATTAATTATGAATTCCAGCCATTATGACGTGTCATAATTTATTAACTCTCCATTGGGTATACTGCTGACCAAACATGTTGACCTATCGATGCACTGCTCCATAGCTGATGACACATAGTTTTGTGTCTCCTGAGCTGAATTTCTGATCAGACTGAGAACTATTTGAGCAGGATGCTTTTTCAGGGAGGAATAAACCAAGGTGAGAAAAAACTTAATCAAGTATTTGAGTGTCCGGTATTATATCCGAGTCCTCACCTAAAGGTCAAAAAGTTATGAGTTCATTTCCCATTGAAGGACCTCAGTATGAGGTTTGGCCTGGCATTTCAAGGTAATATTGAAAAAGAGTAGGAGGTGCAGCTTTTTAGGTAAGATATGAAATGAAGGCTTGTTTCATGGATGTAGTAAATCCTATAAGAGTATTTGAAGGAGTGTAGGGAGCTCCTCGATTTATTCCACAAATTCAATTTATATAGCTTTGCATCCACATATACTCATTCTTCCTTTCTTCACATACTCCTCTGTAATTCTGACGACTCTTTATCCCTATGAGCAGCCTCTTTCACAATCCTTACGCCCTTTGAAACACATATGTTAGTCATGGGTTCGACAACACAAGCACCATGCTCTGGAATTGCCTTCCTAAACCCATTTGCCATCTACTATAACTTAACATCCATTTTTGCCTGCTTTTTTTTTTCTTTATTCATTCACAGGACGGGGGCGTCACTGTCTAAGCAGCATTCATTGCCCATCCCTAATTGCCCAGAGGGCAGTTAAGAATCAACCACATTGCTGTGGGTCTGGAGTCACATGTAGGCCAGGCCAGATAGGGATACATAAGAACTAGGAGCAGGAGTAGGCCATCTGGCCCTTCGAGCCCACTCTGTCATTCAATAAGATCATGGCTGACCTTTTCGTCGACTCAGATCCACTTACCCGCGTTCTCACCGTATCCCTTAAATCTTTTATTGTTCAAAAAAAATCTACCTTAGCTTTAAAAACGTTTACTGAAGTAGCATCAATTAATTCACTGGGCAAGGAATTCCATAGATTAAGAACCCTCTCAGTGAAGAAGTTCCTTCTCAATTCAGTCCTAAATCTGCTCCCTCTAATCTTGAGGCTATGCCCTCTTGCCCTAGCTTCACCTGCCAATGGGAACATACTCTCTACTTCTATCTTATCTATTCCCTTTATAATTTTATATGTTTCTACAAGATCCCCCTCAACCTCATGAATTCCAATTAATATAATCCCAACCTACTCAGTCTCTCGTCATAAGCCAACACCCTCAACTCTGGAATCATCCAAGTGAACTTCCTCCGCACCCCCTCCAGTGCCAGTATATCCTTCCTCTAGTAAGGATACCAAAACTGTACACAGTAATCCAGGTGTGGCCTCACCAGCACCGTGTACAGCTGCAACATAACCTCGCAGCTTTTAAACTCAATCTTTTTAGCAATGAAGGACAAAATTCCATTTGCCTTCCTAATTACTTGTTGTACCTGCAGACCAACCTTCTGTGATTCATGGACAAGGACACTCAGGTCCCTCTGCACAGCAGCTTGCTGCAACTTTTTACCATTCAAGTAATAATCCCTTTTACTCTTATTCCGACCAAAATGTATAACTTCACATGTATTTACATTGTATTCCATCTGCCAGACCTTTGCCCGCTCACTCAATGTATCTATGTTCCTCTGCAAAGTTTTACAGTCCTCTGCATCCTTTGCTCTGCCACTCATCTTAGTGTCATCTGCAAACTTTGACACCCTACACGTAGTCGCCAACTCCAAATCATCTATATAAATTGAAAATAATTGCGGTGCCAACACCGATCCCTGAGGCACACCACTAGTCACCGATTGCCAGCCAGGATAGCATTCATTTATCCCCACTCTTTGCTTCCTATTAGTCAACCAATCCTCTATCCATGCTAATACTTTACCCCTAACACCTTGCATCCTTATCTTATGCAGCAGCCTCTTGTGCAGCACCTTGTCGAAGGCCTTTTGGGAATCTAGGTACACCACATTCACTGGGTCCCCATTGTCTACCCTGCTCGTAATGTCTTCATAGAATTCCAAAGGTTTTGCTAAGTTTGGTAGTTTCCTTCCCTAAAGGACATTAGTGGGCCAGATGGGTTTTTCCTGAAGCAAATAGGTCAATCAAAATACATCTACACGAGATTAAAAGGCATAGATATTCTGTGATGATGCCCTCCAGGATCTCAGAGATACAGTGATTGTTTGATTAGTTAGCCTCTGCAGGGCAAAGGATAGAAATACGAAAGGGGCAAAGACTGCAGAGAGCTTTAATAGAGTAAAAACAACTGTTGTATTAGTCCTGAAGCCAGACAGAAGATGCTTGACCTTAAAAAAGGCAGAGATAAGTTGAGAAAACATTTTCATTTGTTGTACATAGACAGGAGTGAATAGCATTGATTCCTTCCTGAATCCTGCTGTTTCAGTAATATATCACATCAAATTAGCAATTGAACTGTCTCATGCTTTACATTGAAAGGAACAATGTAGATTAATGAAAAGTTAAATGGAGTCTTCGTAGTGACAGGCTTAAACTCTGCTTGTGGCTCAAAAATATATTTAAAGTGCTGTGTACTGTGACAGTAATTAACATGTCTCAATGTCATTATGTGTTGTTGGAGAGTGAAGGAGTGGACAATGACAAGCAGGAGAGATGAATGTGACTTATGGTAATTTATGGGAATCAATGAATTAAAAACTGGGAGGAATTTACAGTGGTTAGAATTTCACTTCAAATTTACTTCCAGTAATGAAGAGAAAAGGTTTGCTCCCTTTCTGAGATAATTCAGGCGTGATCATCATGTGGAATACCAAGATTTTGACACTTCTTCAGAATTATTGATTAAACAATGAGGTAATGAAATGCTATCTTATTCTTTTTATAAATGCCATGAAAGAGTAAACTAACAAATTGTACATTGACGTAGAGCCCACTCTACTAAGAGAGTGTTTCTTATATCCAGGCATGATATCAGAGCTTCTTAAAACAATAACTATGGTTAAAGCAATCAATAATCAAAATGCGCAGTCTCAGAGGCTAGAACTGATTTTGAGAAGGGATCACAGAGTAAACACAGAGTAAAGTATGGGTAGCAAAGGACGTAATTGGTGGTGATCAGGGAAAGCTCGGGTTTGCTATATTTCACATGAATTGAAGAGAAAAAGGCTAAGAGGAGATTTAATAGAGGTTTTCAAAATCCTGATAAGTAGATAGGGAGAAATTGTTCCCAAATCTCGAAGAAGAAAGAATGAGAGAGCATCAATTTAAAGTTATGCCCAAATGAAGCAAAGGTGGTGTGAGAAAGAAACTTTTCAACGTAGCAAATACTTAGGGCATTGAATGCATTAATCCAATTGAAGCATCCAAGTGGGCGTTGGATAATTATTTGGGTAAGAAATAATGAGCAGGGATATGGGGAGATAGAACCAGGGCAGACAAGATGGGCCAAATGGCACCCTTCTGCACTGTGACAATTCTGTGATTCTGTGACTGCTCCAGGATTAAATTATGATGGAGATAGATTCCAATAAATGTTTATATATAGTCATGGGTCTGTGTGGCTGTTATTGAACTCTCTGCATCAAGATAAAGAGATTAGATTGATAACGTTCATCACCCAATAGGTTTGCTTATATACAATGGTTAATGGTTTTAACTGCAACGGAAATCTCAATGGTGTTGGGAGAAGAATATGGACTGAATGTTATACTCACATATGGTGGACTGGCGGGGTTTGTAGATTTGGATGTAATATGCTGGGCCCCTACTCATTTTTAATCCCAGTGTGTCTCCAATCTGGAGAAAGAAGCTTTCCCTGTGCAAGAGAGCCTGACCCTGTCAGGCACTGCAGGTCAGTCACAACCTGTCCAATGGTATACGGGGTTATGGTGATGGTATGAGTAAAAGCTATTAACATGCTTGATCAGCCATGATCGTATTGAATGTCAGGTCAAGCTCGATGGGCTGAATAACTTAATCCTGTTCCTATGTACCTATGACTAATTGACATCCAGTTAAGAGTTTTTACAGAATAGAAAAAGGCACTTTGGTCCTTTGTGGCTACACCAGTCATCAAACATATATCTATTTTAATTCCATCATCCACAATTGGCCCCTAACCTTGTATGCTATGGAATTTCAAGTGGGTGTCTAAATAGTTTTTAAATTTAGGCAGTGAGTTCCAGATACCCACAACACTCCTGTTGAAAAATATTTTTCTCAAATCCCCTCTAAACATACTGTGCCCTACCCTAAAACTGGGCCCTGTGGCTATCGAGCCCTCTACTGAGGGGAATGTTTCTCCTTATATACTTGGTGTATGTCCCTCAGAACTTTATACACCTCAGTTAGGTTCCCCCTCAGCCTTCTGTGTTCCAAAGAAAGCTATCTAATTTCTCTTCATAACTGAAATGTTCCATCCCAGGCAACATCCTTCTGAATCTCTTCTGCACTCTAATACAATCATTCTTCCTACAATGTAGAGAACTGCACACAGTACTTCAGCTGAGGCTTAACTAATGCTATGTACTGCTCCATCATAACTTCCTTGGTCTTGTATTCAATGCCTTGACTAATAAAGGCAAGTATCCAATATGCTTTCTTAATAACATTACCTGTTTTGCTGCTTTCAGGGATCTGTGAAGGTCCCACTATTCCTCTGCACGTCTAAGGGTCCATTCAATCTGTCCTCCGTTATCTTGTTAGTTCTCCAACAACTGCACCAACTTACACTTTTCAGGATTAAATTCTACTTGCTGAGTTAGGTGCAGCAGACCATCGTGGAATGTGAAATTGTCAGTGCCCAAGATTTACATTGGGAGGAGACCAGCAGCCTCCATTAGTTTCATTAGAGTTTGCTTTTGCATGTTGTAAATAATAGATCATGTTTGGAATTGTCTGGTTGATGTTCCCAATCTCAAGAAATGGGTTTCCAGTAGCCAATGGGGACACAGCAGCAGTGACCTAGAGATGATGTTTAGACAGGTTGTAACTGAGGAAATGTAAACGGTGCAATGTAACAGTTAACTGGGACTAGGATGAGAGAATCAAATAGTATGTATGAGGAAGTGTCAGCCATGCTAGCTATGTGCTGTGAGCAATGTGGCTGCTTTGCCATTACATTGGCAGTGAGGGCCAACGTCAAAATGCCAACGCTTGTCTGGGTGCACAGTGGCATTTCAAAGATTGTACAAGCAAAACTGGTCATTCAGCAAATATCCACCAAATGGTAAGTTGTTCCAGGATTGGAACATATTAAGATGGGGATAGCTTCAGACGTGAGGGATGCCACAGGGGCAGGGTAGGTAGATAATGAGGTGAATTTAATGAGACATAGTGAGAAATCTCGCTACACTTCATGGCAAAAAAGCCTCCAAAAATCTCAAGACAACCTGTATCTAGCCAAAACAAAACTAAGATTCTGTCTGACATTTTTATTCCAAAGAAATGTAACATTCAAGTGTAAATGCCTTGGCAGAGAAAAAAATTATAATGTTTATCAGGACTTTATTAGCAAATGTTTATACTAAATCTTGGGATCAACAACAGCCAGATGGTGAAAGTGCATTCATATTGCATCCAAATCACTGCCACGGCAGGGGTAAAACATGGAACGATTACAAGCAGTCTACTCATGATTAATTTTAATCTGCCAGACAAGAAAATGCATGTTGCAGCTGAATTTGATTTTTAAATTATTTCACGCATAAATTTCTGTGCATTTAATGTATTGTCATGAAAATCAAGGAAAGCAGAGAGATTAAGCAAGTTGTGATTTTTTTTTAGAAATTATACACATATTTACAAATTTAGATATCTCAAGAACGGCATTCTAATTAAAATCAACTCTCCTAATTCCTCAGTTTACTGGATAGTTTGTGTTTCAATCCATGATCTATGTAGATCTCAACATATGCAAGTTTTTAAGGCAATTGGTCCTTGTGACACTAAGGCTAGAGAGGCTGAAAACTAGCAACAAGCTCCATTCCATCTAATCATTCCAAGGAAAACACATAGACATTGGACAAAGAAATGCTGCACTATCCCTCCCAAATAGATCTCAGTTATTGTGTAATGTTATTAATCCTTTATTTCATTTGGCTAATTCCCTGATCAATGGAGAAGCAACAGTGTTGTGGAAGATAGTAAGAACTGCCGATGGTGGAGTCAAAGACAACACAGTGTAGAGCTGGAGGAACACAGCAGGCCAGGCAGCAAGGGAGGAGCAAGAAAGCTGACGTTTCAGGTCGGGACCCTTCTTCAGAAGGGAGGTTCTGGGAGGTGTGCTGGATTCTGGTATGTAACTTCAATAAACTCCCTCCTGCATTATTTAATTGTGCACAGGGAGTGATCTAACCTCTGAGGATGGGGAATGCTGAGTCTAGTTGCCCTTAAAACAAAGCAGACTCTGTTTTAGTGGAGGTTGACAGGTGGCCTGAGACCTGATCTCTTCACCAGAGACACCTTGCAGTTCTAGCTGCAGGAGACGGCACTGGCAAAGATTGGCATTCGGGGGATGAAAGGAAATTGTTGACTGTGCAGCAAACTTGACAAGAGACGGAAAACAGAGTGATTGCAAGTTGCTCCACCCATAGATTATGACACTGAGTGTGCAAAATATTCTCAGCATGACTGAAGACTGCCAAGGTGGGCTTGAAAGATAAGGAATGTCAACATGATGTATGCACCAACTGCACAGTATCACACCAGCAACAGAGCTGCAAGTCACTGGCCTACACAAAGCCTACATCAATCCATTGTTCCTTCAGCATATTGCAGATGACAACTGAGGACAAAAGATTCCTTGCACTCAGAGTTACAGATTTTCTCACCCATTGGCGCATGCATTGTGCTGGCATTCTTAAACTGCTCACGCTGCTTTGATGTTACATTGGCATGGCATGTCTGCACCTCTGGTCCAGAGCACAGATTTTCATTCTTGTTGTAGGGGAAGAATAGCCCCAGCCTTTACAGGAGAATCTGTACTGTTTACTTTAATCTCTGCCATCGCAACCGGCGGGAGGTTTGGGTACTCCACGTAATTACCAAGGGAGTTTATTGAAGGGATAGTTGAGGAGAATCTGGGGACTTCCCAGATTTTAATTCTTGCTCCTCTGGGTTCCTACTCCATCCTTCTCACAAGGCCATATGACATCAACATGGTGGTTGGCGCTTACGGTGCCAGTTAGTATTAACCTTTTCAGACCAATATACAATAGCCACAGATAAATTACCATGCCTCGCCCATTCTCTGCTCCTTGCTTTCTTACATTGCAGGGACACTTAGAAGGAGATCAGAGTCTGAACTAAATCCTCCCCATCTGTTTGATGGTGAGGCCATATTAAAAACTAAGGGGCAGCCTGCCCATTGTCCACTTGCCCTTCCCAGAGCTCAATCCAGTTGAAACAGTAATGGGGAAGCGGGGGTGGGGGGGGGGGGGGGGTGGTGTGCAGCCTGTTGGCCAGTAAATAGCCACCTTGCTCATAGCAGCCAGAATCCCATTCTCTGCAGGCATCCTTGGCAAATTTCCTGGCAGGAGTGAAGTTCGTCCTCAATGAGCTCTCTGGGGCCATGGGCAAGCTCCTCCTCTGTGTAAGATCACCACATCCCCTAGGATTGGCCCTTATCCTATTTCGCCCCATGCCTGCCTTCAAGAACCCAAGAACACTGACCAAGGTTCATTGTAGTTAGCTTTCTCACTGCCCAAGTACCTGCAATGACCAGCTGCCACTTCCGGTATTGGAGAGAGCTACTGGGCTCTGACTGGTCACTATGTGATTGTAGGGCATCTCTTCCTTCCTGGTTGGGCTCTAATGGTGCCCCCTCCCCCAACCACCCCTCTCTGGACACCAAACCATTCCATACAATTCAGCCAGAATAAATAGCCGACACACCCTCCACATAATTACCAGCAGAAAGCATTGGGTCAAGTAAACGTCAACAAAAACAATGCAGCTGGGGTGGGGAAGGATCCAAGTGCACTAGTTTGAAATCTTTCACTTAGAATTTGTTCACCAGAAAGATCACACAACTGGGGCACGCACAGAAATAAAGAAAATAGGAGCAGGAGTAGGCCATTCAGTCTTTCAAGTCCATTCTGCCATTCATTATGATCGTGGCTGATCATCCAACTCAGTACCTTGCTCCTGCTTTCTCCCTGTACCATTTGATTCCCTTAATGCTAAGAACTATATCTAACTTCTTCTTGAAGACATTCATTATTTTGGCCTCAGTCACTTGCTGTGGCAGAGAACTCCTCAAGCTCACTGCTCTTGGGTGAAGAAATTTCTCCTCATCTAAATGGCCTACACCATACCTCGTATCCTTAGACTGTGACCAGTCCTTAGTCCGTAGTTGAGAATGGACTTGAACAGCCAGCCTAGGATATTGCATTGAAGCAAGTTTATTACTGAGAAAATTGCAGGAATGTCTTGTTTTAATTCCTTCACAGGACATGGGCATCACCAACTGGGCCAATATTCATTCTCATCCCGAATTATCCTTCAGAAGGTTGGGGGTGAGCTACCTTCTAGAACTGCTACAATCCATGATAGGTAGCTACTCTGGTGAGTGAAGCATTGTTGTTAACTAAAAATCCATCTGTTTATAATTTACCAGCTCTGCATGTGTCTTAAACTATGAACTTAGCAGAAAGCATTGCTTAAAAAAGTTTCCATTGTCATTTGAAAGAGTCAGCAATGTATTTTCTCAATCATTAGACTTTTTTAAACACCTTGCCTTGAGGGAAATGTTGATTGGTTTGAAAAAATATCTAACGTTTCATTGCATTGCACACTTGCAAACTGGGTTATCTTTAGCTCCAATGGACACAGCACCCTGTCCTCCAAACAAGTTAGTATTTTGAGACCCATTATAAGGAGGATGTGCCTGATGTCTGCTAGAATATCCTTCAGGAATGGACAGCGACTCTTAAGCCATCTAAACTGCATGGAATTCACATGACTCCAAATGTCCTCTGAAGTCAATGAGCCATCACTTTGTTAATGCAGCCGGAAGTAACCTATATCACCCAGAATTCAGAGTATTAGAGTAGCATTTTGAATATAAACTGAATCCGGGATTTTTTCTATAACTACCCTATCTGCAGATCCATTCCCAGTCTCCATTGTTCCCAGAGCAGAGTGAATCTTTGCTGTCTGCCTACAGTAAGGGCAAAGTCTTTGCAGCAGCTACACCATCAGCTATCAGTTAGTTTTCAGGCTTCCATAAGGTATCTCTCACGAGCACCATGTGACGGCAACGCCCTGGTTCTGAACTGTTACGCATCGGCCGCCTCCTATACTGAAGATACCAGTAGCCTCAAATATCATTCACATGTCTCAGTGACCAGGGCAAAATGCACACACGCAAGTAGACAAAATTATTTCATCCTCACTGATTGGCCTTACTCCAGTTCACACTTTTGTGAATAAAAACGTATGCAACTGTCCTTCGTTCAGGATACACCTGCTGAAAAAATCTACCCAGCAACAGAAACAGAATACAGAGATCATTTGGCATTAATAGGGTTCAATTTGCTTTTGAGAAAACTGCCAAAGATACTTTCAATTAATTTAAAGTAGATTCAATGGACCAATGTACATTGCACAGAAATAGTGGACTAGATGCTCTGGGAAGGCCTCAGGCCTGATCACTGGTTTGCACTGAAGTGGATGATGCTTTTCTTAATTATTAACAAGTATGGCCATTAATGACAAGATTGCATTTATTACTCATTTCTAGCTGCATTAAAAAAGTGTTGGCTCATTGATTTCAGAGGACATTTGGAGCCTTGTGGTGTAAATTCCATGCAAGTCAAGAAGATTAAGAGTGGCTTTCCATTCTTGAAGGATATTCTCGCAGATATCAGGGACATCCTCCTTACAATGGCGCTCAAAATACTGGATTTATCAGAATACAGTCATAATTTGTCATGGTACATTTTTTGTTGCAATGACCCTTTAAGGACAGAGCTGAGGTTATTTGAATGTATGGTTGTCTGCTTTACAGGCTTCATGTTTCATATTGCATAATGCTGTAGGACTTTTTACATCCACCCACTGAGCAAATAAGATTCCCGTCCAAATGACAGTACCTCCAACTGTGCAGCACACCCTCAGTAATCCACAGAAATATCATCTCAGTTTACATGTTCCAGTACTTCTCGTGCTGGGCTTGAACCCACAAGCTTCTGAGTCAGAGGTGGTCATGACTGCGCTGAACCAAAGCTAGCATCTAATGAACAGTGAAATGAACTCCTGCCATGAAATATCTATCCCAGCAATCCAACTGGAACAGAAATGAGAATGTTTTTACAAACTAAGTAGTTTGGCAGTGAAAATATTACAACCAAAGCCACAAAGATAAATCACTCGGCCTACAATAAACATAAGTTATCAACAGGCAGATAGCACCATCTGTGTTTCTATGTACATTTTATACTTCTACATTTTAAATGTTCATTTATCACGTTGGAACATTATCTATTCTAAGGAATCAGGCAGCACGAAGGATGTTCACATCTGTTGTAGCATAGGCTGCATTCCAGTAATGTGGAAGAGTTGTTTTCAATGGGATACAGATACAATGTTCAAAACCAGGAGCACCTCAATGTGTAGAGGATATGCCATGATATTGTAGGACACTATGAGCCAGACATTTTGTTCTTGCTGCCCTTTGTTGCCATATATTCGTAGCAATTCAACTCCGTCCCAGCACAGACGTTGGAAATAGTATGAATATATATTGTGCTGAAATCTGTGGTTTGCAGGCTGTTGGCTCTACCGTCTGTGGTTTCAAATGTTGTATTTATTCAGACTTGCAGTAACAGAATTGAAAAATGGAAACTTGTGTGAATAGAAAGAGAAACTGAATCTTCAAGTTTCCAGCAAAGCTATATCTGAAATGGAAACAGAAGCTGAAACTTCAGGTGACTGGGAAAACTGAAGCTGGTTGAATCAGATAAGTGCACAACCATTTGAGCTCAGAGTTCACACTGATGCAGGCTGGAGAAGATGGAGGCTGGTTCCAGGAGCTAGGTGCAGGAAAATACACTATTGAGGAGGCTCTGCACATGTTCGTCATGTTGGTGAAGTCCATGTCATTGGAACTCAGTTGGCTTGGGTACTGTCATTGGCTGGGGATAAAGGTGAGCTCTTGATATGCAAAGAACTGGAATTCCACCTGAAGAAATTTAATGCTTTGAAGGATCTAGTATATGAAATTGTTACCATATATGCCAAGTGGACTGCTTAGCAAATCCATAAGATCTACTTTTGTATCATCCACCACTTAGAGTCTAATTTGTAGTCTATATTGATCACAATTTGACATATAAATTACATTTAATCTATGTTGCTTTTGGAGTCATAGTTATAGAGTATAGGAACAGGACCCTCAACCCACCATGTCCATGCCAACCAACATACAGCAAACTACACTAATCCCTAAGGTTTTGAAGTAGATCTGTCGAGTAGAGAATTCCTGGAAGCCTGGCACTCCACGAAGCATGCCATTAATAAACACATTGAATTCAACCCTGTGTACATTCCACAAGTGAGGAAACCCGGAAATGAGGCAATCCATCGCCACGGACCCCAGAGTGTCAAAACCAGGTGGGAAAACACACCGACGCTTTATCAGAGGCTGCACTGAGGATGTTACCAAGCATGGTAATGAAACGTCTGTGGAACAACAAACCAGCTCAGCGAGTCAACCAACCTCTACATTAATCCCTTTTACCTGGATTTGATCCATGGCTTACTACATCCAGCATTTCAAGTACTAATCCAGATACTTCTTTTGATTTGATTGCTGCAGTAAAATGTTTTAAAAGTGAGATCTAATCCACTGGAATTTTCCATTGGGGTTGTTTGGGATAATCAATTTTTCATGTTATTGGCCTCTACAGGATTGTAACAAAATCAGTGGTGATACATAATCCAATCTGTTTTGGGGCTTTTCTACTCATAGCCAGCTTCTCAGTCCCTCTTCTCGGTTGAACTGTAACAGTGGTGATCAGATGTGCAAATGTTAGTATACTCAAATTTACCACGTACAATTCCATCATACTCTATGGCAGGATAAGTCACCTTGTGGAAACAACTGCAGAGGCAGTCAAACCATCAATTGGACTCCTCAGTTATCTACTTATATGCTAATGTTTGACAATTATATTTTTCAGCATTATGAACAAAATCCTTCGGAAAAGAGATGGATGGCTGTTTCTTGCAAAGTTAAGCGATTTCATCCGAGCTGCAATAGAAATGTGGATTTGAAAGTGTTGAAATACTGATAGGGTTTGATTAATGAATATCACATTCCATGATGGAGAACCTCAAGAGAATCTACTCAGCTGAATCTCAACTTGCATTTTTCATACTCCACTCTTTTTCATTCCCGACATTGTCACAGGACAAATGATATACCATATCAATGCAGTTTCAAAAGTCGCAACTAAGCTAACAATTCCACAAACAAATGGTTCCTCTGCTCAGCCAGAATTATCAACACCATTCTTCACAAAGCTACATGCAAAAAAAAAAGCATGTTTCAGGCAGTGCAGGAGCAACTTGGGTATCTTATTATTTTAAAATTATTGGTTCGTGTGATTTGGATGCTGTTGGAAAGGTTAATTTTTGTTGCTGATTCCTGATTGTCTTTGAAATGAACAGCCATTTTGGAAAGCTGCCATTATTGAAAGCAGCCATTATGGAAAGCAGTTAACAACTAATCACATCAAGGCAGCAAAGTCAGGCTCAGCATTAGCACTGCTGCCACACATCACCAGGATCCTGGGTTCGATTCCACCCTCAGGTGATTGTTTGTGTGATGGTTGTACATTCTCCCTACCTCTATATGGTTTTCCTCTGGGTGCAAAGATGAGGAGATTAGGTGGATAGGCCTTGGGAAAAGCAGGTATGGGTAGGAAGCTCTTCGGAGGGTTGTGTGTGTTCAAGGGGCTGAGGGATTTCATAATTGCCCCGATTCAGTAATCACATTGGCCAATCATGGCAAATTTCCTTCCCTCTAGGACATTGCTTGCACAAAGGTAAGAATGGGATGAATACTCTGATCTGATGACTGTTTTAGTATTGGGACATGTGTTGATGGCAGATGTTAATGAAAACCCTTATGTCGTGCCGCAGCATACAAAGGATCCAAAAATCAGTGAACTGCCATCAGTGTCTGTTGTGACACTAACTGATGACACATTATTTCGATTGATAGAGCCCAGATTACAGCCAGCATCATTCTCTCACAGAATCAGTTTGCTGCTAGATTACTGGTGATCAAACTCTAGACTGGAAGACTGGGTGTCATGGTGAAACAGCTGTCTGGAAAACATTTGCAGATTTCTGCTACCCTTCAAAGAATTTGTGAAACAAATCACTTTGATACAAGCCTTGATTGTTTGCCCTGCTATTCTTCCAAAATTGCATCACACAAACTAAAAATAGTCTAATGTTAAAATGACAAATGGGGATACGAGACTTTGCAATTTAAAAAGGCTTTAGGTCTCAAAAGTGGATTCAGGATGAAATGCCAACGTTGATGATATTCATGACTTGCTGACATTGTACACTGTCACACACACTTTGGTGAGTTCTGTTTTTAAAAATAAAATGTTTTCTTACAACCTGAGCCTGGTTCAAATACAACCAGGTTACTGCTCACTATTTGATAGCGTGATTACTTCCAATGACAGTGCTGAAGCATTCACACCACTGTACGAGTAAACTGGTTCAGCGAAAACTTCACCACAGCAATTTGCATCAAGTTTAAAAATAAATTTCATTGCAAGGGCTGAAAATCTGGGCATTGAAGCAAGAATACCTTTGTTGTTACAAGTGCCTGTTTGATTCCATATTTCTGGTGTGGACCAGAGCCTATGTCACCCTTAGTAGCGTGTAGCACAGATAGGGAGAGCGTATGTCTGAAAGGTGGAGTGCAGGGAGATAGGGAGAGCGTGTGTCTGAAAGGTGGAGTGCAGGGAGATAGGGAGAGCATGTGTCTGAAAGGTGGAGTGCAGGGAGATAGGGAGAGCGTGTGTCTGAAAGGTGGAGAGCAGGGAGATAGGGAGAGCGTGTGTCTGAAAGGTGGAGTGTACAAAGCTGGTTTGGTGCTCAATTTACTTGTTGTCACCTGCCCCTAATATTGCAGAGCTGAGTGTGCGTTCTGTAGCAGGAGGGAGCTCCCACTCCCCTCACTAGTGACATTTGAACTGCTTTCTAATTCGTCGGAATGGATTCACAACCTTAACTCTGTTTCTCTCTCCACAGGTTCTGCCAGACCTGCTGAGTTTCTCAGAGCTCGATGTTTTTATTTCGGGTCAGAAATCACACTACACCAAGTGATAGTCCAACAGGTTTATGTGAAAACATAAGCTTTCATAACTCTGCTCCTTGTTTACGTGTTTCGTATTAGTTGCTACCAGCTGCTAATGAACTTTAGAGTGTTTGGTCATTTGTGCTTTTCTCTTAAGTTGTTGCAAGTGGTTTGGCAGGTGCTGAGGGGTTTGGTCTTGACTTCAACACCATGTAAGGACCACTTTGTTGCCAAACATGTGTGCAGTAGTCTATAGCCAACAACGTGACAGGGAAAATGAAGAGATGACTCTTTAGACCTGAGAGTGGAGGAATTTCTTCAGCCAGAGAGTGATGAATCTGTGAAACGCATTGCTGCAAAAGGCTGTGTAGACTGAGTCATTGAGTGTATTTAAGATAGAGATAGATAGACTCTCGATCAAAGGTTACTGGGAGTTGGCAGGGGAATGGAGTTGAGAAACATATCTATCATAATCGACGACACCATGGGCTAAATGGCCTAATCCTGCTCCCAGACTAGATGAATAATTTCTATCAATCATATAATTGAGGAAACAATGAAATGGTAGATAGCTAAATATGCAGATAACACAAAGATAGATGGGTAAGTTCCAAAAAAAAGTCACATTGGGCTTGAAATGCTAACTTTGAGCTTCGTCTTGCTTCTTTTGGCCAAGTCCAAGTTGTTTTGATTTCATTGGAGAGATTTTCTCTGCAAGGCTTAGTGAGTTTACTTGCCAAATATTACCAACTTACCCCATTAATTACCTTCCATGGACCCATGGCATCTGTCATGTCCAATTTCCACCCCATCTTACCATACAGCGCTCCCAGAACAACTCTCCGCTCGGGGTATCAATTGAAAGACCAGCACAGCATTCCTCGAGCCCCATCATCTCTAAGAGATTGCTGTGCATCTGGTCAATTGTTGCCAATCCTGCATTAAGAAGGCAAATGGTATGTTGGCCTTCATTGCGAGAGGTTTCAGGTGCAGGAGCAGGGATGTGTTGCTGCAGTTGTACTGAGAATATTGTGTGCAGTTTTGGCCTCCTTTTCTGAGGAAGGATGCTCTTGCTCTCAAAGGAGTGCAGCGAAGGTTTACCAGGCTGATTCCGGGCATGGCAGGACTGACATATGACGAGAGATTGAGTAGGCTGAGATTGTTTTCACTGGAGTTCAATCAAATGAAAGAGGGGGGGGGGGCGCGGTCTCACAGAGACTTTTAAAATTCTAACAGGACCTGACAGTGTCAATGCAGGGAGGATATTCCCAATGGTGGTTGTGTCCAGAACCAGGGGTCAGAATATGAAGATTCAGGGTAGACTATTTGGTACGGAAATGAGGAGACATTTCCTCACCCAAAGAGTGGCAAGTTTGAGGAATTTATTACCACAGGAAGTAGTTGATGCCAAAATATTGCTTGTATTCCAGAGGCAGCTAGATTTAGCACTTGGAGCGAATGAGTTCAGAGGTTATGGGGAGAAAGCAGGATCAGGCTGTTGAATTGGACAATCAGCCAGTATCATGAAGATTGGTGGAGCGGGCTTGAAGGGCCAAATGGCCTCCATCTTCTATGTTTCTACCTCTCATTGGCAAAGTAATGGCACAACAAACACAAAGCCATGCTATCGACATGCACATAGCTGGCAGGGCTGACACTCCCTCATTCACGCAGCCCCATATCTCACCTTAGTCATGTTAACTGTCTGTATCTACACCTATCTGAGCACCCTCTAAGTCAGCACAAAATACCACGCACAGCCAATCGATTGGACAAATAAAAACTTGAGATTTTATTTTCAGAAATTGAAAGGGAACACAAACAAAACCAGTAGAGGCTGAAGATGACTCCCACAATGCAAACGAGAACAAGGAATCCTGAAGACAGATCACCAGATATGAAATATTAACTCTGCTTTCCCTCCACGGATGCTGCCAGATTTGCTGAATTTTCCCAGCAGTTACTATTTTTGTTTCTGATTCCAGCTTCCATAGTTCTGTGTTTTTATTTCAGAACCAGGAATTGCTCAAAGATGAAGGTGACTTCTTTTTTCCCTCAGATTGTTCTGCAACATTGAAACTCTCTATCTCAGAATGCCCTGGAAGCAGCATCATTGAATAAATTTAAGGTAGAACTTGAGATAGTCTTATTAAGCAAGTGATTAAAAGTAATGGGGGCAGATGAGAGTGTGGCATTCAAAACACAAGCAAATCTGCCATGATCTTATTGAATGGCAGGGCATTCTGTCTGAGGGACTGTATGACCCACCCCCAGCTCCTAATTCATGTGTTCTATCTCCTGAGATACTCAACAGCTCTTGGTACTTGTCACTGTGTCCACTATACAGAATCTGTTGAGTTTAATTTTCCTCCCAAAAGAAGAACTGCACTCCTAAAATGGAAATTCCCTCTCTCCCTCCCTCTGACATACTCACCAAATTCAGGTTCAGTACCTGTTACCCTTAACTCCTTTTCAGTGACCCTTGATCTGTCTTGAGAGACTGACTGAAAACCTTACAATTAGCCCTGGACCTAATTCTAGACACAATTGCATGAATTAATGCAATAGAGCAGCCACATGGAATAACCCCTTGGAATGGTGGCATGGTGGCTCAGTGGTTAGCACTGCTGCTTCACTGCTCCAGGTACCCAGGTTTGATTCTATCCTCAGATGGCTGTCTGTGTGGAGTTTGCACATACTCCCTGTGTTCTTACATGGGCTTCCTCCAGGTGCTCCAGTTTCCTCCCACAGTCCAAAGATATGTAGGTTAGGTGGATTGGCCATGCCAAATTACCCACAGTATTCAGGGATGTGTAGATTAGGTGCGTTGGCCATGGGGGGGTTGGAGGGATGGGGTGGGGGTTAGATCTGGGTGGGATGCTCTTCAGAGGATCAGCATGGACTTGTTGGGCCGAAAGGCCTTTATACACAGTATGGGGGTGCTAAAAAGAATCTAAGAGTGTCCAGAATATTACATTTACATGATCAGAAGAGCAGCTCGTTGGCAATGCAGAGTGACACCACCAGCATTGGTTCAATTCCTGTTCAAGCTGATACCATAATGAGACTCCATTTTTCAATGTTCTCTTGAGTTGTGATGACCTGAGAATAACCTCACTACCAGCCATCTCTCTTTACTGAGCGAGCAGTACATGGGTCTAGAGTAACTTTCAGTCTCACTCTCTCATAAAATGCTGGTTTGTGCAGCGCAGAGAATACTTACAAAGAAAAAGGACTTATCACAACATGTCTTCCCACAAATTAAATGGCAATGTCCAATTACTGGAGAGGAGCATGAGAGAACGTTACTCATTTAGATCACTGTCCAGGTAAATGGTGAACAGCTTGCCAATGTTTGCTGAATATTTCTACTCATTAGCCAATATTGGAGCAGCTTTACTGCTTGGTTAATGCGTTCTTGATCAAACTTTATTGCCAAATCAAGAAGGAGAATGAGATGGAGTCCATAATCTAGGATTCTCGGCTATAATCCAGTTTTAAGAGTTCAGTTAAGAAATAGTGTCCTGGAGCTTGTTTCTTACTGTTGATTGGAGCATCTATGCTTACATTCTGAATTACTCTCCTACCTTAGGTTTTGCTGAGAGTCAGTCTGGCATCTTCAGTAACTTTATCTTACCTGGAAGGACCTCTTTCACCCCCACTGTTAAATTTCACTCTTCAGTGTATTGTCTTCAATAGATGTCTTCTTGCTCTCCACTGTTCAACATTACATCCCAAAATATTATTTTCACTGACAAGTCAATTGCCAAAGAAATCAATTGTTCCTGCGTTCCTGTCAAAGTAGTTTTTTTTTAGTTGTAGTAGAATAACAATAAATATCAGCACACTCTAGGCGTCCAAGAAGAAATTGGTGACCTTGACACAAAATCTTTATGCAGTAGGTCTTCAATACTTACTTACACGCACGCCAGACGTCTGCTTCAAAATTATTCAGTAATTCAAAATTCAACTGTCCATCTTTACTTTTCATTTTCTCAGTGTGCCTTACAACCCAGCTCTCCTCTAGAATGATGTACAAATTGCTTTGTATCAAGTAGGAATATACAGACCGAGTGTCTACGTAATAGGGGACGTGAAATGCAGACTGTGTGGCCGCTTTGCGGAACACCTGCATTCTGTCATGAAAATGATCCTAAGCTTCCAGTTGCCTGCCAATTCAACACACCACTGCATTTCCTGGCCAACCTTTCTGTCTCTGGGCTGCTCCAGTAAAGCTCAGCACAAGCTGGAGGAAGACCTTCTCATCTTACACTCTGAGACCCTGCAGCCTTCAGGACTCAATATCAAGTTCAATAATTTCAAGAATAACTTCTATGTCTTTCCCCCTCTCCTGTACCCCAGGTCCTGTCATGACATGGTTTGTTTTCAACATAGCTAACCAATATTTACCATTTCATACAAATAGAACATAGAACAGTACAACACAGGAACAGGCCCTTCGGCCCATGATATGTATCAAACATAACATCAAATTAAATTAATCTCTTCTGTCTGCCTTCAGTCAATATCCTCCTTTCCTTGCATAATCAAATGCTTATCTAAAAGCCACTAAAATGTCCCTAGCCTTCACCCCTGGCAGCGTGTTGCAGATTCCTACCACTCTCCAAAACCTCCAAATCCTTCCTGTAATGTGGCATCCAGAGCTGCTGTTTCATAGTCCCTGTTTAGATTTTAGATTTTATTGTCACGTGTACTCAAGTACAGAAGTACAGGAGTGCAGTGAAAAGTGTTTAGTGTCGCCACACATGGTGCCATCTTAGGCACCAAAGTATCTGGGTACAAAAAAATGCTCAGGTACAAAGTAGCAAGGCAAACGAGAGTTAAAAAGTGAAGCATTACTTCATAGAATAGTGGAAAAATAAAGAAATAGGTAATAGCTTACATTAAAGTCTTTTGCAATTTAAACTAGGAAAATAAAGGAATAAGCTAATTGTTCAACGCTCTTTGATGAGTCGTCCGCTTATCTCACTCTCTGAGAGACCTCAGCTCTCTGTTCTCATAGCAACCACCGCAGACACCATCGCTGCTGCTGAAACTGACGCTTCTCCATTCTCCCCCCGGTGCTTCAGGAACATACCTGGTCAGGAACCACTCACACGCTGAACTGAGACACCGCCATGAGCTGCCAAAAGACTGACCAACATACTGCCAAGGAACCATATCCCGGACCCACCACTAGCCGCCGAGACACCAGGCTGGGGTCTGCCAGGACCTGTTAAGAGACCAGGCTGAGAGCCACCACACCACAGAGAGATCAGACCCAGGAGCCACCACAAACCACACGGAAACTGAATCCACTGAAAACAGGGATAAAACAAGGATAAAACGAGACAGAAACTGAAGGAGCGGAGGAGCTCCAGTTGGAGCATCCTAATCTGCTGCTATCTTGACAGGAGGGTGTTATCGCCTTTTACAGCTTTTCTTCCTTGATTTACTATCAACAACCCCTTTGTCTGTCGAACTATTCCCTTCACTCCCTTTTTGGCCACTTTCCTCCTATCCATTCCTTTCCCCCACCCAGTCCTTGTCATCAAGATAAATACATTTTCCTTGATGTTACCAGTTCTGAAGAGGGATCACTTAACTCGAGATGTTAACTCTGCTCTCTCTCTCCACATATGCTGCCAAACCTGCTGAATTTTTGCAGAAATTTCTCTTTTTGTTTCAAATTCGCAGCATCTGCGGTTCTTTGCTTTATTTTTCACTGTGATAGTACTTCATTCACAATTCGAGCAGATGTGTTACTCCATTTCAAGTAAAGCAGTACTTACAATACAATTAAATACAGAAAATTGCCACATGAATATATTAGCCATTTATATTCATGTGCAACCAATGATAATTTCCTGGCTGAAATTTTTCAAGTTGTTTAGTTACCCTTGATCCTTGCTGATGTTATTACCGGACAAACCAGATCTCATTTTAGCTGAAATTTGGCTCTCTGGTCTGGAATCTTAAAACTAAAGGTAGCCCCCTTGTTCAGAAAGGTTGTAAAATTAAGCTCAGTAGTTGCGGACCAGTCAGTTTAACTTCGGCACAGGGGAAAATCTTCATATAATTATTTATGATGAAGTTAATAGCCGCATGGGAAAAACGTGCATTAATTACCACGAGTCAGCACAAACATTGTTTGAAAGAAAAATTGTATTTAATTGTGTGGAATTCTTTGAAGAGGTGCAAGTTAATGAAGGCAATGCTGGGTAGACAATGGCTTAGTGATATTATCACTAACCTATTAATCCAGAGAGCCAGGTAATATTCAGGGGATATTGGTTCAAATCCTGCCATGGTAGATGGTGGAATTTGAATTCAATAACAATCTGGAAATGATAGCTTAATGATGACAATGAAACCATTGATGAGTGTCAGAAAATATCTATCTGGATCACTAATGTCCTTTAAGGAAGGAAATCTGCCATCCGAACGAGGTCTGGCCTATGTGTGACTCCAGACCCACAGCAATGTGATATGCTCTTAACTGCCCTCTGGGCAATCACGGATGGGCAATAAATGCTGGTCCAGTCAATAAGGCTCACATGCCATAAATGAATTAAAATAAATGGGTCTGAAGAAGGGCCCTGACCTGGAACGTCAACATTCCTGCTCCTCTGATACTGCCTGGCCTGCTGTGTTCCTCCAGCTCCACACTGTGTTATCTCTGTCTCCAACATTGGCAGCTCTTACTGTCACTAACCAATTAGTTGTCTGATTGGTATTCGATGTGGCAGCCCTTCTGACAAAAGTAGACCCAACTTTAGTGCACCCAACTCCAGCTCCTTGAAAACCGCGTTAGGGAACTAGAGCTGGAGCTGGATGAACTTCGGATCATTCGGGAGGCAGAGGGGGTTATTGACAGGAGTTACAGGGAGGTAGTCACTCCTCAAGTACAGGAAAAAGGCAGATGGATTACGGTCAGGGGACGGAAAGGGAACCGGCAGGCAGTGCAGGGATCCCCTGTGGCCATTCCCCTCAACAATAAGTATACCGTTTTGGATACTGTTGGGGGGGAACGACTTACTAGGGGAAAGCAGTGGGGCACAGGTCTCTGGCACAGAGTCTGTCCCTGCTGCTCAGAAGTGAAGGGGGAAGAGGAGCAGAGCAGTAGTCATTGGGGACTCCATACTTAGGGAGACAGATAGGAGGTTCTGTGGGGACGAGAGAGACTCACGGTTGGTGTGTTGCCTCCCAGGTGCCAGGGTGTGTCATGTCTCTGATCGTCTTTTGGGGATCCTTAAGGGGGAGGGGGAGCAGCCCCAAGTCGTGGTCCACATTGGCACCAACGACATGGGTAGGAAGAGAGATGGGGATTTAAGGCAGAAATTCAGGGAGCTAGGATGAAAGCTGAGAGCGAGGACGAACAGAGTTGTTGTCTCTGGTTTGTTGCCCATGTCACGTGCTAGTGAGGCGAGGAATAGGGAGAGAGAGGAGTTGAACACATGGCTACAGGGATGGTGCAGGAGGGAGGGTTTTGGATGCTTGGATAATTGGGGCTCTTTCTGGGGTAGGTGGGACCTCTACAAGCAAGATGGTCTTCACCTGAACCAGAGGGGTACCGATATCCTGGGGGGGAAAATTTGCTAAGGCTGTTCGGGTGGGTTTAAACTAGTTCAGCAGGGGGATGGGCACCAAAATGTAGTTCGACCATAGGAAAAGGTTGAGAGTAGGGTGGCCCGAAATAAAGTTTCAGGGAAGCAAGATGGCACCGGCAAGCAAGAAGTTGGTTTGAAGTGTGTCTACTTCAATGCCAGGAGCGTCCGGAATAAGGTGGGTGAACTTGCAGCATGGATTAGTACCTGGGACTTCGATGTTGTGGCCATTTCGGAGACATGGCTAGAGCAGGGACAGGAATGGTTGTTGCAGGTTCCGGGATTTAGATATTTCAGTAAGAACAGAGAAGATGATAAAAGGGGCGGAGGTGTGGCATTGTTGGTCAAGGACAGTATTACAGTTGCAGAAAGGATGTTTGGGAACTCGTCAACTGAGGTAGTATAGGCTGAGGTTAGAAACAGGAAAGGAGAGGTCACCCTGTTGGGAGTTTTCTATAGGCCTCCGAATAGTTCCAGAGATGTAGAGGAAAGGATAGCAAAGATGATTCTCGATAGGGGTGAGAGAGACAGGGTAGTTGTCATGGGGGACTTCAACATTCCAAATATTGACTGGGAACACTATAGTTCGAGTACTATAGATGGGTCAGTTTTTGTCCAGTGTGTGCAGGAGGGCCTCCTGACACAGTATGTAGATAGGCCAACAAGGGGCGAAGCCACATTAGATTTGGTACTGGGTAATGAGCCCGGCCAGGTGTTAGATTTGGAAGTAGGTGAGCACTTTGGTGATAGCGATCACAATTCTGTTATGTTTACTTTAGTGATGGAAAGGGATAGGTGTATACCACTGGGCAAGAGTTATAGCTGGGGGAGAGGCAATTACGATGAGATTAGGCAAGATTTAGGGAGCATAGGATGGGGAAGGAAACTGCAGGGGATGGGCACATTAGAAATGTGGAGCTTATTCAAGGAAAAGCTCCTGTGTGTCCTAGATAAGTATGTACCTGTCAGGCAGGGAGGAAGCTGTAGAGTGCGGGAGCCGTGGTTTACAAAGGAGGTGGAATCTCTGGTCAAGAGGAAGAAGAAGGCTTATGTTAGGATGAGATGTGAAGGCTCAGTTAGGGCACTTGAGCGCTACGAGGTAGCCAGGAAAGACCTAAAGAGAGAGCTCAGAAGAGCCACGAGGAGACATGAGAAGTTGTTGGCGGATAGGATCAGGGTAAACCCTAAGGCTTTCTATAGGTATTTAAGGAATAAAAGAATGACGAAAGTAAGATTAGGCCCAATCAAGGATAGTAGTGGTAAGTTGTGTGTGGAGTCAGATGAGATAGGGGAAGCACTAAATGAATATTTTTCAACAGTATTCACTCTAGAAAATGACAATGTTGTCGAGGAGAATACTGAGATACAGGCTACTAGACGAGATGGGATTGAGGTACAGAAGGAAGAGGTATTAGAAATCCTTCAGAGGCTGAAGATAGATAAGTCCCCTGGGCCGGATGGGATTTATCCTCGGACCCTCTGGGAAGCCAGGGAGGAGATTGCTGAGCCTTTGGCATTGATTTTTAACTCGTCGTTGTCTATAGGAATAGTGCCAGATGACTGGAGGATAGCAAATGTGGTTCCCCTGTTCAAGAGGGGGAGTAGAGACAACCCTGGTAATTATAGACCAGTGAGCCTTACCTCAGTTGTTGGTAAAGTGTTGGAAAAGGTTATAAGGGATAGGATTTATAATCATCTAGAAAAGAATAAATTGATTAGGGATAGTCAGCACAGTTTTGTGAAGGGAAGGTTGTGCCTCACAAACCTTATTGAGTTCTTTGAGAAGGTGACCAAACAAGTAGATGAGAGTAAACCGGTTGATGTGGTGTATATGGATTTCAGCAAGGCGTTCGATAAGGTTCCCCACAATAGGCTATTGTACAAAATGCGGAGGAATGGAATTGTGGGAGACATAGCAGTTTGGATCGGAAATTGGCTTGCTGAAAGAAGACAGAGGGTGGTAGTTGATGGGAAATGTTCATCCTGGAGACCAGTTACTAGTGGTGTACCGCAAGGGTTGGCGTTGGGTCCACTGCTGTTTGTCATTTTTATAAATGACCTGGATGAGGGCGTAGAAGGATGGGTTAGTAAATTTGCAGACGACACCAAGGTTGGTGGAGTTGTGGATAGTGATGAAGGATGCTGTAGGTTGCAGAGAGACATAGATAAGCTGCAGAGCTGGGCTGAGGTGGCAAATGGAGTTTAATGCAGACAAGTGTGAGATGATGCACTTTGGTAGGAGTAACCAGAATGCAAAGTACAGGGCTATTGGTAAGATTCTTGGTAGTGTAGATGAGCAGAGAGATCTCGGCGTCCATGTACACAGATCCTTGAAAGTTGCCACCCAGGTTGACAGGGCTGTTAAGAAGGCATACAGTTTTTTTTAGCTTTTATTAATAAAGGGATCGAGTTCCGGAACCAAGAAGTTATGGTGAAGCTGTACAAAACTCTGGTGTGGCCACACTTGGAGTATTGTGTACAGTTCTGGTCACTGCATTATAAGAAGGATGTGGAAGCTTTGGAAAGGGTGCAGAGGAGATTTACTAAGATGTTGCCTGGTATGGAGGGAAGGTCTTACGAGGAAAGGCTGAGGGACTTGAGGCTGTTTTCATTTATGAGAAGAAGGTTGAGAGGTGACTTAATTGAAACATATAAAATAATCAGAGGGTCAGATAGGGTGGATAGGGACAGCCTTTTTCCTAGGATGGTGACGGTGAGCACGAGGGAGCATAGCTTTAAATTGAGGGGTGAAAGATATAGGACAGATGTCAGAGGTAGTTTCTTTACTCAGAGAGTAATAAGGGAATGGAAAGCTTTGCCTGCAACGGTAGTAGATTCACCAACTTTAGGTACATTTAAGTCGTCATTGGATAAGCATATGGATGTACATGGAATAGTGTAGGTTAGATGGGCTTGAGACTGGTATGACAGGTTGGCACAACATAGAGGGCCGAAGGGCCTGTACTGTGCTGTGATGTTCTATGTTCTATGTAGACCACAGGTTTCTCTTCACTAACTGTTGCTGCTTCCAATTTCGAGATCAATCGCATGGAAAGAAAATCTTTCAGCCCATCATGTCCATGCTGGTCACAAACAACTGCCTCATTATTCTAACCCTATTTCCAGCACTTGGCCCATAGCCTTGTATGTCTTGCTGTTGCAAATGAACTTCTAACTACTAGACACTCCTGCCTTTCCCGCCCACACAGGCAGTGAGTTCCAAATACCCACTCCCTCGCTAACCTCCAAACCTCAACACCCTCCCCACCCCACCCAGCTGCTCCCATTGAAAAGGTTTTTCCTCACATCTCCTCTAAACCTTGTGCCACTTCGCTTAAATCTATGTCCCCTTAGTCTGAAAACAGAAAACTGGGGATTTTTGGTGAAAATGATGAGCGCGATGACAGCCAGTCCAAAATTGCGATCTCAATCTGTAATGGTGATGCCATTCTCAGTTTTCATTTGTTAGAGTGACCCTTTGACTCATTCAGAGGGCAAGCTGATCACCTCTTTGTTCAGCAGAAGCACCCAAACATTGATTTGTTGTTTACACCATCTGTCAACATACAATCAGATTCATTTGTTTATGCAAAGAGACCATTTTGTAAGAACCATTTGACATCTTCGTGTTAACATGTTTCAGAATTGATGAGACTGCAGATTAATTTCAGACCTGCAGTATGTTGTGCTCCTGAGATGCTGCTTGGCCTGCTGTGTTCATCCAGCCTCACATTTTATTATCTTGGAATTCTCCAGCATCTGCAGTTCCCATTATCTCTGCAGTATGAGATGCAGTTTGTGATTTGCAGCATTTCTACGGCAGATGAGACCTATGACTGTTTGCTTTCCGTCCCTGATATTGTAGAACTACAGATCCTCACCACTTGCCTGCCCAACTATTTTTGTGCCATTCTCAAACCCAGCTATACTACATTTATGATTTTTTTTTCACATTTTTTTTGGTCATCCTTTGTTAGTTTTGTAAACATTCCCAATCCCCTGTCTTATATGGGCCAATTTGGCCTAATCTTTGCTACACTGCGTGGTTTCTCTTTAAATTTGATATTACCCTTAATTTCCCTGGTTAACCATGGCTGGCTTATCCCCTTCCTAGAATCCCTCTTTCTCACTTCGATAGCTCTTTTTTGTGGGCCATCAACTATTTGCTTAAATATTTGCCGTTGTTTCTCAACCATCCATTTGTAATCCCAATAGCTGGAGAACCCATCAGATAACTGATTTTTAAAGCACAGCTTGCACAACAGGAGTAAGAGAAAGGCCCCCCCCTCCCCCCACCATACTCCACCCATTTGATACCAGGTCTCTATTGAAATATCAACCCTTACCAGATAACCATGATCCTGAACTTGCTCTCTTCCCCTTCTGATTGTCAGTCCTAAGCAGTCTGCCTTCTCTACAACATTCTCTCCTTGTTCTCCCAATCTCCTAAATATGAATCTGACTCCGCCACCTCCCTTAGCATCAACACCAGATATTTACTGACAGTTAGGGATTAGCATCAAAGCGATCTTGCTGTGACCTACACAACTGGCTTTCACAGTCGACAACCAAATGCCTCTAAATTGGACTGGCTCTCTCTCAGAAAACAAAGTGAGTGTCACAACATAGTTTAAAGAGACAGCAACTAATTTGGAAAATGCAGTTTTAGACCAATTATGTTATTGCTCTTCAGAGGTTCTGTAAAGACTATAATGTGAGAGAGCAAACCTTGGAAAAAAATGAAAATGTATTGCATTGCTACTATGCTTCCAGTGAAGAAAGGCACTCACAGGGATTGTAAATTGGAAATAAAGCTGCAATATTGTAGTGTTGATTGTCTGATCCATCAACAGCTCCTCCTAAATAAGAATAAAGGATCAACAAATTTAACTCTTTGCCGCAGAGGGCTGTTGTAGCTGGATCATTAAGTATTTTCAAGGCTGAGGTAAACTGATTTTTGATCAGTAGGGGAATCAAGTGTTATGGGGAAAAGGAGTAACATGGAGTTGGTGATTATCAGGTCCACCATGATCTCATTGAATGGTGAAGCGAACTCCTGCTCCTACAGCTTACGGTTTACAGTGCAACCTGCAAAAGTATGAAAGAATAAAGTCTATTTGGGGCAATAACTCACTCATTCCCACAGATTATGTCCAGTCAAACTCATTGTGTAATATCAATAATTAGATGCTTTTTCTGATATATATATTGCCTGTAATCACTGCTAACCCCCGATGCCAACAGACCAAACACCATAATGTTTATCTACATTCTGTCCCCTACTGTTCATGCCCAACCAGTAGGTTCCCTTTTTTTGAGGGGTATTGATTAAAAATATCTTTTTAGGATTTAATCATCATGTACAACTGTCAGGAAGCAGATTTGATGCTGAATCTCACAGTCAGTACGTCTGGAAATCTTTAAGAGACATGATCATGAGATCATCACTGTAACATATTGTGGTCATAAGAGTCTCAGGTCCCATCCTAACCCTAGTCATTTGATTCATGGCATGCTGATGGGAACATGCTACTCTTTTTAGCTGAATAGGCTAATGTTAGCCCAAATGCCGAAGTACCTGTGTAAGAAATAGTTATCTACAATAATGAGCTAAACGAAATGTCTGTTGGATATTTCAATACCATATCACGTGTGTCTTAGTTTCTTTTGTCATAAAAGATAACATAAGCATTGCTGTTTCAGGTAAAGTTCCTCTACCGGAGGCACACATTATCTAGACATTCAGGTCATGCTAAATCCTTTGATGATGATTACTGCACACACAGGGGACATTATTTTTAAATCAATTGGGGCCAATGTTAATTTGTTCATCTAACAAGTAAGTGAAGTTTCGAAGTATGAATAGAAATGATACAAAATTAAAACATCCAATTAAAATCAAAAGTTATCAGACTTCTCAAAGCAGGAAAAGAAGCAAAGTGCAGATTCAGAAATAAACTTGCTTTTCCTGTTTGCACCTGTTGATTGATATAATGGGCATAATCTGTTTTAGTTTTGATGTTCTGCCATCATCATCAGCAGCAATCCCATGTTTTGAGAAGAATGCCCCCTTGTGGATGGACAGATTGGGACGTTTGATACCTTCAAGGCAGAGATCGACAAATTCTTGATCTCAAAAGGAATCAAGGGCTACAGGGAGAGTGCAGGGAAGTGGTGTTGAAATGCCCATCAGCCATGATTTAAATGGCGGAGTGGACTTGATGGGCCGAATGGCCTTACTTCCACTCCTATGTCTTATGGTCTTATGGTCTTATGGTGGTGGTGACTGGGAGGAAAGGAGATATCAGTGCTGAATGTGGGACAACAGATAGGTTATCAAGATAACAAAGTGTGGAGCTGGGTGAACACAGCAGGCCAAGCAACATCTTAGGAGCACAAAAGCTGATGTTTCGGGCCTAGACCCTTTTCACAACCTACTTTAGCCTTACAGGCTAATGTTTGTTGGCCAATAGAGATAGTGGCCGATTATTAGGTTGATCCCTGTCCTTTCTCTCTTATCATTCTGTCTCAGAGGTTAGTTTCTGTTTATCGGAAGATCTTGACATGATTTTTGGTCATGAGTTACCACTGCTAATGTTGTTCGAAGACCTTCAGGTATTGGAAGCTGTCCAATGTTCAGCACTATACAGAAGTCAAATGAGGGACCACCACCTCAAAGGTTTTGAACTTGGGGTCAGGTCTCATATCACACTTATCAAAAATACTGTTATGAAGCAGAGGTCAACTCCCCTGTGATAATTAAGTCTGAAACATCCAGCGAGGCATGCCTCACCTCATAATCTGTTAAAGGAAGTAAAGTGGGACAACCTGCCTCTCATCTCCCAATCTGTTATAAAGGAGTGGTTAAATTAAATGAACTCCTGACAGTCACCCTGTAGTCAACAAGAAGCAAGCTATTTATCTAATGCTAATAGTGAACAAATTAATAGAACTACCAACAAACCAAACAGTTTGTCCTATAACTACTAACTATTCCCAAAAAAACAAAATTCTAAAGGTATGCTGTTCCCACGGAAATAAACCAAAATAATAACAAAATAAATTAAAACTTAATCACTCAAAATTACAACTAGGATATGTCTTCTGGAATGCTCCACACTCTCTCTGCTGATCCTCAGTCAGGAACAACTCTCTCCATCAAAGTCTTGTTTCAAGAATATTAGCTAAGAGAGCTGCTGTACCTTTCATTAGATTATTGTTTTCTGAGAGGTTAGAGAGCTCTGTCAGAGCCAGTGATTTTTCTTTTTAGAGTTGATAGGTTTTTAACTCTGCTAGATGGCAGAAGTTTTCATACCAATTTTCAAATTCCTTCTTCTTTCATACCCTTGATGACCGATCAAGTTCTTACAGTAGGATTGGTCCTAGATTGTCAAAACCATTAGATTTAACTTTAGATAAAACGGTGTGAAGCTGGATGAATACAGCAGGCCAAGCAGCATCAGAGGAGCAGGGAAGCTGATGTTTTGGGTCGAGACCCTTCTTATGAAAACTGACCTGAAACGTCAGCTTTCCTGCCCCTCTGATGCTGCTTGGCCTGTCCTGTTCAGCCAGCCTTACATCATTTGATCTCAGATTCTCCAGCATCGGCAGTTCCTTCTAACTCTATAACAGATTTAACTTTAGTTTTTTTTAGTTTCTAAGTGCCTGGTTTAAATTAATTGGCTGATTTTCAAACTGATTGCCTTAATAACTAAACAAACTACTGCCAGGGCTATTAACCACATAGGCTTTTGATATAATTTTTCAATTTCAGGAGCCCTCTGCACACCTACACATTTTTTGTTTAATCTTTTGTAAAACCACATTATCTTTTAAATAGACCATGCATTCGCCCCCCAGCCCCATCATTTTATAAACATCAAATATTCTACCTGTCTTCACAAAAATACATATCCGTACAGAGTGGGCTAGCACATTGGATTCAGGGATACATTTAATCAATGTTAGCTTTTTGGAACAGATAACTTTCAAGATATGGGACATGATGTACATCAACATGAATCACAATCAATGGCTTTGGATCAGATGTATCTGTGTATGTTGGTAGAGCTCTCGTAGATTTAAATTAATATATCAACTCTCTGATGTAGTTCATCCTCAGAGTGAGCGCTAACTTGTGCACCATCAGCATCTTGTAGTTCCATTACAGAAATGGTTGTTTTCCTGATTGTGGTTATTGACTGTGGTCAAGGTTGAAGAGTTTATCATTGGTACAATAGCTTATTACCACACCTAATAGGAATAGACTGCAGCGTAATTACAAGAAAGATCGAGAATAGTGTTGGTATATTTCCATTTTGTTTAGTCATAGATAGGGGGGCGTTGTTGGTATAGGGTGGGAAGGGGGTGTTGGTTAACTTAGTCGGCTGGATGGCTAGTTTGCAATTCAAAGTGATGCCAACAGCATGGGTTCAATTTATACAATGACTGTGGTCACCATGAAAGAGTCTCCTACTCAACCTCTCCCCTCACTTGAGGTGTGGTTACTCTCAGGTTAAACTTCCAGTTATCTCTCCCTAATAGGAGGACCCCTGCTGTAAACTTTGCCTTTACCTGGTAGGAAACATATGATATTTGCTCCTTACTGAGAATCTATATTGATGTGACATATTCCAGAGGCGGTTCGATTCACCAAGCCAAAGGCTTGTGAAATTGAATGAAGTGATGCTGCAATTTATTCACTTTTCCTGAAATTGGCTCCTTAGTGTTGTGTTTTTGCTTTAAAAGCTGAGGGCACAAGTGAATCATGGACAAAGATGACATCACACAACCAGAAGCTGCAAGGATCACAAACAACAGCTTGGTAGATGAAAAAATGTTTGCTTCAGTTGCTTTATAGCTGTGAGCTGTCAGTGTGTCAGTCAGGACTACCTGGTTGAGATTTTTAAGTAAATTGAACATAAACTACCTCTAATCCAGTGTGAAAGTGATCATTCTATGTAAAGGATTACAACACAAGGATGCAATATTGTCATTACTCTTGAACTTTCATTAAAAAAAATGAAGGTAGTAATACAAACTTGAAAAACACAGGAAAAGATCTCAGACAAGATTTGAAGTAGTGCAGAAGTCACATTTACACCAGGACCCTGAGGGAGAAAATAAATCTCTGTACAAATGCACTGATCTGTGCTGGCAATGAGTCAGTTCTGAATTGTGTGGAATGGCTGTGGAAATGATAGGGCCATTGAGATAACCTTGAGAGCCTTTCGCACATCAAGAGGAAAAAGGGCTCAAAACACAAAAGTTTGAGTCACAGCCATTAGAGTGATGTATTGCTGGGTGTCCACACAGCGTAGCTTCACAGCTTCACTACCATAAACCCCTACATGTCACGAACATTCATAAAAGAAAGGGAGCATCAGGAAGATGGCGACCAAATTTCCGAGTATGGATTGAAAGCCCCTTTCTGAATGTAGGCGTTTTAAACAAAGGGGTAATTATAACTTTGAGATTTACCCATGGCAAGCAATGAAAATAAAGATAGATGTTAGAAACAAAGGATTGCATTGACCCAACATTAGCCTTGACTGAAAAAGAGCAGAGAGATCCAGCAAAGCTGTGGACATAAATTTTATTGTAATCATATGGAAACCAGCAATTAGCACGGGAGCGGAGGGGCACATACTTCCTCCTTCACTGTTAAAAACAGTGCTCCACAGTTAAAGACGCACTCAAACAGTGCTCAGCAGGTGGAATAGAGTCATGGTGGCAACACCAAGATTAGGTAAATGATGTGATTGATATGGTTTGAGGTAGCAGGACAGGGTTGGGGTGCAGAGGATAACATACGTCTACTTTTTGAAGCGTTGAAAGGCTTCTTTTCTTAAACAAGCATTCTGCTCCCCAGCCAATCCATTTCAAGGCTTCGTCACATCTTATTGTGTACAAAATGGCTGCAATGAAACACCAGCCAAACTTTCACATACTGGTCGAAGTGGTCGTATTACTTCAAAATTGAGGTCCGGTGTGGCTAATGTCTTTATTTCCAAGTATTGCTGGAACAAAAACAGAAGTTGCTGGAAAGGTTCAGCAGGTCTGGTAGCATCTGTGAAGAAAAATCAGAGTTAACGTTTCAGGGTCCATTTACCCTTCCTCAGAACTGGTGAGCTCTGATTTCTCTTCACAGATGCTGCCAGACCTGCTGAGTTTTTCCAGAAATTTCTGTTTTTGTTCCTGATTTGCAGCATCTGCAGTTTTTGAATTTTTTAATTGTTTTTTCCTGATTTTTCCTCTCGGGAATTATTGTGTAATTTTTAAAAACTCACTTATGGGGTGTGGACATCGCTGGCTGGGTCACCATTTTTTGCCTGTTCTTGTTGCCCTTACAAAGGTGATTGTGGTGAGCTGCCTTTTTGAACTGCTGTAATCCACCTGCTGTGAGTTGACTCACAATACCCTTGGGCGGGAGTTCCAGGATTTTGCCCCAGTGACAGTAAAGGAATGGCAGTATATTCCTAAGCTAGAACAACGACCATCTTGGAGAGGAACTGCAGGTTGCGGTATTCCCTTGTGTCTGCTGCCCTTGTCATTCTAGGTGGACGTGGCTATGTATTTGGAAGGTGCAGTCTGAGAATCTTTGGCAAATTTCTACAGTGTGTCTTGCAATTAGTACACACCACTGCTACTGAACATTGAAGGGTTTTGAATGTTTGTAGAAATGGAGCTTATCAAATGGTTTGATGTCAGGCTTCTTGAGTACTGTTGGACCTGCATCCGTCCAGGGAAGTGGGGAATATTCCATCACACTGTTGACGTCCTTGTAGATGGTCAACAGGTTTTTGGGATTCAGAAAGAGAGTTACTCAATACAATGTTCATAGCCTCTAGTCAATGGTAATGAATGTCAAGGGGTGATGGTTTGGTTGTCTCTTAGAGCAGATGGTCACTGCCTTCATATGTTTGGCTCAAATGTTACTTGCCACTTTTCAGCCTAGATACTGCCCAAGTCTTGCCACAATCGGTAATGAATGAATGATGCTTTGCTGCCATTTGTACTCTACAATAGATGACGCAAGAAAATACAGTGAAAACCTTCAACTATCACCACAATCCAGTGCCATTCAAATACTGCAAGAAGAAAAGATAGTCCATCTTCTCTCTGCCACCTCCACCATGAGCTTCGAGCCCTGAGCTGGGCAACTGCAATGACACTGTGTCGCCACCGGCACCAGATCCACCAACATCATTCTTCAAGTGCTGCTGCTTTGACGCTGGACCCACACCACCGGCAGGTCACTGATGCCAGGTCCTGTGCTGAACCACCCCTCACCCCACACCCCACAACCAGGAGCTCCCAGCTCCAATGCTGTTGCTATCTCGGCGACAACCAGGAGACTCTGACTCCAGGCTTACCACAACCAGGAGTTGCCACCACTGCCTCGATAACCAGGAGTCCAAGGATCCACCACTAGGCCAGGCTGCCACCTCGCCAAGACTCCCACTTTGGCCATTCCCCAATACGATATCATCCTGTCCACTGCCACCAGGAAGATGATAAAGGAAAAGAGAAAAGAAAAAGAAAGAAGACAAGAAAGGGTAAGGAAAGAAGGGAGGAAGCGGCCATCTGGAGTGGATGAGCCCAGGAGCTCAAATGTTGCCTAGCTTGCTAGAGCTGCCACCTTGTAGTACCTTGCTTCAGTGTCTGAGGAGCCGCAAGTGGTGCTGAACATTGTGCAATCATCAGCGAACATCTCCACTTCTGACCTTATGATGAAAGGAAAGTCATTGATGAAGCAGCTGAAGGTGGTTATCCATGATCCTGAGAAACTCCTGCTGCAATGTCCTGGAGCTGAGATGGCTGACCTCCAACAATCACGGCTATATTCCTGTGTGCCAGGAATAACTCTGAACAGCAGAAAGCTTAACCTCATTTCCATTGACTTCTGTTTTGCTCAGACTTCTTGATACTACATTCAGTCAAAGGTAGCCTTGATGTCAAGACTGTCGCCCTCATCTCATTTATGTTACAAACTATATCAGATGATAACTAATATTACTGTTGTCTTGCTCTTAGATATGGAGTAATTTTTCATATAACCCCATAATATTGAAAGAAATGTAATAGGACCACTGCATCTGTCCTGTATTGTTCATGGCTGTCCATATAATAAGTGTTCCACTTCAGAATAATTCATTGAAAGATATTAGGTTACATTTGAGAGAGCAATCAAACATCACATTAAAATTTTACAAGAATAAAAGCTAAGCACAAATATCACATGAAATTTCAACATTGAGTAATACATGTTACCATCAGGTCCATTGATCAGATAAATCTAGGATAAAGTGAAATGTTTGCAAAAGACTTCATGCTATTTGTATCTTCACAACAGTGATAGGTATGGTGGTTATCTCCACTTTGCAATGGCTCAGAATATGCAAAGCTGAAGCCAGAATCTAGCAAATGTTTCTCATGTCCTACTCAGCTTTCAGTACACAGCACTTCAGTCATTACAAACCATTTTATTTCAGTCCCTGTTTCCTTTGATTAAATATTTACATCCACTATGCACTGCTGACAGCTATTCTGTTTTTCTTCACCATATAAAACATGGCCTGTAAATCACCTTCGCTGCTGCTTTCATTTATGATCCCTCACAAAAGCTTTTGCTTGCTCTGTCCCTATTATTCAGATCCTGTCCTATGCAAATCAGGGCAGAGTAAAGAGCAGCACTGGTAATCGTACAGAACACCTTTCACTTGGCTCACAATAAAAGAATGGTTTCACCTTATATTATTTTCATTGCTACATGATAAACAATGATAAACTGCACTTGTCACAACCTCCTGTGTTGATTGAGCAATGTTTTGTTAGAATTGAGCTAAAGATCTTTCAATTTCTGTAACTTAAGGGGCTCTTGCACATTACATATTTATCTTTGCGCAATTTCTGTTGTAAGCATGGATCCCCTCTGCGTGGACAAAGGTGATATCTTTGCAGTGCACTTTCACTGTGCAGCTTTATAAATTACAACCTCTGCAGGCTAGGGTCTAAAATAATCTTTTAAGAATAATTTTGAGCAGCATGGGTGCCCCTACATAACCAGGAAGGAGGATGTCATGGATTTGAGAAGAGAGCTCCTGCTTTTCCTTGTACCCTTTGACATTATTGCTGAGATTCTCCCCTCTGCACCCCAGTTTGTTACCCCCATTCTCCACCACCCTCTAAGCTGCCTTTAAGGTTCCATTCCCTTTCTTTTCTTTCCACCCAACCCCGGCTTAACTGCAGCTTTTCGGTTAATCCCCCTTCTGAACTGATCCCCACATACCTGCCCCAGTCGGTACCAGCCAGTATGACTACCTCACATTCAACAACAGTGGCAATCCTCATGAACTGACCATCAAATGATAGAATCATAGAACTCCCACAGTGTGGAAGCAAGCCATTTGGCTCATCAAGTCGACACCGACCCTCCGAAGACCATCCCACCTAGAATCAACTCACCATCCTATCCCTGTAATCCTGCATTTCCCATCACAAATCCACCTAGACTGCACATCCCTGGACAATATGGGCAATTTAGTATGGCCAACCTTCCTAACCTGCACATCTTTGCACTTTGATAAAAATGAGGAGGTTTAACGTCTTACACTACAAGCCTTTATCCACAAGAAGGCAGGTTGCAAATGGTTGATACTTCTGTTGAGCAGTTGAACATTGAGAGGATTCACCCTGTGTATGGTATTCACTCTATGAAATGGCTTGGTCCATGAATGAACCAATTTAGTGAAGAAGTCTTTATGAACCAGAGGCTGGAGGAAGCAGTCTACCCTGCCAGATACATAAAGCTAATCAGGCTTGTGAATACATGTGCTTCCTATTGTTGGCTAACAAGACTGTACCCGTAAACACAATTCCAATACAGTTGAGTGTTAATGAGCATCCATGACATGCTAATAAATGTGGAAGATGTTCCTACCATCACCCACTTAATTGGAAATTTTACAGAGGCAGGATCTGTTAGGCATCTGTAAATGCAGTTACAACACTGCAAGTGAAGAAAGAATTATGTAAATTAGATAAATCTTTAAAATTGGTCTTGCCTACCCCATAGCCTGATGGGATTGCTCATTCAGTATCTGTAGGCGATCTTGCCTTATATAATTTCACTATCTGCTAAATTTTAGAGAGTATTATGATGTGTATTATCTTTTCCTCTGAAGGTATTGCTAGCCAAAGTGAAAGCATAGAAGAAACTGCTATTATTTATAGTTAGATCCAGAAATAAATAATGATTCTTTGGCTAAACTAAACATTAGTCATCCGTGTGTTTCATTTGTGCTGTACAGTTCAGGCATCCTTAATATTTTATAACATGATGTATGGGGATCAACTGATAGAACGTTAGTTTCTAAACATGGACGTAACTCAATGTCTGCAGAGTTGACCTGGCTTTGATTAAACCACTTTTCAATTGACAGAAAATGATTGATCAAATCGACAGTTAGTTGACTGCCATGGTGAATTGTGATACAAAAGTTGTCACAGACAGGGTTCTTGCGTGCAGTGGTAGTGTCCTTACCTCTGAGCTAGGAGGTCTGAGGTCAAGAGTCACTTCCTCGCAAAGTGTGTAATAACATCACCGCAGCCAGCTTGATTAGAAAATACAGAGGTTGGTGTGATATTTCACAAAAAAGAAGGATGATTGGAACAGTATGCACAACATAGGGTACCTGTGTGAAAGTGGCTAGTTTTGAGGTGGAAAGTAAAATTGCCTTGTCAGAGCTTGCATCCACTGAACAAGAGGTTCCCACTTAGTAACCAAAACTCTGCAATTAAAAGTCTAATAACGACTACAAAACAATTGACTTAAAAATATATTTTTTGGGAAAAGAAATCCCTTGCTGATTGCCATATACCACACCCCTCCATCTCCTGATGAATCAGTATTCCTCCATGTTGAACACCAAAACGAGGAAGCACTGAATGTGGCACTGAATGTACTCCCTTGTTTAAGAAAGGATCAAGGCAAAAGATGGAAAATTATAGGCCGATTAGCCTAACCTCGGTAGTTGGTAAAATTCTAGAATCCATTGTCAAGGATGAGATTTCTAAATTTTCTGGAAGTACAGGGTCAGACTAAAACAAGTCAGCATGGTTTTGGTAAGGGGAGGTCGTGCCTGACAAACCTGTTAGAATTCTTTGAAGAGGTAACAAGTATGTTAGACCAGGGAAACCCAGTAGATGTTATCTATCTAGACTTCTAAAAGGCCTTTAATACAGTGCCTCACGGGAGGCTGCTGAGCAAGGTGAGGGCCCATGGTGTTCGAGGTGAGCTGCTGGCTTGGATTGAGGATTGGCTGTCTGACAGAAGGCAGAGAGTTGGGATAAAACGCTCTTTCTCGGAATGGCAACCAGTGATGAGTGGTGTCCCGCAGGGTTCAGTGTTGGGGCCACAGCTTATATATTAATGATCTGGGTGAAGGGACTGGGGGCATTCTGGCGAAGTTTGCCAATGATACGAAGATAGGTGGACAGGCAGGTAGTACTGAGGAGGTGGGGAAGCTGCAGAAAGATTTAGACAGTTTAAGAGAGTGGTCCAGGAAATGGCTGATGAAATTCAATGTGAGTAAATGTGAGGTTTTGCTCTTTGGAAAAAAGAATACAGGCATGGACTATTTTCTAAATGTTGAGAAAATTCACAAATCAGAAGTGCAAAGGGATCTGGGAGTGTTGGTCCAGGATTCTCTAAAGGTCAACTTGCAGGTAGAGTCCGTAATTAAGAAAGCAAATGTAATGTTGTCGTTTATCTCAAGAGAGTTGGAATAAAGAAGCAGCAATGTGCTTCTGAGGCTTTATAAAGCTCTAGTTAGGCCCCATTTAGATTACTGTGCCCAATTTTGGGCCCCACACCTCAGGAAGGGCATACTAGCCCTGGAGCATGTCCAGTGGAGATTCACATGGATGATCCCTGGAATGGTAGGTAGCGTATATTGAACGGCTACGAATCCTGGGATTGTACTCATTAGAGTTTAGAAGGTTGAGGGGAGATCTAATAGAAACTTATAAGATAATGTATGGTTTAGAAGGGGTAGACGCTAGGAAGTTGTTTCTATTAGGCGGGGAGACTAGGATCTGTGGGCACAGCCTTAAAATTAGAGGGGGTAAATTTAAAACTGAAATGAGGTGACATTTCTTCAGCCAGAGAGTGGTGGGCTTGTGGAATTCATTGCCGTAGAGTGCAGTGGAGGCTGGGACATTGGATGCCTTCAAGGCAGAGGTCGACAAATTCTTGATCTCAAAAGGAATCAAGGGCTACAGGGAGAGTGCAGGGAAGTGGTGTTGAAATGCCCATCAGCCATGATTTAAATAGCAGAGTGGACTTGATGGGCCGAATGGCCTTACTTCCACTCCTATGTCTTATGGTCTTATGGTCTACTCTGAGTGATCTATTTCTATGCCTATCACTAAAAGTGGCTTGGTGGCATCAATGTTGACCAAGTTGGCTGAGTCCCAAAAGACATAGTTACTAGACTGGGTCTGCAGGAAGTGGTGAAGAAACCAAAAAGCAGATGAAACATACTTAACCTCATCCTCACTGCGGATACGTCGTCCATGAGAATGTCAATGGGAGTGACTATCATATGGTGCTTGTGGAGAGGAAGTCCCGTCGTCACTTTGAGAATACCCTCCATTCTGCTGTGTGGCACTATCACGATGTTCAATGAAAATTAATGAAATTAATTTCAAACAGATGCAGCAACTCAAGCCTTAATATCAGTGAGGCACTGTGGGCCATCAGAAGCAGCAGAATCACACTGAAACCACCTGCAACCTCATGGTCTGACGTATACTCCCTCTTTACAAGTACCAGCAAGCCAGGGTGAATTGTGGTCCAATGAAGAGTGCAGAGGCAGTGCCTGAAGCAGCACAAGGTATGCCTAAAAAAAATGGTCCCAACCTGGTGAAGGTACAAAGCAGGAATACTTGTGTCCCAAATAGCATAAGCAGCATGCAAAGACAAGGCAAAGCTATCAATCCTGTCACTATCGTACTGTATCTAGCGCTGAATGGTGCTGGGCAGTTAAAAAGAAACTCCATTGGAGGAGGATGCTACACAAACATCCCCATCCTTAACGTGTTAGTGGCTAGGAATCCTGCAGCTAGTAACTCACCTCCTGACTTCCCAAAGTCTGTCCACCATCTGCAAAGTACAAATCAGGAATGGAACGGAATACTCCCCAGTTGTCTGGCTGAGCCACTCTTGATTGGCACCACAAACATTCACTCCCGCAAGCATTGACACACATTGGCAGGAGTCTGTAACAACTCACCAAGCATCCTTTGGCATCAACTTCAAACCCCATCTCAAAGGATAAGAACAGCCGATGCATGTGAGCACTAGCACCTACAATTCCGTCTCCAAGATTCTCACCAACCTGACTTGGAAATACAGCTCAGTTCTTTAAATGCCACTGATCAAGATTCCATAAGCCTCTTCCCAACAACATTGTGGGTGTACCTGTACTAAATGAAAAGTGTTAGCCGGGAGCTCAGCATTGCCTTCTCGAGAGCAACTATGGCTGTGCGATACATGCTGGCCCAGCCAGAGAAACCTATGACCTCTGAATGAATAAAAAACAATGTACATCACCCATCAGCAACTAGGGGACAAAAGATCAAGATAGCTAAGTGAAGAAGCAGAACTGCAAGAAAGCTTATTTTATGAAGCAAGTTGTTGTAATCTGGAATGTACTGTTTGAAAGGATCACAGATGCAATAAAACTTTCAAAAAAGAACTAGTTATGTACTTAAAAAGAATTGTTTGCAGGACAGTGGGGAAAGAGTTCCTTCCAAGAGTTTGCACAGGCTTAATGGGCCAAATGCCCTCCTGAGGATCCTGTGAAAAGAATAGCGTGTTTTGCAGCGATTGTAAATAGTTGACCCTCATCAATCAATATAGCCTGGATCTCAGCTAGTGGAAGGCACTTATAGCAGGAAGGAATGGCTGTGGGCACTTCTTAAAGGAAACACAATCTGTTATAAGTTCGATGTGTGTCAAATGAAGGCAATTAGCCATGTTTTTAAACTTGTCAAACAAACTTTCTATTTTGGCCTTAGGTAATACTGCACTTTAACTTAAATGTATTTTTGTTTGAAACATTAATTTTAACTTTCCCTCAAGTATTCTTGAGGCCTAAATGATGTCTTTGCAGAATTGTCATTGTTCAATGAAGCAGTATTGCAATCACCCAGAGTAAATCACTTATCGGTATTAAACTTGTTACTCAGTACACTCACAGAAATGTATCCTGGGGAGAAAGCCGCACTTCAAATCAGCCCAGGAGCTTAGGGTACAGGACTACGATTCACCAGAATGCTGGCTAGCTAAACACAGTTATCACAAGGTTTCACAATAACTCCTTACAGCCTTAAATTGTCTAGGGGTTATAAATCTTGTTACAACTTTACTGCACTTGGATTCAACATGTTCAGCAGTTTCTACCCGATCTAGCCCACTGGTGATTGATGTCAGCCTCTCTATGACACAAATCCAATGCTTAATGGAAGGAAAATACTGAGGTCAAGCCAGAGATGAAGTTGATGCCTG
Organism: Stegostoma tigrinum; assembly: GCF_030684315.1. Taxonomy (NCBI): domain Eukaryota; kingdom Metazoa; phylum Chordata; class Chondrichthyes; order Orectolobiformes; family Stegostomatidae; genus Stegostoma; species Stegostoma tigrinum. The sequence continues at coordinate 39,017,522 of NC_081357.1, forward strand.
AGCCATCATTTTGTAATCATTACGAGCATTCACATAAGACAGGACTTCAATTCTCCTCCTGTTGATGGGTGTTGACGCTGGGTCACCTTAACACACACTGATGTGAAAAAGCGAGAATTAATATAGCACTTATAGAATAGACAAAAGTAAAAGCCCTAAAGTTCTTTACAGAAGCATTATCAGTCAAAATTTGACACCGAAACAAATGGTGGGATATTTGAACAGATGAGCAAAATGTTGTTGAAAGATGTAGATTGCAACTTAAAGGATGAGAGGGGATAGGAGACATTAGAAGGAAAGCAGGACAAAGTGAAACTGCATTGCTGTCAGCTTCATCGATTTTCTTCCAACAATGTCATACCCAAACATGCAATACCGTGTGCTTTAAGGACCTAATGTAGTTGCAAACATGGCGTGTTCAGAGTTGTTACTTCACATCAGTAAATTCTTTTGATGTATGAGGGTTGTGCAATGGTAAGCTTATGAGAGAAAATGGAAGGAGGCAATGGAAGAAACAAACTATATGTCATAGCCATTGCCAAACAGAAAGGAAAACCATCCAGATTATAAAATGGCTGGCCAGTTCAGAGGTGAAAATTCAAATCTCACCTGCAGGTTTCAGTTTGATGGTGCACATGATGAAGGTAACTAAATCTGATTCCATTGGCAATGGAGAAGATGGCTTTTGGTGTCATTAGCAAAGATTTGGGCCTAGTGCCCGTCTGATCCTTGAAGGCTGAGGCAAGTGTCCTGGGCCATCATGATGTCTGACAATCTTCCCCTTTTTCTTGATAATTGATATAGTCACTGAATGAGGAATTGCTGGCCCATTAACTTCCCACTCATTAACACCTAGCCAATGAATGCTGTGTTAATTTGAATTTATCTTCCTTCTGTCTAGGTCCACGTCTGAAATCATTTGCTCATGAGGAAAAAGAATACAGCTTAATCTCTCCAAACCTCACAAAGACCACATTGGAAATCAGCACAACTACATAGTAGGATCTGAGTTCCATGTGATCCAACTAACTCAAGTAAGAAGCTGCATGGTCATGCAGCGAATATAGTTCTCCAGAGAATGAGCTTGTGTCCCAGCTTTTCTGCAAAGGGCATGGATGAAGAACTCCAAGCCTCAGTTTATTAAAGAAGACAAATGCCTGAGCACCAGTAATTACTTGATCCATTGCATTCACTGCCAAGCTGTTTCTGCACAATGATGACGATTTCACTAGAGCAAGGTCCTTATGCATTGTATTGAGTTGATGCAGTTGACCATGAACCATACTGACATCTTTAAAAATGCAGCACGACCCCCAGTTCAGGAGCCATATTACCAACACTGATGATTTGGACTGGAACTCAAAGGGTATGAAGTGATAAGTATGTTCCCTGTAAAAAGATTGCATTGATTTGTGATTTCCATAACATCTCAAAGCACTTCATGGTTAATTAAATATTTTTATTGCAATGTAGTCACCATTGTAATGTAGGAAATTTACAACCTAAAAACAGTACACAATCAATTCTGTTACAACGTGATAGTTGTGTTCATGTGAAACATCACAGTATAGAAAATCACGCTATAGAAACAATGAGGCCTATGTGTAAAAGGGCAGTTAGGGACTGACTACCAAAAAATACACTCAAAATCGCTCAAAAGCCAAACACAATGGATAGCACAGTGTGAATAAATGTTTAATTCATGTCTAATAATGAAATAAAAGTAAATTTAACAGTACCCTTGAAAAAATGTCAAAATGACTTGTTGGAGGAGGAGGTTTTGAGGCAGCTCTGCTGTTAACGCAGGGGTTGAGGGTAGCCATCATCATCATCATCACCTTCAGGCGCAGTTGTGTTTGCAGGGTTAGGGTGAAAAACAGTTATTTGCAAAAAAAGAACAAAAATCACGGAGTCCTGTACCTCTCACAGAAAGCGCTTCATGACAAAGTCTGCGAAATGATCACATGATACCTGCGCAGAGACACTTTCGGTGTTACCATTGCACATGCTCAGGACAAATCCCGCGAAACGATCATGTTAGATTGATACGTACTCCTCCATGCACCGATGGAATCATATTACAGACAACACAAATTTGTACTTTAGAAATAGTGTTCCCAAATCATCAGTCACATTACAGCTAATTTGCATTGCCGGAAAACGAGTTATAGCAGAACCAACTGTAAGCCCAAATGGCCTGATCATCTGTTAGTGTTCTGAAGAAGAGCCATATTGGCTTTGAGGTGTTTACACCGTTTCTCTCTCCATTCATGCTGACAGACCTGCTGAGTTTCTGTGTTGGTATCTATTGGTGATGTTCGTTGAGATATAGGTGTTAACCAGGTTATCATGGAGGACAGAGATAATGGGAAATAGGCCCGAAACGTTAGCTTTTGTGCTCCTAAGATGCTGCTTGGCCTGCTGTGTTGCTCTAGCTCCATACTTTGTTACCATGGAGAACACCCTTGCTTTGAATAAATATATATGTCCACCTTTGACTGCAGTCAGGGCTTGAGTTTGTCTGTTTGCAATTTTTACAATCACTATGTAAAAGACATAAACCAAAAATAAGACGTTTAAAGGGATAGCAAGAACTAAAGATGCTGGAGTCAGAGTTAACACAGAGTGGAGCTACAGGAACACTGCAGGCCAAGCAGCATCAGAGGAGCAGGAAAGTTGACGTTTCATGTCGGGACCCTTTAAATGTTATTTTTAATTGATTTGTAAGTTAGGTAGGTATGGGTTTTAGCCCTCAAACAACACACATGTTACCATTTGGGATAATGGGAACTGCAGATGCTGGAGAATTCCAAGATAATAAAATGTGAGGCTGGATGAACACTGCAGGCCAAGCAGCATCTCAGGAGCACAAAAGCTGACGTTTCGGGCCTAGACCCTTCATCAGAGAGGGGGATGGGGAGAGGGAACTGGAATAAATAGGGAGAAAGTGGGAGGCGGACCGAAGATGGAGAGTAAAGAAGATAGGTGGAGCGAGTATAGGTGAGGAGGTAGGGAGGGGATAGGTCAGTCCAGGGAAGACGGACAGGTCAAGGAGGTGGAATGAGGTTAGTAGGTAGATGGGGGTGCGGCTTGGGGTGGGAGGAAGGGATGGGTGAGAGGAAGAACCGGTTAGGGAGACAGAGACAGGTTGGACTGGTTTTGGGATGCAGTGGGTGGGGGGGAAGAGCTGGGCTGGTTGTGTGGTGCAGTGGGGGGAGGGGACGAACTGGGCTGGTTTAGGGATGCATTTGGGGAAGGGGAGATTTTGAAACTGGTGAAGTCCACATTGATACCATTAGGCTGCAGGGTTCCCAGGCGGAATATGAGTTGCTGTTCCTGCAACCTTCAGGTGGCATCATTGTGGCACTGCAGGAGGCCAATGATGGACATGTCATCTAAAGAATGGGAGGGGGAGTGGAAATGGTTTGCGACTGGGAGGTGCAGTTGTTTGTTGCAAACTGAGCGGAGGTGTTCTGCAAAGCGGTCTCCAAGCCTCCGCTTGGTTTCCCCAATGTAGTGGAAGCCACACCGGGTACAGTGGATGCAGTATACCACATTGACAGATGTGCAGGTGAACCTCTGCTTAACGTGGAATGTCATCTTGGGGCCTGGGATAGGGGTGAGGGAGGAGGTGTGGGGGCAAGTGTAGCATTTCCTGTGGTTGCAGGGGAAGGTGGGGTTGGAGGGCAGTGTGGAGCGAACAAGGGAGTCACGGAGAGAGTGGTCTCTCCGGAAAGCAGACAGGGGTGGGAATGGAAAAATGTCTTGGGTGGTGAGGTCGGATTGTAAATGGCGGAAGTGTCGGAGGATGATGCGTTGTATCCGGAGGTTGGTAGGGTGGTGTGTGAGAATGAGGGGGATCCTCTTTGGGCGGTTATGGCGGGGGCGGGGTGTGAGGGATGTGTTGTGGGAAATACGGGAGACGCGGTCAAGGGCACTCTCGATCACTGTGGGGAGAAAGTTGCGGTCCTTGAAGAACTTGGACATCTGGGATGTGCGGGAGTGGAATGTCTTATCGTGGGAGCAGATGTGGCGGAGGCGGAGGAATTGGGAATAGGGGATGGAATTTTTGCAGGAGGGTGGGTGGGAGAAGGTGTATTCTAGGTAGCTGTGGGAGTCGGTGGGCTTGAAATGGACATCAGTTACAAGCTGGTTGCCTGAGATGGAGACTGAGAGGTCCAGGAAGGTGAGGGATGTGCTGGAGATGGCCCAGGTGAACTGAAGGTTGGGGTGGAAGGTGTTGGTGAAGTAGATGAACTGTTCGAGCTCCTCTGGGGAGCAAGAGGCGGCGCCGATACAGTCAATACAATGTACCAGAGGAAGAGGTGGGGTTTGGGGCCTGTGTAGGTGCGGAAGAGGGACTGTTCCACGTAACCTACAAACAGGCAGGCATAGCTGGGGCCCATGCGGGTGCCCATGGCCACCCCCTTAGTCTGTAGGAAGCATGTTACCATTTAATCATTGAAATAAATGATCATGAAATGTTACCCACATAAAATGTTGACAGAGCAACCCTCCCTCATGTGGTGAGGTGATGTTGTAGCGGTATAATTGCTAGATCATTATTCCAGAGACCCAGATAATATTCTGATGACAACAAGATACTGAGCTGAATGAACACAGCAGGCCAAGCAGCATCTTAGGAGCAGAAAAGCTGATGTTTTGGGCCTAGATCCTTCCGAAATGTCAGCTTTTCTGTTCCTAAGGTGCTGCTTTGCTGCTGTGTTTGTCCAGCTGTACACTTTGTTCTCTCAGATTCTCCAGCATCTGCAGTTCCTATTATCTCTAATGTTCTGAGGACCCTGGTTCAAATTCTACCACAGCAGCTGATGGAGTTTGAATTCAATTTACAAACCAAAAATGGAATTGAGTGTAACGGTGAGTTTGTTGACTTTTGAGGAAAACTCACCTGGTTTGTTCATGTCCTTTCCAGAAAGGGACCTGCTGCTCCTACACAATTTGCCCTACGTGTAACTCCAGACCCACAGCATTGTAGTTGACTCTTAACTGCCCTCTGGGCAATTATGGGCAGGCAATAAATGCTGGCCTATCCAGTAATGCCCACATTTTTAATGTTTTTTTAAAAGATCTTACAGTGAAGTATCAGCCCAGATAATGTACAAACAAAAACAGTCTTTTTTGAGAAAATAGCAATGCCTGACATGTCTCAGGAACTGCTCATAAAGCTTTGGTACTTAGGAGCATCGGAGAGTATTGTTTATGTGACTGGAGCAATAATTTAGGACCATGATTCCAAACTGAATCATGACAGGTTAAGAATCTGAAACCAGTTTAAACAAATATCAGTAAATAATATTTACTGGAATCAGCAGAAAAGTCTGTGAAGCTGTAAGACTGCCAACGAAACCCAATGCACTTTAGAGATGAAAGCCTGCTGTTTTTACCTATTCTAACCTATATGTGACTCCAGTCCCACACCAAGGTCAACTTAAGTTAAGGGCCAATCAAGTGACCTAGGAAACCTCTCCCAGACATCAACGCGCTATTTAGAATCTGCATGGAGATGGCTTGTGCCACATTATCAGAGAAACCAGGGATTATGGACCACGAACCCAGCAGTAATCAGACACAGCAAACTTCAAGATGTTTTTCAGAGCTGCAACATTCCTCATTCTTCACATATTCATAGTCACAGCCCAACATGTGCTCATGGAAATTGCACAGGAAGTGCACAATAACAGCTTGAATTCGCTAACCTTGTAAATAACTACCAAGGGTCAGTTCCATTATTCCCTTGTGAAATGATTTACACATGTACAGAAATCCTGGGAACATTTTCTTGATTTCCTAAGATATTTTGAGGGACACTAGTGTGTGATCCTAACAGTTGGAACTCACCAGTTGCCCAATTGATGGAATCAATGCCAGTTTTTGTATGGTCAGCGCATGGTATTGTTACAGTATTGCCATTGCATGAGCAGCTCACAGAGGTGGGCAAGTGGAAGATTTCCAGTGGCTGTTACAGACCCTGAACCAGAAGTGGGTTCAAAAAAAGAGAGGGAGAGGGTATTGGAGGCCATAGGTGAGGAAGATTATATGGGGTCAGAAGAAGGATTTATCCTCTAATCAGACCCACTAAATTCAGCGTCAGACCATTGCTAGTCTTGCTCAAGTTTTAGAAGCAGCCTGTAGCCCTATCTTTAAGGGCAGATGATTAAGTTTGTCAACCCTCAATTGCACCTCGCAGAGTATCAGAAGCAAGTGCTTAGCCATTGAAATCCTGAAATATATCACAGGACCCGGTAAAGAGCATAGGAAGATAGAGCATAGGCCATTTAGCCCCTCAAACTTATTTCACCATTCAATGAGATCAAGGCTGATCTGCAGCCTCACTCCATATACCTGCTTTTCATCCACATCCCTTACTACCTTCGCTTAAAAAAAATCTATCTCAGATTTTAAATTAACAATTGATCTAACAATTACTGCCATTTGTGGAAAAGAGTTCCAAACCTCTTTAGATGTGCTTTCTAAGTTCTTTCCTGAACTGTCTGGCTCTAATTTGCAAACTACGCAAGTCTCCAGATTCTACAATCTCTAGAATCTCCAACCTGTTTTACTTTTGTCTACTCTGTCGTTTCCTGTTATCACCTTGAAGACTTTACTCAGATCATCCTAAATTTTTCTAAACTTTCTAAATTCTTGGGGAAAACAAGCCTATATTGTATATTCTTGATTCATAGCTTAACCTCTGAAGTCTAGGTAACATGCTTGTAAATCTCCAAGGCCATTATATCCTTCCTAAGGTGTGGTGCCCAGACCTGCTCACAGTACTCCAAGTGGGGTCTAAATACAGATCTGCACCCAGTTCCTAGCAACCTTCAAAGGTACAGTGTGCCAGAGTCAACAGAAACTAAGTGGAAAGGGATGGCATCATGGCACGCATTGCTGCCTCACAACATCAGGGACCTGGGTTCGATTCCAGCCTCCGGTGACTGCATGGAGTTTGCATATTCTCCCTCTGTCTGTGTGGGTTTCTTCCGGCTGCTCCAATTTCTGGCCACCGATCAAAGATGTAGAGGGTGGGTAGATGGGCTATGCTAAACTGTCCATAGTGTCCAGGGTGGAGCAGGCTGGGTGGATTAGTGATGGGAAATGCTGAGTTGGGGGGATAGCGTGGGATGCTCTCCAGAGGGTTGGTACAAATCTGTTGAGCTAAATGACCATTTTTCCTCACGGAAAGGATGCTATGAAAGCAGTTCTCGATTAACTACTTTCCAGCTCCAGAGCAGAGGAAAGCCGTTTCATCCTTCGAGCCTGCTCCACCATTTAATATCACTGAGGCTGATCATCCTACCCAGTACCCACTTCCTGGTTTCTTGCTATACCCTCGGCAAGATCACTTTAGCCCTAAGAACGAGATCTCCCTCCATCTTGAAAACGTTCAATGTTTTTGGCCTCAACCTCTTTCTGCGACAGAAATTTATAGTTAAAAGTTATAAGTTAATAATAGCCCTATTTTGTAAGTTTAGTTATCCCATTGACAGCAAGGCTGTGTAATCATAGAGTCTCACAGTGAAGGAAAAAGTCCTTAGGCCTATTTTACCTTTGCCAACTCTTTGATGGATGGTTGTCATGCCACATAACTCAAAAAGCCATTCTCTGTTTACCTTAATGTGCATTTGTCAGCAAAGAGCGAACTGCAAACTGCTCCTGTGCTCAACCAAGTGGGTAAGAAAAACATGTCTAATTAATCACTTTCACTATCAAAACAAGTTATTTCCAAAGTTCCACACCATCTTTGAACAAGTTGCCTGTCACAAAAAATACCCCAAAGTCGGTTAAACGAACATATCTGAGAACTATTTCAAAGGCGTTTATTTTTCTATAAAGAGCTGATGTCCAACTAATGGTGGTGTTTTGCAAGTTTAAGGTATATTCATAATCCTACGATTAAACTTTTGTTCCAGTCCCATCAGCAAGGTTATACAAAGTCATTGTTAATGTTGTTATGATCCTATTTAGGACTGTCAACATTTATAGAAATCCAAACAATCAGTAATTAACCAATGGAACTATGACACAGCAATTCATGTTTTAAAACAAAATCACAGTTTATTGCGTATAAGTAAGAATATCACAGTAATTTAACAATAACTGATAAAGATTTATGGTATAAATTTGGTTCTTTCTACTCTCCGTTTCCACACCCCCACTTAAAATCTTTTCTTGCATGATCTTTAAGGTCCATTCAGTTCTCCTGGTATTAGCTTAGGATGTCTATCCCAGCTCTTGAGAATCCGCTTTGATTTCTCTTCAACATCTCAGCAATCACCAAGGTTCCAGAATTCATGGGAGACTTTCCCTTATCTTTTGGCTCAGCAACTCTCCAATTTCTTTACCAACACCATGGCTCTGAATTTTACAGTCTAGCACAGGACTCCCTGAAACACATTTGCTGTGGCTTAAAACATCAAAAATCTCTCCACCCGTCTTCTCCTCTATCCATCTTCTATCCACCTCCCCCTCTCTCCCTATTTATTTCAGAACCACCTTCTCCGACCCATTTCTGATGAAAGGTCTAGGCCCAAAACGTCAGCTTTCCTGCTCCTCTGATGCTGCTTGGCCTGCTGTGTTCATCCAGCTCTACGCCTTGTTTTCTCAGATTCTCCGGCATCTGCAGTTACAACTTAGAACATAGGACAATACAGCGCAGAACAGGCCCTTCGACCCTCGATGTTGCACCGATCTGTGAACTAATCTAAGCCCCTTCCCCTACACCAGCCTATCATTATCCAAAGTTCCTACTATCTCTGGAAAAATCTCTAACAGACCCTTTCCATGGTTTCAAACTTCAAACGGTTACAGACCTATAACTTAAATAAGCTTAGCTGGCTTTGTAAATTTCTTCCTTAACCTTCCAGTTATACAAATGTTCCAGTCAATTTCCCCTTTCCACTTTGGCTTATACCAAATACCAGTTCCCTGTTCCAGGTTACATGATGACACATGTATCATTCACATCTCCTTTGGTCAATGATAACAAAGTGTAGAGCTGGATGAACATAGCAGGCCAAGCAACATCTTTGGAGCAGAAAAGCTGACGTTTCGGGCCTAGACCCTTCATCAGAAAAGGGGGAGGGGGAGAGGGTTCTGAAATAAATAGGGAGAGAGGAGGATGTGGCTCGAAGATGGATAGAGGAGAAGATAGGTGGAGAGAAGACAGACAAGTTAAAGGGGTGGGGATGGAGCCAGTAAAGGTGAGTGTAGGTAGGGAGGTAGGGAGGGGATATGTCAGTCCGGGGAGGACGGGCAGGTCAAGGGGGCGGGATGAGGTTAGTAGGTAGGAAATGGATGTGCGGCTTGAGGTGGGAGGAGAGGATAGGTGTGAGGAAGAACAGGTTAAGAAGGCGGGGACGAGCTGGGCTGGTTTTGGGATGCAGTAGGGGGAAGGGAGATTTTGAAGCTTGTGAAATTGTGCAGTGCCACAACGATGCCACCGGAAGTTTGCATGGACTGTAACTCATATTCTGCTTGGGACCCCTGCAGCCCAAAGGTATCAATGTGGATTTCACAAGCTTCAAAATCTCCCCTCCCCCTACTGCTCCACTATGCAATATGATCATGACTGATCATCCAACTCAGGATCATGGTCTCACTTTCTCCTCATATCATTACTGCAGTGTAGAGCTGGAGTAACACAGTGTGGAGCTGGAGTACCACAGTGTAGAGCTGGAGTACCACAGTGTAGAGCTGGAGTACCACAGTGTGGAGCTGGAGTAGCACAGTGTGGAGCTGGAGTAACACAGTGTGGAGCTGGAGTAACACAGCAGGCTAGGCAGCATAGAGTAGCAGGAAAGGCCATTCAGTCCTTTGAACTTGCTCCACTATTCAATATGATCATGACTGATCATCCAATCCAGGACAATGATCTCACTTTCTCCTCATATCATTTATCCCTAAGAACTATAGAACTATTGAAACAATTCAATTACTTGACCTCAATCACTTTCCTGTCAGAGAATTCCACAGGTTCATCAATCTCTGGGTGGGAATTTTCTCCTTATCTCAGTCCTAAATGACCTGGCCCTGAGCCTTGGTCTGGACTCTCCTGTCATCAGGAATGATCTTCTTGCATTTAGACTGTGTTAGAGTTTTTTGAATACTGTGAGATCCCCCTCATTCTTGAATAAGGCAATGACTGCAATCCTAACTGATCCAGACTCTTCTCATATATCAGTCCTGCCATCCTAGAAATCAGTCTGGTAAACCTTCCTTGCGCTCCCACTATCGCAAGAACATCCTTTCTCAGATAAGGAGACAAAAGCTGCACATAATGTACCAGGTGTGGTCTCATTTTGTTTTTGCTACCAAAGCGGATAACCTCACACTTATCTACATTATATTTCTTCTGTCATGCATTAGCCAACTCACTCAACTTGTCCAAATGACAGTGAAACATTTCTGCATCCTCCTCACAGCTCACTTTCCCACCCGGCTTTGAGTCACCTGCAAACTTAGAGGTACCTCTAATATCTGTATTCAAGCACTGAGCCCTGCAATATCCTACTGGTCACTGCCTGCCATTTTGGTAAATGACCTGCTCATTCCTACAGAGATAGTGGGAACTGCAGATGCTGGAGAATCTGAGATTACACAGTGTAGAGCTGGGTGAACATAGCAGGCCAAACAGCATCAGAGGAGCAGGAAGGCTGATGGTTCGGGTCTGGACTCTTTTCCAGAAAGTCCAGACCTGAAACATCAGCTTCCCTGCTCCTCTGAAGCTGCTTGTCCCGTTGTGTTCATCCCGCTCTACATCTTGTTATCTCAGTTTATTCCTACGCTTTGTTTCCTGTGCACCGACCAGTTTTCTATCGATCTCAATATAATACCCTCAATCTAATGTGCTTTAGTTTTAGACACTAATCTCTTATGTGATCAACACATTCTGAAACTCAAACAGCGATAATGAGAACTGCAGATGCTGGAGTCAGAAATAACACAGTGTGGAGCTGGAAGAACACAGCAGGCAAGGCAGCATCAGAGTAGCAGGAAATGTTCTTATCCTTAGAAGAGGCTTCTTTAAAGCACACTTCTGAAGAAGGGTCCCGACCCAAAACGTCAACTTTTCTGCTCCTCTGATGCTGCCTGGCCTGCTGTGTTCATCCATCTCCACAGCGTGTTACTTCCGAGAGTCAACTTTGTCAACTATATAAGTTACATCCTCAAAAAGTTCCTGTAGATTATCAAATATGATAAATCAATGGTGACTCTGTCCAATGATGTTTTGTTCTCCAAGTATTAGAACATAGAAAAGTACAGCACAGTACAGGCCCTTCGGCCCACCATGTTCTGTATTGAATCTTTTATAAAGGACTGTGAGCATTTTACTCACTACCAGGCAAGCTAAGCCTGTTTAGTTTCCAACTGAACTGACATTTAAAATTCAATTTCTAAAACTAGAAACCTATTTCTCGGAATCACTTGGACTATAACATGAGGCATACATACAATGGACACCTTAAAAACAGCTGCAATCATTGTAGAATGAGCTGAAATCAGGCTGAAATAACACATCTTTATTATACCTGTGAGCAGAGGTCCTGGAGGCAGTACAATCAGTTTTGTTTTTATTTATTTGTGGGATGTGGGTGTCACTGGCCGGCCAGCATTTATTGCCCATCCCGAGGTGCCCTTGAGATGGTGATAGTGAGCTGCTTTCTTGAAGCACTGGAGTCCACCTGCAATTAGTATTTAATAAACATTTAGTAATTTTGTAAATGGCATATTTAGTAAGTGGTGTATTTGAACAATACTGTTGCAATTTACTTTAATATAATATGAGATCCAATTTTAAATGCACAGTAAAGAGTACTTGGGGGATATACTTCAGTAAGTGAAATAAAAAAATTATAAGGCTTTAACCCGCAGTAGTCATAAAGCTGTGCTGCCAGAGATTCAGGAACAAGCGGCTCACCCAGCAGCTACTTTTGGTGCTAGGAAATAGAGGAGGAAATTACATTTTAAAATGTTGCTGCATAGTGAGTCATGCACACGCCAAAAGTTTCAGGTTTTGGTGTGGATTCACACATGGAATTGCAATATTGCTACCATCACCAAAATCTGTCTGACAGAGGGGCAGAACTAGCTCCCCTCCCCTCCCCTTCCCTCCATGAGAACCAGGAGGAGGCGACACTTGGTTATTGGTCCTCATCTTTTCTCACCCACTGTCCATGGACACACCCTTCCAGGCACCCTGACCTTATCACTCACTTTGACCCAATGACAGTGACTGTCTGAGCAGCCTGCTGTGAGGCCACAAACACACTCCCTTCCCACTGCTCGCCTGAATTCCTCTGAGGCTCCTGCAGCCAAAATTAGGAGGTGTCCCTTTGCAATGGGCTCCTCTCTACTCTCCTCCACTCATTTGAAAGACAACTGAAACCAATTTGAATATGGCTGACTTCAACATGCAAACCTGATACTTCACTTGGATGGAGACAACTTGAAGTGATATATCTGCAAGGTCATGGCCCCTCTGTGTCACCCAGAATCATGCAGTAATCACAATACAAAACATCTGACGGGTACTAACTTGCCTCGACAATGAACTCAATTGCCATGCTGCTGTGTTGCTGTACTGGAGGTTTCCAGCTGCTCTCAGAATGTGGATCTGACATTGTGCAAAAGAGTTTCTGCTCCAGCATGTCCCCTCCTGATTCTTGGCTCCCAGCCCTGCCCTGGCCTTGTAACCTGAGGATCTCATTAAATTCTGCCTATGGCATTCTATTGCCAAAATATGAGTTAATGTTCTATTTCCTGTTTGATAAATATAGAATCTGATTTATGTACACAGCATAAATCAGAAGCAATGCTTATGAACTATACCTGTCCCTGATCTAACTTTACATAGAGGATGGATTTATAACTCCATTCTTTTCATATCATTCCAGAATTGTCAATGAACCATTGCAAATAAAAAATAGCAGAGCTATTTGAGATAATAAAATGTGAGGCTGGATGAACACAGCAGGCCAAGCAGCATCTCAGGAGCACAAAAGCTGATGTTTCGGGCCTAGACCCTTCATCAGAGAGGGGGATGGGGTGAGGGTTCTGGAATAAATAGGGAGAGAGGGGGAGGCGGACCAAAGATGGAGAGAAAAAAGATAGGTAGAGAGGAGAGTATAGGTGGGGAGGTAGGGAGGGGATAGGTCAGTCCAGGGAAGACGGACAGGTCAAGGAGGTGGGATGAGGTTAGTAGGTGTGGATGGGTAGATGGAGGTGTGGCTTGGGGTGGGAGGAAGGGATGGATGAGAGGAAGAACAAGTTAGGGAGGCAGAGACAGGTTGGACTGGTTTTGGGATGCAGTGGGTGGAGGGGAAGAGCTGGGCTGGTTGTGTGGTGCAGTGGGGGGAGGGGACGAACTGGGCTGGTTTTGGGACGCGGTGGGGGGAGGGGAGATTTTGAAGCTGGTGAAGTCCACATTGATACCATTGGGCTGCAGGGTTCCCAAGCGGAATATGAGTTGCTGTTCCTGCAACCTTTGGGTGGCATCATTGTAGCACTGCAGGAGGCCCATGATGGACATGTCATCTAAAGAATGGGAGGGGGAGTGGAAATGGTTTGCGACTGGGAGGTGCAGTTGTTTAGTGCGAACCGAGCGGAGGTGTTCTGCAAAGCGGTCCCCAAGACCCCACGGCCAAGCTATTTGAGAGATTGCTTGACGCTGGCACATTACTTTCAGAGATCATCCGGTATTTCAGTGTTAAATTAGGGTCTCTGCGTCTTGCGTGCGTGCACGTGTGTGTGTTTGTGTGTGCGTGTGAGTGTGTGTGTGTGCCTGTGTCTGTGTGTATGTGTGCGTCTGCGTGTGTGTACGTATGTCTATGTGTGTATGTCTATGTGTGTATGTATGCGTGTGTATCTGTGTGTATATTTGTGTGTGTATGTGTGTGTGTGTGTGTGTCTGTACGTGTATGTGTGTGGGTCTGTGTGTGTGTGCGTGTGTGTGTGTGTGTGTGTGGGGGTGTTGCGGTGTGTGGTGGGGTCACAAATGTGCTTTTTGCAAACAGCAGTAGTAAAGCAACCACCACTATTGCTGGCTTCAATCAGAAGCAGAAAGGGACTGATGCCGGGCTGCAGTGAGAGTAATTACAGTCAGTAGCTTCATTAAAGATAAAACACGCTGGAAGTTGTTAGTATTTTAGCCGACATTGCAAATGTTTTATTTTTATCTATTATGCAAGCAACCATTTGAGTCATAATACAATTAGAAAATAACTGTGTGAAAATACAATTACGTTGTGAATTAAGTCAATGTGTGTTATGTAATTTTAAATCATGATGAGAAATGAAAACCATTGCAAAAAAGTAGAAGTAACAAGTTTATTTCATTACACTATTTTTACCGCTGCAAGGTCCCTGAACTTACCTTCTCCCTCTGTGGCTGTATTGGGGACATACCATGCTTTAAGGCTGCTTTATAATATGTTTCTATAGCCACACAAACATACGACTATAAATGAATAGATAATAAAATGTGAGGCTGGATGAACACAGCAGGCCAAGCAGCATCTCAGGAGCACAAAAGCTGACCTTTCGGGCCTAGACCCTTCATCAGAGAGGGGGATGGGGGGAGGGAACTGGAATAAATAGGGAGAGAGGGGGAGGCGGACCGAAGATGGAGAGTAAAGAAGATAGGTGGAGAGAGTGTAGGTGGGGAGGTAGGGAGGGGATAGGTCAGTCCAGGGAAGACGGACAGGTCAAGGAGGTGGGATGAGGTTAGTAGGTAGCTGGGGGTGCGGCTTGGGGTGGGAGGAAGGGATGGGTGAGAGGAAGAACCGGTTAGGGAGGCAGAGACAGGTTGGACTGGTTTTGGGATGCAGTGGGTTCATCCCAGCCTCACATTTTATTATCTTGGAATCTCCAGCATCTGCAGTTCCCATTATCTCTGATACTATAAATGAATGATGTGTTAGTTATTTTCATGTATAATTACTTCAGTCCAAGCCAGCTTCTCTTGCATTTGCTTCTTACCATTCTGTTAGTTGGGATTTTAAAATATCTTTCCAATCACATCTGGCCAGAATTTGCTGTAGCAGAACTCTGAAATGCCAGCTGTTACTTAAACTTTGCCTGTGCATTTTGTCGCTTTCATAGATTACTTAGACTAAAACCAATAAGTCTTAAGCATGTGATGACTTTTGATGTATCACAAAATACAGCAACTTCAGGGTTTATTCGATGCATTTCAATAGTGAGCGATTCTTTATTTGTGCTTTAAGACAACACTGCTGCTGTAAATTGAGAAACTGGTTTGTAATATCTCTGCACGTAAGCTATCTCAGAAGCTGTTTGCATCTCATCACTAAATCAAGTTCTTCAATTTGTTAAGTTTTGTGGCATTGTTTTATTTACATCTATACACAGTAGCTTCTCAACTCCTTGGCGTGGTATCTCAGTTCTCTAGGTTGGAAAAGAGTATTGTGTTACAACCCTGATGATGGGCAGATTTTGGGAAGATAGGGCATAGATTTAAGATAATGGGCAGGAGGTTTCAATGGAATTCTTTGCACCCAGAGGGTGGTGAGTATCCAGAACTGAAAGTGTTGTAGAGATGGGGAAGCTATCACAATACTTAAGAAGTATTGATATGAATGCAGCAAATGCCAAAGCATACAGGGCTATGTGGCATGATGGGCTGAAGGGTCCCTATCCAGGTTGTAAATCCCTATTAGTCCATGACTCTCTGAGGTGACTTACCACTGCAGGATGCTTTGTATCTATTAGAAGGCAGCCTGGAGGCATGGGTGTCCCTGTTATAGATATGGAAGGAGAAAGAAAGTTCAGTGACAGAGACCTTATAGCAGTAAAAATAATGAAATGAAATGATTTTGTTACTTTTTTTGTGTTTCTTTGCAATGAACTTAATTTCTCATCATGTTTTAGTATGGAATAACACCACATGACTTAATTTACAATGTCACTATGTTTCCACATGGTTATTTTCTATTTCTTTCACAATCAAATTGCTGTTTGCATAATACACAAAATCAAAACATCAGTCTCGTGTAGCCACAGTACTTGTTTGTCTGGTCCAATTCAGTTTTTGGTCAATGGTAACACAGGGTGTTAACAGTGGGCGTTCAGTGATGGTGATATAATTGAATGTCAAGGGGCAATGGTTACATTCTCTCTTGTTGGAGATGGTCATTGCCAGGCTCTTGTATGGTGCAAATGTTGCCACTTACCAGCTGAAACTTAGATTTTATCCAGGTCTTGCACTAGTTGGGCATGGACTGGTTCAGTAATTCATTGCTTCAGAGAAATTCATAAATAGCACTGAACATTGTGCAAATATCCCTACTTCTGACTTGATGGTGGAAGTAAAATCATGGGTGAAGCAGCTCAAGGTTGTTGCGAATGCTTCAGGTTTATCTTTTGCATGATTGAGGATGGGATAACATGGGGAGTCTCCTCCTCCTCAGTTGACCACCACCATTCACAACTGGCCTTCAATCTTATTCATTGGATGTAGAACCACTTTGCCCTGTTAATTGCATGCTGCTTGTGTTGTTTGGCAGGCAAGGAGTCCTGCTTTCTAGCTTCATCATGTTAGGATCTTGTTTTTAATATTCCTAGTGCTACACCTGACATGTCCTTCTGCATTCACCATTGAACTAGAGCTGATCTGCAGGCTTGATAGGAATAATAGATTTGGAGATATGCTGGATAATGAGGTTACAGGTTGTGCTGAATGATGATTCTGCTGCTGTTGATGGCCCACAGCACCTCATAGATGCCCACTCTTGGGTTGTTAATGTGTTCATAGTCTGAGCCATTTAGCACATCGATAATGCCACACAACACAGTAGAGCGTATTATCATTGAGAAACTAGGGCTTCATCTCCTTAGGGACTATGCAATGAACACTCTTACTGATACTGTCATGGACAAATGCATCTGTGGCAGTTAGATTGGTGAGGATCATGTCAAGTATGTTATCTCCTCCTGCTGGTTCCCTCGCCAGCTGCCACAGAGTGATCAAGCAGCAATGTCCTTTAGGACTTGACCAGCTCAGTTAGTAGTGTTACTGCCAAGGTATTCCTAGTTGTTGGGCACTGTAGCCCCTCACAATGAGTGCATTCTGTGCCCTTGGCACCATCAGTGTTTCCTCGAAATGATGTTCAGTATGGAGGAGCGCCATGTTATGATTTTATCAAAAGCTACGATTCTGTGAGTATGACTGTCAGGCTGTCGCTTGCCTGGTCTGTGCGAACGGCTCTGCCAATTCAGGACAAGCCCCGAGGTGTTAGTCAGGAGGACTTTGTGCAGTCAGAAAGACTGAGATTGCTGTTGTCATTTCCAGTGCCTTATTCAATGTCAGGTGGTCCATCCAGTTTGTTCCCTTCTTCCAGTCTTTCTTGCAGTTGGTACAACTGAGTGGCTAGCTCGGCCATTTCAGACGGAGGTTAGGGTCAACCACTTTGCTGTGTCTCTGGAGTCACGTGTAACTCAGGCCAGATAAGGATGGCAGTTTCTCATCCCTAAAGGACATGAGTGAACCAGATGGGTTTTCACAGTTCAAACAAAAGCAAAATTCTGCAGATCCTGGAAATCTGAATTTGAACTGCGAGAACCCATCGGATTTATGAACACCCTTTAGGGATGGAAAACAGTCATCCTTAACCGGTTTGGGTTACTCATACTTTCAGAGCCACAGCAATACGATTGATGTGAGCAGCAGTTGGACTCATTGAGGAGGAGCATGCAGGAAGCAGGAAGTTTTATAGATAAGAGTTTCAGGGATTTGGTCACACCAAGGTTTAGCCACATAGATGGGTGATAGCAAGGGTTGATAGTTGGAGTTTTTTTCCCAGGGTGATTATGACAAATACTAGGAGGCATAGGTTTAAGATAAGCGGAGGAAAATCTGAAGGGTAACATGTGAGGAATGTTTATTTACACAGAAGGTGGTAGGTGCCTGGGAGGCACTGCCAGGAGAGGTGGTAGAAGCAGATGCAATAGCAACATTTAAGAGACATTTAGACACACTCATGAATAGGCAGGGAATAGAGGGACACGGGCCATGTGCAGGTAGATGGGATTAGTTTAGAATGATGCCTTGATTGGCACAGACATAGTAGGCAGTAGGGCCAGTTCCTGTCCTATACTGTGTTCTATTCAAGGGAACGTGGGCAGCAGTGGCTGGCCAGTCCTTGTTGCCTCTTTCCTAATCGTTCTTGAAAAGGTGGTGGTGAGCTTCCTTCTTGAACTGCTGCAGATTTGGGGATACAGGAAGATGCAATCCTGTTAGGAGGGGATATATTCCAACTCAGGATGGTTTGTGACTTGGA
Organism: Stegostoma tigrinum; assembly: GCF_030684315.1. Classification (NCBI taxonomy): domain Eukaryota; kingdom Metazoa; phylum Chordata; class Chondrichthyes; order Orectolobiformes; family Stegostomatidae; genus Stegostoma; species Stegostoma tigrinum. Next base: position 39,035,839 of record NC_081357.1, read on the forward strand.
GGGGAACTTGAAGATGGTGGTGTCCCCATGGATCTGCTGCCCCTGTGCCTGCCCTTCCAGTGTTAAAGATCGTGCTGTCAAAGGAATTTTCTTAAGTTGTTGCTGCGCATCTTCAAGATGGTAATGACAAATAAATACGCTATTTCTGTATTTGTTCCCCCAGATCCTGGGCCAGGTTCCGCAGTTTGTTCCAATTCTGGATGGATACTCCTGGGAACCTCCTGGATTTGGAGGGAGCTCACCTTCTTTGTTCACCACCCTCTCAGTTGGTTCTAATAACGTTCATTTAAAAAAAAGGTCCTTTTCCTCGTGGATATCATCCCCTCCAGACCCAAAATTAACTTATGTTTAATATCCAGGCTTTCTTGAATTAACAAAGAATGGGTTGATTAAGCGCTAAACACAAGAAGAATTAGGAATACACATCCATACAGGTTAGAAGCATGAGGTGAACTGAAAAGGGTTAAAGTGTTTTCAAACATTATACAGATCAGTGTCCAAATTGTTTGTGAAGAAGAGATATTAAACATTGTGGCCATAGCAGTGGAGGTTACCAATAACATTGACGTTGCTAGGCGACCCATCAGCTTCACGATCATTAGCCTTGCAGACTGGTTGAGATTCTGTGATTCCCATGCCTATTACCTGGGATTTAATTCCAGCATACAGGATGAGAGAAAGTTCTTGCTGACCTTGGTTTTTACTTGGAAAGCAGGAGTATCAAGAGGATCATTCTTCAACTGTGACCTTCACAGTTCACTGATGCTCAAACCCAGCTGATGCACATGGGAGTGTTCAGCCCATTTGTGGAACTGAAACTGGCTTTTCAACCCCTGACTTTGTGCATTCCCACAGGGTAAAACAGACAGATCTACACGAGGTGGCTTGCTGCTGACGGGAGAGGCAGCCAATTCCTCACCTTTCCTTATTAAAGGTGAAGTCACTAGAGTCCTGCCAAAGCTTTGGTCTGCTCTCTCATTAGAGACAGATGACTGGTGCTGGTTTAACCTGAGGGTCACCATACCTCAGGCAAAGGGGAGAGGTTGAGAAGGAGAGTCCTTTATGGTAACCTCAGTCTCTGGAGGAATTGAACACACACTGTAGGCCTCACAAACCAGTTACCCAGCCAACTCTCAGAGACAGTAAGAACTGTAGATGCTGGAGTCAGAGATAACACAGAATGGGGCTGAAGGGACACAGCAGGTCAGGCAGCATTAGAGGAGCAGGAAAGCTGACATTTTGGGTCAGGGCCCTTCTTCCCCCAACCCAAAACGTCAGCTTTCCTGCTATTCTGATGCTGCCTGACCTGCGGTGTTACCCCAGCTCCACACTGTATTAACCCAGTCAACTCTCTCACTGTTTGAAGTTTCCTTGATAATTTACATGTGAGACATACCTTAGGTTTTACATTGGACTTTGCCAGACTGTCACTGAATTTAAATTCATTGTTTCTTTTCTCTCTATAACTGTCCTCTTTTAAAAACAAAATATTTGGAAACCAGAAGTAAAAAATGTTAAATACTTTGAGATTCTGAACCATCATTCTAAAATAGTTTACTTTTACTTAATTACATGACCGCTGTAATCATTCATATCACTATTATCATCATTATGATCAAAACTTTCATCACCATTATCAATTCATCCTGTTCCCTGCCCCTCTTAATATCACTCAGACCAGAATGACTGAACATCCTGATTGGTTCGCTTAAGCTCACAGGATGAAGGTGATGCAGTTATTGCCATATCTTGGGTATTTATACCAGAATGCACTCTATCTAATGTTGTATAAATGTGATTGCCCCACGTTTTTAGATAATCATATGTGGTCTCATTACTCAGTTTTAGTTATATCAATGCTTTCTTGTTGTTCCTGAATGTCCCTGCAGGTGTTTAGATGATATAAGATCTGAGTTGTTCTGTTTCTCTGGTAACCTTGGCTCCTAACTTCCTGACCTTTAACCAGATCTTCAGCTCTAGCATTGAAGTTTGTCAAAGTTTTCACCCTGTGTTTACAGCTGTACCATTGTTGCTTTTTGTTTTTGCTTTTTCTCGAGTTGCTTCACCTTCGCCTGGTCTCGAAAGGTTACATTCGCCCTGAGGTTGTGCTCTAAAACTGCTACGAGCAGTTTTCGACCTCTTCCACGTGGCAAGCACCCATTGTTCAACAGCATTGCTCTAACGGAGTAAGAACATGGAGACACGAATAAGCCATTCAAATTATTGAACCTGCTTTTCAATTCAATTTGATCATAGCTGATCATCATCGTCAATGCCATTTTCCCCAGGATCTCCATATCCCTTGGTGTCACTGATCCCCAGAAATCTGATTTTCTGTCTTTGACACACTGACTGAGTTTTCACAATTCTCCAGCGTTCAGAATTCCAAAGATTCATCACCCATTGAATGAAGAAATTATTCCTCATTTCAGTCTTAAATGGCCTTCCCTTTATCCAAAGATTAAGTCCCTTGTTTTTCTAGCCATCAGGAAGGGGAAATCAGCTTATCAGTATCCACTGTGTCATGCCCTGTAAGAATTTTATTCACTGAAGTCACGTCTTATTCATTCATTGAAACTCTAGTGAATACAGACTCAGTCTCTTCACTCGCTCCTCATTAGGCAATCCAGCCATTCCATTCCCTACAAGAATAAGATCCTCATTTTGTTCTCAACATGAACATAAACTATTCCATTGTTGAGTCTCATCAGCTTAAACCTATATTTTTAAGCATTTAGGCACTTCTGATTTTTCTTTCAAAAGCAATAATGTTACCAAAGGTTTGTGATCCATTTTGATCAGAAATTTAGTCAAATCAGGTATTCTATGAAACTTACAGATTGCTATGTAAGTGCTAACATTTCCTTCTTTACAGTTGAGTATCTGTTCAGCTTCCATCAAAGCTCTTGACATAAATTAGACGTAAATTTTCATGGGCCAAAAGTTTGTATTCAAATAAGGACTCGTAGCACTGAGGACAATACAACATGGCTACAAAAATGAATAAATCTGGTTTGAAATGTGCCAAAACATCAATAGAGAGTAACTTCTCCTAATATTTACAAAAGCTGCAAAATGTTGCTGACTCCAATAGCATTGCCAAGCTTTCTTCAAAATTTCCCTTATGGGATGAGTAAGACTGGCTAACATGGCAACAAATTTTAGAACATAGAACATAGAACAGTACAAGCTCTTCAGCCCACAACGTTGTGCCAGCCTATTATCCTACTGTAACATCAAACCTAGCCCGCATACCCTACATTTTACTATCATCCATGTGCCTATCCAAGAGTCACTTTAAAGTCTCGAATGTATCTGACTCCACTACCACCGCTGGCAGTGCATTCCACACACCCGCCAATATCTGTGTAAAGAACCTACCTCTGACATCTCCCCTATACCTTCCTCTAATCACCTTAAAATTATGCCCCCTTGTAATAGTCATTTCCACCCTGAGAAAAAGTCTCTGGCTATCCATACTATCTATGCCTCATCATCTCTTAAACCTCTATCAAGTCACCTCTCATCCTTCTTCGCTCCAATGAGAAAAGCCCTTGCTCCCTTCCTCATAAGATCTGCCCTCCAGTCCAGGAAGCATCCTGATAAATCTCCTCTGCACCCTCTCTACATCCTTCCTATAAGAGGCAACCAGAACTGAATACAATATTCCAAGTGTGGTCTAACCAGAGTTTTATAGAGCTGCAGCATAACCTCATGGCTCTTAAACTTAATCCCCTGCCAATGAAAGCCAACATACCATATGCCTTCTTTACAACCCTATCAACTTGGGTAGCAATGGTGAGGAATCGATCGTGAACCCCAAGATCCCTCTGTTCCTCCAAATTGCCGAGAATCCTGCCATTAAACCTGTATTCTGCATTCAAATTCAACCTTCCAAAATGAATCACTTCACACTTTTCCAGGTTGAATTCCATCTGCCCCTTCTTTGCCCATTTCTGCATCCTGTTACTGTCCCATTGCAACCTACAACTGCCCTCCGCACTATCCACAACTCCACCAACCTTCAAATCATCAGCAAACTTACTAACCTACCCTTCCAAATCCTTATCTAAGTCATTTATAAAGATCACAAAGAGCAAAGGTCCCAGAACAAATAATCATAAATACTATCACTCAGAATTTTCCCCAATAATTTGCCCACCACAGAAGCAAGACTGAGTGATCTGTAATTCCAAAGATTATCTCTATTCCCTTTCTGGAACAAGGGAATAACATTTTCCACCCTCCAGTTGTCTGGTACTACTCCAGTGGACAGTGAGGACACAAACATTATCGCCAAAGGCACAGCAATCTCTTACCTTGCTTCCCATAGAGTACCTTGAGTATATCCCATCTGGCCCAGGGGGCTTATCTATCTGCATGTTTTTCAAAATTCCTAGCACATCCTCCTTCCTAACATCAACCTGTTCGAACATATCTGCCTGTTACATGCTGTCCTTACAAACATCAAGGTCCCTCTCACATGAATACTGAAGCAAAGTATTCATTAAGGTTCCCCTACCTCCTCTGACCCCAGGCACAAGTTGCCTCCACTATCCCTGATCAGCCCTACCCTCACTCTGACCATCTTCTTGTTCCTCACATAAGTATAGAATGTTTTGGGGGTTTTCCTTAATCCTACCCATCAAGGCTTTTACATGCCCCCTTCTAGCTCTCCTAAGTCTATTGTTCAATTCCTTCCTGGCTACCTTGTAACCCTCTAGAGCCCTGTCCAATCCTTTTCCTCTTGATTAGATGTTCCACTTGTCTTGTCATCTAAGGTTCCTTCACCTTACCATCCCTTCCTTGCCTCTTTGGGGCAATCCTATCCAGCACTCATAGCAACTGCTCCCTAAACAACCTCCACATTTCTGTCGTGCATTTCCCTGAGAATATCTGTTCCAAATTTTTGCTCTGCAGTTCCTGTCTAATAGCCTCCCCCAATTAATTTACCATAATAGACACACTTTAACTTGTCACACTGACTACAACTTTGCCCTATTAACTGTCTGTCCTTCCTCACAATCTATCTGTATACTGTATCTGCCTGTACACTAGCTACCCCATCCTCTGATCCATAGCTCTGATTCCCACACCCTTGTCAAATTAGTTTAAACCCTCCCAAAGAGGTCTTGCAAATTTTCCTACTCAATTTAGCGTGTTTATGATCCGCTACACATAATTTCCTTGCTTTGTTTCCAGAAATTCCCTGGTGGGTCTTCACTGTTAATGCTCCAATCAGAGTCCTCACTTCCAGACTTGTGAGATTTCTATGTCACCAAATTGTTGAGATGATGACAATTACAGGAGCCATAAGCTGCCATCCCGATGGATTATAATGCCTGATTGTCCTGGTGAGTACATGTGTCTTCTCCCTGCCTTCACAGCTTTCTTCTTTGCCACATTTCTTTTCTGCAAGTCTTCCAAGGTCTTGGAAGTCTTCCCACTTTGTACTCAGCTGCACTTTCAAAGTCTTCCAAAGTTCTGTCCTGCCTCTGCGCTCTGTTTTGACTTCAGTTAATTTCTAGGGAGGTTATTAATTGCCTATCTGCCACTATGGTTCACCCTGCATCCTAAGCCAATAGTATTGACTACACATGTTTCCAGTCTGGAGTATCTGTGGACTTTGGGTTGCTGTAGGATTTGGGAGAGAGGTTGCAGAGGGTATTCTGATGAAGTTATGATGAAGGGTCCCAACCCAAAACATTGACTTTCCTACTTCTCTGAAGCTGCCTGACCTGTTGTATTCCTCCAGTTCCACACTGTGTTATCTCTGATTCCAGCATCTGCAGTTCTTGCTATCTCTGACAGGTATGAGCTGCTCTTGTAGCCACTGTCTTTATGCGGCAAGTTCAGTTGATCTGGTCAATGATAAATGCCAAGATGTTGACGGGGGGGAATTCAGTGATAGTAACACTTTTAAATTTCAAGAGGCAGTGGTTAGGTTGTCTCTCATTGGCGATGGTCATAGCCTGGCATTTGTACTAAAAATGTTACTTATCACTTTTCAGCCCAAGCCTGGATATTGTCAAAACCTTGCTGCTTTTGAACATGGACTTCTTCTGCATCTGAGGAGTCATGAACGGTGCTGAAAATTGTGCAATCATCAGCAAGCATCCTCACTTTTGACCTTATGATGCAGGGAAGGTCACTGATGAAGCAGCTGATTGGGCCGAGGACACATCCCTGACAAATTCCTGCAGTGATGACCTGGAGCTGAGATGACGGATCTTCAACAACTACAACCATTTTCCTATGTGCTAGATATGATTCCAACCCACGGAGAGTTTACCCCCAATAGCCATTGTTTCCAGTTTAGATTACCTTCTCTACAGTGTGGAAACAGGCCCTTCGACCCAACAAGTCCACATCACCCCTTGAAGCATCCCACCCAGATCCATCGCCCTATAACCCACACATCCCTGAACACTACGGGCAATTTAGCATGGCCAATCCAACTAGCCTGCACATCTTTGGAGTGTGGAGGAAGCCGGAGCACCCGGAGGAAACCCACACAGACAAGGGGAGAATATGCAAACTCCACACAGACAGTCACCCGAGGCTGGAATCGAACCCGGGTCCCTGGTGCTGTGAGGCTGCAGTGCTAACCACTGAGCCACCATGTTGCCCCTACACTCAATCAAATGCAGCCTTGTTGTCAAGGGTTGTCACTTTCACCTCACCTCTGGAATACAGCTCTTTTTTCCATGTTTGAACCAAGGCTAGAATGATGTCAGAAGCTGAGTGGCCCTGACAGAACGCTAACTGGCTATCTCTGAGCAGGTTAATGCAGAATAAGTGTTGCTTGATATTACTGTTGATGATGACATCCATCATTTCGTGGATGATCAAGAGTAAACTGATGGGGCAATAATTGGCTGGGTTGGATGTCTCCTGTTTTTTATGTATGGGACATACCTGGGCAAGTTTCTACATTGTCAGGTAGATGCCAGTATTATAACTGTACAGGAAGAGCTTGGCTAGGAGAATGGCAAGTTCTGGAGCACAAGTCTTCAGTCCTATTACCAAAATGGTGTGACAGCCCATAGCCTTTGCAGAATCCAATGCTTCCAACTGCTTCTTAATGTCATGTAGAGTGAATCAAATTGACTGAAGGCAAGCATCAGTGATGATGGGGACCACTGGAGGTGGCCGAGGTGGATCATCCATTTGGCATTTCTGGCTGAAGATTGCTGCAAATGTATCACCTTGTTAAATCTAAAGGTTGTGGATAAATCAATGGCTGTCTTTGTTGTGTTATTCCAGACCAGAAAGGCCTGCACCTTCAGGACGACATGACTTACCAGCATGTGTCATTCAGGTCTAAATGCCCTTTAGTCTAGGAATCAGTCAGTTTAATGGGTTCAGTCAGTCAGCTACGTGTATCCAATATATAGCAACATTAGCAATCACAGAACCTATATTATTTGTTAATTCTGTGATACTGTAGCTGTGTAATTAGTTAAAAGTTGTTCATAAGCTTCAAGGCATTCATCATTACAAGTACCCAACAACCTACTTTCCTGGATAACAAGGTGTAGAGCTGGATGCACACAGCAGGCCAAGCAGAATCAGAGGAGCAGGAAAGCTGATGTTTCGGGTCAAGACCCGTCTTCAGAAATCTACTTTCCCACCTTTCTTTGTCCCATCAATAAATTTGGTTTTCATAGATTTGGTTCCTTCCTCCAAGTCAGTGATACAGATTGTAAAGTATACCACATCCACTGTTACCCCTATGTCCAAGTTACTTTTTACTCATAAATTAATCTCAAAGGATCTTGCATAAATTAAAGATGATTTCCCTTTGACGAAGCCTGAATGTGTTCAGATTTAAGTGATTTACTATAACCTCCTTAATATTAGATTTTAGCAATTTTCCCAAAGATGGGTGGTAAACTGACTTGCCGAGAGTTATCCATGTTCAATCCCCCTCCTTTCTTGAATAATAGTTACATTTAGTCTGATGGAAATTCTACTCTGATATAAATATTCTAGAATCAAGGGGATTTTGGAAATTTACAATCAACGCATCTATGATCTCTGTAGCCACTTCTTTTAAGAACCTTGGGTGAAATCCATTAGATCCTGGAGACTTGTCAACTTTTCATTAACACGGGGAGGTTATGGCTGAGAGACTAGATTATTAATCCAGGTAATATTCTGAGGACCCAGGTTCGAATCTTGTTATGGCAGATGAAATGAATTTGACAAAACCACTTCCAAATTGTTAGGAAAAGGCAATCAGGTTCCCTGATATCCTTCAGAGGAGGACAGTGTTGTAGCTAAAAGAAAAAAATGACTTGTTGATGGACTGGGTGGTGAAGTGATACACTTTGGTACAAAGAACATGGAACAACTATATAAAAATAGGTTACTATTCAAAATATGTCTTCAGGATCAGACAGAACTATGTAATTGCATAATTTGTAAATGACTGTAGCGACAGCTGTTAATAAATCATACAGTTTTATTAGCATTTTAAAAATTTATTCATGGAATATTGGTGTTGCTGGCCAGGCCACGATTTATTGCCTATCCCTAATTACCCACAGGGAAGATAAGAGTCAACCATATTGCCATGGGTCTGGAGTCACATGTGAGTCAGATCAGATAAGGATGGTACTTTTTCAATATCTCTATCAAATATTCTCTCCGCTCTTCTAAAAAGACAACATCATCAATTGAACCCTGTAAATGAGCTCTCTCATCTTTGCAAAAACATTCTCAGATGCCTTTCCAGCACCCTATGTCCTTCCTAAAAGATTCTAAGGATTGGAGACAATACTCCAATCGGAGCTGAAACAATATTTTCTAAATCTTAATTTCTTTGTTTTGTACTATTTATAAAATATAGGATCCTGAAAGATTCAATGACCATTTTTAAAAGTTGTCCTACAACTATCACTGAGCACACATAATCCTAAGTCTCTCAGTTGTGTTTTTGCATGGCTGTGGTGAAAGTTCACCCATTTTAATACACACCTATTTGTTGCACCGTTGACTGACTAATCCATTTTATTTTTAATGCCACAATTCTGCTTTTGTTCAACTGGCAGAACATCAAACATACTTAATTGTATGATTTAAATTGTTATTGTTTCCTAAAGAAGTGAATCAATTTCGCTTCAATAACTGTCCTGAATTCTTTGAGAGTTCGCAAATCATTGAAGGATGGCTGTTTGGTAATTGTTACATGAAGTACTTTGGTTTCCAGAAAACCTTTAATGAAGTATCATATGCCATGAATGTTTCCAATAATGTGCTTTATGAGATTAGTAGTCAGAAACTGACCTGGATAAGTAATCTTTACACAGAGGGCTATCAGTAAGTGAAGTAGATCTATGTTGCACAAGGCCAAGAATAGCGTTTCAAAGGGTTGAACATTGAGGCCAAGGTCTATCATAAATTATGCTGTCGACAATATTTGCTGATACAAATAAATAAAATGTTCTTGGAAATTTAGGCTAAGTACAAATTTGGAGATATTAGAGCCTGGGTCGAAGTGCGGTAGTGAGCATTCAATGAAAATAAATCCTCTTAACCTTGATCAGGGTGACTCAAAATCTGTTTATCCAGCACAGCAGTAACTATTAAAGGTTATAGAGATGAGGAACTTTACAAAAGGTCCACTTTAACATGTGGGGAGGTAAAGAATATTTTAGACGTCTCGGATCGTGTTTTAGGGATCCTTAAGGGGGAGCAGCCCCAAGTCGTGGTCCACAAAGGCACCAACGACGTAGGCAGGAAAAGGGATGGGAATGTGAGGCAGAAATTCAGGGAGGTAGGTTGGAAACTTAGAGCTAGAGCAAACAGAGTTGTTATCTCTGGTCTGTTACCCATGCCACGTGGTAGCGAGGTGAGGAACAGGGAACGACAGCAGTTGAACATGTGACTGCAGGGATGGTACAGGAGGGAGGGATTCAGATACTGGATAATTAGGGGTCATTCTGGGGTAAGTGGGACCTTTACAAATGGGATGGTCTACACCTGAACCAATATCCTTTGGGTGGGGGGGCGGAGATTTGTTAATGCTCTTTGGGAGGGTTTAAGCTAATTCAGCAGGGGAATGGGAACCTGAATTGTAGCTCCAGTGTGCAGGAGGTTGAGTGTAGTGAGGTCATGAATAAGGTTTCAAGGTTGCAGGAGTGTACTGGCAGGCAGGAAGGCAGTTTGAAGTGTGTCTACTTCAACGCCAGAAGCATCAGGAATAAGGTGGGTGAACTTGCAGCATGGGTTGGTACCTGGGACTTCGATGTTGTGGCCATTTCGGAGACATGGATAGAGCAAGGACAGGAACGGTTGTTGCAGGTTCTGGGGTTTAGATGGTTCAGTAAGTTCAGGGAAGGTGGTAAAAGAGGGGGAGGTGTGGCACTGTTAGTCAAGGACAGTACTATGGTGGCAGAAAGGACTTTTGATGAGGACTTGTCTACTGAGGTAATATAGGCTGAGGTCAGAAGCAGGAATGGAGAGGTCACCCTGTTGGGAGTTTTCTATAGGCATCCGAGAAGTTCCAGAGATGCAGAGGAAAGGATTGCCAAGATGATTCTGGAGAAGAGCAAAGGTAACAAGGTAGTTGTAATGGGAGACTATCCAAATATTGACGGGAAATGCTATAGGTCAAGTACGTTAGATGGGTCAGTTTTTGTCCAATGTGTGCAGGAGGGTTTCCTGGCAGTATGTAGATAGGCCAACAAGAGGCGAGTCCACACTGGATTTGGTACTGGGTAGTGAACCAGGCCAGTTGTTAGATTTGGAGGTAGGTGAGCATTTTGGTGATAGTGACCACAATTCAGTTACATTTACATTTTTGAGGGAAAGGGACAGGTATACACCACAGGGCAAGAGTTATAGCTGGGGGAAAGGCAATTATGAGGCAATTAGGCAAGATTTAGGATGCATAGGTTGGGGAAGGAAACTGCAGGGGCTGGGCACAATTAAAATGTGGAGCTAATGCGTGTCCTTGATAAGCATGCACCTGTCAGGCAGGGAGGAAGTGGTCGAGCGAGTGAGCTGTGGTTTACTAAAGAAGTTGAAACTCTTGTCAAGAGGTAGAGGGAGGCTTATGTAAAGATGAGGCATGAAGGCTCATTTAGGGTGCTTGAGCATTACAAATTAGCCAGGAAGGACCTAAAGAGAGAGCTAAGAAGAACCAGGAGGGGACATGAGAAATCTTTGGCAGGTAGGATCAAGGAGAACCCTAAAGCTTTCTATAGGTGTGTCAGGAACAAAAGAATGACTAGAGTAAGGTTAGAGCCAGTCAAGGACAGTAGTGAGAAGTTGTGTGTGGAGTCTGAAGAGATAGAAAAGGCACTAAATGAATATTTTTCACCAGTATTCACACAGGAAAAAGACAATGTTGTCGAGGAGGATACTGAGATACAGGCTATTAGACTAGACGGGATTGAGGTTCACAAGGAGGAGGTGTTAGCAATTCTGGAAGGTGTGAAAATCGATAAGTCCCCTGGGCCAGATGGGATGTATCCCAGGATTCTCTGGGAAGCTAGGGAGGAGATTGCAGAGTCTTTGGCTTTGATCTTTATGTCGTCATCATCTTCAGGAATAGTGCCAGAAGACTGGAGGATTACAAATGTTGTCCCCTTGTTCAAGAAGGGAAGGAGGGACGAGCCTGGTAATTACAGACCAGTGAGCCTTACTTCGGTTGTGGGTAAAGTGTTGGAAAGGATTATAAGAGATAGGATTTATAATCATCTAAAAAGAAATAATTTGATTAGGGATAGTCAACATGGTTTTGTGAAGGGTGGGTCGTGCCTCACAAACCTTATTGAGTTCTTTCAGAAGGTGATTAAACAGGTGGATGAGAGTAAAGCAGTTGATGTGGTGTATATGGATTTCAGTAAAGCGTTTGATAAGGTTCCCCACGGTAGACTATTGCATAAAATACAGAGACATGGGATTGAGGGTAGTTTAGCGATTTGGATCAGGAATTGGTTCGCTGTAAGAAGTCTGTAAGGTGGTGGTTGATGGGAAATGTTCATCCTGGAGTTCAGTTACTAGGGGTGTACCACAAGGATCTGTTTTGGGGCCACTGCTGTTTGTCATTTATATAAATGACCTGGATAAGGGCGTAGAAGGATGGGTTAGTAAATTTGCAGATGACACTAAAGTCAGTGGAGTTGTGGATAGTGCGCAGGATGTTGCAGGTTATAGATGGACATAGATAAGCTGCAGAGATGGGCTGGGAGGTGGCAAATGGAGTTTAATGTGGAAAAGTGTGAGGTGAGTCACTTTGGAAGGAGTAACAGGAATACAGAGTACTGGGCTAATGGTAAGATTCTTGTTCGTGTGGATGAGCAGAGAGATCTCGGTGTCCATGTACGTAGATCCCTGAAAGTTGCCACCCACATTGATAGGGTTGTTAAGAAGGCCTATGGTATGTTAGATTTTACTGGTAAAGGGATTGAGTTTCAGAGCCATGAGGTCATGTTGCAGATGTACAAAACTTTGGTGTGACTGCACTTGGAGTATTGCGTACAGTTCTGGTCGCCGCATTATAGGAAGGATATGGAAGCATTGGAAAGGGTGCAGAGGAGATTTACCAGGATGTTGCCTGGTCTGGAGGGAAGGTCTTATGAGGAAACGCTGAGGGACTTGAGGCTGTTTTCGTTAGAGAGAAGAAGGTTAAGAGGTGACCTAATAGAGACATACAAGATGATCAGAGGATTAGATAGGGTGAACAGTAAGAGCCTTTTTCTTCGGATGGAGATGGCTGGCATGAGGGGACATAGCTTTAAATTGAGGGGTGATAGACATAGGACAGATGTCAGGTAGGTTCTTTATTCATAGAGTAGTAAGGGCGTGGAATGCCCTGCCTGCAACAGTAGTAGACTCGCCAACTTTAAGGGCATTTAAATGGTCATTGGATAAACATATCGATGATAATAGAATAGTGCAGGTTAGATGGGCTTCGGTTTGGTTTCACAGCTCGGCGCAGCATCGAGGGCTGAAGGGCCTGTACTGCACTGTAATATTCTATGTTCTATATGCTAGACTATGTACAATTAGGTAAATACTGCATAAACTAAGAACTGGGTTACATAATTATCTAGGGAAATTTGGGAGCATTTCTCAGCCCTTTTCCTAAATTGGCCATAGATTTTTTTTTCTTTCCCCACTTTGGTTGGATAGGGTGTTATGCATGTAGCAGAAGGTCTGTTGATTGTTGTTTGATTTATTATAAATGGAAAATTAAACACATCATATGCTAAAAAGACTACGTTTTATTCTTCATGGAAACCAGCACAGAATGTTTACTTTTATGCCTTAAGATATGTCTAGAAAGTTGACTTGAAGCTGAGCATGGTGAATTGTAAGGGGCCTCAATCTCTTGCTGTGTCAATGGCCAAATAAGTCCTTTTAATAAAGGCTCAAGTACTAATTGGCACAAGTAAAATATTACAACTGATGGATAAACAACCATAATTTACTACTGTAAATTCACAATCCCATCTTCCAATCCTCACTGCAGACAGCAACCCATTAATATAAACAGAAACGTTAAAATTTCAAAAATCAAGGAAGAAAAATAATAAATAGACTATTAACCATTGCTTTTCACAATATCTCACTTTGAAATTGACAGGAATACTTCCTTCTTTAACACTTTCTCAGTCTGGGGTATTGGCCAGGATTAAGCTGAAAACAGATCAGACATGCAGTATATATAATGCACGATGCAGAACTAAATTTGAAATTTAGATTTTGATATGAACAAACCTAATATGGAAATCTTTGTTCACCTCCACACAAATAGGACATATTAATTCCCTTTTAGCTGACAATCTCAATCACTACATCTGTAATATGAAAAAGTCAGTTTTGTGCTCATGGTTGGTATGCAATAAAACTGATTCCATTCCTAGTTCATATTGCAAGGTAACTCCACAAAGTTCACAGACCTCTGAGCAAAATACATCTGTCCCATGAACTGGACATTGAGTGAATTTGGTTTATCAGGAGTGCCAAAACTGGTTAAAACAATGTTTGCCATAATTAACATGTTCACAATGTTAATGTTAATATACTCTAAATTCTGGAATTCTTATGCTAATGCTCTCCTCCTTCCTATTCTCTTTTTAAGACATCCATTAAAGCCTGCTTCGTTGAGCAAGATTTTGAACATCGACCTAAAAAACTCATTCTATGAATCAATGTTAAATTTTCCTCTATAATGCATTTGCAAGGCACCTCGAGATGTTTTATTATGTTTAAAGTGATATATAAATGCAAATTGTTTCCCAGGAGGATAAGAAATATAAGGTCGAAAGGTCACAGCTGACGATGTTATTTCACCTAAATGGATTATAGAATCAACTTAATCATAATACAATATGCAGGTTTGCAGTGATTTTGACAGCATAATGTAGATGTTTCAGAGAAGAAATATTTCTAACCAAACACTAGTTTCAGTGGGATTAAAAGATTTATTCTGGTAAGCAATTTATGGTTTGCTGATCCCCGGATAGGAAACCGGAAGTTACATTTTGTCTTGATGAGCCGCTGCCTGCAGACATTATATTTCCCTCATCAAAGTTGGCCACATGGCTCATTATATGACATTCACGTTTTTATAAATAGTACTTTTGTCAACTGATCTTCATCATTCTCCAATTATTTCACAGTTAGGAAGATTTTTTCTCTCTAGTCCAAGTACTCCTCCAATCTGGGAATGACTGATCAATCCAGTTTCAAAAATGCTACCTGCAAGAGGAGGAGAGAAAATATTGAGCACGAGGCATCTTCATATCGACTGATCTAAACAGCTTAAGTAAGTAAGAGGACAAACACAGGCTGGAATATACTTTCTTCTACTGGGTGGTGTTAAGGTGGCGTGGGAAGTGAAGATGAGGATGGGGTGGGGGATGAAGGTAAGGATGGTGTATGTGGGGGGAGATAAGAAAGAGGGGGAGATAAGGAAGGGGTGCGCAGTGGGAGATAAGGATGGGATGTGGGGATGGGAGATAAGGATGGGGTGTGGGGGTGGGAGATAAGGATGGGGTATGTGGGGGGGAGATAAGGATGGGGTGTGGGAGTGGGATATAAGGATGAGGTGTGGGGGTGGGAGATAAGGATGGGGTGTGGGGGAGATAAGGATAGTGTGTGGGGGAGATAAGGATAGTGTGTGGTGGGGGTGAGATAGGGATGGGGTGTTGGGGGGGATGTAAAGATGCAGTGTGGGGGGAGAGATAAGCATGGGGTGTGCGGGGGAGAGAAGGATGGGGTGTGCGGGGGAGAGAAGGATGGGGTGTGCGGGGGAGAGAAGGATGGGGTGAGCGGGGGAGAGAAGGATGGGGTGTGCGGGGGAGAGAAGGATGGGGTGTGCGGGGAGAGAAGGATAGTGTGTGGTGGGGGTGAGATAGGGATGGGGTGTTGGGGGGGATGTAAAGATGCAGTGTGGGGGGAGAGATAAGCATGGGGTGTGCGGGGGAGAGAAGGATGGGGTGTGCGGGGGAGAGAAGGATGGGGTGTGTGGGGGAGAGAAGGATGGGGTGTGCGGGGTAGGAGATAAGGATGGGGTGGGGGGCAGAAATGGACAGGGTGTGGTGGGGCATATGGACAGGGTGTGGGGGTAGAAATGGATAGAGTGTGGGGGAGATATGGATAGAGTGTGGGGGAGATATGGATAGAGTGTGGGGGAGATATGGATGGGGTGTGGGGGGGGCGAGATATGGATGGGTGTCGGGGGCGAGATATGGATGGAGTGTGGGGGGGAGATATGGATGGGGTGTGGGGGGGGGCGAGATATGGATGGGGTGTCGGGGGCGAGATATGGATGGAGTGTGGGGGGGAGATATGGATGGGGTGTATGGGGAGTAGACATAAGGATGGGGTGTGAGGGTGGGAGATAAGGATGGGGTGTGAGGGTGGGAGATAAGGATGGGGTGTGAGGGTGGGAGATAAGGATGGGGTGTGGGATGGAGACAAGGATGTGGTGTGGGGTGTGGGGGAATAAGGATGGGGTGTGGGGCAATAAGGATGGGGTGTGGGGGGGAATAAGGATGGGGTGTGGGGGGTAAAGATGGTGCGTGGGGGGACAAAAGGATGGTGCGTGGGGAGGGTGAGAGGGATGGGGTGTTGGGGGGAGATAGGGATGGAGTGTTGGGGGGAGAGATAAGGAGGGATGTGGGGGGGTATAAGGTTAGGATGTTGAGGGGCAGATAAGGATGGGGTGTGGGGGTGGGAGATATGGATAGAGTGTGTGGGGGGGAGATAAGGATGGGGTATTGGAGTGGGATATAAGGATGGGGTGTGGGGTGGGTGATAAGGATGGGGTGTGGGGGTGGGAGATAAAGATGGGATGTGGGGGAGAGAAAGATGAGGTGTGGGGGGAGATAAGGATAGTGTATGGTGGGGGTGAGATACGGATGGGGTGTGCGGGGGAGATAAGGATGGGGTGTGCGGGGTAGGAAATAAGGATGGGGTGTGTGGAGTAGGAGATAAGGATGGGGTGTGCGGGGGAGATAAGGATGGGGTGTGCGGGGTAGGAAATAAGGATGGGGTGTGTGGAGTAGGAGATAAGGATGGGGTGTGCGGGGTAGGAGATAAGGATGGGGTGTGTGGAGTAGGAGATAGGGATGGGGTGTGTGGAGTAGGAGATAAGGATGGGGTGTGTGGAGTAGGAGATAAGGATGGGGTGTGTGGAGTAGGAAGTAAGGATGGGGTGTGTGGAGCAGGAAATAAGGATGGGGTGTAGGGAGTAGGAGATAAGGATTGGGTGTGCGGGGTAGGAGATAAGGATGGGGTGTGTGGAGTAGGAAATAAGGATGGGGTGTGTGGAGTAGGAGATAAGGATGGGGTGTGCGGGGTAGGAGATAAGGATGGGGTGTGTGGAGTAGGACATAAGGATGGGGTGTGCAGGGTAGGAAATAAGGATGGGGTGTGTGGAGTAGGAAATAAGGATGGGGTGTGTGGAGTAGGAGATAAGGATGGGGTGTGCGGGGTAGGAAATAAGGATGGGGTGTGCGGGGTAGGAAATAAGGATGGGGTGTGCGGGGTAGGAGATAAGGATGGGGTGTGTGGAGTAGGAAATAAGGATGGGGTGTGTGGAGTAGGAAATAAGGATGGGGTGTGTGGAGTAGGAAATAAGGATGGGGTGTGTGGAGTAGGAGATAAGGATGGGGTGTGCAGGGTAGGAGATAAGGATGGGGTGTGTGGAGTAGGAAATAAGCATCGGGTGTGCAGGGTAGGAGATAGGGATGGTGTGTGGGGGGGGGAGATAAGGATGCGGTGTGGGGGGGGGGAGTATGGGCAGGGTGTGGGGGGGGGGAGATATGGATAGGGTGTGGGGGAGATATGGTTGGGGTGTGGGGGGGTGGTAAGAATGGGGTATGGGGAGAGATAAGGATGAGGTGTGGGGGGGAGATAAAAGGATAGGGTATGGGGGTGGGAGTTAGGGATGGGGTGTGAGGGTGGGAGATAGGGATGGGGTGTGAGGGTGGGGTTTGGGGTGAGATAAGGATGGGTTGTGGGGTGGGTAGATAAGGATGGTGTGATGGGGAGATAAGGTTGAGGTGGGAGGGAGATATGGATGGTGTGTAGGAGGAGATAAGGATATTGTGTGGTGGGGGTGAGATAGGAATGGGGTGTTGGGGGGGAGACAAGGATGGGGTGTGAGGGTGGGAGATAAGGATGGGGTGTGGGATGGAGATACGGATGTGGTGTGGGGTGGGGGATAAGGATGGGGTGTGGGGTGGGGGATAAGGATGGGGTGTGGGGAGGGGATAAGGATGGTGCATGGCGGGGGGGATAAGGATGAGGTGTGGGGGTGGGAGATAGGGATGGGGTGTTGGGGGGAGAGATAAGGACGGATTTGGGGGTGTATAAGGTTGGGATGTTGAGGGGCAGATAAGGATGGGGTGTTGGGGGAGGATAAGGAACGTGTGTGGGGTGGGAGAAAAGGAACGGGTGTGGGGTGGGAGAAAAGGAACGGGTGTGGGGTGGGAGAAAAGGAACGGGTGTGGGGTGGGAGAAAAGGAACGGGTGTGGGGTGGGAGAAAAGGAACGGGTGTGGGGTGGGAGATAAGGATGGAGTGTGGGGGAAAGAGATAAGGATGGGGTTGGGGGGGAGAGATAAGGATGGGGTGTGCTGTGGGAGATAGGGTGTGGTGGAGATCAGGATGGGGTGTTGCGGGGAGAGATAAGAATGGGGTTAGGGGGAGAGATAAGAATGGGGTGGGGGGGAGATAAGGATGGGGTGTGGTGTGGGAGATAACGATGGGGTGTAGTGTGGGAGATAGGGATGGGGTGTTGGGGGGAGAGATAAGCATGGGGTGTGGTGTGGGAGATAGGGATGGGGCGGTGGTGGAGATCAGGATGGGGTTTTAGGGAGAGAGATAAGGATGGGGTGTGGGGTGGGAGGGAGGCGAAGCGTGGTAGTGGTGATGGTGGGTGGTTGGCGGGGGTGTTTGATTGCTCCCTTAAGGATCTCAAGAGGCTCTAATGCTGACTTAAGGGTTTCACTCTCCTGCCAGGATTAACAGGGGACATCCTGGCAGGTTTTCCTTGCAAGGACTGGTGGATGTAGGCATGGTGCTCCCTCCTTAATGTGACCCCTGGTCCCTTTGAACCCCAAATTCACCTATCAAGCTGCTTGAATTTCACGCAAACCTCAGCCCTATGGCCCTGGTGGGGTCTACCAGCTCTGAAATACCACTTGCAGCCTTGAGGACAACTCAAGCAGCAGTTCCCACTCTAGCAGAAGTGGCAAAAGAAGAGTGAGAAGATGAAAGCAGAGGTTTTGTTTTCATACATCGAGCTAGGCTCGCGGAAAGCTCCATAAAGAAAGCCTTGTGCCAGTGTGACAAAGGTTGTTGCAGTGGTGCTATAATGTAATATAAAAAAGGTTAAACATATTTAAATGAGCTATTTTTTAGATTTTTTTTAAAGAGGCAAAAAAACACCAGTAAAAAAGTTTCAAGATGAAATTTTGCAAGGCTAGAAAGCAAAACAAATGGTAGTGGTGTTGAGGATGCTGACAAATCCACACCACAGCAACATCCAGAAACCAAAGTGCGTAAGCGCGAGCAAACCGAAGGCATTTAATCACATATTCTTGTAATAAAACAGCAGCTATTTGTCACATTGCCATTATGTGACAAATACAGGTCACCTTTGTCATCAAAATCAACTATTACAGCTGTAACTAGAAGTGTAACATGGGCTGCAAGTAAATGGGAACACTTTCATAATTAGCTTAAGCAGTTTTTTAATGCACTTTCAACAGAGTGTGCACCCATCTACTGAATTCAATGTATTAAAGATGTCTTCTTTAAAATTCTTATTCGTGGAAAGATTTAAAACACTAATATCATGCCTTTTATTCTGTTGCATAAATTTCCATAAATCCCAAACATATTTAAACATACCAAAACCAGAGAAAGGTGCTTTTATGTTTATAACTCAAAGCAAGATACAACAGAAGGACATTTCATAGCAATTACAAAAATAATGCTCTTCATCATCTTAGAATGTACTGTGGTCTTGTAGAATCAAGTTCCCATTGCCTTCAAGTAATGGCAGGGTACTCTGACATCCTTATGTGTAACACCTGCTATAGCACCAACACATACAGACCCAGACCCAAAACATCTCACGTTTGATTTAGATTTGTGGTGGATTAGCTGGTCTTAAACAACTATCATTGAAGTTAAGCAGCACCCAAGATCCTTCCACCACTGACTAACTACTGACCTGTACTGGAAAGTACAACTGCGTGAAAAGATGAGCTGAGAAAAAAAAATGATGATGCTTTCATTGTTAAATAGTCAGCCAAACATTCCCTATTCACCTGAAGAATGGCCATTTGGACAAGAAAGCTATCATCAAGTCAAGAGTGAAAATTAATGTAACGGTAATCACTAAATCATTACAAGCACATGAACTTCACGACTTCCTTAAGTATCAGCAACCCAAACAAAATCAACACCTTTTACATAAATGCAATGTAAATCTCAGTCAAGCTATAAGAGTTCAAAACAAATAAAACGTTAGTAATGAGCAGTATTTATTCTCAAGTACTGGCGAGCTGACATTTGTGACATTGAGAGATTCTGGATTCTATGTGAAAGGGTCAATGAGCTCTTAGAGGTCTTGCTAAATATCAAACACACTGTTAACACTACACCAGCTTTATGTGGTGGTTGCATAGAGGTACATACTGTGGTATATGAAGAGGGAAATACACAGCATTACTTTCAACTGTTTGATACAGAAGGATAAAGGACCCAAGTTCAAAATAACAATAGGCAAATTTTGGATTAGTGTTAGTAAACTTCCTCATAGAATAAATGGAATGTGGAAATGGCTATTCTAGTATAGTGGTAATGGTGAAAAATCTAGATTCACTTAAGAAGCAGTTGATACTACAATGGAGTAGCTAACGAATACTTTTAAAAAGATGAGCAAAATTGTTTTAGAGTTTTCTGGATATACATCAGTTTTGTGACTTGTCGGCTGTCCCATCTGATCTGGAGTGGTGGGCATTCTCCTTGCAATGATGGTGTTTAGTGTGTGGTAGGGAATTCAAACCCAGAACACTGAAACAACCATGATGCACTTTAAAAAACCATCAATGTGAGAGACCAGAAGGGAAAAATGGATGCAATGGACTTCACACAACATTGCACCTGCACTCTTCCCTGTTTTGTGTGTGTGTGTGTGTTGGGGAGGGTGGGGTTCATACTCAGTGCAGATGCTCTGAGGGGGTCAACAAGTCATCCACTGTAACAGTACATCCAGCCTCTGTTTGTACGTTTCATACAGTTCAATGCTGCTCACCCCTTCGAGTAGAGATGAAACACAATGGTTCTTCTATTCAAACTGAAGGCACTGCTTCTTTCCAAGGTGATTATTACCAGGATTTACATGATGTGAATGTTTGTTGGGTACATTCGGAGAGTTATGGTATAACTGGTCTTACAGCAACAGCCTCCCCAAGGTTAAACAGAAGAACACTAGGATGCTAATGAGAAAAAAAAAGAATGGATCTTGTTCTGCTCAAATGCCTAATTATCCACCCAAACTATCTGTGCATGGAAATAAATGACCAGGGCAATACTGACCATGATTAATGGATCATGTTAGTCACTTAGTCACTCGTAAAATAAACATTTGATGAGCTAATCAATTAACCATGGGATAGCATGGATGTTTATTTAATTAATCTGTTAATAACTGTTCTTGAAAAAATTGGAGAATTGATAGATTATGAATTTTAGCTCATTCAAAGTAAACAATCATGACTGTTTACACAATTGAGTAGTTCCTGAGAGGGTCTGGAACCACATAAATCATGAGCTCCTAACTACAAAGTACATTTTTGAATTTAAGGTGTATCTAGGAGAATGGTTTCCGAAGTTAGTGGGAGAGCTGAATACAGAATGAAGCCCGAAGCTACTGTTCTATAATGATCACTTACCTTGCTGTGTCATTAAGTTTGTTCCTTCACACGGTGTCTCATAATTACTCAAAGCATATTGCTGAGAACCATAGAAGGAAGGAGACTGATGAACTGTTGATTTAACAAATGCTGGTTGTTCACCAGTTTTTTTTGGGGTGGAGATATTCTGTTGTACCACCTACTGCATGTGCCAACTGCCTGTGTGACAAAACACTGCACATTCATTCAACCATACAGCCACATCAGGAACTAGTGCGGACCAGTCTTCTATCCAGTTAAGTTAGTCAGAGATCTGGGGCAAATAGTGATCTGGAAGTCAGTCTTCTGTCTCTCAGGAGAGTTCAAGAGGCTCCTATCTAGCCAGCATCTTGCTGGACGCTGAATTTGCAATCACTTCATTGCCCATTTGCTACACAGTAGGTAATGGTGCTGAGGGGTCAGATGCTGGTCAAAGGTAATTTGCAACCTGCTACTGATGCTTGTAAATTGAATTCAGGGATCTTAAGATGGAAGTGAGCGGTAATGATGCTACAAAAAGCCAATGTTGGGGAATCACAATATGGTCAATATCCAAGGGCCCTGTGTAAGCCACACCATATCAATTCTTCATCTATCATGTAACTGTTTCATATGGACTGTACTGGCAGCCATGGTTAATATCATTTGTGCAAGATCACACCAGTTCATTTCATTCCCCCATGCCACAGCTGAGGGTAGTGGGATTCAGAGCTGAGATCCTCCTTGTGCAAGGTGCCATTGACTGCACACGAGTGGCAGAGATAGGGCGCTATCATAACACTGCAAAATTCATCAAAAGCAAGGGGTTCCTTTCCATTAATGTTCAGATGATCTGTGATCACCATTACCATTTCTTGGAGGTGTGTGCCTGCTAACGTGGAAATTGTCAGGACTCCTACATCCTGGAGCACTCTCCTGTATCTGGAGCATTTGAGAGTCCAGCTATCTTGCAAGGCCAGGTACTGAGGGACAATAACTACACAATGCGACCATGGCTCATGACACCGTTGCACAACTCTCGCCCAATGTGGAGCACAAATACAATGACAACTATGTTCTGACCAGGGCTGTGGTGGAGCCCAGTAAAGGGCTGCTTTTAATGAGGTTTCGCTGCTTGGACCAGTCTTGAGGGGGGTACCGCCCAGTACAGTACAACCTAGACAAAGTGTGCACATCATCCTGATGTGTTGTGTTGTGCTCTGCATTACTGAAGCAGTCGGTGCGGCAATGTGATAGATGTTGAGGAACTTGGAAAGCATGGGCAGTGTTCCCAAGACACTAAGGAGGAGGAAGCTGTCATTGTCCATGACACAGCTCAGCTGCATCAGGCACGACAGATAAGACTGACACCCACTTCCAACAGAACAGAGCTGGGCACAGCGGGCAATCATGGATTGTAAATTAATCTGTGGTCATGATGACGACAACTGATTTGCAGCCTCTATTAGTTTTGCTTGTATTCTCTTCCACTTTCTACAAACAGAAGTTCAAGTTTGCATTTGCTCAATTGCTTGCCTGTATGTGATGTTCCTCAACTGAATAATGATTAATCAAGTCTACTGTGGGTACTGGGTAGGGCTAACTTAGGGGATGTTCAGACAGGATGTAGATATGAACAAGTAAAGTATGTGGCCTGGTGGTTAAACAGCGACTAGGGGTTAGAAAAAGAGTCTATGTGTGCATGGCAGTGCCATCCATGCTGGCTATGTGAAGTGGGCAGAGTGGTTTTCTGGCTGCTGGACATGAGATTGCTGGTGAGGGACAATGGGAGATTGCCACCATTTGGCCCCGTGCACATTAACTTTTCAAAGATGGCATTGGCACGTTGAATCCTGGTCTTGAAAGGTATAGGCTGAGTGCTGAATTGTTCTGGGAATGGCTCTTGATAAGATGAGCTGGAAATTGGACATGAGAGATGCCATGGGGTGGGGTAGGTAATTAATGTGGCAAATTTGGCTATATACAGTGAGTAACCCATTAGATCTCATGGTAAAAACCCTTCCAAAATAACTCAATGCAACTCAGATTTAGCGAATAAAACATAAAGACCAGCTCAGAGTTACCATTGCAAGTTCACAGACTCTTCATTTCACTACAGATGCTGCCAAAGCTGATATTCTGTTTTTGTTTCAAATTTGCAACATCAGCTGTATTTTGCTTTTATTAGCAGTGTGAATATTGACTAATAGCTTCCTTTTCTCATTTACCAGTATATTGTGGCTTTGTAGGAATATCGGGATAGCTACTACAGCAGCTTTTACAATGCACCACATGTAGCCAACACTCTCAACTCATGTTTGACTCAATATACTTTCTAAACACTTTTCTAGCAAAATAAATTGTTCAAACAGTAGTGCTGTAATAGGTCCAGAACAAGCCAAAGTTACTAACCTGCAGAGATAATGGGAACTGCAGATGCTGGAGAATTCCAAGATAATGAAATGTGAGGCTGGATGAACACAGCAGGCCAAGCAGCATCTCAGGAGCACAAAAGCTGACGTTTCGGGCCTAGACCCTTCATCAGAGGTGAAGATCCTTCATCAGATCCTCTGATGAAGGGTCTAGGCCCGAAACGTCAGCTTTTGTGCTCCTGAGATGCTGCTTGGCCTGCTGTGTTCATCCAGCCTCACATTTTATTATCTTACTAACCTGCAGAACAGTTGTGAATCCTACTTACGTAAGAGCTGTGAACTATTAAAACAACACTTGAAGTGAAATGGCTGCTGCCACTTTTCTCGGTTATGAGAAAATGAACTTATACCCAAAGGAAATAAAGTATCTAAATGTAACTTACCAACAAATCTTTTTGTCTTATTGGTAATTAGAATGCCAATGCACACAATAATGTTATTAAATTCTGATGATGGCACTGAATACAGCAGTGATTATGCTGCTATTGACTTCTAAAGTTGACCATGATGTCCTCCACAACACAGTCCTCAGTTCTATTGAGCTGAATGAAAAAAAATTCAGAAACTCACCTCAGGTCATAAATTTTAATGCTTCACATTACCATACAATGCCTAAGGTTATTTATAAGTTAGATGAAGATGAAGGGCAGATTCTACAGTAACTTCTCCTGATTTACGAGGATGCCAAGTCTCCTGAGGAAATTAAAATCTTTGAATGGTTAGCTGTGTCGTGAGAAAATGTGATAAATTCATCCAGGGAAAGGCAGACTGTGAATGACAAAGCATGGTGCCATTGCAGAGGGCCCTGTGGACACTGTAGGTGCTGATTTGACGCTAAATTGATCAAGAGTGAGATACTATCCTCAACCTTATGTTTCCTAGCACTGATCCCATATCCCTCCAATCTTAGGCTGAACCATTCCCAACCATTGTAACCTATTTAATCTTAAACTGAGCTTCCAACATCTCATATGTACTGTCACGCAGAATATTTATAAATGTAGATGTTCTACAATATAGGAATATATTGTTCAAAAATATTTCTCAGTTTTTGTGAAAATGTGATATCTTAACTGAACTAAGAAGTGAAGAGGCTGTTGTAGACATTCCAATGTGTTACTCCTTGTTTTGCTGTGCGCACATTTCTCTGAAAGAGCCCCTTCGCTAGGCCAGTCCTTGATAGTTCTGAATAATGTCTGAAATCTCGGAGAATGCCTTCTGAAGATGAAACCAAAACCTTTTCAAATTGGATCCCTTATTGTGCCATTTGATGAGGAAGTTTTTGCTCATCCAATTAACTTGGATACAGCTACCTGCTGACAAGACAGTCCAATTTAGGGATAGCACCAACAGCCAGTCACCAATGGATTGGAGTTTGGTACTCTGTGACTATTTTGAAAAAAAAATTATGTACAAAACTTCCCTCAGCACAAATACAGCTCTTCCTGCTAGAAGAGTAGGCAATTAGGCCACCTTAATGGACACTATAGAGAATCATCCCCAAGGGTATGCCGGTGATTGACTGATCGGCAAATGAACATTGGGCTATTGCAATAATGCAATTATTATTTCTTTCATTTAGTAAAACCTCACAACCAGCGTACATAATTTTCAAAATTCTCAGACTACATAAAGACAATGAGATTGCGTATTTCAATGATTTATGGCAGTTATTCAAGATTCTTCTCATAGGCAATGTATCAGATATGACTAGTTATTGCACTCAAGACACAACATGAAGGTAGAATCGCATCATTGAAACAGGGGCTATTACCTGATTAAAATGAGATTGCTTAAAAATTATGAACATAAACTTGGTTTTAACAAAATTTGCAACTGCTGATGAAATTGGTTAAAATACAAATGCTCACCAACCTATCTTCATATGACTAGAGATAATGGGAACTGCAGATGCTGGAGATTCCAAGATAATAAAATGTGAGGCTGGATGAACACAGCAGGCCAAGCAGCATCTCAGGAGCACAAAAGCTGACGTTTCGGGCCTAGACCCTTCATCAGAGAGGGGGATGGGGGGAGGGAACTGGAATAAATAGGGAGAGAGGGGGAGGCGGACCGAAGATGGAGAGCAAAGAAGATAGGTGGAGAGGGTGTAGGTGGGGAGGTAGGGAGGGGATAGGTCAGTCCAGGGAAGACGGACAGGTCAAGGAGGTGGGATGAGGTTAGTAGGTAGCTGGGGGTGCGGCTGGGGGTGGGAGGAAGGGATGGGTGAGAGGAAGAACCGGTTAGGGAGGCAGAGACAGGTTGGACTGGTTTTGGGATGCAGTGGGTGGGGGGGAAGAGCTGGGCTGGTTGTGTGGTGCAGTGGGGGGAGGGGATGAACTGGGCTGGTTTAGGGATGCAGTGGGGGAAGGGGAGATTTTGAAACTGGTGAAGTCCACATTGATACCATATGGCTGCAACTCATATTCCGCCTGGGAACCCTGCAGCCATATGGTATCAATGTGGACTTCACCAGTTTCAAAATCTCCCCTTCCCCCACTGCATCCCTAAACCAGCCCAGTTCATCCCCTCCCCCCACTGCACCACACAACCAGCCCAGCTCTTCCCCCCCACCCACTGCATCCCAAAACCAGTCCAACCTGTCTCTGCCTCCCTAACCGGTTCTTCCTCTCACCCATCCCTTCCTCCCACCCCCAGCCGCACCCCCAGCTACCTACTAACCTCATCCCACCTCCTTGACCTGTCCGTCTTCCCTGGACTGACCTATCCCCTCCCTACCTCCCCACCTACACCCTCTCCACCTATCTTCTTTGCTCTCCATCTTCGGTCCGCCTCCCCCTCTCTCCCTATTTATTCCAGTTCCCTCCCCCCATCCCCCTCTCTGATGAAGGGTCTAGGCCCGAAACGTCAGCTTTTGTGCTCCTGAGATGCTGCTTGGCCTGCTGTGTTCATCCAGCCTCACATTTTATTATCTTCATATGACTAGATATTGTTTAACAACTTTGGTAGGTGTTAACATCTGTTATATCTCTCTGATCAAGAAATGGCAAATTCTTGACTATAATGTAAACTAGGCCTTTCAAGTTTTCAAGTTTCAACTTTCAGAACTTTCATAACTTCAACTTTAACTTAAGTAACAGATCTTTCCAGTCAGCAGACACAAGCTTAATTGACATGATTCAAACAAAGCATCACTTTGACTAATTAATTTAACAGGACCATGATACCTCTATCATATCAAATGTACATTAAAAAGAAATCATAAGAGTTGCCTGCCTCTATAGTACAAACAACGACTTTACACCTAGCTTTTCACAGCTTTGTTTTTGTTGTGTGGATGACATACACCACAGACATAAAATGAAATATGCATTTCTAAGATGGGGATAGTTTAAGTTAAGGACATTAAGAAATATGAAAAAAGGGCGGGTAAATGGAGCAGATCCATATTTCAGCCATGATTTAGGTAAATGCCTGATTGACCTTTGAGGGTTGAATGGTTTGCCCCATTCTTAATATTTATGTTCTCCTTCATTAGAAATGCCTCAGGATTGAGGATAACCTGTTTCCATTCAGGCTTGAAAGGACTTTTCAGCCAGCTCAGAATCAATGTTCAATCAACAGACTTTGCTACCTATGGGGTGAGTGGTGTTTGCAGGGTCAAACAAATGATTGGTTTGGGAGTTAATGCGTTTTCTCCAACACCTCGGCTTTGCATCCGAGTTCCCCCAAAAATATCTTTCAATATATACAATGGTTTTCTGAATAAATTTGGTCTCCAATTTGGTCAGTCACAAACCAGGAATGAACAGGAATGTTTGATTGCTTCAGGCACACTTTGAGGGCTTCTCAAAAGTATTTCTGCTGTCCTCCAGAGAGATCCTGTCACAACCAAGGTCCGAGTAAAGCATTTGCTTTCGGAATATGATGTCAGGCGTAGAAACGACGTGTCACACTCAGTGGAGCTGGTTTTGGATGCTTAACACCTCAATGCTGGTCATGTTGGTACAGGACTCTACTTTTGGACAATTTTTCTTACCATCTGATTTGGAGGATTTTGCAATGGCATTACCAATAGCTCTTCTCCAGCACTTTGAGGTGCCTACTGTAGTTCTCCAACTCTCAGAAGCATACAGGAATGAAGAAACCACTGCTGCCCTGTGATCTTGGTCCTCTTTTCCTTAATTGACTAAAAGCTGGGTTGGCACCGTGGAGGTAATGATAAATTTTGAACAAAAACAAAGTTGCAGGAAAAGTTCAGCAGGTCTGGAAGCATCTGTGGAAGATAAAACAGAGTTGACGTTTTGGGTCCGGTGACCCTTCCTCAGTTCTGTGAGGAATCAGTGAGGAAGGGTCACCGGACCCGAAATGTTAACTCTGTTTTCGCCTCCACAGATGGTGTCAGACCTGCTGAGCTTTTCCAGCAGCTTTGTTTTTGTCCTGATTTACAGCATCTGCCGTTCTTTTGTTTTTTAATGATAAATTTTGTTGCCTTTGTCGCTCCCATGATACAGAAAATCATCCAAACCTTCCAAGATTATGCCACCAATTTTAATCAATGGGAAGAAGTTTTTGTGTGCTGGAGGCCAGCTGGAACAGGATCTTAGTTTTCCAGATATTTAGCAAAAAGAGCATTTTCTCATAACCTTTGAGGAAGGAGTTACCAACAAGCCTAAGCTCCTCATGATTGGATTGCATTAAAGTAAAGGTAAAGTCATCATAGCCTGACCAGACCATAGGACTGCTATCTCATTATACAGAGACGACTATTGATGGTTTAACCTGATGGTCACCATGCCTCAGGCAAGGGGAGAGATCAAGAAGGACAGTCATTCACGTAACCTCAGCTACAGCAGGAATGGAATCTAAGCCAATGGCATCACTCTACATTGCGAATCAGCCATCCAGCCAACGGAGTTAACATCTCCCCACCCTTACACCTCCCACTCATCCCACCCCTCCCCCTTAATCTGTTACTGTTTTAGTAGTTTTAATTCACATATATTTAACCCAATCTCCCTCAATTCTTGCCTTAATTTTGAGGATGAATGGAACTTTGTAGGACATTGGTACTAGCATTACTGTTTCTCAATTTATTTAACCATGAAGGAAACAGAAAAAAACTACGTTCCCATAAATTATGCATGATCCGTTGAAGAAATGGGACACAAAAAGCAGAATGCCTTTTCATTATTTTGTTGTTGTGAAAGGAGCTTGGATTGGCTGAGTCCAAAGCATTTGCTTATCTACAGAAAAGCACAATACGGCTGTGAATTTGTTCCATTCAAATATATTGTTTTCACCAAAATACAAGCAACAAGCTATTAACAATACTGGACTTACTATAAAGTTATCTAATCCCTGCACTTAACGAGCCAATGGATATCAGTTCAATTGTTTTAAGTTGCTTGATTCATGAGCCAGAACATTTGGTTTAACGTTAGTGGCCTTTTCATTAAAATCTGATGCCTCAGTTTTACTGATGACAAAACATTTGACAAATTGTGCAGTTTCAAGAAGCCCCTCAGAAATTGTCGTGAAAACCACTTTCTCAAATTTACGGTAAAAGGGGGGCAAAATGTGATCATGTCTGGGAAACCGGGTGGAGCTCGGATGGCCTGGATGTTTTGTTTCTGATGTAAGGCAGCATGCTGAGTTCACGCAGGCTATCAAGATAAGGTACATAGTGAGAAGGTGGGCACAACTGGGTCTGCAGTGAGGTCAGCTCAGCAAAGATAGCAGAGGATGATGAAGCCACACACAAATATTCCGGTGAAAATGAATATATGAGGGCTTTTTTTAGTATGGAGATCTTGTGACAGCCTTTAGAAGATGAAGAGGATTGATAGTAATATGCTCGGTATCTGGACAAGCCAGTCAGAATGCCCAGAGTCAATGTAAAGGAGCATAGTAGAATTTGGCACCAACTGGCCAAGGGTTTTCCTAGAGTTTAGAGTCTATCCCTTCCAGCTTAAAAACGGTAGCAAATTCAATTGGCACACTGGTGGATGCAAATATGTTGTAGAGTCATGTCTTAGGCTCCACAGCAGCACTAGCCAAAGGCACCCAATGCCAGCATGCTGCTGTGCAAGTTCAAGCTTTCCTTCCTATCTGCACTGTTGCTGCATGCAACTCCAGCTGTGCATGAACACCAATTCACAAAGGCAATGAGGAAAGGGTAAACAAGTTGCTGTTCCAGCCTGCAATGCCCACTTGTTATGAAAATCAGACTGAGCTCCTTGCAAACTCAGGCTTTCATCGTTAGGGAAGATATCAGGGCCTAAAGGAGCAGGGTCTCTCAGCAATAGTAGGAACTGGAGATGCTGGAGAATCTGAGATAACAAGGTGTAGAGCTGGATGAACACAGCAGGCCAAGCAGCATCAGAGAGTCTTCAGAAGGGTCTCAGCCCGAAAGGTCAGCCGTCCTGCTCCTCTGATGTTGCTTGGCCTGCTGTGTTCATCCAGCTCTGCACCTTGTTATCTCAGGGTCTCTCAGCAGTCCAATGACCTGACCTGAAGAGAGACTGGGCAGGCAGTGACTTTGTGCAGAATGAACCTGTTATCCTTTCAAGATGGCAGTATTCACCCCCTCCAATTTCTGTGAAACCAATCATGGCCTTGGTTGCCCATTGGTAGCCTGACAGAATTATTGAGATAGTGCAGTGCCCATAGGCCCAAAACAGTTCGAGGTCATTCTACAAGTTTGCCAACTGAGAGTCAGCAGCTTTTCGAAGGTATGGCAGGACAGGAATAGGGGCACAAAATACAAGCACTAAGGGCTCAAAAATATTACTTCTGAGTTAAAAAACTATGGGTTCAAGTCCCACTTCAGATTGGAACATAACAATTAAGGCTGGCACCTCAGTGCAGTACTGAGGGAATACTGCTCAGTTGGAGATGCCATTCTTTGGATAATGCATTAAACCGAGGTCCTGTCAATCTTCTAATGTGTACATGGAAGATCTCAAGGCACTATTTTGAAGAGGAGCAGGGGACTTCACCCCAGTGCCCTAACTACTATTCCTCAATCAATGTCAGAAATTAAAAACAATTATCTGGTTATTATCTCAGTGCTATTTTTAGGAGCTAGTTCTGCACAAATTGTCTGCCTACCTTACAAAAGTGAACACACTTCAAAATTGTAAAGCGTGAGAGATATCCAGTGATTATGAAATAGCTGTTGGAGTAGTGGTAATGTCACTGAAAAACAAGCTAATGTTCTGGGTACGTGGGTTCAAATCCCATTAGGAATTTGAATTTAAAAAACAAAAAGCTAACCTTATGTGACTACAGCTATGGTGAAAATCCTCTTGTTCACTGCACTGTTTGGGGAAAAAAATAGTGTCATCCTTTACTTGGTTGGGTCTCCATGTAAGTCCAAGCCCACTGTAATGTGGTTACCTCCTTCTGCACAACTGGAAATGGATCTTAACTGTTGGCCTAGCAGTGATATCCTCAGCTCATGAGTACATTATAAAAAATGCAAATCATCCTTTCTGGCTGGCAATGGTATGCAATTGGTGAGTGTTGGATTTTACAAAGTTGGCTTGGAATTTGTTACTTTTATTCCAGCTTTGTGGTCCAAGAGAAGGTTATGATGGTCAGTAACAGAGACGGGGTATGGATAGAGAATGGAAAACTGGAGTCACTTATACTGGAATCACAGTTCACAACCCACTGCAGAGAAAGCAGCTCTCAGGGCAGTCATCTCGCAGCCTTTGCTATATAGCTGACAACAAGCACTGCGTACCTTGGATCAGCCATGCAGCATCCTCCTACCTTGCCATTCACTGGGTGCTGCAGGGTTTGTGTACAGTGGACCAGACAGTAGAAGTGAAAACAATGATCTGCTCGAACAAATCTCTCTTACTACTCCTTTAGAATTTCATAGCTTTTAGCTAAAATGTAGATGACACAGTGGACTGTCGTGGTACAAAGACCTCATGAGTGCCACCAGGATATTTCGCCAAGCTGGATATCGAGGGAGTGAAATCTCTTTTGCTGCCGTATGCCTCGGAGTTGACGAGGTTTCCGGAAAGTGACATGCATCTGGCCAATAGGGATGCCAGCATTTTGCAGTCAGCTCTCCTGGCCAGCAAGCATCCACACATACAGTTACCAAGGTTTTATTTCTCCTGCTATGTGTAAGTTTATGAGACAGCCCTTTTTGTGGGCACTCCATGCCAACTATCCTCATCTCACAGCTAAAGTATTCTCTATACCAAGAGATTGGTAACATCTCCTGGTAATGGGTAATTCTTGTTGCCACCACATGTTTAGCTAGTGGACAGGACTTGCTCAGATTTTCATTGGCCTAAAAGCAGGAGCCAAGTGTCTATCTGCAACAGCAGCTATAGACAACGAGCACAGCAAATACTGTCTGTTTCAGCTTGGATGAACGCTGATGTAGAAAAATTCACTGCTCTGGCAAAGCCGTCTTTGTCCTTCCTTGAGGGTGCAGTTCAGGCTACAGCAATTGGCAGATTTCAGTGTTGTCTCACACACGCTGTTCCTCAATCAGGGAAGTTCAGGAAGGTGAGTCGTTCCCCGAATACTCTGGGTAAACATGGCTTTCTACTAAAAGCCCATTTCCCCCTGCTCCTTCCAGAAGCTTGTACTGTTCACTATTGCCCCTAAGTGCTTTCTATAAGCAGGATTACAATTCCACATAATGCCCGAGTCACTGTAGCTCTGCTTCTTTTGAGTGGAATCCACTGAGCTATGCAATTGCCAAGTAAGATTTAAATTCAAAGAAATATATCTGAAATGAAGAATGCTAACATTTAATTTTATTCAGAAGAGAAAAAGAAACATGAACTTGGGTCAAAATCAGAAACTGCTGGAAAAATTAGGTGTTGCAACATCTGTGGAGAGAGAAAAGGAGTTAACATGTCAAGACCAATATTACTCTTCTTCTGAACTGTATAAAAATGTTGATTTCTAAAAAACATGCTTCAAATCACAGTAAGTGCTCATAGCCATGGCTCTCCTTGTAAAATTGACAGAATTAGAAACATATCTTTGATAAATTATTGAAAGCAAATATTATGAAGAGGGTTACAGACGAGTTCAATATTTTCTAATTATCTTAAAAAAAACTTTCCGTTCGAACACAAATTAGTCTCGCTTCCAAATCACCCTGAGAGTCACATCTGTTCCTTTTATTCACCACAATACTAAATGCCTCCATGACCCAGAAATAAGTTACAGTAAATAACCAACTCTACAGTCAGAGACAGCCCCAGAGGATCAGTTGCTGTGGAAGTGGTGCCACAAGGATAAAGGAATAAAGACAGGTGAAACATTCTCAACATCAATTACAACAGGGAAACAACCATCTTAGTGCAACCACTGAGAATAGCTGTATGACAGGCAGGCCACAAGAAAATTAATCATTTTAAAATAAAGCTTTGTTAAACAGAATGGTTCAAAAATAGAGTGCTGCAAGAAGTGTATTTTGGTTTACACACTGCACGACTCATCTTAGCACTGAGTTTAGTAATTGGGCCAGCTGTTTTATTGGTTTTTCTTTTTTCCATAAATCAGTGGGATTCTTGTTTTCTATTATGCTGCTGAGGAAAAATAAAAGTGCAGCTGCCTCCCATGATCTGAGTGAGGGCTTCCCAAGACCAGGTTTACTATTATAAAAGTATAGGAACATCGCAACAGGAGTAGGCCACTCAGCCCGTCAAACCTGTTCTACTCACTGCTGAATGGTCTGACCCCAATTCTGAGACTATGCCCTACAGTTCTAGAACCCACAACTAGTGAAAATAGTTTATCTTTACCTCCCTTGCCTTTTCTTGTTATTATCTTGAAGGCTTTGATCAGACCACCCTTTGACCCTTTAAATTCTTGAGAAAACAGGCCTAATTTGTATAATTGCTCATCATAACCTAACCCTGAAGTGCAGGTATCATTCTTGGAAACCCATGCTGTACTCCCTCCAAGACAAATGCGTCCTTCCTAAGGTGTGGTGCCCAGATCTGTTATCAGATACAAGACAAAGTCACACAGGGAGGAAGCAGGAGAATCAGGCAGTACTTAGGAAGCTAACAGCTCCAACCAGCCACCCTTCTGTGAAATATACAGGCAAAGCTGACGAGAAAATTGAAAAGCAGGACTTCAAGAGCGGAACCTCAGATTACTCCCAATGTGATGTCCTAGTCAGTATACGAACAGGAGGATAGATTGGTTAAATATGTGGCAGGACAACTGGTGTAGGAGGCAGGGCATCAGGTTTGAGAAACTGGGGCCAGTTCTGGGGCAGGTGGGATCTATATAAGCCAGAAGGGTTACACTTTAATGAGACTGGGACCAAGATCGTTGTAGGGAGAATTCCTAGAGCTGGGAGTAAACTAGTTGTCAGGGAGTTGGAAAACTGAGTGGTAACCCGAATTGGAAGGAAGGAGTTGGCAACAGGAAACCAAAAAGGTGCTAGGTACAATAGGAACCAGGAGAACTAAAGCCAAGCAACAAATGTTGCTTCAAAAGTGGAACTGTGTCAGCTGAATGAACACAGCAATAGCAAGGTACATGATTTACAGCCAAAAATAGATATACATGGGTATGATCTAACTCCAAGAACAGAAACATGGCTGCATGATGACCAGAACTGCGTACCGAATATTCAAGATACTTGATGCTTGGGAAAAACAGATAAGCAGTAAAAGGACAAACAGTTGTGCTGATAATGAGGGACGACATCAGTACATGAGTAAGGGCGGATCTTGGATCTGAAGGACAATGCGTGGAATCAGTTTGTGTGGAACAAATAAACAGCAAGGGGGCAGCAGACATCGGTTGGATGTAAATACAGGCCACCAAAACACTAATAGCAATGTGAGGTGTGATTTTAATCAGGAGACGAGGGAAATGTTCTGCATGAGTGACAACAAACTGCATTTTGACTGGGTAAACCCAATGAGCATTAAAGGGGTGAATGGCCACAACACGATAGGATATTACATTACGTTGAAAGTGAGGTCATTCAATCTGAAGCAAGGAAGTTCAATTTAAATAAGGGAAGTTATGATGGCACAAATTGGCGAAAGTGGATTGAGAATTACTTCAATAGCCATGACTGTACACATGCAACAGGTAGTCTTTAAAGAACCATTACATGATTTACAATAACTATACGTTCCTTAAAAAAGGTCAGTCAATTCTGTCTGACAAGGGATTGTATAAGAATAAAAGAAAGGTTTGCCAGAAACATTGACAAAATCTGAAGCCAGGGAGCATTGTAGAGAACAGCAAGAGGTCCAAAAGGAGAATAGAACATGAATGTGATCTAGCAAAGAGAAAAGAAAAATGGATTCTAAAAGCGGCAATTGATAATCAAAACAGGGAAGCTTGACTGAAGTGAATGTGGGTCTGTTGAGGACATAGTCAGCAGAGTTTATAATGGGGAATAGAGAAATGGTAGAGAAGCTAAATGATTCCTCAGACGACAAGTCCATTCTGGGCCTCCTGCAGTGCCACAAATGATGCCACCCAAAGGTTGCAGGGACAGCAACTCATATTCCGCTTGGGAAACCTGCAGCCCAATGGTATCATTGTGGATTTCACAAGCTTCAAAATCTCCCCTCGCCCCAGCGCATCCCAAAACCAGCCCAGCTCATCCCTGCCTCCCTAACCTGTTCTTCCTCTCACCTAACCCCTCCTCCCACCTCAAGTCGCACCTCCATTTCCTACCTACTAACCTCATCCCGCCCCCTTGACCTGTCCGTCCTCCCCGGACTGACCTATTCCCTCCCTACTTCCCCACCTACACTCACCTTTACTGGCTCCATCCCCGCCCCTTTAACTTGTCTGTCTCCTCTCCACCTATCTTCTCCTCTATCCATCTTCGATCCGCCTCCCCCTCTCTCCCTATTTATTTCAGAACCGTCTTCCCCTCCCCCTTTCCTGGTGAAGGGTCTAGGCGCGTAACATCAGCTTCTGCTCCTAAGATGCTGCTTGGCCTGCTGTGTTCATCCAGCTCCACACTTTGTTATCTTGGATTCTCCAGCATCTGCAGTTCCTATTATCTCTGATTACTGTGTGTCTGCTTTCACGGAGAAATATACAAGAAATCTCCAAGAACTCAAGGCTGAAGTGGCCAAGGATAATGAGGAGTTGAAGGGAATTAGTATCAGCAAGAAGACAGTACTGGAGAAATTAATAAGGCTGAAAATAAAATGATAAATCCACAGGAGCTGTTTTTCAAATCCTGGAGTATTGAATGAGGTGACAATTGAGCTAGTTGATACGTTGGTGATTATCTTCACAAATTCTAAGGGTTCTGGAATGAATCCTACAGGTTGGAAAGCAGGAAGTGTCACCCGACTATATCAGAGGGGAGTGAGATTGAGAGGTCAGCGACCCACAGACCTGTCAGCCCTACATCAGTAATTAGGAAAATGTTAGAATCCATTAGAAAGGACATGAAAAGTAGACAACTGGTTGATAATGATCTGACTGGGCATAGTTAATATGGATTTTTGGATGGAAAATCATGTTTGATGAACCCGTTGGAGGTTTTTGAAGGGACACTGGTAACCTTGGTTAGGCCACAGCTGGAGTACTGTGTGCAGTCCTGGTTACTATAGCATGTGATAGCACTGGAGGAGATTCACCAGGATGTTGCCTGAGATGGAGTATTTCACAGAGTCATGGATGTCTACAGCATGGAAACAGGCCCAACCTGCCCATGCTGACCCAGTTTTCACAATTTAAACCAGTCAAATTTCCCTTGTGTTTGGTCCATATCCCTCCATACCTATCTCTTTGATGTGCCTGACTAAATGTTTCTAAAATGATAAAATTGTATTCGCTTCTACCACTACCTCTGGCAGCCTGTTCCAGATATTCATTGCCCTCTGAGTGAAAAAAATTGCTTCTCTGGACCTTTTTGTTTTTCTCCCCTCTCACCTTAAACCTATGCCCACTAGCTTTAGATTCCCCTACCTAATCAATATAAGCCTCTTGTGACTATATAGACCCATACGGTCACCCATCAGTCTCCTATGCTCCCAGGGAAAAAAGTCCCAGTCTATCCAACCTCTCCATATAAGTTAAACCTTACAGTCCCGGTGGCACCTTTTCTGCACACTTTCTAGCTGATAAGATCCTTTCTGTAGTAGGGCAACCAAGACTGCAAACTGTACTCCAAATGTGACCTAAACAACGTCTTGTACAGCTGCAACAAGACATCCCAACTCCTATACTCTATGCTCTGACCAACGAAAGCAAGTATGCTGAAAGCTTTCTTCACTACCCTGCCTTCCTGTGACTCCGTTTTCAATGAGTTATGAATCTGTACCCCGAGATGTCTTTGTTCTATAGCTCTTCCCAGGGCCCTACCATTGACTGTGTAAGTCCTGCTGTAGTTTGCCTTCCCAAAGTGCAACACCTTGCATTTACTTAAATTAAACTCCATCTGCTATGCCTCAGCCCAGTGGTTCAGGTGATCAAGATCTCACTTCATTCTCAGGTAACCTTCTTGACTGTCCAATCTTGGTGTCATCTGCAAACTTACTAACCACACCTCCAAAATTCTCATCCAAATGACAAATAACAGCGGATCCAGCACCGATCCCTGCGGCATGCCAGTGGGCTCAGGCCTCCAGTCTGAAAACTACCACCCTCTGATAATTTCAGCTAGATAAAGAAGCCAGATAAGCACAAGTTGATTTCTTTAGAGGCTGAGGGGGTATCTGATTGAAATGTATAAGATCATGAGACACAGAGACAGGGTGGATAGAAAACAACTGTTCCCCTTAGTTGAAGGGTCAATAACAAGGGGACATATATTCAGGTGAAATTAGAGTAGTTTTGTCAGTGTGGGCAATACAGCCAATCTAAACAGATTCTAGTCAATAGTAGCCCCCATGATGAAAACAGGGAATTCAGCAATGGTAATGCCATTGAAAGGTGATAGCTAGATTCTAGTGTGTTGGTGATGCTCAATGTTTGAAACTTGTGTAGTGTGAATGTTACTTTATACCTTCTCTGCCCAAACTTGCATTTTGTCTAGGATAACAAAGTGTGAAGCTCGATGAACATAGCAGGCCAAGCAGCATCTCAGGAGCACAAAAGCTGATGTTTCGGGCCTAGACCCTTCATCAGAGAGGGGGATGGGGAGAGGGTTCTGGAATAAATAGGGAGAGAGCAGGAGATGGACCGAAGATGGAGAGAAAAGAAGATAGGTGGAGAGGAGAGTATAGGTGTGGAGGTAGGGAGGGGATAGGTCAGTCCAGAGAAGACGGACAGGTCAAGGAGGCGGGATGAGGTAGTAGGTAGGAAATGGAGGTGCGTCTTGAGGTGAGAGGAAGGGATGGGTGAGAGGAAGAACAGGTCAGCTTTTGTGGTCCTGAGATGCTGCTTGGCCTGCTGTGTCCATCCAGCTTCACACTTTTTTATCTTGGATTCTCCAGCATCTGCAGTTCCCATTATTACTTGCATTTTGTCTATCTTGCTGCATTTGGACGTGAAATGCTTCAGTATCTGAGGAGTTGCAAATGGTGCTGAATATTGTGCATTCATGTGTGAACATCCCCCCTTCTGACCTGATGATGGAAGGACAACTACTAAGAAAGTAGCTGAAGATATTTTAGCCAAGGACATTATCTGAGGAACTCCTGGAACATGGTTTATGCGTATAATGTAATGCTCGTTGCTCATTTTCAACGTAGGGTCATGAATTTTACCATTATTTTCCTTGACATTACTTCCTAATTATCTGTGCTTCAGCTTTAAAATATCCTGTCAACTAAATACAAATGTACAATCAAGGACCAAGAGTAGGCCATTCAGCCCTTCAAGCCTGTTTGGCCATTCAAGAAGATCATGTTGATATGGCTTTCGTCTCAACTTTACAATGCTGCACATCCCCAATAATTTTTCGTCCCCTTGATGATTAAGAATCTATCTGGGATGTAGATTATCAGGTCTTGGGGATTTATCTGCCTTCAATCCCCTCAATTTCCCCACCATCAGTTCCCTACTAATACTGATTTCCTACAGTTCCTCCCTCACACTAAAGCCAGTGTTGATCAACATTTCTGGTATGTTATCTGTGTCCTCCTTTGTGAACACAGAACCAAAGTATGTATTTAGTTAGTCATAATTTCTTTGATCCCACTATAAATTCCCCCATGTCTAGCGATAAGAGACTCACAATTGTCTTCACCAAAGAAGTGATAATATGAAAATGTCCACAAGTTGTGAACCTAGTTCATACTTCTTTAAGATTTCTTAGCAAGGGAAAGATTTGAAGGAAAGTGCGGTATTAAGTTTGATGCAGGGATAAGTTTCCAAGCTGAGAAGAAATTGCTTATAAACAACAGCCAGCAAGAAGTCTTTTTTGTCCAGCTTGCACCATGTCCTTTGTCATGAAATTTAGATAAATAAGCCATTATTTGTTGTAACAGTGCCAATCTAATGTCTGGTGTTTTATGAGACCTGCCCTGGCAACCTTACAGTTGAAAACATTTTTGCACCTTAAACTTCTGAGAGCTGATAATATTGCAGAATGAGTGTCTGAGACATCAGCAAACAGAACAAATAATTGTGCATCTCCTTAACCCATTAAACTGTCCAAATAGACAAGATAAAGACTGTGAAGGAGATGCAAATTTGAGTTTGCGAATAATGCGTCAAAAAAGTACAGAGGAGAAAACAAAAAATGGTTTGAAATAAACAAAAAAATGCAAATGTTAGGTTCAATTTTAAAAGAAATCTCCCAAAACTAAGACATGAAGGAAAAATAATCCCCTAGTTTTCAAAGTTCGAGATGTTCACTAATAGTTGCGGCATCATTACAAGAGTATTGGAATGGACAAGATTTAACTTTCTGTGCAGTTTTGGTTTCTACAGCAATTTCTTACCATTCAGTTATTTCAATGGTGACTCAGACAGCGATCTGTTCTTTTTGTCAAGCTTAATGACTGACTGTGCAACTTCAACATCAACTTTTGTGTATTTTAATGTAACTTCACAACTGCCCTATGCCTGAATTTGCTGCACCATTTCCATATAAATAATGGAAGCACCATGAATATCACCATTAATTTGTCAGGAATACCTGGACCATTATTACTCCTTTATGTTACTTTGGCTAATTTTAGTAGGCCACAATACATGAGCTGTGGAATGCAAGACAAATCCGTAAAAGCTATGTACCAATCAGGAGAATTGTTGTGAAATCAAATGAAAAAACGCTTTCTGTTAATCCTGATTGTTCACATGTTTAAATATTCTGAAACAGTTACAATTTAATTTGTTTCTACCACATAAAGCCCATATCACAAGTGAGAGTTTGATAGGCATGCCATTTTGCATTGGCTAATGAACTATTAGCTTTACACTGCTACAACCCTCCCCACGAATTGACTTGTTATACAGCACTGCAATGAGGCGCATCATTAAACAGCATCAAAATAAAACTATAAGTTTGAATAAGTAATGGCAAGCTTTACTCAGCAGCATACAGTCTCTGTCCTTCTATGGGACTGAAGGTTGCTGGTGCATGAGAAACTACTCTAGCCTATGTCACCTTCAGGAAAGGACACAGGACAAGTTGAGAACTTTGAACAGGATGACCTAAAGCAAGCAAACATTGCAGCATCAATTAGCTTACCACCATATTCCCTTCAGCAGCACATTAACACTCAATTACCTTTCAACCCTTCGGCAATTAGTAAAGAATGAAGTTGAAGGATGGGAGAGGTGGGGGTCCAATGGTGGACAAAAATCTAAAACAGCATACAGCCTGTACAGTCTAATTATCAAAAGGGCAACGCCAACAACAATTCACCAACTCTGTTCATAAAGATGGCATGGTCAAAATACAGAGAACTCCTGAGACTTTTTCCCATAGCAACAATCATCAGTAATATATATCGGTTCTGAAAGGGTGATTGGATGATCATCAAGTCTTGAAGGGCACTTCTGCTTGTGGCTTTACTTATTACATCATTGCCAGTCCATTGAATAGTAAGCACTGCTGTACTTCCTGGATTGGTTATGACAGGTTATTCACATCAGGCAGGTGAATCAACAAGCTCACTGTTTTCATTCTAAACCAACAACTATACACATGCTGTTTCTTGATGGGATCATTGACAGCAATCCTAAGTGAAAAACTGGTTTTACTTTTTCCCCTCCTTGATCTAAAGTGCAAGAGCAATGAGAACAACTGTAGCTACCCAACAACAGCCTTTAAAATGATGCACCACTTTTAACATAGTGAAAAGTTCACCAAGCACACCACAGGCATGATTATCAAATGAAATTGGACACTGTATGGACATATGCAGAATGATGATTACAAACTGGGTCAAAAAAAATGCATCTGAAAGGAAGAGTGACAGGGAGAGATATTTCAGCAGGGAATTGTAGCAGTTAGAGTCTAGGCAACTGAAGACACCGCCATCAATGGTGGATTCAAACTAGGGATATTCAAGTGGCCTCTTCCTTGAAAGTGGAGTCACAGGTAGACAGTGGGGTGAAG
This sequence comes from Stegostoma tigrinum, assembly GCF_030684315.1. Lineage (NCBI taxonomy): Eukaryota > Metazoa > Chordata > Chondrichthyes > Orectolobiformes > Stegostomatidae > Stegostoma > Stegostoma tigrinum. The sequence goes on from NC_081357.1 coordinate 39,077,141, forward strand.
AAGGTATCTGGCACGCTCGTCTTCAGTGGTCAGTGCAATGAATATAGGAGTTGGGACTTCACGTTGAGGCTGTACTGAACATTGGTGAGGCTACTTTTGGAATACTGTGTTCAATTCTTGCCTCCCTACTGTAGGAAGGATGTTGTTAAACTTGAAAGGATTCAGAAAAGGTTTACAAGGCTGTCGCCGGGATTGGAGGGTTTGAGCTATAAGGAGAGGCCAAATAGGCTGGGGAGCTTCGGAGGCTAAGTGCCAACCTTATAGAGGTTTACAAAACCATAAGGGGCACGGATACAGTGAAGAGCAAAGACCTTTGTCCCAGAATAGGTGAGTCCAAAGCAAGAGGACACAGGTTCAAGGTGAGAGGGGAAAGATTTAAAAGGGACCCAGGTGACAACTCTTTCGCACAGTGGGAGGTGCGTGTATGCAATGAGCCACCAGAGGAAATGGTGGAGGTGGGTACAATTACAACATGTAAAAGGCATTGGAATGGGTACATGAATAGGAAAGGTTTGGAGAGATATAAGCCAAATGCTTGCAAATGGGACTGGATCAGTTTTGGATATCTGTTCAGCATGGACGAGTTGGGCTGAAAAGTCAGTTTCCATTCTCTTTGGTTAGGATCAACTAATAGAGCGAGACTGAACACTGAGCCTCAGCTTTGCTGGTTTATCTATTTCAATTCAGTACTAGGCACACAGCTTTTTTTTTAATTTAAAAACAGCTATTATGATTGAGTTGGCATGTTGTATTTCTTCTCAATTCATTTTCTATTCTTGGTCATAAAACAATTTAAAAAGCACACTCATTATTACAATCTGAACAGTGTGAGGAAAAACAATTTATATGTCATAATCCTTTTTTCCTGAATTTTCAGTGCAGGAAAACAATAAAGCAATGACTTCTTGCTTTGATGCAATAAATCTTCAATAAAAAAAAAATTCCTACATATGCAAAAGCTTCCTTGTTTTAGGTTTAGAACTACTGCAAAAGGAAATGGGAGAAGAGGATGGTTGAAGATATAGAAGTTAATGCTCATATTCCACAGACTAGCAAACAACATAGCTGATGGTAATTCTGATTTTTAATTTTTATATATTTTTTCACAAGTACACCATTTATTTTAAGCACAGTTTGGAGGGAGAGTGAGACATGTGCAAACCTTTCAGTTGTTATTACACAATATTCAATTCAATAGCATCTCAATTTCAAATACTGGTGTTAACGTTAGGCTCTAGGTTTCATTCCCTTGACGTACAGCACAAAAGAACGTGCATTCAGAAAGTTAAAAATAATACCTAGGATTTGATTCTATCTTCTGTACCATGGCCAGTCTGCCTGTATTAGTGGTCCAAATAACATGAGATCTAAAGGCATGAGTCAAAGCACGGGAGTTCTACCAATGTGCAGGCTAAAATTCAACCATACCCAAAAAAGAAACAACTAAACTGGCCATTCATCATTGTTGTTTATGGGGTTTGCTGATGAAGAATTGAAGCTGCATTTTGCCTGGACAACATCACACATTGTGCTTCAAAAGTATTTGCTAATTCTCCTGGAAGTCCCATATAAACTGCACTGCTAAAACCATTTGTCTAACACCCAGCAGTAACTGAGCCACTGTTCTATCAAACTAAACATCAAGGTGACCAAAGCCATCATCAACAATCTCTTCTGCAAATTCCATATCCTGTCACTTATTCTACCCACCTACCTGTTCACAATTTCCAGATTGGTTACAATTTCAACATCTTACCTGAAGTCTATAAGTAACATATGTCTTCAATTAAAAAGAAAGTGTGAGATTCATAAACTCCAAGATTTTGGTTAAAGGGTCAGCAGATTAGTTGAACAAATGAAGAAGAATAATATGTCAAAAATTCCAAGGAGGCAATAATCATCAGAGCACCACTCCCTCCTACATCGTTAAACAACAGGAGAGCTCTGGAAATTATGAGCTTTCAAAGTCACCTTTTCTAGAAATGCAGAACATTTTTCTTTCTGAGTCATTTTTTCTAAGCACAGGGTTGTCAGAGGGAAGACAAGCCACATCCTGTGTTGTGGTTGGCAAGTTTTCATTCACTAAGACTAGTTAAATAGCTTCTCAGTTTGTCAGCGTATGAATGTGAGTGAGGTAAGCAGTCACAGTGGCACAGTGAGATGGTTGACAAGCTGGAGAAGCTGGTAAAGGTGGGTCAGGAGGAGCTTGGGGGTGGGGAGAATGGGAGAGACAGAGAGACAAGGAGAAGTTGGAGGATCAGGGAGCAGATTAAGAGAGTGGGGGCTGGGGAAAAGGTCAGTACGTCAGGACAACATTGAATGGTCTGTCGGGTCTGAGAATCTAGAAACAAAATTTGGAAGATTAGAGGGGGTACATGTTTGAAGGAGTGTTCAGTGAGGTCAATAGATGGAGTTAGGGGAGTAGGAGGATCAGGTGGGAGGTAGTTAGAGGGCCAAGAGGAAAGCCAGAAACTGCAGGTTCTGGCCTGATACCTGATGGTTAAAGGATCTAGGATAAGGGGGTCTATTCTACAAGTCAGAGTCAGAGCATTGAGGATATGCAAAGGAAGCTTGGAATTTACCTCTGCATACACCATCTGATGATAAATCCATTGCTCAAATTTGATCATGTTTTAAAGACAACAGCTAAAGATACAAAAAGATACAAGGCTAAGGGCAGTATATGGAGTAATGGCACAGATGAGCCATAAGGGCAGAACAAGTCTGACCAACAAATGGCCTTTCTTTGTATCCACATTCCTGCAGTCTACAATGATAGCAATCTATTGACTTTTCAAGGTAAATAATATTTTCATTAGCAAACCATGTTTTGCTTTCTCTTTTGTCGGAATTTAAGCACTGGCACCATGCTGGACAGTATGGGGACAGTACCTGAGCTGCCAACATTGCACTACAATATAATAGTGACAAACACTGCACTGCCAAAGGCACTCAGCACTCAAATTTTACGGGATTAAGGCGAAGTAGATTTTTATCATTCACTGACTAATAGCCCAAAATCCAGGCTGTCGGACATAAGGTGCTAAGTCAGTGGTTGCTTTCTCCTCCTGATGTAAACATGTATTTTATCACAATCTCATGTCATATAGTCAACCCAATGTATAAAATAACCCCATTACTGGTTTCCAAAAATCAAGCTCATACATATATTTGACCTAAGTTGAGCCCCTTCCCACCACAGCATGCTTTATTCATATTGATCACCCCACAAATGGATCATGATGGTGATAGCTGGACACAGCAACATCCTTGAACAGCTCTCATGCACTGCTTGCGCTGGATATTGCATGCCCCCACCTGACGTGTTTTGCGAAAGGAGGGCTATGTAATAGAGGGAGGGTGCTCCAGCCCTGAGTCCACCTGTAATGTGGAAGGTGGGTGGAGGGTTGTTGTAGGCAGACCATTTTTATTAATACCTGTTTAAAATGGTCAGAAAGAAGGCAGACTGCTGCTACTTCTGGCATCTCCAGACAGGTTAGCAATCCCCTTCCTTTCTATCCACTTGCAGCATTGACCCGAGCTCCTTAAACATACCCACAACAGTACCCCCACTCGCCCAAGGCTTCTATATGCATCTTCCTCTGTCATCCCCGTGCCCTTCTTCCTGGGCCTGGCCCCTGTCCCAGATCTACTGGAGCTGCTGGACAATCAGCATCTCCAGACAATGAGACATCCTCCAGTGAGGGGCTGAAGTCTCATTCGGAGTTCAGTTGGCCTCCCAATGTAATTTATAGCTTGTGCGGGAAGCTTCTATTCAGTGATACAGCTGGCTGCAAGCTCTTCTAACAGAGTTGGGTTGGGGTTGGAGGTGGGGGGTGGTTGGAAATAATCTAACTTCCAGCCCTTTTGCATTGGTGTACTAAAGAGTTCCTGCGTTTGTAGTAGCCAGAATCAAAGGGGAAGGTTATTATGGAAATCGAATTGCTTCAGCTTAATGAAAGCTTACAGAAGTTCACAAATCTCCACTGTGTTGTGATACATATCACTGTAAAAGTACACTTGCAAAAATGAACTGCGAAAACATTTCCTCAGTATCATTAAAGCTACATTATATGTTTCAGCCTGCCTACCTTCCAATGGACAGGTTATTAAATTCTTCAAAAAATAAAGCAGCATGTGCCACTGAAAGATGATACATTTGTACAGGGTGCAATTTTAAAATCCTACTCAAGTACTGCTAATAATATCATCAGTCCAAAATAGTGGGGGTCATTCACTAGACTGAAGACAAATAAGAGTTCGATTATCAAGATGCTGCAATAGGTCCTTTCCTAGAAATAGTGCCGATCCTTTATTGCTATGTAATGTGGCTAGTCAGTCAAATTCTGATGAGTAACTGCAGTAAGGACAGGAAAACCATGCAGCTAATGAGCAAAAAAAACTGGGATAGATAATCTGTTGAATAATTTAAACAGTTCCAACTGAGGAAAAAAATGTTTTAATAACAAGCTGTAGGTCTGCTCATCAACTGATAAGGGTTTGATACAGAACAACAAATATTACCTATTTATGCATAAGCTTTGGCAATCTCATTAGGGAAATCTTGGCATTCACAGCCAGAATCCCTGCCGCCAGGAACAAAATTTTGGAAAATTAGTCCTTGAGCATCAGCTTATTTTCCCTTCTCAGGAAACCATTAATTTCTTCCCAAATGACCACCTAAAGGGTTATCTCCATATATTTGTTAGAACAATGAGTGTTGGCAGGTTATTCATTAAGAAGAACAGCAAAGTTGCATGCAATGCTCCTCTCATCCAACACAAATAAACCTTCAAGAGTCTTTAAATAGCGAAGAGGACCAAGACTCTGGTCGACTTCGCTTCCTAATTAGCGCGTCCAAATCAGTCCGATGATGCAAACAACTCAGCAGAGACTAGAATTCAAACTTGGCCTTCCTGGAGAGCAGAACACTGAATGATTGTTTAGCCACTTCAGGAACAACCTCCTGCACTAACAAAGCAGAACCCCAGTCCTACATACAAAATGTACCATTCCAACACTCAAACTCATGCAGTGAAGTCCCACTCTGATGATAGCTCTCTCTGATGAAGGGTCTAGGCTCGAAATGTCAGCTTTTATGCTCCTAAGATGCTGCTTGGCCTGTTGTGTTCATCCAACTTCACACTTTGTTATCAGTGAAGTCCCACTGACTGAGGGGTTCATTGAGTGAATGGGCCTCTCGTCTCAAAAGAAAGAAGCCCACCCCTTCAGGAAAAAAGAACTCAATCAAATAAGATGAGCAAAGGAATTCATTAGCATATTTTTGGGACAGCTTCTGAGAACAATAGCAGGCTAAACTAGGCCTCGGATTGTGTAATGTGATAGGATTAAATAATGCACTGTGTTTTTAATGCACAATGCATGATTTAAATTCACACTTGCACACTTAGAAGAGAGGGGAGACTGAAGGAGGGAGTTAGAAAGCAAGAAACTACAAGCCAAAACAGCTTAACATCCAGCATATGAAAATGTTAGAAGCTATTTTTATTAAAACGAAGTTTCTAGCAGGGCACTTGGCAGGTTCAAGGTAATCAGGTATTATCAACATGGTTTTGCAAAAGAGCACTTATGTTTGACCATATTATTACAGTTCAATAAGGAGATAAAACATGCTTTGGATAAAGGAAACCAGTGGATATGTTTTTCCTTAGATTTGCAATCACCGGGACAGGGTGGTTAAGAGCATTTAACACACTTACCTTCATTGCTCAGACCACTGAGTATAGGAGCTGGGCCGTTGTGCTGAGGTTGTACTGTTGGTGAGGCCACTTTTGGAGTACTGCTGCAGGGAGGATATTATTACATTTGAGGTGGGTTCAGAAAAGATTTACCAGGATGTTGCCAAACTGGAGGGTTTGAGTTATAAGGAAAGGCTGGATAGGCCAAGACTTTTTTTCAGTGGAGTGTAGGGGATTGTGGGGTGGCCTTATAGAGGTTTATAAAATCATGAGCCGCACAGATAAGGTGAATAGCCAAGATGTTTACCGCACAGTGGGTGAGTTCAAAACTATGGAGCATATTTTTAAGGCAACAAGAGAAAGATTTAAAGGTGGCAGGGGGCAACTTTTTCACACAAAGGATGGTTTGTATGTAGAATCGAGTGCCAGAGGAATAGATAAATGCAGGTACAGCTACAACATTTAAAAGACATTTGGACAGGTGCATGAATAGGAAAGGTTCAGAGGGATGTGGGTCAAAGACAGGCAAGTAGGACGAGTTTAGTTTGGGAAAGTTGGTCAGCATGGATGAATTGGACTAAAAGGTCTGTTTACATTCTGTATGGCTCTGTAACTATATCACCCACACTAAGACTGAGGGCAGCCATTTTTCAAGCCCACTACACGTGCAGATGGGAAGCAACACCAGGCAGGTACTGCACTGAGTGAGAGGCAGGTTCATCTGCTCGGTCTGTGTGCAACATTCTCCACCCCTCCAAAGAACTTCCATGTATCCTTCTGCCTTAGAATCCCTGTCAAATCCTTGATCTTCTCCATGTTCCCACCCAACCTCTCTTACAAAACAGAAAGTGAGTGGAGAAACTCAGCAGGTCTTGCAGCATCTGTGGAAAGAGCAACAGGATCAATGTTTCGAGTTCAGTTTGACTCTTCCATTCTGAATAAGTTCTATCAGACCCAAAACCTTCTGGTTTTGTATTGAATTTCCAGCATGTGCAGTATTTTGCTTTTATTTGATTGATTATTTAACTGTTAATTTCCCCACTTCAGCCCCTGACCCCTGGGCATATAACTTAGTTTTGTCAAACATTGTGATATACTGTCACCCCATGAAAGGCCGGATGGTGGTGGCCCTTCCCTCTCTCAGGATCTGTTTTAACCCCTTGTTCTATTGTCTCCCACCCTCATGTGTTGAGTTGCCTCTGCTCTACAATTATTTTCCCCTCCTCATCCAAGCATGTTACCTCCAATCAGCACAAGTGACTTCCCCGACTTAGCCACAACATGCTGTAGCCTGCCATAACCCACCAGATCCCTGACTGATTGAATGCTAATCCTCAAACAGATTGAACTGGACCTGCAGGACAGGCCATAGCACAATCCTCTCCACTGCAGTGATAACAGTACCTGACCCGGGGAGCTCCAAGTGACATTCCTGCTCCTGGACTGAAATAAAGCGATGCCTATGGCTAGCTGGCCGGTCCCCCCTGACTGCACACATGCATAAACTTAACTAAGAATTACTCCCCTTAAACATTAAGACACAGCTTCTTCGTTGCAGCATGTTCAGTATGTTTGCTACATAGCTGCTAGCTACATGCTGTGATTGTGATACTGATGTAGCCATACAACTCCTTTCAGTGAGCATTGCTGATAAGTTGTGTGTCTGTGTGTCCGAAAGGTGAGGGAGCCTGTACTGAGAGCTCGTCTGACCTGAATGAGGTGGCAAGGCAAGGTGTGGCAGAATTCCGTGGGCATTCATATGGGCACGGAGTGGGTGAACGCCAAGAGAACAAGCTAACAGCCCCAAGATGAACCCTGCTCCATTCCAGAAATTGGGTGCTTGCTCCTAAATGAGACTTAGCCTGGCATCATTACACACAAGGTGCCAATGTACTCCAAGTGTTCTACGCGAGATGTGCCATGATGATGCAGTGAGGCTGATACTTGTCTGATGCCAACTTCCATGGTCGACGGCTGCAAGTAGTTGCTGCCCATGACGCATGCCCCAAGATGTGGGGGAGCGCTGGTCAAGATGGAGGTCCAGAGGAGCTAGCAGCAAGCTGGAGATGCCTGGTACCCACTCTATCTTCAACACCACAGTGCGATGCCAACAAGTTTCTCACCACCGCATCATAGAATGGCAAATTGTGATAAATGTGGCAACAGTTGGTAATAATAGGATGCAAATGCACCCAAACAGGCATCTCACCACTCTCAAACAGAATTGTCATCTTAGTGTTCAAACTTTGGGTGGAAATCAGATTTTTTTGTTTATCTTGCCGTTGAGAAGAATCACATTTCTCAGATCTTGCTGTATCTTTCCAACTGACCCAGCATTGCCCACACGGTTCAGGAGCTGGATAAGTAGAGACCCTTGTTTCAAAATTTAACAGAGTTTAAATCACAATCTGTCAATTTTCTTCTGAAAGGAGCATCTTGGCATTGAGTCTTGCTACGCAATGGTTTCAAATTTAATCAGCATTGAGAAGACAAGGGAACCAAAATCACAAGATGAGAAAAAAGAATCAGAAATCCAGTCCCTACAAACCAAGACAGAAGCTAGCACAATGAGGAGCCAAGATACTGCACACACTCATCATCAGTTAATGTGACTAACTAGAGGAATAACATAGTAGATTTGTGGCAACACACAAATGTAAGTGGGTCACGGGCACAATAAAGATGATTAATATGTGTCAGAAAGGAGAAAGATAGACAGTTGAATTAGGAGCTGTGCAAATGTATACATATTCTGCATTACGGCCTTTTATTTTACATTTTTGCACAAGACTTCTCTCTAGAACAGCAAGCCTGAATAGTTTCAATCTGGGTATTGACTTTAAACTAAAAGCAAATCTCAAAGTATTTCACAATTGAAATGGACAGTGAGACACGAGGACAGAGGTGATGGGCTTAAAGAGTTGGTGCAGGATCAGAAAGGCATACAAATGCATGACTCTGATTTATATGTGCCACTAAATGCATACTCCTGACATTGACCAGTCCATGCAGCTAGAAAATCCAGTGACTGATCAGCTTTGAAAATAGACTTGTCAGGATGTCTTCCCTAAAACAGTCAGGAATATCACCTTGGTACTTTATGTGGCCCTGTCTGTAGGGGTCTACAATGTCCTCTGGCAACAGTGTTTGGTATTGGGGTAACAGTCCAACAGCATGTGAGAACTCAGTGGAGAGATGGGGTTGGGCATTACAAGACACATGGAAACTAATTCCATACCTGTGGATGATCTCACAAAGAAACAGAGGCAGTCACTGTAGAGGACAGCGAGGAAAACCCATGATATAGTACAGACGGGTAGTACAGGAGGGAGGTGGTGGGTGAAAGTAAGCAGAAAACATTGCTAAAGATGTAAACATGATCAAGTGAGTCTACATCTTAAAGATAGCTCCAGAAAGGCCAAAGTGGATAAGGCACCACTATTCATTGTGAAGGGGAGCAACAATCACATAATCATGGAATCCCTACACTGTGGAGGCAGGCCATTCAGCCCATCCAGTCCATACCAACCCTCTGAACAGCATCCCACACAGACCCACCCTGCATTTCCCATGGCTCACCGACCTAGCCTGCAAACCCCTGGATGCAATGGACAATTTAGCACGGTCAATCCACTTAACCTGCACATTTTTGGACTGTGGGAGAAAACTGAAGCACCCAGATGAAACCCACGCAGACACGGGGAGAACGTGCAAACTCCACACAGACAGTCACCTGAGGCTGGAATCCAACCCGAGTCCCTGGTGCTGTGAGGCAACAGTGGTATCTATTAAAGGCCTGTTTGTCAAAAATATTCCAGTCAGTGATTTTTAAACAAATGAACTAACCTTTCTGACAAGCAAAACAAATACTATTCTACACCCAAAAATAATGAATTCAAAATCAAGATGAAAAACATCAGTGATATGGTTTTTCAGTTCTGGGATAGTGCACATGAAAAAATGCCAAGGTCACAATTTATGTATAACAATTAGTTTTAAAATTTGGGAAAAAATATTGATTGCATATGATACATTTTCTTCCCAGATCAGCTTTCTGATTAGCAATAAAATCATCCTTTAAGGAACATCTATAAGATAGCAAAATATCCCGAGGCAGCTTACACGAGGTTTATCAGACAAAATTCAACGCCCATGTCCAAAGCTTTCTGATCATTAGTGCTCTGCCATAGTTCTGACCCAAGAAAACATATACACCAAAACTTCAAATTTCATTTGATTTTTTGATCTCAATTCAAGGAAAATTTAAACACACAATTGAGGTTCGGCATTTAAATATGAAGGATGATTCACAGTCATGCACTGCAAATGATAAGATAGACACATACATAATTCTGAAATACTTCAGTAAATCTTTAGAGAAAGCTCATTAACATATGAATAATATGGGGAGGGGAATAAAGGTGATACTAGGGTCCTGCTTTTGCATCACTGTTGTGAGTTTTGATTACATTTTCGAACCTTTCAATCATCTGTTTCAGAGTAGTACATGCACTGGACTGGGCATTGAGACCTGGTTTCAATAACACAGGAGGCTTTAAAAGATTCTGGGTGCAGTAAAAAGATAACAAAAACTTTGTTTTAGGAAAACACATGATATTATAAGACAGATGACACAATGTACACTTGATAGTTTTTGGGCCACTGTTTTCTTGTCCACTTTCTCTAAATCCGACCATTATACATGAGCCTAAATAAGTGGTACAGTCGATTCATTTAGGACACTCTCCAGCAAGGACCGGACTGCAGCCAGGAGTTGAAGCTCTGGCTAAACTTTTATTCTGTCAGCCAGTTTGGGATGTTAAGGCCAGCTCCTGTTTATGTAACATCAGCTTCTTCACCTATACTTTCTTGCAAAAGTCATCATGTTTTCTAATATAACACACAGTGTGCAGCTGGACAAACACAGCAGGCCAAGCAGCATCAGAGGAGCAGGAAAGTTGATGTTTCAGGTCGGGACCCTTCTTCCCATTTTCTGAAGAAGGTTTCCGACCCAAAACATCAGCTTTCCTGCTCCTCTGATGCTGCCTGACCTACTGTGTTCCTCCAGCTCCACTCTGTGTTATCTCTGACTCCAGCATCTGAAGTTCTTGCTGCCTCATCATGTTTTCTAACCTTCGATTCACGGTTTTTGAACAAAATCATCACAATTAAGACGGTAGCAAAAGAGTTGGCAAAGAGTTAAAATTGCAATTCGTGTAACAAAGGGATAACATTTGCTGCTGCATTATCACCATCCAGAGCCAATGGAATGATTTACTGCATCTATTAATGTTATGTATGAAGAGAAAGGTCATTATTCATACATGGGTAATTAAGTCAAATTATAGATTTACAAAAAGTAGTACCAAAGTGGGTGCTATGATATTTCACTCTCCATTAAATAGATATCGGAAATTGTGGCTTTGTCCTTTATGGTATTTTGATCACCCTTCTAAGCGTTTTTAATAGATTTTAGGAAAACAAACAAACAAAAAAGATTTGTTAAAGTACCAGAAACACAGAAAAAAATTACAATCGCCTTAAATAAGCCTTTAATTTCTCTTCAGACTGCTCTTTCAGGAGTATCAAAGTACTTTAAGCTCTTGTGGTGAGGAATAAAATAGATATGTGTAGTGATTCATATTTTCCTCAGCTGCACAATAAACTTAATTTGAAGCTGTAATATTATATTTGGAAGATAGCAGGGGAAACAGAATTAAAATCAATTTTGATGTAAACTGATATGATGTTTAAGCAGGCTTGTAGACAATCATTACTGAGTACTTACTTACAGATGGCAGTGTCAAATAACAGGATAAATTATTTCCATTTCAAAGGTATGAACATAAGCATAATCTAATTTTTAAATGAGGCATGGGAGTGAAAATATCATCTCAGTAAGCATAATTTTATAAATCTCACAAATTTAAGATGTAAAACAATTTTCTACTTTGATTTTGTGAACAAGATAGCATGATCAATGCTGCGATTTAGTTGCAAAACTGGAATCAGACTATCAGACAGAATTTCAAACTTGTAGTCATAGACTACATCAGAGGACATTAAAACGGATAAACTAGGTGCACTCCTGATGGCTCACTGAGTATATTGACTGCTCATATGATATTGTGTCATTAAAGACAAACCATTTTCTGGTGTATGCATCAGGGTGACGTGTTTACTTGCAAATTTCTCCTTGTCTTTTCCCTAATAGTGTTTCTTTTTTCACTCTGGTTATTGATTTGATTTCGATTTTATTGTCATGTGTACTGAAATGCAGCAAAAAGCTTTGTTTGCGAGCGGTTCAGGCAGATCGTAGCAAGCAAAGGATGTACAGATGAAAAAGACTTGGAAGCATACAGGTTACATTACTTGTGGCCAGAGTCCATTCATCAGTCTGATGGCTGGAAAGAAGTTGTTCCTGAACCTGCTTGTATGTGTTCGGGCTTCTGGAAGCAGTAATAGATCTTGTCCAGCCAGTAAGTTCTTCACATGCGAACATAAAGGCCTCGATGTTCATTCCAGGCCTGGAAGCACAGAGAAGCCAGTTCTGCAAACCTGGCCTTTAATCTGGCTGCCCACATACACAGTCATACAGCACAGACACAGGTCCTTCGGTCCAACCAGTCCGTGCCAATTATAATTCCAAACTAAACTGGTCCCACCTGCCTGCTCCTGGCCCGTATCCCTCCAAATCTTTCCTATTCATGTTATTATCCAACTGTCTCCTAAACTTTGTAACTGTGCCTACATCCACCAATTCCTCAGAAAGTTCATTCCACACGTGAACCACCCGGCCAAGTAAAAAATTTGCCCCTCGTTTTCTTTTTAAAACCCTCTCCTCTCATCTTATAAATGTGTCCCCTAATCTTGAAATTCCCCATCCCAGGGATAGGACACCTGTCATTAACCCTTTCTATACCCCCCGTCAGGAGTGCTTTTAGTTTATCTGTTTTAATGTCCTCTGATGTAATCTGTGAATTCAAGTGGGACTGGAGAGTTTGAGAGTTATAGGGAGAGACTGGTTATGCTGAGACGTTTTTCCTGGAGCAGAGGACGTTGAGGGGTTACCTGATACAACTTTATAAAATCACAAAGAGCATTTTTTTTTTCTTTATTCATTCACAGGATGAAGGCATTGCTGGCAAGGCAGCATTTATTGCCGGCGGGTCTGGAGTCACATGTAGGCCAAACCAGGTAAGAATGGCAGATTTCCTTCCATTAACCAGATGTGTTTTTTCCCCAACAATCGGCAATGGATTCATAGTCATCATTAGATTCTTGATTCCAGATATTTATTGAATTCAAATTCCACCATCTGCCCTGGTGGGATTTGAACCCAAGTCCGCAGAACGTGATGTGGTTCTCTGGATTAACAATCCAGCGATGATACCACTACGCCATCAGCTCCCCCTAGAGAAGGTGCATACCCAAGGCTTTTCCCTAGGGTAGGGGAATTCAAAACTTGAGGGCATAGGTTTAAGGTGAAAGGGGCAAGATTTAAGAGAGACTAGGTGCAACACTTTTCACTCAGCGGGTACTGCGTGTGTGGAATGAATTCCCAGAGGAAGTGGTGGATGCAGGTACAGTTTCAACATTTAACAGAAATTTGGACAGGTGCATGAATAGGAAAGTTTCAGAGGGATATGGGCCAAATGCAAGCAAATGGGGCTAGTTTAGTAGGGGAAACCAGGTCAGCATGGATGAGTTGGGCCAAAGGGTCCGTTTCCATGCTGTATGACTCCATGGCTCTAAGTATGAAACTCTGTCTGAAAATCTGATTCGATTTTGCAACTAAATGTTTTATAAGCCTCTGTCAGGTCACCTCCCAACCTTGTATGCTCCAGTGAAAAAGGCTTCAACCTATCCAGTCTTTCTTTATGACTGAAACCTTCCCAGCTTCAATCTGAGGAGGGTAGGCAGGATTGGGAGTTGGGCCAGGTGACCAGGGAAAAGTTGGTGGGGGGAGGCTCTCGAGGCCAGCTGGGCAGAAAGCCTATCTGGGTACTCCAGCCCTGTTTTCTGGGTTTCAAAACAGAGATTAAATGAAAAACATCCCTCCTATTCTCATCCCTTTACTCCCCATTCCACTTCCATGCTCATCTTGCCAACCATTGCTCCTGCATTCAGTCCTATAGTCCTTTATAAACCTATACCACTTGGCACCTCATGCCCCTGTGCCAACCTATGCCCTTCTGTAAATAAACAAAGACCAATTTAGGCCATTCTGCCCGTAGTACCTGCTCTGCTATTTTTAAATCATGACCACAAATCCACATTTCCACCCATCCAGTAACCTTTCACACCCTTGCTTACCAAGAATGTATCCACCTCTGTCTTAAAATTATTCAAAGATAATCTTCCACATCCTTTCTGGAAGAGTGTTCTAAAGCCTCACAACCTTCTGTGAGAAAGAAATCCCATCTTCGTTTTAAACTGGCAACACCAAATCCTTAAACAATGTCTCACAGCTCTCATTAAAGGAAACACCTTCACCACATCGAGCCCATCAACACCCCTCTGGACATTAACCATATTAATCAAATCACCTCATACTCTTCTAAACTCCAGCAGACAGAAACCAAGCCTACCCAACCTTACCTCATAAAACAAACGGCCCATTCCAGGTATCAGTGTATAGTAAGCCTCTTTGCAACTGCTTGCCATGCATTTATATTTGTTTTTTACTATAAGGAGACCAATATTTGTACACATTGCCCCATATGTGGTCTCACCAGTGCCCCACATAACTAAAGCATGGCCTCCTTACTTTTGTATTAAATTCCCATGTGCAGTAATTGGATTGTAAGATGTAGGAGCAGAAACAGGCCATTCAGCCCATTTAGTCCACCTTCAGAGATACAATTCGTCCTTGTCTCTGTTTTTAATGGATAGCTCCATATTCTGGGATTATGAGTGGATCCTAGACTCTTCCACAAGGTCAGCCAGGTGGACCTCATAGAATATGAGTTCCCTGACTGGGGCTGTTAATCTGGTTGACATATATCAACAGGAATGCCAGAAGTTCTGTTCACTCTGATCGCTGGCTCTGAGGAAGTTGAATCAGTGTCAAAGACTTTCCATGTATAAACAAAGGATTACCTGGTGACAGGATACTGAGCTCTGTGAAGTCATTTCAGAAACAACCTTTCTGCATCTACCCTGTCTAGTCTCCTAAGAATCTTGTATATATCAATAAGTCTGTCCCTCATTTTCCTATATTCGAACACGGAGAGATCGAATCTACTCAACCTGTTGTCATAAGAAGTCCCTCTATACCATTCTAGTGCATCTTGTCTGGGCTGGCTCCAGTGCCAGTATATCCTTCCTCAGATAGAGGGCCCAAAGTCATTCACAGCATGCAACATGTGGTCTAACCAGTGCATTGTGTAGTTTTTAAAAAACATCCTTACTTTTATACTCTATTCCCTTCAAAGTAAAGCCAACCTTCCATTTGCCTTCCTACTACCCATTGAAACTGGATGCCAGGTCATGGATATTTTTCCACATTATATTCTATCTGTCAACTTTTTGTCCACTCACATAACCTTTCTTAACCTAGAGGGGGAGGTGATGGCCTAGTGGTATTATCACCGACCCAGATAACATTCTGAGTAACCGGGGTGAAATCCCACCACGGCATATCGTGGAATTTGAATTCAATAAATATCTGGAATTAAGAATCTAATGATGACCATGAATCCAATGTTGATTGTTGGGAAACCCATCTGGTTCACTAATATCCTTTAGGGAAAGAAACTGCAATCCTTACCTGGTCTGGGCTACATGTGACTCCAGACCCACTGCAATGTGGTTGACTCCTAACTGCCCTCTGGTCGATTAGGGATGGGCAATAAATGCAGGCCTAGTCACTGATGCCCTCATCCCATGAATGAATAAAGACAAAAAAAAAGACTCTTGTGCTATCCTCATTTCCTAATTACTTGCTGTAGTGGCATAGAAACCCTTTGTGATTCATGCACTAGGATGCTGAGATCCTTCTGCATCTTAGAGCTCTGCAATCTCTCTCACTGTTAGAACACTGACCATAGAATCGTATGGCATAGGAACAGGCCCTTCAGCCCACAATGCCTGTGCTGACTATGATGCCATTCTAAACTAATCCTATTTGCCTGCACATGGTTCATATCCATCTATTCCCTGCTTGTTTCATGTGTCTGTCTAAATGCCTCTTAAATTAATTGCCATTGTAACTGCTGCTATCATCTCCCCTGGCAACATGTTCCAGGCACCTACCATCTTCTATGTAAAATAACTTGCCTTACACATTTTTTTTGGTTCAGCCTGCCAAGTAGACAATTTTATGTCTTGCACATGATACTCATTTCCAAGATCCTTGTCCACTCACTTAACTTAGCTATATCCTTTTTGTAGCCACTCATATCTCTATGTTACCCTATGCTCATCTTTCTAACCACAGGGCCAATCTGCCTATCTCACAAAGACCCTCATCCTCCGCATACCCAATAGCTCTTATTAGCTCCTTTTCCAACGCAGTCCCAAAGCACTGCTACCAACTAACACCTTTTACCCTTCCATTTCAATGAGTCCATTAGCCAGCATGGGCAGAATTCAGGAAACATGCTCACAAAAAATATAGCTATCTGCCTCTCGGTGATGTCACTGTTGTAACAAAACAAGGCTCTCATTCACGCAAAACCGTTCAATACATTACTTCAACTAATCCCTTATGAAAACAAAAATTTCACTTAGGGGCTTAATCCTTTATGCCAATAATCATTCCCATTCAATAAAAAGTTGGAGTCGCCCGCAAAACAGCATCTTAAAGCATCCACTCTGAAACATATAGAACATAGAACAGTACAGCACAGAACAGGCCCTTCAGCCCACAATGTTGTGCCGACCTTGGCACAGTATTTCTTTTTAAAAATGCATACATTTTTGGATAGTTCCTTGATAACGGTGACAGTCCCAATGAGTTTAAACACTTCTTATGCAGAAGTATAACTTTTCACACAAGAGGTAACTTATCTTCCCCAAACTTGTTCCAGGATCAGATCTATAGAGATATGTTGCAATTCCAGAAGAGGAGAAATAGAAAGCATTTCCCCAGTTCTCACTCCTCACACTTCCAACGCTCCACCTCACCCCTCACACTGCCCAAGCTGCATCCATGCTATCTAATGCCATCTACACATTTCCATAGCCCCTCATATCCCCTATTCTACACTATGCCGTGCTACCTATTGCCATGACCTCTTACATACTTACGCTAACTTAGTGCCTACTTTCACTCACCATACTTTCCCCCTTCAGCTACCATACAATCTCATTTAAGTGTCTACAAGTAACCATACACACAGGAAAAAATAAATTTAGTTTCATTTCTTGATGTTCTTTATCACAGACTACACTTCACTGAAAAATAAACATTCTCATTCAGGAGAAAACACATTTTGGCTTTTGCTGACACTTCTCAACAGACTGTTTCTCAGTGACACTTCCTGACATGTCAATGCTTGCCGACAGGTCTTGACACATCTTCACAAATTGGACAGTTCCATTTGGTTTATGCACTTTTTACACAACCTTCTCTACCGTTAACTCCTAAAGCACACCTAATCACCAGAACACACGCCCTCCCTCACAAGGGTCCATGATGCCCACCACCACAGGATAAGTGACGGCCCTGCCAACACCCACATTTCCCAACAATAAACCCTGATCCCCATGCCCAAGGTTTCCTTGGATTATGTCTACAGGGATACACTGTCTATCTAAAATAAGTGCACAAAGAACAGGCCTCGTTTTACTTGGTCTAATCTCTACGTTGTAGAATCCCAGACACCAGCAACTCTAAACTCAGCCTTTACTGAAGGCAGATGGCTATTTCATTTGACAGCTGCCCGCAGAAAATGTGTGAACTATGGACTGCCCCCATGAGAAGAAGAGATGGGAAGGACTTGGGATTATTTCCTTCTTATGGCATTTTCACCACACCAGAGAGGTGGTGTTGCTGGCCAAGTAGGTTGTCTGACAGGTCCAATGGATGGGAGTTTCTCCCACCAAGAGATGAACTTCCCACTCTGCATCAATCTAACTACACATGGTGTATTATGGCATTGGGGCAGGTTTCGTCTGAGTCTGTCACTGGCCACTATTATTCCTCCTGGGCATTGAGCTGGATGTTATCCTATTAAATTCTGCCCAATTAAAAAAAAAGCTAAAGTGGAGCTCGCGTTTAAAAAAACTGAGTACATATACACAGACACATACACAGAAAAAATGAGTTGCTATCCATTCTTTTATTCTGGCAAAGAACATCACCTTCTCAGGAATTCAGTACCACAGCAACAGTCTAACATCAAAACATTATGTGTTTTCGAGGAGGAGGCAGGTACCGTGCTTGTGGTTAAAGGAGTCAAGGGATATGGTTGAGGAGGGAGCGGATGTTGGGGTTGATTTGGGTATTGAGCTTGATCATTTTGAATAGTGGAGCATTCAAAGAATTTTCCTTTCTCTCAGGTCTTTCATTTTTCCATTTACCTTGTGTATTCTGGTAACTGACCTTTCCTAGCAATAGAAACAGTTACTACCTTTATACTCAACATCTAATCTCTGCACATAATTGAAATCCCTCATCTCCAGTATTATAACAGCAGAACTCCTCCATACCTTCACCAATGCCTTGACATCTTTCAAAAAGAGAGTGATTGGCACGATTTCTCTTTACAGGCTAAGCTGGAGAACTGGAATAGAAACAAAGGTCCTACAAACAACAAGGAATTCATGACTAGATAATCTATTTCTTTATATGATGTCAGTTGATTGATAAGTATTGATCAGGACAGCAGGTCTTCAGAAGGAAGATGAAAAAGAAAATTGCACAATACTACAGGAGTGTGTGGAGAAACTTCCAATTGATAGGAAGAGGAAATCGTACAAGGGTACGTATTGGTGCTGATGCCATCTCCAGATGTTGATCTGTGACAGCAAAAGGATTTACCATGAAGTATCAAAATTATTTGAAAGACTGTGGTTGTGTGAAAGGACTAGTGGATGACATGTATCACAGGCACATTCAGGAAAGGAGTAGGTCAGGTAATTACAGATCAAGGAACTCACATCATGGCAGGGAAATTGCTGTAGATAATAATGAGGGATAATACTAGCAAACAATTTGGGCTAATAATTGTCAATTCACATTTGTAAAGAGTAGGTCATGGTCAACTAATTTGATCAAACTCTTATAGGACATTGTACCATGTACAGGCAAAGAGAATCCAGTGATTTGAACCATTTAAATATTTTAGAAAAAAGCTCTTGGAGCAGTGCTAATTGATAGATTAAAGGATACATGAAATACATGGGGATGGATGTCTGCAAAGGGAGAACAGGAGTAAATGAAAGTTTCTTAGAGTGGCAATGTATACCTTGTTCGAAGCTCAGGTGATCTGAGTGACAAAGATTTAAGGATGGATATGAAAATTTGCTGATGGCACTAAATCAGGAGCATGGTAAAACTGACAGGAAGAATGCAGGGTGCTGGATGAGAGTATTGACAGAGAGGGTTTACAGGAGCAGACAGTTTGTGCAAATTCAGGGGAACCAAGCTAATAAGTCAAGTAGAACAGTTTCTGAAAAAGAACAGCAAATTTAAGTGATACCAAAAATAAACTTCTCAAAGCTGTGAAAGGGTACAGAGATTTAAGGGTACAGATACTTAAACGCAGTTATGCAGTTACAAAAACCAACAGAACTACAAATGTTGTAAATCAGAAAGAAAAACAGAAATTGCTGGAAAAGTTCAGCAGGTCTGGCAGCATCAGCAAAGGGAAATCAGAGTTAATGTCAGGTGGTCAGTTCTTCAAGAAGGGTCACTGGACCTGAAATGTTAACTCCAATATCACTTCACAGATGCTGCCAGACCTGCTGAGCAATAAAGAGAGTAATTGGATTGGCACAAGAAGGTGATGGGGTCTGTACAAAATACTGGCTTGACCACAATGGAGGGTACTGTGCCCAATTTTAGAAACCTTGCTACAATGTGCATAAAGCATACAAAGTAAAGGTTATGGAAAAAGCATAAAAGAAATGTAATGAAAAGAGAGGACTTGGGTACAATAAATAAATTGGACTATGTTCACTGCATGAGGGAAGCTAATGAGAGGTATGGAATGGTCTGAACGCTCAAATACAGTCCCTACCCATTTAAAACAAGGGTCAGTGCAAATTTCCTGTCCACCATGCTGTGGCCAGTGTAGGTTGATGGCCAAGAGTTTCAAAATGGCTGGCAATGCACTTTCTCGCAACTTCTTCAACATTACAATTACTGCCTGTGCAAACTTGCCAAAATAAATCATTCAGATGTGACTTCTCAAGCAGCTGTTGACACTTGCTATCGCAGCACGGTTACTTTTTAAGCTGAACTGCTTCAAAACAAATTATTTTTCCAAAGATAGAAACCAATACCTTGAAAGAGTTCATGTTCTGTAGTGAAGGAGGGAGAAAGGCAGTTGATGAAGCTAGGATGAGTAACAACTGCAGGCAGGTGCTCACTGGAAGGGTCATGCAGTGCACAGAAATATTCTTCTCCCACTTGTCTTCTGCCCTGAAAAGAAAGAAAAGCTTCTTTTGAAAGCCCAATATTTACAAATGTCCAAGGAAACATGTCAAAGACTGAACTTCTAATTAAAATCATGATAAATGACTGAGCAAAAAGGTAATCACAACATCATATCCTGCATTTATAAATACACATATATGAACTATACATCTAATAACTTGCATTAAATAGGTTGGAATAAATTACAGTTGAATTCAAATGCAGATACTTATTTCAAGTAAACAGTTTCTTATCTAAGTTGAGAAAAATGACAGAAGAAGAGGAATCCAGGTGCAAATCTAGGGCAGCGAATTATTCTCGGGCATTGCAAAGATCAGATCAAGTCCATAATTTCATTCATTTGGATGACACTAGATTAATTTATAAATGTATGCTGAAAAACCAAAAATAATGTCTCGCTCAATAAAAAAAATCCCATTAGTGCAGCTGTACACGATTAATGAAACTAATTTGAGTCTCCAGTTAATTTCAATTTCCATTTTTTTCTGGAAAATGAAATTATTGAATCACAGTTTAATGAAGCATAGCAGCAACCCTCCCCCAACTCTCTCAAAACATTAACTCACACACACACACACACACACACACACACACACACACACGCATGCGCACACACACACCACATATGCAGATACTGCACTACTCCTTCAGAGGCTATATTAGAAGTCTGAACACATGAATTTTAACTCTACCACTGTACAGGATTTATACATTTTTTTAAAATGTACATTTTAAAAGTAGCTACAGACTGCACTGGTCACCACAAAAGTACAACAGAAAACCTTAAAACCCATCTGGTTCAAAAATGTTTTTGTGTGAAGAAAACCTGTAACCATTTTGTGGTGTGGTCTCCATGTGACTTCAAACTCACAGTAACCTAACAGTTCTCTGAGCAAGCAATGCAATTGTACTCAAGTCAGTGATTAGGGGCAATTCAGGATTGGCAATGTTCGACCACGAACAAAGATAAAATACATTGCAGGCTCCGACAAAGTGAAAAGCGATTCATGTTTAGGGAAGCAAGCAAAAACCGGAATGCGAGTTAACAAAGTGTGGAGCTGGATGAATACAGCTGGCCCAGCAGCATCTTAGGAGCACAAAAGCTACCCTCCTCCCTCCGGAAGCTTTTGTGCTCCTAAGATGCTGCTTGGCCTGCTGTGTTCATCCAGCTCCACACTTTGTTATCTCGGATTCTCCAGCATCTGCAGTTCCCAGTAGCTCAAAAACAGGAATGCTTTTCTTTTGTAGCACAGCTACAATTTCAGAAACAAAGTAGTGTGCAAAATAATAAATGGCACTGCTCATACTATTGGACACATTGCAGAAATGAATGTGCACTCAATATAGTTCCTTTAATTTAGAAAATACTGCCCCAAGGTTCCTTACTGAAGAAAAATTAATAAAAAAAAATGAAAATGAATTATAGAAGGTGAGTCAAACTCGCATCCCTTTCTCCAACTGATTTTGTCGTTCTTTATACTTTCCGTGAATCCAATAAAAATGCCAGCAGTCAATGTGCTCTTTCTTTTCACCCCTGCTCAAGAGATGAGTTAGTTAAAGTGCAGATAAACGGAGTTATGGTCGTTTTGCTCTAAGACATGTTATGCAATAAACATTTCAATTAAATGCTGTCACTGAACATACTTTGCATCAGTTATCACCAAACACAATTCCAAACTTTAACTAGGACAAGTTTCTTGATACAAAAAATATTGTAAAGTATATGAAACAACTTTATTCTTGGATAAAATAAAGAACTGCAGGTACTGGAAATCTGAAACAAAACAGAAATTGCTGGAGTAACTCAGCATCTATGGAGCATAAACAGAGTTAACATTTCGAACCCAGTGACTCTTTTTCAGAACTGTTCTGCAGAAGAGTCATTGGACTTGAAACGTTAACTTGGCTCTTTAATCTTGCATTTAAAATAAAATGATTCTATGAGGATAGGCATGTTTTAAAACGTCCAGGATGTGGCCAAGAACACCTGATCATTTTTGGCCAGCAGGCAGCCCATTGTATATACATTTTTAGCAATACATAAATAATGAATTAACATATTGTCTCCTTCCTAAGAGAAGATAATGAAGGAGGAATTATTGGGCGTATTGAATTGTATTAAGGTAGACAAGTCTCCAGGGTCAGATGGGACCTATCCCAGGATACTCTGGGAGACAAAGGAGGAAACAGCTCAGGCCTTAGCAGATATCTTTGCATCCTCTGTGGCCTCAGGAGACGTTCCAGAAGACTGGAGAACGGCCAATGTCATTCCTTTTTTAAAGGAGAGAAACAGAGATAATCTACGTTATTACAGGCTGGTAAGACTCATGCTAGTGGTGGGCAAGCTGTTGGAGAAGATACTGAGAGACATGACTTATTCACATTTGGAGGCAAATAGACTTTTTAGTGGTAGACAGCATGGGTTTATGAGGGGAAACTCATGTCTCACTAACTTGATTGAGTTTTTTGAGGAGGTGACAAGAATGATTAATGAGAAAAGGGCAATGGATGTTGTTTACATGGTCTTGGTAAGGCATTTGATAAGGTACCTCATGGCAAGAGTGTAATGGGATCCAGGGTGAGCTGGCTAGATGGATTCAAAACTGGCATGGTCATAGACGACAGACAGTAGCAGTGGAAGGGTAATTTTCAGAATGGAGATCAGTAACCAGTGATGTTCCACAGGGATCAGTGCTGGTACCTTTGTTGTTTATAATATGATCTGGATGAAAATGTATGTCGTCTGATTCATAAGTTTATGAATGATACCAAAGAGTTGCAGATGGTGAGGAGGATTCTCAAAGAAAACAGCGAGATATAGACAGATTGCAGATTTGGGCAGTAAAGTGGTAAATACAGTTTAATCTGGGCAAATGTGAGATGATATATTTTGGATGATCAAATTCAGGTGTGAATTATACAATAAATGGCACAACACTTAGGAACACTGATATACAGAGGGATCGCAGCGTACAGTCCCACAGATCCCTGAAAGTGGCAACACAGGTAGATAAGGTGGCAAAGATGGCGGAGAGTGCTCTTGCTTTCATCAACCGGGGCACTGAATATAATAGTTGATAAGCTACTTAACAGCTGTATACAACCTTAGTTAGGCCACATTTGGATTATTACATGCAGTTCTGGTCTCCAACCTACCAGAAGGACATGGATGCATTGGAGAGAGAGCAGGTTTACAAGGATGTTGCCTGGTCTGGTGGTCCTTACATATGAGGAGAATTTGGATAAATTCACTTTGTATTCACTGGAAAGACAGAAGCTGAGTGGTGACCTGATAGAGGTCTAAAATTTATGACAGGCGTGGATAGGATGGATAGTCAGAGGCTTTTTCTCAGGGTGGAAAAGGTCAACCACAAAGGGCGCACAGGGCTCAAGGCAAAAGGGATAAGTTTAGGAGAGACGTGCTGGGAAAATTTCTCACAGAGATGGTATTGGGTGCCTGGAATGCATGACCAGTAGGGGTAGTAGAAGCAGGCAAGTTAGCAATGTCTAACAATACCTTGATAGACACATGAATGGGAGGCAAATAGAGGAATAGAAACCAAGTATCGGCAATAAATAGTGGTTTAAGGATTAGGAATTCGTGCAGGCTTAGTGGGCTGAAGGATCTGTTCTTGTACTGTATTGTATTGTATAAATACGATCCATTAAATGACAATTTATATTAATCAGTGTGAAGCATATCCTTGTAAATTAAATTTCATCTATCATGAGAACTTATTAGAAATTTAAATAATCATAGATAAGGCACAATGGTACCCAGGTTTCTTTTTGTTCCTTGTGCATTTTGAAAGGTGACTATTTAAAGCCTCTTCCAACTGACATACTCTATTTAAAACTGCAACACACAAGGAATTAGTTGTCTTTTGAGATAAACTTGCTTTCGGTCTGATTAGAAAGATCGTGTCATCCTCCTGTAAAGATTAAATATGTTATTAATTCTTGGAGATTTAAATTAATCTGTTTAATAGTTCTATAATCCAGCAAAGGACATTGAAACAACTCCCGTTTCAACTGACAATTCTCGTTCAAAAAATGAGCAACTATTATTACTCATTTACACATCCAAATATTATTTTAACAGTATAGATGCTATAAAAATAGTAACGACATGATTGTTGCAAAGCAACCTTTGCAGAGACATTAATTTAAATGCTTGAACTAACAGTTAATATTTCAATGATGTTTATAAATAGAAAACAAATTTTGATGCTCCATTTAACTGACTGCAACTTCAGAATCTCAAAATTTTAAACTTAGTAAAGCGAGATCTAAATTTGTAAAGTAACTATGTTTGTATAAGTTTCCATGAAGAAAACGGATCCATATTGAAATTTCTTTTCAGTTTTGTATTTTGCAATGCGCATTTCATAATACATTGCCAGGGTTTGGAAGTAATTTGTTCAGAAGTACTGGACACTATCTTCTACTGGTCTACCTTGAATAATTTAATGGCTTGTTAACACTCATCTACCAAGGTCTGGACTTGAAGAACGCGTATTAGCTTGAAGCGTCAGAAGTTGGCCACTTCATTTTTATTTATTCATGTGACATAGGCATTGCTGTCTGGGCCAGCAGTTATTGTCCTTCTGTTATTTGTCAACCATATTGGAGTAAGTCTGGAAAACTGGTCAACTTATCAATTAAACAGAGATGTCACTGGTTCTTCACATTGAATGGGTTAAGAAAACTGGAGTATCAGTGACTCATCGCACAGTGCTCTCATGTAGTTCTTGGCATGGGACACATAACAGCATTGGCAAAGATCAAGGTGAAAGTCACTGACTCTGCCTCTCAGCTACGGCACAGAGTAACTGAAAAACAGGAGGAGAAAGGAAAGGAATTTAAATGGAATTAGAGGCAAAATGATGCAAAGTCAATATGTGAAGAAAATGAATTGCAATTCATACATACTTTTTTTGCACAGAATAAATGCTTAAGGCTACAATTATTACTCTTCCAAAGAGAAGATGAGCCCATTGTACCTTACAGCTTTTCTACAACTGGAAAAGTGTTGAGAATTGAGTTTTGAGATTCCTTTGTTGAAGATCTAAAAATGTACATTCAGGTTATTTTAAAACATTGCATGAATTGGCCATTTCTTTACATGCATTTTTAAAATATTTTTGTGCTTCAATCCCATAGTTGCCGAATCAGACGCCCAAGTAATTAAGTGCTATTTAAACCCTGCAACAGCAACACTACAAGGTGCCAAGCGAATGCAAAATGAGGTTCCCGCTCTTCATTTAGCCAAACAGATTGCTTCTGCACAAGCTGCAACATCTGAGGAGTTTACAAATAATATTTTGATATAGTCAGATAATCTTAGTAAATAAGTTGACTAATAGTTACACTTCGTCTTTTTTGTTCTTCCATATCTTAGAAACAGAGGAGTCTCAGTCAGTCAGTGAAATGTTAGGATGATCTCCCCACAGTGAGACATGCCACATTCTTTCAAACAGGGTGCCCTCCACATGCCACAGAATGCGACCCATTAGTGAAAAGTGGAAAAAAATACAGGGACACAACCTATGTAAGTCGTTTTTATGTACTCATCTGAAAATTAATAAGTTCCTTCATACTCAGTACTGCAATAACGTTACAGCTATCAAACTACAAGGGATACAAGTGTATCCTGAAAAAATAGTACATTATGATATTGCAGAAGAGTAGGATTAGAGTAAATAGCTCAAGATCAAAAACAGCAACTGAAGTGTGATGGAGAAAATGGCCCTTTATAAAGCAGTCACTGTTATTAGAACTAGCTCCATCAAACATGGGCTTGGAGAGAAACAAGACTTGAGAGACAGAGAACAGATTCATACAGGACCCTTACCATGGCAACCAATTTTATTTTCATGCTTATTCATTTGGCTCAACATGATATATTTAGCTCGATGTTGCTTTTTCTTATCAGAGAGAATGTGGAGAATGAACATTGCTAAAACAAGCCTAGAAGTTGAAGCTTTTTGTAGTTTATTCATCATACCTACGACACAGAATATAGGCTCAAAAGAAGGAGCATCATTTTAGACAGAATGAGGAGATGGCGCAGATTGGCTGGGTCATCACTGACATGAAGATATAGCAAGTGCATTAACTGTCTATCTCAATTCTCAGATCACACATGTAGATTCTGATTAGTCAGACATAGCTCAACCAATCAGCACCCTCTCCAAATTCTGTATAAAATGGTGCCTTTTTTTGGTCCCCGAATCTACTTCTGTGTCCTCGAGTGCAAGATGAAAAGCTTCAATTTTGTGTTTCTTTTTGGCACCATTTAAGATCAGTACTACCCCTAGCACTGATTAGTACTGCTGCCATACAGCACCACAGGGACCAGGGTTCGATTCCACCCTCAGGCAACTGTCTGTGTGGAGGTTGCACATTCTCCCTGTCTATGCACAGCTTTTCTCCAATTGCCCCACTTTCCTCCCATAGTCCAAAGATGTGCAGGTCAGGTCAATTAGCCAAGGGAAATGCAGGGGAGTAGGTCCAGGTGGGATACTTTTCGGACTCGATGGGCTGATTGGCCTGTTTCCACACTGTAGGGTTTCTACGACCTTGTGATCTATTTACATACCTTAGAATATGGAGATTTACGTCTGGACAACAGAACTCCATTCAATGCCAATCTTCCTCAGTTAACATAAAATTGTAGAAGGAATAAAAGTCACTCGATTTTGCTGCCTTAAACATGGATCATCTGTGAATTTTGTAAGCTTGTTCCATCAGATAGCCTGTTCTGATGCTGTGCTTTTCCATTAGCACCCAATATTCTTTGGAAATACTTGTGGTAGAGAATCGAACAACAGTCAAATGACATGCTCCTAATCTGCAAATTTATAGTTACCGCAAAACACTGCACTTTACAGAAAGATTCAGCCATTCAGTCAGCTTTAACTAATGGAGGGCATCTAAGAAGTTCAATTTTAAAAACTGATCTATTCAAATACAGTATAAGCCTACAGACATTTTAATTGTCAAATTCAGAATCAAAGGATGCATGGTAACTATGATGCCTGAGAGACATAAAACTAATCAGTCTGTTAAGAAAATTCAAAGAACAATCTTTGCTCCATACCTAATATCTTTCTTAAAGTGAACTAAATCTGTGTCACGTAGTTCAAGTTTACAAAAACAGCAGAGTTTAAAAATTCACTTCATGCACATGTTCAGGACCAAGGGCCAGGTTTCCAGAAGGTCACATTTTCCTCCACTGTTGAGATCAATCCATAACACCAGCTGCTTTATGACAGAATAGGGCTGACCAAACTGGGCATAAAAGCCACATAGGAAACAAACAAAATCAAAAATTGCTGGAAAATCTCAGCAGGCCTGGCAGCATCTGTGAAGAGAAATCAGTGTCAAAACTTCGGGTCTTTCATTCTGAGGAAAAGAAGGGTCGCTGGACCCAAAACATTAGCTCTGATTCTCTCCACAGATGCTGGCTGACCAGCTGAGGTTTTCCAGCAATTTCTGATTTTGTTTCAGATTTCTCCGCATCCACAGTTCTCTCAGTTTCACGCACAAGAAACTCCCGTCAGCAGCTGGAACTGGAAAGAGGTTTATTCACAATGCTGTTCTTTCCATGCGTCTAAATGTGGAAAATGGCTAGCAGTGCAATCTCTGGGCACTCTCACTGATAGACCATATGTTCTGTTACTCCCTGTTTGTGTGGTTAATGTAGTGGAAAACTGTGCCACCTGCTTGCAAAATCATCACAATCCACTCTGGTGAGAGCAAAGTACGGAGCAGTTATCGGAGAGATTTACAACATTCAGTGGATAGCAGGATAGCAGGGGGAGGTGGTGGGTGGGCACCATTGTTTGGGAAGGTAGACTTCATAGAATTCCTTTAGTTAGAAACAGGCCCTTCGGGCAACAAGCCCACACCAACCCTCAGAGCATCCCAGCCAGACCCATCCCCTCATCTACACGTCCCTGAACACTACGGGTAATGTAGCATGGCCAATCCACCTAGCCGACACATCTCTGGACTGTGGGTGGAAACCAGAGAACCTGGAGGAAACCCATGCAGACAGCGGGAGAATATACAAACACCAAACAGACAGTTGCCCGAGGGTGGAATTGAACTGGGTCCCTAGTGCTGTGAGGCAGCAGTGTTAACCACGGAGCCACCGTGCCGACCCGTAGCGCAAATGTAGAGCTGAAGGAGGGCCATGTCATCTGGCCATTAAAATAAGAGCCTGCATGTGTTTCAATTAGATGAAGAGTATTTTTCACATTCATTATTGAACAAAGACTACTTGAAAATCAAAATCAAAGTGCTTTTGAATTTTCCTGCACTTGCCCAAGAAAATGGCAAAAATCAAAGCACTGATTTGCACAGCAAGAGAAAACAGCAGTTACTGAAACAGTTGCAAGTCCACAAGGTTGAATTCTCCCATCTCCATGTAGCTGAAGTAACTGCATCCAAACTGTCCAAAATTCATGTGGTATGGAAGTCCATTGAAACAGTGCTGACTGTCATCAATCAGACACAAAAAGACAACCTGAGAAAATTCTACAAGGCAAGGCTTTGGACTTGCAACCCAAGAAGACCCGTGCCACGTATTGTCGACTAAACAAATATGAGGAGAGGTTGAAGACCAAGAAACAGCAAAGGAGAGAGCATCTGTACCTCACATGAAAGTGAGCTGTAAAAACATAAATGCTCTGTCACAGAAAATATTAAATTTAAGAAATGAAAAAAACACTTGCTTTTGTACAGCTCTGGTGAAAGGTCATTCACATAGAACATTGGGTGCAATCTAATGCGATCCCGTGTGGCACATTTAGCGCATTTAATGAGGTGGGGCATGAATGGTGTGTCAGACTCCTGCCACCTTTCCTCTGCTACCCCCGAGTAAATCCATGGTGCTAAGGCCCATGGGTGATCTTCTTGCCCACCACCAACTGAATCTTGGCATCACTGGAATTCTTCTCAGACTCCCAAAAGCCAAGGCTCCCAGGAGAACACCAATGTTCAAATGTGAGGGAGGTCATGCCGAACAAATCTGAATGAATTTTTCGAGGAGGTGATCAAGTGTGTAGATTAGGGTAGTTCAGTTGATATAGTTTATGTAGATGATCAGCAAAGCCTTTGACAAGGCCCCACACCGGAGACGGATAAAGAAGGTGAAAGCACGTGGGAAAGGGTAACCTGGGAACTGGATCTACAATCAGTTTAGTGACTGGAGGCAAAGGGCGGTGGCAGAAGGTTGGTCCTGAGACTGGTGGCCGGTGTCCTGCTGAGTACCACAGGAATCAGTGCTGCATTCCATATTGTTTGTGATATGCAATCGATACAAATAAGAAATGGGTGGACTCAGAGGGGCACGATGCTAAATAATTTTGGGGATGGGCCAGGTGATTAAAAGTTGCAAAGGTTGTCTTGGGTTACAGGAAAAATAGACAGATTATTAAAATGGGCAGATCAGTGGCAAATGGAATTTAACCCTGAAAATTATGAGATGATACACTTTGAAAGAAGCAACAAGGCAAGGTAGGACTCAATGAATAGCAGGATACTACGAGGCTCACAGGAACACAGTGATCTTGGGGTATTTGGCCACAAAATCCTGAAGGCAACAGGACATGTTAATAAGGTGGTTAAGGTGACATACAGAATGTTTACCTTTATCACTGTGGTATAGATTATAAGAGCAGGGAGCTCGTATTGGAGTTGTACAGAATCTGGTTGGGCCACGGCTGGAGTACAGTCTGCAGTTCTGATCATCACACTATGGGAAGGATGTAGTTGCACAAGAGTGAGTACAGGGAAGGTTCACTAGGATGTTGCCGGAGATGGAGCATTTTGGCTACGATGAGATACTGATAAGTTCAGGCTGTTTTCTTTAGAACAGAGAAAGCTGGGGGGGGCGTTAATGGATTGAACTGAGTAAGATTATAAGGGGCACGGGCAGGTTCAGTAGGAAGCAGCTAGTCCCCTTAGTTGAAGGGTCAATAATAAGGAGCCATCATTTTAAGCTGAAGCACAAAAGATTTAGAGGGGATTTGAGGAAGACATTTTTCACTCGGAGGGTGGTGGGGGTCTGGAATGTACTGCATTGGAGGACGGCAAAGGCAGGAAATTTCATAACGTCCAAAATGATACATGGATGAGTAGTTGAAATGTCATGGCATTCATGGTTATGGGTCAAGTGCTGGGAAGTGCGATTAGCGTAGATGAGTCTGCACTGACCTAATGAATTGCAAGGCCTTTTCAGTGCTTTATAATTCAGTCATAAACGTAGACAACACTCAATCATTCCTTTTTAATCACACAGGCATCACTGGCTGGCCAGCACTTATTGTCCATCTCTAGTTGCCCTTGATAATGTTGGGCAGCTGTCTTCTCTCGCTGCAGGCCATGCGCTGTAGATAGATCCACAATGCCCTTAGGGAGGGAATTCTAGGATTTTGATCCAGCGACAGTGAAGGAACAGTGATATATTTCAAAGTCTGAATTGTGAGTAGCTTGGATGGGAACTTGCAGGTGATGTTTCTATATACCTGCTGCTCTTGTCCTTCTGAATGGAAATGGTTGTGGGTTTAGAAGGTGCTGTCTGAGGATCTTTGGTGAATTTCAGCACTGCATCTTCTAGATCATATACAACCAGCACTGAAATTGCTTTAAAAACTCAACAGATCTGGCAGCATAGGTGGAAAGAAATCACAGCTAATGTTTTGGTCCAGTGACCCTTCTTTAGAACTGATTATAGCTAAGAAAAGGTTGGTGTTTATACTGAAGATGGCGTGGGGAGAGTGGAAGAGTAATTGCGAGGTGGAGTTAGAGCCAGGGGAAAGGAAAACAGTTTGAATGACAAAGGGATAGGTAAAGGTCAGTCCTAAAATTATTGAACTCGAAATTGAATCCCAAAATGTGCAGGGTCGCTAAGTGGAAAATGAGGTGCTATTCTTACAGCTTGCACTGAGCCTTGCTGGAACACTGCAGCAAGCCTGAAGCAGAGACGTTGGCCAGGAAACAGGGTGGTGTGTTAAAGTAGCAGGCAACTGGAAGCTCAGGGTCATTTTTGCAAGCAGAATGTAGATGTTCTACAAAGCTGTCGCCCAGTCTACGCTTTACTTCCCCAATGTTGAAGGAACCACACTGTGAGCAGTGAATGCAATAGACCAGATTGTGTGAACTGCAAGTAAATCACTTCTTCACCTGGAAGGTGTGTTTGGAGCCTCGGATAATGAGGAGGGAGAAGGTAAACAGGCAGATGTTACACCTTCTACATTTGCAGGGGAAGGTGCTACGGGACTATGGGAGGTGCTGGGAGTGAAGGAAGAAAAGACCAGGTCCCTATGAAAGGCTGACAAGGGAGGGGAGAGGAGTATGTGTCTGCTGGGGACATTCTGCTGGAGGTGGTGGAAATGGCAGCTAATGATCCTCTGCATGTGGATGCTGGTGGGATGGTAGGTGAGGGCAAGGGGTCCCCTATCACTAAGGTGGGATGCAAGAGAAGGGGTGAGGGATGAAGTGTGGGACCTGGCTGAGGGCCCGGTCAACTACAGTGCTGGGGAATCCTTGATTGAGGAAGAAGGTGGACCAGTTGGAAGCCCGTTTGTCAAAGTTGGCATCATCGAATAGATGCAATGGAGACAGAGAAATGGGAGAATGGCAGTAGGGTGTGAGGATGTATAGTCAAGGTAACTGCAGATGCTGGTAGCCAGCCTATCCTCAGAAATGGAAACAGTTATCAAGGAAGGGAAGGGAGGAGTCAGAGATGATCCAGGTGAGAGTGAGAATGGGGTGAAAATCGGAAACAAAATTGACAAACTTTTCCAATTCCAGACGACTAAGGGAAGTAACATCGGTGACATCATCAATATACCAGTGGAAGAATTGAGGGTGGCCACCAGAATAGCAGAGGAACAAGAAATGTTCCATGTACCCCGCAAAGAGACAGGCACGTGGGCAAGAGCTGGAACTAAATTACCTTTGGTTTTAAATCAAAGTTAATCCCAGAATGAAATAAAGTTGCCAGCTGCAGATCAGGTAGAAGAGTGATGATGGTTTTAGTTCATATACAGAAACCACATGCGTCACTGATCCATGATGTTAAAATGGTTCTGACAGATAATTAAGCATGGGAAATAAATGACTAGGTACTTTAATATTTATTAAATATAGGCCGCGTTAAACCCTGACAGAACATGATTGCAAGATTTTCTCAAACTTGGATGAATTACTAAGCAATGGAAGTTTGGAATACAGAAGCCGTGGTTGAAATGGCTTATAATTAAACATAGTAAAATGGATCTGCAGTTATAAAAAGCTGTTTCTTTTTTACCTCATATTCTTTTTCTAAACCTGCTGCAAGTCACCCCAGGAGAGTCACACCAATTCTTCAGTATTGTTATGTACAGGAACTGGCAGGCAACCAATTCTTAATAAGAAAGACAACTGCAGTAGCTTAATGAAAAAGAAATTTTACGTGAACCTTGCGCAAGACTTTACAGCTACTTTTGACCTATTTTAATTTCTGAAAGACAGATCCTTCAATGGGCACAACATGAAATTTCCTGAAAGCCTGGGTCCCAGCCGAGTCCAGGTCTCAATGTTTGCTAAATTAATGAACCAAAGTGTTTGATGGGCTCTGAACTGTGGTTTATAAGATATGCTCCCCATGCTGAGTGCAAAGACAATTTAGATATAAATACACCACTTCCATTTACTGATACTACCAGTCAAGATTAATGTTCAGGGTTAAAAGAATTAACAGAGCTACCTTGAAAGTCGAAAATGACTGATTGATTCTATGGGGCACAAAGTACTTGAAGCAGGCTGAAAGTGATATTCCAACTCCTTGCACTGCTCAAAATAAAATAGTAATTGGTTTGAACAAATGCAATCTCACTGTGCCTGGCAGGCAATATGTAGTTTCTGCAATAAATGCTCCTGATCTTTGACCTCATGGGAAGGAGCAAACTGGTGAGTTGTTCAAAAAAAATTGTTCAGGCAAACATTTATTGTACCTTCAAATAAACTAATTCTGAGAGTAAGTATATTATCCATGTGAGTGCATCTGCTGACACCTCTGGAGATCTCCGTTATCCCAACATCCAGCCACCCTCATTACAACTTCCTCCTTCCCTTCATAACACCAGCAAAGGGAATAGAAAGTAGAACATGGAACAGTACAGCATAGTACAGGGACTTCTGATCATGATGCTGTGCCGAACATTTATCTTAATCATAATGTCTAACTAACCTCTGACCCTACCTTTTACTATCATCCATATGCCTGTCTAATAGCTGCTTAAATGCCCCTAATGAGGCCAACTGCACTACCCTCTCCAGCAATGCACTCCATGCCCCGACCACTGTCTGAGTAAAGAACCTAGCTCTGACATCTCCCCTATATCTACCTCCACTCACTTTAAAACTACGGACCCTCACAATAGCTACCTCCACTCTTGGAAAATGTCTCTGGCTATCCACTCTATCTATACCTCTGATCATTTTGTACACCTCTATCAAGTCACCTCTCATCCTTCATCGTCCTAAAGAGAAAAGCCCTAGCTCTCTCAATCTTTCCTCATAAGACCTTCCCTCCATTCCAGGCAGCATCCCGGTAAATCTCCTCTGCACCTTTTCCAATCCCTCTACATCTTCCCTGTAATGAGGCGACCAGAACTGGACACAATACTCCAGATGTGGCTGAACCAGGCTTTTGTATAACTGGAGCATAACTTCACGGCTCTTGAACTCAATACCTCTATTAATGAAAGCTAACACACCATACGCTTTCTTAACAACTCTATTCAACTTGGTGGAATGACTTGACTGATCCAATTCAACAACAAACTCTCATTAAAAATCAAGGTTATTACAATCTGGTAAATCGTATAGGGCACTGTTGATAAAGCTGAATCTCAACTCTGTACCCAGTACAGCTTTATGTATCACGTTAAAAATACTGCTCCTGTAAAAATGCATTAGGGATGGCCATCGTTATTGAGGTTTTACATAACATTCACACTTCCCTACCTAGATAATACACATCACCAGGCAGAGGAAAGCGAGAGGCATGCATTACTTTAAAATTCAAAGGCTCCAATGCATGTTATAAATTGAAGATTTTCTTTCTTTTTCCCCACAGTGGCCCTGGAAATGTAACAACGTCCCAAAGCACTTTGCAACCAGTGAAGTACTTTTCGGTGTATTCACTGTGAATTTACAAAACACAGTAACTCGCAGACAGTACGCGCTCTAGAATAGCAATATGGTTTGGTAATCAGATATTCTGTTTTAGTGATGCAAGTTAAGAGGTGACTTTGGACTGAGGACCATTGAGAAAACACGCTCAGTCTTTTAAATAGTATCATGGAACTGTTTCTATCCCCTCGATGAGTTTGGGATTTTACATGTTATCATAAACAGTACGACACAGCCTCAGTATTACAGAAAGGTATCAGTCTAAATTTTGTGCTCACTTCAATGGAATGGGACATGAACGCCTTAAACCTTTCAACTCATAGGCAAGATTACAATCAACTGAACCACGGCTGTCCGTCCAGTAACTTTTCTTGGGGTAAGCAGGAAAACTGTCCAATATCTTTAATTGCACAATGTCTTCTCCACATGACTGTGAGCCACTCTTTCAGACCTCTGCTCCCAAAACGAAAGTAAGGGAGATGCCCAATCCCAGCATGGAGGAAAGGGAAAATGGTGTCTGAACCTAAAGGGAGGAGATCAGAGGCAGGAGAGCAACAGCGGGCATAGAATACAGTAGCTTAGGAAGTTTTAGGGATACACTTCTATTTTTATTGGTCCATACAGTGCTGCAAAATCAATTAACTTTTCCTCAATCTGTGCGAATCCTTCAAACTGCCAGATATCCCAAGGCCAAAGATACCATTCCCACCTACAAGGTAAACTTCAAAGCGTCTATCAGTTCCAGAATAACACATGACCAATTCAGCTCCAATAAGTAGATCAGTTGCCTGCTTCTTGATCTATCTCCATTAAAGCTGGTAATGGACAAGAGTCAGATTTTAAACATTTTAAATCTCATCCAATCCCAACCTACTGGTATACGGCAGTTAAAATGCCCCTAAAGGGCATATTAAACACGGGGTTTTATCAAACTAGAGGGAACAGTTGTGGCAAAATGTAAAGGCAATAGCTTGCTATACAGCATATATTTAATATTTTTCACAACAATTTAAATTACTTGATGTGGTGATTGGAAACAGGTGGATCTCACTAATAAGGTCCTCGATTAGGTTTGTCAACCCAGGCCTATCAGGAAAGTCCTTGCTGACCAATGTAAATGGGAGATTTAGAATCTCCTCAGTTCAGGAGACTGACTCCGAGCTAGGTAGATCACAGACCAATGTACTATGGGCAAGTAAATAAAGGGTGACTTGGTGATGGGATACTGGCCTCTGTGCAGCTAGTTCCCATGGGAAAGACTGTAATAGTCAGAAACAATACGTGTTACATGGTGTGAAGTTTCAGCCCTGTTTGAAAATCCATTCAAAAAACTGTAAGCCATGAATCATATGATAGCATTGCATTCAACAGGGAGTAGAAAGTAATAGGAGAAGAGTAGACCAAAATTTAACCCCTTAGGATTTGCCAAGAAGATCAGGTATGAAGCCATTCTTACAAGTTGCCTTTGAAGATCCCTGCAAGCAAGTTTCAGTCTGATATTCACTTGGATATGGAACATTAAATGATGAATTTTTAAAGAAAGTATAATTTAACTGAAAAAAAGACTAAGCTATTCTCATAGAACATTACTGCCTCCTGCTCTACCAGTTTGTTAAAAAGATAAGGAAAGAATGAAGCAAGAGCAACTCTTCCAGCCCTGCTGAACAAAATCATTACTTAATGTAGGTAGAACTGTTAATCCTCCTATCCCAACAAAGCCCAAAGGGAACAAGCTCACACAAATTGCTTCAACTTTTATATAATGTTTCTCCCAGCTCATGAGCAGCCATGATTACAAACCTAACTGTACCAATGTACTCTCCCTGTAGCGCAGTGCGGTCAAGCACACAGGAACCCCTCAAAATTCATGCCTGTATTTAAACTCTTGAAAATGTCATAAATGAACTGTGATAGATGATTATAAAAGCTGGTAATTAAAGACCCTACAGGACACCCACCTATGACATTCATCCTTTTCAATTGTGTCATTGCCCATTGAAAACATAGCAGAAAACAATCACTACAATTCCACCTTCATCAGTGTCATTGCAACCCAAGTGTGAAAATAATGAAAAGACTTCCATGGAAGAATGAATGTAAGTCTACATAGCAGCATAGCGGGATTAGGCAAGTAAAATAAAAACTGCAGGTCTCGAGTCAGACCCTGACTGAATTGGTACTCTTGGAGATTTTGTACCTAGTGCAGCTCCACTGTGTCTGGCAAACTTCCAATTTTTCACCTAAACACCCCTTATCTATACATCAGTGACAGGGGGCTACTCAGCTGTAGAAAGCACCACAGTCACACTCAACACCACAGTCACTCATAATTCACTTATATTGGCAGACACTTTCTGACAGGGATTACTGGATCGCTCAGGAAGGGTAACAGTGGCTAGTGATTTCAACCCGTACCGCTCCAGCACAGGTTAAGAAGCGATAGCTCCATTTTCTATGAACTCAGTTTGCTGATATTTACGTTGAATAAATGTCAGCCAAGAGCATTCATCCACTGCACGAGATCAGGCAATCTCGTTTCTTCAACAGTTAACTAAACCAATACACTGTGTGCACTGACCTTCCAGTTCTGGAAATGATGAAAGCTCCTTAATGGTTGTTGTTTTTACTGAAGTCGGCTCTGGTGCCACTTCCAATTTTTCAGCTTTTAATATGATCAATGTGACTCCACTCCAACTCGGGATTATTTTTAGAAATCATTCTTTGCATATTTTAAAATTCGGAAATACTGCTGATATTTGAAAATGTAATTAATTCTCCTGTCAGGCTGAAAACATAGTCTCTCCGGGCCACAATTTCATTTCCCCATTAGCTCCAGTGTCTTCCATGAATTAGCATTAAATTCTATTGGCGAGGCAGAAACTCATTCCTTTACACACACAACTCACCCATCATCATCATTCTGTTGGGGATCAACTGTGACGTGGGGCCGTCTTCCTCTCTATAACACAATACTTTCTATCCTGTTCTTCAGGAGAATATGCTGCGGCGATATTTAATTTTTTTTCAAAAAGTACTGAAAAAGACAAACTGTTGGGACTCTCAAATCAAATAGACGTTCATCCTCACAAGAAAGGGAAGGCACATATGGATGAGATATAAGTCACAGGGCAGGGAATAAGGACAGGGCAAAGGTAGGCCCTGTGGGTGGGGTAATGGGGGATGGAGTACTGCTGGAAAACAAGTGTGCAGGGAAGGATAAGGTGACACTTGCGATGGGAGGAAAAGTGAGAGAAACAATGTCACTATTGAGCAGGAAGGCAAAGAAGGTGGTACAAGAGAAACAATAGAAGAGGCTGAAAGGAAATCAGGAAGGACAGAAGAGAACAGGTGGAGATCAGATAAAGGAGTTTCTGGAGAATCTGCGCCAGCTGGACTACCATGAAACAGGCTAAGGAAGTTCTGCAGCTAATGAAATAACAACAATCTCTGGGACCTCAGAACGTACACAACTGTTGTATACACGAATCAAGGATCAAATTCACTGACTGAAAAAGCGAGAGGTACTATGTGCCAAACCACAACTAAGGATAATTTTAAAACCGCACATGACATCGCATGTCTTCCAGAAGAAAGATGGGTGCTTTTGGTCATGCAAAATATTTCTTTGTTGTTTCAACTATTCAAAGTGTTTTTTTTTGTATTTAAAATATCACATGTCCATGAATTACTGTTTAAGTTTGCTTGGCTTTGATTGATGCTACAAAAAGTGAAATCTTTAAGGCAATTTCGTAACTTAAGAGGTCATTTGGTAACAGATTTAATATTTTTTAAAATGATTTTATTTGCTGTATAGGTAAACAGAATTCACTTCTTATTCATTGTACCACCACCAAAGTACGAAAACTGATCATTGTTAGAGTTATTAATAGAAAAAGTGGGATAAAGTCCAGTGAAACAGGTATTAAATTAAATGGAAAATTTCAATGAAGAAATTCAAACTTAGGTGAAAAAGCCAAATGCTTCTTAAGCACAGAAGATAAATACAAATGGAAATAAAAATGAAACTGGATCGTAAACTCCAGCATAGATAGCACAGTTAACTGACAGCCCACAAAAATAGAAGTTGCTGGAAAAGCTCAGCAGGTCTGGCAGCATCTGTGAAGAAAAAAGTCAGAGTTAACGTTTCGGCTCCAGTGGCCCTTCTCCAGAACTGGACCCAAAATATTAACTCTGACTATTTTCTTCGCAGATGCTGCCAGACCTGCTGAGCTTTTCCAGCAACTTCTGTTTTTGTTCCTGATTCACAGCATCCGCAGTTGTTTCAGTTTTTGTTTAGTATTTAATTGAGAGCCCAGACTGAGTGATGCACCTTTTCTGATCCACTGTCAAGGCTGATTTCCGACCCTGGTTTTAGAGAAGCAGATACAAACAT
This sequence comes from Stegostoma tigrinum, assembly GCF_030684315.1. Taxonomy (NCBI): domain Eukaryota; kingdom Metazoa; phylum Chordata; class Chondrichthyes; order Orectolobiformes; family Stegostomatidae; genus Stegostoma; species Stegostoma tigrinum. Next base: position 39,116,031 of record NC_081357.1, read on the forward strand.
CAAGTATAATAACAGCAGAATTAAAAGCATGATTCAGTCTGTTCAATTTCATCACGGCCAATACATCAGATATCTATTCGAATTGAGGTAACTGCATTTACACATCTTATTACACTTGAACTTATTAAAATTACACATTTGAAGAAGGTGCAGATGTTTTACTTGCCCCAGCTGCAAACAAAAGCTTTCCAAGGTACGGGTGTTTCCCCTAAGCAAAAACATAATTCTGAACATTCCAAACTTTTTGTTCAATTCTTAGGGTTTATACAATGTGGCAAGTGACTGAGATCACTTCCCCCTCTTAGTTCAACCAATTGAAAATCTTCAGTGAAAACGTGGCTCCATTCAAGTTGAACTGTCATTAAGCAACCTATGGGCTAAATTGCCCACAGTGTCCATGGATATGTAGGTTAGGTGGGTTAACCATGGTAAACGCAAGGTTACAGGGATAGGATGGGTCTGGATGGGATGCCCTTTGGAGGGTTGGTGTGGGCTCGATGGGCTGAATAGCCTACTTCCACACGATAGGGATTCTATGATTTCTTATACAGTCCAAGTTTATGATGCAAGATGCGTCATTCATATATATTTTAATATCATAGAACATTATAGCACAGTACAGGCCCTTCGGCCCTCAATGTTGTGCCAACCTGTCATACCGATCTCAAGCCCATCTAACCTACACTATTCCACGTACATCCATATGCTTATCCAAAGACGACTTAAATGTACCTAAAGTTGGCAAATCTACTACCGTTGCAGGCAAAGTGTTCCATTCCCTTACTACTCTCTGAGTAAAGAAACTACCTCTGGCATCTGTCCTACATCTTTCACCCCTCAATTTAAAGCTATGCCCCCTCGTGCTCGCCGTCACCATCCCAGGAAAAAGGCTCTCCCTATCCACTCTATCTAACCCTCTGATTATTTTATATGTTTCATTTAAGTCACCTCTCAACCTTCTTCTCTCTAATGAAAACAGCCTCAAGTCCCTCAGCCTTTCCTCATAAGACCTTCCCTCCATACCAGGCAACATCCTAGTAAATCTCCTCTGCACCCTTTCCGAAGCTTCCACATCCTTCTTATAATGCGGTGACCAGAACTGTACACAATACTCCAAGTGATTTACAAGATCATTTACTTTAGAGTTTTACATTTTGAATTAGAGTCGGAATCATTGAGGTACACAGCGCAGAAGCAGACCCTTCGGTCCAACTCATCCATGCCATCCAGGAAGCCGACATGAATCTAGTCCAATTTGCCAGCATTTAGCCCATATCCCTCTAAACCCTTCCTATTCATATACCCATCCAGATGTTTTATGAAAGCACGCAGGTTTTGTCTCTGTGCATGAGGGCCTCGGTTTAGTAATGAACTTATCAGCATTCTTGCAGCCATGATTTTCTTTAGACCTGTACGAGAGGGGGAGACCCTGCAGCGATAATGTGCATCTGTTTGCACTGGGAGAGTTTTATGAATGGACAGGGTTAACAATGAACAATACTAGCTTGCTTTCTGTTTGGAAGGCTCAGATTTTTTTTGCTTAGGGGAAATGCCCATAGCTTGGAAACCTTTTATTATCAGTTCATAGAGCTCCTTGTTGAAATTAAACATATGAAGCATTTCTCCCAGATCTCTCAGTAATTTTACTAAATATTTCAAAGTCTTTCAAATTGTATCATATTGAAATGGCTTGTTTTGTTCTATTTTATCTCTTTATGTAGTGAAGAGGTTTTATTTTTAAAACCAAATCTACAGCATTGAGCACTAGTGGCACAGTGAAAGACCACCTTATTGAAAAAAAAATCTATTCATCCAGATTTCAGTCTGCGACTGAAACTGCATTAACTGGGATCATATCATTTAGACAAGATCAGTGGTTCCACAGTAGCCCGGGTTCATCAGTAGTGTTCTGACTGGAGGGAAGACTTTCCAGAATTAGAATTAGATTTTATTGTTGCATGTACTCAAGCACACGAGTATAATGAAATTTTTACAGTCACCATTCCAGCGCTATCTGAGGTGCAATGTGGGGTGGGAGGTGGTGTTTGAAGCGGGGAGGGGAGCATTGGAAAGCTAGAAAGAGACAGAACTGTCAATAATGAAACACAAATGCCAGGGAAGCTTAAAATTACTGGGGTAATAAATTCCTTGTAAACAAATGTGAAATCACTACTTTAAGGCTGCATTTTTTTCAGGAGTTACTATGCAAGGAACATATATGGTTGATGGTATTGTAATGAACACTGTGTCAATAATCAAGTTTGAATCTAGGGTTGAGACCTGAGATGAGGTAAAAAGGGGTAGTAACTGCCTGGCTAAAATCCTTCAGCTTTGAGTATATATGGTGGAAACACATTAGCTGTGATCTCACAGATCATTGAGGGTGATGGTTTTTTATGTATAGAAGTAGGAGTCAGTTAATTTCAGAATAACATTAAATGCTAATACGTGTTCACTGTCTTGTGCCAATTTAATTACTGTGCTGTCTTCGAAATTAGTGCTTCCATTGTGTGTTGTGGCTTTAAATTTAATGCGCAGTTGATCATTATTGAGGATATTGATGAATTCTTCTAAGACTGCTTCTGTTCAGAATCGAAATGCCCAAATATCAACACAAAGTATTTTCACTATATAACTGTATCACCTCATAAATGATTTAGCAAGAATGAAAAAGGAGTCTCTAAAAAGCAGCCCCAAAAGATTGCCAATGATAGAAGGCTTTTCTGTACACTGATCCAGACCATCTATAACTCAAATAGCTCAGACACCAAATGAAAAGAAAAAAGTGAGGGGTTAAATTGCATAAGCTCAAAAAAATGGACACGGACACCAGGATGAATGATTAACCTGTGCCAATGACTGAAAACAAAGCAGGCTCTTGAGAATGATTGCTGCATTCTACACGTTTTGTTCAGTCGCAGCTCCATCAGCAGGAATCCCAAAATTGTAACTTGCTTAAGAAAGTGTTGTGAGAAGTTAGCCTGCTTTATTCCATAAAGGCAATACAAAAGTACAATCCTACATAGTCTGGGAATTGTGAAATGAAAATAGAAAATACTAGAAATGTTCAATTTGTCTGGCAGCATCACTGGAGAGAAAGACATTGCCAATGCTATAAACTATAACCTCTGGTCAAAGGTCATTGACCTGAGTGCTAACTCCGGTAGCATAAGTGGTCAGACAAATCAGACTGCGTCATACAGACTCTTACTGCTCCCAATATGGCTGTAGATACCGGTGTTCTAAAGGGGGGTCATAATCCTACACAGACACCACCCTAGGAGTGAAGGGACTTCACAGAGTACAAACTAGCTATTGTTTCTCAGGCATTATGCTATTCATGTTCACCCCTGCCTTTATCATTCACAGTCAGCCAGCTCAAACTGATGCCACCCAAGCCAAGGGTGATGTCATCAGGTCTTCTAGATCTAGAGTCATCTGAGTGCATTCTCTAACATGTCTGCAGTCTCTCCCAGGGAAATTCAGCATCTTCCATGGCACAGTTACAAGAGGGTAAGAGGCATTAAGCGAGAGAACAAAGGGATTTATTTTACATTTGAATCCAAATACATATTCCATTCAACTTTTAAGTGTCATTATTTTGTGGTGGCCTTTATTTTTGACTGATGCCCAAGATAACTTTTGTCTGGTGCCCAAGATAACAAGGTGATGGTCAGTGACAAAAGGAAGGTCAAGAATATGAGAATGTTGTTAAAGGGAAGCTAGGATTGTAATCTCTCAAGCATCCTAAGATTCTGGAATAGTTCCAGAGGACTGGAAAATTGTTAATCTAACAACTTTAATTCAAAAAGTAAGGAGACAAGTAAAAGGTAACAGGTCAGTTAGTTTAACATTTGTTATTAGGTAAATGTTGTAAGTTTATTACAAAGTATGCAATATCACAGCATTTTGAAACACATAATATAATCCAGCAAAGTCAGCACTGCCTCGTGAAGGTGAAATCATGCATAACAAGTTTACTAGAATTCTTTCAGGTGGTAATAGCAGAATAGATAAAATGGAAGCAGTCAGTGTATTTTATTTAGATTTCCGAAAGGCATTTGATTAATACCTTAACAGGTGACTTAATAAGAGCCTTTGGTGTTTGGGACAATACATTAGAATGGACAGAAGTTTGGCTGACTAAGAGAAGACAGACAGTAGATGACACAGAAGTTGGTGCAAAGGCAAGTGGTGAAGATGATATAAAGTCTATTAAGCAATACAGGCGAGTTAAGTGAGTGGGCAAAATCTTGGTAAATAGAACAACATTTGGGAAAGCGTGAGGTTAAGCATTTTCACAGAAAGAAGTGCTGGCTATTACTTAAAAGACAGGAAGCTACTGCATAGAGGAATTTAAGTAGCCATGTGCATAAATCCCAAGTTCACAGCATTTTAGGAAATACAAATGGAATGACAAAGAGAATGATGTATGAAATTTGGGAGGTTTGCTGTACAATTTAGACCATAGCTGAAATACTGAGCACAATTATGAACCCAATATGAAAGGAAAGATATACTGGCATTGGAAGCAATCCAAAGAAAGTTCACCAGATTGATCCCAGTTATGGAGGAATATTCTTATGAGAAGTTGTGTAGATTGGATTTGCATTCCTTGGAGTTTAGCATAAAGAGAGGAGCCCTTATTGAAACATATAAGACAAGGTAGATGCGGAGAAATTCTTTATACCTTGAGAAGGAGTCTAGGACCAAAGAGTACAATCTCATAATAAGGAGGTGCACATGTAAGTTGGAGATGATGAGGAATTCTTTACAGCAGAGGGCTATCAAGGCTGGATCATTCAATATATTAAAAGGTTGAGACAGGCAGATTTTTAATCAGTAAGGGAGTCAAGATTATGGGGAAAAGGGAAAAGTGGTTTGAGGATTATTAAATCAGCTATGATCTCACTGAATGGTGGAGAAACTTGATGAGCCAGACAGCCTTAGTGTGCTCCCACATCTTCTAATCTAATGGATAAAATTAAGCAATTTTTTTTCTTTATTTATTGAGAGGGCAAGGGTGTCGCTGGCTAGTGCAGCATTCCTTGCCCATCGCTAGTTGCCCAGAGGGCAGTTCAGAGTCAACCACATTGCTGTGGGTCTGGAGTCACATATAGGCCAGGCCAGGTAAGGATGGCAGTTTCCTTCCCTAAAGGACATTAATGAACCAGATGAGTTTTTCTGACGATCGACACTAGATTCCTGGTTATCATTAGATTCTTAATTCCAGGTATTTTTTATTTGAATTCAAATTCCACCATCTGCCATGGTGGGATTCGAACCTGGACCCGCAGAATATTATCTGGGTCTCTGGATTAACACCCCAGCGATTATAGCACCAGGCCATTGCCTCCCCCTAACTTACATTGTGATTTCCCTGTTTTGCATACTTCTGGCAAGCTATTGCCAATTTGATGAGGAATACAATTTGTCTCAGAGTCGCTTCATGAATTAAATGTCATTGTGGTCCTTAGACAATATCTGCAGAAACTAAAAATAGGTCCTAACAAGCTCAGCGTCAATCCCAGTTTTAAAAAAAATTGGTGACAGAAGTTAGCATTTTGTCAAATTTTGAAACATATTATGTAGTAATAGGAAAATCTAATTGCGTGAAAATCAGGTGGAACCAGTTTTTTTTTAATTGTACATGGCATATAGCAGTTTAGGAAAGGTCTGACTACATTCTGCTTGCAGTCCAACCCACTGAGCCCCCATTAAAATCTGCCTTAGCAAATGTAATTTAGTCCTGGCCTGGGATTCGACCTGCTGTGCACTCCAGGCACCCAGACTTTGATTCAGAAAACAGAAGACAGTAATTGGACATTTCAAAAGAAACAGCAGAATGCATTTATTAAGATAGATGATACCTCAAATGCAAGAAGTAATTGGTTGCATCTTAAGCTTGTTTTTCTTTAATTTAAAGTCAGTCTGAGGTGGAGGGGGGTCCGGTTCCCACTTCATGACAGTGTAATAAAACTATAAGTTTTAATTAACTTTTTTGTAAACCCTTTCCCAATGCGAAGACAAGATTTATCTTTTCTATGCAACATACATATGTCGAGACTTGACACAAGTATAGCAAATGAGCAAGTCAGCAAAACTTGATTCACTTCAGAGCAGGATTCTGAAAAAAACGTGACCCACCGAGACTCCTTATGTCAACAGGCATTTTGGTGTTACAACCTTCATGATGTATTTTGATATAAATAAAAGTCTCTCATGTTAATTACATAATTGCTTAGTGGCATTCTGAAGCAAACATCCTCACTGGGCCCAAGATATAACAGGCAAGTTAGGAGCTTTAAGACTAAGATACTGGAACAGGTAATTTTGTAAAATCCTAATGTGTTTCTAATATGTTGATTCAGTTGATATTTTGTTCCAATTTCTCATGTGGTCTTCTTCTTTGTGATAGGATTTAATAGGTAATAATAAGAACAGTAATATTGATAATGATCAATATTTTTGAGCCACTATCACTGGCAGCATCAGCAGTCATTATAAGCATAGCTCAGATACAAAGAATGATTATCAATTATCTTTTATATTTATTTAGCCAAGAAGTATTGAAAACATCAAGCAGGGTGTTAACTTGTGAAAATGGTGTTCCCTGGGAACATAATATTAAGTAAATTAACCTCAGTTATTCTTGGTGATCACACATCAACTTAGTCCTCTAGATCAAGGTGTTTGGTAACTTCAACTATCAAAATAATCAAAAAAAACAAAAACATTTCTTTTAAAAGTGAGTAGACCAATCATTGGTGTTAATATTTGCTATTGAGATTCAGTTAGCTTTTCTTTGTGATCTTGTTGTCAGCTGACGACCAACTTAAATTAAGTTGCAAACTCCTGATGAACCACGTACATACGTTGGATAAACATTCCAGTACAAGTTTTGGAAGTTATGAAAATAAATTCATTGTATTCAATAATTTCAAATGAATTAAAACTTATTACCAAAGCAATCCAAAAAGCTATGCTAGGGCCACTAAGCTTTTTACAACCTTGGAAAATATGAAAAAAAAGAACTGAACTTAAGAGACACCATGGCAACAAAGCAGCCCGAATTAAACTGGGAATCAGGGAAATCTCTTTAATGGTTCTTGTCAATTATAGAACAAAAAGAGATGTCAGTGCTTGATGGATGGCTACCTCTAAACCTTTGACCACTGCCACAAAGAAGAACATGGGCAGCAGATACATGGGAACACCATCACCTGCAAGCTCCCCTCCAAGCCATAACTCTTTTGAGTGGGAACTATGTCATCATTCCTTCATTATCAGTGGGTCAAAATCCCATAGCTCCCTTCATAACAGCAGTGTGTACCTAAATCAGAAAGATTGTAGAGCTTCAAGACGACAGCTCACCACCACAGTCAGGGATGAATTATCAATGCCAGTAAAACCTAGACCTCATTATTTTTATTTTTAAAAATAAGTTTCACCTACAGATTTGATGGTCTTTCTTCTTTGAACACAAATTGGGGGATCTTTGCCTATTTCCTGCAAATGTGTCATACCTTGTTCCTTTTGCAAAACATGTCAATGTAAACAATTAGTTACACTGATAATAGCATTTTCCCTTAAAGTCAATATGAAAATGTGCACCATGCAAACAGTAAAATAAGCTGTCACTTCAATGATGGCTGCAACTACCCTGGCATTTTTGATATTAGCAATCATCAAAACTCTTTAATGTTTGACTGGTGTGAATAGAAATAAAACAAAACTGGTTGCACTGGCAGGAGGATCGATAACCAGAAAGCACAGGTTTAAGTTAACTTACAAAACTGGGAAAAGATGAAGAATTATTTTTATGCATAGAATTATTACAGTCCAGAATACTCGGCCTGAAACAGTTGTGGAAGCAAATTTTGTGATGACTTTTAAAAGCAAATTGAGTTTCGTACTTAAGGCAGGAAAGGAATTGCAAGTCTACGAAGAATGAGTAGTGTGTTGGAACATATTAGATGACTCTTTCAAAGGGGAGACGGAGGTGTGATGTCCTGAATGTTTTTTTTCGGTGCTGTTGGATTCTACTGGCTGAATTTAGCAAGAGTGAGCCTGAGAAAATCGATAGTGGGGGACTCAGTGATAGTAATGCTTTTGACCGTTTAGGAGATTTGGTTAAATTCTCTCTTTGTAGGGATGGTAATTGTTTGGCATTTATGTGGCCTGCATGTTACTTCCCACTTGTCAGCCCAAGCCGAAATGTTGACCAGAGCTTGCTGCACACAGGCTTTATCTGAGGAGCTGTGAATGAAAACGAGCACGGTAAATATCATTGAACATTCTTACTTTGGGCCTTATGATGGAAGGCAAGTCATAAGCATCCTCAACGATATTTTCCATTACTTTGTCAATGTTAGGGGAAGGTGTGGGTATGACATGAGTTAACTTGTAAATCCACTTGACACTCCAGCTGGGATTAGAGCTAGGTAGAGCGTTTTAGTCAATTTCATAAACACTAATCACTTTTTAAAAAATTTATCTTTATTCAAGAAAGTAGTCAGTTTAAATGAAAAGCTAGTTAAACAGCACAAAATTGATCAGATGCTGCTGTAGCAGACAGACAGAATTTCTTTGAAAATGAAACATAGATGAACCAGCATTAACCCCGAGGCCTTAAACTGGAAATTGAATGTGAAAATGACCTTGTAGCACACCAAGAAAAACAATGCAATGGGGTTGCATAAAGGATGGGAACAAGCACAGGATTAGGAGAGGAGATGGGATGATAGGGATGTTAGGGAGGGGAGAGACCAGGGGTAACAGGGACCTTTTGAAATGTTAGATAAACCATGTTAGTCTAAAACAGATCAATTCAGAATTCAAGTAATGTACTGCCCACATGGCTTACAACATTCAAGTATATGACAAATCCTCACTGTTACCTCAGGATCTTTCCTGAGTTGGATTCCCCCATCGTTGCCTCAATAAACGATCACTGACCTGTACCTCAAGGCTCCTGAGATTATTGCGGTAAAGTAATCTACCACAATAATATTAATCGAGAGAAGGTTAATGAGGCAGTAATTGACAGATTGGATCGTCCTGTTTTCCATGGATATGACATACCTGGGCAATTTTCTACCTTGCTGGGCAGACTCTGCTGCTGTAGCCATATTGCAACAGCTAGTCTAAAGGTGTGACTAGTTCTGGATCTCAAATCTCCAGTAGTTGTCAGTGGCCGAGGCCCAATGTATTGGGTGCCTTCAGCCACTCCCTGACATCATGTGGAGTGAATTCAATTAAATTCAATCTGTTTTGCTGGAGAGTCTGGCTGAAGGTAGTTGCAAATTCTTCAGCCTTGTCTTTTCTTGTTGAGAATAGAAATATTCCTCCCCTTGATAGCTGCAGAATAGTTCAGCCCCAGAGCTTTAATATGATTCGTTGGTTACGGGAACTCTGTCTATTGCTCACTGCTTCCACCCTTTAACATGCAAGCATGTTGTGGCTTTGCAACATTTTAAAGTATGCCCGACAGTGCTCCTCGCATGCTCTCCTGCCTGCTTGCATCAAACCAGGGTTGGTCTTTGCCTTGACAGCAGAGCAAGGGAACTGTTGAGCCATGAGATTACAAATTACAGTTGAATACAACAGTTGACCACACGACCATAAAACATAGGAGTGGAAGTAAGGCCATTCGGCCCATTGAGTCCACCTCCACCATTTAATCATGGCTGATCAGCATTTCAACTCCACCTGCCCGCACTCTCCCCATTGCCCTTAATTCCCCGCGAGATCAAGAATTTATCAATCTCTGTCCTGAAGACATTTAATGTCCTGGCCTCTATTGCGCTTCGTGGCAATGAATTCCACAGGCCAACCACTCTCTGGCTGAAGAAATGTCTCCTCATTTCCGTTTTAAATTTACCCCCTCTAATTCTAAGGCTGTGTCCACGGATCCTAGTCTCCCCGCCTAACGGAAACAACTTCCCAGAGTCCACCCTGACAACATTACATTTGCTTTCTTAATCGTGGACTCAACCTGCAAGTTAACCTTTACAAAATCCTGGACAAACACTCCCAGATCCCTTTGTACTTCAGCTTTATGAATTTTCTCACGGCTTAGAAACTAGTCCATGCCTGCATTCTTTTTTGCACTTGCTCACATTGAATTTCATCAGCCATTTCTGGACCACTCTCCTAAACTGTCTGAATCTTTCTACAGCCTCCCCACCTCCTCAGTACTACCTGCCTGTCCACCTAACTTCAAATCATCGGCAAACTTCGCCAGAATGCCCCCAGTCCCTTCATCCAGATCATTAATATATAAAGTGAACAGCTGCGGCCCCAACACTGAACCCTGCGGGACACCACTTGTAACCAGTTGCCATTCCGAAAAAGAGCCTTTTATCCCAACTCTCTGCCTTCTGTCAGCCAGCCAATCCTCAACCCAAGCTAGTACCTCACCTCAAACACCATGGGCCCTCACCTTACTTAGCAGTGTCCTGTGAGGCACCTTATCAAAGGCTTTTTAGAAGTCTACACAGATAACATCCACTGGGTTTCCCTGATCTAACCTACTTGTTACCTCTTCAAAGAATTCTAACGAGTTTGTCTGGCACAATGCCTACACCATCTCATTAATGCCTATATTTGAGCTGCTTGAGCTGTACTAAATCTATCACATTTATCACCATGGTGCAATGAATCTGCAGTGATCACTCCTACTAGCAATATCATGGACATGTGCATTTGGAGAATTCTGTTCCTCCCGCTGATCCAGCCTGGTAGATCCATCTTTCAAAAATTGGTCATCTGATCAGTAACGGGGCTAACCAAGCAGTCTTACTGATGAACATTGAGGTCCACTATCCTGGGTACATTCTGTGCCCTTGTCACCCTCAGTGTTTTCTCTCAGGCGTGTTTAACATGGAGAAGAATTGATTCATCAGCCGAGGAGGAGAAGAAGGTGGTAATCAGCAGGTTTCCTTACCTATATTTGACCTGATGCTATGAGAAGTCATGGGTTTTTGAGTTAATGATGGGGTTACCAATTGTTCACCACTAAGCTACCACTTCTGCTGGGTCTGTTCTTTAATGGCAGCACTGTCTGCCACATTGGCTGTATGGTGTGAATCGTTCAGTAAGATGAGTGAGGCAGTTGCTTGACTTGTCTTGGGATAACTCTTCCAGCTTTGGCACAAACCCCGATATGTTTGTAACAGGTTTGGGTGTGGAATAGTCATTCCCAAAGCCTAAGACAATGACTGGCAGCCCATACAATATATATTTTTTTTAATTTTTGTGGCAGTCTGATACATCTGAGTGGCTTGTTTGGCCATTTCACAGAACATATAAGAGTCAGCCACATCGTTGTGTGTCTGGAGTCAAATTAAGTCGGCCCATTTAAGGATAGCAGATTTCCTTCCCAAATGGACATGAGTGAACCAGATGGGTTTGTACCATTTGACGATAATGTCATGGTAGCTTTCCATTCCAGATCTGTATGGGTCAATTATTGCCATGGTGGGGATTTGAACTCATGACCTATGGACCTCTACATTCTTAGTCACTGACATTACCACAGTATCCCTCACTATTACTTTATGAATAAAAATATCTGCTCCTCTCAGGGTTGTTGAAAAATTACAAGTTTAATCCATGAGTCTTGCAAGGAAGAATACAAATGGAGAAAATTAGAAGCAAGACTCCCTGTTGGCTGAACATGTTTATCAGACCTTAGACAGCAGAAAGCCTCTACTTTAACCCTTATCAATTTAACAGACTTTGGCTGACATGGCAGCTAAGAGTGCTCACGATCTAGAGGTTTGCCTATTTTTTATGGGGTCGGGGAGGGATACATTTTGTCACTCCTGGCCATGAATCAATGCTTCATTGAGCCCTATTGAGATGCCCATGTGAACATGGGTTGAGAACAGTTCAGCTCAGTACTGATGATTCCCACAACTACATAAACAACCAGAACCCACTGTCAAATTGCAAACATCCTCTTCGTTCACCAGCCACTATTCCCTACCCATCCTCCCTCTCTGCTGTCATCATCAACCCTCCTCTCCTCCTTCTGGAGTCTCTCAGTAGAATCAAAATGTCGTCACATGATTAAAAGCAAGTTAAGTGAATAGAACTCAATCTATTAGTAGCAGCCATAGTTAGTTGGCCTAAATGTGGCTTCTTCATTTAAAAAAGGACAATAAAAATCACTGCTCACATTGTGAAAAATTAGGTCAGTCACAGTATTCATGTTAAATTCTTATAGAAATCACACAAATTGCTCATGAGAGGGTGAAGCGTTTTGCACAAATGGGATTTGACAGTTTTACTAATCTAGCCTTGGTTCAATGGGTTATTGAAGACAAACACATGGTTTCATCTGTTCCCTGATGTGCAGTCCTCAGCTTTCGACAATCCACACACGTTTCTGCAGGTCAAGTACCAAGTTATATAAATCTCCATCAGGGAACAATGAGAATCAAATTTAAGTTTTCATGATCCATTGCACAGCATCCATGTTTTTTCTGTGCTGAGATGGAAGATAAGTGGAATTCCCAAAAGTTAAATAAAATCACCATACCTTTTCTTTCAATTTCAAGAATCTGTCTAAAGTGAACACTGGTTTGAAATAATCAATCGGTCCTTGTGATTGTTTATAATGATCAAGGGGCACAGTTGGACCTGAAATACTGTCTAAACATGTGTGAACGGTGCAATTATTTCCCTGTTGAGGCGCTGAACAATTCAGCAGTATCTAGCAGCAGCAAATTCAGAAAAGGTTTTCTGAAGAAGGGTCCTGACCTGAAACGTCAGCTTTCCTGCTCCTCTGATGCTGCTTGGCCTGCTCTCTTCCTCCAGCTCCAGGTTGTGTTGTCTCTGACTCCAGCATCTGCAGTTCTTGGTATGTCCCTTAGTAAAGGTTTTTTTTCTTTGCCAACTTAAGCAGCTGGCAAGGAAACACTATCTGGATGCATAAGCATCACGTGGGCCGAGTACAAAGAGGAAAATCAGGCAATCCCCGTAAATTTTGAGGAGCTACTCCACAACAAAACAATTACTGTCTCAACTGGTAACAGCATTCATTTCTACTCACTAAAACTCGAGGGACAGGGACTTGAAGTGAAAGGCTAGGCAGTGGCTTAGCCAGACCTGCCTGGACCAATTAAAACACCACCAGATTGTGTTCTCACCTGCTGAAGCTGCCCACTATTCCAGGATCAATCTGGAATGCAATAACAATGTCTGCTCCTTTCCTCGACTGCAAGTCATCTCCTGAAACTCAACTCACATTCCACCCTAAGCCTCACCACCACCTCCAACAGCAGCAAGTGCAGGGAATATATGGATTTCTTTGCCACTGAAACCAAGACAATCCAATTAGCTGCCTCTACCAAGTCCCTCACTTCCTCCAGCCCATTTGGCCAAATTCCTTTGACAATCATCTTTCTCTAGTTTCTCTCTCATCTCCCTTCATGCCCTCTCTGAGCCCATATGGTCCATAAAGCTCACCTCCTGTTCCCTTGAGCTTGTTCCCATTAAGGTGCAAATGATCCAACATCTCTCCTGGACACAATCATAGCCAATGTCATGAATGGCTTTCTCCCATTTATTGATCTTCTCTCCTTTAAATCTGTTGTCATCATTCTCTTCTTTAAAAAAAAACTCTTGGCCCAACATTGTGTAAACACCATCTTCATATTTTTCTGTGTTTTTAACTATGGAATGAAATGGGAAAAACAGTCTCTTAAAAACCCCTAGGATGGCTGAAGCAATTGCTGCACTTTTGAAAAGCAAGCTACTGAAACTCATTATTCGAGCAGTGGCGCAAAACTGTAGACGGGCCACATCTGGTGGTGAGAGATTTGGCCGACAGCAAGTTGCTGATTGGTTTGTGAAGTAGTAACCAGCCTGGCAACAACTATCTGATTGGCTCCAGAGTAACGAAATCACTTTCTCTCTCTCTCTCCAGGAAAATACCTAAAGCCTGAGGAAAGCCAGTTTATTTTCTTCCGCCAGCGTTTCTGTAAGATGTTGCTTTTATGTAATAGGACAGAGACTTTATAATTTGTGAATAAATTGCTCAGTGCCTCCTGTGGTGAGGCAAAAAAACCAAAGGATTTGGAAATCCAATGGAACACCTCCACTCAATCTCACGGATTGAATTGTTCCTGAGATGTTTATCCTCCTCCACCTATAAAATCAATGATTTTTGGCTGTATGTAGGGAATAGTTATATACCTGTGGTTAGAACCAGGTTTCTTGTAATAGGTAATAACTCCTGTTAAGTACAGAAAGCTGTCCCATGTTTCCTGTTAACTTGAGTGTACCAGGCAGGCAAATTGCTGGTTTTGCAGACTTAGATATAATCTTTAACTATTGTGACCACTCCAGGAACAGACAGGCTTGATTTCCAGTGAGCTGACCCATTTGAGTTCAATCTGCACTCCAAACTCCATTTCCAGCTACTGACTTTATATCTCTTCCTGACAGTCGCAGTTTAATCAGAGGTGAACTACCGAGCTCATATTCACACCATTACTGACAACAACTTTTCCATCTCCTTAACATCACTGGATTTCACTCCCATCACAGCTAATGCAAAAACCCTCATTCAGCCCTTCATTACTCTAGACCCCACCACTTCACCGCAGCCCCACGGTATTCCCACACTGTATCTGTCCCGTAAACCTAAGGTCATCTAAAGTTCCACTGTTTGTGTCTTATTTTGCACCAAGTCCCTGCCCCCTATCACATCTGCTGCTGACTTATAACGTCTTGGTTTTTAAAATTTTCACCCTGATTCCCTAAACTCTCCATGGCCTCTCCTCATCCATGTGATTTCTTCCAGCCACACAACTCTCTCTCAGTCTAGCCTCTTGTACATCTCTGAATTTAAACACTCCGCTATCTGTGGCTGTGCTTTCAGCTGCCGAGGCCAAAAATACTGGAAATACCTCCCTACACCTCTCCACTTCCCTACCTAGCTCTCAGTTAACACACTTTTTGATACCCATCTCGCCAACCAAACTTTTCATCTGACTCTCTCAAGTGGCTCAATGTCATACTTTATTTTGTAATCACCTGTGAGACTCCTTGATGTGTCCCACTATATTCACAGTGATATAAAATGGGACATAGGAAAGAAAGGAATGTGTGTCTGGTGGTATTGTTAGCCGCTAACAGTCCCCATTAATAGCTATTCATCCTCGCAGCCTGATCGTTATCCACTCTTTTGTCTGTCCAACCGTTCTGCTCTTTATCTGGCCTCTATCTCCATCTATCATTAACTCCTGACCCCCTCCCCCCACCCTGTCTCCTGAAAGCAAACCGAGACTTTCCTAGCTACCATCAGTTCTGAGGAAGGGTCACTCAACCGGAAACATTAACTCTTGATTTATCTCCAAAAATGCTGCCATTGCTTTTCTAGCAATTTCCATTTTTGTTTACAGCTTCCACAGTTCTTTTGGTTTGTAAAAATTTAAGTTGTTGTTGTGAGATCACACAGCGCCTACCCAGTTCATTTTCGAAAAACCAACGATTTCATCAACTACTGTGCCTAGAAATTTGACATAAATGCTTAAAGGATCAACGGATACAGGTTTACATTTATTGATATTTATACTTGGCCTGCTCTGCTCAGGAAAAGTTTTTTCTGTCTTTCTGATGAAACCAAGATGGAGTGTGCACTTCACTCATTTTTATTTCATCAATAAAATTCATTTTAAACAAAAGCAGAGAGCAACAGCTGTACAAGAGGCGCTGGGTAACGCAGACAAAGGAGGCAGCAGCAAAAATGGGAAACATATGCTCTGCCACCAACCAAGTATTTATCAGATGATCAACATCATGAACATTCAAACTTTTTGTCAGAGTGACCATTATACTGCCGACCAGAGAACGCAGTAGGCCACATGAAAAGAGAAAAATATTCGTGACCCATTCTGTGTCACTGAGTCCCACAAAGACTCTGCTGCCAATCAGATATTCTGAAGTAGAAAATGTTTGGAATTAATTACATTCACATTGAAGAGCCCCCAGCCATATTGCAAACATAAATTAATTTTACAAAGCTGAGCGCAACTAAAAATTGTTCTCACTTCAGCTTAATTAGACAGATTAAAAATTAATATCGTGTAATTAAACATTCTAAAAAGCAATCTCCCTCTTCCATCTCTGCCACACTTCTCACCTCCTTCCATGCAACTGGCAACCCCCAGTTATAGTGGAAATCTGTTGTCTAATTTCACCTATGACGAAGTGGTGCTAAGAACAGACCTTTCCAAATCACCAGAGACACCCAAATTCAAACAGGCACACACAACATTAAAAATATAACTGGAAACTGAACTGCAGCAAACAACAGTGCCAAGGTAAGGCAAGTACATCATCCACAGCAGTGACGGCATAATCCCTCTCATCCAAATCTGTTTTCCTCATCATATGCTCCAGGTTTATAAGTAACAGTATTGCTTTGGAACCGGGAAACGTCGCTTTTTAATTCTCTTCAAATCTTTTGACAATTTGTACAGAACCACTGATTAACCAAGTGTGATTTGTTTATCAAACGGATACAGTGACATCACATGATAAACAAATACAATGTTAGGATGATGGAGGTATGAAAATTCTGACATCGATGTTTCAGTGCAGACTATTCTAATGTCAGAATTGTCACCTTTTTGGGAGAGAAACTGGGCTGGATTTTATGGAGCATTCATGAGCCAGAAAGCTGGTGGTTGGATCCACAAAACAGGGCTTTGCGCCTTTAAAAGCCAGCTTCATACCCTCTGCCTTCTGCCACTTGAATTTAATGGGATCAACATGCAGCCCGACCAGTCTAACCCCACATTCTGCTCACCAGTCAATGGGCAAGAGGGAGGAAGAGGAAGGAGAACAACAATATAATTGAAGCCTTGCCTCCACCACAGTTTTCCCTTCGCAAGTCCACACCAACCTTATCCTACACCAGATAACCCTTCTCCCAGCCAACCCACCTAGCTGGGACCTGCTAGCCCCATATCAGAGAAATCCCAGTATTAGCTGGAGGTCTGCGGCCATCACTGATATTACCAAGCTGCCACTTTCAAAGTGGCCAGCAGCTCTCCGAGGCATACCTCCTACACGGAGGGCAGCTTAAGTTTCTCTGCATAACAATTAAAGTGTCACCAGCCAAATGCATCAGAGCAGGGCAAACTGCCCAAACAGAATCAGGTTTGACTAACTATCTATGCTGTAGTGCAGGGCGAGCATGTTCAGCACCTAATCCAGGCCACAGAACCAAAGTCCATCTCAGATAGCCACTTCACGGAGCTTAGAACCAACGTGTTCTCCAAATGGTTTTCCGACCTATAACTGTCCCTCAGCCAACAACACCGAACATTCACACAGTCCACCACGTGCCCAGTGTCACCAGTCCATGCCACTGACGTGGGACACCGCAGCAACTCATCAAGGCTGCTTCTACCTGCACTTTCAATGTCCTCAACATCTACCATTGAGAAGATCAAGGGCAGCAGGTACAGATGTTGTCTCTTGTTATTGCACTGTGCTCCTGGGGCAGAGTCACTCCGCAGTTCACTCCACTGTTGGAATAGACAGAAATGTGCGGATAAGCACAAAGTCAACTACAGGGTGATTTTGTCATCGTCACCTGCAGCTTGCTCTTCAGATCACATACCAGCCTGATTGGGTATATGTCACCATCCCTTCATTGCCACTGTGTCACAATCCCGAATACCCCTCCACATAATGGCACAAGTATCTTCATCACATCAACTCCAACTGTTCAACAAAGTGCCTGCAAAGCACCATCTGCACCAGACCACAAGTGTCAACTCTGCTAGTGACACCTGCGAGATGTTTTCTTCAAAAACAAAATCACACGGTAGTTGACTTTGTGCTTATCCGCAGATTTCTGTCTTTCCCAACAGCGGAGTGAACTCCGGAGTGACTCTGCTCCAAGAGCACAGTGCAATAACGAGGGACAGCATCTGACAGCCACACAGCTATCCTCGAGCTAAACAACAGGAAAATCAATGAAGCACAGTTAATCAGAACTGCTGACGCTGGAAAATCCGAGATAACAAAATGTAGAGCTGGATGAACACAGCAGGCCAAGCAGCATCTTAGGAGCAGGAAAGCTGACATTTTGGGAAGGGTCTAGGCCCAAAACATCAGCTTTACTGCTCCTAAGACCTTGCTTGGCTTGCTGTGTTCGTCCAGCTCTATACCTTGTTAGGTCAATGGAGCAGAATTTTTCTTCACTAACATCATAATATTATAATTAAGAGCACCGACAGCCCCAAGATATTGTTTCATCCCACGTTTCAGCGGTCATGAAGCTTTTAGCTCTTCCAAAATTCAACAGAAATATCGAAAACAGTATTACTTACATTTTGTTTCTGCCATTTAAACAGGGCTGATATAGTACTTTGATGGCGTTGCTTCCCTCACAAAATTTGTGAGATGACTCTGGCTTTACAGCCTTCTTGTCAACTCCAGCAAAATCACTTTTTACGTCATCGTGTGATCTCACCAGCAGGCTATCAGAATTCAAAAGCCAGAGCTGTAAGAAAGAAAAACAACTGATTATATTTAAAAAGGTAGCTACTACAACTGACTGTAAGCGAGGCATGAGAAAGTTAATTGCAATTTTTAAAAAGATGACTATTTGCAAAGTCACCAGCAGTTCATTTCAAATCGACACAGCATCAGTGGATACGGTGTATTTGGATTTTCAGAGGCTTTGCCTCAAAGAGCTGAGTTGGCAAAAGCAAAGCAGATGGGATAGGGAGTAATACATTGGCACGGATTACGAATTGGTTGACAGACTGGGAACAGAGAGCAGGAATAAATAGGTGTTTTTCCAGATGGCTGACATGATCAGTACTACAAAGATCAGTTGTTGTTCCCAGCTGCTTAACATTTATATAAATGACTGGAGGAGGGAACCAAATGCAACACTTTCAAGTTTGCTGATGATACGGAACTGGGCAGCATTGAGAGTTGTGAGGAGGCAGTATGGAGGCTTTAAGGTGATTTTGACAAGTTGAATTACTGGGCAAGCACATGGCAGATGGCGAAATGTGAACTGGTACATTTCCTTCAGAAATGGTAATATAACAGGAAGTGTGGATATATGAAGGGATCGGAATGTCCTTGTACATCAGTCAATAAAGGCAGGTTCAGCAAGTAACTAGGAAGGCAAATGGTATACTGGCCTTCATTGGAAGATGATTTGAGTTCAGAAGTTAAGATGTCTCACTGCAGTTACATAGGGCCTTTGGCGACTCCACACCTCTAGTTAGTGTGCAGTTTCGGTCTCCCTCTCAAACCTGCCATAGAAGGAGTACAGTGGAGACTCATATGGCTGTTACCAAGGTTGGTTTGACTGTCCTATGGGGAGAGGTTCATTTGACTGGGCTTATATTTACGAACATTTAGTAGGATGAGAGATGATCTGCTTGAGACGTACAAAATTCTAACAGGGCGGGACAAACTAGAAGAAAGGAAGATGTTTTCTCCAATTCGAGACTCTAGGATTTGTTTGGGGGGGTGTGGGGAGGTGCGGTTGCACAGAAGCCTGTGGAGGCCAAGTCATTGAATATACACTAATAAACCTGGAGCATATGATGAGGAAAACAGATTTGGATGAGAGGGATTATGCCGTCACTGCTGTGGATGATGTACGTGCCTTACTGCGGCACTGTTGTTTGCTGCAGTTCAGTTTCCAGTTATATTTTTAATGTTGTGTGCGCCTGTCTGTTGGAAGGCTAAATACCTCATCCTCTAAATTACACATCTGGTTCCCCACCCCCTGCCAATCTAGTTTAACAGGGGGATCGAGTTTAAGAGCCGTGAGGTTATGCTGCAGCTCTACAAAACCCAGGTGAGACCACACTTGGAATATTGTGTCCAGTTCTGGTCGCCCTATTATAGGAAAGATGTGGAGGCTTTGGAGAGGGTGCAAAGGAGGTTTACCAGGATGCTGCCTGGACTGGAGGGCTTGTCTTACGAGGAGAGGTTGACTGAGCTCGGACTTTTCTCTCTGGAGAGAAGGAGGAAGAGAGGTGACCTGATCGAGGTGTACAAGGTAATGAGAGGCACGGATAGAGTCGATAGCCAGAGACTTTTCCCCAGGGCAGGATTGACTGCCACGAGGGGTCATAGTTTTAAGGTGTTAGAAGGAAGGTATAGAGGAGACGTCAGAGGGAGGTTCTTCACCCAGAGAGAGTTGTGAGCGCATGGAATAGTTTATCAGTGGTAGTCATGGAAGCGGAGTCATTAGCGACATTTAAGCGACTGCTGGACATGCACATGGACAGCAGTGAATTGAGGGGAATGTAGTTTAGGTTATTTTATTTTTGGATTAGGATTAATCCATGGCACAACATTGTGGGCCGAAGGGCCTGTACTGTGCTGTACTTTTCTATGTTCTATATCTGCGAAAGAGATATGTACATTGTTAGATTTTAAAGGTTTGTTAAGTATGATGAGAAAGTGGAATGGCCTACTCCTGTTCTTAGTTTCCATGTTTCTAACATTTTGTTATAATTCCCACAGAGGCTATTCAAGGAGAAAAAAGTCCCCATAAAACTAATGGAAAGAACACCACTGGACAATATTTCACTTTAAACATTCAATTAACAGATGAGGAAATTTTAAATGTAAACAAAAGATTAAGCACTACAAGAAAATTTACTAACAAACACTCTCATCATTTCCTACTCAAATCTGGTATTGTTTATAATCTCATCATATTTCCAAATTGATCTTGTTTTTGTAAGAGCTCTCACTTGCCATCCAATCATTTTGATACCCAAGTTGTATCCATGAACAGCAATATTCCATCTGAAGTTCCTGGTCATAGTTACCACTGACAAGGTAAGTGAATCTAAGAACCATTTCACACTTGATCACAAGAGTGACAGTGTTGTCTTTGGTGCCCACTCCACCAGCAGCTTTGGGTGTTGCCCAAACCATTATTACTCATCCATCCTGTCTTCAGTGTTCTGTCTTTTCTAACTACATAACACAGTGTCAAGGCCCCTGCATCACCTCCCTTACCTCCCACAACAGCTTGAGGTACATCTCGTCTGGGTTGGGGATTTATCTGATTTTAAACCTGGTGAAACTATTAATACCTCCTCCCTCTCAATGACAATTTGTTCAAGTATATCACGTGCTTCTGCCCTGATTTTGATATCCTTCCTGCCCCCTCTGTATGCAAAATACTTATTTAAAACATTATTTGCTTTTATTTTTACTTGACTGAATTTGCCATTCAAGTCCCTAATGGGCTCCACTCATTACCTGGTCATCATCTTGCCACCGTGACGCTTATAAAATGCCTTTGAATTTTCACTTACTTTGCCTGCCGGTATTTTCTCATGGCCCCTCTTTGCTTTCCTGATTTCTTTAGTTTCTGCATGCATCTAGAGTTTATGATGATCTGAGCCCTCAGTATTTTTTCATTCACTCGTTGGACGTGGTTATCACTGGCTGGCCAGCATTTATTGCCTATCCCTAGTTGCCCTTGAGAAGGTAATAGTAAGCTGCTACAGTCCTCCTGCTGTATGTCAACCCACAATGCCCTTTGGGGTGGGTATTCCAGGAATCTGACCCAGCGACAGTGAAGGAACGGCGATGTATTTTAAAGTCAGGATGGTGAGTGGTTTGGAGGGGCGCTTACAGGTGATGATGGTCGTGGGTTTGGGAAGGTGCTGTTCGAGGATCTTTGGTAAATTTCTGCAGCGCATCTTGAAGATAGCACATACTGCTGCTACTGAGTGTCAATAGTGAGGGAGTAGATGTGTGGATGTAGTGCCAGTCACATGGGCTGCTTCATGCTGGCTAGTGTCAAACTTCTTGAGTGTTGTTGGGGCTGCACTCATCCAGGAAGGTGGGAAATATTCCATCGCACTCCTGACTTGTGCCTTGTAGATGGCGATCAGGTTTTGAAGAGGCAGAAGATAAGCTACTTGCTGCAGCATTCCTGATAACTGACCTTCTCTTGTAACCACTGTGTTTGTAAGGCAAGTCCAGTTGAGTTTCTAGTCAATGGTAACCCACAGGATGTTGACAGTGGGGAATTCAGTGATGGAAACACCACTGAATGCCAAGAGGCGAGGGTCAGAGTATCTCTTATTGGTGATGGTCATAGCCTGGCATTTGTATGGTGCAAATGTTACTTGCCAATTGTCAGCCAACACCAGGATATTGTCCAGATCTTGTTGCATTTGAACTCAGACGGCTTCAGTATCTCAGGAGTCACGAATGGTGCTGAACATGTGCAATCATCAGTGAACATCCCCACTTCCTGACATTATAGTACAGGGAAGGTCATTGATAGAGCAGCTGAAGATGGTGGGCCTAGGACACTACCCTGAGGAACTCCTGCAGAGATGTCCTGGGACTGAGATGACTGACCTCCAACAACCACAACCATCTTCCTGTGTGCCAGGTATGACTCCAACCAGCAGAGAGGTTGTGCCTGACACCCATCAGTTCCAGTTTTGCTCGGGTTCCTTGATGCCACACTTGGTCAAATACAGCCTTGATGTCAAGGGCTGTCACTCTCATCTCATTTCTGGAATTCATCTCTTCTGTCTATGTTTGAACCAAGGTTATAGTGAGGTCAGGAGCTGATGGTCCTGGTGGAACCCAAACTGGGCGTCACTGTGCAGATGCTGCTATATAGCACTGTTGACAACACCTTCCATCACTTTCCTGATGATTGACAGTAGACTGATGGGACAGTAATTGGCCAGGTTGGATTTGTCCTGCTTTTTATGAACAGGACATTCCCAAGCAATTTTCCACATTGTTGGGTAGACGCCAGTGTTGTAACTGTGCTGGAATAGTTTGTCTACAGGAGCAACAAGTTCTGGAGCACAAGTCTTCAGTACTATTACCAGAATGTTGTCAGGGTCCGTAGCTTTTGCACTAACCAACGAGTCCAGCTGTTTTTTGACAACATGTGGAGTGAATCGAATTGGCTAAAGACTGTTATCTGTGATGCTGGGAAACAGATGGATCATCCACTCGGCACTTCTGGCTGAAGATTGTTGTGAATGTTTCAGCCTTATCTTTTGCCTTGAAGTGCTGGGCTCTTCCATCATTGAGGATGGGAATATTTATGGAATCTCAACCTCCAGTTCAATTCCTCACCTTCATTCATCTGGCAGGACTGCATCCTCTGGTTACAGAGGCTCTTAGTCCTGCTTAGTACTTGCTGGCTATGCCGTTTAGTGGCTTCACCAGATTGGCACCTCACTTTTAGGTTATGCCTTAAGGTTATGCTATTCCTGGCATGCTCTCCTGCACTCTGCCTTGAACGTGGGTTAATCCTCTGGTTTGATGGTAATGGTTGAATGTGGGATAAGCCAGGCCATGAGGTTACAGACTGTGCTGGGGTATTGGAATTCTGCTGCTGTTGATGGCCCATGGCACCTTATCTACCATAAGCTTCCTTTTCCTTTCCTCATCCAGTCCTGTGCATTCCACAATGACCAGGCTTCTCCAGAATTTTGGTCCCACTCTTGGCCTTTACAGGAAGAAGGTACCTCTGCACTTTCACTATTTCCTTTTTGAAAAATTCCGACCGTGCCAAATAGTTACTCCCAGTCCACTTTGGCCAGATCCTGTCCTGTCATATTAAAATCAATTCAAAATGTTTATATCTGGTCCAGGACATTTAGGAAGGAGAGGAACTACAAAAAGGTGGAGGTTATGGCTCTGTTAATTCATAAAGTATGATCACAATAGAGATGGGTTGACTAAGTGGAGGGAACAACAATGTAGAAGCTCTTTAGGCAGAAATGGTAAATGATAAAAGCAATTGTAGGAGCGGTGTGCAGGCTCTCTAACAGTAACCACATGATAAACTGTAGTATAAAAGGAGGAATACTGTGAGCCATAATCATGAAAGATGCTAAAATCTTTACAGACTGGATAAATCAGACGGTCAAAGGTAGCCCAGATAAGCAGTTCACAGAAAATTGTCAGGATAGTTTCTTATAACAGAATATTCTGGGACCAGCCAGAGGGGTGGCTATATGAGAATTTATTATCCAAAGAGACACGATTAATTCATGACCTCACGGTCAAGATACCACTAGGCAGGAGCAATCATAAAATGATCTAATTTTACATTCAGTTTGAGGGAGAGAAGGATGGATCCAATGCTAGTTAACATCAGTGACTACTCACCACATTAAATCAGAGGTAGAAGTGAACTGGATTAAGGAATAGGCCAATGGAGATGCAGTGGCAAATGTTTGAAGGGATATTTCAGAAAATGTAGACTAGTTACATTCCAATAGAGAGGAAAGCTTCTAAGGGGAGTGCATCTGTGATAAACTCAATAAGTTTAAGGAAAAATATACCTAAAGTAAACACATCACGGTGGATGGCAGGTCAGAAAACTGGACGAAACATGAACAAACTGTGAAGATTGACCAAGAGAATAATAATGAGGACTAAATTAGAAAATAAGAAAAAACCAGCTGAAAATATAAAAGCAGAAAGTAAGAGCTTTAATCAGCCTTTATAAAAGAAAAGCCATGAAGTGAATGTTGACCCGATAGCAAATAAGTCTGGGGAATTAATAGCAGAGAGGGAGAACAGTAGATGGACATTTATTTTGCATCAGTCTTCATTACAGAGGATACAAGAAACATCCCAGATATAGCTACAATTCAGGAAATGGAAGGAAGGGAGGAACACAAGAAAGTGACATTCAGAAGGAAAGTGGCACTGCTAGAGTTGAAGGTTGACAAGTTCCAAATTCCTGATTTTTTTTAAAAATTATTCATTTATGGAATGTGGGTGTCACTGGCTGTGCCAGCATTTATTGTCCATCTCTAGTTGCTCTCAAGAGGTGGTGGTGAGCTGCCTTCCTGAACCACTGCAGTCCACCCGCTGTGGGTTGATCCACAATACCATTAGGGAGGGAATTCCAGGACTTTGACCCAGCAGCAGTGAACAAACAGCAATATATTTCAAAGTCAGGGTGGTGAGTGGCTTGGAGGGGAACTTGAAGGCGGTGGTGTTCCCATGTATCTGCTGCCCTTGTCCTTCTAGATGGACGCGTTTGTGCATTTGGAAGGTGCTGTCTGAGGATCTTTGGCGAATTTCTGCAGTACTTCTCGTAGATGGTACACACTGCTGTTACTCAGCATTGAAGGTAGAGCGAGTGGATGTTTGTGGATTTGATAGCATTCAAGTGTGCAGCTTTGTCTTGGATGCTGTCAACCTTCTTGAGTATCGTTGGGGCTGCAACCATGCAGGCAAGTGGGGAGCATTCCATCACACTCATGAATTTTGTGTTGTTGATGATGCATGTGCTGTGGGGAGTCAGGAGGTGAGCTACTCACCTCAGTACTCCTAGCTTCTGACCTGCTCTTGTAGCCACTGAATTTATGTAGTGAGTACTGGTGAGTTTCTGGTCAGTGATAACCTCACGAAGTTGACAGTGGGAGATTCAGTTATGGTAACAGCATTGAATGTCAAAGCGCAGTGATTCGTGATGGTTGTAACCTGGTATTTGCATGGTACAAACATACTTTGACGCTTGTCAGGTCAAGCCTGGATATTGTCTAGATCTTGTTGCATTTGAACATTGACTGCTTCAGGGCTTGAGGAGTCACAAATTGTGCTGAACATTGTGCATTCATCAGTGAACATCCCCATTTCTGACCTTATGATGGAGGGAAGGTCATTTATGAAGCAGCTGAAGATGGTTGGGCGAAGGACACTACACTGAGGAACTCCTGCAGAGATGTCCTGCAGCTCAGATGACTGACCTTCAACACCCGCAAACATCTGCCTGTGTGTCATGTATGACTCCCACCAGTGAACAGTTTGCCCCGATACCCATCAATTCCAGTTTTGTAAGGGATCCTTGATGCCACACTTGGTCAAATGCAACCTTGATGTCAAGGACTGTCACTCTCATCTCATTTCTGGAATTCATCTCTTCTGTCTACGTTTGAACCAAGGCTATAATGGGGCGAGGAGATGAGTGATCCTGGCAGAACCCAAACTGGGCATCACTGAGCAGGTTATTGCTGAGCAGGTGCTGCTTGATAGCACTGTTAATAACACCCCTCATCACTTTACTGATGATCGAGAATAGACTGATGGAGCGGTAATTGGCCAGGGTTGATTTGTCCTGCTTTTTGTGCACAGGACATACTTGGACAATTTTCCACATTGTCGGGTAGATGCCTGGTTTGTAACTGGAACAGCTTGGCTAGGGGAGAGCTAACTTCTGGAGCAAAAGTACTATTACCGGAATGCTGGCAGGGCCGGTGGCCTTTGCAGTATCCAGTGTTTCCAACTGTTTCTCGATATCACGTGGAGTAAACTGAATCAGCTGGAGACTGGTATCTGTCAAATTGGGGATCACTGGAGGAGGCCAGAGCTGGATCGTCCACTCAGCACTTCTGGCTGAAGATTGCTGCGAATACTTCAGCCGTATCTTTTGCAACGATGTGCTGGGTTCTTCCATCATTGAGGGTTGGGGATATTTGAGAAGCCTCTTCCTCCAGTGAGTTGTTTAATTGTCCACCGCCATTCACTAGATGTGGCAGGACAGCCGAGCTTAGACCTGATCCGTGTGGGATCGCTTAGCTCTGTCTATCACTTGCTGCTTTCATTGTTTGACGTGTAAGTAGTTCTGTTTGGTGGCTTCACCTCATCTTCAGGTATGCCTAGTGCCACTCCTGGCATGCCCTCCTGCACTCTCCATTGAACCAAGGTTGATCCCCTGGTTTGATGGTAATGGGTTGACTGGGGGATATGCAAAGCCATGAGGTTACAGGTTGTGCTGGAATACAATTCTGTTGCTGTTGATGGCCCACAGCGCCTCATTGGTGCCCGGTCTTGAGTTGTTAGATCTGTGTGAAGTCTGTCCCATTGAGCACAGTGATAGTGTCATACAACATGATGGAGGTTATTCTCAATGTGAAGGTGGGACTTTGTCTCCACAAGGGCTGTGCGGTGGTCACTCTTACCAATACTGTCATGGACAGATGCATCTGCAGCTGGCAGATTGAAGAGGATGAAGTCAAGTATGTTTTTCCCTCTTGTTCTTCCCTGACCACCTGACGCACACCCAGTCCAGCAGCTATGTCCTTTAGGACCTAATCAGCTCGATCAGTAGTACAGCTGTCGAGCCACTGCTAGTGGTGGACATCGAAATCCCCCACCCAGAGTACATTTTGTGCCCTTGCCATCCTCAGTGCTTCCTCCAAATGTTGGTAAACATGGAGGAGTGTCAATTTATCAGAAGAGGGAGGATGGCACGTGGTAACCAGCAGGAGGTTTCCACGCCCATGTTTAACCTGATGACATGAGACATCATGGTATCCGGAGTCATTGTTGCGGACTCCCAGTGCAAATCCCTCCCAGCTGTATACCACCTCCTCTGCCAGGTTTGTCCTGGCAGTGGAACAGGACATATCCAGGGATGGCGATGGCGGCATCATGGAGTCATACAGCATGGAAACAGGCCCTTCCGTCTAACCAGCCTATGCCGAACATAAACCCAAACTAAACTAGTCCCTCCTACCTGCTGCTGGCCCAACTCTTTCCAAACCTCTCCTATTTATGGCTCTGTGCAAATGTCCTTTAAACATTTTAACGGTACCCACGTCCACCACTTCTTCAGGAAGTTCATTCCACACACGATCTACCCTCTGCGTAAAAAAATTTCCTCATGTCATTTTTTTTTAAATCTCTCACCCCTCACCCTTAAAAATGTGTCTCCTAGTCTTCAAATCCCCCACCCTAGGGAAAAGCCAAATATCATTCACTATATCCTTCCCCACTCATGATTTTAGACTAGATTAGATTCCCTACAGCGTGGAAACAGGCCCTTCAGGCCAACAAGTCCACACCACCCCTTGGAGCATCCCACCCAGACCCACACCCCTGAACACCACGGGCAATTTAGCATGGCCGATCCACCTAACCTGCACATCTTTGGACCGTGGGAGGAAACCGGAGCACCCGGAGAAAAACTGGACACAATATTCCAGAAGTGGCCTTGCCAATGTCCCGTACAACCTCAAAATAACATCCCAACTCCTACACTCAAAGGACTGAGCAATGAAGGCAAGTGTACCAAACGCCTTTTTAACCATTCTGCTTATACATGATGCAAACTTCAAAGAATCATGTACCTGCGCCCCTAGGTCCCGCTGTTCTACCCACGGCCCCACCATTAATGGTATAAGCCCTAACCTTGTTTGTTTTATTAAAATACAATACCTCATATTTATCCAGATTGAACGCCATCTGCAATTTTTCAGCCCATTGACCCTTTTGAGCAAGATCCCTCTGTAATCTTAGAAAACCTTCTTCACTCTCTATTATGCCATGAAATTTGGTGTTGTCTGCAATACTTACTAGACATGCCTTCTACATTCTCGTAAAAATCATTTATACAAATGACAACCAAAAAAGGGTCCAGAACCAGTCCCTGTAGAACATCGCCGGTCACAGGCCTCCAGTCCAAAAAAATAACCCTCCACCATTACTCTCTGTCTCTTGTCATTAAGCTAATTACATATCCAATTGGCAAACTCACCCTGAATCCCATGTGACTTAACTTTACTAATTAGACTCCCATGCAGAACCTTGTGAAAAACAACATCGACTGCACTGCCATCATCCATCATTTTGGTAACTTCCTCGAAGAAACTCACCCAAGTTTGTGAGACATAATCTTCCTTGCAGAAAACCATGCTGACTGTTACTAATCAATTTTTGCCTCTCTAAATGTCCATAAATTCTACCTTTCACAATCACCTCTGACAATTTACTCACAACCAAAGTCAGACTCACAGGTCTATAGTTCCCCGATTTGTCCTTACAACCTTTCCTAAACAAACGTATAACACGAGCCACCCTCCAGTCTTCAGGCACCTCACCTGTAGTTATTGATGACGCAAATATTCCTGCAAAGGGTCTCACAACTTCCTCCCTTACTTCCCACAATGTTCTTCAATACATTAGCTCAGATCCTGGTGATTTATCCTTCTTTATATTCTCCAAGACCTCGCAAAATTCTTTTTCTGTAATGTGAACTGTTTTTAAAACATCAAAGTTTATTCCCCTGCATTCTCTAGATTTCATTTCTTATTCCACAGTAAAAACTGATGCAAAACATTCATTTAGTATCTCTCCCACCACATGGGGTTCAACACAAACACAACCTCCTTGATCTTTAAGAACCCTACCCTGTCTAGTTACCCGCTTGCTTTTGATGTATTTGCAGAATCTCTTTGGATTATCCATAATCTTATCTGCCAATATTATCAAATTCCCTCTTTGGCTTCCTGATTTCTTGCTGAAGAATGCCCCTTCACTCTGTACATTGATTCAGAGATTCAGTTAAACCAAGTCGTCTATGTCTAAAACAAGATTCTCTTTTATTCTTGACTAGAATCTCAATATCTTTATTCATCTATTGCTCCTTAATCTTACCAGCTTGACCCTACACTCCTAACAGAGACAAAATGTCCCCGAACTCTCGTCATCACACTCTTGAATGCCTCCCCTTTGTCAGACATCCTTTTACCTGCAAACAGTCTAGTCCAATCAACTTTTGGAAGTTCTTTTCTCATACCATTAAAATTTGCCTTACTCCAATTAAAAGCTTGAACTTTAATGGAAGGTTTATCCTTTTCCATAGCTGTTTTGAAACTAACAGAATTACAATCACTGGACCGAGAGTGTTCCCCCACTTTCACTTCAGTCACCTACCTTACCTTATTACCCAAAAGATGCTATAGTTTTGCCCCTTCTCTGGTAGGAGTATCCATATATTGTTAAAGAAAATTTTCTTGAGCACATTTGACAAATTCTTCATCATCCAAACCTTTAACACAATGGTAGCCCCAGGGAATTCTTGGAAAATTAAAATCCCTCATTATAACAATCTTACTATGCTTATACATATCTGAGATCTCCCTATATATTTGTTTCTCAATTTCCCTCTGACTATTGAGGGCCTATAGTAGGATCCCATCAAAGTGATCTTTCCTTTTCTACTTGTAATTTCTATCCATATGTTTTTACTGGACAATTTTTCAGAAATATCTTCCCTTGTCACAGCAGTAATTCTTGATCGAAAACGCCACCAGCCCCCTCCTTTCTTAAGGCCATAAGACATAGGAGTGGAAGTAAGGCCATTCAGCCCATCAAGCCCACTCTGCCATTAAATCATGGCTGATCAGCATTTCAACTTCACTTCCCTGCACTCTCCCCGCAGCCCTTGATTCCTTGTGAGATCAAGAATTTATCAATCTCTGCCTTGAAGACATTTAATGTCCCGGCCTCCACTGCGCTCTGTGGCAATGAATTCCACAGGCCCACCACTCTCAGGCTGAAGAAATGTCTCCTCATTTCCATTTTAAATTTACCCCCTCTAATTCTAAGCCTGTGCCCACAGGTCCTAGTCTACCCGCCTGACGGAAACAAACTCCCAGTGTCCACCCTTGCCTCCTTTTCTATCCTTCCTATAGCATCTAAAACCCAGAACATTGAGCCGCCAGTCTTGTCCAGCTCTCAACCAAGTTTGTGTAATAGCTATGACGTCCCAGTCCCATGTTCTTAAACATGCCTTGGGTTGATCAGCCTTACCTGTAAGACCCCTTGCATTGAAATAAATGTAATTTAATGCTTCAGAGTTTTCTTGTCTTTCTTTTCTAATTGACGTGCTTTCCTCACATTCAGAACTTCCCCATCAATCCTTCTTTTTACACTGCTACTTAGAATTCTCTATCAGTATAACGTCTCTGTTCATGGAATGAACAAATCTCCCTGCTAAGATATTGGTCCCTTTCTAGTTTAGGTTAGACCCATCCTTTTTGAACAGGTCTCTTCTATCCCAAAAGCCATACTAATTGTCCAAAAACCTGAATCCCTGAACAATTGAACAATTAGCCATTGATTTATCTCCTTTAATTTTTTTATTCCTTCCTTCGTTTGAGTTTAGCATGAGGAGCAAACCAGAAATTACTAATTTTAAAGTTCTATTTTTTAATCTTCTACCCACCTCTTAAATTGACCTTGTACTGCTTTAATCTTTTTCCAAAAATTGTCATTCCTACCAATGTGTATAGTAATTTCTGGCTTCTCAAACTCACCTTTAACAATATGCTTGAAATGTTTGGAGACATCCTTAATCCTAGCACCAGGAAAGCAACAAACCATCCTAAATTTAGCTCATTGCCACAGAATCTCTTGTCTATGCCCCTGACAGGAGAGTCCCCTGTAATAATAATTCTAGTAAATCTTGTCAAATGCTGCCTAACATAAAAAACATCAATAACTGACTGCTCCTTCCAATTTCCTCGGACAGACTATCCCCTTCTACAGTTCTGAAAACTGAATATCTATTTGATAGAGGAACAGCCACCAGTGACTT
Organism: Stegostoma tigrinum; assembly: GCF_030684315.1. Taxonomy (NCBI): domain Eukaryota; kingdom Metazoa; phylum Chordata; class Chondrichthyes; order Orectolobiformes; family Stegostomatidae; genus Stegostoma; species Stegostoma tigrinum. Next base: position 39,147,436 of record NC_081357.1, read on the forward strand.
TTGAACTTTTGTCTGAGACATAGTCATACTCACAGAATCATACCTTATAGACAATGTCAGGCTGTTGCTTCACTAATCTGTGAGACAGGTCTCCCAATTTTGGCACTAACCCCACCCCGCCTCCCCCCACCCCCCACCCCACACCCCCCCCCCCCTCCCCCCCACTGACGTTCGTGAGGAGGACTTTGCAGGGTTGACAGGGCTGTTTCTTCCGTTGTCTTTTCTGATGCCTAGGTCAATGCCATGTGATCCATCCGGTTTCATTTCTTTCAGACTTTGTAGCGATTAGTACAATTAAATGACTTGCTAGGCCATTTCAGAGGGCAATTGAGAGACAACCACATTACCGTGGACCATCACCAGACCAGATGAGAGTGGCAGATTTCCTTCCCTGAAGGACAACAATGAACCAGATGGGTTTTTCCCCACAATCAACTGTGCTTTCACAGTCATCAATAAATTCTTAATTCCAGATGTTTTTTATTGAGCTCAAATTTCACCATTTGCTGTGGCAGGATCCCAATCCAGGTCCCCAGAACATTAGCTGAGTTTCTGGATTAACAGTCTAGCAATAATACCATTAGGCCATCACCTTTCCTGAGAGATATCATTCTCAGGTCCAAAAGAAGTAGCGACTGAGATAATTGATACACTGGTTTTAATTTTCTGAAATTCCCTAGATCAGGGGTAAATCCTTTGTTCAAACAGGAGGCAAACAGGAAAGAGGAAACTACAGGCCAGTTAGGTTAACCCTTGTCATGAAGGAAAAGTTAAAAGCTTTTATTAAAGGCATTATACCAGGGCACTTAAAGAAATTCAAGGTAATTAGGCAGTCACATGGCTTTACGAAAGGGAAATCATGTTTTGTAAGCATAATAAAGATTTATGACAAGGCGACATGTTGCACAAAAAGGGTAACAGCTGATGTAGTGCACATGGATTTCAACAAAACATCTAATAGAGTAACACAAGAGATTGTTGTGGCAAGTAAGAGCTCATGGTGTGGGGGAAGGATGCTGGCATTGATAGAAGATTTGGCTGGACAGAAAACAGAGAGTAGACATAAATGGGCCAACGTCTGGTTGACAAGATGCAACATGCTGTATGCCACAGGGACTAGGGCTGGAGTCGCAACTATTTACATTTTATTCAAATGGTTCAGATGAAAGGGCCAAAAGATTGGCTGCAAAACTTGCTGATGACAAGGCAGGTAGAAAAAGAAGTTGTGTAGGAGAGACTACAAAGGGACATACATATGTTTAGTTAGTGGGCAAAGATCTCTCAGAGAATAGGGTGGTAATGTGTAAAATTGTCCATTTTAGCAGGAAGAATAAACATAAAGCATACTATCTAAATGCTGAGAGATTGCAGAGCTTTGAGAGAGATCTGGATGTCTTCATGCATAAGTCACAAAAGGACAGTATGCAGCTAATCAGAGAGAAAATTAATAAAATGTTATTGTCGATTGCAAGGGGAATTGAATACAAAAGTAACAAGGTAATGCTTAGTGTTATACAGGGCACTGGCAAGACCACATCTTGAATATTGTGCACAGTGTTGATCTTCTTGGTGATGGGGATTCCGCACCTAATATTCGGAATTGAGCCCAGACAGGTATAAGGACTGTCAGTAGGGAAGCCTTTTTGAAATACTGACCATTATTCAGTTATATTTGGGATAGTATGAAAATGGGTTGGGAATATACTTAAAACTGGGTAAAGGTAAATGTCACCAAAATAAGATCTAATTTGGACTAGAAGCAACTACTTGCAGGTAAAATGGTGTCAGAGCAGAGGGAGGCATTCAAGGAGAAAAACAATGCAAGAACAACACAAATACATTCCCATAAAGACAAATGATAAGACCAAGAGAACATATCCAGAGAATCCTGGACGCCATCAGATGTAACAGTTAGGACTTGAAATGAAAAGGACAAACTTATGGCAGATACAGTGATCTCAGTTCAGAACAGGTCCTAGCAGAGAATAAAAGTGGAAAGAGGAACTTAACAAGGAAATTAGGAATGCAAAGAGATTGAGTGAGAAAACACTGACAGGCAGAATAAAGGAAAATCTGCATGAGATTTTAAAATATATGAAGAGGAAGGAAATAACTGTGCAGAGTAGGGCCCATTACAGACCACAGAGGTAATTCCTAAATTATCCAGAAGACTTGGGCACTGTCCTCAGTGAATACTTTGCATGGTCTTCACAACAGAAATGGATGACACAGGTATAGACATCAGGGTAGGAGACTGTGAAATATTAGGAGAAATTAATGTAGACAGGAGGTACCAGAAGGTTTAGCAGATTTAATTGTGGATACATCTGCAGGCCTGGAAGAGAGGCATCCCAGTTTGTTCACAGAAACAAGGTGGCTCAGTGGTTAGCACTGCAACCTCAGTGTTAGGGACCATGGTTAGATTCCAGTCTTGGTGACTGTGTGGAGTCTCCATATTCTCCCATGTCTGTGTGTTTCTCTACCAGGAGCTCTGGTTTCCTCCCATCGTCTAAAGATGAGCAGGTTAGGTGGATTGGCCATGCTAAATTGTCCATAGCGTCCAGGGATGTGTAGGCTAGGTGGATTAGCCATGGTTAATGCAGGGTCACAGGGATAGGATGGGGGAGTAGAATGGGATGGGATGCTGTTTAGAGGATCGGTACAAACTCAATGAGCCAAATGGTCGCTGTCTGACTGTCGGGATTCTATGAATAGGTCCTGGCAGTCCCTTACAAATCCTGCCTATCCACAGCTGAGGTGACAGACAACTGGAGGACTGCAAACATCATCCAGTATTTAAAAAGAGACAAAGTGATAGGCCAGGAAATTACAAACTTTGATGGTGATGAGAAGTCATTACAAAGAATTCTAAGGGACAGAATATACCCACACTTGGAGAGACAATGGATTAATCAAGCATGGTCAGCATGAATTTGTTTTGGGAAGGTTACGTTTGGCAAATTTGTTTGAATTTTTTGAGGAGGTAAACAGGAGTGTTGGCAAAGGCAACACATTCGAAGTGGCCTTTAGCAAAGCTTTTGATAAGATGACTCATGGTAGACTGGTCACAAACATAAATACAGAATACAGGAAGGAGATAAAGGACTTGGTGTCGTGGTGTAATGATAATACCCTCTCCCTTAACGTCAGCAAAACAGAAGAACTAATCATTGACTTCAGGAAGGAGGAGGAGACGCTCCCATGTACATTATTGGGGCTGAGGTAGAGAGGCTCTAGACCATCAGGTTCATAGGAATAACCACAAATGACAATCTGTCCTGGCCAGTGCTGAGGGATTGGGCACTGTCGGAGGGTCAGTACTGAGGGAGCGCCGCACTGTCGGAGGGTCAGTGCTGAGGGAGCGCCCCAGTGTCGGAGGGTCAGTGCTGAGGGAGCGCCGCACTGTCGGAGGGTCAGTGCTGTGTAAGAGCGGCATTGTTTCTTACATTGTTACTTTACTTCAAAGGTGCTACACCAGTTGTCAAGAAGTTTTGGGAAGACCTGGAATTATGAGAGGCCACATGGAAATGCAAATCTTTCTCTGACTGCTGCATGCCAGCTGTTGTATTGTGTAACATGCCTGAGATTTCCTTGGAAAGGAGAGAAAAGCAGCCAAGATTACTGTTCCTGAATTTACACTGCAATTCTGATAAAGAAATAGCATGTGAAGATGGAGCTACTGTATGATCGATAGTCAAATGTGATGGTCAAAAAGGCACAACAACACCTCTTCATCCTCAGGCTGCTTAGGAAATTTGGCACGTCCATAAGGACGCTCACAAACTTTGACAGATGCACCACAGAAAGCATTCTGTCTGAGTGCATTCCAGCTGGTATGGCAACTGCTCTGCCCAGGACCGTAAGAAACTACCAAAAGGTGGTGTGCACAGCCCAGACCATCACGGAAGCCAACCTCGCATCCATGGGCTCCATTTACAGAAAGGCTGCCAACATCATCAAAGACCCATCGCACCCTGATAAGGATCGCCTACAACCTCTTCAATCAGGCAGAAGATACAGAAGCTTGAACATTTGCAGCAACAGTTTCAAGAACAGCTCCTTCCCTGCCATTATTAGGCTGATGAATGGACTATCTAAGTTCAAATAACGTTGACCTTGTTTTGCACACCTCCTGTGCAGTGTAACCTGTATGTGTCACTTTGTCTAAGCACTCTATAATCTGTATGTTCTTGTTTGCTATGATCTGCCTGTACTGTTCATAAAACAAAGCTTTTCACTGTATTTAGGTACATGTGGCTACAATAAATCAAATCAAAAAGCCAACGGAATCCAAGACGAAGGCATTTTGGATCCAAACTTGGCCAAGAGGCAAGATGGAGAGGGTGAGAATACAGGGGCATTTCTGAGACTGGAAGACTCCAGTGTAGTTTCACAGGGCTAAATGCTGAGACCCTTGCTGTTTGCGTTGCACCTTAATAATTTGGACGTAATTATCAAGAATATGATCAAAAAGTTAGCATATGATAGAAAAATAGATAAGTGGTAGTGAGAAGGATAGCAATAAACTATAGGAGGTCATCAGAGAACCGGTCAGCTGGGAAATCCAATTCATCCTAGACACATGTAAAATAACACACTTGAGAACAGCCAACAAAGTATACATAAATGGGCCCTTCAGAATACAAAAGATCAGAGTATGAATATCCATCGTTTCCCTGAAGTAGCAGGGCAGGTGGACAGGTTGTTAGGAAGACATTTGCAGACGACATTCACCAGGATGTAGTCTGGGCTGAAGATCTGAGTTATGAGCAATGACTGAATAGACTAGGTCTGTCTTTGAGAGAGTTAAAATTGTATCAGAGGTAATAGGAGCTGCAGATGTTGGAAAATCTGAGATAACAAGGTGTGGAGCTGGATGAACACAGCAGGCCAAGCAGCATCTTAGGAGCAGGAAAGCTGACGTTTCGGGCCTAGAAATTTTCTGATGAGGGGTCTAGGCCCAAAATGTCAGCCTTCCTGATCCTAAGATGCTGCTTGGCCTCCTGTGTTCATCCAGCTCCACGCCTGGTTATCTCTTATCATAGGTTGAGAGGGCTCTTACAGAGGTCTACAAGTTTATGAGGGGCATAGATGGAGATGATAGGAAGGCACTTTTTGATTACTAGAGGAGTCAGTAACCAAAGGGCATGCGTTTTAGGTAAGAAGGGAAAGGCTAAGAGATAAAAGGTTGAGAATTTTTTTTTTAAATTAGAAACTAGTGGAAGTCTGGAGCTCTCTATCTGAACGGGTAGTTGAGTCAGAAATTCTTCCAACATTTAAAGAGTATCTGACTATTTACTTGCATGACATAGGCTCCAGGGCATTGAGCCAAGAACTGGAAAATGGAATTAGTATCCGATCTTTGTTGATGGCCTTCAGTTTTGTAAACATCCATGTGTCTTATGTCACGCAAGATGTAAACATGCTGGAGTCAGTTCAGACCAGGTTTATCTGACATACCTGGAATGGTTGGGTTGCCTTATCAGGAGAAATTGGACTGGCTACTTTAGCTTCTGCTGCAGTTTTGAAAGTTAAGAGGTGGCTTGGTTGAAATGTACAAAATCCTGAGGGATCTTGACAGGGTGCATGTGACAACAGTGTTTCCTTTTCTGGGAGAAACGTAACTTCGGCGGGGGGGTCGGGGGGTCGTAGTTTAAAATTAAGAGGTCACCACTGAAGGCAGAGACAAGGAGAAACTTTCTCTCAGAGTATCGAGAGTCTTTGGAATTCACCCCGAAAGATAGAACAAAGTCTTTGAATTGATTTAAGCTGGAGCTAGACGGATTCATCACACGCCAGGGGTGAAAGGATGTGGTAGGAAACCAGCAGTAACCTTGAGGGGACAAGCGGCATATTTCTGCTCCTAATTCATATGTTTGTAAGCTTCTAACACAGGGGCATAAGCTCAGGAGAAGGAGCCAATCACATAGGCCAATTTTAATTTATTTATGGGATGTAGCCACTGCTGGTTGGGCCAATATTTATTATCCACTGCTATTGCCCTGGAGAAGGTTGTGGTGAGATGCTTTCTTGAACTGCTGAAGACCACTTTGTGTCGGTTCACCCAAGTGGAGTTAGGGAGGGAGGGAGGGAGTTCCAGGATTTTGATTCAGAAACCAGCAATACAGGGCAAGTTGCAGGTTATGGTGTTCCTATATATTTGCTGCCCTTGAGCTTTCTGGTGGTCACTGTTGGAGGTTTAGAAGGTGCTGTCTAAAGAGCTTGGAGGTCTGAGGATTCAGGGAATTGTAGTCCATCTTGTAGATGGTATGCTCTGTTCTGGTCAATGAGGAGTGAGCCTGGAAGATGTTGGCTGAGGTGCTAATCAAGTGGGCTGCTAACTATGGTTTGGACTGCATTCCTCCAACTGCTGTTTATGTGGTTTGGCATGGCAAGAGTCTGGTGTTGCAGCTTCACCAGATTGGCATCTTATTTTTAGGTATGCCTGGTGCAGCTCCTGGTATGTCCTCCTGCAGTGTCTACTGGACCAAAGTTAATCCCCTGGCTTGATGGTAGTGGTTGAGTGGGGGATATGCCGGGCCATGAGGTTACAGATTGTGCTGGATTACAATTCTACTGCTGTTGATGGCCCACAGTACCTCATGGATACCCAGTCCTGAAGTCTGATCAAAGTCTGTTCTAGCATGGTGATACAGCCAAGCAACACATTGGAGGGCATACTCAATGTGAAGGCAGGACTTCATCTCCACAAGCACTGTGCAGCGGTATATAGTATACCATCATGGACAGTATGTTTTTCCCTCCTGTTTGTTCCCTTACCACTGGCCACAGACCCAGTCGAGTGACTATGTCATTTAGGACTCCATGTGCTCAGTCAGTAGAGGCACTACCAGGACACTTTTGGTGGTGGACACCGACGTTTATGACCAAGAGTACATTCTACATTCTGCATCCTTGAAACCCTCAGTGATGCCTCTAAGTGGTGTTCAACATGGAGGAACACTGATACATCTGCCCGGAATGGGTGGGTAGTAGGTGGCAAACAACCGGGAGATGTCCTTGTGCCTGTTTGATCTGACATCATGATGTAGAATGGGGTCCAGACTAAATGTTGAGGACTCCCAGAGCAGCTCCTTCCCCACTGAATAACAGTGGACTGCCAGCCCTGGTGAACCTGTCTTGACATGGGTATGGGACATACCAAGGAATGGTGATGGAAAAGGCTGGGACAATGTTTGTAAACCATAACCAGGAGCATAAATCACGGGGCCTGATCCCCGATGACCTAAACACAGCCGCTCCACATGCCCCAACCCAAGCGTATCTGGTCCCCTGGAGCTGTATGCTCTGGCTACTGAACCCTCATGTAGTCCCACTGCTCGAAGGTACAATTGCAAGAGACTGACTGAATCAAGTTGTTGCTTGACTAGACGTTGGGGCAGCGCTGCCGAATTCAGCACGGGCTCCCAGATATTGGGGAGAAGGACTCTGCACAGCAAACAGGGCCGTAGACACCGGTGCCATTCAGTTGATGCTGGGCGCATCATCTGGCTTAACTTCTTCAATCAGACTTTCATCAGACACATTCAAGATGCTGAAAACTTTCTTCACTCAGAGTTGTGAATCATGGAATTGTCTTTTCCAGAGGGTTGTGAATATATTGTTGAATATTTTAATATATTCAAAGCTAAGACAGAGAGATTTTGGGTCTCTCAGAATCAAAGCAAAAGGGCCAGTATTTGAAGGTAGAAGACCAGCCACGAACATATTTAGTGGAAGAACAGGCTGTAAAGGACCCAAAAGTCTACTCCTATTTGTTAAGCCCTCCTGAGTGATGTCACTCACTGAACACAAATAAAAACACAGTCTCACAGCTAGTGAATCAACACAACAATACATCTGAGCAGCCCAGATTTAATCTCTCCGTTCATCTTTTACAGACTCTCTTTTCTTCTTGGGATTGGTATCACTGCTACTATTACCAGATTTGTTTGTTTAGTCATGCCAATTAATGTCAGAATTAATTTACTTCTCAAAACAGTCCTAATTCAAAATAAAAACAGAGAATGCATGAAAGAGTCAACAGGTTTGGTAGCGTAGATGGAGGGAGAGAAACAGGATTAACATTTCAGATCTGTGATGTCATATCGCAGTAAAAGGACATCAGACTTGAAAGGTAGCTTCTCAAATTTATAGATGCTGTTTATGGGCCTGTAGTTTTCACAAGCTGAAAACATCTTTCAGTGCATAGAGACCCCGGTTAGCATTTAAAACTTTCCTCAGACTTATTCAGACTGGTCGGGACAGCAGTGTCAACTCTATGCTAAAGCTCTCTCCACAGATTCCGAGTTACTATCCCTTTGTTTGGGTGTCTTGCTTAGGATTTTTCTGGTATGAATTCTCTTTCACAAATTTGATAATTTGGTGTGGTATAATGGTGGTCACAATGCTAAGGGCTGGAATTAACTGAAGCAAAGCAAAGCATTTCATTCTGTGCTAAAAGTGCCAACCACTCATATTTCATACCCATGGGTAGATCAAAGTAAAATCAGCGATGAGTTAAAATTTACTTGCACAGGAACTGATGTGTAAACTCTCACATGTTCAACTTTAACAGCCCTAGTCCACTGCCAGATCTCATCTGATGTGTGAAATGAAACTCTGTCAGGGCAAATATAAAGGGAATGGGACAATGGGAATAGTGTAGAATGAGGTGATGCATTCACATCCCAATAACGTGAATTTACATTCGATATGAATCTAGTCATTTTTAGAGTAACAGAAGAAAAGAAAAAGAAAATCCGCAAGCTTGCTGGTAAAAGTCCATCCAGAGATGCCCTCTGGCACTACAATTTTTAAACAATGGCTCCCACACCCAGCTTCCACCCTGAGAGCATCTGAAATTACAGTCCCAGACGTATCTGCCAGTTTCCACTTTCACTGTTACTGTCATAAAATCTACACCACTATAAATAATGTATCCAAAGCTGGGAGCTCTCCAAATCTCTGTCACTCTGTACTCAAGGGTCCGGGACCAACCCTCAATCTTCAAGTTCTCCCTTATCATTTGCTGTGCACTTTTCACGTGATCTTCCAAACAAATCGTGCAATCACCACTTTAGTATGAACAAACCCAAGGAACATCCACCACTGTGCATAATGGATCTGTTTAGTCGAAAACCACAAGCTTCAATTTCTCAGCAATACGTGTACTCTTTTGTTTATTCTTATTGCCCTAGTTAGGATTACAATTGGTCATCTGTGCCGTTAAACAAAAAAATCTAAGATAATTTTGTTTATGAATCCACACAAAAATATAATTCATGGTTAAGCGTTGATGCTGCGGAAAGTAAGAAAAATTATACACATGATATGCTGGTGTAGAAGATTTGCCTCCTTAAATCAAGTTATAGGATTGCCAGGGCAGGCTTGTTCTGCTCCACAGTTTGTGTTGGTGTATAAATTGACAGATTAAACCGCAATGGATATAGAAGCTGAATTTATTGCATTAAGTTTCATAAAGTGACAAACTGACATTGTAAATCAGTGCTGCCATGGATTTATCTAACCCATTGGTGCACATCTCCTTCAACTTCAGAAACCAGAACACTGCCAGAGCAATATAATGAGGGCTGAACATGCAACACAATCTATATACGGGGGCATTGACGAACACAGAATGCTTCCCGCTGATTCTAATGGGGCAAGTGCCTAGCTTCTTCCCTGGATGTTTATGCTAATAACACATCTGGTATTAAGACCCGAACATTGCTGATGTTTTTACAATGCTCCCATGCATGTCTGCACTATTACTGTTCACATTTTACAAGCTCTGGTCGAATCTGTGGTCTGCAGCCACAGACTAATCCTGGCCTTTTGGGTATTTTGCATTACTTCCCCCCAGGCATTTCAGAGTTTTTAAAATATTGGTATAACCAGTCCAGGCTTCACACTGAGGTTAAACAATTCTGTCAAAGGAATATTATTCCAGGAAATCCCAAGTCAAGAATTGCAGGAATAATGGGCTGCGCCTCATCTCTCAAAAGCAGATCACTGCAGAGGTTAAAACGCAACAAAAAAATGAGAGAGAGAAACAAAGCTATCGTGAACCTATCCACCTCCAAGACAAGGAATAAGTGGGTATGTCACTTGTTAAAAATGGGCTGGTCTTTCAAAAAATATTGAGAGATTGCGTTTCTCTATTTCAATTGATATTTTGTTTTAAATCACTGGAAGCTGAGTTTCTCGAGGCTCAGGAAAATTAGCAGCTTAAAAGGAGGAAAGAGGAGCTGAATCTATGAGGTAACTGCCTTTTTTGTCCTAGTCAATGCAAAAAGGTAGAAATGCTTTATCCAGGCCTGATGAGCAATGCTATACAAGACTCACAGTATTTCCATTCACCATCAGCAAGCCATCAATGTTTGACATTGCAGTTAGATTGTGCACAACATTCAGGAGACTATTCATTCTGGATTTCCAATTCTGCCACAGATTATTTTATTCCTGGGCCCAGGTTTGGAGATGTTTAAACCACACAACAACACTTAATTCTCGGAACTTGATATTCAACTTGCGTACTATTGGCAATATGTATCATTAACATACCATATTTTTCAGTAGGATTTAGTCCACTGATTCATAATGTTGCAAGAACACAATAGCAATAAGGTTCCCATGTGACCTTTCCCACTCTCATTATGCCATTATACCACTGAATCGTTGCATTTTTTTTACAAGTTTTTTTTCCCTTGGTACGATATCCTTTTCACAGAGTACATGACATAAATGTGCAGCCTGGTCTCATTGTGTTAATAATTCTAAAATTATGAAATACTTGCATGAAATAATAAAGCAGTCACAGCCTAGTTCCATACATTAGTGATCCAACCAGAGTTTTCATAAAGTGCTACCAACAAGAAATGTATAGTATCCAAACACCACCATTATCAGCATGAGCAATTCACTTTAATTAAAATGAAAGTTTTCATTAGCATGGAATCAACTCTAATCCTAATTAAATATTAAACTAATTAATGGAAATGAAAAAGCAAAGTTCAAAAGGTCAAACTGTTCACTCAGATGAAAACTTCAAATATGATGGGCTGAAATAAGAAAATAGAAAATGCAGTGGGGTGTGGTGGTGGTGGAGGTGGGGGAGTGTGGTGGTGCTGGGAGTCAGGGAGCTGTGGCAGTGGGTGGAGGAGGGGGTGGCGTGGTCGTGGAGAGTGGAGGAGGCATGGAAAGTCAAGTGGAAATTTTCCAACCACATGGTCGGAGACGTTAAACCATTAACTAAAAAATAGCCACTGAGGTGAATCAGGTTAATGGATTGAAGAGGTTTATAGAACTAAAGGATTCAGTATTATAGTAAGATGGTAGGAAGACGCAATTGATCGCTTAATAGTTCTGAAGGGCCTTAAAACCTTTCCCTGTTCCTGAAAACTCTAATACACCTCACAATGTTATTGGTAAGCTTTTCCATAGACGTGTGCTACTCAGTAATCACACAGGTTCAATCTTTATGAATATTATTAAAACTTCTGAGTCAGTGTAACTTTTACTCAGTACTGAGTCTTTGGCACTGTGTACTATTCAAATGCTACCACAGACCAATCACAGTTGGAGCCAATGACAGCAAAGTTTTAAACTTTCAATAAAGAAAGGTCTTTTGTTTTTAAATACTGTGTACTCCTTTTCCTTGAAAGTCTTACGCCTAATTAACTTGGCCTTTCTATGTTTCCTGATCCAATTCTCCTACCCTCTTCAAAAAATAACACAGAAAAATCAATTAGTAGCTCAGAAAATACAAATTCAGGAAATAACAGAGTAAGTAAACTTGTTTATCTCGCTAGTTTCTTTTCCAAACTGTGCTCCATGTCTGTGTCATGAACTCAACAGAATTCACTTCAAAGACAAATCTCCATTATTTGTCCCAATCACCACTGTCAACCTCATCAGACACTTAAATTAAATCATTCAAAAGTGCTCTAAACTTACTACACAAGAGTCAATTCAACACAAGATAACAAAGTGTGAGGCAGAAAATCTTAGATGCTGCTTGGCCTGCTGTGTTCATCCAGCCCCACACTTTGTTATCTTGGATTCTCCAGCATCTGCAGTTCCCATTATCCCTGATCTCAATTCAACACAATGCTGGTTATCTGAAAGACCTCCCCACTTAATCACTACACCGTGCTCTTTATAGATTTTGTTTTTCAAACATTTATCCATTTGTCAGTAAAGCCAATTAGGTATTTTGTATCCATCACAGTTTCTGATACTTTCTTGATTTGCATGGAAAGAATTCCTAGCCTTTCACTGCATTCCCTTGGTAATGACTGCAAATGTATTGCCCCTGGCTACCAATTCACCAAGTGGTGAATAAAAGGTTTCCTCAACTACCTCATCAAAATTCCTGATCATTCTGAATGCTCACAGCTGACATGATCTTTCATACCCTACATTATACATTCAATTTTATCTTGATGAGAACAGCGATAGTATTTCAGCTGTAGGTAGGTTTCCAACCCTGCCTAGATATTTCACAATTTCATTTTGCAATAACTAAAGTGCACAGAGCAACAATTTCAAAATATCACCTCAGCAGAAACTAAACCACTGCACAATTGCTGTTTAAAAGTCTGTGTCTGGATTCAGTATCTCTTCTACTATAGGATGCACTTATTTTACTGCTCCCTCAAAGACACCCTTCTGCAGGAAAGATGCAATGCGGAATAGATCCAAAACAAAAGAAGCTACACATGAAAAGGACAGAATTATTACCCACAACAGAAAGACTGTAACTGACAGGTTGTTTAAACTACATCAGAGCAGTTTAATTATTATTCTAATAATAAATTATTTTTGAATGTCAGGCACAGTATATGTCTCTTTCCTACAAACAGGATCAGAAAGAATATTAATCAAAGTACACTGAGGTGTCTCGGAAGAGCAACACTTTAGCACCACACATTGAAAGTGACAGTCTGAAAATGCCAATTAATGAGACACAAAATGTTTGCCATATCACTTTAGAGACTGTTTTTTCAAGGACAATAAAAGGGCTGTGTCAAATTGTGTACAATACCCACTCCACCAATTGCTTTCAAGTACATGTTCAAACTCTGCCATCTAGAGGTAAAATTTGAAAGGCAACCCACTGTCAATCTTCAGGAAAAGAATCGATCTGTAACTTTATAATGAAAGGTAAAATCAACTCCTGACATTTCATAAACACTCAAGAGCTGTCATGAGTAGTAAGCAGACATGGCATTGTATTGCAAGGTCCAGAAAAAAAGGATTCTTACCAGAATATAGGTTTTACCATTGTGCCCTTGAATACAGAATCTGAAGCTACACTGAGCAGATGATAACTCCTTCAGCCGGCCAGCAATCACAGTCTCCACAAACCAAGATCTGAAGAAAAATTTAAAGCTACATTTCAATCAGTGAAATCTTTCCATTTACTGCCCCCACTGGAAGATGATAATTCACACCAGGGCAGGACACTACAGAGGCCAACATCTCTTCAAAGCAACGCTGATAAATGCATTGATGGTGGTGGAGGGAGAGGTGGGGGGCAGGGTTTGCAGGTGGATTCAACCCCAAAAGTCTGCTAACAAACTGTAGAAAAGTCATCTCCATAAATGGAACGTCCAGAATCAATGAGAAGCTGCTCCTCCACTCGGAGGCTGATTCTCACATGCAAACTATGAACCTTTCAGCAGCAAACACAGAGAGAAAAGCAGCCTGGGATTGGAGGAGCAGAATGAGGGTGAGTGGCAGCAAGTAATCAAGCTGCCGGGGGAATGCTGGAGGGAATGGGTGGCACTGCCAGAACTAGAGAAGTGGGCAGGGCAGGGGGGGGAGAGAGAGAGAGAGAGAGAGAGAGAGAGAGAGAGAGAGAGAGAGAGACAGAAAGAGAAAGAGAGAGAGAGAGAGAGAAGGGGAGGTAAGAGACTTCAAAAGGAGGGAGACAGGGAGCATCGAAGCGGGGACAGAAAAGTTTTTAACCATTTCACAAAGGAATAGCAGATGTCATTAGAATGAACAGCATGTCAATTAGGTAATTTAATACTGAGCAGGTTTATTTCAGAACAATTGACATTTATGTGTTGTCATATCTCAAAGTGTCTCAGATACCTGAGAATTGTCTGAGGTGTTGTGTCTCTTTTACAGAGAAACATGCAAATATTTTGCAAAAGCCTCACCAGTCCACAGAAAACATGATCATGGTATTGGTAAAAGGACTACTTTTTTAAAAATTAACTTTTGTAGCTAACGTATGTCAGATGTCTTGTGTCAATTTCAGGATAGCAGTGTTTGGAAACTTAATGCTTTCCTTGCGTTGTGGTTTTAAGTTTAATGCAAGTGTTGATTTTAAGGACATGGTTGAATTCTTTCAATTCTGTCTCACTTCATTCCAAATACCAATACATCAATAAAAACACAGGCTGTAATGTTCATACGTGGCTGCATTATCTAACAAGGAGTTAGTGACAATGAAGAAACACACCTGAACACCAAAAGTTGCACTTGAAAATCAAAAAGGAGACATCGAGAAAAAGAATTATGTTCACCCCTGCTGTGAAATCCCCAGGGTTTGTGAGGCTAGATAGCTAGCTCATTATACGATGAAAGATGCTATGTCTTTTATTGATTACAACTGTAATGCTTGATTATAATGGTCAGGGTTAAAGGTAATAAAGTCAGCTTTCAGCCACCATCAATGCCAAACAAACATTAGCATTATAATCACAGAGACATGTTGGAATTATCAATGTGAAGAAATATTACCTTTCATGTATCTGTCTGTTCAAAGTCTTATTTATCAAAGGTTGGACCAGTACCTCAGTGATATAAAATTTAATGGTATCTGTAAGAAAATAATTCAAACACCTGCAATGTAATGGAACTGGTGCAGAAATTTCTGCTTTACATATCACTTGAAAACATATTCTATCAAATTGTCATATGCACTGTTGTCTCTTTAGTTATGCTTATACTATAACTTCCAGTAGCTATTATTTTATTGATCTTGAAGTCTAAATTAATGAGGAAAACATCTTTTAAAATTAAAAAAATCAGGTTTTGAGTTTGACAATTAAAAGTGTGCACACTAAGGGAGATACATTAAATACAACATTCCTCAAATCCTATACATTGCACCTGAACCAAGAAATGTGAGGATAGCTGCCGGCCTTAAAGAGAGATTTCTGGGCGAAGTCCACACCTCTGCCCTGCACTGGATGTAGGCCTGTAATTTACACTACCCTCAGGACCCCTCCTTCTAGCTACTCAGGCTACTTCTCAGAAACACAAAGGGTGAGATTTTAACACGGACAAAACAGATTCACACATGGAGATGAAATCAGGCCCCAGGTGTTTTCGGCGCGAGAGCTAGCACACACCACAACAACAGCTCAGAGATAGCATGAACTGCAGATGCTGGAATCGGAGATAACACAGTATGGAAATGGACGATTTCTGAAGTAGGGTCCCGACCCGAGACATCAATTTTCCTACTCCTCTGATGCTGCCTGGCCTGCAGTGCTCCTCCAGCCCCACACACCAACAGTTCGTCCTCTCTCTCAGGATGCTTTACGCTCCTACACAAAATAAGCATCTGGATACAGTGGTGAGTAACTCGAAATTTACTTCAAAAGCATGGCCAAGTCTGCCAAGCTACATAATTTAATTCGGCCCACAAACTATCAAATGCAGGTGAAGACTTCAAAACCAGAGCCATCTCAACATATCCACACTGATAAAATAATGAAGAGCCGGCCTTTAGACATCATGCATTTTCACACTGTAAAGCAGCAACACACTTCTAACTTGCACAGCACTGCAAAACATTTGCTGTCAGCTTTGATATATCCAACATATTTCTCTTCACGATCCCTTTATGTATCTATCATTAAATTCTAACTATTTCCTTATAGTTCATGTAGGAGATTGGGAGAGGCATAAAAAGCAACAAAGGAAGTTAATAAATGAGAAAAAGCTGCCTGGGAATAGCAAGGCTAACTGGAAAAGCTATATTAAACAAGTTGTACTGTAATTGTCTGTGGATGTATTAAAACAGGAGACAATACTGGATAATGAACAAAAGGCAAAGGTGAACTGAAAACTTTGGGACAAACTTGTGCTTAAATTGTTAATGAAGCAGCAGTGTAGAAAATAATAGGGCTTGAGAGAGATAAATCTTCAGAACCTGATAACTAACATCCCAAAGTGACAAAAAATAAATTCAGTTTTTTCCCAGACTTTATAACTTTAAGAATTTCCATTTGAATTTGAAAATTACAAATGTCAATTTTTAATTATTTAAATAAGAAAGTGAAAACAAGCTACAGATCTTTTGGTTTAATGTCCGTTCTGTTTCTTTCTTCCTCTATGACCCTCACTTTCTCCCTATCTGCAGTCATGCAGTGAAAACCAGAGGTGAAGAATCAAAGTTTGGCCACTCTTGTAATATCCACAGAAACAATCACATCACTACAGAGGAGATAATTCTGATACCTGGCTTCAGGAATTCCCCACTGAATGCAAATCTCTGATCTTTTGTAAATGATCCACGCGCCAGAGGGCATTTTTTTTCCCTTCCATCATCATTTTCTCCATGAAAATATCATACAATCAAGAAAACTCTGAGGTCACATCTGAACATTCAAAACTGGATATAGGCCCGACTTGCTCAGAGTCACAGCTGTACAGCATGGAAACAGACCCTTCAGTCTAACTCGTCCATGTCAACTCATTGGAGTTTAAAAGGTGAGGGGTGATAGACAGGGATGCAGAAGGGTGTCTTCTCTCAGAGATTCAGTCATCTCTGAAATCCTTTTCTGTGGAGACTGGGTGATTAAAATTACTGATGGCAGATTTTATTTTGATTATTGTTCTCACATGTAAAAAGATACAGTAGTTCGGAAGGCAAATGCAATGTTAGCATTTATGTTGAGAAAACTTGAATATAAAAGCAGGGATGTACTTCTGAGGCTCCATAAGGCTCTGGTCAGGCCACATTTGGAGTATTGTGCGCAGTTTTGGACCCCAAATGTCAGGAAAGATGAACTGGCCCTGGAGCCGGCTCAGAAGAGGTTCACGGGAATGGTCCCATGAATGAAAGGCTTAACATATGAGGAATGTTTGAGGATTCTGGGTCTATACTTGATGGAGCTTAGAAAGATGAGGAGGAATCTAATTGAAACTTACAGAATAATGAATGGCCTAGAGAGAGTGGATGTTGGGAAGATGCTTTCATTGGTAGGAGAGACTAGAACTTAAGAGCAGAGCCTTAGGGAAGAACCCTTTAGAACGGAGATAAGGAGAAACTTCTTCAGCCAGAGAGTGGTGGATCTATGGAATTCACTGTCACAGAAGGCTGTGGAAGCCAGGTCATTGAGTACATTTAAGACTGAGATAGATAGGTTCTTGATTATCAAGGATTAAGGAGAAAGAACAGGAGAATGGGATTGAGAAACTTATCACCCATAACTGAATGGCGGAGCAGACGCGATGGGCTGAAAGGTCTAATTTCTGCTCCTATGTCTTCTAGTCTTTGGTCTTAAAAATGTTGTTTTGCATGCTATACTGGCAGATCGTACCATATGAAGTGCGTCAGGGTAAGACATGTAAGAATGAGATCTGTTGTAATCTGCTCCCAAAGAGTTGCCATCCTCTGGTCTCATCTTTTCACCCTGTGTAGATTTCTCATCTACACCGGTGTCAAGGATATCGGGGGTTAGCAATAAAGTCCATGGTCAGATCGGTTATGACTTTACAGAATGGCCCAATGGGCTGAATGGCATTTTCCAGCTCCTACTTCCTAGGATCTTATGTCAATGTTCCCAAACCGCAACTACAGGGACAATCAGATGGGGGGTCTAGTTCACACGCATCAATGGTAACTATGGTGAGACAGTCCTTAGCACTGACATGGGTACACAACTTCCAGCTCTGAGGTTGCATCCATGTGTTCAAAACCACTGAAATCCACACAACCTCACTCCCTACCCAACCAACCACCAACACTCCCCACTCAGCTCTGGGTTTGCATCAATTCTCAAACGTTAAAATGGGATCAAGATTGGAAGAAGTTCTGGGAGCAATGACCTTGTCCTTTTAAAGGTCAAGTGGAAGCCTGATAGAGAAATTCAAAACAATGAAGGATTTTGACAAGTTCCTTCATGTTGCTAATTGAAAATCCTGGATATCCCTCTCTAACACGCCCCAAAGGTGTTGCTACAGCACATGGACTACACCAGTTTACCACTACTTCCTCAGCACCATAAGAGATGGGCAACAAATGCAGGTCCAATGAGGATTTATAAAGCTCTAGTTAGGCCCCATTTAGAATACTGTGCCCAATTTTGGGCCCCAGACCTCAGGAAGGACATACTAGCCCTGGGGCGTGTCCAGCAGAGATTCACACGGATGATCCCTGGAATGGTAGGTTTAACGTATGATGAACGGCTAAGGATCCTGGGATTGTACTCATTAGAGTTGAGAAGGTTGAAGGGAGATCTAATAGAAACTTACAATGTATGGTTTAGAAGGGGTGGACGCTAGGAAGTTGTTTCCGTTAGGCGGGGAGACTAGGACCCGTAGGCACAGCCTTAAAATTAGAGGGGATAAATTTAAAACTGAAATGAGACGACATTTCTTCAGCCAGAGAGTGGTGGGCTTGTGGAATTCATTGCCGCAGAGTGCAGTGGAGGCCAGGACGTTGGATGCCTTCAAGGCAGAGATCGACAAATTCTTGATCTCAGAAGGAATCAAGGGCTACGGGGAGAGTGCAGGGAAGTGGTGCTGAAATGCCCATCAGTCATGATTTAAATGGCGGAGTGGACTTGATGGGCCGAATGGCCTTACTTCCACTCCTATGTTTTATGGTCTTACGGTCAAACCAGTGAGTGAAAACTAAAAACAGAAGTAGTGGAAATATTTTCGTCTGGGAATGGGTCACTGACCAGAGGTCAGGGAGTTAAAATAATTGGCAATAGAGTTAGAGGGGAAAGAAACACCCCCACCCCCACCCATCATAAATGCGCCCCCACACCCACCATGCCCCCTCCAAATGATTGTTAAAATTTTAAAGACCATAAATGAAAAGAAGGTGAAGGCAGATCCCAAAGGAACTCTCCAATGACGAGGAGTAATGCACTGCATTAGGGGCTTAGAATATAAAGGTGCTGGACTAAATCAGACAGCTTTCTCAAAGAGCTGGTACAGGTACAATGGGATGAACAGCCTCAAAAACAGAAATTGCTGGAAAAACTCAGCAGGTCTGGCAGCATCTGTCAAGAGAAAGCAGTGTTTACGTTTCAGATCCAGTGACCTTTCTTCAGAACTGATTCCTCAGAGAGAACCCAGCCAAACTGTTCTGCTCAATTTCTAACTAAGTCCCAATGTAGATGCTGACCATAGTGGTGGGCTGTTGTCTTGGTCCTCAACCACATGCAGTTCTATTCTTAAGAGTGCAGTTCAAAACTTTCATTAGCTGGCCGTCCAATCAATCCCACATAGAACCCAATAAGCAAAATATGCAGCTACTCCAAGTACTGCCATTAGCACAGGCTTTCAGGACACCACCAAGCCCTGCAGCTGAACACAGGCAAAGTTGAGACTGCAGACAATAATTAAGCAAGTCAGTGCAATGGGATTAAAGAAATTGAGTGAGCAAGTCGAACCAAAGGAGCGGGAAAGAAACAGCGGAAGACAGCAGCACGTTTACAGAGGTAGACACAACAGTGGAGTGAAAGAGAAAGTAGAAAGTTAAAAGGAGTAAAATGCAATCAAGAGAAAGAGCTAAACTCAAGACAGAGGCAATGGGAAATCCAAATATGTAGACACTATTTTGAAGTATCAGAGTTACAAATCCACATTATACCTGATGAAGTCACAATTCCCAGCAACTTTCTACAGCGAGTGCAAACTATTGTGTTATTTTCACTTTCCATCTGCAAGAAACCAAAAAGTGAACAACATGATGATACTGATCAGGCATTCATTTTTACGTAAAACAGAGATATCCTTGCAGTCTATATAACTCTATATTAGACTGTGTTCCAAATCCCTTAAGCTTCAACTCGGGAGCTTTGGCAGCTGCCACTTTAGATGGAAGGTGGCATAAAAGTGACTATTTCAGCATACAGCAAGGAAAAGGGGATAAAAGTGTTTGGCCCTTTTTAACACATTTCCCACTGACCAATCCCAGAGAAATGACTGAATCGAGCCAACTTTGGCTGCTAGAAAGTTATCGAGAGGCTTCCTAGGGAAATGAAAAAATACAGCATAGTTTTTAATTGGCTGTCTCAATGTGACTCTTAATAGAACTGTAACCCTGCATCAGGACAGTAACATAAGGCCAAAAGACTCTAATAATGAGCATCTTAAGTTCCAAGCAAAAGATGCTAATCATGGGAAATGAATAATGTACACATATCAATGTTTATCAGGTTTACTCCTTTCCTGGATCGGGGAGAAATATCAATTGACCAAGGCAAAAAAAATTAAGTCTTTATTGCCATCTTTTTATGTTGCCAACCAAGTAGGTAAAAGAGTAATAGTTTTGATCGGTCGAGTTACATTTGGACAGCTTATAGTTGTTAGTTGTGATTAGAATCCATTAATTTGTGTTAAACAGTAGTTTTTGTTAAATACAGAAACACCAGTCATTGCTTTGTCTTAGCCACAATCAAAAAAACAAGGAATCTGAAAGAGATTGAAGTTGAGAGAATGGGCAAAACTTGGGAAGATACAGTCTGATGTAGGAACTTATGAGGTGATCACTTTGGCAAGGACAGTCAAAAGGCAGACTACTATTTAGATAGAGAGAGATCACAAAAATAAAAGCAACACAGAGGAATCTGGATGTTCTTGTACATGAAATACAAACCTTGGCAAGCAGGTGCAGCATATAATTGAGGCAGCAGATATAATTTTGGTCTTTATTGTTAGCGGGTTGGAGTTTAAAACCAGAAATATCTTATTATAATTGTGCAGTGCTTTTAAGTACCGTGTTTGGTTATGTATTTAAGAAAGGACACTGGAGACAGGTCAAAAGGGGGTCATTAGATTGAGTGGTGGGATGAAGGGGTTGACTTATAAAGAATGGCAAAAGAGGTCAGGCTATATTTACTAGAGTTTAGAAGGAGGACAGGTGATCTGATTGAAATATAAAAGATTCTGAAAGGGCTTGCCAGGGTAGATGTTGAAAAGATGTTTCCACTAATATTCTCAAGCTATTTACAAAATAAGGGGAAACTCATTTCTTCTCCTGGAGGGTAATAAATTCTCTCTCCCAGAGAGTTGCTGAGGCTAGATTATAGAAAGTATTTTAAGAGGAGGTACAGGGACTTTTGAAATAGAATGCTGAGGGCTATGAGGAGCTCACACAAAAGTCGAGGCCTGCAGCAGATCAGCCATGATCTTATAGAATGGCAAGGCAAACTTGAGGGGCTGAATGGTCTGTTACTAACGCTTCTAGTTACCAGCGTTCTTTTACTAAAAATATAAGTTAATGACAAGATCAAACAAGAACTGTATTACACAACATAAAAAAATTGAAAAGATTTCACTACAAAAATCACAAAAGGATTCAACCCACAGAATTCCTTTTTTTCCCTAGCATATCCTTATAATCACCAAATCCCAACAAAGGGTTTATCACTATGTCTCCACATTACAGTTTTTTGCTCAAGCTGACATAGCTGTAACCAGTTTTCTTCTGGTAAATTTTTGCTTGTTGAGTCTCTAATTTTCTTCATCTGATGGTCTTCCCAAGTCATTGCAAACTAAACTGAAAATTACTTACACTTCAGTCACTAGGCAACAGCACAGCATTTTCCCACTTGTTTTTAATGCCCAGAACTACTGACTCTATTCCTTAACTACAAGGTTTGAAAAACTAATTAAAAAAATATATACTCAAGAGAAGCTATGACCTAGTGGTATTATTGGTGGATTGATAATCCAGAGACCCAGGTAATGTTCTGGGGACACGGGTTCGAATCCCACCATGGTAGATGGTGGAACTTGAATTCAACAAAAATCTGGAATTAAGAGTTTTATTAAGACCATGAATCCATTGTTGATTATCACTGGACCAGATGAACTTTATACAGTGTTGAAGAAAAAACAATAAAGATTATCTTTCATAATTCTATCAGTTCTGGAAAGTTTCCTGGAATGTAAATTTAATCTCACTATTTAAGGAGGAAAAGGAAGGATGAAAAATACAAACTTTATGTTCATGGCAGGGAAAATGTTAGAATCAATTCTGAACGATGTGATAGCCGGATATTTAGAATATCTTGGCAGAACTGCACAGACCCAACACCAACTGTTGAAAGGGAAATCATGCTTGACAAAAAAAAACTTGTTTGGAAGTGTTTTATGCAAATTGTAGCATAAACAAAGGAAAACCAATGATTACGGCTTATTTGGATTTTCAAAGGGCTTTAGGGAATAAAACCAGAGCACATGATGTTGAGGGGTGAGGGGTGGAATGTTCTAGTTTATAGATTGAGAACTGGCTATAGATGGAATACAGAACAGGAATAAATGGACCATTTTCAGGACAGCAGGCTATTACTAATGGGGGTAACACAAGCATCACAGCTGGGTCTACAACTGTTCACAATCTAAATGATTTGGATGTGGGGACCTATTGTTGATATTTCTAAATCTGTTGGTGACCCCAAAATGGGTAGTACCACAAGTTACGAGGAGAGTGCGAGGAGTCTTTAAGAGTACTGGGACAGGCTACGTAAATGGACCAGAATATAGCAGACAGAATGTAATGCAAATAAATACGAGGGCATTCACCTCGGTAGAAAATATAAAAAGCCAGCATATTTAATTGATAAATTTTTGTTTTGTTCATTCACGGGATCTGAGTGTCACCAGCTAGGCCAGCATTTATTGTCCATCCCAAATTGCTCAGAGGGCAGTTAAGCGTCATATAAATGATATATAATTAAATGATGAGAGATTGGGTGTCCAAACATCTGGCATGTCCTTGTCCATGCGTCACTAAATATTAGCTTGCAGGTGCAGCAAGCAATTAGGAAGGCAGACAATATGTTGTCATTTATTTCAAGGGGCTTTTTTGAGCGTATACTTAAAATTGTCTTGCTAATATTAAAGCGGTATTTGACCAAGTACAGTAGCACAGAGCTCTAACTGACGTCAATGAGAATCAAGGAAACTCCCCATTGGTTGGACACATGGCTAGCACAAAGTAAAGCAGCTGTCGCTGTTGGAGACAAATCATCTCAGTACAAGGGCATCACTGCATCAGTGCCTCCAGGTAGTGGTCCACTTCTTCAATAACCTTTCCTTCCAACACAAGGCCAAAAGTTGCGATGTTTGCTGGTAATAAGACAATGTTCAACAAAATTCACAGCTCCTGAAGCAATAAAGCAGTCTATGCCAATGCGTATTAACATCTGGACAACCATCAGGCTTGGGTTAATAATTGAAAAGTAACATTCACGCCAAACAAGGGCCAGGCAATTTCTACCAACAACAAGAGGAAATCTCATCAACTCCCCTTACCTTACTACCACTGAATCTCCCACCACATCCTTCCATCGGTCATAAACTGAACTGGACCAAGCATTTAAACACCATGACTACAACAGCAGGTCAAAGGTTGAGAATAGGAAGGAAATAACTCAACTGCCTGTCCACTATGTACAAGGCACAAGTCAGGAGTGTGAAGAAGTGTTGCCCAGTTACCTGGATGAGTGCAGTTCCAACAATACTCAAAAATCTAAACCAGCACTCAGCTAGCCAATCTTTCTCCTCTATACCACCAGCAAACTGCCTCATGGCACATTCTCAGAGCCCATCAACCACCTCTGATGACAGAGGAGGGATAATATAGTATGGTTTTCTCACAAAAACCCCATCAAGGACATGATCACATGATGCTCTCTGAGGGTTACTCTTAGATAAAGTGGGTATTAGTGCGTGACATCAACCTGAACTGTGTGCTCCCTGTGGATTTCCCGACTTTCTTCAAAGAAATTATTCCCTCCCAGGCACCTGAAATTTTAATCATGAGGTAAATCTGGAAGCTGAGGCCACGGAACAATGTAATGGAATATCGACATGAGGTGCCTCTTTTCTACAAGTATTTAAATTTGAAAAGTACAGAAATTAAGAGGGTGTCCCTTTCTCCTCTTCCCGAGGTACTCTTTTAAAAAATAACTGGTGAAATATTTCAGATTCGTTTTCCTTCATTACCACACTTCACCAGTACTGCAATAGCTGTAAAGGACTTTGGGGTATTATGTTTTCAATGTTGCTCAATAAATGCAGAGTTTTTTTCTCTCTCTACTAAAGTAGAAACGTAAAAATTAAAGACTTCAACCCTAGTATCTAACATTGTCAACAAAGTCAAGCTGAAGGATTGGGCAAGTCCTGTATGTTGCAAGCAAAAGCCCTACCTGCACCTCATGGGTTCCACTGTGAACTGCATCCTGCTTGACATTTGACTGCCCTGCTGGCTCTTCATGCACTGCAGTCTTATCAATGCTCGCCACACTGACAAGTAGGAAAGTGTCGCCTAATAAACAATCATCCAACCTCGGTTGTAAGGCCTTGGCAAATGGATCAGGATGACAGCACCAGTGCTCCACCAAATCAGTCCAATTTCCACTAGGCAACGGTAAAACTCTCTGAAACATCCTACATATAAAAGGGACAGCTTATTAGAATCAGACAAACCACAATGCTTGCCTTTTCACTTCAAATGCAAAAACACAGTCTTGACAATTCAATTGCAATATGATGAATGCACATAAAGAGGTCTTACTGTTAAGATAAAAATACATTTCACTGACCACTGTATTGAAGATAATTAGTTCAGGGTTTGCACCAATACTGGCAGATTGTGATGATTTTACTTGTGATAACTCAACTGATAGGCTGTCAATTGGAATATTGTACACTGCAATTGCTGTGCTGCTGAGGTCAGTGGTCAGTATCGAGTGCTACAAAGTCCCAATCACTGTCAAATAAGCAATAAATAAGGGCCAGAATTACACAACATGTTTTCTTTTCCAAACATGTCATTTAGTTATGAGGACCAGGAGACTTTACCACCTGTGTCAAATGAAGTTTTTTTGTTCCTTTGAATTTTTAAGACAGAAATTTACGTGATATTTGAAATGTGACCAAGAAATGACAGGCACAAGATGCAAACTTGTTTTCATTGTTCAAAGTATATTATGATTCTAATTTGAAATCAGATTTTAAAATAGTTAAGATAAGCCTCAATTTCACACTGCCATAGAGAACCGTAAAACTCCCAGTCTGATATAACAAAGGCTGAATAGTGAGACTATACCCTCTACCATCACACAACATGCCAAACATGAGAAGTATTAACTGTAGAAATGTCAATGCCCAAGCAAAAACATAAAGACTAGTAAACCTGATGAAATAGCAGAAATATGATTTCAGTTTTACTGACGCTGCTAAATAGAGAGCATTTTAAGTTTCAGAATCATTAGCACTTTTATCATTTGCAGCTCAGGTTGAGGCCTGAAAAAAGACCCTGTACAGACAACAAATAAAACGAACGTCATCTACAAAATACCTTGCAAGAACTGTGACAAACACTACATTGGACAAACTGGCAGAAAGCTAGCCACCAGGATACATGAACATGAACTAGCCACAAAACGACATGACCCACTATCACTCGTATCCTTACATACAGATGAGGAAGGACACCACTTTGATTGGGACAACACATCCATCCTAAGACAAGCCAAACAGAGACATTCACGAGAATTCCTAGAAGCATGGCATTCCAACCGGAACTCCATCAACAAACACATTGATTTGGAGCCAATCTACCATCCCCTGAGAAAAGAACAGGAAATGACATCACCAACACAAGAAATGACATCACCAATCCAAGGAAACCTAAACAGATAAATAGAAAGCAGGACATAACACCAGCGCTTCAACGGAGTCTCACTGATGATGTTACCTAGAATGGTGACGAATCGTCTGAAAACAAACCTTCCAGCTCAGCGAGCAATCTCACATCCAGAACTTTTATCATGAACAAACTATGCCTGAGGCACAGTGCTCCTTTAAAAATTGCCAAAATGACAGAAAGGAAGAAGTTTGCATTTATGCAGCATGTTTCCCTACCTAGAGGAATCCCAACTTTCATTTAAATGGAGGGGTGATGACTGTGGAACCCGACTAAACCTTTTCGAGAAGTAGTGATAGTAGTGGACTGAAGAATGGATATTACTTATATCAACTTACAGAAGGCATTCAATCAAGTCTCATGTTAGAGACATACATTTAGGCTTCTGAAATCGAAAGTAAATCACTGATCCAGTTCAGGAACTGGCTGAGTGACAGGAATCAGAGTAAGGATCATGGACAAACTGTCTAACTTTCAGGATGTGTTTGACAGTATCCAACAAACCACTGTTTTGGGGCCACAATTATTTACAATACTCATTAATAACTTAGATCATGGGAGAGAAAGCCACAAATACAAACTTGACAAAGATGGGCAGCCTTATAAGTTATGTATATAGAAACACAACATTGCGAAGAGATAGTGATAGATTAAGTGACTCAGCAAAATAGTGCTAACAGACTTCAATATAAGCAAATGTGAGGTCACCCACTTTGAAGCTAAGAAAGGATTGCATTGTGTGCTTTCCAAATGGTGAAAATTTAGAAACAAGAGAGATCAAGACAGACTTGGGGAACCAGGCAAATAGATCATTAAAATGTCAAGGACCAATGTGGAAAATAGTCAAAATATATAGTGCAGTGGAATGCGAGGAGGTAAAAATCATATTTCAGCTCTATCGGGCCCTGGATCAACCAGACCTGGAGTACTGTGTAAGTACCACACCTTAAAAAGGATTATTAATAGCAGACAAAACATAACACATAATATTGCATGATAAGAGGCAGCAGGTTTAAAAAAACGGTGAGGAAAAATTACTTCTCTGAAAGGGCCACGAATCTGTGGAATTCACCACCCCCAAGTGTGGTGGATACTG
This sequence comes from Stegostoma tigrinum, assembly GCF_030684315.1. Lineage (NCBI taxonomy): Eukaryota > Metazoa > Chordata > Chondrichthyes > Orectolobiformes > Stegostomatidae > Stegostoma > Stegostoma tigrinum. The sequence continues at coordinate 39,174,456 of NC_081357.1, forward strand.
GAACATTGAGTAAATTTAAGGAGACAAATAGATTTTTCATTAGTAATGGGTTGAAGGGTTACAAGGAGCATGAAGGAAGGAATGAGACTGTAGTGAGATCAGCCAAAATTGTAATGAATGGCGGGATAGACTCGAGGGGCTGAATTGCTTACTTCTGCTCCTAGTTCTTATGTTCCTAAATATTCAGTAAAATAGGACCCACACTCCAAAGAGATAAATTACAAAACAAGATTACACAAAACAGCATTGTATTCCATGGAATTTAGCAGATTAAAGGGTGATATAAATTTTCAGTACATTAAGAGAACAAATTGTTTCTCTCTCTTTACACCATTTCTACTTGTCATGGGTATAGTATCAAAGCGAGAGCTAGAAATTAAAACAAACACTTCTTCAGACAAATGAAGATGAAAATTTGGAGCTCTTTTGCAAAACTTGGAATTGGATGTTAGGTTCATTATAAATTTTAAACCTAATCTTGATAGATTTTTGTTATATGAAGATATTAGTGGATAATAAGGTAAAGGCAATTACAAGTTAGAGCACATATTATCCATGACCTCATTAAATGGTCATTTATTATGTTCATGGCTGATTATCCTACTCAATGGCTTTTTCTTGCTTTTCCTCCATGTGCTTTGATCCGTTTAGCCCCAAGTGCCATATCCAACACCTTCTTGAAATCATACAACGTTCTGGCCTCGGCTGCTCTCCGTGGTAGTGAATTCTGCAAGCCTACCATTCTCTGGGTGAAGAAATTTCTCATCTCAGTCCGAAATGGTTGACCCTATATCATTATCTGTGACTCTTGGTTCTGGGCTCTCCAATCATTGGGAACATCCTTCCCTACACTTGTAGGTTTCTAGTGAGATTCCCCCCTCATTCTTCTGAACTCCATTGAATACACTTCTAGCCAATTCAACCTCTCCTCACCCGTCGGTGCTAAGCAACATCTGCCAGATTTGGCAGCACAACACTCACTCATACCTGCCTAAATTACATGCTCCAGTCTCTACCGTGGGACTTGACTCTATGACCTACTAGTACGCACTTAGTCAGCTGACCTACCCATTTCCAATATTGAAAAATGTATTAACTATGCACATGTGCTATTTCTGTTACAGATAGTATCCCACTGTCATCCATACGAAAAACAGATCAAAAATATCTTACTGCCTCTTGAGCACGGATTGTCCACAGGTTTGGCACTGAAAGTTATAGGATGTCTGGGCTTGCAAAGTTTCGATGACAGTTGGTACCAGCTCTAAAGAAACATGAAATATTAATATTATTGCAAAACACTGGAGATTAATTCTGCAAATGAAGATTTTACCATGAGAATAATTACATGCATATTACAAGAAAATTAGGTACAAACTTAACTGTCTCAGTATTTTAACAAGTTTTGTCAAAAATCCAACATTCACAGATAAACTTCCACCTTAAGGTATTAATAATAAAACACCACATAACAAACTACGACAACAAGGTGTACAGCTGGAAGAATACAACAGGCCAAGCAGCATCAGAGGAGCAGGAACTACACATGCTTTCCACGTTTGCAAGATTAATTGCCCATAGTTACATGTCATGCTGTGTTACATTGTCATAACCATTGTACTTAACAGACTTTCTCTTATCCAGGAAAATAACCCTCATTTTTCATGCATGGGTATTTCTTGCTTTGAAGCTTATCACTAATGGTTTGTGATATCTTGGATTAATAATGAGGTGCCTGTCAATCAAGGTAACATTTCACCCTGAAAGGCATGTCCCCTCGAGCTCAGTTTCTATTACGAGCCTGATGCAGTTACCAAATGAACTGCCAGCCCCATATCTAACTGACAAAAATGCTTCAAGCAAAGGATTTGCAAAAAAGAAAAGTAATGAACATGCTGGTGGTCGACAGTACAATTGTACACATTTTCTATCCATGAATAAACTCCCTACATAAATCACAGTTGCCTCAGGCATAAGTGAACTCGGCTCAATTTAGAAACTGATGGGGGCAGAAGAATGATTTCTCGTGGTGTAGTGCCTCTGAGCTAGTATGTCCAGTTTCAAGTCCCATCTGCTCCAAAGGTGTGTCAGAACATCTCTGAACAGGTTGTTCAGAACAAAAAGGCAACATAATTTTTGTAAATTGGCTGCTCCCACATTGCTTCTGGACACCAGTTCAAAACAGTAACAGTGAAAAGGATATATTGTTCAGTTTACTTAGCCTGCTCACTATGGATTGAAAAATTATCCATCCATCCACTGGTTTCTGTGGCTATTGAGGGAGTGCAACAAATGGTTACCAGACTGGTCCCTGGGGCAGCAGGCCATATGAAGAACTACTGGATCAGTTAGGGCGATATTCACTGAAGTATAGAAGCATGAAACGGGGGCATTGAGGAATCTTACCATAAGCTATTAAATTCTAACAGGATTAGACAGGGGAAATGCAGGAATGATGTTCACGATGACCAGGATGCCCAGATCCAGGGGTCACAATTACAGCGATAGAAGAAAGTCACTTAGGACTGAAGTGAAAAATTTCCTCACCCAGAGTGAGGTGAGCCTGTGAACTATACCCATTTTCAAAACATTCTGTGTTTTGGTCTCAACCACTCTGTGACAGAGAATTCAGTGCCTGGCCAAAACTGTCCCTCAAGCAACATTGCACACCGCTAAGCTGATTATTTATAGTACATGGTGTGTGTGGGAACTTGCTTTGTATAATGGACCACCATCATTGATAACCTTGCTTCCTGCTGTGTTTAGATTTGTGCAGTGATCTTCACCTTTAAATTAGATGCAATTTAACAACTGAATCATCTCTTTGTAATAACAAACCCCCTTAAATATAGAAATCTTCACTTTTTGCGATGCAACCAGCAATATAAATGGAGAAGTATAATGAAAGAGGGTGAGGAATTAGTAACGTGTAATAACAGCAATCAATGAAAAATTGGAATCAACAGATTGGTGACAGTTTGAGAACAAAGGAGGTGCAGTGAGATCTGGGGGTCCTTGTACACCAGTCACTGATAGTAAGTATGCAAATACAGCAGGCAGTATAGAGGCCAATGGTATTTGGCCTTTATAGCGAAAGGAATGGAGTTCAGGAGCAGAGCGTCTTGCTTAACAGTACAGGGTCTTGGTAAGACCACAACTGGAGTATTCTGTGCCATTTTGGTTTCCTTTTCTGACATAGGACACACTGGTTATGGAGAAAGTGCAAGGAAGATTTGCCAGATTCATTCCTGGGACAGCAGCACTGAGGTATGAAGAGAGGCTGGATCGGTTAGGAATGATTTAGAAGAATGGAGGGGAGAATCTCAATGAAACTTTTAAAATTCTAACAGGACCAGGGAGCATAAACACAAGAAGGATTTACCAATATCTGGGGAGACCAGAACCAGGAGTCATGGTTTAAATGATTGGGGGCAGGCCATTTAGGGTTGAAATGAGGGAAAATTTCTTCACCCAGAGAGTGGTGAACCTGTGGAATTATTTGCCACACAAAGTAGCAAATGTGGCTATGTTTTCCAGAAGGAGATAGATACAGTTCTTTGGGCTAAAGAGATCAAATGGTGTGGGGAGGACAAGGCACGAGCAAGTTACTGAGGTGGATGAACAGCCATGGTCATATTGAATTCCTGCTGTCCCAGCAATGAATCTGGCAAACATTCCTTGCACTTTCTCCATAACCAGTGTGTCCTACCTCAGATAAAGAAACAAAACTGCACAGAATACTCCAGGTGTGGTGTTGCCAAGACCCTGTACAATTCAGCAAGACGCTCTGCTCCTGTACTCCAATCCTTCATGATAAAGGCCAAATTCCATTGGCCTCTTTACTGCCTGCTGTATTTGCATACTTACTATCAGTGACTGGTGTACAAGGGCCCCCAGATCTCATTGCACCTCCTTTGTTCTCAAACTGTCACCAATCTGTTGATTCCAATTTTTCATTGATTACTGTTATTACACGTTACTAATTCCTCACCCTCTTTCATTATACTTCTCCATTTATATTGCTCAAAGGCCTGAATAGCCTACTCCTCTTCTTATTTTCCGTTATTCTATGTACCAGTGAATCTGTAAGTGCTGTTATACCGACAGACCATGAAACTTCTCCATTCAGACATATCCTTCAAGGGTTAGCTTTCCATGTCTTATCCTCACTTCCAAAACAGAAATTGTTTAGGAGATTAGAATCCTGTAGCAGCACTTCCCCAAGTCAGGTCAAACGCTGGAAATTTGCTGCCATGCTCTAAAGCAGGAATGGCTGCCATTCTGCTCCAACTAATTTATAAAAGCTGAGTTCCTGCTCTTACAAGCCGCTGTATTGCAATCCCTTTCAGATGTCACTGAAGAGTCGTGACAATTTTCATTGTTCAATATGGGGTCAAAGTGGGAAAGATCTTCGGAAGTACCATTCCATACAGCAGTGACAAGCAGGGACGGATTTACAATATTAAAGTTTAGGCTTGGATGAATAGGAATCAATCCTCTCCTTAATTTCATCACAAGGAATCTTCGAAAGCATTCTTTGACATGTACTGATTTTTTTCTGTCCCTCTGTGCACTCTTCCTCTGTGGGAAAGAGGTGCAGTACAAGCTTGGACAGTGAACATTGGTGCCATCCTAATCAAGCTCAATAAATTCTCCAGGTGGTACACAGGCATACAGCTCTCAGTAGGCGTTATTAGCATGCAATTAGAAATAGATGACATGTCACTTTCGCCTATTCTTAGCCCAAGGACGATGAGCCCAACAGCTACATTACAATCTCTGACTGTCAGCAGAGATTAAAACAGAGACCCTCCTGACCACAATGCATGTTTAAGCACTGAGCCAAGGATGCTCAATTTGCAAATGCTCAGGTACAGTGGATTGGTGGGTGGGGAGACAACTTTGATATGACTTTAAAAGATACTTACTGCTCTTCCCGATTGGGCAAGCTTGCACATATTAAGGACTAACAAGACCACATCAATTAAAAGAACATATCAAAATATAGAATTTGAGCTTGAAGTTGGTTAGAAATCAGGCTTATTTGAAGCTAATTTGTAGCCATTAAAGAAAGGATTGTTGAAAGTTTTTCTGAGAACAAGATAAATTGTGCTTACATTTTTTCACTTAAAATTATACTTATAGTGTGCTCTTTAGCTGTAAATCTCTAAACATCCAAGGTACTTGAATAGCTTTGCTGTGATTCTTTAAATTGATGTTTGAATGCTCAAGGGTGTGTGAAGTAGTACACTTTAAAAGAAAAGGACAGGTCTGAAATGGGCTATTTCTAAGGTTCAGCCAGAAACCTAATAGTTAGCCATGGATTGTAATTACCAACAAAGCTCTTGCATGAATAACAATTTTGTGAAAAGTGAGACACATTTAAATTCGACTATATTGGCCAATAATTTTCAGCGTAATTAATTTAGTTAAAAATATAAGAGCTGGTCACCTGCAGGTTGATTAATCTGAACTTGCAGCCTCATGTGGAATCCATCTCCTGCGACGTAGTGGAGATTGCGGCAGGAGGGAGGAACAATTCTGACCCCTACTGGCAAATCTAGGTTGATGCGCTGCCCTCCAGTACAAAGACATATGGATGATGGGCTGAGAGTAACTTGCAGCTCAGAGTATTTCTCTGGAACGTTTCTGCTCAAAGAAGACACAATGAGTTATGTTTTTGAGTGAGCGCCAACACTGCACGCCATAATGGAAAGATCTAGTATCCATTCTTGAAACACACCTAAATCTGAATACATTCTTTTCCTTTCCATGAAATATTGTGAACATCATTTAACATCAGCTGATGACTGTGACAAGATTCAATATCTCAATGTGGATTCAATTAGCAGTCAGGCTGCATAATAGGGACCTTGGTTAGCAGTGGCTAGTATACTTATTAGTGAATTCTTCAAATTGTATTATTCACTGTCAAAGAATCAGCTAATAAAAAGTAGAAACACATTTTAATTTAAATCAGTCACCCTAAGCCTAGTAATGGCAGAAATAAATCAAGACTAATAAGAATGCATTACATAGAGAGCCAGTTTCATTAAATGCAAGGTCATTTAGAAAATGCTTCTTTTTCAATCTTCAAGTACCAAGAATAATCAGTACATATAAATATATATCAAATAAAATCTATACTGCACATTTATCATGGAAACATCTCTCAAAGCACTTCACAGAAGAATAATAGGAGAAATAAAGCCTTATAGCCAAAGGAGATTTAAAGGTTTAGTGACTTAGATGAAGAATCTTAAAGAAGATAAATACGGAGCAGACAAGGAATTTAAGGAGTGAAAAATTCTAAAGCAGAGGCCCAGGTGACTAAATGTGTAACCATCGATGGCAGAGTGAAAGAGATAGATGCCAAAGCCATGGAACAGATAGTTCAGGTGAGATAATACAATAAGGTTGGAAGTTACAGTATAGATGACTGAGAGGTAGCAACTTAAACACTTTAAACTTTATTTTGTAAAAAATACAAGTAGCAATAAATAACCATTCTGTTCTATTCTATTCTCAGACGAACTTGAATGATCAGCTCATACAGGGATTTAAACACAAGGTTGTGTTTAAGGTTGCAAATTTGAGGTGCTGAAGATCTCAGTATGAGTTTATCCAGGACAAAGATATTGGGTAGATGGTGTTTGATGCAATATAGGATACAAAATAGAGAGCTTTGGATGAACTGAAAATTTTCAGGTCAATATTGACATGTGGACAAGGGAGCATTGATCTGATCATAGGTAACAAAGGTATTTAAGAAGGCTTCAACATGAAATTAGCTACAGCAGGAATGGTAATTATGAAGTGGAAGAAGGGCTCTTTGTGGCAGGAGTCAAAAACAGAGCTCAACATCAAACAGAATGCTGAGGTAACAAATTATAGTTCAGCCCAAGACAGCAGCTACGAGGGAACAGAATCAGTGACTCGGGTATGGATTGTATAATAAGGGTCTTGCGTACATTAACTGGAGGAAACTGCACTGCCAAGGCAGTGGAGAGTTTCAAAGTGATGGAAAAGATGTAAATAATACGAGTTGACCACACATGAAAAGCCCCTTCACCTAAATCAGAAATTGCATTTGTATCATAATTTCTTCCAAAGCGTAATAATTGTAGTTTTGTGCTCAATAATAGCAGTTAATATATAAAAACAAGCTTTTATGTACACAGTAAGTATTATAAATAATCAGGTTACTTGTGAGCAATGTTGCTTGAAGGACAATTTTGGTCAGGATACTGTTTACCAGCAAAAGCAGAAAGTGCTGCATCTACATATGGAGAAATAGAACCAAGCTCCGAAGGCAGCACTGGACTCAGAACATCTGTTTCTCTCTCTGCAGGTGCTGCCAGAGTTGCTGAGATTTTTCAACACTTTCTGCTTTTATTCCAGATCTCCTGTATCTGCAGTATTTTGCTTTTATTTGGGACAACTAACTATCCTTTTAATTTGTGGTGAGAGATCCTTGGCCTTCACCCACATCAGCATCCAGTCATCTAACAATTCACTGAAAAGACATCTCCAACAGAACAACATCTCCCCAGATATACATGAGCAGTAATGCGCAAATTACTGCAGATGTTGGAATCTGGATGCAAGCAAAAAAAATTGCTGGTGATCACAACAGGTCAGGTAACATCCATGGATAGAAAGCACGCTAACGTTTTGAGTCTAGATGACTCTCCATTACAGCTGAAGTTCAGGGAACATCATTTACGAATCGTGGGGGGGGGGGGGCGAATTGGAATGCAGGGGGAGAAAGAATGTTAGTAGGTCAGATTTAAGATGTGAACTATCAACATTCTTTCTCCCCCAGCATTCCAAGCTGCCACCTTCACTTCAGCTTTGATGAAGAGTCGTCTAGATTCAAGACTTTGTCTTGCTTTCTCTCCATGGATGCTGCCTGACCCGCTGTGACCTCCAGCCTTTTTGTTTTCAACGCTTGAGCAATCATTTCAGCTCACAGGTCAACCCAGTCTTGAAGGAACGGTATGTTGTCTACGTGTATCTAGTTCAGTTTTCTCCCAGCGAATTTAGCCGCTAAATTTATTGGTTAAATCCTCATTCCTGCTCTGAAAATCGGCTCTTCCCATCTTGACGATACATGAAAGTAAACATTCTCACATCTATTTGTCAGAAGTGTGTATGAAAGGTTGCTTTACTGTCGCTGCAACGTGGTGAAGACTCAACACAGAAAGGAGATCCTGAACGTTTGTCATCAGTCACTGTGAGTCTGCATGCTCAGAGAAGTTAAAACAGTTACCCAATGATCAAGAGCCCGCTCTGGGTGCTGTTCCTGATCTCTAAGAAGCCCTGTGTTTGCAGCAGCGATCTTTCCATCTGTCCCTCGACAATCCTGCACCTTCCTTACTTCTCGGAAATCCTCACTGAAATGTAACAAAGTAGCAGCCAATCAGCGTCAGGCTCTCGTCCGACAACTACGTCACGTACGCACGCACGCGACTTCTCACGCAATTGTTTGGACGCACGCGCCCCGCCTTTTGGAGCTCCCGAGACCTAGAAATCTCCCCGTAGCGCCATCTGCAGCTCGGGAGGGTATAGCGCCACTGCCTCCCAACCCAACAAAGCAGCGCCCGGAACTGTGGAGGCTGGAAATGCTCAACAAAAATAGGAATTGCTGGAGAAACTTAGCCGGTGTGATAGCGTCCTGTGGAGAGAATGCAGAGTTAACGTAGTTCTGACGACGCGAAACGTTAACTGTTTTTCTCTCTCTACTGATATTGCCAGACCTGCTGAGTTTCTCCAGCAATCTCTGTTTGTGTTGAACTTCAAACCCAATCTCTGGTATTGCTGTTTTGGGACAGAGGGAAAGGGGAGATGGAGTGTTGAGGTTTGGCACTTGGTGAAAGTCAATACCATAGGAATTCAAAATCTTTATTCGGCCCAATCCAGCATCTCTCAATTTTTTTTAATTCGTTCATGGGATGTGGCCACCATTAGCTGGGCAAAATTTATTGACCATCCCCAGTCACCCTTGAGAAGACGTTGATGAGCTGCTGCAGTCACGTGCAGTAAATTAAGTCACAATTCTGTTCTGCAGGGCTAACCAGGATGTTGACCTGGCAAGAGTGAGGAATTGGTGACGTATTTCCACATCAAATGATGAGTGGTTTTGAGGTGGAATTGCAGGTGGTGGACCTTGTAACTCCTGTCCTTGTCCTTCTTGGTGGAAGTGTTCGTGAATTTGGAAGATGCTGCCTGAAGATCTTTGGTGAATCTCTGCAGTGCATCTTTTACATAATACACAATGGTGCTCCTGAGCATTGGTGGTGGGGTCGATGGAGTGCATGTTGGTAGATGAGGCACCAATCAAGCAGGCTGCTTTGTCCTGGATGCTGTCAAGCTTCTTGAGTGTTGTTGGAGCTGCACCAATCCGGGAAAGTGGGGAGTATTCCATCACCTGCCTAATAGAAAACCGGAAGAACTGCGGGTGCTGGAAATCAGAAGTAAAAACAGAAATTGCTGGAAAATCCCAGCAAGTCCGGCAGCATCTTTGGAAAGAAATCGGAGTTAGCAATTCAGGTTCCGTGACCCTTCTTCAGAACTGATCGTAGCTCAGAAGAAGTTGGTTTTTATGCGGAAGATATGGTGAGGACAAGAGTTAGGGATTAAATGATAAGGGGAGATAAAGCTAAGGAGATAGAAGAACAAAAGAAGGACAGATAAAGGAGTGGTTAATGGTCAGCCTCAGAGAATGAATAGTCACCAAAGAGGACTTTAGTGGCTAACAATGGGTAGTATGTAATAACAGACCATGTGATAACAAGGTCTGGCCTTGATAACAGGAGGCAGGAGATGAGTTAAATGTAGCAGGATTCCTAGCTTCTGATCTCCTCCTGTAATCACAACATTTAAATGTCTAGTCCAGTCCAGTTTTGGGTCAGTGGTAACCCCAGGATGTTAGTAGTGAGGGATTTATCGATAGTAATGGCATTGAATGTCAAGGGTACAATGGGAAGATTCTCTTCTGCTGGAGATGACCATTGCCTGGCACTTGGTGGTGTGAAAGTTATTTATCACTTGTCAGCTCGATCCTGAATATTGGCTAGGTCTTGCTCTAAAATAAATCAAAAAACTGTGGATGCTGGAAATCTGAAACAAAAACAGAATTTGCAGGAGAAACTCAGAAGGTCTAGTGACACTTCAGAACTGACCTGAAATGTTAACTCTGTATTCTCTCTATAGATGCTGCCAGACCTGCTGAATTTCAACAGCAATTGCTACCACTGTCCAGGTTTGCTTCTTTTGAACACAAATTCCAAAATTTGAGGAGTTGCAAACGGTGCTGAACATTGTGCAATCATTGACAAATATTCCATTGCTGACCCTATGATGGAGGGAAGGCTATTGATGAAGCAGCTGAAGATGTTTGGACGTAAAAACCATGCAACAGCTACTACCATCTATGTGCCAGGTTTGGTTCCAACCAATGGACAGTATTCCCCAGATTCCCATTGATTCCAGTTTTGCCAGAGCACTTTCGCACCATACTCAGTCAAATGCATCCTTAATGTAAAAGGCTGCCACTCTCACTTTACCTCTGTAAGTAATGGCTGAAGTGGTCATAACCAGAAGACAGGGACAGCCACAAGTGTGGCATGAGCACCTACCAAGCTTCCTTGTTGGTTGTTCTTTCTGTTGTTGGCATCTGTTGCCAAGCTGCTGTAGTCACTGGTCATCCGGTGATGTACACCAGCCCATTGGAAGTGTCACAATTTCCCTCCGTTGTTAGCTATGAACTCCATGCATGCAATAGTCAATGACTAGGGTCTTTGTGGCACACTTGTAATCATCTTTGTTTGTACTGAGCAATGATTCTAGGTGGATTGGCCATGCTAAATTGCGCGTAGTGTTCAGGAATGTGTAGATTAGATGGGTTATAGACCCTTCTTCATTTCTGAAGAAGGGTCTAGGCCTGAAACGTCAGCCTTCCTGCTCCTCTGATGCTGCTTGACCTGCTGTGTTCATCGAGCTCTACACCTTGTTATCTCAGATTCTCCAGCATCTGCAGTTCCTGCTATCTCTAATACATCTACACCAACTTCCTAACTTCCTGATGATCCAACCTGACCAAATAACGTTACACTTATTGCTGCCACGCTATTACACTTCACTGAGATGGATTGCTGGAAATTAAGCCCCATTATTCTCAGAGTTGTTGCAAAAGTTTTAAAAAATTATAAAAATATGCAGAATTCCCCTATTTACCTGTCTTTTAGTACCCACCTCTTGTGATGCTAATTGAAGGATAAATATTGTACAATACACTGAGGATAACGATCTCACCCCTCACCCCTCTGTTTCATTAATGGGTTCCAAAAAAGAGTCATATCAGATTCAAATATTAATCTCTCCCAACAAACACTGTCAGACCTACTGAGTATCTCTTATGTTTTCTGTTTCCAATCTAGTATCACTTCCAAATATTCTCATTAGAAATAATGAGATGCAATTAGTAATTCCCAAAAAAAGCAGATTGTGTAACAACCAGAGCACTATTTAGTAATAAGTGGAAACCAGAAAAATCTCTATCTTTCAAAACTAATCAGTGAGACTAGTTAAGTCTAGCCTCATTATCACTGCTAAACTGTGCAACAACAAGACAAAGGAAACAACAGATTCCGATTTCAATGGGTGCCAACTCATTCACCTGGTTCCATGTTAAATCTCTAAAAAGGAGATTGTGAGACCCTGTTTGCCTATCACTGAGGTTCACTTGCTTCAGTTGATTGAGTTTTAGGTTCTTTTTTCAACGTTCTCTTTGTCTGTACCCTCTGAAGTTGTCGCAGAAGTTTGATTCAAATATGCTTTATACATCTATACAGTCATTGTGCATACAGTGCCATCTTTCATACACAAGTGTAGACAATGACTGTCAACAAGTTAATTGATAATGTAGGCATCTCAGCTGATTCTAGCAGTTTTCTTAACGCACAAAATATGAACTTCCTCAAAACAAGTCATCATTTACAGAAGTGTAAGTACTGGATTTCTTTAAAACACACAAAGGTTATTAAATCCCTGGGACCTGAACCGTGTGTTTCCCAGAAATTTGTGAGAGGTTAGGGAAGTGATTTTTGTGCTCCTTGCTGAGATACTTGTATCACCAATAGTCACGGGTGAGGTGTCAGAAGATTGTAGGTTGACCACTATTTAAGAAAGGCTGTAAGGAAAAGCCAGGTCACTGTAGACCAATGAGCCTTACATTAGTGGTGGTTTAGTTGTTGGAGGGGATTCTGAAGAACAGGATTTACGTGCATTCGGAAAGGCAAGGATTTTTAATGAATAGTCAACATGGCTTTGTGCATAGGAAATTGTGTTTTGTTAACTTGATCGAGTTTTTTGAAAAGGTGACAAAGAAGGTTGATGAAGGCAGAGCAGTAGACATTGTCTATTGGACTTCAGCAAAGCGTTCAACAAGGTTCGCACGGTAGACTGATTAGTCTCCAGCACATCCCTCACCTTCCTGGACCTCTCAGTCTCCATCTCAGGCAACTAGCTTGTAACTGATGTCCATTTCAAGCCCACCGACTCACACAGCTACCTAGAATACACCTCCTCCCACCCACCCTCCGGCAAAAATTCCATCCCCTATTCCCAATTCCTCCGCCTCCACCGCATCTGCTCCCACGATAAGACATTCCACTCCCGCACATCCCAGATGTCCAAGTTCTTTAAGGACCGCAACTTTCCCCCCACAGTGATCGAGAACGCCCTTGACCGCGTCTCCCGTATTTCCCGCAACACATCCCTCACACCCCGCCCCCGCCACAACCGCCCCAAGAGGATCCCCCTCGTTCTCACACACCACCCTACCAACCTCCGGATACAACGCATTATCCTCCGACACTTCCGCCATTTACAATCCGACCCCACCACCCAAGACATTTTTCCATCCCCTCCCCTGTCAGCTTTCCGGAAAGACCACTCTCTCCGTGACTCCCTTGTTCGCTCCACACTGCCCTCCAACCCCACCACACCCGGCACCTTCCCCTGCAACCGCAGGAAATGCTACACCTGTCCCCACACCTCCTCCCTCACCCCCATCCCAGGCCCCAGGATGACATTCCACATTAAGCAGAGGTTCACCTGCACATCTGCCAATGTGGTATACTGCATCCACTGTACCCGGTGCGCCTTCCTCTACATTGGGGAAACCAAGCGGAGGCTTGGGGACCGCTTTGCAGAACACCTCCGCGCAGTTCGCAACAAACAACTGCACCTCCCAGTCGCAAACCATTTCCACTCCCCCTCCCATTCTCTAGATGACATGTCCATCATGGGCCTCCTGCACTGCCACAATGATGCCACCCGAAGGTTGCAGGAACAGCAACTCATATTCCGCCTGGGAACCCTGCAGCCATATGGTATCAATGTGGACTTCACCAGTTTCAAAATCTCCCCTTCCCCTACTGCATCCCTAAACCAGCCCAGTTCGTCCCTTCCCCCCACTGCACCACACAACCAGCCCAGCTCTTCCCCCCCCACCCACTGCATCCCAAAACCAGTCCAACCTGTCTCTGCCTCCCTAACCGGTTCTTCCTCTCACCCATCCCTTCCTCCCACACCAAGCCGCACCCCCAGCTACCTACTAACCTCATCCCACCTCCTTGACCTGTCCGTCTTCCCTGGACTGACCTATCCCCTCCCTACCTCCCCACCTACACTCTCTCCACCTATCTTCTTTACTCTCCATCTTCGGTCCGCCTCCCCCTCTCTCCCTATTTATTCCAGTTCCCTCTCCCCATCCCCCTCTCTGATGAAGGGTCTAGGCCCGAAACATCAGCTTTTGTGCTCCTGAGATGCTGCTTGGCCTGCTGTGTTCATCCAGCCTCACATTTTATTATCTTAGACTGATTAGTAAGGTTGGATTCCCTGGGATCCGGGGAGCTAGCCAATTGGATACAAAATTGGCTTAAAGGTAAAAAACAGAGGCTGGTGAGACAGGGTTTCTTTTCCAACAGGAGGTCTGAGACCTGTAGTGTACCACAAGTATTAGTTTGGACCTGCTGCTTTTCATCATTTATATATGTGATTTAGATGTGAATATAGGACGCATAGTTAGTAAGTTTGCAGATGACTCCAAAATAGGTAGTGTAGTGAACGCTGAAGAAGAGTATCTCAGAGCACGATAAGACCTTGATCAGATGGGCCAATGGGTCAAGAAGTGAGGAATGGAGTTTAATTTAGATAAATGTGAGGTGCTGTTTTTTGGTAAGGCAAATCAGAACAGGATTTATATGATTGATGGCAGGGCCCTGGAAAGAGACCTAGTGGTGCAGGCGTATGGTTCCTTGAAAGTGCAGTTGCAGGTGGACAGTGTGGAAAAGAAGGTGTTTGGTACACTTGCCGTCATTGGTCACAACATTGAGTAAAGGAATTTGGAGGTCATATATATAGGACCTGAGTGAGGATAATTTTACAATACTGCATGCAATTCTAGTCACTCTCTATTTAGGAAAGACATTAAATTTGAGAGGATGAAGAAAAGATTTGGAAGGATGTTGCTGGAATTGAAGCATTTGATGTATAGATATTGAATAGACTGGGGCTTTTTTCTATTAATTGTCAGAAGCTGAGGGGGGACCTTACAGAGGTTTATAAAACTTTGGATAGGGTGAGTGGTAAGGTCTTTTTCCTGGGGTGGCAGAGTCCAAAACTAGAGGGCATAGGTTTAAGGTGAGAGGGGAAGAATCTAAAAAGGACCTGAAGGGTAACTTTCTCACACAGAGCATGGTGCATGTCCAGAATGAGCTGCCAGAGAAAGTGGTGGAGGCTGGCACAATTACAGCATTTAAAAGGCACCTGGATGGATATATGAAGGGTCTAGGCCCGAAACGTCAGCTTTTGTGCTCCTGAGATGCTGCTGGGCCTGCTGTGTTCATCCAGCCTCACATTTTATTATCTTGGATATATGAAGGAGAAGGGTTTAGAGGGACATGGACCAAAGGTCAGACTGGGATGGCTTGTCGGCATGGAAGAGTTCTATCAAAGGGTCTGTTTCCATGCTGTATGACTCTCTAAGTCCATCCACTTCCAGAGATAAACTTGAATGCCATACATATACATGTTTCACCAGGATTGAGGTTCAAGGTCAGCTCGAGGAATCCTAAAATTTATTTTATTCAGTTTTGAATATGATTTGATTTGATTTGATTTGTTTTAATTTGCTATTGTCACGTGTTCCAGGTACAGTGAAAAGTTAGGTTTTGCATGGAGTACAGGCAGATCAGACCATACAAAGTGCACTCAGGCTGTAGAACAGAGTGAGGAATGCAATGTTATGGCTGCAGAGAAGGTGCACAGACAGCAAAATCAACATTACGTTTAAAATTTGAGAGGTCCATTCAGATGTCTAATAACAGCAGGGGAGAAGCTGTTCTTGAATTTATTTGTACATGTATACAAATTTTTATATCTACTGCCAAAAAAGAGGGTAGAAGAGAGTATAACCGGAGTGGGGCAGGTGGGGAGGGGGGGGGGGGTTCGGGGTAGTATTGTAGGCAAGGCCAGCATTTACTGACCATCTCTAATTGGCTTTGGGAATGCGGTGGCAGGTCACCTTCTCACAGTACAGCCATTCACGTGGTGCAGATACACCCTCAGTACTTCAAATGGTTTGATGTAGATGAGTGTGGAGCTGGATGAACACAGCAGGCCAAGCAGCATCTCAGGAGCACAAAAGCTGACGTTTCGGCCCTAGACCCTTCATCAGAGAGGTCTCTGCTCTCTGATGAAGGGTCTAGGTCCGAAATGTCAGCTTTTGTGCTCCTGAGATGCTGCTTGGCCTGCTGTGTTCATCCAGCTCCACACTTTGTTATCTTGGATTCTCCAGCATCTGCAGTTCCCATTATCACTGATGTAGATGAGTGCCTTGCTAGACAATTTCAGAGAATGGTTAACTCTGTGTCTGGCGCTACAAGTAGTTCAGGCTGACTAAGGATAGCAGGTTTATTCCCATGAAGGACATAGTTGAAATGGATAGATCTTTGTAACAATCTGTTCAATGGTCTTGTTTATTTACCAGAGGAAAATAGAATATAAGCACAGGAGTAGGCCATTCATCCCTGCTCCAGCATCCAATATTATCGTGGATGATCATCCAGCTCAATGCCCTATTCTCATCCCCCGTTTCATTCAATACCTTTTGAACCCTTTAGCCTTAAGAACTGTATCTACATCTTTCTTGAAAACATGCAAGAATTTTGGCTTCAACCACCTTCTGTGGCAGAGCATTCCACAGTCTCAAAGTTTCTGGGTGGCGAAATTTCTGCTGCTATCAATCTAGCTATTCTCATTTTTCCCACCTGTACTATGACCAACTGTAAGTAGTAATTTTTTTTGCCTTTCCTTTTCCTTTATTTCTGTATTTTGTACCTGAGATCTGTACAAGGTACTTTGTACTAAGATAGTACCATTTGGGGTGACATTGTAAACTTTTCACTTTACTCCTGTACTTGAATACATGTAACAATAAAGGATACTCTATTCTATTCATTTCTAAATAGCCTACCCCATATCATTAAACGGTGACACCTGATTCTGGACTCTTCAGTCAGTGGGATTGCCCTGACGGCATCTGTGAAGAGAAACCAGAGTTAACATTTCAGGTCCGGTTACCCTTAATTAATCCCAATTGTTATGACTGAGTGGTGCATCATCAGGGCCCAGTATCAGTTGTTGCTGAGTGCCAGGACACAGTTATATCTCACTAAAAGACTAGACATCCAGGACTGCTTGAATCATGCATTTGTTAGAAATCACAGAGCTAAACAAAGCTTCATTATAGTATGAGACAACAAGGTGTAGAGCTGGATGAATACAGCAGGCCAAACAGCATCAGAGGAGCAGATGCTGCTTGGCCTGCTGTGTTCATCCAGCTCTACACCTTGTTGTCTCAGATTCTCCAGCATCAGCACTTCCTACTCTCTTTACACTATAGTATGTCCCACAATCGAGCTGAAAAGGACCATATTAAGGGAGAACATCTTCCAGAACATGGTCATTGCTACAGGATTATTAGTTTAAATACTGGAAGGCTTGTGTAAAAATGCTTTAGCTCACAATGTTATCATCTAGTATAATTTGAAGGAATACCTGAGACCTAATGGAATGAGAGTACAAGTAATGAATGTATTAATTAATAAATGGTTAATTGGATCAAAATTGGTTGAATAAATGTAGACAGTTATTAATAGAGGCAGGTAGGTGTTTTATGGAGTATGGTTAAATGAAAGAAAGGTCTCACAAAATCTACGGATTTGGACTTTGTTCAGATACAGTTATCTTCTGGTATAGAGTAACAGTGGCAGAAAATTGACAAGTCAAAATGTAAAGTTTCGAGGTATGACTATTTATTCCTGTTTACTGAAAATTACCTTATGACAAGTGGGAAGATAATGTGGACCTGGGCTAGTTCGTGCCTAAGAGGAAACAAGGTATGGCTAGCGCACTTTGATTACCAAAGAAAAGCAGGATAAGAAGCAAAATCTTTTATTTGGAATCGGAGCCTGAAGATTTGAACACAGATGAATGTTTGAACACTTAAAATTTATCAAAAAGGTGAATTATCTACTCTTAATGAGGCTGAAGTGTACTTAATGGAATTTATTATATTTTATGCAGGATGCAGACATTTAATTGGGAATTTCCCCATAATATTCTAGCATTTAAGTTAATGGGTTGTGCCAGGGTATCAAGTATGGGCAGTCTTCTAGTTCTGATGGGAGTTAAATACATAGATATACATATATTGCTGGAACAAATAATAGAAGAAAAATAGTATAGAATAAAATAAATATTCTTAGGAATGCATTCTTTTCCAACGCTGCACAAAATGGCATTTGGCAATGCACCAGAAAATGTCGGACACAATGGTAACACATCGGTGAGACCATCTAATGGAGGTAACAATACAAAAAGAGAACTGTAACTAATGGAGATGAGGACAGAAATGTTACCAATAAGTTTGAAAAGCAAACAGAATTTGGGTTTACAAAGAGAGAATGAACCCCTGGAACAGCCAGGGTGTAATCAGTTGATTTTTCAACTCCCCAATGAACTGCCCTATACTGTATAATGAAGTATTTAAAACTAACCATGAAGTCAAAGGTTCAGAGGAAGAAGATAGAAACATAGCTCAGAGGCATCTTTGTATTGATCACAAGAAGTTTCAGCCCAGTGCTGAATGTGTTGGTGACAGAATTTCAAGTGTGCAGTTTTAGAGAGTGAATGCACAACTATAGCCTGTGGAAATTACTGTCTAGTGTAATTGAGAATCAGGACAAAGTTAAGGAATTTGAAAGTCTTACAGGTTTCAGATTTCGGATGATAATACTCTAAACTTTTTGAAAAAAGTGGTCTTCTTTATAAAATAGTTGGAATCAATCATTTCACCACCGTTGATATAATGTATAATAAAATGTCATTGTTATTAAATAGACAATAGACAATAGGTGCTGGAGTAGGCCATTTGGCCCTTCGAGCCAGCACCACCATTCATTATGATCATGGATGATCATCCACAATCAGTATCCTGTTCCTGCCTTATCCCCATAACCCTTGATTCCACTATCTTGAAGAGCTCTATCTAGCTCTTTCTTGAAACTATCCAGAGACTTGGCCTCCACTGCCTTCTGGGGCAGAGCATTCCATATATCCACCACTCACTGGGTAAAGAAACTTTTCCTCAACTCTGTTCTAAATGGCCTACCCCTTATTTTTAAACTGTGTCCTCTGATTCTGGACTCCCCCATCAGCGGAAACATGTTTCCTGCCTCCACAGTGTCCAATCCTTTAATTATCTTATACGTCTGAATCAGATCCCCTCTCATCCTCCTAAACTCAAGTGTATACAAGCCCAGTCGCTCCAATCTTTCAACATATGATAGTCCTGCCATTCCAGGAATTGACCTCGTGAACCTACGCTGCACTCCCTCAATAGCCAGAATGTCCTTCCTCAAATTTGGAGACCAAAACTGCACACAATACTCCAGGTGCGGTCTCACCAGGGCCCTGTACAGCTGCAGAAGGACCTCTTTGCTCCTATAATCAATTCCTCTTGTTATGAAGGCCAGCATGCTATTAGCTTTCTTCACTGCCTGTTGTACCTGCATGCTTGCTTTCATTGACTGGTGTACAAGAACACCCAGATCTCGTTGCGCTTCTCCTTTACCTAACTTGACTCCATTTAGATAGTAATCTACCTTTCTGTTCTTGCCACCAAAGTGGATAACCACACATTTATCCACATTAAACTGCATCTGCCATGCATCCGTCCACTCACCTAGCCTGTCCAAGTCACCCTGTATTCTCATAACATCTTCCTCACATTTCACACTGCCACCCAGCTTTGAGTCATAGGCCATCAATGAAGAAAGCACAGATAAAACTGTATACAAAAAATGACTAAGCTATTGTATTTGGAAAGTATGTACATTTGAAAGCTCCACTATAGAAATTGTAAAAGTATTGTTGACATTAGAGAGTAAAATTTGAGAAAACAAATGTATTTGTGTTAGAGTTACACAGGCAATTTGCCTGTGTGTACTTCTAAAGGTTAAAAGTTTCAGTAAAAGATGCAGGTATATGGGATGGAGAGTACAATAAATATATTGAAGAAATACATGAATGATGTGAAATTTGCAAATAAAAGGGACACCATCACAGCCTATACTAAGTCTGCTATTAGCAAGAGATTGAGATATAGACTAGGGACTTAAATGTACTTGATAATGATAAATAATATAATTTTACATTTTATAGATTTGACGAGATGTCATCAGTCATCAATAATCCATAGGAAAATAATAAAAGTAAGGAACCGTGCAGTAACAGATATTCTGGTTCATAAATTTTTAGCAGATCAGCCAAACTGTATATTATCATCTGTACTAGCATGGGCTAAGAGGAGGATATAGTTCATGTTAGTTTTTGGTAGGAATCCTCAAGTTGCATCAATAGTAAGTGATCAATTTCCATCTTCAGAATGGGATGCAATTAGTACTATTTTTACATAGCATTTGAATGCACTGCAGTATGGCAGAAAGACGTTCAGTGAAGTCAAAGTATCAAAGAGTTAATAGAGCCTTCCAATTTAAAGTAAGGCCATTAGAAACAATTTTCAATCAGGATATAAAAGAGAGAGGAGCTTAAAAATGTAAGGCCAAGGAAGGGTATTAGAAAAGACAGAAAATAATACTTGTACACCATGTTCGTGTATGCAGTGTTGCTTGTTATCGATTATACATATGCAGATTCTGAAGAAATTATAGGAAGTTACAAGAAGTCAAGTATCTCTCAAAACAAAATGTTGCACACCCCCATGAGGATTAACCCGCTATAAATCACAGTTTGTCTGATCACGGTCAGATCCCTTGTGGTGGTCAAATGATTGTGTTGGTTCCAAAGGATAACTGTCAAAACAAAAAGTCTCATATTTACCAGAATGGGCTAGTCAATGGAGAATTGCAACCATTATATCTAGAACAGGAAAGGCCACTGGAAATGTTAAAGTTGGTTGAATGAACAGGGTAAAATGCTGAAATTTAGACCCATAACGTAGAAAAGTTTAAGGCAATAAGTTCAATTAGTGGGTTTGGGAGGGAACATGCTCCTAGAAAGAAATCATAAATCCAGATAGGTTCCAAATAGTCAAAGGAAATAAGAGGGAATCAGCCCTAATAACCCTCCTGCAGGTCACTATATCAGAGCCCTCAGAAAGATTTTTTTAAAAAAAGCAAATCAGCCAGGGATTATGTGATTCACTGGCTGGGTCAATATTTGTTCACCAATTGCCCTTGAGAAGGCAGTGATGATGTCTTCTTGAACCGTTGCAGACCATTTGGTGCAGGTAGGCCCATAATGCTGTTAGGGAGGGAGTCCAAAACCTTAACCTGGCGAAACTGAAGGAATGGCATTATATTTCCAAGTCAGGATGGTGAATGGCTTGGAGAGGAACTTGCAGGTGGCGGTGTTCCCATGTACCTGCTGCCCTCGTCCTTCTCAATGAAAGTGGTTGTCTTTTTAAAGGTGTGGTATTAGGAGCCTTGGTGAATTTCAGCAATGCAAAGTACCATCTGCTAGTTGGTACATATTGCTAATACTGAGCATCAGTGGTGTTGGGAGTGGACGTTTGTGAATGTGGATCCAATGAAACTTTGTTAGGTATGGTGTTGAACTTCTTGAGTGTTCTGAAATGCACTCATTCCAGGCAAGTGAGGAGTGTTAGAGAAAGAAGTCAAAGAGCAGCCTCAAGTTCTGTATCAGAAGTACAATCGATCTTTATTCGAGCTTTTTAACCACACATGCAAGAGAGGCCAGAGACCACTTAATTCGAGGTCAGATCAGAAGAGACGCCAATGGCGCTCTGATTTCCCCACTGGGATACAGCATTTTTATACATTTCATGTTACAATAATTATATGCAGCATTGACATGGCTCATTCCCCCTTAATCTATGCATCCAATCTTGTGAAACACCTAATCAATGATGAACGTCCCAATCGGCAGCCCCAGGTTCCCCATGGTCTCATGACGTTTACCAGATATTGTACTTGTCACGCCTTGAGATCTTATAATGCGTCCCATTAACTCACATTCCAAAGTTAAAGGTTATACACTTTTTCAGACATTTCGCAAACCAGTTTATCTCTAAGGGCCGTTCGAATTCTGTTATTCATTTTATTCCCAGCTATCTCTATCTTTCTGTTACTCACCTTACATTTCCCACTGTCCTAATCACAGGAGATACGAATAGAAGTTAGTTCTTACTAATTGCTGTAAGATTCATAATATCAGTTCTGCTATAAAATTAGTTATATGTAAAGTTTTATGTTTACACCTACTGTTAATGTTCTTTAGCTAACTAGTCGTGAGCAGTTTCGGTCCCAATTGACCTTGGAGGCTCAGATGGACATTGGTCCTGTATCTTGCAGCTGCATTATAACTCAGTCTAGTCCCATACTGTCTTCTGAGATGAAATTTACTGTCCTTACTCTGACTAACTCTTTTTACCTAATAAGACAACATCCTTTTCATTGATAAGACTGAAACTCACCAATTTAAGAGCTCAATGAACTTATCTGATCTCTGAGATTTTTACAAGCCATAACCCCACCCTTAGCCTCTGTCTCTGTAATTGTGGGATTCTACTTTTCCCTTCAATGCTTGTACAAACTTCAGGCTGTCTGTTCTTAGATATTTCTTATCAAACTGTCTCTTACAGTCCTCCACAGCTGCTGATTGTGCACTACTCCCTGTATTTTAATTTGTATGATTCTTTGTTCAAAATAGACCCTGTTACCTTGGGTTACCCCCTACTCAATGCTATCATCACTCTAACTTATGACCTCACAAAAGTGCTGAAGCAAGCATGCTAATTCTGTTACTGCAGCCATATCTATACCACACTGATCAAGGGCTACTTCAACAACAGAGAGCATTCCAACACACCCCTGACTTGTGCTTTCGCAGACTGTGGGGAGTCCACTGAGAATTGCTCATGATTTTAATGGTGCTAACCACACTCACCAGGCATGGAAAAGAGAAATTGGAGACAATGCACAATTTAGGACATTGCATTTCAAAACCTGAGAGGAGACCTTTTTTTTAAAATTTTGCTCTTTTCTAAAGTATCCAGCGAGAGATTTAGTTGCTTCAATGTTAGCAGCTTAAACCAAACGTAAATACTGCGCTCTCCTCTTTCAAAGGAGCAAAAATAAATGTCTAAAAATAAATTGTAATGTTAGTATCTACCATGACGATCCACCATTACATCCATCAATCATGGAAGGTTTATAAAGTGACACTCGACACAAGCAAGGCTGGACTATAGAGACAGGCAGCAATGGGCTGTGTGAGTCCACAATGAGCTGAGGCCAAGCATTCTCCCACAGATAGACACACCCTATATCATAGCAGTTACATTATTGAATGCCTGGTTAGTGTCGTCTGAATCAGCTGTTTGCCTGAACTTGGAGGGTCTGGAATGATAACGAAACGAAGGACGTAGCACAGCAACTAAAGGCCATTTCTCACTTCTGGAGATATATGAAATCTTTACCAGGCTCTGTCGAAAGGTTGGATTTTCACTGCCAGACCAAGTGCACAAAGGCAGAAAGTTCTGTAAGCCTGTGCCCGGAGTCAGACTTTCAATGATGGATGGTTGTGCTCTTTGTGAGGCCGGCTATCTGACCACAAAATGACAGTGGAGTTTGTGGGCTGGGCACCAGGCTGAACTCAGTGTGTCACGTCTACACTACAATAAAGAATAAAACCAAGAACAAACCTCTAACTCTCAGCTCACGCACCTCCTAAACCCAGTCCTTCCAACACATGTCACCTCAGATGTTCCATGCCCAATGCATGCCTGTTCATCCCTTTTGCACCTTATACACTCCTGCCACCCTGTATCTCTTTATCTATCCAGTTGTCTATATGCCTATCCATATAATCTCTTGTGCCACCCTATACCCTTTTAAACCACTCTCATGTTCCCTCATATGTTCTATGTCAACCTGTGCCCCAATCAACCTGTGCTCCTTATAATCCCTGTAATTTCAGCACATGCCTAACCAATTCACACCCTGTCACCTCCCCTGTCCCGGCCAACTAACCTAACATATGCAATGGGTAAAATTCAGGAAGCATGTTGACTAAAAATAAAGTTATGTGCTTATCAATGATATTGTTCTTATAAAAAAAAGCAATACATTTAAATTATTCCTCACAAAAACAAATATATCACTTAAATATATCATCTCTTATGTAAGCAAATATTTATATAGCAGTTAGAATTATCCATCAAGATGTTCACATGACAGCCCCAAATATGAAAATGACAGACTGGGAAAACAGCCATGCAGCCCAATTCCTGTAATGACTTGCACCAAAATGTATATTAAAATACCAAGTAGCTTTTTTTTAACTCTACATATTTTGTAATCCTTTGACATGTTTAACAGTTCTTTGGCAGCTGGACAGTTCCAATCACCTAATGCACTTCTTTCTCACAAGCATGTGTACTTTTAACAGCTCCAAATGGTTCAGTACCTTTCTGAAACAGTGTCTTACCTTCACCAAAGGTGTCCCAGGACCAGGTGCAGAGAACTACCTTAGCTCTCCAAGAGGGTATACAGTCAAACCAAGTGAGTCCACAAGGTTCTGCTCCATACGCACCTGGTCTAATCTGTACGCCTTGGACGTCAGGAATTTACATCAGCAAACTCATGTAGGAGAGTAGGTAGCTGATAATTCAAATGGCCAGCTGTCTCCACAAACCATGCATTTGAAAATCCTGAGCAGACTCCATTTGTGCCCTACAAAATGCAAAATGTTTTGTTGAAGGACAGAACTTAAGATTCCTGAGAATTCTGGCTCTCCTGTATGATGAAAACCTGGGCTCAAGAGTATATTCCAATCCATTAGAACTTGCTATCATCAATGATCTGAGCAATTGACTTCCCACGTACAGTACAAATGGCAAAACATTTTTTTTCCCCTTTTTCTCATTTCTGTTTGCCTGGGCTGAATTTGACCAGAGCTCCTCTGTGTAAATTTAGGTGAGTTTCATGCAGGATTTCCCTCTGGGAGCCCTAATGTGTTTTCTAACATAATTCTCCCAAACTCACTTCATTACTTGTGTACCATGTCCCTCTGATGCCCCAATTATTGTGCAACTGGTCAAGTGCTGCCAATCCGCAGCTGCCCGGCACAGTTCGTGTCAAGTGTCTCAGACATGTCGGACAGAGGGGAATTGGTTCCCCACCTAGCCAACAGGGGCCTGGAGGACCTGATGAACAGCAGAGTATGCACAATTACTGCCCATGGACCATGCCCTGAGATGGTGGTTCCCGCTGCCCAAGATGGAGGGCCAGGGAAGCAAGCAGAGAGCTGAAGCCACCAGGTTATCCCACTCTGACTTTCATTTCAGGAATTGTCGCACTCCAGTTTCTGTCTGACAGTTGGGAGAATGAGAAACTGCCTACCAGTTGGGCAAGTTTACATAATACTTGCATATATACGTTAGCATGTGCATATATATGCAAATATGCTGCTTATCAGCTAGTAGCAAGAATCTCTGTTTGTTGTTTAACACCTGGTTGGAAAATAGAATGTTTTACTCTTGACATTGAGAAATTACTCACTGCCAATCTCACACAATTCAGCAACCCTTCTCCCCAGTGTCCAAGTTGTTCAATGGCTTTAAAAATTCAGACCAATGCCAAATTTTGCTGGGTAAAAGTCCCACAAGATATCTTCAGGCATTTTATTACCTCAAAAGCACTATATAAATACAAGTGACAAAGGCAAAGTTGCTGGAAAAGCTCAGTAGGTCTGGAAGAACTGAGAAGGGTCACCGGACCCAAAACGTTAACTCGGTTTTCTCCTTCACTGATGCTGCCAGACCTGCTGAGCTTTTCCAGCAACTTTGTTTTTGTTCCTGATTTACAGCATCTGCAGTTCTTTTAGTTTTTATAAATACAAGTGATTTTGTTAACTGTGTTGAAAATCCTGTTAGCATTATAATTTCAGTGTTTGTATTACTTTGTATTTATTTATTTGCATTGCTGTATCTTGTTGGATATCTGTAAAGCAATATCTCAGTCTAGAACGATGCACCTCATTTGCAATGCAATAATCAAAGAAATGTTACCTCTCTTGCTTTTTTTTTAAGAGGCTGCATTTGACCTATTTGTGACTCTTTTACAACGGGAAACAACATGCAGAGCATGAATCCAACACGTAATATTTAGAAAGGCAAGAATTGATCAGGGATAATCACTGTAGCTTTGTGAGTGGGAAATTGTGCCTCACTAACTTGGTTGAGTTTTTTGAAGAAGTGACAAAAAAGACTGATGAAGGCAGAGCAGTGGACGTTGTCTGTATGGACTTCAGCAAGATGTCAGCAAGGTTCTGCATGGTAAACTGG
Organism: Stegostoma tigrinum; assembly: GCF_030684315.1. Lineage (NCBI taxonomy): Eukaryota > Metazoa > Chordata > Chondrichthyes > Orectolobiformes > Stegostomatidae > Stegostoma > Stegostoma tigrinum. Next base: position 39,200,416 of record NC_081357.1, read on the forward strand.
TCAGCAAGGTTAGATTACATGGAATCCAGGGAGTGCTAGCAAATCGGATACAAAATTAGGTTGAAGGTAGGAGACAGATGATGTGGTGGAGGGTTGCTTTTTGAATGGCACTGGGCTGCTGCTTTTTGTCATTTTATATAAATGATTTGGATGTGAATATAGGCGGTATGGTGAGTACTTTTATAGATAACACCAAACTTGGAGGTGTAGTGGACAACAAAGAAAGTTACCTCACAGTACAACAGAACTTGATCAGATGGGCCAATGGGCTAAAGATTGGCAAGTGGAGTTAAATTTAGATACATGTGAGGTGCTGCATTTTGGAAAGGCAAATCGGGTTGGGACTAATACACTTAATGTTAAGGTTCTGGGGAATATTGCAGAACAAAAAGATCTTGGAAGTGCAGGTTCACAGTTCTTTGAAAGTTGAGTCGCAGGTCAATAGGACAGTGAAGAAGGTGTTTGGTATGCTTGCCTTTATTGGTCAGTACATTGAGGATAGTAGTTGGGAGATCATGTTACAGCTGTACAGGACACTGGTTAGGCCGCTTTTGGAATACTGTGTTCAATTTTGTCGCACTGTTATAGGAAACAATATGAAATTTAAAAGAATTCAGAAAAGATTTACAAGGATGTTGCTGGGATTCGAGGGTTTGAACTACAGGGAGAGGCAAAATAGGCAGTGGGGCTGTTTTCCCTGACCGTCAGAGGCTGAGGGGTCACGTCATAGAGGTTTATAATATCATGAGGGACATGGATAGGGTAAATAGCCAAGGTCTTTTCCCCGGGGTGGGGGAGTCCAAAACTAGAGGGCATGGGTTTAAGGTGAAAGATTTAAGAGGGACCCAATGGGCAACTTTTTCACACAGAGGGTGGCATGTGTATGGAATGAGCTGCCTGAGGAAATTTTGGAGCCTGGTAAAATTAAAACATTTAAACATTTATAAGGCATCTGGATGGGTGTACGAATAGGAAGGGTTTAGGATCAAATGCTGGTAAATGGGACGAGATTAATTTAGGGTATCTGGTCAGCATGGATGAGTTGGACCAAGGAGCCTGTTTCCGTGCTGTATATCGCTATAGAACATGGAGAACATAGAACATTACAGCACAGTACAGGCCCTTCGGCCCTCGATGTTGTGCCGACCTGTCATACCAATCTCAAGCCCATCTAACCTACACTATTCCACGTACGTCCATATGCTTATCCAATGACGACTTAAATGTACCTAAAGTTGGTGAATCTACTACCGTTGCAGGCAAAGCGTTCCATTTCCTTACTACTCTCTGAGTAAAGAAACTACCTCTAACATCTGTCCTATATCTTTCACCCCTCAATTTAAAGCTATGCTCCCTCGTACTCACCGTCACCATCCTAGGAAAAGGGCTCTCCCTATCTACCCTATCTAGCCCCCTGATTATTTTATATGTTTCAATTAAGTCACCTTTCAACCTTCTTCTCTCTAATGAAAACAGCCTCAAGTCCCTCAGCCTTTCCTCGTAAGACCTTCCCTCCATACCAGGCAACATCCTAGTAAATCTCCTCTGCACCCTTTCCAAAGCTTCCACATCTTTCTTATAATGCGGTGACCAGAACTATTATGCAATACTCCAAGTGCAGCCGCACCAGAATTTTGTACAGTTTCACCATAACCTCTTGGTTCCTGAACTCGATCCCTCTATTAATAAAAGCTACAGCACTGTATGCCTTCTTAACAGCCCTGTCAACCTGGGTGGCAACTTTCAAGGATCTGCGTACATGGACGCCGAGATCTCTCTGCTCATGCTCATCTACACTACTAAGAATCTTACCATTAGTCCTGTACTTTGCCTTCTGGTTACTCCTACCAATGTGCATCACCTCACACTTGTCCGCATTAAACTCCATTTGCCACCCCTCAGCCCAGCTCTGCAGCTTATCTATGTCTCTCTGCAACCCACAGCATCCTTCGTCACTATCCACAACTCCACTGACCTTAGTGTCATCTGCAAATTTACTAACCCATCCTTCTACGCCCTCATCTAGGTCGTTTATAAAAATGACAAACAGCAGTGGACCCAACACCGACCCTTGCGGTACACCACTAGTAACTGGTCTCCAGGATGAAGATTTCCCATCAACTACCACCCTCTGTCTTCTTTCAGCAAGCCAATTTCCAATCCAAACTGCTATGTCTCCCACAATTCCATTCCTCCGCATTTTGTACAATAGCCTATTGTGGGGAACCTTATCGAACGCCTTGCTGAAATCCATATACACCACATCAACCGGTTTACTCTCATCTACCTGTTTGGTCACCTTCTCAAAGAACTCAATAAGGTTTGTGAAGCACAATCTTCCCTTCACAAAACTGTGCTGACTATCCCTAATCAATTTATTCTTTTCTAGATGATTATAAATCCTATCTCTTATAACCTTTTCCAACACTTTACCAACAACTGAGGTAAGGCTCACTGGTCTATAATTACCAGGGTTGTCTCTACTTCCCTTCTTGAACAGGGGAACCACATTTGCTATCCTACAGTCATCTGGCACTATTCCTGTAGACAATGACGAGTTAAAGATCAATGCCAAAGGCTCGGCAATCTCCTCCCTGGCTCCCCAGAGGGTCCGAGGATAAATCGCATCTGGCCCAGGGGACTTATCTATCTTCAGCATCTGAAGGATTTCTAATAACTCTTCCTTGTGAATCTCAATCCCACCTAGTCTAGTAGCCTGTATCTCAGTATTCTCCTCGACAACATTGTCATTTTCTAGAGTGAATACTGTTGAAAAATATTCATTTAGCACTTCCCCTATCTCATCTGACTCCACACACAACTTACCACTAGTATCCTTGATTGGGCCTAATCTTACTTTCATCATTCTTTTATTCCTTAAATACCTATAGAAAGCCTTAGGGTTTACCCTGATCCTATCCGCCAACAACTTCTCATGTCTCCTCATGGCTCTTCTCAGCTCTCTCTTTAGGTCTTTCCTAGCTACCTCGTAGCCCTCAAGTGCCCTAACTGAGCCTTCACATCTCATCCTAACATAAGCCTTCTTCTTCCTCTTGACCAGAGATTCCACCTCCTTTGTAAACCACGGCTCCCGCACTCTACAGCTTCCTCCCTGCCTGACAGGTACATACTTATCTAGGACACACAGGAGCTTTTCCTTGAATAAGCTCCACATTTCTAATGTGCCCATCCCCTGCAGTTTCCTTCCCCATCCTATGCTCCCTAAATCTTGCCTAATCTCATCGTAATTGCCTTTCCCCCAGCTATAACTCTTGCCCAGTGGTATACACCTATCCCTTTCCATCACTAAAGTAAACATAACAGAATTGTGATCACTATCACCAAAGTGCTCACCTACTTCCAAATCTAACACCTGGCCAGGCTCATTACCCAGTACCAAATCTAATGTGTCTTCTCCCCTTGTTGGCCTATCTACATACTGTGTCAGGAAGACCTCCTGCACACACTGGACAAAAACTGGCCCATCTATAGTGCTCGAACTACAGTGTTCCCAGTCAATATTTGGAATGTTGACGTCCCCCATGACAACTACCCTGTCTCTCTCACTCCTATCAAGAATCATCTTTGCTATCCTTTCCTCTACATCTCTGGAACTATTCGGAGGCCTACAGAAAACTCCCAACAGGGTGACCTCTCCTTTCCTATTTCTAACCTCAGCCTAAACTACCTCAGTTGACGAATTCCCAAACATCCTTTCTGCAACTGTAATACTGTCCTTGACCAACAATGCCACACCTCCGCCCCTTTTACCATCTTCTCTGTATTTACTGAAACATCTAAATCCCGGAACCTGCAACAACCATTCCTGTCCCTGCTCTATCCATGTCTCTGAAATGGCCACAACATCGAAGTCCCAGGTACCAACCCATGCTGCAAGTTCACCCATCTTATTCCGGACGCTCCTGGCATTGAAGTAGACATACTTCAAACCAACTTCTTGCTTGCCGGTGCCATCTTGCTTCCCTGAAACTTTATTTTGGACCACCCTACTCTCAACCTTTTCTATAGTCGAACTACAATTTTGGTGCCCATCCCCCTGCTGAATTAGTTTAAACCCACCCGAATAGCCTTAGCAAATTTCCCCCCCAGGATATCGGTACCCTCTGGTTCAGGTGAAGACCATCTTGCTTGTAGAGGTCCCACCTACCCCAGAAAGAGCCCCAATTACCCAAGAATCCAAAACCCTCCCTCCTGCACCATCCCTGTAGCCACGTGTTCAACTCCTCTCTCTCCCTATTCCTCGCCTCACTAGCATGTGGCACGGGCAAACCAGAGACAACAACTCTGTTCATCCTAGCTCTCAGCTTCCATCCTAGCTCCCTGAATTTCTGCCTTAAATCCCCATCTCTCTTCCTACCTATGTCATTGGTGCCAATGTGGACCACGACTTGGGGCTGCTCCCCCTCCCCCTTAAGGATCCCAAAAACACAATCAGAGACATCACGCACCCTGGCACCTGGGAGGCAACACACCAACCGTGAGTCCCTCTCGTCCCCACAGAACCTCCTATCTGTCCCCCTAACATTGGAGCCCCCAATGACTCTGCTCCTCTTCCCCCTTCCCTTCTGAGCAGCAGGGACAGACTCTGTGCCAGAGACTCTATGTGAGCAGTGTTCAAGCTAATCCATCATAATCCACTAATGTCATTCTGTTGTATTGAAAGCAATCGTTGACTTACTATGTTCATTGTTACACTTAGTACATCCATTTTTACTACCAGTGACTGTTTTTCACAATTACCCACTCATTCACTCTCCTTCATCCCCAGTGAGACAAACAGTCATCCAATTATACCTTTGCGCACACAACAAACATTGGATATGCTTCCATTGGGTATGCTTTTTATAATATCCGAAGCAATAAGTAATAAACCTCATCTGATAAAAGCTTCAAATAAGAAAATGTACTGTGGATGCTGGAGATCTGACATAAAAACAGGCAATGCTGGAAAAACTCAGCAGGTCTGGCAGCATCTGTGAGGAGAGAAACAGTTAATCTTTCAGGTTCAAAGCTACAACTTCACAAATAACTTAAAATATAGTTAATTTTCCTACAAATTGTGACTGTGGGAGCTTATTTACAATAGTCTTTACATTTTTGAAAACTGAAACAGCCTTTTTATTGTTGGTTCCTATCCAAATTGGTGAGTTCCCATTTCTGATAAAATTTTCAAGCAGTTTAATTTCAACCAGGTTGTTCTTCTTTATATTCTACAAAAGAGGAACAGAATTTTTGGATTTTTGATATGTCTCTTTTTTTAAAGCAGAAGTAATTGCATGACAGCATTGAGTTTAAACCGTTTCCCCATCCATATCGAAACTAACTAAACTTTAAGGGTTGTATTAGACTAAGCATAGTATGCAACACTCACATATAATCATTCTTCAAACTGCTAAGCACTAGGTTAAAGGAACGGTCAGTAAGTCAAAATTAGATTTTAAACAAGCCTTCTTTTTCGGAAGAATAATAAATACTCAAAAGCATTCCAGTTTCTCAAACCTATCTGCTAAATGTGTAAAAGCATGAGGAAAATAAATTCTGAAAGATCATTAAGTAAGATCTATTGGCATCAATCATAGGAGTATTTGCATTTTAGAATGCAACCTGCTAAATGTTTTTAATTGTGGAAAACCCCAATCAAAATGACCAAGAGTAAAATGAACAACAATTGATGAATTGAGAAGTATATGAAACAAATTTGTTTATTTTCTTCAAGACAAAGTCTGCCAGAGAATTACATTGTGCAGGCAGCAACTTGCATTCATATGGCGCCTTTAAATAGATAGAATAGTTACAAAGTACTTCACAGAAGCATAATCAAGTAAAATATTGAAATTACATTTGACTTTTCAAATATAAAATATTGGCATAAATCTACACATGTTCTATCAAGACAAGCATTGAGTCCACAACATTTGAAATAATGAACAGGAACAGTTTAAATACAATATCTTAATGATTGTAGTAATCCAAAGAGTATTTGAGTTTGAGTAGTAATTATTGAATAATCTAATAAATCCAGTAATTCCTTAGTTTGCAGCCGGAAAAACAATCATGAGATAAAAAGAAAAGAAATGCATCCTAAATCATAACTTACATCCAAAAAGCATAAATGGTATTGATGTAGATATCTGAACCTACACTGTTTGCTTGTTAAGCCTGTCAAACCAGATTTGGAGTGTTAACATACAAAGCTTTCATAGCACTAATCTCCTCACTGAAAATAGACTGCTCTTAATATACTTATTGATCCCGATCATACTACTCACCACTGTTTTGTTAGATCAGCTAAGTTCAACAATGAATTAAGCCATAGATTTAAATCAATAACAATGACTCTTTGATGATCCTTGTCCAAGTTGGCCTTTCAACTGGTCAAGTTCAAATAAAAACAGCCCTCACTACATTTCTCTATATGCTATTTTTACAATGGTACTAACCAACCAAATTTAAAAGCCTCATTAAAATGGAATTTGGGCGAAGCACATTAAGCATTCAGAAGTCACATTTCAGAAAATACCCATTGACTTATTTGTATCCTGGTTTACATAAAGAATTATGTCCTATTGTAAATGCTCCGTGATGCCCCGGGTTTGTTTCTCCTTCATCGTGACATCAATTGTCAATCTATAGTAAAAATGTGTGCACTTATTGTGAAAGTTTTCACAATTGAAAGATCATTTGATCCAAAAATCCATCAGTTCTGTCTTTTCTGCTTTCAGACAGTTGAGCACTGGGAAAGATGCAAAGGCCGAAGCATTCTGCAGGAGCCCAGCTATACAGTTAAATAGGGTAGTAGTGAGGGACCTGAAATATAGGGAAGTCTGGGATGGAGTTTATTGAGAGTTGCTTTTTGGAGCTAAGTATGTCGAGGGACAGAGCTTTTGGAGCAATTGGGAAAAGGATTTGGGAGCTCTTTGCAAGCGGGGAAGAGAGAGACTCGAAGTTGGGAGACCGACAAGTTGGCAAGATGCAGGTAATGATCAACAGAATGTAATTCCTGAGAACTGAGATTTACCCCATTAGAAACAGGTTGTGAAACCTCCGACAGTAACGTTTTTGACACACAAGAAGCCAGAACGTGACCCTGAGGGGCAAAGTGGAAAAAGAGAGAGAAACCTCTGGAGACCAGAGAATGTGATCACCTGGAGTAAAGTTTGTCACTGCTAGGAGCAGAGAGTCACCCCTGGGAACACGGTGTAACCCCTGTCAAATACAGTTTGTGACTCTCTGGAACCTGAGAGACTCTGGGAACAGAAGTGTAGCTATCAAGGGCAAGAAGTCACTGAAGAAAGGACGTGGTTATAGGGCAAGAAGGAGAGTTGCAATGTAACATGTAACATCAAGAAAAGAAAACAGGAGAGTGGAGAGGTGGTGGAATGGGGGCAGCTTTGAGATAATATACATTAGAAAGACTGAAAAGTTATCAAGGTAAAGCAACCCCAAACTATATTGGAAACTGAAATGCAGCCATATTGCTCAAGCATTTGCAAGGGACCACTTGGTTATTGTGAGGTGAAGACGATGAAAGATATTGGAAAATGGGAAGAATTAAATTCTGGGTAAGATACTGCATTTGTTTTTGAGTGCTTAATTCTAGTGTTTATTATTTGATCGATTTTTAAAAAAATTTTCTAAAGGGTGGGTCAGCTTCTCAAAGGAATTCAAAATATGCCTATGTTTCATTTTGTCATGAGCATCACAGGCAAAGTCAGCCTTTGTCACTCAGAGATAATGGGAACTGCAGATGCTGGAGAATCCAAGATAACAAAGTGTGAAGCTGGATGAACACAGCAGGCCAAGCAGCGTCTCAGGAGCAAGATGCTGCTTGGCCTGCTGTGTTCATCCAGCTTCACACTTTGTTATCTTTGTCACTCATTCCCACTTTCAGGGTTTTTAAAGATAATGAAATGTGAGGCTGGATGAACACAGCAGGCCCAGCAGCATCTCAGGAGCACAAAAGCTGATGTTTCGGGCCTAGACCCTCCCGAAACGTCAGAGGGTCTAGGCCGGAAACGTCAGCTTTTGTGCTCCTGAGATGCTGCTGGGCCTGCTGTGTTCATCCAGCCTCACATTTCATTATCTTGGATTCTCCAGCATCTGCAGTTCCCATTATCACTGATACAATTCAGGGTTTTTTAATGTGTTTTTATGAATGGAAGTCTTTTCACGTACAGTGAAATAATTGTTTATGATTGATTGCATTTTCTCATGTACTACGTAACAGTCAGGATACAATTCGGATTAACTTTACCAGGGTAAAATAAACAATACAAATTACAGTCATTGTCAGAAAGTAAGACGAAAGGACGGAGAAGTAAAATCTCTGCATGCTTACAACCCTCACATCTTTACGCCAGAACACGTAAATTATGTTCCCATAATTCTGCCTGGCTGACAGTAAATACTGTCTGTGCAATAGCTCTTGTGTCTTTGTAAATGACTTCCTCAACTGTGCACCCACTTTCACGATTACCCAAAAACGCAACAGCTATTTTTTTTTCATCAAAATGAATAAGTGGTCATTTTCACCTTAGGATCAACTTGCCAAGTTTACACAATTTGTAGATGTACTCGGGAGGAGATCTTTTTTACTAAAGATATAATCTTTTACAAAGGTATAACTGACTTTTGTAATTAATATGGCAACCGTGTGTTCTGTGCTGACCCATGTGTCCTGCACTCAATTGTACAAAGCTTGGTTCAAAATTATATGTAATTAAGGCATGTTGAAGTTAGTATTCTACACATCCACAATCTTTTCAGTAAAAATTTTAAACATTCTTCAAAGATTCCTCGGCAGTAGCTCCATAAATCAAATAAAAGCAAAATATTGCAGGTGCTGAAGATTTAAAGTAAAAGTAGAAAGTGCTGGAGAAGTTCAGCAAGGTTGGCAGTAACGGTGGAGAGAGAAAAATAGAGTTAACACTTCGAGTCCAACATGACTGTGAAAGTTCGGGAAAGCGTTTTTAGATTTGAAACGTTAACTCGGTTTCTCTCTCCACAGATGCTGCCAGACCTGCTGAGTTTCTCTGGCATTCTCTGTCTTTGTTAATGCAATAATTCATGTTTGGTTTATTTCTTTAAATAACAGGTAACTGTCCACCAAAGTCTCTTGCTCTAAAGCCAGCTTTCATTCGCAATATCAGAGATTGTCTTGCTGTTGCTCTGATTTTACAAAGTGCACATACTTACAGAAGACCTCAAAGTGCCATTTTTAAGTCCTTTTCGTTGAGGCTGATTCGTTTCTAAAGGACGGCATCCACATTTCAATCGTTTTGCCTGCTTCACAGATCTCTTTTCACACCAATCTCTGCAATGTTTTAAGATTAGGTAGCTCATCTCACAAATGTTTAGCAGTATGCACAGAACCGAGGAGGCAACCATGCAGTAGAGGAAGATGGTCTTTTCTGTTGGCCGACTGACAAAACAATCCACCACATTAGGGCAAGGTTTGATCTCACACTTCAAAAGGTGAGGAATAATGAAGCCATCGTACATCCATGCCAGCACAAACAGGAAACTGAACTCAACTCCTGTTTTGAACACTAGGCTAAAGAAATAGGTCCACCACAGACCTCCATCTATGTTCCCTTTGTCTTTGTACAGCTTTTTTTTGTACTTCTTCTCTCGGTGTTCCCTGTAACCTACATGCATGACAACCAGAAGAGAAGGGGTAGAAACCAAGATAAGTTGCAGTGCCCAAAGTCTTGAGTGCGACACTGGAAAGAAGTGGTCGAAACATACATTTTCACAACCAACTTGCCTTGAGTTGCAGGTAAACTCCTTCTGTTCATCATTCCAGACACGTTCTGCAGCCACCACATAGATAAGGACTCGGAATACGAACATAACACTCAACCAGATTCTCCCCACAACAGTGGAGTATTTATTCACTCCGCTCAAAACATCACGGAGTAAACTCCAGCTCATGGCTCCTCAATAACTTGATGATGAATCTACAGAATAGAGAAAAGAAATTTGAAATTAATGCACTGGATGAGTTATAGTTATTTTAATCAATCTTATCAGACTTGCATGACACATCTCTGGGGCAGCTGGGCCTTGAACCTAGCCCACTCAGCCCAGGCTTAGGGAGTCTACCACTGCACCCCAAGGGACATCGCCACAATTTGCACTGTCTTAGTTTAATGGCAGCACTTATTTATGTAGAGCATCTAATGAAATAAATCTCCCCAAGAACCCACACAGAAGTGTTGTAATACTCGCATAAAGGAGTATTGGGCAGTGGACCAAAGCATTGAGAACACAAGAGATAGGAGCAGGTGTAGGCCATTCAGCCTTTCAAGTCTGACCTACCATTCATTAGGATCATGGCCAAGGCTCAACTCTCCTTTCACCAGCTCTTCATTGCCCACAACTCCCCCAGATTTCAAAAATCTATCTACCTTCTTTTTAAATACTTTCAGTGATCCAATCTCTGGGGTAGAGAATTCCAGATGTTCTCTGGCTTCTGTGCAACATTCCCTCTAAGCTGCTTAGAGGCAGCTGCTCTGATATTCTGCACCCAACAGTCAGCAGTGGCATGCTGATCCTGTGGTTGATATCCAGTTCCAGAAGCCATGCTTGGACCCCTGAGAACCCATGCAGCTGTTAAGGAAAATTAGAGGGAATGCCATCTCTGGGAGAAGAAAATCCTTTATAAATCTCTATAAGGTCACCCCTCAACCTCCTGTGCTCCAGCGAATAAAGGTCCCAGCCTAACCAGTCTCTCCTTATAAGTCAAACCTTCCATTCCCAGACACATCCAGGGAATCTGTTTTGACCCCTTAAACCATTAATTCCTTCGTGGTTTACCTAAGGATTATTTGTGCAAATTTTGAGGGCTGTTCCCCTGGTTTTCCATGGTAAGTTGTGAGGGTTTTCCAATCTGCAATTCTGGTGGGCAAGGTTCAGTGCTAGCAGCTGAAACTCAAAAACATCTGCCCTGATTCCAACCATTTTGAATACTATCTCAGTCCTTTATCTGTCCATCTTAATTTGAGTGCCTTTTCCTTTCGAACTCAGTATTGAAGATCAAAGTTGTGATATGAAGGTGATATGTAAAATCATAGCAAGGCAACAGTTGGAGTATTGATTACAGTTTTGGTCTACACGTTACAGGAAGAAGGTGAAGGCAATGGAGGGAGAGTATAGTACAGACTTTCTTCAATCAGGAAGGGCCTCCTCAGAGAGCTGCTGGCCAATCAGACACTGACAGGCCTCCAAATCAGGAGCAGTGGCTACAGCCAGTACTGTACTGCTCCTTCACCTGAGATCGTCACTGCATCCCTAGAGAGAGAAAAGAGTGTATGGGATATGCTGGAAGGAAAGGAGGTACCAGCTAAAAGGGTAGGAAGGCTGTGGCCAAACAACTGAGGGCTGAGGGGAACCCATCTTAGAAAGCCCAGGAGCCTGATAAGAAGGGACAGCTGTAACCTCTCTCCCCACTGCAGCCTGTCTCCATCCCCCACCGCTTGCTACAGTGTTCTAGTGAAGACCAGCGCAAGCTGGAGGAACAACACCTCATTTTCCGCTTGGGGACCCTACAGCCCGCTGGACTCAATATCGAGTTCAATAATTTTAGGGCCTAAACTCACCCATGTCCCAGCCCCCACCCCACACACCAGGCCTTGTCACCACATAGCCTGCCACTACACACCCCCTGTTATTAGTCACTAACGGTCCCCATTAACAACTATTCACCCTCCCAGCCTGATCGTTAGCAACTCCTTTGTTTGTCCAACTGTCTTTCTCTCTCTTTGGGGTCTATCCTATCATTTACTCCCTACCCCACCCACCTCCCTATTTTCTGCATATAAACTGACAATTTCCCAGCCACCATCAGCTCTGAAGAAGGGTGACTGGACTGAAATGTTAAGTCTGTTTTCTCCTCCACAGATGCTACCAGACCTGCTGAGCTTTTCCAGCAACTTCAGTTTTTGTTCCTGATTTACAGCATCCACCATTCTTTAGGTTTTTATTATTATTGTAGATCCTACATTTTAAAGAGATTAATATACAGTGGTTTAATTGAGAGTTCCAAACAAAAATGCAAATATATTTTTGATTTAGTCTAATATAGGATTCCTTAGTCAAGATAATAAAGTGTGAAGTTGGATGAACACAGCAGGCCATCAGCATCTCAGGAGCTTTTGTGCTCCTGAGATGCTGCTTGGCCTGCTGTGTTCATCCAGCTTCACACTTTATTATCTTGGATTCTCCAGCATCTGCAGTTCCCATTATCCCTTCCTTAGTCAAGCTTGTTTTTTGTAAATTGATACTGCATTTTAAATTAATTAATTACACAGATGTATTTTGTTGTGGCTTATGATGGAAGTTGCTTTGCATTGATAAATTTATACAGACTCTGTAAATAGAAAAAGCTGGTTTTGGTAGTCAAATTTTAATTCAATGCAGAGTTTGTTGACATAGGTCTGCAGCAATATCAAGCAAATACATCATTCAATTTCATTGCATTCTCTTTTCATATGTTTCATTAATACACCCAAAGTCAAATCAGAGACAAATTACATCTTTCCCTACGATGAATATTAAACATAAATGTTGAAGAATGAAATATTGAACATGCAATTTTTTAACCAGGCAGAATTGGCAAATTCTGTGTAAATCACCTCACTGTAACCAAGGAACTCCTTCATGATCAACAACATATTCAGTTGTTCTTTTTCCATCTAACACCTGCTTCATTCTGTCAGCAGTCGTGCTGTTGAATTTGTCAGTTTAAGATCCCAGTAATTATACAACAATTGTTACTGCCATCGAAGCTCCAGGCTCCTGAGCAACCATGATCTGTCAGTAATATGATGAGTTTAGCTCATAAGCAATTGTTTATGGTGTACAAATGTTTATCGTGGGTTTGTACAGCATTTCACTTGATAATTTGTGTCCTTGTTTAGGCTTAAATTTACTCTGCATTTAAGTTTAATCAATAAAGTAAAATTTTAGTCTGGCTCCTGTCTAGTTTAGTGACATTACTGTTTTTTTTTCTGAGATGGTGATCAGGACTGTTCAAGGAGAGGACATCAGTAATGTGGAATTGGTCAGTCTCCCACATCTGCGTGCCAGCACCAGGTACCCGTGAGCTAGGAATAATACAAAAAATCTTTGTTGGTATGGAGAAGGTTCTAGAAGGCAGGAACATAGACACAGGAGGAAATAACCTCTACACCCTCCAGACTCACTTCATTTATCCCTAAGCATTTATTTTTCAATTCATTTGGCCAGCTCATCTCAGCTTTTGGCTTAAAAAAGGTCATCCCAGGATCAAATGCAAAGTGAGCTATGGGAGTGGTCAGGGTGGATTAGTGGCCAGATTGTGGGCACATTGTGAGGGAGCTGTGCATTTTCTGTGGTCAGTCGTCATTGGTAGAATAGGAGCAATGGGTGTGTCAGTCCACATTAAACTAAGTGACCTATTAGTTTGAGTGAAACTTTATAACTATGCATTACAGTTGCAAGAAGATTACAGCTGAGATAATCTGCTCCTCAGTACAGACTAGAAGGCTGAGTACAATCATTACAACAATCACCAACAACATCACCCAAGCCTGCCCATCCAAACAAAACAAAATACAGCAGATGGTGGAAATCTGAAGGAACTAAGTGAAAGCTCCAAACCAAGGAATATGCATGCACATCACTGTTAAAGTGTCATGTTGTGTGCAGTTAAGAAATAAAACAGACAATAAAATATGTCACTGCAATATTCATGCCATTGTCTTCTTTAGGGAATGGATAAATCACAAGCATTTAACCGAATGAATGAAATGCTTCTAGAGGCAACAGCAACAAACTCCAACATGGAAAAGGACAACCCACAAGGACACAAAAACAGAAAGTGCTAGAGAAGCTCAGCAGGTTTGGCAGCATCTCGAGAGAGAGTGAGAAACAGGGCTAATGTATCAAATTCAGTAACCTTCTTCTGAAGCCAAAAGGACTCTTGGTATCTTCCTGCGAGGCCCTTGTGGTAGAAACTACCACTCAAGGATTGGCCTCTTCAGCCAGCAGCAAAGGTGCAACCAAAAGGTGCATGTATATCATTATTCACAGGTGGAAGGATACCTGAATCACTGAAGTCGTTTGGAACCACTTGAACCAGCACTGACCAGTCTATTGCAACCAAATGTTGGGTGTTGTATAGGGTAAGCAGCCGATATAATTTTCTTGCTTTGTATGTTCCATCTATGCTTTACACAAATGTAATCGATTCTCCGAAGTTTTACTTTGTTAGGTATTCCCTCCTTGTCTGCATTCACAATGTCGGAATTTCAACATTGTTGCACTGAGCCCAGCTATAGTACTGTGAGGTTTTATGCCTTCCCATCGCCAACAATGAAGGGAGAGTAGGGAGCATGGAATAAGGGTAAAAATGGCATTTCATTTTTCTAGTTTCGAAGTTTTATTTTAAGGAGTGGATTTCCTTGATCCTGTAATGTATACCATTATGTTGCCCTTGCGCCCTTTCTCAAAGAATTTTGTGTATCTTTTCATTGTGAAAACTGCTTGAGGGTTTGCTATTTTTACTCCACCTTTTTCCTCCTGTTTATTCAAATTCCACCTGATTGACTAGGCAGTTCCGTGTCAATAGTGTGTGGGGTTTTTATACCATGACGTGGATAATTGTAAGTCGGTTTGAACCTGAAATCCATTTCATAGACAGGGTGTGATTCATATTGGCCAAGAGGCATGGAATATTTATTAAACTTCTCTCTCAGAAGGTGGAGCCAGACAAACCCAAGCCATTGGAGATAAAACTCTGACCGTGTTGATTTGTGTGTCTCACCCAGCTGCAGGATGTATTTAGAAACAGCAATAAAGAAGAGTATGTCTGGAAGCCCAGCTGAATTAGGGATGGTAAATTGGGAATCCCCGAAGCTCTGGTCAAAACCACCACTGGGAAGTCAGGCAGTGTCAGTGCAGGTAGGGGATTCCGAATGTGCCTCAAGATTGAGGTGCCATCATAAAAACACGAAAAGTAACTTAAAATACACTGTGATAATGGGAACTGCAGATGCTGGAGAATCCAAGCTAACAAAGTGTGCAGCTGGATGAACACAGCAGGCCAAGCAGCATCTCAGGAGTGGGATCATCAGACCCTTCATCACCCTCTCAGATGAAGGGTCTAGGCCCAAAATGTCAGCTTTTGTGCTCCTGAGATGCTGCTTAGCCTGCTGTGTTCATCCAGCTCCACACTTTGTTATCTTAAAATATACTGTGGCCACCAATGCCAATGTCATCAATGTGCGGGGAGAGCCCCTGTAACAGAGGGTTCTGAGGCTGTGGTGCCTGTGGCACTGCCACTCCGGGAGGAGTCAGGGGAAAATTAAAGGAGCCCTGAAGGTTCCCCTGTCTGCCATTGGTAGACCTGTAGGGTTTGGTCTTAGTGGGTCACCTGTCCACTGCCAGTACATTTCCTATGGCATTATCAGTTTGTCCCTAAGTGGGTTCTTCATTGTTACAGTTTAACTACTTGCCGCTGCCAGGTCCCATTCTAGTCTCAGCAAAATTACCAGGTGGTGGGAACATATGGGGTGGAGGTTGGGAGACTAGGGGTGGAAGAATGTGGTGACAGCAAACTGACATCGACCTGTCTGATTTCTCTCTAGATCCTGTTCCTAACCTCATCTCACAGCTGCGATAGCTCCACCCAGAATTTCTGTTGCCTGCAGCTGGACACATTGACTTTATTAGCAGTGTAGTCGTCAAAGCAACAAGTCTGCTTTTAACTTCTGCAAAATTAGATCGGTACAGGCTACTGAAAGAGGGGAAAGATGCCAGAGAAACAAAGACAATTTTACACATCTTTGGGACCAAGGATTTAAGTAAGATGCCAAGAAGCAAAATTAATGCTGGGCATTAGTGATTATAGTTATTTTTAACATTATTTATTGAGGAGGAGGTCATTATAATCCTATAAGTCTGTTTTTGTGTGATGTAGTGCTCTGCCACATATTCTTTCTACTGCTGCTGTTGGGATGAGAACATAAACATAAGAACTAGGAGCAGGAGTAGGCCATCTGGCCCCTCAAGCCTGCCCCACCATTTAATAAGATCATGGCTGATCTTTTTGAGACTCAGGTCCACTTACCCGCCCACTCACCATAACCCTTAATTCCTTTACTATTCAAAAATTTATCTCACCTTGCCTTAAAAACATTCAGCGAGGTAGCTTCACCTGCTTCACTGGGCAGGGAATTCCACAGGTTCACAACCCTTTGGGTGAACAAGTCCCCCTGACCTCAGACCTACATCTGCTTCCCTTTATTTTGAGGCGGTGCCCTCTGGTACTAGTTTCATCTGCTAGCGGAAACAACCTCCCTGCCTCCACCTTATCTATTCCCTTCATAATCTTATATGTTTCTATAAGATCTCCCTTCATTCTTCTGAATTCCAATGCGTATAAGCCCAGTCTACTCAGTCTGTCCTCATAATCCAACCCTCTCAACTCTGGAATCAACCAAGTGAATCTCCTCTGCATCCCCTCCAGTGCTAGTATATCTCTTCTCGAGTAAGGAGATCAAAACTGCGCACAGTACTCCAGTTGTGGCCTCACCAGGACCCTATACAGCTGCAGTATAGCCTCCCAGTTTTTAAACTCATTCCCTCAAGCAATGACCAACAAAATTCCATTTGCCTTTTTAATTACTTGCTGCACCTGCAGTCCCACCTTCAACTATTCATGCACAAAGACACCCAAATCCCTTTGCACAGCAGCATGCTGCAATTTTTTACCATTTAAAACATAGTCCATGTTGCTGTTATTCCTACCAAAATGAACGACCGCACACTTATCAACATTGTACTCCATCTGCCAGACCTTTGCCCACTCACTTAGACTATCCATATCCCTTTGCAGACTTTCAGTGTCTTCTGCACACTTTGCGCTACCACTCACCTTAGTGTCATCTGCAAGTTTTGACACACCACACTTAGCCCCCAACTCCAAATCATCTATGTAAATTGTAAACAATTGCAGTCCCAACACTGATCCCTGAGGCACACCACTAGCCACTGACTGCCAACCAGAAAAAAACCCATTTACCCCTACACTTTGCTTTCTACTGGTCAACCAATCCTCTATCCATGCCAATACAGTACCTGTAATACTGTGCAACTTTATCTTATGTAGCAGCCTTTGGTGTGGCACCTTGTCAAATGCCTTCTGGAAATCCAGATACACCACATCCACAGGTTCCCCATTGTCCACCATGCAAGTAACGTCCTCAAAGAATTCCACCAAATTAGTTAAACATGACCTACCCTTTCTGAACCCATGCTGGGTGTTCCCAATGGGACAATTTATATCAGATGTCTTGCTATTTCTTCCTTAATGATAGATTCAAGCATTTTCCCCACTACTGAAGTTAAGCTAACTGGCCTATAGTTACCTGCTTTTTGTCTACTTCCTTTTTTAAACAGTGGCGTCACATTTGCTGTTTTCCAATCTGCGGGAAACACCCCAGAGTCCAGTGAATTTTGGTAAATAATTACTAGTTCATTTGCAATTTCCCCTATCACCTCTTTTAGTATCCTGGGATGCATTTCATCAGGGCCAGGAGACTTGTCTACCTTTAGGCCCATTAGCTTGCCCAACACTGCCTCCTTAGTGAGAATGATAGTTTTTTGGCCCTCACCTGCTATAACCTTCTTGCTATTAGTTTTCGGCATGTTATTTGTGTCTTCCTCTGTGAAGACCGACACGAAATAACTGTTTAATGTCTCAGCTATTTCCTCATTCCCAGTTAGTAAATTGGCCTTCTCATCCTCTAAAGGACCAATGTTTACCTTCGCCACTCTTTTACGATTTACACATTTATAGAAACTTTTGCTGCCTGTTTTTATATTCTAAGCTAGTTTAAGCTCATAATCTATCTTACTTTTCTTTATAAATTTTTTGTGGCTTTCTGTTGGCCTTTAAAGATTTCCCAGCCTACTAGTTTCCCACTACTCTTTGCTTTTTTGTGTGTGTGTCTTTTCAATCTGATACTTTCCTTTATTTCCTTAGACATCCATGGCTGGCACTCTCTTTTCCCATGGTTCTTCTTTATCACTGGAATATACTTCTGCTGAGCACTGTGGAAAATTGTTTTGAAAGTCCTCCACTGCTCCTGAATTGACCCACCCAAAAAAGGGTTTTGCTCCCTTTCAACCTTAGCTCACTCCTGCCTCATTCCTTCATAGTCTCCTTTGTTTAAGCACAGAACAGAGGTACTGGATTTAACCTTCTCACGCTCCATCTGTATTTTAAATTTGACCATACTGTGATTGCTCCTTCCAAGAGGATCCCTAACTGTAAATCATTAATTATTCCTGTTTCATCACACAGGACTAGATCTAGGATAGCTTGCTCCCTCGTAGGTTCCATTACATATTGTTCAGGGCAAGGCATTTAATTTTAGGTAACTCTGCAAGTTCTTTCCTACCTACAGTGAAGAACACCTCTGCCTTTGAGTGATGGGACAATTTCCTGATACCTATTTCAGTTCAAGAGCATTGATGAAGCTTTGGGCTGTGAGAGAAAGGATTAAATTAAGTTACTTTGAGAAATGATGAAAATATTGCTACATTTGTTGTTTTAGCATCACCCCCTCTTTTCTGTCTTTGGTTACAATTTGTAACAAATTCTTTGGTCATGACACATCCCTTCTTCTGATTTCACTACCCTTTGGTATAGTTCTAAATATATTTGCCAGAATCAGCACTGAACAAACAGTGAACTTTGCTAAAATTATTACTCCAAATAGAACAAGAGCAAACCAACACAAAACTCAGAGAGGTGTGTGCTGCCAGCAGCAAAACAAATTAAACCACCCACTGTCTGCATTAAACATACCAATATAGGTTATTACTTTTCTCCAGAGACTGTGACACATCATTCAAATCCATTTCATTAACAATAATCACAGACAAGAAGGTTTGGTTACTGTTCTCGCTGGATTCATTGCTGAAAGCGAAGTAGCACATTCCCTTCATAACTTTAATTGAAACTGGTTTTAACTTGCAAAACAGCAGGCTCCACAAACACAGGTCCAGAACCAGATTTCTCCAAATAACTATTTGATAGCTGCTTATGTGGGAATTAGTTAACTTAGTTGGCTGGATGATTGCTCTATTTCAAAGTAATGCTAATAGTGTTCAATTCCTGCACCAGCTGAGGTTACCAGGAAAGAGTTTCCTTCTCAACCTCTTCTCTTGCCTGAGGTTTGGTGACCCTCAGGTTAAACCAATATTAGTGTCTCTCACTCTCTCTCTCTCTCTCTCTCAGAGGAAGAAGGGTCACTGGACACGAAGCATTAACTCTGTTTTGTCTCCTAGATGTTGCCATGGTGCTGAGTTTTCCAGTAAATTCTGTTTTTATTCGAGAATTTCAGCACCTGTACAATGGGCCAGACACATTAACTCTGCTTTCTCTCCCCAGATGCTGCCAGATTTGCTGAGTTTTTCCAGCGATTTCTGTTTTTGCTTATATTGCTGACTTGCAGCATCTGCAGTTTTTTTTTGGTTTCATGTGTACAGCCATTTTGGAGCTCAAAAGGCATACATAGCAATCTGAAAATGGGCTCAGAGATCCTAATGACTTAGCTATTTTGTTTTCTTTTGTACAATGTTAACTAATGAGATACTTGGCAGCCATTGATTGATGACCCTCTCTAATCGTTTAGAAGCTTCCGTTAATGACAGACTCTGATGCTTGCTGCAAAGCCCAGAAGGAAATTAGTACAGTGTGATAGGCAGTGGTAGTGTACTAATGAGTTGGTGCACCACCTTGGGAACAGGTATCCTGGCCATAAGCACAAGGCAAGTTCCTATTAGTGTGTTGAGCTACATTGGAGCCAATGTGAACTCTCTGGGCAGTAAAGTTCCTTGCCCCAGATAATAGCTATGTACATTTTGGCATCAAAAATAGTTTTTCCAAGTACCTGTGATACCTATTCAATTCTACTTTATTCTCTCCTCCATTTGCCTCCCTGCCTCCATTTACATTATATCTTTCCTAAATTTGTAGCCCACCTGTGAGGGAGATGTGTAACTTTGAGAATGAAATGAATTTTGATTTTTTTTCATTATTAAAGGAATCCCATTTAATCTGGTTAATGAACAGATGGGGCAGGGCCATTAATGCCAAGTTCAAGAAAGAGGGCACCAGCTGCAACAGGCAGAGCAGACTCGATGGGCTGAATGGCCTAATTTCTGTTCCTATGTCTTATGGTCTTAATTAGATCAGCATATGTTTTTGGCACTTCGTGAAGTGAGTGTTTGATCAGCACAGCACAAATTGTGGATTAGAGTCATATCTGCCAAACACCTAATATCTTATCCAGTCAGAGAAGTAGCTGGATCAGCAACAAAACTACATGGGATTTTGGAATAGTAACAGTGAGATTAAAAGGAAGAGTGAGAGTGGAGTGCGTTCACTGTTTGCTCAATGTTGGGGAAACAAAGTGTAGACTGGGTGACCACTTCGCACATAGTTGCATTCCATCCACAAAAAAGACCCTAAGCTTCCAGTTGCCTGCCATTTAAACACGCCAGCATGTTCACTGGCCAACATCTCTGTCTCAGGCTTGCTGCAGTGCTCCAGCGAAGCTCAGTGCAAGCTGGAAGAACAGCACTTTATTTTCCACTTGGGGACCCTGCAGCCTTCAGGACTCAATACTGAGTTCAATAACTTTAGGGCTTGAACTCTCCCATGTCCTTACCCTAACCCCCATACCAGGCCTTGTTATCACATGATCTGCTATTACACATAACCTATTGTTAGCTACTAACAGCCCCCATTAATACCTTTGTGAGTAGGAAAGGTTTGGAGGGATATGCGTCAGGAACAGGCAGGGGGGGACTAGTTTAGTTGACGATTGTGTTCAGCACGGACTGATTGGACTGAAGGGTCTGTTTCGGTGTTGTATAATACTATGACGTTATGATTTTTTTCACCCTCCTAGCCAGATCATTGTCCACTCTTTTGTCTATCCAACTGATTTTCTCTCTCTTTGGGCTTTATCCCCACTTGTTATTTATTCCTTACCCCCACCCTATCTTATGCATATAAACCAACATTTTTCTAGCTACCATCAATTCTGAGGAAGAGTGATTTGACCCAAACTGTTAACTCTGATTTCCCTCCACAAATGTTGTGAGACTGCTGAGTTTTTCCAGCAATTTCTTTTCTCTCTCTCTGATTTCCAGCATCTGCGGTTCTTTCATTTTTTTTTTAGTGAGAGTGAAGGATTCCCAGAAGCAGACAGGCCAGAGCAGGCGCTAGGTGGGACTGAGGCATGGCAGTAGGGAGACTAAAAGGAGCAGTGACAGCAGAAAAGTCCCAGAAAAAGACTGGCATGTGTTGGTGGTGAGACCACAGAGCAGTGAGAGCAGAGAGTGCCAGGCCAGTGGGTGAACTATTTGAGAGTCAGCAGCAGCGACAGTGAAGAAAATATTTTTCTGATCTATACTTAAGCAGGTGTAATTGTTAAATAAAGGCAACAGTCCATCTTCTCTTTAGTTAAGGTATATGCACTGTGAAAAATCCTGGATGCTCCTAAGCAGGCTGACTGACCCTGTGTTCAGGTGCCTCAGGTTGCAGCCACAAAGACTTGGGAGTCGTGGAGCTATACAGCAACTGAGCGCACTCCAGCACATTCATGAGGCTGAGAGGTTTGAGGACAGCACTTTAAAGGATGTTGTCATCCTGCAACTAAAGGAAGAGCAGGCAGAGAGAGATTGGGTGACCATCAGACAGAGGAAGAGGATCAAGCAGGTAGTGAGGGAGCTCCCAAGTGCATCTCACTTGGAAACAAGTTTCACCATTGGAAAACAGTGAGAGTTGGGGTGAGGGGAGAGGGAATCACAATATTGATTAAGAAACTAATTATAACTGTGAGGGGGGATAATATCTTCGAAAAATTACCAAATGAGGCCATATGGGTACATATAAAACACAAAAGGAACAAGTAATACTCAGGGAGAGACAAAGAGATAGAGACAAGAAAAGATGTAATCAAACTTCAGAGAAGTGTAATCTTATTAAGGCATTAATAAAATTGGTTTTAACCAGCTAAATACAGATTAATTTTTGTAGGGACGAGACAAAATTTGTAAATTACATCAAGAAGAACTTTTTTTTCAGTACGTAGAAAGCCTAATTAAGGAAGGAGCAGTTCTGGACCTTATGTTAGGAGGTGAAAAGTTAATCAGCAGGTGAGAACTTTGGAGATAGTGACTGTAACTCAGTTAGACTTAGGATAATTATGGAAAAGGATAAGAATGAGTTGGGAAAAAAGTTCAAAACAGAGGAAAGGCTAATGTTAATAAGAAAAGATACAATTTGGTCCAAGAGGGCTGGGAACCAGAAAAGGTTGTGTTTCAGTACTGCTAAGTTCTCTCATGGAAGTTTGTTCATGGACATAAAAGCCCACAGGACTCAATGCAAAATGACATGTTGAATTCAAAGATACCTAAGAGGGAGGAGGCAGAGAATAATTAATCTTTTGGGGTTTATGATCAATAGGTTTGCAATTAACATGAGAATTAGTGTGGTGGTAATAGTGAGGAAGATTTCCATAAACTGTAGAAGGATACCAACATAACAGTCAGGTGAACAGAGCAATGGCAAATGGAAGTCAACTCAGAAAAGTGTGAGTTAATGCATTTGGGATGGTTAACAAGGCAAGGACTACAGTATGATGGTAGGACCCCACAAAGGGTTTTGGCATGCATATCCACAGATTCCTAAGGAAGCAGAGCAAGTGGATAGCATAGTTAAGAAAGTCAATGCCAAACTTGCATTTGTTAGCTAAGGATAAAATACAAGAGCAGGGAGGTTATGTGGCATTGTACAAACTACTAGTTAGGCAACTATTAGAGTAGTGTGTGCAGTTATAGTCATAGAGATATACAACATGGAAACAGATCCATTGGTCCAACCAGTCCATTCCAACCAGATACCCTGAATAAATCTAGTCCCATTTACCAGCATTTGCCTCATATCCCTCAGAATCCTTCCTATTCATATACCCATCCAGATGCTTTTTTAAATGTTGTAATTGTACCAGCCTGCATCACTTCTTCTGGCAGCTCATTCCATACATGCACCACCCTAATCCAACCCCTAACCCTAACCTTAACCCTAAGCCTAACCCTATCACAGTTCTGGTCACTGTGTTTTAGGAAGGATGTAATTGTACCAGAGAGGGTATGGAGGTGATTCACCAGGATATTGCCTGGGTTGGAGGGTCTGAGCTAGAAGGAACAATTGGATAGGATCAGGTTCTTTTCCTCGGAACAGCAAAGGTTGAGAAGGGACCTGTTCGTGTTGTGTAAGATTTTGATGGGGATAGATAGAATGGATAGGAAGACATGTTTTACCATTACAATAGGGGAAATAAGGTGGGTAGGGGTTGTATAGGTTTAAGGAAAGTGTTGGAATGCCAGAAGAGAGTATAGGAGAAACCATTTTCATGCACTTGGCTGGTGGGAGTCTAAAACTCACTGCCTGGTAGAGTCAGAAAATTTAAGCAGTTTTTAAATATTAATTTCCTTTGCTGTGGCCTCTAGGGGTACAGGTCAAGAACTAGTAAATAGGATAAGTTTAATCAAATACTTATTAATCCGTTTGGACGCATGGGGCCATTTGGTCTCTGCCTGTGTTGTAAATATGTATAGGTTTTTGAGCAAGTCCTTGACCACTGGACCTTTTGAAGATATCATTATAGAAATTCAATGTTATCCAATTTTCAGCATGTCTGCTCCATTTTGAATATCAAATGAAGGGATAGAGTCCCAAAACCAGGGATAGGCAAACACTTTCTATATCAAAGTGGTGCTATGAAGGGGTAGCTGACCTCAATTTTCCATGCTGTGTAATTAAGCAAAAAGAAGTTCACAAAGGCAGAGTTTTGCAACAAGGTCAAAGTAGGCAAATACATGATAGACAGTCAGAATGAGGTAGACAAAATATGGTCAACTGGGCGTGCCAGTGGAAAAAACTGGAGCAGGATTCCAGGGAGTGATCAACATCTGAGAAGCAAGTATAACCTGCAGGCGATGGTCACAGTACAGGTTAATTTCCCATACCCAAAAATGAGGCCTGGGGAGGTAACTGTGCCCACGCATGTGATGGTATAGCCATACGGTGACCTTCGACTTCTACTGGAAACCGCAATGAAACTGCAATACTGTCTGAGAACTGCTGTTACCAGTTTCACAGGGTGTGGTTCAAATTGGTTTTCAGGAAAAATGTTGACAGCAGGATCATTTCATGTTACAACGGCTGATCTATCCGATGACATGTTGGTATACGGCTCTCCTATGCACAGTCCCTCAAATTTCCAAGATGCTCATGAACAAAATAACATGATACCATTGAAGCTCACTCCGGCCCGATCATACTCCAGGGTAGGATGTTTCAAACTGATCCTCCCATGTTCGGTTTAAAGTACAGAGAGTCGTAGCTTAATCTGGGAATTTAACTTTATGATCCTTGGAAAGAGAAAAATGAAGATAATCCACTTGTAAAAGGGACAAAAATGAGAGGGTACAGATTTAACAAGACCTGCAAAAGCAGCAACGGTGATGTGAGGAAAACTTTTTCAGTAAGCCAGTAGATGTGGTTTGAAATGCACTGCCTGGAAATGCCATGGAGGCAGATTGAACTGGGGCATTCAAGAAGACATTGGATAGTTATTTGGGTAGAAATATTTGTAAGGTTATAGAGACAAAGCAGGACATTAACACTAGATAATAATATTAGTTTGAGCAGCCATTGCAGGTCAAATGGTTTTCTTCCGTGCCATACTAATTCCGTGATTTTATGATGATCGTGCCTGCTTGTTTGTACAGTTATGTCATGTTATTGATAATAGTCAATTGGTCATCAGCAATTTATTTATTCATTCATGGGATGTGAATGCCACTGGCTAGCATGCAGCATTTATTGCCCATTCCCAATTTCCCAAAGGGCATTTAAGAGTCAACTACATTGCTTTGGGTCTGGAGTCACATGTAGACCAGAGCGGGTATGGATGGCAGTTTCCTTCCCCAAAGAATAGCATATATACTTTCTCCAGATCTTATTTATTGTATTCTGCCATATTACCTGGTTCTCTGGATTATTATAACAAAATGTGGAGCTGGATGAACACAGCAGACCAAGCAGCATCTCAGGAGCATCTCAGGTGCTCCTGAGATGCTGCTTGGCCTGCTGTGTTCATCCAGCTCCATACTTTGTTATCTTGGATTCTCCAGCATCTGCAGTTCCCATTATCTCTGGATTATTAGTTAGTCTTAACACCATGAGACCATCACGCCTTGTCAACTTTAGTTTATTTAAAAAAGTAAAATTCATTGGAAGTATGAATTGGACATTGAAATGAAGTCCTTAAGAAGGGTAATACCTGAAACGGTGACTGATCCTTTCCTCCAGATGCTGCCTGGCCTGCTGTGTTCTTCCAGCCTCTTGTTTTCTTACCTTGTAACAAAGAAATTGATTTCTTACAGCTTACAAACTCAAAGCGGA
The DNA here is from genome assembly GCF_030684315.1 of Stegostoma tigrinum. Lineage (NCBI taxonomy): Eukaryota > Metazoa > Chordata > Chondrichthyes > Orectolobiformes > Stegostomatidae > Stegostoma > Stegostoma tigrinum. The sequence continues at coordinate 39,225,971 of NC_081357.1, forward strand.
CGAACTGACAGGCAGACTTGCAACATCGTATACCTGCCACACACAGAATCCTTAAGTGTAAACTCTCTTAAAGGCAATGTAAACGTATAATATCCCTTTCCTTTCCAAAAGAAAGTTTAATTGTTTCCAATAACAAGTCAGCCGAAAATAAAATGTAAACACTTTTCTAATCAACCTGCTCGGGAATATTATCATAAACCTCCAGAGCAGGTTGAGTTTGAACCTGGGCCTCCTGATTCAGAAGTAGGGACACTATCACTGTACCACAAGAACTCTTGATAAGTGCCTAAAATGTAAAGGTAATTTGCTGATACATTCAGATTTTGGGATGGTGACTTCAGAGGAGTTGTCAAGGCTTTTGTTCGCATTTGTCATTCCTGAACATACTTATCATGGTGCAGCGCAGTCAAAATTTGTTCCAGATCCACTGACCGTTCCTCAAGCTGTAATTGAATGGCTCAAATTTGTTTGAATTTACTGCTCCTTAAGAACTGCCAGCTCATTTTGAAGCTTGTGGATTTACATCTTGTATTCTTTTAATCGCATCAGCGTTTTATCTTTCTATTGGTCCAGTACTTTTTTTCCTTCATAACTGCCTCTCATTACTATCCCGTCTCTTCAACTAATTTTTTTTCTTATTGTTTTCTTACAAGCTTGGTCCTCTTCCATTTGCCTCCACTTCAGTAATTGTTTAGCTTCCATTCTGAGGAAGGATCACCTGACCCGAAATGTTAACTCAGATTTTTTCTTCACAGATGCTGCCAAACCTGCTGAGTTTTTCCAGCAACTTCCATTTTTGTTCCTGATTTACAGCATCCACAGTGCTTTCATGTTTTATTGTTTAGCTTCCTCCGTACTCTGCTTGAGCTCTTTCATTAGCGTATCATGACTGACATTTATTTCTGAAAGAACATGTCTTATGAATGATTTGCGGCTCCTTGTTCTGTGCACTATGTATCGCTACCTGGTTTTGCAGGTCTGTCATTTTATTCAGCATTGCTTTGAGCTCAGTACAGTTTTGTACCTGCTCCTGCTAAACCTGTTCTCTTTTATGTGCATGTCATTCTTTATGAACTCAGCTGAGGTATGGTCTAAAGACCTCCTCACCCCAGAGATGATATTCTCAAGTCCAGAACTAATAATTTAGTCTTTTCCTCTTGAAATCTAACTTTTCTGTCCTCAGTAGATTGCTGAGATTTTTGCTCCACTAATTCTGAAGAAAGTGAAGTGCCTGTTCTTCATCCATATTTAGCTCTGTAAGTTTTTCTTAAATAACCTGTTGTACTTTCATTTGCGTCTCCAATGTCTGTCAGGTTCAATGAATAGTGACTAGTGTTAGGTCACAACATACTAGTATACCTGCAATTACTAGCCCTGCAGTGTTTGTGATGTAGACCATCTGTGACATCCAGTCAGATGGCTTGTACTTGCCATCCAGCACTCGATCCTGCATGATGAACTGGTGAACTGTTAAATGCCGAAAGATTTACATTTGTAGGTTTTGTCATGTCAGTGGGTAATTCACAAAGGCAGTATATTAGTGCTGGCCCCTTTTGTCAATCTTCACCAATATAATAAGTAATTATCAGCTTTCTGAGAACAGGTCATTTCATTTGTAAACACTTTAGATGGAATGATGATGTTAATGTTTTCCATGAGGTTGGCAGTGTGAAACATATGTTCATTATTTATGTCTCATGGTAAGATTCTAACTTGTTGGGCACTTCATGCATATACCATTTGCCTCTGGCAGGATATCACGAATGGTTTTTACTGTAGCTTGAATATACTCCTTGTGAGAGCAATCTGCTTGGGTCGGTGCATGGCCCTTTGCTACATCAAACTTTGTTCTTGTGCACTGTCTGTGCTAATGGCCTTTTCTACCACATGGAATCTTAGAAACACTTGCAAAATTGATTGAAAGCCACACATTTTCCTGGTCCATACAGATTGGCACACCTTATACATGTCTTGCTATGTTTGGATGTTCTAGTGATTTGCCATTTGTTGAATTTGTAGTTAGGACCTGTAAATCTCATCAACTTGGGAGGATTGATTCATTCTTATGTCCATCCCTCAGTGGCCCTGCAATGCTGTAAGTCTTTAGTTTGTCTAGCAAATTATTTAGAAATACATCCTTAGGGACTGGTGCAATCACCGGCTTAACAATTCCGTTTATGAGCACCTCCATCTGAAAAACCACATTGTGAGCCCTTTTATTCATACCTGCACATCAAGTTGGAAATGGATTACATGGGTTTCTGTCTTAATGACATGAATTCTGTTTGATGAAAGTTTAACCTGATTCCAATTTGGTCTTCAAATAATAATCTATGTCTTTTGGGACTCATTCCGCTTTCCAGATGTTAATCCTAAAATGTTAAATCTGTGTAGACCTCTTCCCCATTACTTAGCATATCTTAATGGCTTGCTTTTCTACTTCAGCACATTGGAATCTAGAAACCAAGCTTTGAACACAATTTTGAATTCTGTTAGAATGTCTGCTGTGTCCCAATTTAAACTAGGAGATTAGCATGATTAACACAATGTTTTAGACTGCTGTTCAGAACATCATGTTGATAATAGTGGTTTAATTGCTTATGAGGGATTGATTATCTCCCTTTAGTTATATTAGCCTATCTAAAACAGTAAAACATATTCCCAGTTATGAAGCAAATAGTACAGCAAACCAACTGATTTCTGTGATACACGCATCTTGTAAAGCCATAACAGAATAAATGGCAAGCATAGTCACAACATTGTAAAAATTGAGTCCTTAAAGATGAATGCTCTTAAAGACATGGTACACGTACATCACAGTTTGCTGCACAGTGCCATTGATTCTGTCTGAGGTTACCAGGCAAGCCTGAAGCCGCCACGCTCTGCCTCCCAGCCCCTTGCCAAATACCTCTGTGAGTTACGTTGCCTTACAATATGGAAAAGTGCCAAACAGATCAATAAGGATCCAGGTTTGATCCCTGGTTTGTGCTGAGTTAGCTAATCTGCCACAATGGATCTCAGAACTCCTGGACTGAGGTGGGATTGGGGGGAAGATGGTAGTGGATTGTGAGGCATTAGATTTAGTCAGGTACCGTCTCTTGCTCTCCATCAACGAGGAAAAGAGAGGACTATGGACACTAAGTGAAGACAGGACTATGCTCCACATTGATAAAACACCTGCAGTCCCTGGATAGCTTTAAATATTAAGAGGGAGACTGCTTGTTAAAGAACGTTGAAATGTCAGCATTCAATAACCAAGAGTTATGAGTGGATTATATTAGATTTAAAAACTAACTACAGTGTACGGTAGACTTTTTGTAGTTCGAATGCCTTCAAATTGAACCTAAAATTAACACTGAGTACTAACATCACTGACATTGTGAGATAAGTTCTGATGCTGCCCAATTCCCTTTTATGAGATCACTACTGGGAAAGTATGGCATTAATTCCCCATTTGAATAATTCAATTCAAATCGTAAGTCAATTCAGTGTTGTACTTTTACTATTGCAGAACTGCATTACCAATTATTCAAACCACTTTTATCTGCCATTATTGTGTGAAATGTTACCCCAGAAATGATCAAAAATCATCAACTCTGTAAGGTAGCCAAAGGCACACAAACGTTAAAGGTTTGCAAAAATGGCAATTGTCATGTTTTGTGTTTCCCTATTTTATTTACAGAATGTTAGTTTTACCATGTAATTAGTTGGAATCACTATCAATGGATCTTGACTTGATGAAAACTTAAAATAAAACATGAATCAAATTTTCACTCTCTTTCCACATTATGACCTGAACGTTCGAAATATACTATAACGCAAATAAGCTATCACACCTTAAGCTCCAATTAAACTATTCCTTTGAAATAAAACACACAAAAAGAGAGGATTTACCTTGTAACAGCTGACAGCACAATCTTCTCCAGATTAACTCCTCTCTCAAGTTAATTATATAGACTGTAAAATGATTTTCTCTGTACATCAAGCAAACTGGAAGTGCTCAATACGTTCTGTTTCACTGCATATTGAAAGTGATTTCTGTTTGTTCTTCCCTCATTGTGATCTCAGCAGATGTAACCTGAGCTTGCACAGTTCCAGTTTGCCTGGATCCAATCCTTCAAACTGGAACCACCCATAGCTACCATGGTTTCTGTTTTTTGAAACATTGAACTACACAAGCAATAGATTCAGTCACACACGATAGACACCTTTCAAAAAAAAACTAGTTCAACTAATTCAGAGATAATGAGAACTGCAGATGCTAGAGAATCCAAGATAATAAAGTGTGAAGGTGGATGAACACAGCAGACCAAGCAGCATCTCAGGAGCACAAAAGCTGACGTTTCGGGCCTAGACCCTTCATCAGAGAGGGCGGAGAATCCAAGATAATAAAGTGTGAAGCTGGATGAACACAACAGGCCAAGCAGCATCTCAGGGGCACAAAAGCTGACATTTCGGGCCTAGACCCTTCATCAGAGAGGGGGATGGGGGTGAGGGTTCTGGAATAAATAAGGAGAGGGGGGAGGCGGACCAAAGATGGAGAGAAAAGAAGATAGCTGGAGAGGTGGGGAGGGGATAGGTCAGTCCAGGGAAGATGGACAGGTCAAGGAGGTGGGATGAGGTTAGTAGGTAGGAGATGGAGGTGCGGCTTGGGGTGGGCGGAGGGGATGGGTGAGAGGAAGAACAGGTTAGGGAGGCAGAGACAGGCTGGACTGGTTTTGGGATGCAGTGGGTGCAGGGGAAGAGCTGGGCTGGTTGTGTGGTGCAGTGGGGGGAGGGGACGAACTGGGCTGGTTTTGGGATGCGGTGGGGGAAGGGGAGATTTTGAAGGAGGTGAAGTCCACATTGATACCATTGGGCTGCTGGGTTCCCAAGTGGAATATGAGTTGCTGTTCCTGCAACCTTCGGGTGGCATCATTGTGGCACTGCAGGTGGCCCATGAGGGACATATCATCTAAAGAATGGGAGGGGGAGTGGAAATGGTTTGCGACTGGGAGGTGCAGTTGTTTATTGCGATCCGAGCGGAGGTGTTCCGCAAAGCGGTCCCCAAGCCTCCGCTTGGTTTCCCCAATGTAGAGGAAGCCACACCGGGTACAATGGATGCAGTCTACCACATTGGCAGATGTGCAGGTGAACCTCTGCTTAATATGGAAAGTCATCTTGGGGCCTGGGATAGGAGTGTGGGAGGAGGTGTGGGGGCAAGTGTAGCATTTCCTGTGGTTGCAGGGTCTTAGGCCCGAAACGTCAGCTTTTGTGGTCCTGAGATGCTGCTTGGCCTGCTGTGTTCATCCAGCTTCACACTTTATTATCTTAGTTCAACTAATTATTCTCCTGAAGATCTAATGTTGTCTCCCAATATTGATGACTCTTCCACTATTTTACGAAGCATCTGTTTTATTAAATGGGAATTATTCCAGCAGCTTTTGTTCCTGCTGCAATACCGCGAACCTTAGTAACTGTCCAGCTTGACGTATCTGTCTTGTGACAAGCAGCCCTCAAGTAAACCATGGTGTGAGGTATAAGGGCACATCTCAAGGTTACAGCACCCATCTTGAGAGCTATCTAGCCAGAAGGTGCTTCCTGCTTTCAAGCTCAGTGGGAAAATAACTTTAACAACGACCTACCTTCTGGTGATGACTAGAGATCTGGTGTAAACAATGATGGACTGAATGACCTCCTGCTGTGCTGTAATGATGCTGCAATCCTGTGATTGCCACCATCCCAACAACAGCTAACTGAAGCACGCCTGGCCCAATTCAGCACCAACAAGTCTTGACAACAAGTTCATGAGCAGTTATTAGGTCCTTTCTTAGCAGACAAGGGTTCAACATCAGTTGACCTTAGCTTGACCTCAGCTGGCCATGACAGCTGGAAATTGTGCATGGTCAGTATAGCTTTGGATTTACTTCAGGTGTCTTTGAGATGAGTGGCAATGTGAAATTTGTCATCCAGTCTCTATCCTTAAATGAACTAATGTTGTAACCCTCAGGCCATTAAAGCTGTTTGCAATGTTGTCTTCTGGCATGGTCCATTGGATAGTGATGAATTGTGAAAGCCAGCTTTGGTTTATTTGTATCCCAAAACAAGTGGCTATGTTGACCACCTAAGATAAGATCAGCTAACTCAATAATTAAATTTGTGAATTTCTTAGTTTACATGGCTCAGCGTAAGCTCAGTTAAAGTATTTACCAATGATAGAGCTGTCAAGGAAAGCCATATACGTATTTATTGAACAAAAATTTGAGTCAGTTCATATCTTAGCCTTTAATGATCTCAGTTTACAAGAATGAGTATGTCGCTCTTCTCTACTTACTTATGAGAGTCTCTTTTCTATCCACTTGGTAAATAGAAAATAGGGTCAGAAGTAGGGTATGCAGCCCTTTAAAGCTGCCCTATCATTCAAGAAAATCACAACTTGACCTTCTCTTTCATTTACTCAGATTTTATCCAGAAGATAGTAACTGGTCTTATTAACAGACACCAAGGATGGATGACCAAATCATCCATAAAAGAATAAAGCCATAGCGCACAGAGCTGTGGGCCAAGTGCTGGAAATGGATTTAGTATAAGTAGATGAATGATGATCAGTGTGGATGTGATGGGTTGAATGGCCTCTTTCTATACTTTAAAAACTCTATGACACAAACAAATGCATGGCAGTGCCTGCTGGTCTGGGTGCATACCTGAGAATGGTACTTAGAGTCTGTCACACTGGTAAGGCTGAGCTCCTGATCTTGATGACAAAACTGTCACTGACATTCCATGGCAGAGTGTACTTCTAGCTTTTAGCCTCCCTCTGATTGTCATTTCGAGTAAAGTCAAAGTTAAGCTCCTTTATGACCTGCTTATTGTTTCACTAAGAATGCTTTAAAAAAAATTTATGATGCTGTTCACTTAGTGACCAGAATCCTTACGTTATGGTGCTGGATAAGAGTAATTACAATTATGATTTCAGTGAATGGCAAGTCTTTTCTGCATTAGATCACTCCTGGGAAGTATAAATCTCTAAGTTAATCATTGTTACACACTCAGAGACAGGAGGCATTTTATTTCTTTATCATAGCAGCACAAATACTAGAAGAAGCGAATTTGATTGGAAGAAAGTAGAGGTCCTATGGGACTTGTCAATCATTGGGCCACTTCATAAGTTCAGTAGTTCATGTTATTTGTGGTACACAGATCATGAGCTGACGGCAGACTCAATATCTATAACTACAGTATGAAGATTACTGTACTTTAAATAGTTTACATGGGCAATTTTTTAAATAATTAATTCATTAACAAAATCAACTAGCTTAATTGGTAACAGACATATGCAATGGATAAAGGTTCTCAGTTCCACTATATAAAATGGAAATATAAAAAGACAAAACTTCTTTTCATTGGCCCAATGACTCAAACGGGGTAATTCCCTTAGGCCAGCATTATTGACCACTTTAGGTGGGGTCCTTACTTTCTACCTGAAATTACCATTGAAATATAAAGTATCTCAAAAGTATGAGCAACAAATGAAGCTGTTACTATTCAGGAGCAACATTAACAGTTTGCTACTAACGGAATACTGCTGTCATACTAAAAAGACATGTCATTGAACATTATAAATTAATCCCACGGTCATGAAACATGAGAAATATAAAGCAAGCACCGCCTCAATTTGCAATCACATTCTAGCCTGCACAAGATCCAGTAGCTGTTCTCCTTTCATACTTTGGACTACAAAATGCCTACACATTTATCCTCTATACAGTGCTATCTTTCTTGGGTGAAATGTGGGGTGATGGAGGGAAAGAAGTTCTCATTTTTGCTGCCACTCCTTCTGCATGTGTGCCAAGCAACTTGTGCCACGTACTACTGAATCAGGTCTACAATGTAAAAGGTCTATGTAAAGGCCTTCCATTGACCTCCTTGTTGGGGTGTCCATGTGCCAATGTTTGTGGGGCTGCGTGCTGTGACTGCTGAGTGATCAAATTATGAAGGATCTGCTTTATTTCTGATATTGCCCATAAAGACACTTTGGAACCATTCCCAATAGATCCAGGCACAGAAGTTGTTATTGTCTCTGTGTTTGCCATGCTATGAGCATCCACAGGAATTTGTAAGGAACACATACACCTGGAAACTCAGGACCAGCAGCAACATCCAGTGGATATGGAGCTGTCTCCACATGCAGATTTTTCAGCCAAAGATGCCCTCACGATGCGGCAAAAGTGCAGGAGATCCAGTCATTCATCTTTCATGAAATGACATGGAGATGGGAGAAGGACAGTGATGCTTTTCTCTGTGTAGAGTTAGGGGTCAGACCACAATGGCATGATGCCCAGTGTATCTACAATGCAACTATATCTTCCCATGGAACCAATGAGGGCCATAAAATGTCTCCTCAATATCAGATTTCAATGCACTCCATGTCTGGTGGTTCAATACATTACAAAGCAGACAGAGTGTGCTGCTTATTTTTTGGATGGCTCGTTTCAGACAAGTGGAGGATACCGCAAGAGTATGTGACAGGATGCAATGAAAATCCATTCTTCAGAAGGTGCACGATCTTCACCATCCTACAGCTCATTGCCCACAGCCACCCAGGCTGGGCAAATTTGCCATTCACTTACAATGGAACTGAGTCACAGGAAGTTATCTTTCATGAACTGCAAATGCTCTGGTACTGCTGAGGCCAACAAACTCTGTTTAATCTCAACTGCAAATGGAATTTCATCTTTTTTTTTCTGTTTCATAATTAACGTTAAGATTACAAACTATTTGAAGCCTTCATACGATCTGATGCTCCCTCAATGTATTATTGAATAAGAAAGGATGCAGAAAAGACTTACTAAGATGCTACCCAGACTGGAAAGTAAGAGTTATAGGGAGAGGTTCGGTAGGCTGGGACTTTATTTCCTGGTATGCAGGAGACTGAGCGGTGACCTTATAGAGGTCTTAAAATCATGAGAGGCATAGATAAAGGAGATAGCCAACCACTGTTCCCCCTGGTAGGGAAGTCAAAAACTAGAAGGCATTGGTTTAGGTAAGAGGAGCGAGATACAAAAGGGTCCAGAGGGGCAATTTTTTCACACAGAGGGTGGTGACTGCCTGAAATGGGCTGCCAGAGGTAGTGGTGGAAGCGAGTACAATGTATTCATTTAAGAAACATTTCGACAGGTACATGGATAGGATAGGTATAGAGGAATATGGACAACACACAGGCAAATGGGACTAGTTTAAATTGTGAAAACTAAGAGGCAATGTCAACAGAGAACATAGAACATAGATCTGTACAGCACAGTATAGGCCCTTCAGCCCACAATGTTGTGCTGAAATTTTATCCTAAACCTAAGGTCTATCTAACCTCCACCCCTACCTATACTATCATCCATATGCCTATCTAATAGCTGCTTAAATGCCGCTAATGAGGCCGACTCCATCACCCTCTCCGGCAATGCATTCCACGCCTCTACCACTATCTGAGGAAAGAACATACCTCTGACGTCTCCAAAGTGGCCTCTCCTCATGTTGGTTTATCTACATACTGTGTCAGGAATCCTTCCTGAATGCACTGGACAAAATCTGTTCCATCTAAACTATTACAACTAACAAGTTTCCAATCAATATTTGGAAAGTTGAAGTCATCCCTGACTACAACCCTGTGAATTTTGCATCTTTCCGGTATTTGCCTCCCAATCCGCTCCTCAACTTCTCTACAACTATTTGGGGGGTCTGTAAAAAAAACCCCAACAAAGTGACTGCTCCTTTCTTGTTCCTGACCTCAACCCAAACTGACTCTGTTGACATCATTGTCGAACTGCCTTTCAGTAGCTGCTATAATAGCCCAGACTAGCAATGCCACTCTGCTGCCTCTTTTACCACCCCTCCCTATTTATTTTAAAACATCTAAATCCCAGAGTTTCCAACAACCATTCCTGCCCCTGATTTACACAAGTTTCTGTAATGGCCACAACATCGTAGTTCCAAGTACTGATCCATGCTGTTAAGTTCATCTGCCTTGTTTCTGATACTTCTAGCATTGAAGTACACGCACTTCAAACCATCCCTGTGTCCATAATCTCACTCCATTGACCACATTTCTTTATAAACAACCTCACTCCCTCTTGTGTCTGTTGGAAGGCTAAATACCTCATCCTCTAAATTACACGTCTGGGTCCCCACCCCCTGCCAATCTATTTTAACAGGGGGATCGAGTTTAAGAGCCGCGAGGTTATTCTGCAGCTTTACAAAACCCAGGTGAGACCACACTTCGAATATTGTGTCCAGTTCTGGTTGGCCTATTATAGGAAAGATGTGGAGGCTTTGGAGAGGGTGCAATGGAGATTTACCAGGATGCTGCCTGGACTGGAGGGCTTGTCTTACGAGGAGAGGTTGATTGAGCTCGGACTTTTCTATCTGGAGAGAAGGAGGGAGAGAGGTAACCTGATTGAGGTGTACAAGGTAATGAGAGGCATTGATAGAGTCGATAGCCAGAGACTTTTCCCCAGGGCAGGATTGACTGCCACAAGGGGTCATAGTTTTAAGGTGTTGGGAGGAAGGTATAGAGGAGACGTCAGAGGGAGGTTCTTCACCCAGAGAGTTGTGAGCGCATGGAATAGTTTGCCAGTGGAAGTCGTGGAAGCGGAGTCATTAGTGACATTTAAGCGACTGCTGGACATGCACATGGACAGCAGCGATTTGAGGGGAATGTAGTTTAGGTTATTTTATTTTTGGATTAGGATTATTCCACGGCACAACATCGTGGGCTGAAGGGCCTGTACTGTGCTGTACTTTTCTATGTTTAAACCATCTTGTACAGCTCGAGCAAACCTCCCTCCCAGGATATTTATGCCATTCCGGTTCAGGTGCAACCTATCCTTCCTGTACAGGTCAAGTTGGGCCAAAGGACCTGTTTCCATGCTGCAGACCTCCATGACTCTGTGACTCTATTCAATCATGGCAAAATTTAATAGAATCATACAGGAATCTGAGGGTGTTTGTCCACAGCTCCCCAAAGGTGGCAGGACAGGTAAATGAGATCAGTAATTAGTTATATGGGATGCGTGTTTTTAATCAGTCACAGCACAGATTGTAAGAGCAGGGAGATTTAATTGGAGTTATACCAAAGCCTGATTAGACCACAGCTGAAGTACTGCGTCCAGTTCAGGTCACTACATTAGAGGAAGAGTGTGATTGCACTGGAGGGGATTTAAATTCAAAAAATGAACTGAAGTCAACACTCCCCTGCTCCCAACAAGGATTTATAATTAAGGGCTTTGATGGCTATACAATCAACACTGTACTACAAACACCTATCTGCAAACTATATTTTTTTATTTGAAAAAATATACTTTATTCATAAGATGTACAAAAACAAACATATTTATACACCTACCCAGTCATGCAAGCCGCTCCGGGTTACCCAGGGGGTACGTACACCAACTAAAGGGAAAAAAAACAAACAAAGAAGAAAAAAAAAACAAAGAAGAAAAAAAAACAAAGCAAAGAAAATACCCCGGCAGTCGTCACCCCGCACAGTCCCTGTTGGCCCCCTGACCAGTTGGGGAAGGCGCCAGCTGGGCCCAGGTACCAGATAGGGCCCTTTTTCCTATTCTGGACGAGGGGTTTCATACTGTGGTCTTTCCCCACCGCGCCTTGGCGGCGGCTGACCCAAGCTTTAGCGCGTCCCTCAGCACATAGTCCTGGACCTTGGAGTGCGCCAGTCTGCAACACTCGGTCAGGATCAGTTCTTTCAGCTGGCAGACCAGCAAGTTGCGGGCAGACCAAAGAGCGTCTTTCACCGCATTGATGGTCCTCCAGGCGCAGTTGATGTTGGTCTCGGTGTGCGTCCCAGGAAACAGCCCGTAGAGCACGGAGTCCCGCGTCACGGAGCTGCTCGGGACGAACCTCGACAAATACCACTGCATCCCCCTCCTGACCTCCTGCGCATAGGCACACTCCAGAAGGAGGTGATCGACAGTCTCGTCCCCCCCCCGCAGCCACCTCGAGGGCAGCGTGCGGTGGTGCAGAGATACCTATCTGCAAACTTTTATTTTATTTGAAAAAAATATACTTTATTCGTAAGATGTACAAAAAATAAAACATATTTACGCACCTACCCAGTCATGCAAGCCGTTCCGGGTTACCCAGGGGGTACATACACCAACTAAAGGAAAAAAAACAAAGAAGGAAAAAAAAACAAAGCAAAGAAAATACCCCGGACCAGATCAGGGCCCATGGCTGAGATTGGGTACCTCCCAAAATTCCAAGAACACAAGCAGCAAGCCAGTCTGTATGGTTCAGTATCATATCCTATTCCATATTCATCTATTGAAGAAGCTATATTTTAGAAATTCCTCAACTGATCGACTGGAGCTCCCAGTAAAGGGAATTTATGACCAAACGTTTGATTGTTGAATAAAGTAATTAAAAATGACACATTCAGTGGTTTGGGAATTTTGACGTTAGGCAGAACGTGGATGCACAAAATGGCATTTGTGGGATGACATTGCTAACTTTATTAATCGTTATGTATGTTTTTTTTCTGTTTATACCTTTTCAATTACAATTTACATTTCCTAACTATGTATTATTGTGCATTTTGAGTCATTCTTACTGATTCATCCTTTTTTTTATTTGATTGGTGCCTTGAATGTTGTTTTAATTGTACTCTGTAGTCAAAACTGAATTTAATATTATACCTTAGTGCTGACATTCGTTGAACTAAACTGAATAAATGAGTTTGAAAGATAAAATATCAGTGCAGTCTTATGGCAAATGGATCCAGGAATGTTCCTCCCTTTCGCCAGAACAAAGTGACTCATCCAGGAGAGGTCTAACCTGAAATTGCCTCTCACTTACTCCCACATCACAGTAACACACAAACATTTACTTTATAGATCATTTCATTCTCTGCAACTAGATGTATAACAATAGAAAAGAAGTTAGTAGTCAAACACAATAATTGTTTGACAGCTTCTCAATCAGCCTTTAAGCTACAGGCTTCTTGTGACCTAATACAAATATGGTAAGAATGTAATTCTCAGTGCTGAGGAATGCAATAAATTTCTACGGTATTCCCAGCAGTGAGGTGTTGGAATGTGTCATTAAGAATGCTATTAAGCAGCACTTGCTTAGCAATAACCTGCTCACTGACCCCTAGTTTGGATTCTGCCAGGACCACTCAGCTCCTGATCTCATTACAGCTTTGTTCCAAACATGGACAAAAGAGTGAGTGCCTATAACATCAATGTAGAATTGACTGAGTGCATCAAGATGCCTTAGCAAAACTAGAGTCAATGGGTATTGGGGGAAAACTTTCTGTTGGTTGGAGTAACATTGAACACGAAGAGAAGATGGGTGTGGTTATTGGAAGTGAGAAATCGCAGCTCCAGGACTTTTCTGCAGGAGTTCCTCATGATAATATCCCAGGCTCATTCATCCTTAGCTGCTTCAACAATGACCTTCCCTCCATCATAAGGTCAGAGGTGGGGATGGTCATTGACAACCGCACAGGGTTCAGCATCAGTCCCGATTCCTCAGACACTAAAGTAGTCAATTTCCAAATGCAGCAAGACCTGGGCATTATCCACATTGGGGCTGACAAGTGGAAATAGCATTCTTGATGCATAAATGACAGTCAATGACCTCTCCAACAAGACAGGATCTAGCCACAGCTCTTGACATTCAATGGCATTACCATCACTGACTCCCCACTTACAAGATCTTGGGGAGTTGCAGTTGATCAGAAACTGAACTGGATTAGCTATATAAACACAGTGGATACAAAAGCAAATCAGAGGCTAGGAATACTGCAGTGGAGAACTCACCTCCTGCCTCCCCTTAACTTCTGCACCACCTTACAGTGTAAAGGGATACTCTCTACTTGCCTGGATAGGTGTATCTTCAGGCAGTCTTCCGGGTTTGGAGCAAGTATGGAAAATTTTGATAGAACAGGGGAGAAAGTTTGAACTGTTGCAGTGAGCTCAGATGCTGTCTTGCCAAGTTAGTATGAGTTATGACAGTCTGAGGTAGGGAGGTTGGATCCTGGTGGCCTTAGAAAAAATCATGAAGCACAGAGAGAGGAAGCTGTATGACAGAAGAAAGATTAATATCTGCTCAAGTAGTTCATGATAGAAAAATCATCAAACATAATTGTAAATGGTGAAGCTGCAAGTGCCAAGGTTAACCAAGGCCTGGGTAAAGTTAATAGAGAAATGGTCGTGCAGGACAGTTGGGAGGTCATGAGTGGAGGGTCAAGATTTTTATATTTTGACAAATCACCTGGCCTGCCACTTGTCCATGCAGAATAACGTCTTTTCCACGAGTTTGATGTCTTCCCCACCTTCTTCAGTTAACCATAGACGGTGAGTCTCACTTTATAATTTTACTTTACTGTAGGAATACAAATATTCCACGTATTCTGAAATGTTTCCGTAGTTGTTTGCATTTAGGTCTCTATTGATCTTTCCCCACCCTTGAATGTCAGTTTAATTAAGCTAGCTCAGCATTCATATAGTTGCCCATATTTAAGTGTAAAATACTAATATTAGAGCCAATCTTCTCTCTTCAAATGATATGTAAAATGCAGCCATATTGAGGTTGCTGCTAGCAGGAGTCTAAGGCCATTAGTTAATTTAATCATCTTACAGAATACCAAGTCAAATATACCTTGTTATCTCCGATTCTCCAGCATCTGCAGTTCCTATTATCTCAAATATAACTGCTCTTTGTTCAATTCCAACACATCACTCTAAGAAACTTGAATGTATGCTAAGAACTCTTCTTCCAGGCTATTGCTGCCAATCTGATTGTTCAAGTTTATATGTAAAGTGTCTCATGATTATTGCCATCCCAACATTACATGTTCACAATATTTATTTTTCAATACTCTGTCCCAAATCACGTCCACTTGTCTCTTATGTTCCCTCCGATCCTACATTTCTACTCAAACTGATCGTACTTCTCAATCTTCTGAACCAATGTAATATCTATTAGACAAATGCCATCCTCTATTAAGTATGTTACCCCTCCACATTTATCTAGCTTCCTATTTTTCCGGAGTGTCATGTACCCCTTTATATTCAGGACCCAATGTTCATCAACCTGCAGCCACGTCCCTGCATGGTTATCAGGTCATTTTTTTGCCTTCAATATGTGCTAGAAATTCAAGTACTTCATTCTGAATGCTTTGTTCTAAATCTGGTTGACTGGAAATTGAAGTTATTTGATAAAGAATTAAGTATAGACCTTACACCACCCAACACAAAACAATTTAATGCAGGTTTTGTTTTTATGTAAAGAAATATGGAAGACAACATAGGATTGCAGTAACTGAAAAACAATTTTTTTGAAATACATTTCTTTAGAATTTGAAAGGAGAGATTGAGGTGAAAACTTTGATACGACAATTGAACCAAATGTTTGAACTTCACATTGTAGGACTGCATGTAAACCAATGTCATGGTGTGGCAGGGGTGGGACAGACGAGCCTCAAGCTATTCAGCATCGGGAGCATTGGTAGCTCAATTTACGACTAATTACATATGAAGGTGTACAGATCAACCTGAATGCTGCAGCAGAACCAAGATGACAGTAATGGAGATAATGGGAACTGCAGATGCTGGAGATTCCAAGATAATAAAATGTGAGGCTGGATGAACACAGCAAGCCAAGCAGCATCTCAGGAGCACAAAAGCTGACGTTTCGGGCCGAGACCCTCTGATGAAGGGTCTAGGCCCGAAACGTCAGCTTTTGGGCTCCTGAGATGCTGCTTGGCCTGCTGTGTTCATCCAGCCTCACATTTTATTATCCAGGATGACAGTAATGTTGTGTTTCAGTGATTGTTCTGATAATGATAAAGAGGTTTGAGTAGCTTGGCTGCTATATTATGTTATGTCCTTTCATCACCATAATTTTCGAGGTCAGAATAAATTGGTTGAGTCATCCAGGCAGACACGTCCCGTAAGTTGCTAGCACAGTAACCTGGAGGCTGGAGTACTTTAATTTATTTGAGTCGTTGTGGTATCTCCCGAGCATACGGTGGCGCTGCTTGTTTTGTAGAGAGACAAAGTGCATGTTCAGCTTGATTTTTGTGCAGCTTGTCGGCAGGAAGGGAAGTTCGGGAGCAGTTTATTTTGTTTCGGCTGAGACAGAGTGAGTTGTGTTACATTGACTGCAATTGCCAGGGTGATGTGTAAACAGGCAAACAAGGACTAGACTGTACAGGGGCGCATTGACCCTGAAAATATTCAGGATAATTATAATTATGATTCTTTAAAATCAGTATTCATTTTATAAATAAATCTTTTGGTTAAGAAATGTTTTAATGCATTCGATTGATTGCTGTCGAGTGTATTGCAGATGAATTTATCTTTAACTAAGACAACATTTAAACTACTCATACTGTCAGTTTAGCATACGTGACTTTCAGAAAGGCCATTATAAACTCGTTTCCCTTGACGTGATGTTCACAATGTTTTTGCAGCTATTTCTGTCCTATGTTATTGATTTGACCTTTAATGTTTGGGGTGAACAGTGTTGGATTATGTTACAATGAGCAGAAATTGACCTTTTCTAAACATAGCTGCCATCAAACTCCCTCAGCCCCATCTGTTTAGAACTTTTACTGACTCCAACCCTCTCTGGGCAACAGGTTGACGTTGAGCCAGTCTGTTTGCAACCTTCGTGTTACATTTCATCCTGTAGTGATGCACCTCTATAACATCACCTAACTTCATCCCATCTCAGCTCTGCTGCTGCTCTAACACTCAGTCATCCCTTTCTTTCCTCTAGACTCGCCTATTCCAACATACACTGGGCGGGTCCCTCACATTCGTAGAAATAAAGAACTCAACATTTGTCCCATTAAATCCGTACCGAACCTCCAAAGAGCATCTCATTGCCCTACCCTATCTCCATGACTCTGCATCTCCCCTGGCTAATCCAGCTAACCTGCACATCCCTAGACACTATGGACAATTTAACATGGCCAGTCCACCGAATCTCCACATCTTTGGACTGTGGGAGGAAACCGGAGCTCCTGGGAGAAACCCACGCAGACACGGAGAACGTGCAACCTCCACACGGCTCGTCACCAGAGCTTGAAATCGAATCCAAGTCCCTGGTGCTGTGAGGCAGCAGTGCTAACAACTGTGCCCCCGCCCCCCCATTCTAAACTTGATTTTGTTCAAACTCGACTGCCCATTTCCTAACTCACTACAAATCCTGTTCACTCATCATTCCTTGTGCTGGCTGGCTCACATTGCCTCCCAGTGAAACACCCTACTGATCTTAAAATTCTCATCTGTCTTTCAAATCTCTCCATGTACTCTTCCATTCCTGTGTCTAATTTTCTCTGGCCACACACCTCTGCAGGATATCCATGCTCCTCTGGCACTGGCTTCACGTGCATCCCCAATTTTAATCAGCCCGCCAAATGGTAAACTTACATACGCTTCTCCACCTTTCTTCCTCAAACTTACCTTTTTGATTAAGCTTTTGGTCATTTGAACTATAACGATATTATCTAGCTCGGTGTTTTGTTTATCGCTTTGCTTTATAATGTTTCTGTGACGCATCTTGGATATATTTTGGTACATTAATGTTATTTACCATTTTGACCGCAGGTTCATATATTGGACAGTTGTCAGCTATGTCCTCTTCACCTAACCCAACTGATACCAAGACAGAATATCCAAAAAGTGCTGGTTACAAAAGTCCAGGACTGAGAGGAATCCGAACCACCAATCTCTTTCGAGCTGTTAATCCAGAGCTCTTCATTAAACCTGTAAGAAAGTTACCACTTAAATTTTGACAGCACCGCTTTTAAACAGTTAGGATTGTCTACGAGGTTAATCGAGAAAACAAAGCAACTGAACACCTGGCTGTCATTTTCCAGGCTCAACACAGCACCTGCTTCCATATTTGCTCACTTCTTCCTAACTCTACTCCACCAGCGCCAGAATTCTAAGCTTTGTTTGCTTTCAACCTCTCCCAGCAGTCGGTGATAGGTAGTAAATATTGTTATCCTCCATTGCAAATAAATCTCCTGCTGGCTAATCAGAATTATATTGGCAGTCTGTCAGGCCTGCACATATAATCGTGAAAAACTGTAACAGATTAGCCCATTGCTATTTTACTTCTGTCCTTGATTCCAGTCTAGCCAAGTAAGAGACATAAATCTTTCACATTGTTAGTTGTCAGAGTCAGTATGAAGTGAGTTTGATAAAATTTAAGGCATTTTTCTTCATGATTACATCTTCAGAGTACTAAACCGCTCACTGGCAGTAAAAAAGCAAAAGAACTGTGGATGCTGGAAGTCAGAAACAAAAGCAGAAGTTGCTGGAAATCTCAGCATGTCTGGCAGCATCAGTGGAGAGAAATCAAAGTTAGCATTTCAGGTCCGGTGACCCTTCCTCAGAACTGGTGGTAGCTCGGAAAATGTTTTTTTATGAAGAAGACAGGGTGGGTGGGGGGAGGTAGCAAGGAGATAGGTGGGAATAGAACCCAAAAAGAGAGAAGGGTTGAGATGCTGCTTGGCCTGCTGTGTTCATCCAGCCTCACATTTTATTATCTTGGAATTCTCCAGCATCTGCAGTTCCCATTATCTCTGATACAAGAGAGAAGAGTAGTTGGATAGATAAAGGAGTGGATAACAGCCTATCAATGGAGATAATTAGTGACTAACAACATGTGGTGTTTAATAGCAGACCATGTGATAACAATAAGATGTGAGGTTGGATGAACATAGCAGACCCAGCAGCATCTCTTATTCATTTCTTATTCATTCACTTCTTCATATGTCTTTTAAACGTTGTAAACTGTGCCCTCAGCTTTTGTGCTCCTGAGATGCTGCTGGGCCTGCTGTGTTCATCCAGCCTCACATTTTATTATCTTGGATTCTCCAGCATCTGCAGTTCCCATTATCACTCATGTGATAACAATGCCTGGTGTGTGGGGTTTGCAGGAAAGATGTGGGAGACGGTGCCTCAAGCTGTAAAATTGTTGAACGCACTGTTGAGTCCAGAAAACTGTGGAGTTCACATGCACAAAATAAGGTGCTGTTCTTCCAGTTTGTGCTGAGCTTCACTGGAACACTGCAGCAAACCTGAGATAGATAGGTTGGCTTTGTCAGCTTTGACATCCTGCCTGCTATCTGTCCTTATGCAGTGAACTGTTTTCCATGCCAATTAAGGGGATGTCTCTATGAAAATCCCGAAGAGTGACTGTTTTCTCCTCATGGGATTAGGTTCGGGAGCCAGGAGTATTCCCTACTTCTGTTAACCAGTGTGAAAATCTAACCCAGATGGTCTGACTTCCCTAATTTCCTTTGGTTTTATAAGTACAAAATTTGTGAATTTAAAAGAAATTGCTTCTGTGAAAAGCAAAAATTGTACGCCGAGGCATCGCATTTTACAAATTGTTCTACAAAGTGGTGTGATAAGGCAAAATTTTAAAAATAGCAATATTCTTTCACATAACAAAAAAATTGCTTTTTTTAATATTTAATTTCTGTGTTTTCATTCTTGCAACAGAATAAACCTGTGATGGCTTTTGGACTGCTGACCATAACTCTATGTGTGAGCTATATTGCTTATTTGAATGCCACAGCAGAAAACAAGGCAGATTTGTATGAAGCAATTGACAGTGAAGGAACAAGATACATGAGACAAAAGACTTCAAAGTGGGAATGAAATACCAGATGAAAACTGACAAGCAATACTGCTACCAACAAACTTGAAAAGCATTTGTATCAAAGTTAGTAATTAATGTTATGTAGTTACAGCATACAGTTGTGAATGTATGAAACACGTCAGCAACTCCAGTTCTAATAATATTGAGTAAAATTTTTAGTTAATTTTTTGGTCACTTTAGATTCCCAAATATATATTTTTCTTTCCCAAAGAATGTATAAATGTACGAATAAACCTTCATGGGAATTGCGTTCAAACTATTACATGGTACATTAATAAATTTGAATCTCAGAATATGACAAAAATGCTTCCATTTTATGCATGTGACGCCATTTACCTAATGTACCCTCTATAAAGTGTGTGACTTCCTCTTGCTGTCATCAAAGCAGTAGGGAGTGTCATTATTTTATCGAGAAGCATTAGGTGTGAAAGAGACAAAAAATGACTGAGAATATGTACCACTCTGGTCAAACAGATTGAGCAGATTATTTCAGTCTGTCATCACGAAAAGCTCTCCCTAAAAGAAACTTGCTCCTTATCAGCAGCCTGGTATTAATGTAATTTTTAAACTGCCTCTTAATTTTAAATTTTTTTTTTTCAGTGACCTTTGCTTTTCATCTTCATTGCAAAATTTCTTGACACCTAATATTTTTCAGTTGTTCAAATCCATGTTTATTGTGTCAAATGCATTTGCTGCTAATAAACACATTTTGAAAATAGACCGCGGCTCTGTTAGCATCTGAATAGAAAAGAAACAAAGCTGAACACTTCAGTTAGATGCCCTAAGTTACACCAGGCCAAGTTCTGAACCAACTGAAGATACCTGTTTCTGGATAATTGCATTCAAGATCATGTAAAATAAAGATTATCTTTTGTTTCATTTTTCTGGTTTCTTTTCAAAGTTCTAGATTTCTTGAAAATGTTTCTGTTCTATTAGAAAAAATAATTTAAGATAATGGATATGAAGTAGGATATACTACATATAACAACACAGTGTTCAGTACTGACTCATTCAGGGATCTACAGGCCTGGGAGAAGGACTGAAGTTTGAGGGTTAGTACTTTTTATCGGTAATTTGTATGAATTTGCACTCGCCGCACACAGCTGTGTCCAGTGGAAATATCAGTACAATGGTCATCAAGTCAGACAGTTAAAATAAAGACACAAGAATTACTTATAGGTGACAGTAAAATGATAGATTATTCATTGAGAGCATCTAATTTTAAAATTATTTTTGTCAGCAATGTTGAATATATGGCACGATGATTAGCCCTGCTGCCTCACAGCACCACGATCTTGGGTACAATTCCACCTTCAGACAACTGTCTGTATGAAGTTTGTACGTTTTCCCCATGTGTGTGGGTTTCCTCTGGGTATTCTGGTTTCCTCCTGCAGTCCAAAGATGTGCAGGTTAGGTGGATTGGCCATGCTAAATTGTCCCATAGTGTCCAGGAATATGCAGGCTGGTTGGATTAGCCATAGGAAATGAAGGGTTATAGGGATAGGGTAAGGAGCTGAGTCTGGGTGGAATGCTGTTTGGAGGGTCTGTACAGACTCAATGGGCTGAATGGCTTGCTTCCACACTATAGGGGTTCTGTGGTATTATACTCAGTCCTCTCTGAGTCATTGTGTTAGAATGTAAATAGCAGAAGCCCAAACAATGGTTGTTGTGGCACTTTGGTAATTATACTCTGCTACATTGAAAATGGCCTGTGAATTCCTGCTCTGTTTTCTGCCATTCACCAACTCTCAAACCATCCTAATATTATTCTCCTGTCTAATGAGTCCCAATTTTGCATCATAACCTAATGTGATACCTTATCAAATACTTCACAAAAATCCAAACAACATCATAATCACTGCTTCCCCCTTATCTATCTTAGTTACATCCTCAAAAAAACTCAGCAGATTTGTCGACCAAATTTCTCTTCCACGTTGACCCACAAAATAACTATGATTTTCTCAGTGTTTCCTTAATTCATCCTGAATAATAAATTGAACGATTTTCCTTATCACTGACGCCAAGCACCAGATTTTAAGAGACTTAATGTACCTATGGATTTTGATGTGTCATTGTGCTTATCTTTCTGAGATATGCACTTTAGTATCCTCAATGTTAGATTTTAAGAAGTTTGATTGAACGGAATGTTTTGCTGTTCAAGGTTGTTTATCTCACTGAGATATGCATTTTAGTATGATAAATATTAGATTTTAAGAAGTTTGATTGAATTGGATATTTTGCTGTTCAAGGTTGCTTTTCTCACTGAGATATGCACTTTAGTAAGACCCTCAGTAGATTTTAAGCAGTTTGATTGATTTGAATGCTTTGCTGTTCACGGTTGCTTTTCTCAATGAGGTATGCAGTTTAGTGTGATCTGCATCTGATTTTAAGAGATTTGATGGACTTAGTGATTTTGATGCACCAATGTGCTTATCTCACTGAGATGCACACTTCAGTACGATCAGCTTACTTCACTGAGATACACACTTCAGTTACTGGTTTCCTCTCTTCCTCCTATCCTGTGTAATGGAGTTGTTTTTGTAATCTTCCAATCCATCAGGACCATTCTAAAATCTAAGGAATTCTGGAAAAGTTAAACCTCTATTGCCACTTCTTTTAAAACCCCAGGATGTAGACCACCAGATCCATGGGACTGGTCAGAATTTAGATTGCCCCTGTAGGTTGACTGGCAGGACTGGAGTGAGCATTTGCCACATAGTTTGGAGTGCTACAGTTTGCACAAGACTCAAACCTCTTAAAAAAATCTGACTAACATCAATGACAAACAAATTATTATTATGTTGTTTGTCAGACCCTGCTCTACCCAAATTTTTGACAACTGTTTTTGAAGGTAATGGTCTCTGTTATCGAAAAAAGATGCATTTATTGGTTGTACAGCTTCTTTAGTGCCCTGAAGGCATGTTAAGAAGCTACCCAAATGTAAATTGTTAATTCTTTTCCTGAAAGTAGCTCAGAAACTTGCTGTTTGTGACCGAACTTGCCCCACAAAAAATTGCAGATTTTTTAACAATGTGATAACGTGGGAACCATAATGTGTAGCAAACATAAAGTTTGGAGAATCTGGCTGGCAGGGCAGGAATGTCTTAAGAAATAGCTCTGCCTAATTGATGGACTTCCCAGACAAATATCATAGAGGCCAACAGATAGAGCAAGGCCTTTGACCCATCGAGTCTGCACTGGTCACCTATTCTAATCCAATTCTGCTGCACCTGGCACACAGCCTTGTATGCCTTGTCATTTGCAAGTGCACATCTAAACGTTTAAATGTTATGAGGGTTTCTCCTCTATCACTCTTACAGGTTAGTGAGTTCCAGATTCCCACCATCCTCTGGGTGAAAATGTTTTTTGTCACATCTCCTCTAAATCGTCTGTTCCTTCCCATCAATCTTTACTCCCGGTCACCCAATTCTTCCAGCAAGGCAAAAAGTTTCTGCCTCATAATTTTATACATCTCAATCATGTTGCCTCCACGACCCCCCTCAGTATCCTCTGAGCCAGTCTGTCCAATCTCTCTTCATAACTAAAACTCTCCAGACCAGGCAACTCCTGGTAAATCTCCTCTGCATCCTCTCCAGTGATATCACATCCTTCCTCTAATGTCGATTCCAGAACTGAACAGAGTACTGTAGCTTTGGCTTAGCCAACGTTTTGTACAGTTGCAGCGTAACCTCCCCGCTCTTAAATTCTGTGCCTCAACTAATAAAGGCAAATATCTCTTGTGCTTTCTTAACCACTTTACCAAACCGTTCTGCAACCTTAAGGGACTGGTGTACATGTACACCAAGGTTCCTCAGCGCTTCCCAGGGTTCTACCACCTATTATGTATTCCCTTGCATTGTTTGTCCTGCCCAAGCGCACCACCTGGACTTACCCAGACTGAATTCCATTTGCCACTGATCAGCCCATCGGTATCCTGTAAACTAAGGCTATCACCCTTGCTGTTCACCACCCCTCATTCTTTTTAGACAAAGTAATCAAGGGGTAGATGCAAATGTGAAATTCAAAATGCAAACAGATCTCATTGACTGGCAGAGGAGGCTCAAGGGATGGTGCTGCTAACATTATTTATTACGGTTGATGGCAACACTTTTAATAGGAGACTCTAAGTGAAAGGTTGGTACAGGAGAGTTTTGGCGTCTCTAATGGCAAAAGTTTCAGAATTTTACCAAGATGTTACCAAAGACCGTGTGCGTAATAATGTGTATTGCACATTATTATTAGCCAGTGCTTCAAATTGGAGATGACTTGATAACAGGACTATTGGTAGTTTTACCAACTGAACTGATGTATTCAGAGCTGCATAAAACATATATATCAGCATGAAGCTGATAGGTTTCCACATATTTAAACGTCAAGTCATATGGAGATAATGCAGGAAAATAGTGCCGAAGTAGAAAACCAGCGTGTTCTCGGTGAATGGCAGTGCAGGTTTGAAGGGCTGAATGGCCTATTCCTGCCCCTGTTTCTGAACAGTCTCATATTCTTGCTGTAATGAATTTCTTAAACTAAAACTATCTACACACAACAGCCACCAGAGGGAGTAAAAGTGCTAACTTCATGTTTAAAAGTCTTATTCAGAATGGAATGGGGCAACTGTCGGCAGATGTCGGAAGTCTTACTTAAAATGCAGAGAAAGGTTGAGAAGCTCAGGGTAGAAAACATGCATGGGGAGAGAAAAATGCAGCAAATATTTCATGGATTTTATTCCTCCACAGGAGTTTCCCAACCTGCTGAATATTTCCTGAGATAATAGGAACTGCAGATGCTGCAGAATCTGAGATAACAAGGTGTAGAGCTGGATGAACACAGCCGGCCAAGCAGCACCAGAGAAGCAGGAAAGCTGACGTTTCGGGCCTGCTGAATACTTCCAGTGTTTTTGCTTATTATGAAGAACAGAATTGGCACTGAATGGAAAACAGCTCACCAGCAGAAATAGCTTTAGCCCATTGGGTAATTTCAAAAACTCAGTTGGCGTTCGCTCCTGCTCTTAACTCCCCTCCTTTTTCTCTCCCTCACAGACTCACCTCAATCTTTTGAAAGGAAAATCCTCCTCAACAAATCTATTAATTTTTGAGGGAGTATCTGGCAGGGCAGATAAGAAGAGTTTGCATTGAGATTTTCAGCAGGCATTTGATAAAGTGTCAAGTGAAGTAATATACAGTAGTGGCATGGATTGAGATGTTGGCAAACAGGAACAAAACGGAGCCGGAATAAATGGGTCATTTGCAGGATAGAAGACTGCAATTGTTGGGCTGTCAGCTATTTACAATCTATATCAACGATTAACTGACCCAAAATAAGGCACAAAATTGGCTGAGGGATCAGAAGCAGATTTTTTGGGGGCGGGGGAGCTAGAAGAAAGTTTGTAGTGGACCTTCAGGAATCAGTATTGGACCTTTTGCTTTTCTTCATGTTATTGATCGAGATCTTGAGGATCTCATTGAAAGGTACAATTCCAAAGTTTGTGGATGGCACAAGACTTGGGAGAATTGTAAACAGTGAGGAGAATGATTTATTGACATCAAAAGGACATTGACACATTGGCGGAGTGGGTGAATAGATGGCAAGTGAAGTTCAATACATAGTGGAGGCAATGGCCTAGTGGAATTATAACTAGACTGCTAATCTAGAGATGCAGATAGCGTTCAGGGGACCTGGGTTCAAAATCCTGCCATGGCAGATGGTGGAATTTAATTCAATTTTAAATATCTGTAATTAAGAATCTAATGATGGCCGTGAATCCATTGTCAATTGTTGGAAAGATCATCTGGTTCACTGATGTCCTTTAGGGAAGGAAACTGCCATCCTTACCTGATCTGGTCTACATGTGACTCCAGACCCATAGCAATGTGGTTGATTCTGAACTGCCCTCTGGGAAATTAGGGATGGTCAATAAGTGCTGCCTAGCCAGTGATGCCCACATCCTGTTCATGAATTTTAAAGACAGTGTGAAAGTATTATGGACACAGTAGGAACTGCCAATGCTGAAGAATCTGAGAGAACAGGATGTAGACCTGGATGAACACAGCAGGCCAAGCAGCATCAGAGGAGCAGGAAAGCTGATGTTTTGTGTTGAGACCCTTCTTCAGAAAATGAAGGTGTATGCTTTGGCAGAAAGAACAGAGGAAGAGTGACAGTGTAAGATAAAGGGCGCTATTCTAAAGGGTGTGCAAGAATTAAGATACCTGGATGTATATGTGCATAAGTCATTAAAGGTAGCTGGACAGGTAGAGAAAGTTGTTTCTGAAATATACAGCATTACAGGCTTCATAAATAGACCATAGAATACAAGAGCAGGGAGGCTATGATGAACAGGACACTGGTTAGACATCAGCTGTGTGCAGTTGTGGGCATTACACTATAGGAAGGATCTGAATAGTATGAAGAGAGTTTTTTTGAGAATGGTTGCAGGGATAAGACATTTGAAGATAGGTCAGAAAAGTTGGGTCTGTTTTCCTTGGACTGGAGAATGCTACGAGGACATTTGAAAGAAGTTTTTAGAGTCATGGGGTTCCGGACTGAGTAGATGCAGAGACATTTTTCCAGCACTTAAATGGATTGAGAAGTTTGCTTTTTTAAAGGAAGTGAATATGAGATGAGTAAAAGCTTTTTCACAGAAGCTGTTGGTTTGTGAGAGGACACAGCTACTGGATTTTCAGAATTTTGCAGATACGTTGCTGATGATATTTCTCCAGGGATGTGAAGTG
This sequence comes from Stegostoma tigrinum, assembly GCF_030684315.1. Taxonomy (NCBI): domain Eukaryota; kingdom Metazoa; phylum Chordata; class Chondrichthyes; order Orectolobiformes; family Stegostomatidae; genus Stegostoma; species Stegostoma tigrinum. The sequence goes on from NC_081357.1 coordinate 39,252,373, forward strand.
TCTGCTGTACATTATCTATCTCCCTGAATCACAAAGGAGGACTGTAGCCTGGTAGACCATGAGCTTGGTGCTGTGTTTGAGGTCTTTGTCATCTAACATTAGGCTGCACTGGAACACTGAAGGGCACATGGAGTTCTGCTGTTAATGACTGCCCTTCATGATAGTGGGCACCCACAGTATGAGAAGTAATTCATGGTGTTCAATGGCTTGCCATTGATCTTAATTGGCACAAACCAGGACATGAGGATATACTCTCCAGTATAAGTGCAGCTCCAACAATACTCAAGAGACTTGACACCATCCAGGACAAAGCTGCCCACTTGACTGGCACCACATCCACCATCTTCAATATTCACACCTTCAACCACCATTGCAGTTTCAGCAGTATGTACTATCTGCAAAATATAACGCAGTAACCCACCAAGGCTCCTAACAAAGCACCTTCCCCGTCCATGATTACTACCATCTTGAAGGTCAAGAGCGACAGACGCATGAGAACACAGTATTTCCAAGTCCCTTTCCAAGCCACACACAACCCTGACTTAGAACTATATCACCATTCCTCCACAGTTGCTGGATCAAAATCCGAGAACTCCCTTAACACTGCTGTAAGTGAAGCTACACCATATGGGACTGTAAGTTTAAGAAAGCAGCTCACCACCACGGGCAGTTAGGCATGGGAAGTAAATGCTGACTTAGCCACTGAACTCACGTCCCATCAATAAATACAGACTGTAGAAGATCACCCTTGACCACACTGAATTGGACGGGGGTTTGAAGAGATTGTCTGCTCTTCCGCTACTATCCTTATCACCGCTCCTTCCCCGCGCCCGTCAATTACAATCCATCCTTCTTCCCCTCTTGTTATCTTCCTTTCCCTCCCCACCATTCCACCATTACTTATTTCGCCCTTTTTCCCCCTGCTCCTTTTTTCTCTTTACCTTCCCAATCCAACCTCAGGTTTCCTCTTTACCCACCCCCCTATTCCTTCGGTCCCCTTCTCGTTTCGCTCCTTTCTCTCCCTACCCTTTTCTGATAACCCCCAGCCCGCAAGCCCCGGACCCCTGACCCCGTCCTTCCACCCCTCTCTCTCTCTCTCTCTGTGCTGGTCTCTAACCTACTCTCCCTCACCCACACTATCTGCCTGTCAGTCTCCATTTGTTACTGTCCAGATCACTGTAGCAACGTCACTGTGACAACTGCTGGACTTTAATCTGCACCCGTTTCCCTGGTAACCGTGACTCACTTGTATGTCTCGTGCACCAGACATCAACATTTTTAAGTCTACCGAGCCCCGAGATGAGCTTTTCGTTTGCATCTTGGATAGTATCCCATTTGTACGGTTGGACGAGTTAGTTGGAAGGAAGCTCATTCCACCCTCCTTATTTAGTTTCTCCTTATATTTACATGTATGGTCCCTGATGGACACTTGGTGTTTTAATATCGCATCCAGGAAGTCTCTGCTGGTGACCCCAGATAGGGGGGTCCGGGGGCTGCCCACCTGGTACAAGACGCCAACTCATGCTTTAGTTCAACTAGACGCCCACAAGTGTATACTGGGTAAGAGCTGCAAATGGTGCACCCAAACCAGGGGAGAGGTGTGTGAAGCTGCAGTGTGTGTGTGTGTGTGTGTGTGTGTGTGTGAAGCTGCAGTGTGTGTGAAGCTGCAGTGTGTGTGTGTGTGTGTGTGTGTGTGTGTGTGAAGCTGCAGTGTGTGTGTGAAGCTGCAATGTGTGTGTGTGAAGCTGCAGTGTGTGTGTGTGTGTGAAGCTGCAGTGTGTGTGTGAAGCTGCAGTGTGTGTGAAGCTGCAGTGTGTGTGTGTGTGTGTGTGTGTGAAGCTGCAGTGTGTGTGTGTGAAGGTGCAGTGTGTGTGTGAAGCTGCAGTGTGTGTGTGTGAAGCTGCAGTGTGTGTGTGTGTGAAGCTGCAGTGTGTGTGTGTGTGCGTGTGAAGCTGCAGTGTGTGTGAAGCTGCAGTGTGTGTGTGTGTGTGAAGCTGCAGTGTGTGTGAAGCTGCAGTGTGTGTGAAGCTGCAGTGTGTGTGTGTGAAGCTGCAGTGTATGTGAAGCTGCAATGTGTGTGTGTGTGTGTGTGTGTGAAGCTGCAGTGTGTGTGTGTGAAGCTGCAGTGTGTGTGTGTGTGTGTGTGTGTGAAGCTGCAGTGTGTGTGTGAAGCTGCAGTGTGTGTGAAGTTGCAGTGTGTGTGTGTGTGTGTGTGTGTGTGAAGCTGCAGTGTGTGAAGCTGCAGTGTGTGTGAAGCTGCAATGTGTGTGTGTGTGTGTGAAGCTGCAGTGTGTGTGAAGCTGCAATGTGTGTGTGTGTGTGTGAAGCTGCAGTGTGTGTGTGTGAAGCTGCAGTGTGTGTGTGTGTGTGAAGCTGCAGTGTGTGTGAGGTTGCAGTGTGTGTGTGTGTGTGTGTGTGTGAAGCTGCAGTGTGTGTGTGTGTGTGAAGCTGCAGTGTGTGTGTGTGAAGGTGCAGTGTGTGTGAAGCTGCAGTGTGTGTGTGTGTGTGTGTGTGAAGCTGCAGTGTGTGTGAAGCTGCAGTGTGTGTGTGAAGCTGCAGTGTGTGTGAAGTTGCAGTGTGTGTGTGTGTGTGTGTGTGTGTGTGAAGCTGCAGTGTGTGAAGCTGCAGTGTGTGTGAAGCTGCAGTGTGTGTGTGTGTGAAGCTGCAGTGTGTGAGGTTGCAGTGTGTGTGTGTGTGTGTGTGAAGCTGCAGTGTGTGTGTGTGAAGGTGCAGTGTGTGTGAAGCTGCAGTGTGTGTGTGTGTGTGTGTGTGTGTGTGTGTGTGAAGCTGCAGTGTGTGTGAAGCTGCAGTGTGTGTGTGAAGCTGCAGTGTGTGTGAAGTTGCAGTGTGTGTGTGTGTGTGTGTGTGTGAAGCTGCAGTGTGTGTGAAGCTGCAGTGTGTGTGTGAAGCTGCAGTGTGTGTGAAGCTGCAGTGTGTGTGTGTGTGAAGCTGCGGTGTGTGTGTGAAGCTGCAGTGTGTGTGAAGCTGCAGTGTGTGTGAAGCTGCAATGTCTGTGTGTGCTGTCGAAGCTGCAGTGTGTGTGTGTTTGTGCTGGTTATAGAGGGGCACGGTGGAGAACTGGAGCTGATTTGTCTGATCACCCTCAGCCTGCTCCAGGCTCACTGGGACACCCGGTTTCATCCCATGCGGAGCTTGATCGGGTTTTCAGAATGTGCATTTAGGAACACACGCAGAACAGGCTTATTTACAAAGGTTTGGGCAGATTTGCCTGTTTTCCTCAGCGCGGTTGAACGGCCATTCATTTCTTCAGAAATCTTGGATTCATCAAAACTGCGCAGCTCGCTAACTCCGTCTCGTTATTCACGTCGTGTTGCCAATTCCTCGCAAACTGAGAACATTTTCTTAAACATGATCATGCTGGTCAAATAATCACTGCAGAAAGCTAACTGCTAAGGTTATTACATACTTAACGGTTGCACTAAACAATGAATATACAGTTAATATGCAAAATAATTGTACAACGGTAGGTTACACTTCGTTGGTTAAAAATGTGTTGTCCCTGATAATAATTACACCTGCACATGCTTGAGTAAATATCTTATCTTCACTATCAGTTTTGCCATTGATGTGATGAATCAAACATTTAATCTTTTGCTCAGATTTTGAAGAACAAGTTCAACAGTTTCTCTTTAACCATATAAGATGTCAAATTGTTCTCGAATCCACTGCATTTTCTTTCAAGTACCTCCTGTCCTTGGGAGCATGGTCTGAAAAGCATGGTTAGCAATCCCATGTTCTTTGATGGTACTGAGTTCCATTTCTCCATCTCTCTGCCTTGATCTCAAATGCCATCCTGCTGTTAGACTGCCTGTCCAGAATAAAGAATGACATGATCTGTAACCTCATCCTGCTCAGTCATTGTGAAGGCTGGGGTATGCTCTTCAGTCGCCAGCACAGATTTCATTCCCTTCTTATTGATTTGATCCCACATTAGTCACTCATGGACTCACCTATCCAACCATTAATCTTAATATTTGATTAATAGAACATAGAAAACAATACAGCTCAGGAGCAGGCCCTTCAGCCCACTGTGTCTGTCCTGAACATGACACCGGGTTAAACTGAACACATCTGCCTGTGCATGGCTCATGTCCCTCTATACACTTCCTGTTCATGTGTCTGTCTAAATGCCTCTTAAAAGTTGCTTGTGTATCTGGTTCTACCACCCACCCCCCCCCCCACCCCCGGCCCCCAAGCCGCACGTCCTACCCCTAGATAATGAAATCCCACATCCTACCTATCAGTAAGATTGCTCACATAGCACTCTATAAGATTGCCTGCCGTCTTCCATCCATTTCAACGCTTTCTTCTCTGAAACCCAATTCCATGTTGTCCTAATCTTAATGAAATATTACTATCATACTTTATAGTACAGTACTATTTTCCTTGGGATCTCCTATTCTTAAACCCAGATAAAATTCAGATTATTAAAAAGCCTGCCTGTTCCGTAACAATTTCCATTAACTCCTAATTCCCCAACACATCACACATAAGATCTGACTTTACCTATAAATCTGCATACTGTTTGGTTACATCACTGCTCCTCTAACCTTATTTATCAAACACACTGTGATTTTGAGGTGCTCAAGTGGCACATTGGGTAGTATCCCTGTCTTAATATCCATCACTCCTGAATATAACACATATGTAAAAGTACATGTTACCACAGCAACCTGGAATCCCTGAGTGAACTGTAACACATCACCACCCTTAGTTCTATCTTTTGTGGCTGAGCATCCAGTCATTCTATAGAATTTTCTCTTCACTGATCCATTTTCCTCTTCAAATCTTTTGAACAATCTCTACATCCAGCTAATGTAGGTTGTCTCCTCCAACTTTGATATTCAGTATCTGTTTCCTTCAATGTACTTGTGAAGATCCAGCAACTATGTCTTGTTTTAAAGTAATTACAAAGTCACAAAGTTGATCAATAAACACTATTGTGATGTAACGCGGCTTACCACTCCAGTTGAAAATTAACTAGCAAATAAAGGAACTAACATTCACATTATGTTCTTCTATTATTTCCAAACTGTTGTTGTCATTGTGTTCTTCAAACCTGCTGTAGCCAAATGTGTTGAACCTGAATTCATTCCATTTTAATTATTTCTGTAGAATATCTAAAACATATTAAATGATTATAAATTATTTCACAGCCTTGTATAATTTCTGCCTTTTGCAATGAGATTAAAAGAGAAACCATACAATAGAATTTTTGCTGTGCACTGAATGTCGCTGAATGCTAAAGAGTGATGTTGGCTGCATTCTATCTGGGTGTATAACATCTGCTCTGCCAGGACAGTAAGAAGCTACAGAAAGTTGTACACGCAGCCCAGACCATCATGAAAGCCAACCTCCCATCCATGGAGAGAGAGAGATAATGGGAACTGCAGATGCTGGAGAATTCCAAGATAATAAAATGTGAGGCCGGATGAACACAGCAGGCCAAGCAGCATCTCAGGAGCACAAAAGCTGACGTTTCGGGCCTAGACCCTTGGACACCACGTGCACTTCTCTTTGCCATGAAAAGGCTGTCAACACCATCAAAATCCCCTTCCATCCCAGTGATACTCTGTTTCAACCTCTTCCGTCAGGCATAAGATACAGAAGCTTGAACAGGCACCAACAGGTTCAAGAACAGCTTCTTCCCTGCAGTTCTGAGACTGCTGAATGGACTTCTCTAATTTCAAATCTAGTGTTGATCTTGCTTTTGGGCACCTCCTGGGCAGCTGTAACCTTGCATGCCTCACTCTGCTTAAACACCCTATGATCTGTGTGTCCTTGAATGTTATGATCTACCCTTAATGCTCGCGAAACAAAACATTTCAATGTACTTAGGTACATATGACAACAATAAATCAAATCAAATCAATCATTGACAATTAATTTTTGCAATATGCTTGTGGATTCTATCATGCCAGTCCCTTTTTGGTTGTATCGTAACCAGGGTCATACAAATGCAATGTGTCTTTGACTGTAGTAGCGTGTATGTGCTTTACTTTGTGTTGCCATGTCCAGATAGCATTTATGTTTTCCTTAAAAATTCATTCTCATGTCAAAATTTGTTTAATGTGGACACACTGATGGACTCTCAATATGTTGTCAATGATCACATGATGCCACGAAAGCCACAGACAATCTGCACCCCCCAGCTGGAGTGATTTTCAAGGAAACTGTTGCACCTCTTTATGCCTGTGATGGCACTAACAACTCCAATAATCAGCTATAAAAATGCGATAGCCTTTCGCAAAGGGGCATCAAATCCCACTTCATTTGCTGAATGCCTCACCAGCAATCTCAATTATGTGACTGAAACTGCTGGTTTTTTAACATCTTCAAATTATACAGTTTTCACTCTGTTCATGATTCTGTTTTGAACATCAGAAGAGAAAACTGCCGCCTGCTTCAATTTATCGAAAAGTTCTTAATTCTCGCAATAATAATGTCACCTGAAAAGTGAACAAATTTTCCACCCTACAAGAGCGATATTACTGCTACTTTAACTACAATTCAACCGTATCCAAGCTTATATAAAATGTTCAATATTGACTTACTTGACTCTATTTCACATGAATTAATGTTAGTGCCTTTGATTCTTCTTTCAGTCATTAGTAAATTCTTTTTACTTTTCTTTTCGTTCTTCTTGCGTCAATATGTGTACGTGTCTGCACCTGTGTGTGTGTATGTGTGTGTGTGTGTGTGTGTGTGTGTGTGTGTGTGTGTGTTTGTCCAAATTAGCTCCTGAGTTGAATGCTTGAATAAACCATCCTTTTTGTCTTAATCCTTAAGGGAGTGTATGGTGAGTCATTTTAAAATTGGACTTCACAAACTGAAGGTCTTTTTTTGCCAGAGGGGTCACACCACAGCTTTTCTCGAAAAGGAAATCAAATTTTAAAAAATATTAAAATTACCTGTGTTATGGACAGTGGAGAAGAACAGTAAAAAAAATTTCACCTCGGTTGTGACATACTCTATCCTGCTAATGCAATTAAGTACATATTCTTCAGAAAAAATTAGGCACAAAATCCACATTTGCTTTGTAAATTTTTGGTGCTCATTACTACTGTAATTTAAAAGGCATACACTAAAATACTGTTTTTCTTCCGTTACAGATCTGGGAGCACAGATTCATAAGAAATACATGAACGAGACTGTGAACGAAATTAGGCAGGCTGTGGAGGAAGTGCGAGCAACAATGTTATATTGGGTATAAAAATTATATCTTTTTTAATCTTCAATTTTCTCCTATCCCATCATTTTCTAAGAGGATTCGCTCTAGCCACTGTCTGAACTTTACCCAAATACACATTATTCAGGTGTCAGTTTGAGTTTTGAGTTCGACTGGCTGCACACTGTTGCGTTAAGTTAGGCAATATTGTTGAGCCCAATTCCACAATCACACAACATTCACACTTCCTGTAAAAACCAACAGACATTGATTCTAAAGCATGAAACAGTACAGATTTATAATTTGACATTTTAATTACAAGACAGAAGGGAGAGGGGAGAAATTGGATTTAACTGAAAGCCGTTTCTTTCATTATTGATTTATTTGGCAAATCTTTGTTAGTTACTGATGTACAAACTAAGTATACAAATCACTAATCATTCTAAAAGGCAAAGAGCCTCAATGGACAAAGGCAGTGAGTAAATGATACAAGCATGGCACCAAGATCCCAGGTGAAAATCAGAAAGCACTGGAGAAACTTGGCAGGTCTGACAGCATCTATAGAGAGAGAAAAACAGTTAACCTTTCAAGTTCGAATTTTGTCCTATCCAGGATTGGGCCTATATTTTTTGTTTGTGAGGATTAGATTTAACATCAACCATCCTTCTTCTCCCTGTTATGGCCAATTGGAATGCTGCCATTAATCGATAAAAATTGACTACTTGGTCAAAAGTCAGTGAGTTACATTATCCTGTAAAAGTCACCGTGTGGGTACGTGCACATAATATGGTGATTAAAAAGTGTGTCCCTGAATACAGTAATTACAAGGCTGAAGATATCTATTGCCTTCACAGTTCAAAGTTTTGGCATATGTGAAAGAGAAATCCACATAATTGTTACTTTAATGTACCTTTACCTTGTGTAAATGTAGTCATTAAAGTATGAGCACAAGTGTATAAAAAAAGTAGATATCCACAAATTGCAGCCCCTAAAAATTGTTCTATCCTCTGTTTAAATTGTGTGCCCTTCAACACATCTAAAACATTATTTTGACATTCTTCTGCACTTATGACCCTGGGATTTCACAAGTTTCATTTTATCAGCATTCTGTTGCTGTCCATGGGAGTTTCACAAATATTAGCTTTCCTGGGATCCATCCTTAAAGACTTGCAGTTCAATCAGGTAATACAGATATCCTTAAGATGAATTCACTGAGATTGTTGCCTTGGAAACAGACATTTGAATCCATGGTGTTGTCACAGTTGACATAGACATTGATGTATTAGAGGGCTTTATGAATAAATAGAACCCTTACAGTGTGAAAACAAGCCATTTGGCCCATTGAGTCCATACTACACCTTCAGAAGGCTTTCCACCAAGACTCACACCCCTACACTGTGCCTGTAACTCTGCAATTCCTATGTCTAATCCAACTAGCCTGCTCAACTCTGGACACAAAGGGCAATTTAGCATGGCCAATCCACCTAATCTGCACATCTTTGGACATTGGGAAGAAACTGGAGCACCTGGCAGAAACCCATGCAGACACAGGAAGAACATTACAAACTCCACACAGACAGTTGCTTGAGTCTGGAATTGAACCCAGGTCCCCGGTGCTGTGAGGCAACAGTGTGACCACTGAACCACCATACTGCTCCAATGCTGTGGAACTGTGTGCAGGAGCTTATAGAATGTAATTCAGTGAGCTTTTAGGAGCAAAGTTTGAAGTGAATAGTATAGGTGCATTTAAGGGGAAGCTAGATAAACAATGAGGAAGGAGGGAATAGAGAATCGCAAGAGAGACTAGTGAGATACCACCACCAGGCACATAATACCCTCCCCTCCCTTGTCTGTCTTCTGCAGTGACTGTTCCTTCTAGGACTCCCTGTTCCACTCTTCCTTCAGTCCAATACCCACCATAGCCCCATGGCACCTTCCCCTGTAACCGCTGAAGGTGTAATACCCGCCCTTTTACCTCCTCCCTCCCCATTATCCATGGGCCCAAACATACCTTCCAGGTGAAGAAACACTTCACCTGCACTTCTCACTATCTTTGCTGTTCACAACGTGGTCTCCTCTACATTGAGGAAACTAGGTGTAGATTGGATGACTGCTTCACAGAGCATCTGCATTCTGCCCACAAAAAGGAGCCTGAGCTTCCAGTTGCCTGCCACTTTAACACACCACCCTGTTCCCTGGCCTCTGCCTCAGGCTTGCTGCAGTGTTCCAGCGAAGCTCAGCACAAGCTGGAAGAACAATGCCTCATTTTCATTCAGATGCTGCCAGACCTGCTGACCTTTTCCAGCAACTTTGTTTTTGTTCCAGATTTACAGCATCCACAGGTCTTTCAGTTTTTAAATGCCTCATTTTCCACTTGGGGACCCTGTAGCCCCCTTGACTCAATATTGAGTTCAATAATTTTAGGGCCTGAACTCTTCCATGTCCTAACCCCCAATCCTACACGCCATGCCTTGTTTTCACACTGTCTGCCATTGCACACTACCTACTGTTAGCCACTGGCAGTGTCCATTAACAGCTATTCACCCTCCTAGTCAGATTATTATCCACTCCTTTGTCTATACCACTGTTCTTCTGTCTCTTTGGGCTCTATTCCCACCTATTGTTCACTCCTGACTCCCTCCCCCCACTGTGTCTTGTGCATAAAAACCGACATTTTCCTAGCTACCACCAGCCCTGAGGAAAGGGGTCACTGGACCGGAAATGGTAACTCTGACTTCCTCTTCACAGATGCTGCAATGACCTGCTGAGCTTTCCCTGCAACTTGTGTTTTTCTTTCTGATATACAGCATGCACAACTCTTTCAATTTTTAATCATAAGGGTAGATTTTACCAAGGAATTGGCAGGAAACTCTTGTGGAATATAAACATGGCATGGGCTGGGACTGAAGATTTCTGGTCAGCAATGTCAAAGGCTGCAGATGGAGAAGCATGAGAAGTAATACTTTACTTTGCTCACAGTTACGTAGAATGTGAAATTGTTTGCCACAATGTCAGCTTTCTGATTCGTGCATCAGTTCACTCCATTTTAATCGGTAATTGTGATGTCTTTTGTGGCAGCTAGAATAATAAAGATTTTCTATTAGCTCAGTGCCATGGTGACTGACTGTGCTTGTGGTGGTGGTCAGGTTCTAATACACAGCACGACTCCGTCACTGCCTCCCTTGTGAAGCAGAACTATCGGAAACTATGTCCTTTATCATTTTAAGGGGGTGTGCCTCTGTAGATATGACTCCATTTGTAAGTAGCAGTTCAGTTGCTGCAATTATAATTGAGAAAATGACTACTACCCTGAGAAATTGTTCTTGTATTTCTCTCTACAGTCCTCACTGACCCCTTCAGTATTGGTAAGACCAATCTAGCCTGCCAAACATGCCTCTTTTTTTTTACTGATTCTTCCTCCTGTAAAATTGGAACGTCTCATTAGACTTTCTGTTTCCTAAATTATTATCAGAGCAGGTAAAACTGTGTTAGCCAAAATTCTTGGTCAAAATTTCGATTAAATAACTAATGGAAAATAACATGCAACGTGTTGTTAAGGAAAAGCTCCATTCACGGAGGTGCTTCTGGAAATAGGACAAGTTCCTCTTCAAATGTTGCTTTCCTATCAGCCCAGAACATTCCAGGTCCACGACACCTACTTTGCTTAGCATCAAACAGTGAAAATTGCTGGAAGTTTTGCAAAAATTAAAAGATACCAATTAAATGCTTTTGAATATTAAGCTGAAGTAGTGTGCTTTAGAGCTGACGTCCTGAAGAGAATTTACTTGAATGCAGTGCAGACCAAGAAGACAGTCAGTAGGATTGATGTTCTTCCAGTTTCGAGTCACTTGTGATGGTAATAACAAGATACGCCGTTCTAAAGCTAAAGCACTGCAAAGTGCAAATATACTGGACATATAAATCTATTTACAGGCTTTTTTCTGGAAAAGTAATTTCACCCGATGGATACAAAAGAAGGGTTTTGCCTTAAATCATTAACTTGATCTGCTTATACTCTGTATTGTCAACATTAAATAACATGTGAATTATATCTTTACTTAGCCATTTAGTTCTCCATGCTGCTGCTCACTTCAGACAAAAGGTAAGATAATCTGAGCCAATGGGCTGACCCTGGCTGTTACCAATGTTACACCTTAACAGATGTTCTTTATGGACAAGCCACTTTTCACATTCTGTCTGGGAATACGGCCAAGCCCTGGTGAATCTTACCCGCCGTGGAGAGATGAGTATGAACACTTCATGATAACTGCCAAAGTTCTCTATCCAAAATGACTTAGAACCAATGTAAATGATTTCTCTTCAGGAATAGACAGTGGTTATCATTAATTACGCTTTTATTTTGTGTAAACGCTTGTCCAGGCCAAAAAGGAGAAAGAAGAGGCAGTGAAAGCAGCTTTGGTTGAGGCTGAAAACAAAAAGAAAGCAGCAATTGAAGTATTAAAGAAGACACACATGGTTGAAATGAATGTAAGTACTTGATTCAACCATTTGTTACAACACCTGACTCGGAGATGTGAGCGCTGCCGAGTTGCAGTTATTAGGAAAAGGAGGTGGAGAAGCAAGAGATATTAGGGAGGACATTCCAGAGCACTGGACCATTTGGATAAAGGTGATTACAGGAGGGATGAAGGAAGGCAAACCAGGCTCAGAGAAATGAAATATTTGGGATAGGGAGCAGCCTTTGTGCTGGAGGTAGAGAATTTTTAAAATAATATTGAAATCTTTAAATATGAGCTGTTATGGAACTGAAAGCTAATAGGTCTATAGTTCGAGTACAATAGATGGGTCAGTTTTTGTCCAGTGTGTGCAGGAGGGCTTTCTGACACAGTATGTAGATAGGCCAACAAGGGGCAAAGCCACATTAGATTTGGTACTGGCTAATAAGCCCGGCCAGATATTAGATTTGGAAGTAGGTGAGCACTTTGGTGATAGCGATCACAATTCTGTTATGTTTACTTTAGTGATGGAAAGGGATAGGTGTATACCACTGGGCAAGAGTTATAGCTGGGGGAAAGGCAATTACGATAAGATTAGGCAAGATTTAGGGAGCATAGGATGGGGAAGGAAACTGCAGGGGATTGGCACGTTAGAAATGTGGAGCTTATTTAAGGAAAAGCTCCTGTGTACCCTAGATAAGTATGTACCTGTCAGGCAGGGAGGAAGCTGTAGAGCGCGGGGGCCGTCGTTTATGAAGGAGGTGGAATCTCTGGTCAAGAGGAAGAAGAAGGCTTATGTTAGGATGAGATGTGAAGGCTCAGTTAGGGTGCTTGAGGGTTACAAGTAACCAGGAAAGACCTAAACAGAGAGCTCAGAAGAGCCATGAGGAGACATGAGAAGTTGTTGGCGGATAGGATCAGGCCAAACCCTAAGGCTTTCTATAGGTATTTAAGGAATAAAAGAATGACGAAAGTAAGATTAGGCCCAATCAAGGATAGTAGTGGTAAGTTGTGTGTGGAGTCAGATGAGATAGGGGAAGTGCTGAATGAATATTTTTCAACAGTATTCACTCTAGAAAACAACAATGTTGTCGAGGAGAATACTGAGATACAGGCTACTAGACTAGGTGGGATTGAGGTTCACAAGGAAGAGGTATTAGAAATCCTTCAGAGGGTGAAGATAGATAAGTCCCCTGGGCCGGATGGGATTTATCCCAGGATCCTCTGGGAAGCCAGGGAGGAGATTGCTGAGCCTTTGGCATTGATCTTTAACTCGTCATTGTCTACAGGAATAGTGCCAGACGACTGGAGGATAGCAAATGTGATTCCCCTGTTCAAGAAGGGGAGTAGAGACAACCCTGGTAATTATAGACCAGTGAGCCTTACCTCAGTTGTTGGTAAAATGTTGGAAAAGGTTAGAAGGGATAGGATTTATAATCATCTAGAAAAGAATAAATTGATTAGGGATAGTCAGCACAGTTATACGCACACAAGGCGTTCGATAAGGTTCCCCACAGTAGGCTATTGTACAAAATGCGGAGGAATGGAATTGTGAGAGATATAGCAGCTTGGATCGGAAATTGGCTTGCTGAAAGAAGACAGAGGGTGGTGGTTGATGGGAAATGTTCATCCTGGAGACCAGTTACTCGTGGTGTACTGCAAGGGTCAGTGTTAGGTCCACTGCTGTTTGTCATTTTTATAAATGACCTGGATGAGGGCGTAGAAGGATGGGTTAGTAAATTTGCAGACGACACCAAGGTCGGTGGAGTTGTAGATAGTGAAGAGGGATGTTGCAGGTTACAGAGAGACATAGGTAAGCTGCAGAGCTGGGCTGAGGGGTGGAAAATGGAGTTTAATGCAGACAAGTGTGAGATGATGCACTTTGGTAAGAGTAACCGGAAGACAAAGTACTGGGCTAATGGTAAGATTCTTGGTAGTGTAGATGAGCAGAGAGATCTTGGTGTCCATGTACACAGATCCTTGAAAGTTGCCACCCAGGTTGACAGGGCTGTTAAGAAGGCATACAGTGTTTTAGCTCTTATTAATAGAGGGATCGAGTTCCGGAATCAAGAGGTTATGCTGCAGCTGTACAAAACTCTGGTGCAGCCGCACGTGGAGTATTGCGTACAGTTCTGGTCACTGCATTATAAGAAGGATGTGGAAGCTTTGGAAAGGGTGCAGAGGAGATTTACTAGGATGTTGCCTGGTATGGAGGGAAGGTCTTATGAGGAAAGGCTGAGGGACTTGAGGCTGTTTTCATTAGAGAGAAGAAGGTTGAGAGGTGACTTAATTGAAACATATAAAATAATCAGAGGGTTAGATAGGGTGGAAAGGGAGAGCCTTTTTCCTAGGATGGTGACGGTGAACACACGGGGGCATAGCTTTAAATTGAGGGGTGAAAGATATAGGACAGATGTCAGAGGTAGTTTCTTTACTCAGAGAGTAGAACATAGAACATAGAACATAGAACAGTACAGCACAGAACAGGCCCTTCAGCCCACAATGTTGTGCCGACCATTGATCCTCATGTATGCACCCTCAAATTTCTGTGACCATATACATGTCCAGCAGTCTCTTAAATGACCCCAATGACCTTGCTTCCACAACTGCTGCTGGCAACGCATTCCATGCTCTCACAACTCTCTGCATAAAGAACCTGCCTCTGACATCCCCTCTATACTTTCCACCAACCAGTTAAAACTATGACCCCTCGTGCTAGCCATTTCTGCCCTGGGAAATAGTCTCTGGCTATCAACTCTATCTATGCCTCTCATTATCTTGTATACCTCAATTAGGTCCCCTCTCCTCCTCCTCTTCTCCAATGAAAAGAGACCGAGCTCAATCAACCTCTCTTCATAAGATAAGCCCTCCAGTCCAGGCAGCATCCTGGTAAACCTCCTCTGAACCCTCTCCAAAGCATCCACATCTTTCCTATAATAGGGCGCCCAGAACTGGACGCAGTATTCCAAGTGCGGTGTAACCAAAGTTTTATAGAGCTGCAACAAGATCTCACGACTCTTAAACTCAATCCCCCTGTTAATGAAAGCCAAAACACCATATGCTTTCTTAACAACCCTGTCCACTTGGGTGGCCATTTTAAGGGATCTATGTATCTGCACACCAAGATCCCTCTGTTCCTCCACGCTGCCAAGAATCCTATCCTTAATCCTGTACTCAGCTTTCAAATTCGACCTTCCAAAATGCATCACCTCGCATTCATCCAGGTTGAACTCCATCTGCCACCTCTCAGCCCATCTCTGCATCCTGTCAATGTCCCGCTGCAGCCTACAACAGCCCTCTACACTGTCAACGACACCTCTGACCTTTGTGTCGTCTGCAAACTTGCTGACCCATCCTTCAATCCCCTCGTCCAAGTCATTAATAAAAATTACAAACAGTAGAGGCCCAAGGACAGAGCCCTGTGGAACTCCACTCACCACTGACTTCCAGGCAGAATATTTTCCTTCTGCTACCACTCGCTGTCTTCTGTTGGCCAGCCAATTCTGTATCCAAGCAGCTAAGTTCCCCTGTATCCCATTCCTCCTGACCTTCTGAATGAGCCTACCATGGGGAACCTTATCAAATGCCTTACTGAAGTCCATATACACCACATCCACAGCTCGACCCTCATCAACTTTTCTGGTCACATCCTCAAAAAACTCGATAAGGTTTGTAAGGCATGACCTACCCCTCACAAAGCCGTGTTGACTGTATTTGATCAAGCCATGCTCTTCCAGATGGTCATAAATCTTATCGCTCAGAATCCTTTCTAACACCTTGCAGACGACAGACGTGAGACTTACTGGTCTATAATTGCTGGGGATTTCCCTATTTCCTTTCTTGAAGAGAGGAATTACATTTGCCTCTCTCCAGTCCTCAGGTACGACTCCAGTGGAGAGTGAGGATGCAAAGATCTTCGCAAGTGGCGAAGCAATTGCATTTCTCGCTTCCCAAAGCAGCCGAGGACAAATCTGATCCGGGCCTGGCGACTTGTCAATCTTGATGTTTGACAAAATTTTCAGCACATCAGCTTCGTCTATCTCTATCCATTCCAGCATGCACACCTGCTCTTCAAAGGTTTCATTCACTACAAAGTTCGTTTCTTTCATAAAGACAGAAGCAAAAAACTCATTTAGGGCTTCCCCTACCTCCTCAGGCTCCACACACAAGTTCCCTATGCTATCCCTGATCGGCCCTACTCTTTCTTTGACCATTCTCTTATTCCTCACATAAGTGTAAAATGCCTTTGTGTTTTCCCTAAATCGTTCTGCCAAGCCTTTCTCGTGCCCCCTCCTGGCTCTCCTCAGACCATTTTTGAGCTCCTTCCTTGCCTGCAAGTAATCCTCTCTAGCTGAACTTGACCCTAGCTTCCTCCACCTTATGTAAGCTACCTTCTTCCTTTTCACTAGAAGCTCCACCGCTCTCGTCATCCAAGGTTCCTTAATCTTACCCCTTCTTGCCTGTCTCAGAGGGACATATTTACTCATCACTCCCAACAACTGTTCCTTAAACGTCTCCACATGTCTATAGTTCCCTTACCATGGAACAACTGCTCCCAGTCCATGCTTCCTAACTCATGTCTAATCGCATCATAGTTAGAGTAGTAAGGGAATGGAACGCTTTGCCTGCAACGGTCATAGATTCGCCAACTTTAGGTACATTTAAGTCGTCATTGGATAAGCATATGGACGTACATGGAATAGTGTAGGTTAGATGGGCTTGAGATCGATATGACAGGTCGGCACAACATCGAGGGCCAAAGGGCCTGTACTGCGCTGTAATGTTCTATGTTCTAGGTCGGTGAAGGGAGGAGTGGGGAACCCAATGGGGCTCCAATTGGACAGTACATTTTCATGTAAGCTGGGGTTTAATGTCCCAGTGTTAGATGTGAGAGTGAAAAAGGCGAGGTTATTAACGAGATAGTTGTTAATGTGGCATAGGATCTTAAAGATTATTTTTCTGAGTAACATGGACTTGGCAAGATTTGTGGCAGAATCACAAAGTTGAGAGAGCCCTGCCTTGATTTCAGGATCTTCTCACTCCACCTTTCATGTTTTCCATCACTGGAGAGGTGAGTTTCTCATGCGGCAGCAGTGAGCTGTCAATTAAGGGGGATCACAGCTCTTTAAAATGCCTTATTAACAACCCAAGTCACATCAATTAATAGGGTGTAGAGCTGGATGAACACAACAGGCCAAGCAGCACCAGAGGAGCAGGAAGGCTGACGTTTTGGTCCTAGCCCCTTCTTCAGAAATGGGGAGGGGTAGGGGTTTCTGAAATAAATAGGGAGAGAGGGGGAGGCAGATAGAAGATGGGTGGAGGTGAGGATTGGTGGACAGGAGACAGACAGATAAAAGAGATGGGGATGGAGCCAGTAAAGGTAAGTGTAGGTGGGGAGTTAAGGAGGAGATAGGTCAGTCCAGGGTGGACTGCAAAAATGCAATCCCCCTTTCCCAATTCCTTCGCATCCGCCGCATCTGCTCCCAGGGTGAGGCATTTCACTCCTGTGCATCTCAGATGTCCTCATTTTTTTGAGGACCGCAACATCCCCCCTGTAGTGGTCGAGAATGCCCTCGACCATATCTCCCGTATTTCTCACAGCTCATCCCTCACAACCCCTCCCCGCAATAACAACCAAAACAGAATCCCCCTCGGCCTCACGTACCATCACACTAACCTTTGGATCCAATGCATCACCCTCTGACACTTCTGCCATCTGCAATCCGATCCCACCACCAAAGACATTTTTCCGTCCCCACCCTTATCTGCTTTCCGGAGGGGCCACTCTCGCTGGGACTCCCTTGTCTGCTCAACACTCCCCTCCAGCCCCACCACACCCTGCAATTTTCCCTGCAACCGCAGGAAGTGCTACACCTGCCCCCATACCTCGCCCCTTCCCCCCATCCCAGGCCCCAAGAAGACTTTGCACATCAAGCAGATGTTCATCTGCCAATGCGGCATACTGTATCCATTGTACCCAGTGTGGCCTCCTCTACATTGGGGAAACCAAGTGGAGGCTTGGGGACCGCTTTGCAGAACACCCACACTCGGTTCACAAAAAACAACTGCACCTCCCAGTCGCGAACCATTTCAACTCACCCTCCCATTCCTCAGACGACATGTCCATCCCTGGGCTGCCTGCAGTGCCACAGTGATGCCACCCAAAGGTTGCAGGAACAGCACCTCATATTCCGCTTGGGACCCCTGCAGCCCAATGGTATTAATGTGGACTTCACAAGCGCAATGGTATTAATGTGGACTTCCCCCACCGCATCCCAAAACCAGCCCAGCTCATCCCCATCTCCCTAACCTGTTCTTCCTCTCACCTATCCCCTCCTCCCACCTCAAGCCGCACCTCCATTTCCTATCTACTATCTCATCCCGCCTCCTTGACCTGTCCGTCCTCCCTGGACTGACCTATCTCCTCCCTAACTCCCCACCTGCATTCACATTTACTGACTCCATCCCTGCATCTTTGACCTGTCTGTCTCCTCTCCATCTATCTTCTCCTCTATCTATCTTTTACCTGCCTCCCTCTCTCTCTCTATTTATTTCAGAACAAGGTTCGAAGCCCGAAACATCAGCTTTCTTGCTCCTCTGATGCTGCTTAGCCTGCTGTGTTCATCCAGCTCTACACCTTGTTATCTCAGATTCCCCAGCATCTGCAGTTCCTACTATCTCTCTCCACATCAATTAATACTGAGCTTCCTATATTACCAAACAAGGTAAACATCAATAAAGCTCAACATGGAAATCAGGGAGTGACACCAGCTCACTACTTGCTCCAAAGAACATCCATGTTGGATACCAGGCTCCAATATCTCCACACACACTCCATGGGCACTGATCACATGCCCCCATGTCCATGGACATTGGCAGCTGATGTGTGCCAGCCTCTAAGAATCCTCATAGTACTTCTCCAATCTATTTACAGGATGCTTTTGCACTTCAGTGCTGCATATCATGCTGAACCAGCAACTCTCATTGTAACGCTGCAGCACTGTGATCTCAGGGACAAACACCTGGCTAAAGGACCAGGCTGTACCTCCAGGATCTTTGCTCTCAGTCATGGAATTCACTCACTCTGAGCCTACCTGGATGCTCACTACTTCCTCCCTTGTGTTGTCTTACCTGTTTGCATTTTGTCCTACTGCAGGAGACACATATTATTTCTCCAAAACCAATTTGGATATGATCAGTCAGCTACTTAGTCAGTAAGAGTCAGGAAACTCTTCTCATAAACAGTGAGAAGCTGAATGTCCCTATTGTGGGATAACAAGGTGTAGAGCTGGATGAACACAGCAGGCCAAGCAGCATCAGAGAAGCAGGAAGGCTAACGTTTCAGGTCTGGACCTTCCCTCATAATTTTTCTGAAGAAGGGTCTAGGCCCAAAACGTCAGCCTTCCTGCTCCTCTGATGCTGCTTGGCCTGCAGTGTTCATCTAGCTCTACATATTGTTATCTCAAATTCTGCAGCATCTGCAGTTCCTAGATCTCTGCCCTCATTGTGAGCTATTTTTCTCCTGGAATGAGAAAGCAACTGGTTTTTTGGGAGATAAAAGTGGACAGCACAGCAATTACTTTCAATACAAGTGGGGAGGTTCCCAGAGAGAGTAAGTGCAGACAGCATTGGTGGGGGTCGGTGTGGTGGGGTGGTGGTTTAATGGTGTATTGGATAGGGATGTGGGGGCAGGTGAGGAAAGATATTTCAGCCAGAAGTAGTATTGGGAGAACATGAGCATTGGTTGGAAGCTGGATCCAGTAACGGAGATAGGGTGAGTGTGAGGTATCAGAGCAAAGGTGGTAACACTTACATTGGCAGAATGGAGAAGCTCATAGGCCATCTTCCTATATCTAACTGCTCTAACCCAGGTGGCATCAGATCAGGTTGGCACAGTCTGGTTTAATGGCCTCACTGCTGATCTTGGGCATGAAGATGTGCACCCTCTCTTCACCACGCCATCCAGCGGGACCTTTAGATCCCTTCCCACAAAACAGGGCACTGATTACTCTGTGAATGTCCAGGGCAAAAATCAAGAACTGTGCAAGGCAGCTCCAAACGGATAGTGGTTGTCTGGGTACACAATGAATTTTTAAAGACAGTGTGGGCACATGGGATGCAGCTTAAATCCGGGCTATTGCCAGCAGTGGGAAGTTATTTTGGGAATGGTAAGACGGGGCTTGAATTGGATGTGAGAGTTTCCATGGGGGTGGAGACTATGTGGTTGATAAGGTACATTTAGTAAGGAACGGTGAGAAAACCCACAAGGCAGAACAATGAAAAACCTTTCAAAAAAACCTGACACACTTTCACTTAGCCAAAATAATGTGAGATTCAGCCCCTTATCTGCTACAGTTCTGTCCACCGAGATTCAAAGAGCAGAGCAATACTGAGAGCTGCAATATTATATAAGTTCTAAGCACGGGTGTGCAGCAGTGAGTCTTATCGGCTGACTTACATTACTCAATTGCAATTGCATCCTTTGTATATTGCTATGGTTAGAAGTGTGCTCCTTAACCCATAAACATGCTTCTTACCAAAGAATTTGCTTTCTGTTCACATTTGGTTCAGTCTGCTTTACTTTCACAGCTCCAATGAATATTGAAACATTTTTCTTGAATTGCCCACTTGTGTTGTTGAAAATCGTAAGGAGCACTTTGTTTCAACAATCAATAACTGGTCAGTGCAAGGCATTCAGGATCTTCTACATGTCATTTAGGTTTGAGATACCAACCATTGGTAGACAAAATAAAATCAAAGTATTGCAGATGTTGGATATCTATAATAAAATGAGAAGGTGTTGGTGATACTTGGCAGATTTGGCAGCAGCTGTGAAGAGAGATATATAGTTAACATTAACTCTGCTGTTCTCTCACCAGTTTCTTATTGGTTTTTATTATCCATTGGCTGCAGGTCTTTAGGAAATTTTCTGACGAGGAGTTGGGGACGAGGTTTAATTTCAATAAATGAGAGGTGCTGCAGTTTGGAAAGGCAAATCAGGGCGGGACTTAATAATGGGGTCTGGGAAGTGTTGCTGAACAAAGAGACCTTGGAGTGCAGGTTCATAGTTCCTTGAACATGGAATAGCAGTTAGATGGGATAGTGAAGACGGTATTTGGTACACTTGCCTTTATTGTTCAGTGCATAGAGCATAAGAGTTGGGAAATCATGTTGCTTCTCTACAGGACATTGGTTTGGCCATTTTTGGAGTATTGTGTGTAATTGTGGTCTCCCTCCTAAAGGAAGGATGTTATGAAACCAGAAAGTGTTCAGAAAAGATTTACAAGTTGCCAGGGTTGGAGGGTACGAGCTGTAGTAAGAGGCTAAACAGGCTGATGTTATTTTTCCTGGAGCACCAGAGGCTGAGTGTTGACCTTATAGAGGTTTATAAAATCATGAGGGGCATGGGTAGGGTAAATAGACAAGCTCTTTTCCCTGAGGTGGGGGAGTCCAGAACTAGAGTGCATAAGTTTAAGGTGAGAGGGGAAGAAAATAAAGGGACCAAAGGGGAAACTTTTTCATGTTGAGGGTACTGCATGTATAGAACGAGCTTCCAGAGGAAACGGTAGAGGCTGGTATGATTGCAACATTTAAAAGATATCTGGATGGGTATATGAATAGAAGGGCTTAAAGGGATATGGGCCAAATACTAGCAAGTGGGACTGGATTAATTTAGGATATCTGGTCAGCATGGATGAGGTGGGCTGAAGGGTCTGTTTGGGTGCTGTATGTCTCTATGACTATGACTTTATGACTTCATTAAAAAAATCTGTGTCTTTATTGGTATTTTGGTGATTTATTTGGTGGTCATTTGCTATATGACTTACTGAATTTAATTATTATTTCAACTTCAATCTTAGTGTTTAACTTTGAAGAAATTCTGTATCTTAAAATTGTTTTCTCAAAGATGTCTAATCCACTGTTCTATTTGGCCCAACTCTGACATTATATAATTTTAAAAATATTATTTCTCTTTTCATTTCTTTATAACATATTTATTTATTTTTATTTATTTTAAATGGATTAAAATCTGTGCCATCTTCATACAATATTTAACCTGTACTCTTCAAGCTTCCATTCTTGCAATAGATCAATGTGTTCTTAAATTCTTCATTAAAGTTTCTTTAGACTTCTAAGCTGTGCACATAGACTTTAAAAATATGTTTTACTGAAATATTTTGTGATACTTTTACAAGAACGCTTTAAATTCTATGAGCTAGCAATCTTTACTGTGTTACTTATCAAAGGGCATATTCTGTGAAACAGCAACAGTGTATTCCTATATTGGTTGCTGAAGGCCTTCCGTTTTTTTCCATGAGTAAAATGGTAGCCTTCTCCTTCTGTAGCATTATCCAATGTTCTGCAGCCAAGTTGGAGATTTGTGTGTTGCTTCCTGGGTGAAATGGACATTTTCCTATCTTTTAAGGTTCATTAGATGATCCATGACCCCTTGGACAATTTTTAAAATTAACTTCTAATACTGTGCCAAAATAACTCTTCCTGCCAAAATTGCAATTTAAATTCTGGGTGTCTTGATCATGTAAAACACTTCTTCTGTTAGACTGTTTCTTCATATTGTTCAGATTTACCTTTTTGTTATGATAAATAAACTGGGCCACATTTCCAGTAATGTGATCTTTGAGTAAATTACTTTTCTGACCATTGCTCCATCTATTATACTCATGGCTCCTGGAGTTACAATGCTGGTGATGCTCATTTTGAAAGACTACTTTCATTCCATCCCACCCTGTTTTAATCACCATTACTATGATGTTTGTTCCCAATGCCCTTAATGACATCTAAATTTACGGTCAGAGCTTGCAATTACTCCCGCAGGCTCAATTAGAATCATAGAATTGTACAGCACAGTAAAAGTCCCTTTGGCACAAGTTGTCTTTGCTGACCAGATGCCCTATATAAATCTAGTTCCATTTGCCAGCATATCCCTCTTACCCCTTCCTATTCATATACCCAGCCAAATGCTTTGCGAAAGCTGTAAGTGTACCAGCCTCTACCACTTCCTCTTGCAGCTAAATCCATACATGCACCACCCTGTGTGAAAAAGTTTTCCCTCGGGTCTCTTTAATACCTTTCCCCTGTCACCTTAAACCTATGCCCTCTAGTTCTGGACTCCCATACTCTAGGAAGAAGACCTTGGCTATTCATGCCCAGAATGATTTGGTAAAGCTCTTTAAGGTAACCCCTTAGCCTCCGACATTCCAGGGAATTCTACCCAGTTTATTCAGTCTCTCCCTATCGCTCAAACCCTCCAAACCCCAGCAACATCCTTTTAAATCTTTTCTGCACCTTTTCAAGTTTAGCAACATCTTTCCTATATCTTGGAAGCCGGAAATGAAACAGTTTTTCAAAAGTAAACTAGCCAATGTACTGTACAGCTGCAATATGACTTCCCAACCCCCATATTCAATGCCCTGGCCAATAAATGCAAAACACCCTCTTTTCTACCCTGTATACCCATGATTCCCATTTCTCTGAGGTTTTCAGGTCATCCCAGTGTAGCTAGCTTTTATCCTTTTCCTAGCCCACACAATTTTCTCTCTGCATCAGATCATCACTGAGATTAAGGTTTCTGCTGCTTTCACTGTGCTGCTGGACCGATAACTGCAGCTGTTTGTTGGTTTTCACATTTCAGCTGCTGTGTTCATGCCTTCTTAAAGTGGAAGTCTTCTTAAATCAGTAACTTTGCTTGTTGTGAAAACCTTCCTTTTCTGTATGAAGTAGATTATCTCTACTGTTGTTACATTCAGGTATTTCTACAATGGTGCCTACCACTGATCATCATGTTATACTGGGCTCTGGGTACTGATCACCGTTTGGGGTATACACTCTCACTAATCCTCGTTACTGTGCTGAGACTAAGGATCAAATTAGTAATCAGTGGTAGAGAATAAATCACCAGAGAATCTTAAAAATAGGATGCATTTTCTTATATAACAAGGAATAATTTATTGTGTAATAGCAATAGATACAATTAACATTAACATGTTAGTTCCAACTATCAGAAGTTCGGCATTTCACATAAGTTTCATTGGGACCTCATTTAAGACCAATAGTTCTTCCACCCAAAGATGGTGTGACATCCTCAATACCATTACCTTGTACAACACTGTAGACATTTTGTCCTCTGAAATAATTTAGTTATCATATTTTTTCTTTATAATTTTGTTCTTCTATGAAAGTGTTAATGTCAACATACTGAAGTTAGCAATTCACTGTGAGAGGAAATGCTGAGAATGATCCATACACCAATACAAGCATAAGCCACCACACTATCACATCAGTTTTGCATTTGAACTAGAAAGGTAGGAAGGTATTAGAATGTATTAGCTTCCCAGTGTGTTTCTACAGGATGTGGACTGTTCCTAACAGTTCTTTCCGTGATATGATTCTTGACCTTGCCCTGGTCTTAATGGGGAGATGTGATACAGTTCTGGGGTACATTACCAAGAGAAGACACATCATATGTGAAGTGGAAGAGACTATCAACAGCCTATCAAAAATGTAAATTGTTGAATCACAACCAGTGTTGTCCTTTGCTGGGCTGACTTACTCTATCATCATTTCAAACACCGGTGTAAAGTTACATAATATTGGAGGTTAAGTAAACAAAGACCATCAGATGAAAATATGTTGCAACAGACATATCTCTGAAGCCTATAAGATATGATGATTGGAATTTTCTTTCAAATCATGGTGTCGGATAAAAGTTTGTTTTAACATTTTTTCAGTTTGAGAAGTCATTTCCAAACTATGTTAGAACTTAATTTCTTTTCAACATTGTTTGACTATCGTTCTGTTTTAATAGAAAGCAATACGAAAAACAGTGGCTAAAATGCAATGGCAACAAGAGCAGATGGTGAGCAAGGAACATGAAGTTGGAAAACAACGATTAGCGCATGAAATCCAGCTGATGCTTCATAAGTGTGAAATTGAAAAAGAAAAGGCTGTAGCTGAAGCCATAGAAAAAGAAAAGCAACTTGCATCCCATACTCTTGATCAAGTGATAACGTAAGTTCTTGGATCTCACTGTATGTGTCAGATCTATGCAATAATAGCTGCCGACATCTTTGCAGCATTTGGAATAACTATGCAGCTAACTCTGCTGACAAGATCTTGTGCTTCCCATTATTGCAAAGTGGATGCGCCATTTCTTTATCAGTAACATCTTGGTAACTATGGTCCACTCTGCTAGGAATCATCCTGGCATACCTTTGCTCATGTTGAGAGAGACAGTGTGGTAGTTGTAATATCCTTGGCAATCCAGAAGCACATTCTAAGCTCTTGGGACTTGCTGTTAAATTGCAACACAGCAGCTGGTGGATATCAAGTTCAAATGATAAATCCGGTATGGAAAACTCATCAGAAAATTGGTGGCTGTTAAATTAGCATTGATTGTTATTAACGCCCATTTAACCTCTTGGTTCAAGGGGAAATAGGGATGGGTAGTGAATGCTGGCATTGCCAATGACAAAAATTAATGAAGAAAAATAATCAGTCTGGTGGAGAAAGACATACAATGATACAAGTAAGCATCTGGCATCACAATTATTGAGATATTGCCATGTTTTCTTTGTCCCATAATGACACTAGAATGTTTACCCAACATCTTTTGGTGGCTGTTGGAGGGAAAGGTTATTACAAGTGTTCTCACAAACAATTCTAATAGGAGCAGACAAAGTAAATGCAGGAAGGATGTTCCCAATGATGGGGGATTCTAGAGCCAAGGGTCACAGTGAAGGATATAGGATAGTTCATTTTAGACTGAGATGGTGAGCCTGTGGGATTCTCTATCACAGAAAGCAGTTGAGATCAAAACATTGAATGTTTTTAAGAAAGAGCTAAATGTAGTTTCTAGGACAAATGAGGCCAAAGGGTATAGGGAGAAAAGGGCAACAGGGTACTGAGTTGGATGATCAGCCACAATCATATTGATTGGCAGAGCAGACTTGAAGGAGCAAATGGCTACTCCTGCCCCTATTTTCTAAGTTTTCATGTGTTTGTCATGGCTTAGAACCAAGGAGTACATCAGGGCCTATTCACCAACACAGGGATTGAGGGGGTTAACTGTCGCTGAGGTTGCAGGGGTAGGGAGCTGCAATGCTTGGGGCAAGGTAATTTTGCATATAACCGGATTAGAGCTGGCACATGTGGGTACGGAGCAGGGCTGTTTCCCCGGTTAGGGGCACATTGCCACTGTCTGTGGTTCAGCAATCAAACCCGCTATGCACAGATCAGGGCTAGGTCCAGGGAGCCAAAGGCCCATATCCGCAGGAGCATCGGAATCTGTGATTTCTGTCCCCACCTAGGGTGTCAAAAAGGATTAATTTATTGCCATTGAGGTTGTCTCTAATTGCAAACTTTAAAATACTGCAGATGAAACTTGCAACAGGAGTCTGCATGCATTCTGGAAAATACCTACAGAACCCAATTTGTGAACCATTGATCTAGGTGTATTACAAATGAAAAGTAAGTTCATATATAATGTGTTGAACACTGTGTACGTTTCTAGTCTGTGTATTACATGAAAAGGGATAAAGCAGCTTTTGGTAAGGTTTATAAAAGGTTCACAAGAAGTATACAAGAACTGAGAGATCATATCTATCAGGAAAGATTCAACAGCTGTTTTTTTTCTGTTGAGGACAGACAAGGCTGAAGGGGGATTATTAGATGATGAACTTTCAGAAGGATTGTGACTAGGTAGTTGTGACTAGGACTCTTAAATATAGGAGTAAAGTAATTGGAGATTTGGGACAAATCTCTTCATTTAGATGTTTGTTAGAATGTGGAACTTTTCATCACAAGCAATAGTGATGGACCTGCTCTTAATCTCCTACCTCTTGCATATTTACAATATGTAAATGATCATCTTGCTACATTTGAATTTGCAGCTGTAATGTCTTAATATGCTCCATCCTACACTCAAATTCACATTTGAAATGGAGCAATTTAAAAAAAACTTCTTTTCCTCAATGTCCTAGTTGAAAAATCAGTCAAGTATTTCTTTTCTACTGTTTAGCACAAAAATACTTTTGCCAGTCAGTAAATATGTTGGGATCCCTATTGTTCCCTGGGCTATAACACTGATTTTATTGGAAACCTCACAAATAGGGTCCAAGTCTTTGTTCATTGTGCAAACTCAAAGCAGAAATAGGGATATCAAAGCCATCCTGCAAAATAATGGCTACTTTGATCGAATAATTTCTCACTGTTAATTGCGCAAAATCATGGAAGGCCCTAAAGAGATCACTTTCCATCTTGAAAAGTGCCCAATCTATCTCAGGTTACCCTGGAATAGTAAGAAGTCTTAAAGGATTGAGTAACAGGCGGTGCTTGTTGTTTCACATTGCTACAAAGGACATTCTAAAGACTGGCAGATCATATCCAACAGCATGTCCTTTGCAACAAAAAACAAAGTTGCTGGAAAAGCTCAGCAGGTCTGGCAGCATCTGTGAAGGAAAAAACAGAGTTAACGTTTTGGGTCTGGTGAAAAGGGTCAACGAAACATTAAAATGGATGAAAGCCATTCTCAGGTTCATTTCTCAGTGCTATGCCCTGACCAAGAGAATCAACCCACCTGATTTAAAATAAAACAAAGCCTGACAATTAACTCTTAAACAGCATTAACGGATGTGTTCTCCTTGGAAATACCAATCAGACTCCACCTCCCAACCAATCAGTACTCTGTTCTCACACAGAATAAGTTCTGGTTTCCTCTTGAATTTGTATTCTTGCAAAATGCCCTGAAGAGTGCAAAATGAAAAGCTTCAACAAAATGTGTCTTTTTTCAGCAATACTTAAATGTTCATTTTCTTTACTTGTAAATTCAATTTGAAACTTGAATGAAGTGAGTTGGGAAAATTGTATTTTGTAATTGCAATAAAGCTCACAATCAAAATTTTAAAAGAGCAATATTGTGGGGTTACATTTTCTGCTCATTCAGCTGGAGGTTCCCAAATACACAAATGTTTTTACACCAAACCTGGCCTCAAGTACACCCAGCAGCAGAATAAGGCTGGAGTCCATACAAATAATAAACCTGAAACTTACGATAATGGTGTGATTTTGCTCCCTCACTTTTAAATTCATCTTGGTCACTCCATTGAGTAAGGCTGAATGATTTGTGCTGAATTATGAGCAGTTATATGTGTGAATTTACAATCCAAAGTAACATAATTTGATTATGAGTCACCACATATCATTTATTTGGATCTCATACAAAGTAACGAGACAATTAATTGGATTCGGCTCAAATGCAGAATTCTGAACTGAAAGAATAGTATGTTAACTCAGCACTAGATCAAGAGCACCTAATTATATTACAGTTTCAAATGTGCTTTTTTTTCCCTGTGAGGTACTAATATTACATTTGTTTATTTCTAATCAGAAAGCTAAAAACCGATGCTGAAACACAAAGTCAATCCATTCTACAAGAAACTTTGGAGATCCAAAAAGCAGAATATGAAGAGAAGATCATGATGGAAGTTGCTAAAGCTCGTGTTGAAGAACAGGCACAAGCTATGGAACCCATCCTCATCCTACAAAGTAGACATCAGTCTGAAATTGACATGTTGAAAAGACTACTGTGTGAGAAAGAGGTTGACCTCAAAGACGTTTACAATAAAGTGGAAACCATGACCATCTTGGAATTAGAGCTAGAGACTGAGCTACGAAACACAAGGTCAGCTTTTCAAGAGTACATTAATCTTACCTACCCAAATTTAGCTCCTGGGCAGGCAGACTTCATTCTTCCACCTCGACAAATGTGCAAAGATTCTCTTACAACCAACAAACCCCAAAATGCTCAAAAACGTCCCCAAGAGAAATAAAGAGTTAAAAAAAGGAGTGTTTCCACTTTTGTTAAACTCGAAACAAAATCATTCAGTAATTATAACGTACTAAACTTGTCAGCGCCCTGCAGTTTTTTTAGTAATCCACTGCATCACAAATATTAACAATAACAAATATTATCAAAATTTCCATAAAATATAAAATTATTATTTCAACTAAATAGTAGAATAGATGCCCCAGTGTCCTGAGATTTGGTATAAGAAAGAAATCTGAACATCAACAACCTTTCAAAAACCTGAACCAGTTAAAATTTCTTGAAGGGAGATGATACTATAGTGGCAACGTTATTGAACTGGTAAAGCAGAAGCCAGGCTAATCTCCTGGAAACAGGAATTTAAGTCCCACTATGGTGGGCAGCAAGGTTTAAAATAAATTGATAAAAACTAGATTTGAAAGTTATTTTCAATAATGGCATCATGAAGCTGTCAGTTGTTGTAAACTACAACCAATCTAGCCAACGAATGTCTGTGCGAGACGTAGATCTACTCTCCTTATACAGTTTGACCTATGTGTGACTTCAGACCGACTTGACTGTTAATGGCCCCATGAAATGACTGAAAAAGCCCACTACATTCAACAGCAAGAAGAGATGAACAACAGATGCTGGCCTTGCCAGAGATACTCAAATACCATTAAAAATATTTTAAAATGTGGAAATTCATTTTTAGTCATTGAATATTTGTATTTGACAGATGACACCAGAAAAATTGAATTGATGAAGGGGTAGTTGATTCAGATGGAAGAAATTCAAATATGCACACAGAACATAATTATTGAACTACCCTGATTTTGTGATTGAATTTGCTACTATTAATCCAGTTCCCGTACATTTACTGAAAGAGAGTTATGTTATAGTTGCATACCAGAACTTCAAGAGAATCAGTGGATGGAGGTGAGTGTACTAGCCATCACTGAGGAGAAGGTGTTGGGAAAGCTGAAAGTTCTGAAGGTGGATTAATCGCCCATATCAGATGGACTACAGCCCATGGTTCTGAAGGAGATCGCTGAGAAGATTGTAGAGGAATTAGTGGTGATATTTTAGGAATCACTGGAGTTAGGGAGAATCACATGGGACTGGAAAATGGTTAATATAACATCCCTGTTTAAGAAGGAAGGGAGGCAACAGATACTATAGGCTGGCTAGGCTGTTGGCAAGATTTTAAAGTCTGTCGTTAAGGCTTGTGGAGTGCTTGGGGTGCATGGTTAAATAGGATCGAGTCAGCACGGCTTCATCAAAGGAAGGTCACACCTGACAAATCTGGTAGAATTCTTTGAGGAGGTAACAAGCAAGTTACACAAAGGAGAGCCAGTGGATGTGATCTATTTGGATTTCCAGAAGGCCTTTGACAAGGTGCCACATAGGAGGATGATAAATAAGATGACAGTCCATAGTGTTAGGAATAAAGTACTGCCTTGGAAAGAGACTTATCTGCTAATGATCTTGATGAAGGCCTGCAGACATTGTTGCTAAACTTGCAGATGGTACAAAGGCAGGTGGAGGAATAGGTAGTGGGGAAGCGGGGAGGCTGGAGAAAGACTCGGAGGATAGGAGACTGGGCAATACAATGGAATACAATTTGGGAAAGTGTGAGATTACACAATTTGAAAGGAAAAACAGAGGCATAAACTATTTTCTAAATTGGGAAATACTTCAGAAATCTGAAGCAAAAAGGCATTGAGGGATCCTAAGGTTAACATGTAGGTTCAGTTGGCATTTCGGAACAGAAACGCAATGTTAATATTAATTTCAAGAGGGCTGGCATACCAAAACAGAAATAGACTGCTGAGGCTGCATAAGGAGTTGGTCAGACTGCATTTGGAACATTGTGAGCAGTTCTGGGCCATGTATCTGAGGATGGATGTGCTGACTACAGAAAGTCCAGAGGAGGTTTACAAGAATGATTTCAGAGGTAAAGGGCTTGTCATATAAAGATGGTTGAGGCCTTTGGGTCCGTACTTAATAGAGTTTGGAAGAATAAGGGGATATCCGATTGAAACTTAGACAACACTGAGAGGTCTAGATATGGAGAATTTGTTTCCATTAGTAGGAGAGATGAGGACCTGAGGGCACATCCTCAGAGTGAAGGTAAGACCCTTTAGAACTGAGATTAGGAGGGATTTCTTCAGCCAGAGGGTGGTTAATCTGTGGAATTCATTGCCACAGAAGACTGAATGGATTTAAGACAGAGATAGGTTCTTGATTAGTAAGGGGATCAAAGGTTACACGAAGAAGGCAGGAGAATGGGGTTGAGAAATATATCAGCCATGATTGAATGGCAGGGCAGACTCAATGGGCTGAATGACCGAACTCTGCTCCTGTAATTTATGATTTTGTAGGTAAACTAGTTACTTATATTTGATTTTGAACAGTTGAGACTCCTTCTTATCAAGAGATACAAAAAGTGTCCATTCAGGAACCCATATTTTGATGTACTAAAGTCCTTACATTAGATAATAGGTTTGTAAAGTGCAACTTATGACAGAACTTTTCATCTTAACAAAAGCAGAAATTATTGGAAACACACAGACCTGATGATGTATTTGCTGGGAGAAAATGTTAACATTTCCATTGTGTGACTTTTCACTATTTAAATAACTGTAGGAAAAAAATGTATAACCGTGGTCACAAAAGGCAGAATATTTTCAAACCAGGAACGTACCATAGCCATTTCACAATGTTTGGTAATGTGGTACTGTGTAGATGTTCATCTTCACAGTCTGTGAAGCACAGAAAATGTGGTAGCGAGGTTGTAACATAAAATAGCTGATTTTCATCTTCCTGAAAGTAGAAAAGATCCAGAGATGTTCATTTCTGACTTTCACGCTGGCATTAAAAATGTAAGTATAAAACCTAGATTTTGCGTAAATATACTGTGCATTACTGTAAAAGAAGCTCTATCCTGACCATGCCAATGCCACAGTAAACTGCTGGTACAAAACACAGCGGTGTAACATATATCTGTAACCTTAAAAATTGAATCAATGATATGAGAATAAACAGTAAGTCACATGGCTGATCCGACAATCCTTGTGTCCACTTTCATTCCCTTTCCCCGTTACCCTTGATTTCCTGACTGATCAAGAAAGTATCACAGCTAGTAGGAACTGCGGATGCTGGAGAATCCAAGATAACAAAGTGTGGAGCTGGATGAACACAGCAGGCCAAGCAGCATCTCAGGAGCACAAAAGCTGACGTTTCGGGCCTAGACCCTTCATCAGAAAAGGATGAGGGGGAGTGGGCTCTGAAATAAATAGGGGGAGATGGGGAGGCGGATCGAAGATGGTTAGAGGAGAAGATAGGTGGAGAGGAGACAGACAGGTCAAAGAGGCGGGAATGGAGCCAGTGAAGGTGAGTGTAGGTGGGCAAGTAGGGAGGAGATAGGTCAGTCCAGGGAGGGTGAACAGGTCAAGGGGGCGGGATGAGGTTAGTAGGCAGGAAATGGGGGTGCGGCTTGAGGTGGGAGGAGGGGATAGGTGAGCGGACGAGCAGGTTAGGGAGGCGGGGACGCCGGGGAGAGAGATTTTGAAGCTTGTGAAGTCCACATTGATCTAACTCAGCCTTAAATAGACACAAGGAGATTGTTCCCACAGCCCGAGGAGGGTTCAGCCCCCGTGGCAGATTGTGTGCTTTTGGCATTTTTCCTGAAGCTTTCTGTAATTAGTTGGCATACCATCCAGCCAGTGTTGAGCAGGAAAACACAAGGACTTGCACCATTCACACCTCAGGTCATCTCAAGGCGCCTTACAGCCAGTCAACTACTTTGGAAGTGTTAATAAAATGTGAGGCTGGATGAACACAGCAGGCCAAGCAGCATCTCAGGAGCGCAAAAGCTGACGTTTCGGGCCTAGACCCTTCATCAGAGAGGGGGATGGGGGGAGGGAACTGGAATAAATAGGGAGAGAGGGGGAGGCGGACCGAAGATGGAGAGTAAAGAAGATAGGTGGAGAGGGTGTAGGTGGGGAGGTAGGGAGGGGATAGGTCAGTCCAGGGAAGACGGACAGGTCAAGGAGGTGGGATGAGGTTAGTAGGTAGCTGGGGGTGCGGCTTGGGGTGGGAGGAAGGGATGGGTGGGAGGAAGAACCGGTTAGGGAGGCAGAGACAGGTTGGACTGGTTTTGGGATGCAGTGGGTGGGGGGGAAGAGCTGGGCTGGTTGTGTGGTGCAGTGGGGGGAGGGGATGAACTGGGCTGGTTTAGGGATGCAGTGGGGGAAGAGGAGATTTTGAAACTGGTGAAGTCCACATTGATACCATATGGCTGCAGGGTTCCCAGGCGGAATATGAGTTGCTGTTCCTGCAACCTTCGGGTGGCATCATTGTGGCAGTGCAGGAGGCCCATGATGGACATGTCATCAAGAGAATGGGAGGGGGAGTGGAAATGGTTTGCGACTGGGAGGTGCAGTTGTTTGTTGCGAACTGAGCGGAGTTTTTGCTGGGCTGGTTGTACCCCCACCCACTGCATCCCAAAACCAGTCCAACCTGTCTCTGCCTCCCTAACCGGTTCTTCCTCCCACCCATCCCTTCCTCCCACCACAAGCCGCACCCCCAGCTACCTACTAACCTCATCCCACCTCCTTGACCTGTCCGTCTTCCCTGGACTGACCTATCCCCTCCCTACCTCCCCACCTACACCCTCTCCACCTATCTTCTTTACTCTCCATCTTCGGTCCGCCTCCCCCTCTCTCCCTATTTATTCCAGTTCCCTCCCCACATCCCCCTCTCTGATGAAGGGTCTAGGCCCGAAACGTCAGCTTTTGTGCTCCTGAGATGCTGCTTGGCCTGCTGTGTTCATCCAGCCTCACATTTTATTATCTTGGAATCTCCAGCATCTGCAGTTCCCATTATCTCTGATACTTTGGAAGTGTGATTCCTCTTGGCAGGGACGTTCACAATAGAATAGACTGGCTATTTAACATTTGCAGGCATTTTCCATTGACCCGGCTTCCTTGCACCTTTTCAGTGGCAGAGAGATGTTCTGGGGCGAGACTGGGGACTTGGGATTCTTGCCCAGGGTCAGTCGAGGGGATTCGGGCATGAACAGTCTTGGAAGCGGGAGGGGGAGAGATTGCTTTGTGAAAGGCTGGCCTTTACCCAATCAGCAAGTGCACGTCTGCAGCCTATCGGCTGAATGAATGAGAGAGAGAGAAAGAGAGAGAGAAGTCTCAGGGTTGGGAACATGGCGGAGTCAGGGAGTGTGGAGGTGAGGTGTACAGTGCTTTCTGCAGCTCACTGGTAATGTGAAGCCCTCGGAGAATTCCTTACTCACTTATCCGCTCTCAGTCCCTGGGGCTAAACTCTGCCGCTGATGGGCGCCGGGGTGTAGCTG
The DNA here is from genome assembly GCF_030684315.1 of Stegostoma tigrinum. Classification (NCBI taxonomy): domain Eukaryota; kingdom Metazoa; phylum Chordata; class Chondrichthyes; order Orectolobiformes; family Stegostomatidae; genus Stegostoma; species Stegostoma tigrinum. The sequence continues at coordinate 39,286,212 of NC_081357.1, forward strand.
AAGTTGGAAGGAAGAGGAAATATGAGCCGGGACAGCGCAACAGGTAAAGAAGGTCTGTGTAAGCAGCGAACCTTGCAAATGTTAAATATTAGGGAGCAGTTACTAATTTTGCTTTTTGCAGTGATCGTGGGTTTGTTCTGAAGAAAGATAAGGATTGGCAAAAGCAGGGGAATCAAGGACAGCTGCTGTGGGGCTATGATACAACATCGCACTGAACAGCCTCACCGTGTTACTGTTGAGCCTAACTGCACCCAGTACTCCGTCCATCTCTTCACTAATGCAAACTCCAATTTTTTTAAATTAATCGCTCTTTTTTTTTAAAATAAGTGATCTGCTGTTCCTGTACGTCAGGATTTGGCAACGAAGCTGTTAAACCGCATTTTTAGAGCGTTCTTCGTAAAATGTCTTGGTTGTTCATTTTTCCCCGGTAATTTTGAAGAGGTGGGTCTCCTAAACTGGGGAATCGGGGCAAGAGGTGATCACTGGTTTTCACCAGATTGCAAGCTCCAAGCGCTTGGTGAGGTCTTCCCATTGAATCGTTGTGTGTGTGTGTGTTTTCTTTTGTGAACAAAACGACAAATATTTCTCCATTTTTTTTTGACATGACGAGGATACCCCACTAGTGAGATGGGATTTTGATGACAGTAACTTTAACGCGTTTAAAAAAATTGTGGAGACGTTAATGTAACTACCGTGAATAGTTCTATACCTACTGAGATAATGTCATGCAGTAAATTCATTTTCGTAACAATTAAAGCACCCTGTACTTGACAATCAAATAAATAGCTTAATTAAATATGATTTTTCAAGTAAAATTCAGTTCTAACCATAGGCACCGGAGAAAAGAAATGAAGATGGGTTTGATGTTATAGGTTCGTGTTCTTTTCTGGACTTCAGTTTACTGCATTTGCAGGTTCTTTCCCCCCAAACCTTCAAATTAGTTTCCGAATTACTTTAAATTGCTGAGTTGAATTATCTAAATTCAGAGTTTGGAACAGAAGCAGAATCTTCTTGTATTCGTTGTCCTCATGTTTTTGCGCTGTCCCGGACCAAACAAAGCTCCCCTGACCGAAGTTTGAGAGAGTGTTTTCCAGAGCAATCTTTGGTCTAGCCACGAGGAGGTGCTTGAAGGATTAAGGCCTGCCATTTGTTTTCCCCAATTTCGATGGTATGGAACGGATTACCCTGTACCATTTGCGGTGACTACAGCTGGGATGTGCAAATGTAATGTAAATCTCAGCGGGATATACAGAGCAGTCTGATCACATTCCACCCAGCACAGAAAGACAGGTCTTGTATTACATCATGTTCAACAATATTTATTTGCATTTATGTAGCACGTTTTACTGAAGGAATTTCTCCCGCTCACCACAACCACCAGATTTAATAGGGACATTAAAAAACAGAATTTGACGCTGAGCTACACTTTTGCAGATATTAGGACAGATGATCATAAGCTTGGTCAAGGAGAGAGGTTTTAGGAGCCCCTTGAAGGAGGAGAGGCAAAACAAGGGAGAGAATTCTGAAGATTGACTTAAGCATCTGAAAGCAAGTTGTAGCAAAAACAGTTGGGATCTCATGAGAGGTCAGCGTTAAAGAATTACAAAGTCTTCTGAGGTTTGGTGTGGCTGGGGAAGATTAGAAAGTTGTGGAGGGGCTTGGGCACAGGGATATAAATTTTAAAATTGATTTGTTGAACTGTAAACGAATGTGGGTCAGTGGGCACTAGAAAATTGAGCAAACGGGCAGGATAGGACGTGACAGAAATGTAAATCAATTAAAGTAGGGAAGGGTGAAAGTTGGAAAGCTCCGAAGAACTCTGTTTCTCTTTCCACAGATATTGCCAGACCTGCAAAGTTTCTCTACTGTTCTGTGTTTATCTCATATTTCCAGCGTCTGTAATATTTTGCTTTTATTGGAGCATTGCAGTTGTTCAGTTCAAAGGCAGCAGAGTGCTTAAGGGTTACAGCAGCACAAGGGGCTGAGGCTGAAACAGAGGCAGGTCTATCAGGCAATGTACAGTAAAAGTGGAAGCCTGTGATTATGTTCAGCATTTGCCAGCAGAGCCTTTGACTCAGCCTGTTCAAGTTCATATCATTCAAGGCCACGGGCCAAGTATTGGAAAGTGGGACTGGTGCAGTCTGCTGGGCTGAAGGGCCTCTTCTCTACTGTCTGATTCAATGATGTGTTCCATCATTTGATACCAGGGCTTCCTGCTGTCTGCAGGGATTCAAATATCATTTATCTTTGAGATGAAGAATTAACCAGGTCATTAATTTCTGACTGTTGGCAGCTTGACAAAACTGGAATCATTAATAGATCGTGCTGCCAACTCAAAATGACCTTCAGCGTTTTGGTATTTCTCATATCAGTACAAATGTTGGTTATCAAAAGAAGGTGTGGAATGTGCTCATTAGTAGTGCAACAGAACCATAGCGCACGGAAGCAGACCCGTAGGCTCAAGTTGTACAGGCCGACCAGGTTTCCGAAACTGAGCCAGTCCAGTGTGTTTGGCCGGTATCCCTCTGAACCTTTCCTCTCCACATATCTGTCCAAATGACTTCTAAATGTAGCAACTGTACGCACCTCTACCACTTCCTCTGGCAACTCGACTCCACGTACATGCAACCCTCTGAGTGGAAAAAGTTGCCAGTCAGATCCCTGTCAAATCTTTCCCCTCCAGTTTTGGACTTCCCTACCTGGGGGGGTGGGGAAACACCTCTGCTATTCACTTTATCTATGCCCTTCATGATTTTATAAACCTCTATAAGGCTACCCATCTTCCTCCTACACACCAGAGAGAAAGTCCCAGCCTGTCCAGCCTCTGCTTATATCTCAAACCCTCCAGTCTTGGTACTAACATCTTTGCAAATCTTTTTGCACCCTTTCCAGTTTAATAATATCCTTCCTGTAGCAAGGTGACCAGTATTGTACACAGTACTCCAAATGTGTTAATTGATGCTTAGTTTGTAATTGCAGCAGTTGTTGTATCTAATATTTCCAACAAAAGACTCCAAATATAACCCAAAAGGTGGATGTAGAATTAGAGTTTAGGGTCTGGCCATGCTACTGTATAATCTTTCTTATAGGTCTCCCAATGGTAACAAAGTTTTATCGGAGCAGATCTGCAGGGGAAATCTAAGGTGTATGAGAAGTGTTGAATGGTACAGAAACAAATTGCTGGACAATCTCAGCAGGTCTAGTAGCCCCTGTGGAGAGAAATCGGAGCTCATGTTTTGGGTCCAGCGACTCTTCCTTAAAACCGGACCACTGGAGTTGGAAACCAGAAGTATAGAATGATGATTACCAAATATTGACTGGGATTATGTTAAAGGGTGAGTGGAGTGATGGGGAGGGGATGAAGTTAGATACGTTGTGATGAGGTATTTCTGAAAAGTGTTCAGGAGAATTCTCTTGATTTGCAATGTGCTCTTGTCCAACTGGGAAGAAGTTAATGCTGCATCTGCTGCTAGGGAATGAGTGAACAACATGTCTATGGGAGAAGAACTTGGGTAAGAGTGACCATTGCATAAGATTTTAGATCAGTTAAAAAGAAGAATGAGAATGAGAACTCCTTGGATTTCCTAGCAGTCACCCATTCCCTATTTGCTTGCTTTCTTCTAACTTGCAGTGCCTCTCTGAATGTGCTATCCATTATAGTTCTCTGTCTCGTGGATGCACCTCAGTGTCTGTTGTTGCTGCTCGAGCTTGTATAGCTGGTTACACTCCTTGCTGATGAGCTTGTCAGGATCATGAGCATTATCAGTGACCAACCCCAACCCTCACAATATGCCATAGAATGAGTACTTCTCACATCTACACCCTAGCATACTAAGGAAAGTAGCCATGGACATAGTGAACACATTGCGTGTATCTAGACTTCTCTAGATTGTAGAAAAGTCCTACAAGATTGAAGGGTGGAATATGTAAACCCACTCTTTAAAAATGGAGGGAGGAGAAAATACTGGGAATTACAGAGTAGTATGCTTAATTTCATAGGAGGGAAAGTCTTGGAGTCTGTTATAAAGTACATGATAATATAACACTTAAAAAATACCAACAGGATTACACAAAATCAACAAGCATTTCTGAAAAGGAAATTTTGTTTGAGAAACCTGTTAGTTTTTTGAGAATGTAACAAGAAGTATAGATGACAGAGAGCCAGTGGATGTGGTGCATTTAGATTTTCAGAAAACTTTGGCTGAAATTCCACACAAGAGATTAGTGGGGAAAATCAAAGCACACTGGAATGATAGTAATATCCTGGCATGAATTGAGAATTGGTTAGCAGACAGGAAACACAGCAGGAATAAATCAGTCACTTTCAGAATGGAACATGGCGATTAGTGTGATACCACAAGGATCAAGTTTGGGGGCCCCAGCTATTCATGAAATACCTCAGTTTGGATGAGAGGATCAAATGTAATACTTCCAAGTCTTCTCACTCAACAAAACTAGGCAGGATTGGTGAGGAGGAGGCAAGGAGGGTTCAGGGCAGCTTAGGCAAGCTGAGTAGGTGGGTAAATGCATGCAGGATGCAGTGTAATGTGGATAAGTGTGAAAATCTACTTTGGTGGGAAAAACAAAATGGCACAGTATTATTTAAACACTGATAGATTAGTATAGAGACGGACCCAGGTGTCCACCTTCATTGCACTTCCCTCTAAATCAAAAAAATCTTTTTTTCATCAAAAGGAGACAAAACCAGCACACATTACTCCAGGTGTGGTCTCACTAAGGTCCAGGCCAACTTTAGGAAGACATGCCTGCTCCTGTACTCAAACTGTCCTGCAATGAAGGCCAGCATAGCATTTGCTCCCTGACTGTTGGCTGCATCTGCCTGCTTGCTTTCATTAACTGGTGTGCAAAGACCAGTTTCCAGAAAGTTTCCTTTCTATACTAATCTATCGGCATTTAAATAATACTGTGCCATTTTATTTTTCCTACCAAACTAGGTTTTCACACTCATCCACGTTATACTGGAATCGATCCTGGGTGCCGTTGTGTTCTCTATGGCTCAGTTTGTATTCGTACTGGAGATGTGGCAAACAGTGAGATTGATGCCAGCGAAGTGCAGCAGGACACAGATGGGCTAGTGTAATGTGGACAAGTGATGAAATTAATGCAGAGAAGTGTTAAGCGACATTTTGAAAGAAGAAATATGGAGAGAGGTCACAGACTAAATGACACAGTTCTAAAATGCCTGCAGTGATGGGGATTTAGAAGTTACTGTATATAGATCACTAAATGTGGCAGGACATTTTTAAGTGAGTTGTTTGCAGTGCTTATGGATTATTAACTTCATAAATAAAAATTGAATACAGAAGCAAGAAAGTTTGGTGAACATTTATAAAGCTTTGAGTAAACCACATCTGTTAGACTGTCACAAGAATATTATGTCCAATTTCAGTCACTACACTTGAATGGGTGCCAAAGAGGTTAACCAAATTGATTCCAGGGATGAGGAATTTTAGCTGCCACATTAGGTTGGAGTTAATCTCCGAGTTAGAGGGAGGAAAGGGAAATTTGATAGAGATGTGTAAGATTATAATAAGTTTGAATTTGGTGGATCAAGAAAATCTTTCCCTTTAGTTGATGGTACCTGGACTAAGGGACACATATTTAAAGATTTAGACCAAAAATGTAAGGCAGTGGGTGCAGACTTTTTTTTTACCGTGAGTGATAATGACTTGGAACTCTCAACCTCTATGGGTGATGGGAGCAGAAATGATGAATGTTTTAAAAAGGAAATTGAATGGGTGCTGGAACGAAGTAAACTTACAGGTCTAAGGGGATTTTGAAAAGAAGGAAAGGGATTAATTGAATAGCTGGACAGAAAGCTGGCATGGGTTTGATGTGCTGAATAGCCACCTTATCTATTGTGACTCCATATTTTTGTCTTAGGATTTCAGAAATCTCTTCTGTGCTTGCCTGAGGATCGAGTCCTATATTCTGGTGTTGCCATTATCCCAGGTGAGCCTAATTTTGTTTACTTTTCCCATTTAGCATTTGTTGTTATATATGAGCAGTTTTGGTGGTGAGATAGAGTCTAGTATTTTAGAAAATGTGATGCACTTTGAGTTGTTTCAAATTATTTTTGCTTGCTTTCTGTGCTGCATGTAAGGATACAAGTGTGATATACCTAGAGGCAACATTGTATACTGCTTTGATGTTTTGCTTGTGGTTGATGCAGTGGGTTAATAGACAGCTTAGTGAATATTAGTATTGGAGAAATATTTACTCTTAAGCTGTTCGGATGCCCCACCGTATCTGACCATCCAGATATACCACCAAGGCAGTTCCTGACCCTCTTTCCTACATTGCAAAGAAATTGGTCTCTCAGCCTGAGACCTTCCATTCCTCCAGCTCAGATTAGGTATCCCTACCTGAAACTGTTCTGTGGCAGAAAGTGTTGATGCATTAATAATCAGTGTTGACCAAATTTTCATCTTTAGCTTCTCTCTGACTTTCTAATAGTCACTTCAATACATGTTTGAAAGCGTAAGATCATAAATCTTTGGAGCAGAAGTATACCATTCAGCCCATCAGGTCTGCTCCATCATGCAATGAGATTCTGGCTGATCTGATAATGCTCAGCTCCACTTTCCTGCTTTTTCCCAGAACTCTTGATTCCCTTACTGGTTAAAACTGTGTATCTCAGCCTGGAATGGGCTTAGTGATCCAGCCTCGACAGCTCTCTGTATTAAAGAATTCAACAGATTCGCTACCCTCTGAAGGAAAACATTTCACATCGTAGCTGTCTTAGAATAAAGGTGACCGTTTATTCTGACATTATGCCCGCTGGTCCTGGACACTTCCCAAGAAGAAACAACCTTTCAGTTTCGACCCTCTCAAGTTCCCTCAGAATATTGTATGTTTCAATGAAGTCCAATGAGTTCCAACTTATTGAACCTTTCCTCATAAGACAGTCCCTTCATACCTGGTATCAGACTAGTGAACATTCTTTGGTCTCTCTGCAAAACCAATATGTCCTTCCTTAGACGTTCCTTCTAGTATATTTAACATCTATGTCTCAAACGATTTCTTGGCTTGATTATTGTTGTGTTAATCCCTTCACTTTCTGTTGTCTCCTTGGCAGGCAGTTTTGATCATCAGGGATGTCCAATTGTTATATTCCCCAGGGCACAGCATAGCAAGCTAATGTCGGATCTAAAGCACAGTGATGTTGTTGAACTTCTCAAATATTTTCTGCATCATCTTCGGTCAGTTCATATGAACTCTTTATTTGCTTTTTTGTACGTTTTTTATTTCTTGTGATGGTTTAGCAGTTATCCACTTTGAACAGGAATGTGTTCTGAGTTGGACTGGTGGAATGAGGTGTGACTTAAAGTGAAAGGGGAAATTGCTTGAATGGAAGAGTAGCTCCATCAGAAGTGGAAAGACACCTCTTCTGAACGCAATTCCTGTTTAACTAGCATTGAATCAAAAGCTGTGGTCATATCTGAACTTAACTTTATCAACGTTTCATGGGTTCTGATGTCTGGCATAAGTTTCTTGTATTAGGGCGATGCTGTCATTCTGAGATCTGGTGAGGAATTGTATGTCCTGTAGAACAACAACAAGTTTAAAATAGACTTGTAAATAATTAATTAATACTAAAAATTAATTCCTCTATTAACAAACCGAGAAATATGTGCTTCAGAGAATTTAAGGGTAGGTATTGAGTAAGATGATCAGATCAAATTCAACGTGAGCAAATGCGAGGTTTTGCACTTTGGAAAAAAGAATACTGGCATGGACTATTTTCTAAATGGTAAGAAAATTCGTAAAGAAGAAGTACAAAGGGATCTGGGAGTCTTGCTCCAGGATTCTCGAAAAGTTAACTTGAAGGTAGAGTCTGTGATTAAGAAAGCGAATGTAATGTTGTCATTTATCTCAAGAGGGTTGGAATATAAAAGCAGCAATGTGCTTCTGATATTTTATAAGGCTCTAGTTAGGCCCCATTTAGAATACGGTGTCCAATTTTGGGCCCCACACCTCCAGAAGGACATACTAGCCCTGGAACGTGTCCAGCGGAGATTCACACAGATGATCCCTGGAATGGTTGGTTTAACGTATGATGAACGGCTGAAGATCCTGGGATTGCAGTCATTAGAGTTTAGAAGGTTGAGGGGAGATCTAATAGAAACTTACAAGATAATGTATGGCTTAGAAAGGGTTGACTCTGGGAAGTCATTTCAGTTAGGCAGGGAGACTAGGACCTGTGGGCACAGCCTTAGAATTAGAGGGGGTAAATTTAAAACTGAAATGAGATGACATTTTTTCAGCCAGAGAGTGGTGGGCTTGTGGAATTCATTGCCGCAGAGTGCAGTGGAGGCCACGACGTTAGATGCCTTCAAGGCAGAGATCGACAAATTCTTGATCTCACAAGGAATCAAGGGCTACGGGGAAAGTGCAGGGAAGTGGAGTTGAAATGCCCATCAGCCATGATTTAAATGGCGGAGTGGACTTGATGGGCCGAATGGCCTTACTTCCACTCCTATCTCTTATGGCCCTCTGGTCCGAAGGTCTTATAAGCTGTGAAGACAATGATCCTGCAGATACTAGGGCCAGACTGGCCCAGACCTCTCCACAGCTTAATAATCAGGGAAAACCCACTTCCATGTAACTGGAAGCCCCAAGCTGATTTCATAACTGTCAGGCCATGAGTTCGCACAGAGCAAGACATGTAAACCCATCTGTGAGTAAGTCCTGCCTCTGAGAGGGCCCGATCTTAGCAGCACCCATAGTAACAGTGGTGACCACTGCTGGAAATGTAACTGGTCTCCAGCAAAGAGCCTTGCTTGAGCTGGCTAATGTGGTGAGTCGAAGGGTTTATAGTGGGATTGGTCTAGCAAGTCTGAATGACTGGATTGAACAGCAGCCACAGGGAGGACCCTGTTGTAAGATGGTGGGGACGGTAGGCTTGGGAAGACAAATGGGCTGGAGTATGCTGCACTGTGTGCAGGGGCCTCTTTTGGACACAGGGTGCATAAATGACACCCCTCCCATCAGTTCACAACAGCACCACAAAATTATGGGACAAGTATGTTATGAAGATGTTGACTTGCTAACCAAGCTGGCTTGGTTTTGTCGCCATGCTATGTAACATCATTAGTGAGGCCTCTGATGAAGCAATGTTGTTCTACTCTGCTTGGAATGTATATTGTCCGGTCCATTATGGTACGTAGTGTCATTTCCGGTTTTGTTCTGCATTGGTTTGTATATGGGGTCCAATTCTATATGTTTGTTGATTGCATTATTGGTTGAGAACCATGCCTCTAGGAATTTCCGTGCATGTCTATGTTTGACTTGGGCTACTATTGTTACCTTGTCCACATCAAACTGATGGCCTTCATTATCCGAGTGTACATGGACATGCACGGGAATTCCTAGAGGCATGGTTCTCAACCAGTAATGCAATGAACAAACACATTGAAATGGACCCCATACACAAACAAAGATAGAACAAAACTAGAAACGACACATCTTACCATAACGGACTGGACAGTATAAATTCCAAGTGGAGTAGAATAACATTGCTTCAGCGAAGCCCTCACTGATGATGTCACCTAGCATGATGATGAAATGTCTAAACGAAAACAAGCCAGTCCAGTGAGCAAGTCCACAACCTCATTCACAATCTGAGCTATAAGTCTTTAAAACCTTAAACAAGCGTATTACACAAAGCGTGCCACAAATCATTAAAGTGTTCCTCTCGATCACCCTCGGTCTCTCTTCTTGCCCCACATATTGTCAACAATTGATACCTTTCTCCTCTGAGATCTTGTTAAAATCAAACTGTTAAATGTGTTACAGTACATTTCTGGAGAGGGTGGGACTTGAACCTAGGCCTCTTGTCCTGCCTACCCCTCTCCCTTAGTATTATTGTTTCTCACTTGGACAGAATTGGGAATAATTACTGCAGTTATTGGTTCTATAATAGATCTTCTTTTGAACTAAAGGTTTGCAACCCAGTGGAGTTTGCATTTGCACCATGACTACCCAACACGTAATGATCACTAACCTGTAACAGTTACAGGGTTAGGAATGAAACCTTCCTCCATTGCTCTCTTGGTTGGATGAAGTTAAAAGAGGGAAGGTGAACATTGAATCTTTTATACCCCAAGTTTGAAATTCTGTTTCATTATTCATTATTTCACTAAGTTACTGTAGAATCATTCTTTTTCTAGGGCAAATTCATTGAGCAAATATGTTCAATCTTATATTTACAATTGATTTTCTTGTCTTAATAGTGAATCACAAACCACAAATTGTCTAGTGTCTGTCGTAACTGATCTCCGATGTGCCAAATTAGATGTTGTTTCCATCATTGTAAACAGTTTGCTGGAAATCCAGGTAAATAACGTAAAATGTTATAAATATTTATAAATCAACATTTTCAGAAAAGCCTGGGGCAAATGGGACATGAACCTGGACCATCTGGCTCAGAGGCAGGGTGAATATCACCGTGCCACAAGCCCTTGATGGTGAACCATGCTAAAGTCAGATGCCTTTAAGCAAAGTGACCACAGGAACATATAATGTGTTATAATCTTGGGTCTTAATTAGTGGGAGCTGATTGCTTATCAGCCTTAGTTACATCACTGCGCAACTTAACTGCTTAAAATATTTGCATTGCACCCACTTACGTTGTCCGAGGAGTGAGAGTACTGGTGGTGGTGTGTTATGGCTCACTCAGGAATTCTGAGTTGTTGTGAGAACATGCAATCTGTGGACTTGAGCTGTTGATCGCGATGGGAGAGGTTCCAACTTTTTTTCCATCACATGGCTGACCAGGCATTTCTGCCCCAGCTTGGTGGTGGGCTGAGTTGGCTGGACAGCTGGTTTGTAATACAGGGTGATGCTAACAATGTGGGTTCAATACGTGCAATGGCTGAGGTCCCACCTTCTCAGCCTTGTCCCCTACCTGAAGCATGGTGACCCTTGGGTTAAAATCACCACAAGTTGTTTCTCTCTAATGAGCGAGAGCCACCTGGTGCGGTAGGGATGTTTACTGCTTGCTATCGGTGTGTGTTGGAAGATTTTGTATGATCGTGTTTGGCCCCATCTTGCGTACCCCTTATTTGACCAACAAGTTGTGGAGTGGCACTAGTACCTAGATCTTCTGGCTCCAATGCAACAATGTTGGTACCCATTGAGCTACAGGCCCTCCACTAAGAATACAGTGTGGGCTAAACTAAGCATGGGGCGACAAGAAATGAATCCTTCACTTGCATCAGATTTTCTTTCCTTTGTTTTACTTAGCACCAAATTGGAAGAATATTCAACACTTTGTACGCTCTCCAGCCACAGACAAAGGGAATTAGAAAATGCATTTTGAAGTCACTAGGCCTAAGCCACAGGAAGCTGCTTTCAGAGCCACCATTCAAGGTAAAAAAAAAGTTTTATTTTACTGATATTTGGATTGTATTTTAACAAAACATATTCTTCAAAGTTTTAAATGATCAATTTTCTCTTTCAATGATATCAGGAAAATCAATTTTTGTGTGTAAATTAGGTTTTGAGATTTATCTGTACATATGTATAACACTGCACAATACTGACTAGTACAGAAAGCAAATCTGTCAGGTACAGACACCCTGTTCCAGCTCCATCTTCATTTCAGCGATGAACCTCTGCCTTGTTGTATGTGTAATAATGAGTGTATCTCTGTTACCTCCTAGAATCACACAAACTCTCCCTGTTATATATCTGTGCTCAATCTTTTCTGACGTCACCCCTGCACACCTCAAAAGTGACAACATCATTTACCCCATGTATAAATAGTTTACCCTCAATCATTGGCCATCACCATCTCTCCAATCGATTCTGTTTGTGCAAGCCGGAGAAAAGACAAGAACTACACTTCTTCAAGCACTTGATCCTCATATATCTGATCCCATCAAAAACTACAGTTACCCTTTTCAAAGGCACCAGTTAAACCCTGTGTGACCCATGGTCAATCTCCTTCATTGGTCTTTCTGCTACCTCATCATAGTCTGTCTCATTCTCTTCCGTTACACCCTCAATGATCCATTTACACAGCATCAATCTCTATATATGTCTACTTCTGCATAGCCAGTTCAGGCTGTCCTCCCATTCAGCACAAATCCTTCTATCCCCTCAACTCTTACGTTTCTCCTTTTCAAAACATTACCAAATGTAGAATGTATGTAGGTACAGCCAATGTATGTTGACAAGATTTTGCAGAGCTGATGGAGGTCTCACCCTCTGCTGGAGAATTTGGTGGAGTACCTGTCCATGAGGACCCATTCCCTTATCAGCATGCGAGGCCCGAGTAATCCACTTAGACTTTCCTGAGTAACTTTTTTGAGAACATATGAGATCTCAGGTGTCACCACTAATTTGTGCTGGGTTCCTTGATAATGGATGTCCTTAATGAGCTAATTGACATCCCACCACCAATGGCCAGGCATTCCCCCATCCTCTCTACCGCCAACTTCATTGGTGGTGGCTTTCCCAGCAGGAGCTTAATGCAGAACTCTCCACAATTAGTGGGATTTGCCTGCAATGATTCCCACAGCATAATGTCTAGGAGTTCATCGATCCCTGGATATTGGAAAAGCAGCAGTTTCCGTTATCTCACCATTGGTAATGCCTTGTAACTTCCACCAGTTTTTTTACAAAACTCATGCACTGACTCCCTCAGCCTGCTCTATTAACTGCACAGATCCTTTCATCTTATATGTGAGCTGGACAATTTTAGGCTCATAAGTGGGAAGTAGGTCAAATGGTAAGCAATGGCCATCTTCCATCCATCACCCTTTGATGTACAATGGTGTTACGATTGCTGAAATCCCAAAGTCAACATCCTAGGGGATATAAATGATCAGAAACTGAGCCAGACCAGCAGTTTGAATACTGTGGCCACAAGAGCAAATCAGAGTTACTCCTGCAGTGAGTAACTCATTTGCTGACTCCCCAAAGCCTGTCTATCGTCTACAAGGAATAAATCAGGAGTGTGATGGAATACTCCTCTCTTGCCTTGAAGGGTGTAGATCCAACTATACTCAAGAAGCTCAGCATCGTCCAGAACAATGTAGCCAGTTGATAGACACCCATCTAATACCTTCAATGCTCACTGAACCACAGACGCTCTGTGGTAGTAGTGTATACCATCAACAAGGTGCACTGCAACAAATCACTAAGGCATTTTTCGGAGCATCCTCCAAACCCATGACCACTATCATCCAGGAACTATATTGCTGTTCCTTCAATGTTGCTGTGTCAAAATCCTGTAACTTACTACCTAATGCCTTGTAGTTGTATCTACACCAGATGGACTACAGTGATTCAACAAGGCTGCTCACTGCCACTTTCTCAAAGGCAACTAGGGACTGGTCAATAAATGCTGGCCAGCCAGTGACAAATTCCATGAATGAATTTTTTAAAAATCACCAAGACATCAGAGTGTTTAGGCATTCCTGGCAAATGTTGTGCAGGCAAACTGTCTTGCAACTTAAGGCGTGGGAGATTTTTAACCTCTGAACCCTGACACCTCAGATCATATCAGAGTGACACGAACCCAGTGCTGTGTGGCATGGGGAGTTGGGATAGGGATTTCACAAACAGGTGAACGGTTGTGTTGGGATGGGGCTCTGCTGGCTTCGGGAAGATGGGAGACAAGGAAGCTATAGAAGAAGACAACCAAACTTTTCCTGTGGTATGATTCTGCTGCTCCTAATGCACAAGGAAACAATACCAAGTGAAACTACATAGCTTTCTGGTGTTCATTACACCCCAAGTCCTCTTGTGACTAAATTAACCGGATTAAGAAACTATGCCCAGCTGCTGCTGTTCCAGTTCCTATCAAGTTTCCTTTTCCTTCACTTCAATGCCCTTAGTTTCCCATCTCACCTTCAAAATTCATTGACCTCATTCAGTTTCTATTATTGCACATTCTGTCTTACTACACTCCAACTATGTCACTGTAACATGGCAGAGATTGGCACTGTAAGGAGGCAGGGTGCTCTTGGTCACCATCTTTGCAGTCCACAAATATTTGTTTGAAAAATCCAAAAGATACCATGCTGAGTAATTTATGCTTTAAAAGTTATTAATATAAGATGCCATCATTCAGCATGACAATCCTCAACACATTAAAAGCAACAAATTTGATATTTTTTATCATGTCTGGAGAGGTTTTATTTTTAGTCTTTGTGTTCAGCACATCATGTGAATTATTGCTCTTGAATGTAAAATTGAATGTGCAGTCCATTTTTTTTTTGGAACAGTTGAATTTTTACAAAATATCTGCTGCAAGTAACAAAGTGTGAAGCTGGATGAACACTATTATTTTGGACTCTTCAGCATCAGCAGTTCCCATTATCTCTGCTGCAAGTAACACTTTGTTTCCTCCAATATTAGTGTGTGCTCATGAATGAAGTCTTTGAGTTGTACAACTACATTGATAGAAGTCAGTTGACCTCTGACCTGGGAGGATATTTGATTTATCAGCATGAAGCATGGGTCCACTTCAGGAAGGTAAGATGCATAAGATGTCAGAGCTGTAACCTATTTCATAGATCTCGGCCCAGCCACCTGATTTATTTTTCAATTAGATCATCTGAATTTCTTCCTTGAGAGATTTCTCTGAAATATGTGTCAATGAGTTTGGTGTGGAAGGTTCACCAGAGCTGTTGGGCTGAATGGCCTGTTTCCATGCTATAAACATTATGCAATGTGTCTCAGTTAAATGCCTTGCAATATGTTTCAGGAATGTCCATATTTATTATTTCAGAGTAAACATTTCTCAGTGGCCTGAAATAGTGATCACAATGACTCGCTAATGAGAGAGTGTGCCGTAGATTTTATTAACTGTGAAATTTTTATTCAACCGACATTTCTGGCCATACTTGCCAAGGGATTCCAAATGTGCGCTGATGACACCAGCACTGTCTCACCTGTCTCTTGCTCAACTTCTTGTATTGTCTGTGATGGTCCAATATCTGGCAAAATTTCCTCCAAGTAAATATTGAGACTTCCTATGTTTCTAAGAACTAAAGACATAGCCTTTGACTTCCACCAGAAACACCACCAACTCTGTCCTTCCTCGCGGTATATGTCTGTAGGTAAACAATTCACAATCTTGACCTTCTCACCACCAATCAAGTAGATTGTGTTCATCTACCTCCATAACATTGCTGTCCTGTCTCAATTTGTCTGTCTTCTGAAACTGTCACCTGTCTTTAAATTTGCTATTACCTTGTCCTAGAAACCACCCTTCACAAATTTAAACTTATCTGTGCAGCTTTAAGTAATTATCATATATTTTCTTGCAGAATATTTCCTGAGTGGTTATTGATTTGTTGTTGTCTCAAGTCCATTCTTTTAAAATTCATCATTAAGTGTGGCACGGTGGCTCAGTGGTTAACACTGCAGCCTCACCACGCCAGGGACCCGGGTTCGATTCCAGCCTTGGGCAACTGTCTGTGCAGAGTTTGCAAGTTCTCCCCGTGTCTGCGTGGGTTTCCTCCGGGTGCTCCAGTTTCTTCCCACAGTCCAAAGATGTGCAGGCTAAGTGGATCGGCCATGCTAAATTGCCCGTAGTGTTCAGGGGTGTGTGGGTTATAAGGGGATGGGGTTGGGTCTGGGTGGGATGCTGCAAGGGGCGATGTGGACTTGTTGGGCCGAAGGGCCTGTTTCCACACTGTAGGGAATCTAATCTAATCTTAAAAAAACACACTGAATTGACTGTTATTCTACAGCTTTGTACATTAAAATAACTAAGCCATATGGAGAAATATGTGCCCTTTGAATCATATATTGATTTTATCCGACAATAATAAACAGCCTCTGTTTGGCCATTGCATCAAGGAGATGCACTGAGAAGGTAGCATCACTTTAGGTGGCTTTTGCTTCAAACATATTTGAATGTAATTTATGTCCAAGTACTTTCTTTTGGAAAAGGACAGAGCTGCCCAAGCTGTGCAATGGGACTGGAATAGTGGTAGCCTCTGGTCTATGCATGCTGGCATATGTAAGCAGAAGCAACCTTGTGACATAAGCCATTGATAGGTAGGGAACGTAAATATTGATCAAAGTTTCTAAAATGTTGGTGATCTTCTGCTATCTGCAGAATATTGCAGCTGCAGGAGGAGTGAGGCACAGTCTTTTCTAAAGCAAAGTGGGTGTTGAACATGGTGATGAATACAAAGACCAGCAGCAGCACACACTACTGACAACATTGGCCTGATTTATATGAGGCTCACTTAGCAGATGCATTAAATATAAAAGACTTGCCCGAACCTCTGCCCCAAACTCCTCCAGCACAGTTTTCTAACAGCCAGCATTCCTCTTCATAGCCCCTCATTGGTCACCATTAATTCAAGTCTCTCCCCCACCCCATTCACCATCTCAACTCTTCAGCATCATCGAGTATGAGAAAGGGGGCAGTCAACGCATGACTGAGGATGTTATACATAAATGCATGCAGTATACGAAACGAGATAAATTAGTTTGTAGCACAGATATAAATTAGCAGGTATGATGCTGTGGGTATCTGAGACGTGGCAGCAAGGGGACCAGGGCTGGGAACAAAATATCCAAGGATACATATCCTTTTGAAAGGACGAGCCGATGGAGGTGGGGCTTCCTTGTTAGTAAGAAAATAAATTAAATCAATAACAAGAAGTCACAGAGTCAGAAGGCATAGAGTCTGTGTGGCTAGAGTTAAGGAACTGTTATGGAAAAAAGGCCCCAATGGGAGTTGCGTACAGGCTTCCTCGCAAGAATGAGGATATGGGGAAGGAAATAAATCAGGAGACAGAAAAGACCAGTAAGGAAGGCACTAATAATCAGCGAGAACTTCAGTGCAGGTGGACTAGAAAAATATGCTTGATAACAAATCTTAGGAAAAGGACTTCATGAAAAGCCTGAGAGTTTTTTTGGAGCAGATTGTGATTGAATCCACTAGGGAACAGGTAGCTCTGAATTTGGGTGAGCATAATGAGGCAGACTTGATTAAAGGAGCTGGACGTGAAGGAGCCCCAAGGTAACAGTGATCAAAATATGACAGAGCTCCCCCTGCAGTTTGAGAGGGAGAAACTGGAATCCGATGTAAAACGGTATTACAGCTGAGTAAAGTAACTACAAAGACATGAGGGAGGAGCTGGCCAGGATTGGTTGGGAGGACAGCGTAGCGAGGAAGATGCTGGAGCAGTAAAGGCAGGTGTAATGCTGGAAACTCAGCAGAAATTCATCTCAAGGAAGAAGAAACATTGAGGAGGGGGCAAGGCAACTGTGGCTGACAAGGGAAGTTAGGAACTGCATGAAGGCTAAAGAAGAAGCATACAATGTGGTGAAGATTAGAGTGCAGCCCGAGGACTATGAACCCTTTGAAAACCAGCAGAGGACAGCTGAAAAAAGCAATAAGGGAGTGAAAATGAAATAAGAGGGCAAGCTAGCTAGTAATACAAAAAAAAAGTTGCAGAACTTTTTTGAGATACCTTACAAAGTAAAGGAGAGGCTAGAGTGGACATTGGATTGCTGGAAAATGAGTCTGGAGGAGTAGTAATTGGGAATGAAGAAACGGCAGTGGGTACTTTGCATCAGTTTTCACAGTGGAAGACACCAGCAGCATACCAGAACTTTAGAGTCGGGGGCAGATGTGAGTGTAATGGCCATCATTAAGGAGAAGGTGCTGGGAACTGAAAGGTCTGAAAATGAATAAATCGCCGAGACCAAATGGATTACACCCCAGAGTTCTGCAGGAGGTAGCTGAGGAGATTGTAGAAACCTTGATGGTGATATTTCAGGAATCACTGGAGTCAGGGACGGGCCTGAGCGGTTGAAAATGACTAATGTAATACCCTTGCTTAAGAAAAGTGGGAGCAGAAGGTAGGAAGCTAAAGTCCAGTTAGCCTTCACTCTGTCATTGGTAGGATGGAAATCTAAAGTGCATTATTAAGTAAGGTACTGTGGAGTACTTTGAAGTGCACGGCAGTATGAGGCTAGGTGTGCCAGCTCAGCTTTGTCAAGGGGAGCTCACAGCTGACAAAATCTGTTATAATTCTTTGAGGAGGTAATGAGCAAGTTAGACTAAGGAGAGCCAGTGGACACGATCTACTTGGAATTCCAGAAGGCCTTTGACAAGAGCTGCACCGGAAGCTGCTGGAGGCAAAGTTCTGTCATGGATAGAGGAATGGCTGCATGGCAGAAGGCAAAGATTGGGGATAAAGGGGTCTTTCTCAGGATGTCAGGTGGTGACTAGTGGAGTTCTTCAGGGGATGGTGTTGGGACCACGACAATTCACATTATGCACTAATGATCTGGGTGAAGGAACTGAGGGCATTGTTGCTAAGTTTGCAGATGACACAAATACCGATGGAGGGACAGGTAGTGTTGAGGAGCAGGGGAGGCTCCAGAAGGATTTGCACAGCTAGGAGAGTGGGCAAAGAAGTGACAGATCAAGTGCAGTGCAAGAAAGTGAGAGATTTTACACTTTGGTAGGAAGAGTAGAGGATGTTTTGGCCTTGGAGGGTGCTCATTGTAGATTTAGAAGAATGATTCTGGGGATGAAGGGCTTATCATGTGAGGAACAGATGAGAACTCTAGGTCTGTATTCCTTGGAGTTTAGAAGGATGAGGGGGGTTCTGATTGTCTATTCTGTATTCTGTAAGTTTCTGAGTGGATGTGGAGATGATGCTTCAACTCGCAGGAGATTCTAGGACCTGAGGGCACGGTCTCGGAATGATGGGATGACCCTTTGGAAGTGAGATGAGGAGGAATTTCTTCAGCCAGAGGGTGGTTAATCTGTGGAACTCATTGCTGCAGAGGAGGCCAATTTTTTTTAGTTTATTTAAGATAGAGATAGATAGGATCTTAATTAGCAAGGGGATCGAACATTGTGTGGAAAAGCCAAGAGGATGGGATAGAGAAACATATCAGCCGTGATCATATGGTGGAGCAGACTTCATGGGCCGATAGGCCTCATTCTGCTCCTATATCTTATGATTTGAGTAAACATCTTTCTTTTCTTCAGTTGAATCCTTGTGTTGGATTCCTATTATGTCAGCAGGAATGGCTGACCACTTTGCTCCAGCAATCCTTGAACAGTCGATGATGTCATCTCAAAAGGACATCCAAAAGGGAGAGATCCTAGGTGAGCAAATACTAAATGATTGTTTTACTCCTATCCGCAGAAAAGTTTGTGTAATTTGTGCCTTAATTCCTGATATGTGTTGCCAGTGGATGAAGTTTCCTGTGTGAAGTTGGAAACTTATTCCCCTTGAGTCTGCACGTTTAGGGAGAAAAAATAATTGTTGGAGAAAGAAAGAAAAGTTTTAAAGAAAAGAGATGTGTGCCGCTTCAATATTGAGAACTATTCATTACTGAGAATTTCCACGTAATTTCTTGCTGCTGTTTGCAATGGTAATGAATGCAAGTCTGTAATAACTTGAGTTTTGTTGGTACTATCAATTTGGAGCATATTACTGAAGACCAATGTGTGTACAGATCTGTGGAGAGAGTGAAATGTGTCATACTGCAAAAAAAACACATCTGAGCAACATAATTTATTTATCTGTAGTGAGAAACCTTGTACAAAGTTGATGTTGTTAGAACCCAGTGTGCTGTGGTGGTGCTTGTAGCAAGGCCATGAGTGTAACCCTGTCTCATTTTTTAAAAAAAGAACAATCTCTGTTTTGCTAGTCTCTCCGTGTGCCGGAAATGTTTCATCCTTTTGTACCAGAGGGTAAATTTAGTCTGCACTTTTCTTAAAGCCTTGACATCCTCTGAGAATCAGCCAGTGCCCCAGATGACAGTGAGTTCCAGGCATTTTCTCCTCTCTGCACTCCAGAGTCCCGGAAATCTGCAGCATATGGACAATGTAGTTCACGCCCCAGACACACGAGTTGATTTTGGGGTCGGGGAGAGGGGGTTTTGTGCAGTGGGTTTCTATAGGTGTCAGTATTGGAGCCCTTGGTTTAAATAAATGATTTAGATTTGAATGTAAGAGTGTTGATTGGTAAGTTCAGCCAAGGCCAGTGCAGAGGAAAGAGATGGCAGTCTGCAGCAAGACAGCAGTGTGCAGGCCACGGGGATTGAGGGACTGAGCCTGGCACAGGAGAGAGAAATCGAGCAGTAGGACCTTAGGAAGCATCGAGTATCAGAAGAACCTCGGTGTGCACATACGCTAGTCCCCAAAGGTATCAGGTTAAGTGGATAATGTGACTAAGAATACATATGGTGTACTTGCCTTTAGAGAGTTTAATATCAGAAAGGTCAAGCAAGAATTGTTTAAAAACATCATTTGTTAGGCCACAGCTAGCTATATGCAGTTCTGAAATCCATACTTTGGAGGTGTGCGATAGCATTGGAAAGGGTGCAGAGGAGATTTACCAAGATGTTGTCTAGCCTCGAGAGTTTCAATTATTTAGATTGGACAGACTGGGATTATTTTCAGTAGAGCCAGAAGAGATTGAGAGAAGACATGATTGGTATCCATAAAATTGAGGGGCAGAGAGTACAGAGGAGAAATGTTTCCTCTTAATAGAAAGAGAAATGGCCAGGGGCCATGGGTTTAAGGGAAGGAGTAGAAGGTTTAGAGGAAATGTGAGGAAAAACTTTCTCACCCAGAAGGTGGTGGGAATCCGAAACCTACTTACTATAAGGGTGGTAGAGGGAGCAAACAAGGCTATGGGCCAAGAGCTAGAAAATGGGATTAGAAGAATGAGTTGTTGCTTGTGACCAGCACAGACAGGATGGGCTGAAGGGTCTTTTTCTGTGGTGTAGACCTCAATGACTGTATGCTGGGGTGTGTATATGGCAAAAGCTGTGTCATACATTTTTATATACAATTTGAGTATTGCTGTTTAAAATATATTTTTCCAAAGCTTTTCATTTTGTAGTTATACCTTGTCACAAGAATACAAATCAAGGGAAAAATAGACATTTATATTGAATAAGGTGAGAGCTGATTTGACTGGCAATGTGTCTGAGACATTGCCATGGCGATTGCCTTAGTTAGTGATAATTGACAGTTAACCGCCAGGCTTTGAGTAAATTTAAACCAGACGGTTTAAGCATTGCCCTGAGAAACGCTGCACCTAGTTTGTTGCATTGAAATAGGTGCAGTGTGTGTACATGTTCTTTGCAGTTTGAAAAAAAACAGAGCTCAGTGTATTAAATAAATGTAGTTTTCAGCAGGCGCGCACATGCAAACCTGAATTGGTTGTCAGTATAATCCTTCTCACACACAGGATTAACCAGTAAATATTGTCCAATTGCAGGATCATATCTAATACTGGCAGTGTTGCAAGTTTTGTATGTGTGAAAGATTGCAATTATTTATCCTCGGCCAGAATAATGTCAAAGGTTATCCAGTCATTATCACATTCCAGACAGGAAGCTAATGTAAACAGCAAAATTGTCTACCTTGTTTCTGACATTACTGTTTGGGAGCAAACACAAAATGAAGCAGGCACTTCCACAATTCAGGGAGCAGTAGTGGCTACACTGTCAGACATTCCTAATACCATGAGTCAATAGAGTGGCCTTGGTTGTGAGCATATTGTAAACAAGCTGTTGGATGTAACTTGTTATGCAAGGGGGCCCATTAGGAATTGCAAATAAACAATGTTCAATTTTTTAAAAAATCTATTTTGCTAATCAACCTATTCAGGTGTTTTTACACTCCTCTGGAGCTGGTGGGACTTGAACCTGGGCCTTCCAGTTCAGATGTTATCACTGTGCCATAAGAGGACCTAATGTTATTAATATTGACTAGTAAACCAAGAAGAACTCGCCTGCTGTTCTTTTGAAATACTATCATGATGCCATTAGACTCCACTTGAAGGAAGAAGTTCTGAGGAAGGGTCACTGGACTCAAAACATTGACTCTGCTTTGCTCTGTAGATGCTGCTAGACTGACTGGAGTTTCTCCAGTAACTTCTGTTTTTTGTTTCTGATTTACAGCATCTGCAGTTCTTTTCAGTTTTTAGTTTTGTTTGTTTCATTCTCCAGCATCTGCAATTCTTTGTTTTATTTTGTGATAGACAGGATTGAACAAATCAAATCCAGCTAATTCCCCCACCATCAATCAACAGTGCCAGGAAGTTATTACTTCCAACAAGAGAGAATCTTACTGTTGCCCCGTGACATGCATTTGCATCCTATCATTGAATTCCCCATTGTTAAAGTTCTGGAGCTTGCAGCTAGCCAGAAGCTGAAGGGGATGAGCCATGTAAATTTTGTAGCTACATGTCAGTGACGTACAATTCTGTAATGAGCAATTGCCCTTAATTGGGCTGTTAAAGGCCTCATTAGGCCCAAAGTCAGGTGACAGGGATCAGGACAGGGTTGAGCTGGAAGGAGATGGGCTGGGCACCCCTCATCTCTGCTGCCCACCCCACCCAACCAAGAAAACGCCTAGCGATGGAAGTAGCCAATATATCCACAATTTTATCTAGATTATAGAGCAATGGGCTCAAAATATGGAAAGAAAGCAGAAAATTGTGCTTTAAGAAATTCAGCGCTGAGAGCTAAGCTACTTTGTTCTATTGTGAAAGAACAAACTGAATTATGCAGAGCATGTTAAATAATGCGCGTGATTCAAATCCATTGACAAAGCAGATGCCCATTCCATTACAATTGAAAAATGAAGTTTAATGTACATTGGGAAGAGCATTTGTGCTGTTACATAAGACTGTGATTGATTAGCAGCAGCATATTTTCCATTTTATTTGTGATCCACTGTAGGTGTAATGTAACCTGTTCTGATATTGAGAGCCTGTACTCATGTTGCTAGGAGAAACCCATGCAGGCATGACCTAATTAATAGTTAGAAGTAAATATTATTCATTGGAGTAAATTATGCTTCTACAATGGGACCAGATAAATTCCATACTTTCATTATCCCTTAATTAAAGCATGCACAAAAATATATGTAATGAGAGCAAAGGAACAAGAGGAAATTTGATTCACAAATGGCTTTTTCTGCCATTACTACAATGACAAAACTGGCAATAGCCTCTATGAATAGCATTGGTAATTTAATATGTGGGAACATCATGAAATTAATGTTGTTAGGGTGATTTATTATGAATTTACAAGAATGTAAAGCCAAATGGAAATGTAATGTTTCAACTTGGGGAATTATTCAAGAACACTATACGTACATATCCTGCTTAAAGAACATAAAGTTCTCCAGCACTAAAATGGTCGACAGGCATAATGTACTGGGAAGAGATTCTGCGATATAAGACAGGAGTTGTTGGATAACACACAATACAGGAAAATTTTCAGGAAAGCAAGCACAGAAGAATAACTTTCACAAATGATCACCAAAAGACAATCGCATTTTTTTAGGGCATGTGTTTAATGGAGGGGAACCAGAATATCTGGTAAAATATTATGGTAAAAAATTTAAAGAAAGAGATTTGAGATGGCAAGTTTATTCTGATAACAAGCAGTATTTTGTATTAAAATGAAGATTGCAATAAATTCACTAAGAGAAAAAAACTTGTTTATGAATGAGGTTTTTATGATTACATTTTTATGATTATGTGTAAGGAATTATTTCTTGTTTTCCATCACTTCTAGCAATTCAATCTCCTCCCTGCCCACTTCACATTGCATTGTTTGCTGATGTACGGTTTCAGTAACCCACTATTCTTTGGGTGCCATGTTTTACGCTAGTGATTATGACTCTCCAACTTTGAGTTTTTGATAATAAATATTATCTTGGGGGTATTTCTCAAATCTTGCACCTGTTCTAATTCTTTAACTATTAGTGTATTTTCGCCTTTGCGTCTGTCTTGTTTTGCTGCTCTCAATGTTACCAAATATCCTAGTTTCTCTCCATTGAATACATGCCCCAAAATGTGGCTGTCCTTTGGTGATTATTTGTGCAAGTAATTTTTCTGTGCTTGCTTTCCTGGGAATTTTCCCTGTATTACGTGTGTCATTCAACAATTCTGGTCATATGTCTTAGAAACTATCCCTCTGTTACCTTTATCTTCCATTTTTGTGCTTATATTCCAACTTTCTTTTTGATTTAAATCAGAAGTCACACGACACCAGTTTATAGTCCAACAGGTTTATCAGCAATCACAAGCTTTGGAAGGGCTGTTCCTTTGTCTGGTGAAATCGCTTCACCTGACAAAGGTGCAGTGCTCCAAAAGCTTGTGATTTGAAATAAACTTGTGGACAATAACCTGGTGTTATCAGACTTATGGTTATGTCCATTCCAGCCCAACACCGGCACTTCCACATCACTCATAATGATATACTGAGATAGATGATGTGTGGCACATTAGTAATATCTTTATGCTTTCCATTAAGATGTTATTATTTCTAAATCAGTCTGCTATTTTTGAATGTTTATTTTGCATGTGTTATGCATGTCCTGATGTCTTGATTACTTTTCCATTTAGGCTGCCTAGATACAAAAATGATTATACTTCGTTTTACTTCTGCTGATTCCATTGGTGTTTTGCATCTATGTGTAATCCTTTTCTTCTTACCATCCTTCATAGTTTTGCACCAGTTTAATAATAATCCATATCTCTTTCTGTTTGATACTGTTGCATGTTGGAGTATTATTGATTCTTCTCCTGTAATGCTGTATCGTTGACAGATCTCAAAGATTTGTTTTTGTAACCTCTCCACCAATGGAAATTCCTCAGCTCTGTCAGATTTTTTGTATTTGGTAAAGATTAAAAAGGCATGGAGACTGAATACAACCTTGTTGCACTCCTCTTTTATAGCTACCTAGTCATTGTATTCGTAGTCTATTCTAATTGTGCATAGTTTAACTTCTGAAGCCAATTTACATTTTTCCTTTATGTGTCTAAGTCATTTCTCAAGTGTCCTTCTTTGTAAGCTTAAATAATCAATATTGAAAGAGCATTACAGCCATGCCTTACCCTGTTCTTACCTGATGCAGACAGATGATTACTACTTTAACAAATCATTGGATAATAGAATGAGAGTGTGAACTCCTGCCCACGTTTATTTTGTTCTCTAACCCAGGGATATTGAGGAAATTGTAGCACCCTTTTCTTGATGACAGCTGTGGCACTCGCATCTGAGTCCTGAGTTCAAACCCCAAACCAGAGTGTGTACCAGGTGCTGTCTTTTGGATGAGATGTTAACCTGAGGCTATTCAAGTTGATTTAAAAGATTTCATGGCACTATTTTGAAGAAGAGCAGGCCTAATCATCTGACCAATATTTATCTCTCAATCAACATCACAAAGGACATTATTTTGGTCATTGCCACTTTTGCTGCATATGTAATGTTGCAATGTACAAATCAGCAGTCATATTTCCTACATTATACCAGTGATTTACATTTCAGAAAAACCCTCCGTTGGTCTTAAAGCCCTTTGAGACATCTGCTGGTCATGTAAATTTCTACACAAATGCAAGCTGATTCATTACAGGTTGGGGATCGCCGATCTGCATGGCTCAAATACTAACAGAAGCCTAATAATTCTTTTTTAATCCAAGGTCACTCACCAAATATTTTTCTGCTATTATCAATGTCTGGTGCCTAGTTTACAGTTGCCATTCTGATAAAATTCCTTTGACCTGAGCAGTATAAATTACTCCCTTCCAAAGGATTCAGTTAAAAATATGCAATATACAAATCGTATGCCAGATCTGCAAACGTTAAAAGGATTAACTGAATGGTTTTGAGTATGTTCCAGAATAGACATATGCTTGTCTACAAATTTATTCTAAGAGCTTTATTCTGAATTACAGATTTCTGTATTTTAGTGTTACTGTAGTTTGGCCACATTTGGAGTATTGTGTGCAGTTCTGGTCGCCATGCTATAGGAAGGATGTGAAGGCATGGGAGAGCATCCAAAAGAGGTTCACCACAGTGTTCTCTGAATTGGAGGTACAGGCTATAAAGAGACATTGGACATACTTTGATTGTGTCCACTAAAGTATCAGAGGCTGAGGGGCAACCCAATAGAAGTATATAAAATTATAAAAGGGATTGATATGGCAGATGGTCAGAGTCTATTTTCCCCACAATGGAAATGTCAGATACTAGGCTGCATTGGTTTATGATGAGACAGGGAATGTTTAAAGGAAATGTGCAAATCTTTTTACACAGAGTGTGGTAGATGCCTAGAACACGCTGCCAGTGGAGGTGGTAAAAGTGGATGTGATAGCAATGTTTAAGATGCATTTAGACAGGCACATGAACAGGAAGGGAATAGAGGGATAAGGTACGTGTACAGGCAGATGGATTAATTGAGAATGGCATCATGGTCAGCACAGACATGGTGGGCCGAAGGGCCTGTTCCTGAGCTGTACTGTTCTGTGTTGTAATATTAGCTTTTATTAATAGAGGGATCGAGTTCCGGAACCAAGAGGTTATGCTACAGCTGTACAAAATTCTGGTGCAGCCGCACTTGGAGTATTGTGTACAGTTCTGGTCACCGCATTATAAGAAGGATGTGGAAGCTTTGGAAAGGGTGCAGAGGAGATTTCCTAGGATGTTGCCTGGTATGGAGGGAAGGTCTTACGAGGAAAGGCTGAGGGACTTGAGGCTGTTTTCATTAGAGAGAAGAAGGTTGAGAGGTGACTTAATTGAAACATATAAAATAATCAGAGGTTTAGATAGGGTGGATAGTGAGAGCCTTTTCCCTAGGATGGTGACGGTGAGCACGAGGGGGCATAGCTTTAAATTGAGGGGTGAAAGATATAGGACAGATGTCAGCGGTAGTTTCTTTACCCAGAGAGTAGTAAGGGAATGGAACGCTTTGCCTGCAACTGTGGTAGATTCGCCAACTTTAGGTACATTTAAGTCATCATTGGATAAGCATATGGACGTACATGGAATAGTGTAGGTTAGATGGGCTTGAGATCGGTATGACAGGTCGGCAGAACATCGAGGGCCAAAGGGCCTTTACTGTGCTGTAATATTCTATGTTCTATGTTCTGTCACGTTTTTAATAGTAATAATGGTCTCCAGATTAATCGTGTTGTAACTGAAGTTATTTTAATCTACTTTTTCCTGACTAAGACTAAACTATGATTGTGAAAGGAAGGCATGCTTTCTATCTTGCACCCGTCAGGACAGATGCAAGAATCTCAGATGGCACAGCTACCCCGAACAGATCTTTACTCACTGTGTGCAGCACATCCTCACAAACAGGCCATCACATTCAAACCTGAGAAGTGCCCAGTCTATCTCAATATGGGCTGTCTCAAAAATTTAAGCATCAGTTAAAGCTAGCTGTTTTGAACTGCTATTAAAGAGTAGCAACGTGAATGGTGTTATCCACTGACAGGATGCTGCTGAAATACCATTTGATGTTTTGCCAACTACACAAATGTACAGCATGGTATATGAATTACAGTGCTGGTGTGATGCCAGGTATATAGTTTCCAGTGACGAGCAGTTCATATCAAATACCAATACCAAGAATTCTAACCATACACAGGGAGCCCGTGCTTGCAGAACTCGTGTGCAGTGTTTGGTGTGACTCCAAGATTGGGCTAAACAATTCCAAAGTGTGCTAAAAATTACACTAGTGACCAATTTAAGATTATCACTTGGGTTCATATTTTTGTTCATCAGATTTCTAGAAGCTACCTATGTTGATACGTGGGACTTGTCCTCTGCAAACAGAAGGATTTTTGTTTTGAATCGTTGGTCCTTGTTTGAATTAAATAAAAGTATTGGGAAAATGGCTCCCTAATTTCTGGCACATTCTGTATAGCATTGCCCCAACCAATTGGAATTCCCTTGCTAGCCAATCAACACTTTCTCTCTTGCAGTATAAATTGTCACTCCCTTTGAAATTTACGTTCTTGTATTTGACCTGATGAGCGCAACGCAAAATTCTTTAAAAGCATGTGTCCATTCTCTCAGCAATACTTGAACTCTATATCACCAAGCAACTATAGTTATGAAAGCAGTCCTTTGCTACTTTGTTCGGGCCTTTGGACAGGAAGTGGCTGCAAAGTATCGTTGCCAAGCCAGATCAGATTTGTAGCTAATATCAGCAAGTGCACTCTATAGAGTGCCAGCCGGAGTGGGAAGCAACAGCTGATTCTCACTCTCCTACCTAATCATGGGGAATTCAGGCACCTCTACTGATGTACAGCTAGCAGTACTGCATTGATGCACATTCCCACTCTTACCATGCTCCAAATCTCCAAATGATCGGGGTGGCCTATGACCTACTTTACTGATTGTCCATCTGAGTTAACTAAAACTGTGAAAAGTGTTGTTATAAAAACTTACTTTCTGAAGGACCACAGGCATTTTATTGCTCCAAATACACAACTTCAGTTGCTGACCTGTGTTAGCATTGTCGTGACCTGATGTCTAATGCAGTAATGATGCTCTCTTTCTCTTGATGAATCCTTCCCACAATAACATGATGGAAGTTGGTATTTGAGTTACTTGGCAACAAATTGCACAAACAAGGTTTCTGTTCTGCTGTGAAATACCACTCAATCCAAAGCCATCTGCAACAGCGCTTAGTTTATGAATGGAACACTACAGATCACAAGATATAGTAGAATTAGGTCATTTGGCCCATCGAGTCTGCTCCACCATTTGATCATGACTGATCTGTTTCTCAACCTCATTCTGCTGCTAGATCCTGTAACCATTGATCAACTTTCTAAGCAAGAACCTATCATTCTGTGTCTTAAATACACTCTGACAAGGCCTCCACACCCTTCTGTGGCAAGGAGTTCCACAGTTTAACCACCCTCTGGCTGAAGGAATTCCTCCTCATCTTAGTTCTAAAGGATCGTCCCTTTGCTTTGAGACTGTGCCCTCGAGTTCTTGTCTCGCCCTCTAGTGGAAACATCTTCTCCATCCAGGCCTCTCAGTATTCTGAGCATCTCATGAGATCCCCTCTCCCTTCTAAACTCCATTGAGTACAGATCCAGACTCCTCAACCGCTCCTCATATGACAAACCCTTCAACCACAGGATCATTCTTGTGAACCTGGTCTGGAAACCTGCCAATGCCAGGACATCCTTCCTTAGATGCAGGGCCCGAAACTGCTCACAATATTCCAAACGTGTTACGGCCAGAGCCTTTTACAGACTCTGAAGTACGTTCCTGCTTTTATGTTCTAGTCCTCTTGAAATTAATGCTAATATTATATTTGCTTTCCTGGCTGCCAGCTGAACCTGCATGTTAACTTTAAGAGAACCCCTTAGTCTCTTTTGATGACTGTCTATCGAGAAAATGGTCTATGCCTCTGTACTTCCTATCAAAGTTCATGATCTCTCAATTTACCATATTATATTCCATCTGTTTCTAATTTGACCAGTGTCCTAGCCTTTTCAAGTCATTCTGCAGCCTCACACTTTCTCAACACTACTTACCCCTCCACCTATCAGCCAATGGCTCTTAGATAATAAAATGTGAGGCTGGATGAACACAGCAGGCCAAGCAGCATCTCAGGAGCACAAAAGCTGACGTTTCGGGCCTCGACCCTTCATCAGAGAGGGGGATGGGGAGAGGGAACTGGAATAAATAGGGAGAGAGGGGGAGGCGGACCGAAGATGGAGAGTAAAGAAGATAGGTGGAGAGAGTATAGTTGGGGAGGTAGGGAGGGGATAAGTCAGTCCAGGGAAGACGGACAGGTCAAGGAGGTGGGATGAGGTTAGTAGGTAGATGGGGGTGTGGCTTGGGGTGGGAGGAAGGGATGGGTGAGAGGAAGAACAGGTTAGGGAGGCAGAGACAGGTTGGACTGGTTTTGGGATGCAGTGGGTGGGGGGGGAAGAGCTGGGCTGGTTGTGTGGTGCAGTGGGGGGAGGGGAAAAACTGGGCTGGTTTAGGGATGCGGTGGGGGAAGGGGAGATTTTGAAACTGGTGAAGTCAACATTGATACCATTGGGCTGCAGGGTTCTCAGGCGGAATATGAGTTGCTGTTCCTGCAACCTTCGGGTGGCATCATTGTGGCAGTGCAGGAGGCCCATGATGGACATGTCATCTCGAGAATGGGAGGGGGAGTGGAAATGGTTTGCGACTGGGAGGTGCAGTTGTTTGTTGCGAACTGAGCGGAGGTGTTCTGCAAAGCGGTCTCCAATGGCTCTTATCACATTTACCAACTTGCTGTGCGACACCTTGTCACAGGTCTTCTGGTAATTCAAATAGATATGCCCACTGGTTCTCCTCTTGTCTAACTTGCTCATTACCTCTTCAAAGAATTGTAACAGATTGATCAGGCATGACCCCCCCCCTCCCCCAAATGAAGCCATGCTGACCCGGCCCTATTTTATCATGCACTTCTAATTACTCCACAATTTTATCCTTCTGAATGGACTTTTAAAATTTTACCGAAGATGACATTCAGGCTAACCAGCTTTCCTGCTCCTAAGATGCTGCTTGGCCTGCTGTGTTCATCCAGCTCCATACCTTGTTTGCTCACTCCCTTCTGAAGTAACGGTGTTACATTAACATTCGAACATTAGTTCTCTGGGACCCTCCCTGATTCCAGTACTTCTTGAAAGATCATCACCAATGCTTCTACAATCTCCTCAGCCGCGCTCCTTCATTTTGCAAATCAGGCAAAATTTTAGAAATTGAGGCAATAAAAGTATTCAGCAAGTGTCATGTAACCCAAGTGTTAAGGAGAGAATAGAAACACAAAATGAATAAAATAACGTTGGAACTTTTACTAAATAATCAATTTAATGATACATCCGGAGTCGATTTTTACTAAACATATTCAGAGGAAGAATTTCAGAGGTGGACCTTCTTGTATGTGTTGTTGAATCTTGATCTTAGCTACATTGTTTACAAATCAATCATTTTAAGATGGCCTTGTCTAAATGTATTTTTTAAAAATGCTATTCATTCTTCGGATTCAGGTGTCACTGAAAAATGCTTGTAGCCTACTCCTGCATTTTTTAAATTACTGCATTCTGTGTGGTGAATGTCTCCGCCCTGGCGCTGTTGGATGGGAAATGTTCCTGAGTTTTGGTCCAGCAATGATGATGGACGATCGAGTGTGGATGACGTGTGGCTTCAAAGGGAGCTTGAAGTTGATGTTATTTCCGTTTAGCACACAGATATTAGAGATGTTAATACTCAGTTAACTTTGTGTGCTCAATCTAAATTGATACTAGAAAAATGTGGTAACAGCTACAATCAGTCAATTCACAAACAGATTCCTTTACAAGTATACCTCTGAATAATGGAATAAGTGAATTTGTGACTTTTTTCACATGTCCATGTCATTAATTTTGTGCTGATAAATTTCTGCGTAGTCTAATTGATGTAGTGAATTTTTAATTCAGACCGACTTCTATTGCATAATTGCAATTATAAATGAATGAAATAGCTTATTTCTTGCAGGAGATTGACAGCTTCACGCATGAATATTATACCTTGATCCAGAGATTTCCTAGCTGTCTCGCTGGTCTCCAGGAGCTGTCTTTTCAGCCATTGCCCGCAGAAGCAGAAGAATTAGAACAATTCTCCTACCAAGTCATGGAGCTACACGCAGCATGGAAGAGGTGAACAAACTAGTTAGGCTAATATTATATGATTCACATCTTGTTAACTCAGAGTTATTTTTCACAAACAATTCCAATTATCCAGCTATTTTAACTCAGGTGCTTTTCTTAGTTCCTATATGATTCCAATTAATTGAATAATGAAGGATTTTACAGCATAAAGGCTGTTCATTTTGTCCACGGTCTGTGCTAGTATTATTGCAGCTTGTGAGCTTCCTCCGTCAAACCTCATCTCTAACCAACATCTCCTTCTATTTTCTGAAGAAGGGTCTAGGCCCGAAATGTCAGCTTTCCTGCTCCTCTGATGCTGCTTGGCCTGCTGTGTTCATCCAGCTCTACACCTTGTCTCAGATCCTCAGATTCTCCAGCATCTGCAGTTCCTACTATCTCCTTCTATTCCTTTCTCCCTCATCTACTTAGCTAGCTGTCTCTATAATATATTCGTTTCATTTGCATGAAGCAACTTCAAAGTGTTGACAATAATGATTCAGAACAAATCTGAAACCACTAATAGCAATATCATCCTGAACAGCATTTTCAATTTCCAGAGGATGTTCTTTTTTAAAGGACCTGTAGCTGTTTACATTTGTGTGAATGCTAAATATTATAAAGGGACATTCATCCCTGTTTTTTTTTGTTGAAACTGTTGATATGTGGTTCACCTGGATGGAAACCATTTTGTGCTGTCTGCTTAAAACTTTGCTGTAGCTCCACTTTATTTTTATTTTCATACAGTGTAGAACTTTTCCAGATGTCTGAGGAGGGGTTATTGTAAACAAATGAGTTTATGTACCTGAATACTAATTCAAAAGTCAATATTGAATTGAAATGAATGAAGTGTAGTCCACTTGGACATTTAATCCATTGACAGTGGTTGAAAGTGGCAGATAACTACAATCAATGTATTGATTTTCTGTTTCGAGTCCAGAGAACCTTCAATAGGCTGATTCATGGGATATAAGTGTTCTCTTAAAAGAGAGAAAATGATGTGGACGTGCTGGTGTCAGACAACATCAGGTTATAGTCCGACAAGTTTATTTGAGATCTCAAACTTTTGGAGCATTACCAAAAGATCATACAAATGGTGTGAGTAGAGTGTCAACAGCTGAATAACCAGTGAAGGGATGATCTATAAACTGATTAAATGAGGCAGAGAGATAATTACAAAAAAAAGAAAAGGTTGAGTTTGAAGAATGGGAGGTGATTGTATTGAAGCGTGTAGCATCTTGGAAGGGATTGACCGGGAAGCTACTGAGCAGATATTTTCACTCATGGGAGTACGTGGA
This sequence comes from Stegostoma tigrinum, assembly GCF_030684315.1. Lineage (NCBI taxonomy): Eukaryota > Metazoa > Chordata > Chondrichthyes > Orectolobiformes > Stegostomatidae > Stegostoma > Stegostoma tigrinum. The sequence goes on from NC_081357.1 coordinate 39,318,973, forward strand.
ACTGCAAGATATGGTTTCAAAATAGGAGGCCTCTCACATAAGTCGGAGATGAGGTAGAACAGCTTCTCTCCGTTGTTGGTTTTTGGAATTCTCCTCACCAGTGAACAGTAGAGACTTCGACAACAGTCATAGAGTTGTACAGCACGGAAACAGACCTTTTGTCCGACCATAATCCCGAACTAAACCAGCCCACCTGCCTGCTCCTGATCCATTTTTCCCTGAGCCTTTCCTATTCCTGTACATATCCAAATGCCTTTTAAATGTTGTAACTGTACCTGCATCTAACACTTCCTCTGGCAGTTTATTCCACACACAAACCACTCTCTGCTTTACAAATAAAGTTGCCCTGTGTCCTTTTTAAATCATTCTCCACTTGCCTTAAAAGTATGCCCCCTAGTTTTGAACGCCTCCACCCTAGGGAAACAACTTTTACTCTTCACCTTATTTATGCCCCTAATGATTTTGTAAACCTCAATAAGGTCAACTCAGTAGAGACCGTTAGGCCATAATCTCAACCTCCTATGCTCCAGTGAAAAACGGTCCCTACCTCTGCTTGTAACTTAAGCTCTCCATTCCTGGCAATATCCTGGTAATTATTTTCTGAATCTCCTAATTTAATAATAGTCTTCCTATAGCAAGGCAGCCAGATGAGCATGCGGTACTCCAGAAGAGGCCTCACCAACATCCTGTTCAACCTTAACATGACGTCCCAACTCCTAAGCTCAATGATCTGAGCGATGAAGGCAAGCGTGTCAAACGCTGTCTTAACCACCGTGTTTTCCTGTGATGCAAATTTCAAAGAACTGTGTACCTGAACCCCTAGATCTCTCTCTGTTCTATAACACTACAGTCACTGAGTATATTTTAGGCAGATCAGACAGTTTTCTGATTGACAAGGGAGTCAACACACATGGGGGGGGGGGGGGGGGGGGGGGTGGGGTGCAGACAGGTAACTGGAGTTGAAGCCACAATCTGATCACCATGTTGTTCCCTCGAACTCTGAGCTCAATAGTGATTTGCCCCTATTATTTCCTTCAAAGTTTTTGGTTTTACTGCCTTGATTTTTATTTATTTGGCTTTTGGACAGCACCTAATCATGATTCTGCTATTCACACATCCTATTTACATTTTTTTTATTACTTGTCCCATGATCATTTCCTTACATCATCATTCCTTTTACCTTCTAATCTCTTTATCCTTCCCCCCCTCGTTTCAAGGTGGTTGGAATTTGAGAGTAGGGAAGTCTTACTGCAACTCTGCAAGATGGTGGTGATATTACATCTGCAGTACTGAGAACAATATTTAGGGAAAAATATATTTTATTGGAGACAGTGAAGGTTCCCTAGGTTGATCTGCAGTATGGAGGGATTGTCTTATGAGCAAAGGTTAAACGGGGGTTGGGATTCATTGGTGTTCAGAAGAAAGAGAGGCAATCTCATTGAAATATGAGGAGCTCCTAAGAGTCGAGGACCAGAGGCCATAGTCTCAGAATAAAGTGGCACCAATTTAAGACAGACATGAGGAAGAATTTCTTCTCTGAGGGTTGTAATTCTATGGAGCTCCTTGCCAGAGAGAGCTGTGGGGGTAGAGTCATTGTGTATATTTACAGCTGAGATAGATTCTTGATCAGCCAGGGAATCGGGTTATGGGGAAAGTAGGATCAGCCATGATCCTATTGAATGGCGGAATAGCCTCAACGGGCCAAATGGTCTACTCCTGTTCCTATTTCTTATGGTCTGATGATTTCTATTGCATCCCACTTTCACCTCCAGAAAGCTTATTACATTTCTCCACTTTTATCAGTTCTGATGCTGCTGAGTGGCCTGGACAGAGTGGACGTTGGGAAGATGTTTCCATTGGTAGGAGAGCCCATGACCCGAAGACACAGCCTTAGCGTAAAGGGAAGACTTTTTAGAATGGAGATAAGGAGAAACTTCTTCCACCAGAGAGTGGTGAATGTGTGGAAATTACTGCCACAGAAGGCTGTGGAGGCCAGGCCATTGAATATATTTAAGACAGAGATTGAAAGGTTTTTGACTGTCAAGGGTATCAAAGGGTTACGGGGAGAAAGTGGGAGAAACTTATCAGCCATGATTGAATGGTGGAGCAGGCTTGATGGGCTGAATGGCCTAATTTCAACTTGTATGTCTTATGGTTATAGATCTGAAACATGGTGAGACATTTTTTATAACTATGTACCAGTGTTTTTGAAGGTGCAGGAGCATGTAAATTGGGTGGCTAGCTCACCACCTCCCACACACATCTACTTATGCCTGATATTGCAGGGGGTCACTAAGCTATCTGTCAATTTTCCCATTTTCCGGCCTTCTGAAATCCTTAAGCTGGCAATTCAAGGTCATTTAAGATCCTCCTGCTGCCTCTCCCCTTATAAAGTTGGCGAGTAAAGGTGGAAGGTAAGTGGCCATACCGTTTCTTATTGAACCTGGAAAAGAAATATGAGAAGAAGGTGTTTGCTCCTTTTGGTGGTTCTCTCTGTCTATCAGGGCAACCTCCCAATGGTAACCCTCTCTTTGTGCCTGTCTTCCTACCGACTCCACCCAGGCATGACACCCCCTGCAACCACCACTTCACTGGGATCCTTGAACAATCCCTAACCAACGATTCAGGATTTAACATGAAGTACTGTCTAGGTGGATCTTCTCTTTAGGATTGCTTGTAATCTCAAATGGTTGCTGTGAAGTTCTGACACTGATCTTGTCATCTGCCAGCTATTGAGATTGGCAGCACGTCTCCATTGTTGAGTGAAAGTCCCCTTCTCGGCTTGTTCAGGCCACCCCCAATATAGAACATAGAACATTACAGCACAGTACAGGCCCTTTGGCCCTCGATGTTGTGCCGACCTGAAGCCCATCTAACCTACACTGTTCCATGTACGTCCATGTATTTTTGCTGCCGGCAACCTCATTCAGAGTTGCCAAGCTGTGTATAAGTATGTGCTTGTACACTCCTCTCTCCGTAGTGAATATGTTACACAACTATCAAAATTCCATACAACTTGCATACATCTCCCATTTCCCATTTACTTATAAATCTAACTGAACCACCAGTTCCCTATTCCTGCTCTGTTTTTGATTTGAAAAACCAGGCAAAGAATTAAGACCAGCCTTGGCCTGAGAATGAGGAGAGGCTTTCTTTAACAGGATTAATTTTGACATTGACCTTCAATTGAACTGTCCCTTTCAGCAGATATGCCTCCTGACTTTCACTCTGACTTGGATCTGAATTGTTTCAAGGCATAGCTTGAGTTGGTGTAACTACTGGTTTGGTTTATTATTGTCACATGTACTGAGATACAGTGAAACATATTGTTTTACATGTTATCCGGGAAAATCATACCTTACATAAAGTACATCAGGGTAATAGAGCAGAATGCAGAATATAGTGCTACATTTACAGAGAAGATGCAGGAACAGATCAGTCATGTATGATGTGAAAAACAGAAGGAACTGCAGATGCTGTAAATCAGGAACAAAAACAGAAGTTGCTGGAAATGCTCTGCAGGTCTGGCAGCATCTGTGTAGAAAAAAATCAGAGTTAAGGTCTGGTGACCCTTCCTCAGTCATATATGAGAGATCAGTTCAAAAATCTGATAACAGCAGGGAAGAAGCTGTTCATAAATCTATTGGTACATGTTCTCATCAGTATTGTACTTTTATCTCAACTATCCAATTCATCATTTGATTTTACTTATCTCCCCTTTTCATGAATCTCTGAAGGTAAAATAGGAATTCCATGTGCAAGACTAATCTATCTGCTATGAAGCATTTTGACTAAATGTTTGTGAGGATCACATTTTAATGCCTTTCCCTTTTAGCCACTTGAACCATTTAAGATGTTCCTTCACCTTTCCCTTCAGGTTCAACCTTCAGACATATTCTCCATTCTCATCATGCCTGTTTTTCTGTCAAGATTGTTTTCCTTCTATTGACTATGGTAAATGTGCCTTCAGCAATGGAAACCTCGTTACAGGCTGTCTTCTAAGGAACAATCTAGCTCACATTCTACCAGTCATAGAATGACGTGTGCAATGATCAATGAAAAAAAAAGCCAACTTGTGATGCAATGACATCAGATATTTCTTCCCATTTCAGTTTTTTTTGTTTTACAAGAGCATGTTTAACAATTTATTTTAAAATAGTGACTCTCCACCAATTGTAAATCTAGCTGCTTCCCCTTGACATTCAATGGAATTACCATCACTGAATTCCCTAGTAACCATTGATCAGATACTGATCTCATTATGCCTTTATATGATCGGTGTCAGATGCTGGGAATGCCATGGTGAGTAATTCACCTCCTGACTCCTAAAGAGCGTCCACCATCTACAAGGCACAAGTCAAGAATTGTATTCCACTTACCAAGAAGAGTAGATTTCCAACACCACTAGTAGAAGCTTGACATCATCCTGGACAACACAACTACCTTGACTGCTAACCCTTTCACCACCTTCAACATTCACTCTCTGCAGCACTGACAACACAGTAGCAACAATGTGTGCCATCTACAAGTTGCACTGCAGCAGCTCAACAAGTTGCCCTTTACCAGCACTTCCCAAACTCGTGAGCTCTGCCATTTAAAGGGAAAAGGGCAGCAGAGCTGTTGGAATCATCTGCAAGTTCCTTGCCAAGACACTCATCGCCTTGACACTAGAACTAGTGCTGAAACTTCACAGTCACTGGGACTCCCTCCCTAACAGCACAGTGGATGGATCCACTCCATGGGCTGTCTTCAGTGACTCTATGGCCCACCACTTTTTCAAGTAGTTAGTGATGGGTAGTAAATGTTGACAAAGCCAGCATTGCCCACAACCCACAAGCAAATGTGTTTTTTCAAATGTCCATTGAAGATAAAATGTATTGGTTTGTAGTTATTCCTCTCGAATCGAATTAGCAATTAATGTTATGTAGGCCTGTGTGTACTGAACATGCTGAGACAAACATCATGATGTCTTAATGCAATACACAGCTGGCTCTGGCAGTGAGAGATACATTGTATACTTTTCCTCAATGAGAAAAATGTTACTACTTTGCTCAGAACCTTTTTATGTAAAAACATGAAGTCTTCCAAGTGAAGCAGGAGGATGCTGTGTGTTAATATACTAAGATTAGAGTACAGTATCCTCTATATCAGGAACGAACAATGGCAATTTTAAGTGGTGACGACGTGAACTGTTTGGCATCTTGCTCTTTCATATACAAAGTAATTAGTGGTGGAAAGCAAGTTGTAGCTCACTGAAGGGAATGTCGACACTGTTATCCTTCCCTCCCCCGACATTCCTCGTGTGTATGGTGTTGTGTGTGAATGAGAATGCCACAGAGCTGCTGTAATCCTTCCAAGTATGCATTACATTTCACCTCAGGAATTGCCTACGTTTCGGTGAGTTGTGTTTAGCATGTAATGATACTGTTGTGAAGTAAGTGAAACCCCTGATTTTAAAGGGGAGCTTGGCTGGTGTACTGTGGGGAAAGGTTAATATTGAACCTACTAGTTATGAAGGGAGTATGGTCCCTCAGTTTAAATTTTACAGCCCTGCTCCAATCTGGGGAAGCAATTTCATGTCTGGTAGGTTTAGGTGGGAATTGTAAACTTTTTGAGAGAAGGGCATAAAATAAGAGCTGGCAGCAGTAGGTAAGGCCTCCGACTGAGGTGGGCCTGGTCTCATTCCATCCACCCGCGCACCTTCCTCACTAGGCATGGGCTCAAAACTTGCATTCAAGTCACTGCTTTCCAAAGTTTCTAAGACCCATCTGAAGAGTTGTCTTTCCTCTGGTAGCTCCAGACACAGATGCGCTGAAGTAGCAAAATTCGATACCTCCCAGTTGCAATTTTATCTTTACACAGGAAGACTGACGTAACTCGACCAGCAGTACATTTATCAAGAACAGTCAGGCAGCCAACAAACTCAAGTTCCAAATAGTAACTTCCCTGTATCTGTATCTAGTTAAGCTCCTGCTTTGTGAGTGCAGGGTGTGGAATCTGACTAACAAGTGGAAATGTACAGCTCTTGAAATCAAAGCTTAAAAAATTCATTATGTGAATTCAACAATTGGCAAGTGTTTTCATAACAATGTGCTCACAATTCTTTGATTCTTCTCTCCTCCCATCACAACCCAACCCTTTTGGATTTCTTATTTAAACACTTCTGCAAGGTTTTTGCTTTATGCTGTAACAAGTAGTCAAATCAGAAAGAACAACCCCATTACTCAGAAGGGTGACTGTAGAGGTCTGGAGTAAATCTGACAGATATTCTGTTCATTGTTAGGCCATCTTCAAATCCTTGTGTATAAGGTTAGATATTGATCTTAGTTGATATTGATTGACCTGCTCCTAAACCTCCAGTGGAAGACTTCCAGTATGTATCTCTCTTGGGTCATTATTTTGAAATGTATGCGACTAATTATTGTGTAATTATTTTGTAAATTGTTTACATTTACAATTACATATAATTTGTAATAGTTTATAAATGTGAATGTGTACTGAGTATAATGTTAGTTAAAAATTCTGAAGTCCGCAGTTTTTCTTGCTGTAGGGATCTGGGAATCGATGTTCTGTTGAGAAGTTGTGAGGGGATCTTGGAGAAGCTCAGGGATCCGAAATCTGACCCCTACTTTTTGGCCATGGCTGGGACTGCCCAGTTTTGGCACACATTTGATGACCTCCGTGAAAAGAATGAAAGGTAACAAATCAGAAGCCTCAACTTTGTGGGATGCTGAAATGTGAAGGTCAGCAGTCAGTGGTAATAGACAGTCTTTGGTTCACACTTTGAGAAGTTGCAGTGGGAGACCACTTTCTGGAAGTAATTTGGAAAATCTAGCAAACCTATTAGTATCAGAGTCAACACAGGCAGCCAAGCTTAAAAAAAAGTTCTCTGAGAAAAATGACCCTGCGGTCATCGCAGACCTTGACTATTTGCAAAATAAAGTATCTGTTTTGAGTAGTATTGTCATCTACATGCTTTTGTTGTATATACACTGTTTCATTGCTGACGTTTGTTGTATTTTTAAGATCGGCTTCCTGTATATAAACAGGGATCCATAAATGATTTCAAACTGTTCAAAGGTTTAAACTATTTTATGATTAAGATAATTTTTATAGGTGCAATCTGCCAGGGAATTGACATCTGTTTCCAAAGTAAATTAAATATATTTGAGTTTAATTAACTGCTATTTATTATATAACATTTTCGAATGATGAATCCCAAATTATTTAATTGATAGTCACTTTAATCTTGTCATTTTTATGTAAAGGTTGTTTTAATTTATTTACTAATGCAGCCCTATTGTTACTGGAATGTTTTCAGAGAAGGCTATTGCAACAACTCAAAAATATTGGGGAGTTTAAATGGTACACCTCTGCCTTCTGGATGGGGTGTAACTTATCAACCACACAACACAACTACGTAGCATTCAACCATGCGATTCCTTGTTCCCATTCAAAGAATCATAGAAATTTACAATGTAGAAGGAAATCATTCAGCCCATCATATTCACAGCAGCCAACACGCAGCTTTCCAACTTAATCCTAATTTGCAACTCTTGATCCATAGCCTTGTAGATTAAACCATTTCAGATGTACATGCAAGTATTTCTGAAATGTTTCGAAGGTTTTTGCTTCTACTACTTTGACAGATACAAGTTTTACATCGGCACCATCTTGATCAAAAGTCCTTTCCAGAGCACAGTAATCTTTTGAGAGCTCCTTTTGAGTGTTAGCTTTTGGTTTTTGTGTGTCTTTTTTTTTATTGTCCCTGACTCCTTTATTAGGTGATGCGGTCACATAGAAATATTATTTTCCATATTTGCGTTGACGCAAGGGGCATTTGGGCTTTCACAGAAGCAGAATTAGAAGAATTCATTCATTTCAAAGCCACAACAAACAGGAAAAGTGTTTATTTCCAAGACAGCACATTTCTTAAATGGTTGTAAAACAATGGCTGCAAGTTAGTAATAAAGGGTTCATCAAAATAACTCTCACTTCAACAAACAAAAAAACTATTACACTGAACACACCTGTGGCACTGCTATTGTTGCAGCTAATGCATTGTATACTCCTAAAGCTGGAATATTTTAACCAGACATTTATCTTTTCTATGCATCTCCAATCTCACTCTTGCTTTTAAATTAAAAATTGACAGGTTTTTCAGTGCAACAGCACCCACTTGTTTTCCCAATATAATTGTTTCTAGACACATGCAGAACCTACTTCCCAACCTAAATTTGTGCCTCATGATTTTCACTTATCACCCTGTCTAGGTATTCTATTTTGTACGTTTCAGTTCAGCCCCTTTTCAACCTCAAAAACATCTATCATTATTGCACCTTGCCAAACATTCAAAATATATGGGATAGCTCATGGATTCACTCCTGTCAGGCCCCAAGAAGCCTAAAATTATCTACAGACTGTTTCTCTAAATAACACCACCATTCTGCATTCAACCTTTATGAAGATATTCAGGTGGCTACTCAATATAAATTATATTTTGCCAAATTACATGAATATTAATTCCTGGAAAATTCAAATGAGTTTTGCATCATTTTTGCATGAGGCGTGCATTTAACTGTTTTGATGAATGCAGAAAAAGGATTGCGTATTGGAAATTTGCTTCTGATAAATCACCATCAAAATTAAAAAATAAGTCGCTCTCAAGACAAGTCAACAAAAAGGTCTTAAAACAACTCGATTAATTTGAGCCGTGTTCCTGGCTTTGAACCAGTTTCGCATCTGACTTGCCACTTTGTCTTGGATGCCATGGGCTTTTGCTTTAGTAACCATTAACAAAAGCCCACATAAAACCTACTTAGACAGCACCAAATGCACTACCTTCATCAGCATTCTTTGCTATGTTCCCAAAATATTCAATCATGTCAGTCAGACGTAATCTTCCTTTCAGAAACCAGTGTCTATCTTAATGTGTATTAGTTTTCTGCATTGTAGGTGGCCATTTTCCTAGCTGGAGCTGTAGCAACATTGTAGGGGTAGAAAATCCTCAATCCCCTCTTGAGCTAAGCTTTATGACTGAATATTTCTGGAGGAAAATATATGTTGACATTCATTGGGTTTCTAAGTTTTTGAGTTTCTAAATTGGCACAATGAGTCAGTAATAGGTTACATTGGTATTTCACTTAGAAAGGGCCAGTTACCTGGAATGGGAAAGCTCTTTGAACAACATCTTGGAGAGTGGGGGGGTGGGGGAAGTTAATAATGGAAACTGCTTCCTTTCAAAATGGATTGTCACTTTTGCTTTAATTAAAAACCGGGCCCAGATCTTTCAGTCAGTAGCCAAGACAGTGTGTCCAATGCTGTGATTCTCTTATGCTCACTGTCCATTTTACATTGGAGCTACAGCAGGGATGCAGGAATGAACAGTCAGGAGGTAAATTGTCAGACACACAATTCCAGAACAGCCATATCCCCCTTCTCCGGGCGTGGACTGAAGTCACAAACCTTAAGGCCTGCCTTCAGTTGATTGATACCTTATTAGGCAATCTCACAAGTCCGAGCATGACTTTCTACCTTAGTTATGGGTCCTGGGATGATTTAAAAAGACCAATCCTGGATTTACACACTGGCACAGAAGGGGAAGCTGGTGATGGATGAGATGACAGGTTTTCTGGCTCAGTCAACTCTGTGATTTACCTCCGCCTGGACCCATCGGAAATACTCAAACTGGTTGTTAGTGGCACGTATGCTTCTTTGCGATTAGGGTGATCTTGAGCAAGGGATTCCCTTGGTGAGGATATGATATTCTTTTATTCACTCGTGGACATGGTTGAGCCATTGATTATTTCCTAAGCTGGTTGCCTGTGAGAAAGTGGTGGGGAACTGCTTGCTTGAACCACAGCAGTCTGTTTGGTGTAGGTACACACACGATGCTATTAGGCAGGGAGTTTCAGTGCCACTGAGGAACGGCGATATAGTCCTAGGTCAGAATGATGAATGACTTGGAGGGGAATTTGCATGTGGTGGTGTTACCCTGTATTGTGTGCCCTCCTTCTAGATGGTAGTGGTCACAGGTTTGGAAGATGCTGTCTAAGGAGCCTTTGTGAAATTCTGCAGTGCATCTTGTAGACCTCTCATGCTACTACTACTGAACATTGGTGATGGAGGGAATGAATACTTGTCAATCAAATCACCCTAGTGAGAAAAGATTGGACAGGCTGGGCATGCTTTCACGGGAGCTCAGAAGACCAAGGGGTGATTCGATTGAAGTTGATAGGATCCTGAGTGATCTTGATAAGGTAGACATGGAAAAGAGGTTAACTCTTGTGAGTCCAGGATTAGGGGACAGTGTTTTAAATTAAGGGTCATCCTTTAAGGCTAGAGGGGAGTTTTATTTTTCTCTGAGAGTTGTGTGTCTTTAGAACAGTCTGCCACAGAAGGTGATCGTGGTGGGTCATTGAATATTTTAAACGCCGATGTAAACAGATTCTTGTTAGGCAGGAGAATCGAAGGTTATCAGGAATCGGTAGAAATGTGGAATTTGAAACACAAACAGCTCGCCATGATCTTCCTGAATGGCACAGCAACTTGAAGGGGCTGAATTACCTACTTATGCTCCTTTGTATGTTTGTATGAATCAGTCAGACAAACAGAGACAAATGAAACTGTAGCAGACTATTCAAGAAACACTTGCAGAGTTGAGCATGAAAGAACGCTGGAATACTTCATTTTCTTCAGTATTGGCAGAGCTAAAGTCTTCGTTCTCTGCTGTGAAGAGATCATGAAAATTCAAACAGAAATGGCTGGATTCAGGATAAATCGAAACTTGAGTATTATTTTTGATTTGGGGTCTTTTAGGGGAAATCTCTGCTCAGGTTATAAAAATGAATGAAGGTCTAAAAGAGAAAGATGAATGACAAGATGATTGAACTCAACCCCATATACATTCCACTACGGAGGAAAACTGGAAATGAGGCAATCCATCTCAACGGACCCCAGAGTTTACAAACCAGGTGGAAAACACACTGACACTTCATCGGAGGCTACACTGAGGATGTTACCCAGCATGGTAACAAAATGTCTGCAAAACAACCAACATCAACAAATGATTGATCTTGCCTGTGTAAAGCTGCACTATTTACTGCTTGTCCTTCAGAGAGGTGTAGACTTTGTTATCACACAAATTGACAGAAAACTGAGAAAATAGGACGACGATCATAAAGAGCGCTACTTATAGAATGATACAGATGGAAACAGACCTTTTGGTCCAACTAGTCCATGCTGACCATATTCCAAAACCAGACTAGTCCCACTTGTCTGCATTTGGCCCACATCCATCTAAACGTTTCCTATTCATGTACCTGTCCAAATGTCTTTTAAATGTTGTAACTACCTGCATCTACCAGTTCCTCTCACAGTTCATTCTGCATGCTTCACATGATAAAATGTCGTTCATATAAAACCAACTCGTCCAGATTACAGGCACCTCCGAGCTTCATATATAACATTACGCTATTACATACTCCAGCTCCCACATTTCTTTGCCCGGGTGTCTTACATAATGTACTGTTTACCCCCAGTTTAAGAAAGGAATTGCCTGTGTTTCACCTGAGGCCAACATTATCTTGCTGCTGGTGTGGTTCCTGCAATTCTAGCCTGCTCTCGTGCATCTGAGGCTCTCTTCAGATTTTGCTATATCTGAAAATTTAACCTAAGGGTTAACTAACTGAAACTGATTCAGTTCTTCAGGCTTTTCTGGCAAGACCAGCATTTGTTGACCATCCCAAATTGCCCTTGAATTGATTGGTTTGCTAGGTCATTTCCAGGGCATTAAAGAGTCAGCCACGTTGCTATGGGTCTGGAGTCACATGTAGGCCAGATATGGTAGAATTTGTTCTCTAAAGGATATTAGTTGAGTTTTTGCTGCAATTGAGAATACATTGACATTGACCAGCTTTCAATTCCAGATTTTATTTATTGAGTTAAAATTCCACTAAATAACGTGGTGGAATTTGAATCCATGACCCCAGAGCATTAGGCTGATCCTCTGAACAGTTGTGCAATAAAATTGCTCTGTACCACTGTCTCTTCCAAGCCACCAATCAGGGAGCCCTGGTGTCACTGGGCTACGTACCTCCCCAAGACTGCATCCAATCTCCAGACAAAAAATATTTCACCCACGCCGACTTGGAAAATTCACTATGGTTTCAGAGCAATTTCAAGGTACAGAAGAAAGAGAATCATATGTTGACCAAGAATGATTTGTGACATTGAGTATCCCAAGCAAAATTTCCAGGCATGATTTCAAAATTAGCAGGTTGCTTTGTGCTGGATGATGTCAAGTTGCTTGAGTTTTGCTGGAGCAATGTTCATTCAGATAAGTGGTGAGTATTCCATCATACTCTTGACTTGTGTCTTGTAGATGCTTGATAGCATCTGTGCAGGGAATTCCAGAATGTGGGACTGGTGCCATAATTGTCAACAGTGGAGCAAAGGAAAGTCAAAATAATGGAATGTTATCAGAGATAATAGGAACTGCAGATGCCGGAGAATCTGAGATCGCAAAGTGTAGAGCTGGATGAGCACAGCAGGCCAAGCAGCATCTTAAGGAGCTGCTTGGCCTTCTGTGTTAATCCAGCTCTACACTTTGTTATAATGGAATGTTAAGCTGGGAAGCAGCCCTGACAGAAGTTATGGAGCTGGAAGATCCATTTATACCACAAGATTTTGCTCTGTTTCAACGGTGTAGAGTGACAATTTAGAGAAGGTACAAGATGAATTTAGAAGATTGTGGAGATTCTAGCGGTGGAATTTAGAAATGGAAAAGGACTGTCCTCGGAATTCCTTTGGCTCTGGTAGCAGATGTGAAATAGTTGTTTTCATGTTCCTTCTCTGTGACTCAAAGCAACAACTTTGATACATTGTGCTGTGCTTTGTATCTCTCCCATATGACAGGACTATCTTTCCTTTGCATTTCTATGAATGATCTTTTTAGTTTTTGCTTGTTCCTTACCTCTTTAGTAATACCTGGATTTTTATAGCAAGTTGAGTTTTTAATTTAAACTGGTTGAGTATCGTTTTAAATTCATGTATTGAACACCAGGTACTGATGTTCCTTCATTCTGGCATTGACATTTGCCCAGTTTACTGTATACAGTCTTGTTATGAGTTTGCATCCAGTAAGATGCTTTACTTGATGCAGTAGTGTTCATATCATCTCTAAAACAAGAAAGTGGGCAGATATCATGGTATTCAAGAATCCAAAAGACATTCATTGCATGTAATCATATGTACAAACATTACACTCATTTAGCACGTAAGTGTCTGGGCTAGTATTAATCTGTTAGATTATAACAGAAGCAAGCTTCCAATAAAGTGTTATGTATCAAGTGATCTGGGCTAAGATGAAGTGTGAGATTTTTACATGCTCAGCTTGATTACTATGATACAGTAATGATAACAGCCTGTCTGTTGAAGGGTTACTGACCATGATACACAACGTAATATTCCCCTTTTTCCAAAGATAAACATCTGTCCCAAATTGTGTATTGGCATGAGTTGTCAACTTGATTATTATACAAATAATTAAAACAGAGTCTATATATGATAAACATTTCAAACTTTAATATAATACCTTTTGCAGACTGATAGGTGTCTTCGTTTTATGATTGTATACCTATCTGAGGAGGTATACATGTTGTACTGGTTTGGAAATTTGGTTGACTGACTGCTGGCTGCTGTCATTCAACTTCAACTTTGTTATAAAGCAGAGATTGATCCCCATCTGAGAACCAAAACCAAAACCCCCAAAGAGGAGTGACTTACCCTACAATCTGTAAAATTGCCTTTCAGCAACTTCTAGTGGTTAAACCAAATAAATCTGTGATATTCACTTTACAATCAACAAGTAACAATTTATCTAACAGTGAACAAATTAACTAAATGATTACAAAACCGAGCAAATCTCTTCTAACCACTAGCTATTCCTGAATAATGAAAGATTCTAACGGTATACTTTTCCAATAAATACACTTCACACTTGTATAGCAAAACAATAAAATTTAGTCTTTCAAAATTACAGACATGTTATATCTCGAATGTTCTGTGTCTTCTCTATTGATTCTTCTGTCAGGAATGCTTTCTCAGTAAATACTTCTGTCAGGAATCTTAGTTCAGAGTGCCACGGTACTGTTGTGAATACCGTGCTCTCTCTAAGAGCTGAGAACTGTTTTCTCTAGCAGATGACAGTTAGTTCAGCTGGTTTTCAACTATCCCCTTCTTTTATGCCCCAATGACATATACATTTCTTACAATTAGATTGGTTTTGTGTTGTCAAAACCAACAAAATTATATTTAATTGGTTTTTGGTAAGTATGTGCTTGGTTCAAATTGGCTAACTTCAAAGCTTACTGTCTTGATAACAAAACAACACTGCTGCTTAGCCTGCTAATTTCACAGCCTCTCAATACATATGTTTCAATATGGCTGCTCTCTGTACTTGCTAACTTTCAAGCTCCTCACACATCTTCATGCAAAAAAAGCACAATCTTTTAAAGGGACCATGCAACGCTTTCCCACCTAGCATTTTACAAACACCCAATTCAAATGTCCTACCTCCCAATCCATAATTACTCCACCCATCTTTGCAACAGCATATAGTCATCACTGTGAGAGTGTTCTTCTCTCTAACTTCACATATGATTGCTGTGCTGTATGTTGGTCAGAACTGGCTTCTGTTCCTTTGCAATGTAGCAGCAGTGTTCCTATGCTAAGAACTTCTTTTTTCCAAGTATTTGTATTTCTAACATGCACGCTCTGCCAATGGGCAGTTAGGCAGTTCTCTCTACATGTTTGCTTGTTGTGTATCTGGATCATATTCCCAGGCTAGCTGCTTTGTCCATTCAATGCCCATGTGTCCCTTTATAATATCAACATAAGAGTTTGTTGCAATGCTTTTGGTAATAAAACTTATTTGTTCTTGACTTTGTATGTTGGAAATGAATGTATCTTCTGTTGGTCCTTCTTAATACTGTCAGATCATCCCTGGATAATAACCACATCCAATTCTTGTATTTGCTTATCTTTGGCAGTCAATTGTTGCGACTGTTCACGCTTAGGCTCTGGCCTAAGTGTGACAGATCAACCTTAAGAATATCTTCAACTTTTCAAGATCAAGAGGAATATCCTGGTCTTTGAGTGGGTTGATTAATTTGTGTGTCAGATGTAATTATCCTGATATTTTAACTTCTATCTCACTTTAACATGAGATTATTGACTGATTTGGTTGCGAGACCCACTATTCTGCCACAGTGTGTGTGTGGATTGAATCTCATGATTGTGAATAGACTGAGATCTGTGAATACCAGTAGTCCTGCCATGGCTGGACTGTTGTTAACAACTGCTTTAGGAAGCCAAGACAAACTTGCAGATTACCTTTGCTGTGTAACACTGCCAGAGCATGGAATTGGTTATCCGTTATATGCTGTGAGACATTCTCTCATTGCTGAGGTACCCGTCTTTCAGGATGTGTAGGGGTAACATGTTGGCAACAGCTCTTGTGTTGACTTTAGCTTTCAGTGAATGTCATTTTGCCTTTTCTGGACATATATTAATGACTGTAAAAAGCTCCCCATGATCTAATTGCATCAATGTGTTGTGTAGTGCCTGGTTTGGAGTGAACGTCATTGGTCGGTTGATATTTGTGCACTACCTTAACATTTTCCTAACTGTTGGTTTTTTTTATTGTGCTATGTTGTTGGCCACTTGTGTTTTGATTTGGGTATGGCTTGATCTTTGGATGTGTGCATGTGTGTCCAATGTCTTTTGGTGCCATATACTTTATGAAGAGCCAGGTAGCTTTTGGGTAGCTGCAGAGCACTTTCTGTTGCAGATTTTGATGGATTGGTGTGATTTGCTGACTGTAACTATACTGTTTCTGGAATCTAAATCATTACAGTGGCAAGTCACTCTGACTTCACATTTACATTCATCCTCAAATAATGTTTCCATGGTAATGCCCTATTTTTCTTGCTCAAATGATCTTTCCTGAAGGATTTAATTAACATACTTGTATTCTCAGCAAAAATAAATTAGCTCTGTTTTCAGGGTGGTTAATGCCAATTAAAAAAAATACAATCTGGATTGACTACCTCACATTCAGTCAGTGGTCAGGGAGAGGAGGGTGTAACAATGATCAAGGAAGGTAAAGGCATCCAGGAAGTACTGCTGTAGGAGCCTTAGCTCTTGAGTTTTTCTAACAGGTTTGAGGTCCTTGCTCCCTGTATAGATGAGAGTGGGGTGCTGTTGGGAGAATGAGCAAACTAACAATGGCACTATGGTATTGGGAGCCATTCAAGACTAGGGAGAAAGAAATGTAGCTGTAATCAGGGATAGTTGAGGGAGTAGACACTGTTCTCAGTGGCCATAATTGAGATTCCTGAAGGTTGTATTGCCTGTCTGGCGTCTGGGTTCAGGATATCTCATTGTGATGCTGATCTTTCAGGAAGCACTGGAGTCGGGGAAGGTCCCGGAGAACTGGAAAATGGCTAATGTAACGCCCTTGTTTAATAAGGGTGGGAGGCAGTTGTATAGATAGATGGGGGTTCTATAGCTCAGATGAGATTGGATTAGCTTAATGGAGAGCAATACATTAGAGAGTAGTCTTTAACAATATAACAATATAACAGTAAGATTAAAGACTCAGATTACCATATATAGCAATAGATAATATTAAAATTCAATAAATTTAGTTTGAGTTCAAAAGAAGCCCAAGCCTGAAGGCATTTCTTGACCTTCTCATCAATCTGTTTTAAAGCGAAATTCTAAGATATGGGCATTAAACCAGAGGTCAATAGATAATCAGTTTATATGCCTCAGATTAAAAAAAAGTCTGAGCATTCTCACTCAAGTGTTTATACAGCACCTTGCCAGCAATAATTCAGATGTGTTTTGCTAAATGAGAATGACTCACTCCCTTACACACCAAAGGTCTTATTCTTCAATGAAAGGTCCAGATGTCCCCCTCATCACATTTATAGATAATTTTAATCAACCCGTTGTGTCACACCTCTAAAGCAGACGTAATTTGATATGAGGCCTCCTGGTTCATGACAGGGACACTACCACCGCACCCCCAGAGTTCCCTAAAATAATCACATGTATCCTTTTGTCACAACACGCTCTGATAAAAATCCTTTAGATTAAGATTCTTCTGTACTTATTCATTTTGTGTAGAAAGCTTTTTTTAAAAAAATCTAATTATGTATGTAACTTTGCTTATTTTCATTTGCCTGGGATAGGATAAGAGCAGCTGTGGAGAAAGTGGAGTTACTGTGGCAACAGGCTCTTGCCAGGGCTCAGCTTTTCCAGAAGGACCTTCAGTGTAGGGAAGAGGCTGAGCAGGTAAAATTCATAAGTGCAAAGTGTTTTATAGTATGACTGCTTTATTCTCTAACTTACTAAAAAGAATGGCAAATGGGAATAGTAATTAAATATTTGTTCTTGAGATCTTTGTGTAGAATAATTCATTGCGTTTGAGTTGATTTTACTGAATAGATCCTCCCTACACCTTGTTGAAGTGTAACTGGGAACAGACAGACTGCTTATACCTACCTGCAAAAAAGCGAAACACTGCAGATGTTAGAAATCTGCAACATACAGAAAATGCTGGAAATGTTCAGGTCTGGCAGCATCTGTGGAGATTCATGTTCTGATCATGTTTCACAGAGGTCACAGAGCTGAAAACACACATGCTGTCTTTCTTTAAATATTTTCTGATTAAGCAGATTAATTCCACCATTTTCTGATTTATTCCTGTGTCTACTCAGTGTAGTATTGTTCTGATAACCGGTTTGATTAATTTTTTTTCTTTCTGTGTTAGTTCATTGAGTGGGAAGGTATTTGCCCAGAGCCATTATCACTAGACTATTAACCCAGACACCCAAGTAGTAATCTGGGACAAACCAAAAGAGCTGTGGATGCTGTAAATCAGGAACAAAAACAAAGTTGCCTCAGGAAGGATCACTGGACCCAAAACGTTAACTCTGTTTTCTCCTCCACAGTTGTTGCCAGACCTGCTGAGCTTTTCCAGCAACTTTTGTTAACATTCTGGGAACCTGGGTTTGAATCCCGTCACGGCAGGTGGTGGAATTTGAATTCCATTTTTAAAACTATGTGGAATCAAAGGATAATAAAATGTGAGGCTGGATGAACACAGCAGGCCAAGCAGCATCTCAGGAGCACAAAAGCTGACGTTTCGGGCCTAGACCCTTCCCGAAACGTCAGCTTTTGTGCTCCTGAGATGCTGCTTGGCCTGCTGTGTTCATCCAGCCTCACATTTTATTATCTTGGAATCTCCAGCATCTGCAGTTCCCATTATCTCTGGAATCAAAGGATGTTGATGGTCACAAAACCACAGCCGATTGCTTGGAAAATCCATCTCGTTTGCTGGTGTCTTTTAGGGAAAGAAACTGCTGTCCTTACCTGGCCGGGCCAACGTGTGACTCCACCCATAGCAATGTGATTGACTCATAACTGGAGGAAATCAGTACTAGCCTAGCCGGTAAATGAACACAATTGTTGTGAACTCTGCCCAAAGGCAGGCTCTTGGCTCGTTGTCAGATTCATCATGATCAGTCTGTCACCAGTAGGAGGCCTTTTGTTAAACTCAGGGACAAAACAAGAAGGCAGCTCCCAAGTTTACATCAGCTGGAAGGGGTATTAAACCCCCACTTGTCAGTATTATACAAAGTTATTTGCTGTCCAACTGAGCTAACGGTCTCCTGTTTAAGTGAAGCTAAATCTGTACTTGATCCTTTTTGTGCCAACGATAGACTGATATGGCAGCTTATTGAGACAGACAACTGAAGGCATCTCCTTTTATGTTTGAATTAAAGCATTGATTCTGACAATAGCTGGTGACTGCAAATGTTACAGTGCTGTTGCTGAGTACCGTACAAAACTTTTTTTGTGTGTGTGGTAATGCCACAGAATTATTAATCCAGAACCTCTGGCTAAGGCTCTAGGAATAAGAGTTCAACTTCCACCATGGCAGATGGTGAAATTTTAATTCAGTAAGCATTTCTGGGATTATCCTGGTGGTGGCCATATACTGAATGATTGATGGTTTTTGAAAAGCCCATCTGTTCGTGAGTGTATGCTGTCCTTACCTGGTCAGGCCTACATGTAACTCCAGACCCACAGCAATGTGGGTGCATAGCACTCTATCTTAACTGCCTTTGCTGATGGGCAAATGAGCACACTTTTAAAATTCTAGAACTCCACGTGACAAGCAGCTTGTTGAGAAATTGGTTTGCTTCGTCTGTCACAGGCTATATATTAAATGTGTATTAAATCTTTGACACTAACTCTCTTTTCATCCCCCTCCCTCTATGGTGCTAAGATGTGCATCCATGTTTTTGCTTCCTGCAAACGTAATTATGCCAGTGTTGGCATAATATTAGCCCCATGTCTTTCACCCTCTGTAACTATCATTTTGTCCAAAGCTTTGTTGCCAGTATCTCATCTTGTAGCAATCTTGTATGTTGTCCACCATGCCTATTATCATTTATCTTCATTGCGTTCTTCTATCCAATGACCTCAAATCTAACATTCATACAGTTGTATTTATATTCCTCCATGGCCTTGCTGTTCCCTACTTCTGCAACTTCTCCAGGGCCACAGACTCTTCCTCTACTCTCTCCTTCACTCTTATTTCGTTGGGGTAGGAGTCACAGTGGATGCCTGATCTGTCTGTTTTGTAGGTTGATGAAAGGGTTAATCAGATACCAGAATTGTTGGAGGATGCAAAATTTAGTGAGAGGGAAGAACTGAAGGAGATCAATATTCATAGAGAAATGGTGCTGGGAAAATTGTTGGGATTGAAGGCTGATAAATTCCCAGGGCCTGATGATCTAAGTAGATGAGGAAGTAGCTGTAAAACTGGTGGATGCATTGGTGGTTATCTTCCAGGAATTTATAGACTCTGGAACAGTCCATGCAGATTGGACAGTGACTGATGTCACTCCAATATTCAAAAAGTGGGGTAGATGAGAAAACAGGAAATTATAGACTGGTGAGACTAACACCGGTATTGGGGAAAATTGTCAAACTCATTGTCAAGGATTTTATAGAAAGCAGTGGCAGGATCAGACAGAGTCAACATGGATTTATGAAGGGGAAATCATGCTTGACAAATCTGTTGGAATTCTATGAAGATGTTAACTCAACTAGTTATAAGGGGACAAAATGTGAAAATTAGAAATTTCCAGTTGGGGATTGGATAAAGCTCAGTTCTAAGGAGCATGGTTGTTTAATTTTCATCTTTCTCTTGTAATCTAGTGCAGTGAAGTCCATCATTGAAGTCTATCGATATCTCCGTTGAGATCAACTTACTTAAAAACAGTGCAGGATTGAATTATTGATAATAAAACAAAGAGTAGCAGATGCTAGAAGCCTGGAACAAAAACTGAAGTTGCTGGAGAAATTCAGCAGGTCAGGTAGCACCCGTGGAGAGAAAACAGTAATGAAAGAGTCATTGAATCATAAAAGTTACTCAGTTTTCTCCCCAAAGTTGCTGCCAGACTGCTGAGATTCTCCAGTAATTTCTGTCATTGAACTGTTGATGTTCCTGGCCTCTGCAACTCTAGTGCTTATTTTATCAGTGAAGCGATCAGGAAGATCCTCATGTTCCTTTCATACAGCATCTACAGTTT
The DNA here is from genome assembly GCF_030684315.1 of Stegostoma tigrinum. Classification (NCBI taxonomy): domain Eukaryota; kingdom Metazoa; phylum Chordata; class Chondrichthyes; order Orectolobiformes; family Stegostomatidae; genus Stegostoma; species Stegostoma tigrinum. Next base: position 39,339,645 of record NC_081357.1, read on the forward strand.
TGGAATTCATCACCATGCAGATTTTTTTGTAATTTTAAGAATTATTTGAAACAAAAGTGACATACTTTAAGAACATTCATTGTTAAACATGCTATTGGCCTCGTGTTTAAAAAAATATAATGGAGAAAGAGCAATATGATGTTGTCTAGATCCTCGACACGTTGTGGGGGGACACAGTGAAGATGTCCTTACATAGTGGTTTTGAATGTTACTAATCAATATTCTTTTCTTTGTCTGCAGATTATTGATTTGATCACCAATGAAGGAATGGGAAAGATCCAATCGTACAAATTAGAAATTGCAAGTAATTTGAGCCAAGCAGAGATTCTAAAACTGGATTATGATGTTGCCATTTATAACCCTGCAATGGTGAGTTCGTTTAAACCTGTTTATTTTTCATTATGAAATATTTACAATTTTAAGATCATATTTAATACGCTGGCACAATCGTTATAAAATGGATTGTGTTTAAATGTAATGTAAATGATTCTATATATCAGACTAGTTTGCGGTATTGGGACAGTTGGTTTACATTTGTGCTGAGTGTACAGACTGGCATTCTGCCAGGCCAATGGAAGCCTCAACTATAGGTCAGAGACCCTCTGTCAGTTCAGTGGGGGATGCCTGTTGGAAATAAGTGCCCACTAGGTTCTTCAGTGTCCCAGGCTTTCCCCAAGATTGAGGCCCCTGGCTGCAGAAATGCCATCTGACTAGAACTGCTGGCAGTCCAATACTGGCAGGCTTTCATGCACCCACCACAGCTCCAGAACCACCATTGGATGTCAGTTGGGGAGCAAGAGATGGGATGGGGTGAGCATTGAGAGTTATGGAAGAGAGTGGGGTGGGGTAGTGGTGAAAATTATAGCTGTGAGCAGGTGAGGGGTTTTTCAATAGTCCTCCCCTTCCTTGTGCCAAGACCCATGAATGTCTACTATTAAGGGGCCACCGGCAGGAAGCAGTGAGGAATCCTGATGGTTTTACTTGGTGATCCTCCACAGAGGGAGACCTCTACAGCCTTCACTTAATCCCAGAGGCATCACTCAATTGTGATCAGTGCGAGGAGATTGAACGTCTCTGTTTCATTAATGAGCCTAATTGGCATCCTGCCCACGGCAATTAGAAATGCTGTGCCAGCACCTTTTATGCCTCCAACTTAATCAAAAAGAGGTTCCCTCCCCACGTGGGGATGACCAAGGGCCTCAATTTAGTTGCCATGGTTCCCATCACTATGGGCTAAAAAAAAATTCCACAGCTTTCCCAGACCATTGGCCTTACGTGTGCAGGACGCAAACACTTTGACCAGTGAAGATTTTTCTGAGAAGGCTGACAATTTGCCTCTAATGACATTGATGGATTGTTTTTTAGTCAATTGGGGATTTGGCTCTTTGACTGTATCTTGAATGTATAATGGAACTGTTTGTGCTGTCCATGCGATGTATAGAAGCTGATTGCCGACTCTGAGAGAGTGTTGCAGGATTTGGATGAAATAACCAAAGAAAAACGTGGAGGAAAAGAGGAGGATTGTAAAGAGGAACTGAGCAAACTAAAAGATATGTTCCACATAGCTGTAGAACTGCCCCACCAAACCTTAAAAGCAGTTTATGATTTCTACTACATTTTTGAAAAAGTAGGTAATGTATAACCAATCTGACTGGGCTGAATGTGCGTCTGATTTGAAATAAATGACCTCTTTTGTGAAAGTGAATTTCCTTCTGTGGAATTGGTTTAACTCTGATTTCACCTTGAGTGTTAAATCTGGCTTTCTGTTTTCGATGCTGAGCAATTTCCTGTTGCTTTGACCTTTTAAACATTTTCTCATTCTGGATGTCTGTGACTCTTATGTGTATTTCTGTGTTTACTTCGTATGCCCAGTATTCATTTAACTTTTAAATGTTAGTATTTGATTTTATTTTCATCGAGCAATGCCAAAGAGCCAAAGTAGTTTTACTAATTCACCACAAATGACTATTTCATCTTTTTTCTTAAATAACTTACGGGCTGCGGGTGTCACTGGCTGGTCCAGCATTTATTGCTTGTCCCTATTTGCCCTTGAGAAGATGGTGATGAGCTGCTGCCTTGAACCTCTGCAGATCATGAGCCGTGGGCAAACCCACAATGCCATTAGGGAGGGAGTTCCAGGATTTTGACCCAGTGATTCGATCTTTACTAAATAATGGACTGTTTTATTAAGTCTGAGTAGTTGGTTGTGAACCAGTTCATCTTTGTACCCAAGGTCATTTCTGATATAGCAATTAAGACAAAGTAATTATAGTTTCTTCAAAGAGAGCTTGTAAAGACAAAGACTATGGTACTACAAAGATCAATCCCAGTGCAACCACACTCAATTATCTAAAGCCATTTCAAGACACAAGAACACTAATGTGCTTCTACAGTGAACCCTAATTTGCGTGTGCATTTTTTGAAAGTACTGCAATCTAAACGCCAACTGAATAAGTTTTTTAATGCAGATATTTTGCATCAGTTTGGAGAGAAACTCCACAATTTGGAGTCAGTTTTGGCAATGAATCCATCATTACCAGGGCTGCATGAGCCTCAAATGGACTGCTTGTCTTTTCACACTCGTGGGGAGACAGTGGCATTGTTTGTAGTGTCCGTGGACCACTAATCCAGGCTCCCAGGCTGGTGTTCTGGGAGTATGGTGTTCAAATCTGACCATGGGAGATGGTGAAATTTAAAATCATCTTAAAAAATCTACGGTTTAGGGAAAAAAATAACAGCCTACTGCTGACCCTGTCACCACTCTTGTTTGCTGCAAAAATAACCCGACCTGGTTTGTTAGTGTCCCTTAGGGAAGGAAATTTGCCATCTTGGTTTGTTCTACCTGTGACTCCAGACCTATATTCATCTGGCTCACTCTTAACTGCCCTCTTGACAGTTAGAGGTGTGCAATAAATGCTGGTTGCATCAGAATAGCTGTCTGGCACTGTGCACCCTTACCAAGCCCAATCTCAATAAGGCTGACACTGAACATTTAGACTGTCTCCTTGCTGTCGTTGCTGCTGATGCACCACAGTGTTTCTTTGGTTTCATCAAAATTAAAATTGAACCCCTTGTGTTCAAGATTGATGCTACATTTTAATTCTTTTTAAGTTGAATGTCACCTAGATTTTTAAGAGATTTTTGCAAAATTATTCCTTTATAGGTTGCTGGCTGGTATCATTTACTGCTGCAAGAGATACTTTTTAAGGATGCAGTTGATACTCATGATGCACAATTGTTAGGCTTTCTTCATGAGGCAATGATCTGCCTCAAACCAAGCTGGCAGAACCAGGTTAATCACTTCCTGAAAACAGCTCCAGTTCCAGCCATTGAAGAATTGGTTCAACTCAGGGATTTGGCTGATTACATTCCAGATGCGCTGCCGAGGAGAAGAGGAAAACTGCTATCCCATCAGTAAGTATTGGAATCCTGCTGTATTTTCACAAATATCAGAGAGAAGTATTCCATCAATCCACCAAGCAAGAAGCTTAATGAAGTCCAATCCATTTAAGATGCTGCTTGGCCTGCTGTGTTCATCCAGCTCCACACTTTGTTATCTCGGATTCTCCAGCATCTGCAGTTCCCATTATCTCTGATGCAATTTTAACCCCCATTTATGTACTGCTTAGTTGTGATTAAAATTTGGTGAGACTCTAAAATGTACAGCTAACCTGACTCCTTCAGTCTGCCTGAACTTGTAATTTTGCTGCTAAGAGCTTAATTGTTTGTTTGTTTTCCCTCCTCTGGCCAGTTTTTGTAGTAGGTTGCATTTCTTTCCTACTCCTTAGGGCGGCACAGTGGCTGAGTGGTCAGCCCTGCTGCCTTGTAGTGCAAGGGACCCGGGTTCAATTCCACCCTTGGGGTGACTGTCCATGTGGAGTTTGCGCATTCTCCCTGTACCTGGGTGGGTTTCCTCCGGGTGCTCCGGTTTTCTCCCACAGTCCAAAGATGAGCAGGTTAGGTGGATTGGCCATGCCAAAGTGCCCATAGTGTTCAAGGATGTGCAGATTTGATGGGTTATAGCGGGATGGGTCTGGGTGGGATGATGCTGTCAGAGTCGGTGTGGACTTGTTGGGCTGAAGAGCCTGTTTCCACACTGTAGGGATTCTATGAAAATGCTCTCAATTGTTATTGATCTGCTCTGTCCTAGACAGTCCTTTTTGCTGACATAGTTAGTGTCATTGTACTGACCTATCTCCTACTTCTACAGCAGTATTCTGTTGCATAAACAATCCGACAACTATTGGCCCAACAATTGTGATAGTGAGGGAATTCCAAGAATGACTGCGTAGAATGGGAGGATAATATATCTCAAACAACAGAAGGCACAATTTACGTTGCAGAAATGAAAGTAACAATGGAGCTGATAAAGATGAAGAACTTAGTGTTCTAAAAGAGATATTGGATACACTGGTTATGCTTTTCTGAACTTTGAAAAAGCATTCATTAGATGTGACAATAGGACACATGGACTTTGGGCTAATATGTTAGCTGACAAGAAGAAAGTATGATTGGATGTGACATTTTCAAGTTGGCCAGCAGTAATTGTTGTGGAATGATTCAAAGATTAGTGCTCCAACATCTGCTTTTTACAAAGTCTGTTAATAACTTGGAGATGAAGGGACGGTATTGTGTACAAGTTTATTAATGATACAGAGCTCAATGGAAATATCAACTGTAATGATTACACCAAGTGGCTGCAAAGACAGTTTAGGTGACAAATTGAGTATAATGTGTGGAAGTGTGAATTTTTTTAATGTGAAAATTTTAAATGCTGATGTTTAGAGAGACTTGAGTACATTCATAAAGAGCAAGGAAATGCATGCAGATGCAACAAAGAATTAGGAAGGAAAATGGCATAATAACTATTTTTGTAAAGGGTTTGGCATACAGAGACAGAAATGTCTTGTTACAATTATGCAGCACTCCAGCACACTGAAGTACTATCTTTAGTTTTCTTCTCCATGTTTATGAAAGAATATATACCCCTTGGAGGCAGAACAGCGAAGGTTCATTGGATTGATTGGTTGGTTGAGAGGGTCATTCTGTGATGAACAGCTGAATAAATAGAGCCTGTGCTTTTTGTAGTAGAATGAGAAGTGATTTCATTGAAAATATAAGTTCATGCAGGCACTTGACAGAATAAACATGATCATACCCTTAGTCTGGGGATGAGTGCGTGGTCCCTACATAAAGGAGACAATCACTTGGAATGAAATGGGAAATTTCCTTGCTCACAGGGTCGTAAATATTTTGGAACTCTCTTAACCAGAGAGTTGAGGATGTTTCATTATTGAATGTAGTTGAGACTGAAAGCTTTAGCCTCTCAGGCATCCAAGGGACATGTAGAGCGGCAGCGAAGTGGAGCTGAATTCAAGAATTGGCTGTGATTATATTGAAGGGCAGCACAGGCTGACATGCCAAAGGGACTATATCTCATGTCCAAGTTACAATGGGTGTGTGACCTGGAGAACATGTAAGTAATGCTTTAGCTCTCAGGCCTCAGGAGGTAAAGCTGGAAGCTCCGTTAAAATATGTGTTTCATTTCCAAAGTGCAGGTTGTATAGTGCTTGAATATACCGGCCGCTCAATTTGTCAGTGGTGGACAAATAGAAATTCAGCAGCAGGAATGTCAGTAAATTGTTTAGTTCTGCACTGGATGGTATTGAGCTTCTTGAGCGTTGCTGCACCTGTGCCCAGCAGGCAAGCATGAGACTTCTAGATAATGGAAAGGCTTTAAATCGTGAAGAATAAATCATTATCCCAGTACAGTCACTGTCTGTAATGCTGACTTACCCTGGGTTGACATGACTGGTTCAGTTAAGCTTCTGCTCAGTACATTCAGAGAAATTGTTTTTAAAATGCTTTCAGTGACAAATGTTGAATTCAGTATTAGGGGTCTGATACATGAAGGCGTGTGGTTGGCATGGTGGCTCAGTGGTTAACACTGCGTCCTCACAGTGGCAGAGACCCGGGTTTGATTCCACTCTCAGGTAACTGCCTGTGTAGAATTTGCACATTTCCCACCACCAGCACCCCCCACCCCCCACACCGTGTCTGTGTGGATTTCCTCCCAAGTGCTTCAGTTTCCTCCCACAGTCCAAAGATGTGCAGGTCAAGTGAATTGGCCATGGGAAATGTAGGGTTACAGGGGTAGGGTTCGGGGAATTGATCTGGGCGGGATGCTCTTCATAGGGTCACTCTGGATTTGGTGAGCTGAATCGCCAGCCTCCACATTGTAGGGATTCTGAGTCTATGAAAACCTACTTAACATTTTTCTCCCCCAGCCAATTTTTAAAATGATTGAGGTTTAGTGTTCTCATTTCCTGCCATTAGTGCATGACTGAACATCACTTTATAGAATATGGTGATTCTTGAGGACCAAAATAGTAAAGCCATTTATCTCTGAAAGCAACAACTTTAAGTTTTCTAAGAAAGAATTTGTATTTGTAAGGTATATTTACATGTAGGAAAATGTCTTGAGGCACAGAGGAATGAAAAAAGCAGATGTTTCACCTTTTGAAAATGGACAGGAGGAGTTACTGAAAGTTTTCATGAAGAGAGATAATTTTATTTGGAAATATGTGATGTTTAAGATTGATTTTATCGATGCTTTAATCTAATCAGCTATAACTTTTTGCCTTTTGCCATGATATTTTTCCTTATATAGGTGCTTCGTTGTAATAAAGTTATTGACTTCTCTGGGGAAAGTATTCCTGATTGACTTGGAACAAGCGATTCACTGGCAAGAAATGTACTTAGAGAGACTGCAAAATGCAATGCTTTATCCTGCTAATTCATCTGTTGACACCAAGATCAGTGCAAGTGCTGATAAGGCTCTGAAAACTGTCAGTGATGCACATGTTATTGAGGAACAATTCATTGAAAGCAAATTGCAGGAGGCAAAACAAGAAAATAGCTCTGAACTATGTGCATCCACAGTAGAAAAGCACTCTCCCACAAGTGAGAAAACAGAACAGAGTAGGGGTAATCTTGACTGTGACCAGCTGCAACTAACATCTTTTCTATCCACTCATCAATCTGTTGTTGTTCAAACTGACCAAAAAGGCAGAGCATTAACCAAAAAAAAACCATCGTTAAGTGCTTTTGACCCTGGAATTGATGGTGCTGGGAATTGCAATTTAGAGACTGGAAATGTAAAATTCAAGTCTGAAGTACCCAATAGGGACTGCCGGGTAAAAGGAATCTCTGAACTATCACTTAAAACTGTAGCAGCAAAACAAAATGAAGTGGATAAAGTTTGTACAAATGAGTCTGATGATTGGCTGAGTTTTGAGCAATTTGGGTTTGCTGATCTCACATCCATATCATGTGAACCCCTTTTGAATTCTAACACAAAGACTTTAAATTTTGAGATAAAAGTGAGCCGTTCAGCTAGTTTGCCTAAGAATCCTTGGATTGGCTTGCCTATTGAGAATCTTGAAAAGTCTTATGTGGTCACAATCACCCCCAAACAACCAACTTTGGAAACGTGCCTCAGATATAAAAAAGCTGGAAGCTGTAACACGGTGCGTACAATTGAAGAAAAGATCGGGGACCAGCTTACTGTTACAGTTCCAGGAGAGAACAGCTTTGGGGCAATGGCAGTCCAGGCGAAATCTCCAGAAAAGGAACAATTTTTAATTTTTGAGGACTTTGATCTGCAGCCTGTTGAAATAATTGAATGCGCACAGATCGGCGAGGACCAGTGTTTGAATTCTACCACGCAGATTGATGAAGACCTTAAAAGGGAGATCCCAGCAACTTTTTGTGATAATTATGAACTTTGTAGACCCAAACGATTTCTGGAGGAGAGTAAAAATGAAAGGTATTAAATTGTTACATACATCTCCATCCCACCGTCTCCTGAACCACTCCCAGATACTACTTTGGACGTTCATCTAATGGACTGAAATCCCTCTCTCATTTCTCAATCAAATGGGATCCAACAATTATAATACAGAACAGGCCAAGGCTGTTCAGTCTGATGTAGTCTTATAGGAGAACTACCCACTCAGTTTCGTTCCCTATCCTTCCCCGTACCCCCTGTAAAAGTGCAAATCTTTCCCTCTGGGAAGGTTGTCTAATTCCCTTTGAAAGTGTAAATTACATTTGTTTCCATCACTCCTTTTTTTAGTTCAAGCAGTGCATTCACTATCATTACCCTTTTACACAGCTTATTTTATCTCCTTGCCTTTTGCCCGCCACCTCAAATCTGACTCTTCTCCGATTAGAAACAGCCTCTCCTTCATGACGCTGACAAAATTATTTTATGATTTTGTGCAGCTCTATTAAATCTCACCTTCACCTTTATCCAAAGAAAAAGCACCTCCATTCTCTCCAACAGAATTCTCCCACTACCCCACCCAAGGCTTTGTTAACTGTGGTAAAGTATGGTCCTTGGGTAATGTAATTTGAGTGAGTTTTGCAAGGGTACTTCAAAATCTGCAACACCAAAATCTTGTTTTGTTACTTTGCTTGTTTATTATAACATTGACCTAAGTTTGTCAATTATCTTCTTAAAAATGGATAGGTCTTAATCACTGATGGGGTGTGCCACAAAACCATAGCACGTAATTTTGCCCTACCATTTTCTCCATTTAAGTCCAATGCTGCTTTCCACTGATCTGGTAAGACACGATGTTATTTGGAAGGTGAGGCAATGCTTTCTGTACAGAGAATTAAAATCAGAAGCAGTCAGCACAGCATATTCTTGTTCACCTCTGGGACAGAGTAAGAAGCCATTTAGCAATTAAGTTCCTCAAGGCTCTGCTTAATGAAAAGGAATGTAGTGAGAGATGATTCAGAAAGTGCCAGGCTTACTTAGCAGCTTGGACAGCATTTGTGAGAGAATTTGTCATTTCGGGTGGGAACCCTTTGCTAGAGCCAATTTCTTTCTCGCCAGTTTTAATATACAGTACATTATGTGCAGAACTTTTTAATGATCGCAACCATGACTTTCTTCCACTTCTCATGTGCAGAGATCATGCTGCATTAACTGAATCAAAGCTGTGTGACAGGGACATGATGGAACAGGAGAAGCTGCAGGATGATATTGAAAAGCTTCTGCTGAGGACAGCAAAGATTTTAGAGGTAAATGTGAAATATTTGTGTGTGATTGAATCATTTCTTTTTAATTATGTAATACATGTGAAATTGAACGAGGCAGCTGAAGGCTAAGATGCCACGGGTTGGAGTGGAGAAGGTGGATGTACCTGAGAGTCATAGAGAACGGAGTAGAATGAAGGGCTGAGTGAGTTTGCAGAGTTAGGATGCTCTAAGGCCATGGAGTGATTTGTCGATGATGACTAAGCTCTTGCAAACAAGATTAAGGTGACAGTCAAGATAGGTCAGCAAGGATGGGTGTGTGGGTGCAAGGATGTGTGACAGGATCCGAGTTGTGAACAGTTTGCAACTTATGAAAGTTAAGAGCTTAACGGCAGAGAATGCAAGTGTTGTGGAAGCGAAGTCTCAAGGTGATGTTGATATGGTTAAGAGGTTTGGCAGTAGTGGAGATAAAGTCAAAGTGGAGATGGACAGTGTTGCAGATGTAGCAGTAAATCAATTTGAATGGGATGTCTCATATCACTGCCTCTTCGGTTTTTAAAGGATATTTAGATCTGGTTCAAATTATGATTCTAACAATGTGAAAGATTGGTTGTGCAATACATCTGTTATAAACTATCCCATCAATAGTTTTACTTCAGTGTTTAACATATTCTGTGATCCTGTCCATTCCCGTAGGAGATTCATGGCCTGAATGTTGTTCCATGGCCACCTGGCCTCTTCTAGTAAATGTATTCTGATATAGAAAACATGACCAGTCATTTTGTGCATACAAGATCCCACAAACAGCATTTGATTATGTGAGAAAGCCTGGTTGTTTCTCATTTAAATCCCATTCAACCTGAAGACCAAATTTGAGGGGCATGTGACCAGAGCAGGAGAACTGGAAATAGTGCTAGTCAATGATCAGAAAGCCCTCTGACATTGATTGAGGATAAAAGGAAATCTGTTGGAAGCTCTGTTGTGAAATAATAGCATCAGATTGATTGCCGTATAGGTGGTCAAACTGTGAAAAAAGAATGGGTGCTTATAGAAAATGGGCAGGAATAATAACCATCCAGGTAATCAGGATGCTGGTGGGATTATAGTGGGTAAGGGTGAAAAGATGATTACACAAGATTCGGGAAGGACTGAAAGGAAAGCGTGAAATTAAAGGATGGATGGAAAATTGAAACATAATTATCTTAATTATCCATGTTAAGCTATATAGCAATGTAACATTAAGCAATGCTGGCACACACATGGGTATAATTGAGAGGACAGGGAGGTGACCTGAAGAGGACTGGCACAGACTGAATATGTCCCGTAAAAGTTGGGCATAACTATAATACCCATGGACCTGCAATGAAACACTTATTGTCTGGTAGAGGTGAGTAGAGTTTAAGGCTTTGGCTTTATCAAATCTGACTGACCCCCTGTGCATCTTCATCTTTATTTGAGATAGCTACATCCTCTGAGCTAGCATCTTCCTCTTTGTTCTCAGTTGAACACCAACAATCTGAGTAATAACACCAGTTTTACAAATTTTAACGTTATGCTATTTTTTTGAATCCAGGAAGAAGAAGATGTGCTTAGACAAGAAGAAGAGCTGGAGCTTCTTTTGCAGTTGGAAGAGAGCAAGTGCTACAGAGTTAATGAAGTGAACAGCATAGGCTCGGACTTGCACAATGAGAAGGTAGTCCTCTCAAATATTTTCACAGGAGTTTTTATGATGCTCAGTAGCCAGATATTTGTTTCACTTAACGTAAATCTGATTTGGCAACATGAAAGCATTGTTGAATTCCAAACATTTCTTCAATAGTTTCATAACCTGTGTAAGATACATTCATAGCGTTGTCCTTTCTTTGGATTGTGACGGAAATTTGCAGGACTGATCTTCTGAACACATTCCCCCTGCAAGCACTTTATCTATCTGGTTCACAAATATAGATAACACTTACTATCTATGAGAATTAACACAGAAAATTGAGAATATTGTCTGCAAATTTCTGAAATGCAATACATTGTCCCTCATTTGGAAAAGTCATAATCTTTTCTTGAAAGCCCATGAACAGATGTTTGTCACCTGTACCTCTTTTGATGCTGAGCTCTGCATGTCAGGACTTCAGGCACAAATGCACATCTGTCACTCGCATTGTCGCTTTTATTCGTCAGAGCACCGAAGGCAAAATGTTTCTCCAGATAAAGATCTTTGTAAAATGTTATTATGTGATAAAAATTGAAGTTTGTGGGTTGTTTTTGTTCAGCAGTATCTCCATTTACGGGACCCAGCAATAAATCAGGGGCAATATAATGTGCAAAATGTTCCAATTAAGATTTTTCTTTATGCAATAAGTTTCCTTAGTAATTGACCCCTTTGCTACCTGAATACCGCATCAAGTAGTCTTAGGTCCGAAAAGGCACAAGCCAGTTTTGCTGCCCAGTGAAATATTTTAATCTTCAGTCTGAAAAGGACACTGTATTGATGTCTGAGTAACAGGCACTTTAACAGTCTGTTTCGATGAGACTGTCAGATGTGCTTTGTTTTCCTTCTGATCCATGCCCACTATAAACCGTTGAGAGATTCCACAGCTTAAAATGAATTCTTTGCTACCACCTAGTGTGGGTTAGAATTAGGCTTTTTCCTCACTTTTTACTTCCCAAGAGGACAGTGAATGTAGGAGGTATAATCAGTAAGATTGCAGATGACAAAAGTTGGTGGTGTTAAATAGCGCAGAGGAAAGCCTTTGACCACAGGGACAATATGGATAGCTAGTCAGATGGGCTAATTAGTTGCAAATGCAATTCAGTTCTTGAAAAAGTGAGGTGATGCAGATTGGAAGGACTAACAATGCAAGGAAGTGCAGAGGATCTATCCCCACCTCAAGCCGCACCTCCATTTCCCACCTACTAACCTCATCCCACCTCCTTGACCTGTCCATCCTCCCCGGACTGACCTATCACCTCCCCACCTATACTCTCCTCTCCACTTATCTTCTCCTCTATCCATCTTTGGTCCGCCTCCCCCTCTCTCCCTATTTATTCCCTATTTAGAACCCTCTCCCCATCCCCCTCTCTGATGAAGGGTCTAGGCCCAAAACGTCAGCTTTTGTGCTCCTGAGATGCTGCTTGGCCTGCTGTGTTCATCCAGCTTCACACTTTGTTATCTTGGATTCTCCCATTATCTCTGAGTGCAGAGGATCAGTGGGATCTTCATTTGCATGTCCAAAGATCCTTGAGGAAAACAAGACAGGTCGATAATATGGTTAAGAAGGCATATGGGATACATGCCTTTCTTAACCAAGGAATTGAATAAAATAAGAAAGGAAGCATGATGGAGCTGCATAGGCTATTGTTTAGGATACAACTGGATTACTGTGTGCAGTTCTGAGTACCGCAATAAAGGAAGGAAATCATTGCATTACAGAGGGTGGTGGAGAGGAGATTCACCAGGATGTTGCTTGGGCTGGAGTGTCTCTGATATGAAGAGAGACTACATAGGCTGAGATAACAAAGTGTGGAGCTGGATGAACACAGCAGGCCAAGCAGCATCTTAGGAGCACAAAAGCTGACGTTTCGGGCCTAGACCCTTCATCAGAAAAGGGGGAGGGGGAAGAGGGTTCTGAAATAAACAGGGAGAGAGGGGCAGGTGGATCAAAGATGGATAGAGGAGAAGATAGGTGGAGAGGAGACAGACAAATTAAAGGGGCGGGGATGGAGCCAGTAGAGGTGAGTGTAGGTAGGGAGGGGATAGGTCAGTCTGGGGAGGACGGACAGGTAAAGGGGCTAGGATGAGGTTAGTAGGTAGGAAATGGGGGTGCGGCTTGAAGTGGGAGGAGGGGATAGGTGAGAGGAAGAACAGGTTAGGGAGGCAGGGACGAGCTGGGCTGGTTTTGGGATGCAGTTGGGGGAGGGGAGATTTTGAAGCTTGTGAAATCCACAGTGATGCCATAGGCTGAGGTTGTTTTTCCTTAGAGCAGAGAAGACTGAGAAGGAAACCTGACTGAGGTGTGCAAAGTTATAAGAGGCAGAGACAGGACAGATAGGGAGAAATCGCTCCTCTCGATAGAGGGATCAAAACCCAGTCGTATAGTTTTTAGGTAAGGAGCAAGAATTTTAGAGGAGTTTTGGAAAAACTCTGTTTTTGCCCAGAGGGTGGGATAGGTATCTGGAGCTCACTTCCCAAAGAGATGTTAAAGTCAGGAACCCTCAAGACATGTAAGAAGTATTTAGCACAACACTTGAATTGCTGTGGCATTCAAGACTATGGACCAAGTTCTGGAAAATGGGATTCGAGTAGATAGATATTTGATGAACAGTGTAGTCAAAATGAGGTGAATGACCTTTTTTCCATGTTGTCAAATCTCTGAGTTTCTATGAATAAATAAGTAAATACACTCTGTATTCTGATTCTTAGCATTTTAAGTAACTCTTTTACTAAATCTTTTATTTTTTAGGTCACCATGTCCCTCAGTGAGCTTGCAGAAGCTGGAGTGATTGGATTGGAAGACTGTGAATGGTCTGAAAGGGAACAGCAGGAATGTCACTGTAGTTGCACCCATTCACAGTTGGCTTGTGATATTGAGAGCGTGCAACAGGAAAGAAGCTTCAAGTCTGACTGTGGTTTTCATAATATAGACTGTTACACGACTGTTGTTACTCTAGGGACAAATTGGAGCGTACACAATAATCACAGGTTATTGCAAGAATTGAAAGAACTAAATCAAATTGAGGACAGAATTCTGGAAGAGAACTTGAAGATAAGAGAGCTACGTTCCTCTGAGGAAGAGCAGAATGGTCCGGTACAAGTCTTGGGCAAGTCAAAGCTCAGCAAAGATAGAACAAAGTTTTTGGCTGAGCTGGAGAAGGAAAGAAAGGAGGTTGAGAAAATGGAGCAAAGTCTTGCTCGAGAAGGAAAAATGAAGCACAGGACTGTGAAGAAATTGCCACAAATATCTTCAAAGACGGGATGTAGTAATCCAAAGAGCAGAACTGTAAAATCATCTGCAAGAGTTTTGAGTTCTCATTCAAAATGTAGCCAAAGAGCTGAAGCAAAAAAACAATCTGGGTTCTCAGATGCAGATTTCAAATCCAGTGAACTAATGTCCCCTGCAAGTATCATTGATTCAGGCTCCAGTCAGGATCGATCTTTCAACAAGTGTATCCCAGACAAAACTCCTTCACAATTAAAGGAGGTATGTAGCTCAAAGAAAAAAGCCACCAAAAAAGTACATTCCATTAAAGATCAAGATCATGTGTTTGGTCAGGTTATGAATACTCCTATTGCTGTGAATGAAGAAAATGACCCAACGGACTCAAAAGATGACCAAGCATTCATTACTCATCCAGATGATGAAATTCCTGTACAGATTTTTTACTCTTCCAACAAGGAAACAATCGAAGATAATAAAATTTTTACCTCTGGCTATCAAAGCCAAGGAGAACTGGCTGTGCAAACCAAAGAAAAGCCAATACCAGTACTTTGTGCTAATGTACCTGTAAAAGTGGAAAAGGTTCTGACCTCTGAATGCTCTGACCACTCCTGCAGTGAATCTCTTGGAGATGTTGCAACAAAAGATGTAAGGAAGGAGCAGCTGAGAATTCCAGTGCCCCAAAACGGTGTCAAAACCAAAACTTACCAAACAGAATTTTTGGAAAATCCTAATGCTGTGAGGAAACCTAGTGAACAGCAAGAGTTCTTCGAGTCTTTAGAGAACTATCCAGTGACACAAGAATCCATGACTGCCGGTGCATTACTTGAAGCAAATGCACGGATAGGGAACATGAATAAATCAGAAGATGTCAAAAAGGACCATGTCAGCGAAATCCCTTTTAACTTGTCAGAAATCTCAACAAACGTGCATAACAGTCAAGTCAATTATGAGAAAGATGGTTCTATCACTGAACCAAGCTCTTTAGTAAACTCTGAGAATGGAGAAATGTGTCTTGAGCAAAAAGGTTCCAAACTGGTTGTAAAGTCAGATCCATCTGTTGAAAGTAAATGTGATGCACAAGACACTCTCTTATTTAATGAAGCGATAGTGGAAACTAGTATAATTAATAGCAGCAATGTAGGATCAAGAGAGTATTACACAGTTGAGATGTTGCAAGCTGATGAATCCAGAAATACTGAGATACAGAAGGATTCTTTACATATCATTGACATTACAAACCAGATACAGGATTCTTCAAATCGAGACTTGGATGCGATATTTGAAGATTGTAATACAAAGCTGTCAGTGGATTGTAACCCACCAATTGATGCACATGTTTTTCAAGTATCTGTTATGAAGGTAACCAAAGATTGTATTTTAGTTAAGATAAATACAGTGTGTCGTTATTTTTTCCTGTGATCTCAGTTAAAGGAGCAAAGTCTGTCAGAAGATTGAATTTGATCTTAGTTTTTTTTAAAGAATTGGGGCTTCTAAGGATAGCAAGATAAGATTTCCTGGAGAATGAGTTTATGATTTAAT
This sequence comes from Stegostoma tigrinum, assembly GCF_030684315.1. NCBI lineage: Eukaryota > Metazoa > Chordata > Chondrichthyes > Orectolobiformes > Stegostomatidae > Stegostoma > Stegostoma tigrinum. Next base: position 39,355,163 of record NC_081357.1, read on the forward strand.
TTTAAAACAGCATGCCACCTCCACATGTGCTCGAATTCCCAAAATAAATGACACCACTGAGAGGTGAGATGGCATTCCTTTCTCAAGATAACGCAAACTGTTTTATTCTACACATTTCCAAAGATGATGATGTTATAACAACCTGTAAACAGCACTGTCTTGAAACAAAAGCATATAACAAGCTTTTTAAAAGTAAGGTCAGTTATTGTATAGGTTGCTGACTCTCTTGTAGCTATCCGGCTCCCAGAGCCTAAGCACAGATAATTCTTCAACAGTTTTTCACAGATTTCTGCATAAGTTCCTGCAGTTGTCAATCCACTCCACGAAAATTCCTTTGCAGAGCTTCCTCTCTGATAATGATACACTGGCATTGGATTCTGCCATTCTCACTGCTATATGATACCCATTCTCAGACTCCTTCCTGGGCCTTCCTATAATTGTATTCTGCTACATGCTTTTACTTTTTCGTGATGAGGCCCTTGAAAATATTGTCTGAATGTGCATCCAAAGACTCTAGTGCCTTCTCTCAGGGCAGTTAGGGATGGTCAGTAAGTATTGGCCGAGTCAGCAATGCCATATCCCACGAATTAATACATTTTAAAAAAAAACATTGCCAGTAATGTCTTTGAGGAGTTTGAATCATCCAGTAGTGTCAGTTTTTCATTTCGATTATCTGAATAACCCTGAATTAACTTGCCTGGGTTAGTGAGTATAAGTGACATTACTTACAATGGAGTGGGCATCTTCTACTGTCAATGTCAAATGGAGTAGGCACCACTCTCACTCCACACTTACCTGCAGAGATAAAAAGACTGAGGTATATAATGTATTTCCATTCACCCACCTCTCTGTTTCCATTGAACTCGTGTAAGTGTCTCCTTAAAGTAGAAATCTAAATACTAAAACTATTTTGAGTCCTTCACCGCCATCATTTAGTCAGAATAAACCATAGAACATAGAACATTACAGCACAGTACAGGCCCTTCGGCCCTCGATGTTGTGCCGACCTGTCATACCGATCTCAAGCCCATCTAACCTACACTATTCCATGTACGTCCATGTGCAAATGGTCTCAATGGAAAGAAACTAGAAAGTGCAGTTCAGAAAATATTTAAAAAGCTGAAATACGAATGATATTTCTCTGGAATTAAGTCTGTGTAGTGAATAGTGTTGTGAAAAAAGTTGAAACTTTGTTTTGATGTCTGTATTAAAATCTATACATCTGTATTCAATACAAAGATGTGTGTTTGTTTTCTTTGTGTGTTTTGTTTTTGTGTGTGTGAGGTAACTTGCATTCTGTTGATAGGGAACATCCAGGACATCTGAATAGCCAAGTTTCAATCTGGGATTTCTCTTGGCCAGTATTAGAATTATCTGAGATCATCTCACTTGTCATTTCTGCATGACCCTGGCTGCTGCTCCATTGGCAGATCTCTTCCCAGTTACTCCTTTCCTATAATAAATTTTTTTTTGTCTAACTAACTAAACTTGGATCCATAATTTGAAATTGCTGTATGCTGATTTTGCTCTGAGAAGCAATCAAAAGCACAGCTGTAAGAGTAATAGTTTTGTCCATAAGAGAGATTCCTCCATCCCTTTCTCCCAACTCACTCTCACACCCTGGCCACAAATTAATTCCCTGGGTCTTCTAACAAAAACAGAAGTTGCTGCAAAAGCTCAGCAGGTCTGGCCGTATTTGTGAAGGAAAAATCAGAGTTGAAGTTTTGCATCCACAACACCGAGGAAGGGTCACCGGTCCTGAAACGTTAACTCTGATTTTTCATTCACAGATGCTGCCAGACCTGCTGAGCTTTTCCAGCAACTTCTGTTTTTGTTCCTGATTTACAGCATCTAAAGTTCTTTCAGTCTTCTCTGGGTCTTCTAGCCTGTTTAGATGTAAATTTTTGTCCTGAACAATGTTTGGACAGGAAACCCTCTTCAGTGCATATGCAGCAGAGAATTGTGAACCCTGTTATTTCACGAACATTTTATTTTGTATTTTTTTTGCGTAGGACATGGTATCGAATACTACACAATGTGTATATTCTGGCCATATGGTCCTCCTTTATTTTCAAATGTGAATAGCAACACCAACCCGTATTTAATTATCTGCATACTGCATTAGGAACATAAGCCCAAAATATCATCAGTAAGAATGGGAAATGAGGACAGGCTGTTAACGTGTATTTTTGTCACTGACAGGTTCGTGATTATAACATACCAGTTGTATTGGATACAGGATCTGGTCTGATGAAAGCTGGCTTTGCAAATCAGGATCTACCAACTACTATATTTCCAACAGTAATTGGGCGACCTAAATATGAGGTAAATAATGCTGAATATTAGCTTATTGGGAGCTTTAAACATATTATTTTATAAAATAAAGTCTTTTACACAGTGTCTAGTATGTTACAAAATCAGACAATAGCCTTTTAGGAAATTATGCTTTCTATTACATAAAAGTCTAACTACTGTACTGTCAATCTGTTCCACTTTACTGGCTTTTCAAGCGGCTTTTGACAAATTTGCCATAAAATGTACACATACTGTTTTACACGGTATAGGACTTTCTAGCTTGAATCTATAAATTACTTTTATAAGAAATATGTTCTATCTAGGCATTGGGGGGAAAAAATTGCCATTAATAAATTCTGCTCTTTAACTTAAAAAGTTGTTTAAATTGAATTCACCATTTATTTGAATAGAAATTCTGCAAAAATAGCACATCGTTTTATTAAAATTGTTTAATTTGAACAAGTAATTAGTTTTTAAATCGAAACGACTTCAGATAAAAGGAAAAGGAATAGGCTGACTCCACATTTTAAGTAGTTCCACCCAAATCTCATCTCATTTCACCATATCCCAACCCCTCCAGTGTTTGTGTACTCTTTATATTCCCTTATTGTTTCATTCTGCACGGAAAGCATTCCCTGTACAGTTCCCGCCATTTCTTTGTCTCGTTTGTTCCTTAAGACCTGTAAACCACAACTTCAGAATGATCTCTGTCCAATTTATTTCATCAACTCTTTTACCACATTTTATCCTCTTTTCTACCTCTAATTTCTCTATCCTTCCTGCCTATCTAGGGTTCGGTAGGGAAGCTATTAATTTCCATTCTGGAACCCAGTGGCCTTACATTTATTGCAGGTATATTTTGATCAATTAGAATCAAATCTCAACAGCTCTCAATCCGATTGGCTTCCATCTTTTATTCCCACCATATTAAGGGTTCCTTGCCCCATTAACCCCTGATGTGGTAGTTAGCTCCTTGCTGTCATCTCTGTAGGAAGAAGGCAGGAATGTATGAATGGCTGCATTAACTTCCAGATCTTTCTGGATCATCACAAGCCTCCAATTCTTTGTGGTTGAATACTCCAACGTCTCTTGGGAGGTTGAGGCTGATCCCAATGCTGTCACCACTATTTCCAATCAGGGAATGTCACAACTAATTCCCTCCCCAGTGTCCACCCCCACCCCTCCTCTGCAACTTCAACTCTGATTCAGGACGTGGGATTCTAATAAATTGTTTCTTCCACAGTCGAGCCCACCTGCTCAGCCTCCTGTGACTCCTCCACCTTCTAGTTCAAAATAAGTATTCACCCTAAGGTTTGCAGATTCTCTCCTCATTTTAAGTCCAGGCATGGGACTATGAATAAAATATTGGCCCATTTGTGTCAGCAAGAACCCCTTCCTCCTTTTCAAGGGGCCAATCACTGTTGAGATGCATGCCCAAAATGGACATTCCAGTGCTGTTCACTTCCTCCAGCTCAGTACAATTTCCAGTCACTTATTGGCTAAGGTGGCCTGTCAGAAGGAATTGGAGGAAGTGACTATCCTCTGAAACTCCCTGCTTGAATTGTTTTGGGAGTGAAATTCAAATTGAGTATAATGTAGGACTGTCAATTTCAGAAGGAGAATTGGGTGAAATGTTAAACAGACTGCTTTGCTTTGTCTGAGAAGAATTTCATCTCCTTCATTTTAGGTCTTCTTGAAAAATGTTTAGTTTATCTTTTGATCTCTCTCTTCTCATCGTTTTCTATTTGTGTATCCCTTATGAAAGATGCTGAGGCACTGTTTAAAGCAGGGCCATAACATAACTGTGTGTAGGTGAATTTTCCCGAATTCACATTGTGCCCACAATTTTATAAGTGGATGGATAATCCTGATGGTGGGATTTGGAAGAATTACTCCAAACATAATGGGCTGCCTGTAATGCTAAGATGAACTAGTTTTACAATCCTGTTTATTTGTTTTCAGAGAGTTTGTAATGGGAGGAATCAAAAAGATGTTTACATTGGGCACGATGCTCAACATATGCGAGGTGTTCTTTCCTTGCACTACCCGCTGGAACATGGCATTGTGACAAACTGGGATGAAATAGAAAAGGTATGTTTAACTGAAATGGACTGAACTTAGAAAGTTAAAGCTTTCAGAATACTAACTAACATTTCTCCAAATCTTAATCAGTTAGGACCTTTACCTGTTGTTATCACTGCAGCAGGAAGAATGTAGAATAGAACACCACGACTCCAGACCTACCATCAGTATAAATGTGTTAAATCAATCAAAATGGTCAATGGTTTCTCTCTTGCACTATTTCAAAATAAATATTTTATCAGCTTCCTTTGATGAACTCAAAATAATCTGTTTATTAGAAACAAAACTTATTTTTAAAACAAGTTGCAAACATTGGTTAACATCGAAGTTACCACCTGCAATTTAAACTATACCACCTTAATTCTAGCACAGAAACATTCACACAACACAAAAAGGCAAGTCTGAGTCGAACTGATGCCTTTTTTTTAAAAAAGCAGGCATGAGAGGAAAAGAAAACCGTGTTGAAGGGTCTACGCCCGAAACGTCAGCTTTTGTGCTCCTGAGATGCTGCTTGGCCTGCTGTGTACATCCAGCCTGACACTTTGTTATTCTGTTGGCCAATGGTCTAGAAATCAAAAATAAAAGCGAATGATTGCTCATATCTGCTGGATTTCCTGTTGATGAAGTCAAACTGTGGACCGTGATAGACTGGTAGAATTTCACCTCTGCAGTGAATCTGAATTGCAGTCTTTAGAACATGATCACAGTCCAAATTTTCAGGTTTCACAAATTAGTCAGAAACACTGGCTTTTAGAATATACCACATTCACAAGAATTTCTACTGAGAACAGCATTTTGTTAGAGAGACTCGCAGCTTTCGGGGTATCTTCCTTCTGACTCTTGGGTAAGTAAAACAGAAATCCAATACAGAAAAAGGTTGCTAAGCAACTATCAGCAGTCAAGTCCCTTAATTGTTGCATAGTCAGGGTCTAGAAATTACGACATTAAAACTCATCTCATCTCTTTGTAAGTTTTCAGCTCTCCAGGGCATTGGTTAGGCCACTTTTAGAATACTGTGTGCAATTTTGGCCTCCCTGTTATAGGAAGGATGTTGTGAAACTTCAGGAAAGATGTTGCTGGGACTGTAGGGCGTGAGCTATAGGGCAAGGCTGAATAGGCTGGGGCTATTTTCCTGGAAGCACCTGAAGCTGAGGGGAGGACCTTAAAGAAATTTATACACTCATGAGGGGCAATGGATAAGGTAAACAGGCAAGGTCTTCTCCCCATGGTAGGGGAGTCCAAAACTAGAGGGTATAGGTTTATGGTAGAGGGAAAAGATTTAAAAGAGACCTACGGGGTAACTTTTTCATGCAGAGGGTAGTACACGTACAGAATGAGCTGCCAGAGGAAGTGGTGGAGGCTGGTACAATTACAGCATTTAAAAGGCATCTGAGTGGGTGTATGTATAGGAAGGGTTTAGAGGGATATGGGCCAAATGCTGGCAAATGGCACTAGATGAATTTAGGATATCTGGTTGACATGGATGAGTTGGACTGAAGGGTCTGTTTCCATGCTGTACATCTGATTCTATGATTATTATAAGTGATCTAGCTTATGAAGCTAAGTAAAACCAGTTAGCTGTTCCATTCCTGGTTGCTGTCTGCACACCCTGATTTCAATATAATACAAACATATACAAAATGATACAAACACAAGTCCATCAGCTCTCTGATGAAGGGTCTAGGCCTGAAACGTCAGCTTTTGTGCTCCTGAGATGCTGCTTGGCCTGCTGTGTTCATCCAGCTCCACACTTTGTTATCCTGATTTCAATATACTTGTCTGTGAGCATTTCAAGTTTAATAAGGTCTATGTACAAGTTTGAAGCTATCTTATGCTACTTACCAGTGTGCGTAATTTTAAATCCGTTGACAACCGTTGAAACAAAATGCACCTCATGTCCATAAGAGAAATGAGCCTCCTTGAACTTTTCCAACTGAAATTTCTATGCACTGGGATTGTACGTCACTGTGGTGGAATAGCTAGGCAACATTCATCTTAAAGCATAGCTGGATGGTAACCCAAATGAGCTATAACCTAGTCAAAGTCAGCATCTCTGAGAAATGACAAGAATGTAATGTAAGTACAACTAATTGAGAGTCAGATTTGATTCTAGCTTTTTATGTCGAAGACTTCTGTATTTAACACTTACGTTATATTACATATACCAACCCTGTTAAACCAATAAACTTCTGGCTGACTCAAAGGTGTCGTTGATACTGATGCTGTAGGATTAATGTAACTGAGGAGAAAGAGGGGAAGAAAAAGCTTCTGAAATGTTTAAACAGCCTTGGGGAGTCTTTTAACATTTTAATGTTTAGGTCTACTTATTAATTACTTTATTTCACACTACTTCAGTGATAACCTTCCATATAACTTGAATAAATCATCGGTAATATTCTTTTTAGATACCATTTTATTTTAACTTCAGTTAACACCTAACACATCATCATATAATAATATTGAACAGCCACTTACCCTTTTCTGAATAGGTTTTGAACATATCGCAGTATTTTGCCATGAAGTTTCTCTTTATTTAAACATTTGAACACAAGCTTCCAAAATCAAAGCAGGATTTTATTTCTTTTCATTTCTCTGAGACATTTAATGCTTCCTCAGTGATACAGACATTTTATTAAATGATATAAACAAAGTAGACAAAATAAGCAAATTTATCATTTTGAGGATTTGTCTATAAACTCAGTGCTAAGATTCTGCTGTTCAGGAGGATTTTTTTTGTAGAAAGCATTGTGTTTGCCGAAGACCCCTCAAAAGTCAGCAGTTCGACCAAAGCCATTTGAATGTACTCCAGAATCTTTTTTTCTTGTGGTTAGATTGACCCTATAATGTCAGGTTTAGCTGGTGTTTTGTGCAACTGGATGAAAAGTCCATTTCAAACTCTCTTCAGCCCTGCATTACTTTCCAAACCACAAACTTTCTAAGAACTGGTTTGTATCACATGATTTACAGATTTTCTTTCTTAGATCCACCTTTTCAATTTAAGATGAAACAATCTTCATCAAATCCAGTAAAGTTTGAGATTAGAGTGAGAAGAGGCTTGAGTGCATAAGTACCAGCATACACTAGTTGTGCTGGATGGTCTGCTTCTGTGCTGTAAGTTCTCTGTGATTCAATGTAACTCTGTCTATGTTAAAATAAAGTAACTGTACAGAATCAAACCCTGGCACTGAACTACTCTAGAACTTGATGAATCCTCAATTAACATCATTTTACACAATGGACAAAAATTTATTTTACTGGTATTTAGAAAGCATTCATATCAATTCCGTATTTTTTTATGAACATGTTTTCCACACAGATCATCTTCAGCACTGTGCAAATGATTTTTGCTCTTTTAGCATTGACATTCTCACTCCATCCCATCCTTTCCAAATCTGAGAAGGGCACGGGCTGGAGATTTGCAGGAACACTGTGATCCCTTACAAGGTGCACAGCATCCTGACTTGGTCAATCCTGTCAATCTTTCACAGTCACTGGGTCAATAGACAATAGGTGCAGGAGTAGGCCATTCAGCCCTTCGAGCCAGCACCACCATTCTTTATGATCATGGCTGATCATCCACAATCAGTATCCTGTTCCTGCCTTATCCCCATAACCCTTGATTCCACTATCTGTCAGTAACTTGCAACTTCTTCCCTAGCTCCATTGTGGGCTCATCATCACCACAAAAATCTAAGGCATTCAAGGAAAAGATATTTTCTTTCTTCTCAGGGAAATTTAAGAATGAGTGATAGATGTGTGCTTTTGCTCTCATTCCAGGCCCAAAGGAAAGATAGCTGTATATATATAATATGCATCCTTCTGGATATTCATAAGTGCTTCACAGATATTGAAGTTATTGTTATGAGGCCTAATGCAATGTCTGAAGATGACAAACATCCAGTGAGTTAAAGCCAATTATTAGTTGAGGGGTAAATATCGACCCAGTGTTAGGGAGGATACCCTGTTCTATTTGAAAAACATCAAAAATCATTTACATTTTGAACTAGGCCACAATCTAATACCTCATCCAAAAAGCAGAACCTGAATGATGCAGCATTCTGTCTGTACTCAACAAAAATCATCAGCCTAGATTAAGCTTCCAAATTCATAGCAGGAACTGAACTTGAAGCACTTTGATTCAGAGGTGACAGTGTTGACATAGAGTCATGTTAATGCTAGAGTGTATTTTAGTGATACGGTTTGATGAAAGGAATAAAGTATTCATGCTAAGTTAATTTATTTCAGATCTGGCATCACACATTTTATCACCAACTCCGCATTGAACCAGAAGATCACCCAATTTTCCTGACCGAAGCAGCCATGAACCCACACCGGAACAGAGAGCGAATGGTTGAGATCATGTTTGAAGTTTTTAATGTGCCTTTCTCTTATGTGGCAATGCAAGCTGTCTTAGCACTTTATTCTTCTGGGAGAACAACAGGTATATCAATGTGTTCTTGTTTCTTCACAGGCTCATTTAAGAGGGATGACGTTTGTGTGATGTCAGTATTAGCATATCTTCTGGCAATGCTACACAGCACATGCATGAAGTCAACGTAGGGAAGACTATTTACAGGATGAAGAGTTGGGAATGATGTGTGTGGAGTGTTATTTCGTTGGGAGACATCCACTATTTGAATCAATTTTTTTTTTCAATTTTCCTTGGCTATGCAGTCAGAGTTTTGGCAGTTCAACAGCAACAACTTGAATTTATCAAATGTCTTTCATGTCACCCATCCCTTCCTCCCACCCCAAGCTGCACCTCCATCTCCTACCTACTAACCTCATCCCACCTCCTTGACCTGTCCGCCTTCCCTGGACTGACCTATCCCCTCCCTACCTCCCCACCTATACTCTCCTCTCCACCTATCTTCTTTTCTCTCCATCTTCGGTCCGCCTCCCCCTCTCTCCCTATTTATTCCAGAACCCTCACCCCATCCCCTTCTCTGATGAAGGGTCTAGGCCCGAAACATCAGCTTTTGTGCTCCTGAGATGCTGCTGGGCCTGCTGTGTTCATCCAGCCTCACATTTTATTACCAAAGACTTTAGGTAGCCCAGTAATGTTCTGAAATTTTCTGCTTCAAGAATGACTACATTTTATGCACTCTTTGTATTTCCTTTTCTTTCAAATTACAGGTATAACCTTGGACTCTGGAGATGGGGTCACACACACTGTACCAGTCTATGAAGGGTATAGTCTGCCTCATGCCATACAACGTCTAAATTTGGCTGGTCGAGATCTCACAGAATATCTTGGAAAGGTGTGTAAAATGTTTATTTTAAAATAGATAAAATCTGGCAGTTTGGATGGGAGCTCCATAAGGATAATCAGACATGTGACTATTCTTACATTTCAGAAACACACATTTGTAAGATACAGATGAGTCATGATATAACTTTACTGTTGAACTGGCATAAGGGGCTGAATGGCCTATTCCCACAGTTCTTCATCACAACCTTGTTCATGTGAAATCCTTTTCATTTCACAGTCAGATTTGTAAGTGACAAGTGACGTTATTGAAATATAATTGAAACCTTTCAGCCTATCTGTTACCTTACCAAATCTTCAAGACAGCGCAGAGTGCTTTAGAGCTGATTGTAATGCAGCCATTGTACTAATGGAGTCATGTTGTTTGAAAGTTGTGACAGTGATAACCTCCAGCTTCTCAAGGACACTTGGGAATGTGACCGGGCAAACGTTGTTCTCCACTTCACTCCTGAAGTAGCTGACCAGCTCCCTCGCTTTGCTGACACTGAGGGAGGGATTGTTGTCTTTATATCACACCACTAAGCTATCTAGCTGCTTCCTGTACTCTGTCTTGTCATTGTTTGAAATCTGGTGTTGTCATCAGCAAATTTGTAAATGGAGTTAGTGCTAAATTTGGCCACACAGTTGTGAATGAGTAGGGAATATAGTAAGGGGCTGAGTACACAGAGTATTTTCCACCATAATGACAGATGCTAAACATCTTTTTAAGTCTTCTGTCATTTCCTTGTCCACAACTGTCTCCCCAAATTCCGGGGAGGCAATGGCCTAGTGGAATTATTGCTGGACTGTCAATCCAGAGACCCAGATAATATTCTGGGAACCTGGGTTCAAATCCCACCATGGCAGATGGTAGAATTTGAATTCAATAAATATCTGGAATTAAGAGTCTAATGATGATTGTGAATCCATTGTTAATTGTTGGAAAAATCCATCTGGTTCACTAATGTCCTTTAGGGAAGGAAACTGTCATCCTTACCTGTCTGGCCTACATGTGACTCCAGACCCATAGCAATGTGGTTGACACTTAACTGCCCTCTGGGCAATCTGGGATGGGCAATAAATGCTGCCTTGCCAGCGATGCCCTTGCCCTATGAATGAATTTTCTTCTTAAAAAATTCTCAGGTAACGAAATTCACTTTGACCTAACTTTTCTATTTATATATTTATAGAAGCTCTTATTGTTGGTTTTTATACGCCTTGTGAGCTTGTCCTCATAGTTTGTTTTCTCTCTATTACCTTGTTAGACCTCCTTTGCTGGCCTCTGAATTTATCCCAGTCTTCAGGGCTATCACTGATTTATATTTTACATGCTTTTTCATTCAAATATATCTTCTTTATTTCCTTTGTTAGCCATTTTTGATGTATCCCTCTCTTCGATTCTTTCCTTCTAACTAGGATCTGTTTTTGCTGAGAGTCATGTATTACCTTCTCAAATGTCTGCTACTGCTTGCTTGCTTGTCCTTCCTGCTAATCTATCTGCCTTGTCCACTGTAGCTAACTCTATCCTCATTTCATAATAATCCCCATTATTTAATTTAAACATGGTTGTTTCTCACACTCAAACTGAATATTAAATTCTACCATATAATGATCATTGCTTCCTATAAGACTTATTAAACTTGTCTCATTACCCATTACCAGATCCCTGGTTGGCTCCATGACACACTGCTCTAGGAAACTATCATGAATGCATTCTATAATTCATTGTCATAGCTACCTTTTCCAACTTGATTGACCCAATTGCCATGAAGAGTCTAGGCCCCATGATGTTTGCTCTATTCTTTTATACTCCTATTATTTGTTGATTTATACCCTTTTCTATGGTGTAGCTCCCAGTGTTGTCTTTCCCTTGCTGTTATTTATCTACACCTAAATGGATCTTACATCACCTGAGCCTAGACTATCTCTCACAACTGTTGTCATTTCATCTCTTTTTAACAATGCTACCCCACCACTTTTTCCTTCCCTGCAGTCTTTCTGAAAGATCAGATATCCCGGAATGCTAAGTTCCCAGTTCTGATCGCCCTGCAACTGTGTTTCCATAATGGCTATGAGATAGTAACCACTTCTGTTTGTACTGTGGCCCTGTTTGTCTCTTGCCTTTGATTACCCTGATTACCATTTTTGCAGTTAACTTTTTTTTATTTCTGTCATTGTTTCTCTTTCCCTTGTCACCCTGCTTGGGTTCCCACTCCTCTGCCATTCTAAATCCACCTCAACCACACTAACACATACTTGCCTTAGGATGTCAGTCCTTGTCCTGCCCTGGTGTAACCCATCTAGTTTGTACAGGTCCCACCTCTCCCAGAACCGGTCCCAAAGTCCCAGGTATCTGAAACATTTCCCCCTTGTACTGCCTTTCCAGCCACATATACAATAGATTATAGACTGTTATCTCTACGCTGATTAACACATAAGTCTGGTGGTAATCCTGAGGTCATTACTTTTTAAGGTCCTACTTGACTTTAGGCAAATTGAGACACTTAGTGTACTCACTGGATTTTCTCAAAGTGCTGAGTCTTATCATTTCCACTAGGTGCAAATGTAAATGGTAATGCTGCCAGGAGGGACCTAGCAATGTTTCCTGAAGTGCTTCTCTGCAGCACAATGCCGTATTGAGAAATGTTTTTTTTATTCTGGTTTTATATCACGAACATGTTCATACTACTATGCATCTACACTGGGAGTGAAAGGCATTTAAATCTTGAGATTATATTGCATTTATCGAAGCTTTTGTTCTCCTGGCAGTTTGATGTTTAACTTTGAATAAAATTAATTGCAAAATCTTTTCTGATTCTGCAGCTCTTGAAAGAAAGGGGTTATTCATTTAATACTTCAGCAGAACAGGAAATTGTCCGAGATATCAAAGAGAAACACTGTTATGTTGCTGAAGACTATGAAAGAGAACTGGGCCACTTAGAAAATTGTGGAGAACTGAACTACACATTGCCTGATGGACAAATAATTACAATTGGCAATGAGGTGTTCAGGTAAAGTACAGCGTATGTACATGTACCTCTGCTTGTTGTAGCATTGTGATATGACATCAAACTAGGGAAATAGATCAAAGGTTATTTGGATCCCTTGTGTCTAGGAACTATGAATTGTCATGTTTCTAATATACCAGTCATCTCATTGCTGGTGTGACCAGCTATAATCTGGATTCATATCTGTAAAATGCTAAACATGTTGTTGTCTTCGCTGTGCACATTCTTCAGAAATGCAGAGAAAGAAAGCCACTGAAATCATCTTTGGTTTATTAGCTTTCTACTACTCTAGACCTCAACCCAGTAAATGGACTTAGCAACAAGAAGAAATAAGAGGCGTTTCATCACAGCACAAAGCACATTAGGGTTGAGGATTTGTTTTAGCTGATATTCAGAACCATAACTAGCTTTTATTGTACAAAATCAATATTCCATTAATCTGTTACATTACTTTGACTACCAGTCCATGACATTTTAATGATGTATGTCCAGGAGCTCCCAAATCTCCTTCACTTTCCACTGCTTCTCTCTTTTCATCTTTTATATAGAAAAAGGTATTCAATCCAGCATGGATGATCTCATGTTCTACCTGTGCTGAAATATCTATTTGCTACAACTTTGTCCTTTCTCTTTGCTCAGTTAATCGCTCTATATACTTTTAGATTTCCAACTACAATGGTGCCTTTCTTTGTGCTAGCAGCAAGGGGACAAAGGACAGGCATTGAGCCCATGAGTGACATAAAATGGAAACTTTCTTGTCGATACAACAAATGATTAGGATTTGAAATGCACCTAGTGTGAGTCTGATTCATTGTGAAGGATTGAATAAACACTTGAAGGGAGAGAACCTGCAGTGCTCCAAGAAAGTTTCTGGTGTCAGGACCTCAAAACTTTTTTAATCAGCTGTCCAGGACACCTGCAAAGCCACCTCTACCTATATTGTAACACCCAAATCACTGACGCAGGGTGTTGGTCCATTCATTTGGATGTTGTTTCCAACCAAAGAACTGGATGCTCTGTTATTCTGAGGCTTTGATACTAATGTAATGAATTTGAATCCAGTTTGAATATGCATTTAAAAACTGAATAGCAACCCTTATTCACACCTCCAAAACAAGAACTGTGATTGATCATGTAATGTCTATTATAATGGCCTGTTTCCACCTTCCCATTCTCAAACATTCCCACGTAATAGAATATGTTAGTGTTCTGCAGCTTGAATTTTACATCAAAGTCAATTTGCTCCTACTTTCTATTAAATTTATTGAAAAGATGATGAACAATGTTTCCTTTGAAGATGAAATCAATCAGTTGTGTGCAATTTCAATTGAACATGATGAGTACTTCCATCCACAACTTGTTGATTGTGGTTTCATATTTGTTTTAAAGCCTCAAAGCTTCAGATGTTTCAATGATAATGGGAACTGCAGATGCTGGAGAATCCAAGATAATAAAATGTGAGGCTGGATGAACACAGCAGGCCCAGCAGCATCTCAGGAGCACAAAAGCTGACGTTCACCTGCACATCTGCCAATGTGGTATACTGCATCCACTGTACCCGGTGTGGCTTCCTCTACATTGGGGAAACCAAGCGGAGGCTTGGGGACCGCTTTGCAGAACACCTCTGCTCGGTTCGCAATAAACAACTACACCTCCTAGTCGCAAACCATTTCCAGCAACTCATATTCCGTTTGGGAACCCAGCAGCCCAATGGTATCAATGTGGACTTCACCAGCTTCAAAATCTCCCCTTCCCCCACCGCATCCCAAAACCAGCCCAGTTCATCCCCTCCCCGCACTGCACCACACAACCAGCCCAGCTCTTCCCCTGCACCCACTGCATCCCAAAACCAGTCCAACCTGTGTCTGCCTCCCTAACCTTTTCTTCCTCTCACCCATCCCTTCCTCCCACCACAAGCCGCACCTCCATCTCCCACCTACTAACCTCATCCCACCTCCTTGACCTGTCCGTCTTCCCTGGACTGACCTATCCCCTCCCTACCTCCCGACCTATACTCTCCTCCCCACGTATCTTCTTTTCTCTCCATCTTCGGTCCGCCTCCCCCTCTCTCCCTATTTATTCCAGAATCCTCACCCCATCCCCGTCTCTGATGAAGGGTCTAGGCCTGAAATGTCAGCTTTTGTGCTCCTGAGATGCTGCTGGGCCTGCTGTGTCATCCAGCCTCACATTTTATTATCTAAGCTTCAGATGTTTGACTGGTTTCAAAGCATTTTTTGATCTGGCTTTTGCCCCATTTTGAACATTCGTTGATCCTCTGTATTTAGTGACATGTAATAGGGCAGCGACAGCAAAGGTGTGATTCTGTGTGAAACTACACCCGAAAGCTGACAAGTCTTAGCTTTTATAATAATTGCGAGTATTTTCTTAAAACCCTGGATCTCTATCCGTTGTGGCAGTGTGATTGTGGAGGATTTTATGCTGCCTACTGCAGTTTAAACCATGAAAACTGGACAGTAAAGTTATTTGAGAAGTCCGGTGTCAGTCTCCTGGTGGTGGGAAAATCCCAACCTTTTTAAGTTGGTGGACAGCAGGGACTGACGTAGGTTTGTCTGGCACTTGGTGGGATCTGAAGGGGCTCTTTTAAGAAGCCAGTTGATGCACAGTTAAAGAGAAATTACTCCATCGGGTGCACTGCATTCAGCTGAAGCAAATGCTGGCAATCAACCCCTCCTCTTGTGTTTTACCAGAATCCTGTCTCTCCTCCTCAGTAACTCCAAACCTGTCTTCACTGTCCTGTGGCCTGGGGTCAGTTCACAATTCTCGGCCTCAGATTGGTGCTGTGCCTCTAACACTGCACCTGCTCCATGGGGAGTTGCTGGCCTTTGGGTGAGTGGCAGTTCCTGACAGTTTTAGGAATGGCCTGTATGTCTGAAGCACCTTGCATCCGCCTCCACCATGTAATTACCAGATCTCCAAACAGTGGGCAAGACAACCCCCCCCCCCCAACAAAATACCCCAACTCCCCACTAGCACCCCCCTAACCACCCGCCACACACAACTCTAGCTACCATGTATGAACTTGATAGCCAGTACCACAAGGCAGTGCTGTAAAATATGGATGTAAAATCCCTATAATTCCTTGAGTGATTTAATGCCTGTCAATCTCCACAAGCTGTTTAGAGATAGCAAGAAGTACAGATGCTGGAGTCGGAGATAACACAGTGTGGAGCTGGATGAACACAGCAGGTCAGGCAGCATCAGAGGAGCAGGAGAGTTGACGTTTCTGGTCGGAACCCTTCTTCAGAAATCTGGAATGTTAACTTTCCCGCTCCTCTGTTGCTGCCTGGCCTACTGTGTTCCTCCAGCTCCACACTTCATTGCCCGCAAGTTGCTTGCTGTTCAAACTGTGTACAGCTGGTGAAATAACATTTAAAGCATTGAGGAGAAATAACAGCCTCTGATCCAAGTAGAAATAGAATGCAGATGGATCAGTGTTCTTTGTAACTATATTAATGATTTTTAAATTGTGGGCAGTGTGACTTGTTTTTCTTTGCAGGACCATGTATTACACAGGTGAGTGGTGTACACCTCACTTGCTTCCAGTTCTATAGGGACAGGTAAAATCACCATACTGCCACTCTGTCATTAGAGAGGGAGAGAGATAACTGGTGATAAATTTGGCCTGAGGGTCACTGCGCCTCAGGTGAGGTCCAGAAGATGGAATCCTCATGGTGATCTCAGCCAGTGTGGGAACTGAACTTATTTGTTGGTATCACTGCATCACAAACCAGCCATCCATCCAACTGAGCTAACCAACCCCAGTTTTATAATCCCTCACCAACACCTCTCTGACCAGTAACTGAATGCAGTTTTAACTGATCAGACCCGAGAGCAGGTTTTTGTCCAAAACTTAAAATTACCCAGTCTGGGAAAATTCACATTGACGTGGAAGCTAGGAGACCAATTCAATTTCAGGCCTATGTTTGAAAAACAATCTGATTGTATTTTATATAATGTAGGTTTAATTGAAAGGAAGTTGCACACTGATTAGACTGTAAGGGGGAAAATTATTCACAACTTTATAATGTTAATTCGAATATGTAACAGCTTTTTCTAACATCACCAGTGATTTTTAAATTGTGGTGCTATAACTATCTTTAGCAGAAAACTATGTTTTGCTTTACTCAGTCAAGCATAATCTCAATTAATTTTTGTGCACTATCCCAGCTACTATTGCAGTAAATTGGAAGATAGCATTTTTCAAGGCAAACAGGCAATTTTTTAAAGCCATCTTTCATTCCTGCATCTAGACTGCAATTTTATTTCAAACGAGTCTTTTTGAACAGTTTGTAAATTACTTTCTGCCATCAAATAGCCAAATGAGTCAGAAGGTCACTGTTGGTTTGACCTGAAAGGTTTTTAATGAGGTAAGTATTTTCTTTCCCTCTGGTACCACTTTTCAGCTCCATGATACTAGAGATATGTAGCTTATGATGTAGCAGAATGTGTATGTGGTATTGTTTTGTGCATTTTTGTTCTTGACATCTGGACATTGTTGACAGAGCACTGTCTGAAGCTTGTAACATTGCAGCATCATGTCAGATCTTTTTTAACCATTAGTAGCCATTTGGAGCATCTAAGTCATCAAAATCTAGAGATAAATGATGCCATAAAGCATTATGCTCACACAACAAATGTGTGATCGGATTGAACAAAGAAGAATCATCTGAGATAACAGATGGAATCAGGAATATACAGTCCATTCCTGCTATTATGATTTTGAAGACTGTCTGGTAAGGGAGTAGCTCTATGGTTCCCTAGAACTATGGCAACTTTACCTTCATCTGTGAACCTCCCATCAGATTAGGTACAGCCAGCTGGCAGTGACTGAGAAGCGTGGCTTCTTGATTCTGTAGTTTAACATAAAGGCAATTAAAGTGCCTGTCCATTTACATGCAGAATACCTGCAAAAACTTCAAAGCAAGAGTGTGGCATTGTCACTGAATTGTAAGGTAACCAGGATTATTTATGAAAGAGAAGTTTGCTGTTCACTGAATAAAGCCATTGAGTTATAATGAAGTACTTTTTTGAAGTAGGAACAAGTGCAGCCTATTTCTGCCCAGCAAGCTCCCATAGTCGGCACCGTGAAAATGGTCAAACCATCTGTTTACAGGGTGATTATTTGTGGAATAACTGTTGGTCTAAGTATGAGGGATAATGTCTCTGCTCTACTTCAAAATAATGACACTGATGTTTTACATCTGCCTGAGAGGGGAACGGAGGGGCTGAATTTTGTTGGGTAAGTGAGTGTGTCACCCGCGAGCTGGAGAACTAATGGTGAAACCCCTCAATTCCATTGGGGGTGCCCTTCAGGTACTTCAGTGACTGATGTCGAGCCTCCCTGTGATTGAGACTTCCAGCAACATAACCCAACCCTCTGAGAGCTGCTGGTGAATTAGATATTGACATTGCCAGTGTGAACAGTGGCTGCTGGTAGCACTGCACTCAGCACAGGCCCTGAAACAATTTAAACTCCCAGATGGAAGTGAGTGAGGGTAGGATGGAGGTTGCAGGTAAGAGGGTATGGGGTATAGTAAGCAAGGACAGGGGTGTAGCTTGTGGGAGAGTCAGGACTGGAGCGATATATCTCCGAATAAGGGGTTGCCCATTTAAGACAGAAAAGAGGAGGAATTTCTCATGTCAGTATGTGGAGAATCTGTGGATTTTTTTTTTAACTGTAGAAGGTTGTCAAAGATGTGCCATTTGGTATGTTCAAGACTGAGATAGGTTTTGAATCAGTTATGGTCATGGAGGAAATGCAGGACTGAATGGGCTGAATGGCCTACTTCTGTTCCTGTGTCTTTTGGCTTTAAGCACATCTCAACACTCCACCTTTCCTGATGCCAGGTCACAATTAGGCAGCTTGGTGACTGTGTACTGTGACCGTTTTTAAAACTAATTGTATCATTTTTCAAAATTTCCAGAGCTCCAGAGGTCTTGTTTAAACCAGAGGTGATTGGAAGAGATCACTATGGAATTCATGAGAGTCTTCTCCGTGCCATTATTCTCTGTGATGTAGACCTGAGACAAAACTTTGTTGGAAATATTGTTCTCTCAGGTAAACTGACTGGCCATCTACTACAAAATAAACTGGAACGTAAACTATATATCCTAATATGGCATGGATGATTTTTTTTGTGATAACTTTTCAGCAGCTTGTGGTATCATTGCCTTTACCAGCCTTGTTTCTATTACTGTGTGATGGTAAGCAATAACTTTGTGGACAGTCTGAAAGTGGGTTTGATTGACCTTTAGGTTGAAATGACAGTCTACTCCACTGAGTGTTGTCATGTTATCAGATTTTATGGCCATCATAATGTATTTGGGAAAAGAATCTCCTGCAGCCCAATGGTATCAATGTGGATTTCACAAGCTTCAAAATCTCCCCTCCCCCCACTGCATCCCAAAACCAGTCCAGTTCGTCCCCGCCTCCCTAACCTGCTCTTCCTCTCACCTGTCCCCTCCTCCCACCTCAAGCCCCACCCCCATCTCCTACCTACTAACCTCATCCCGCCCCCTTGACCTGTTCATCCTCCCTGGACTGACCTATCTCCTCCCTACTTCCCCACTTACACTCACCTTTACTGGCTCCATCCCCGCCTCTTCTCCTCTATCCAACTTCGATCCGCCTCCCCCTCTCTCCCTATTTATTTTGGAATCCCCTTCCCCTCCCCCATTTCTGATGAAGGGTCTCGGCCCAAAACGTCAGCTTTCCTGCTCCTGAGATGCTGCTTAGCCTGCTGTGTTCATCCAGCTCCACACCTTGTTATCTCTTAATAGTGCTAGGTTTTGTACAAATGAATGTTGTGAAAACATTCCAGTAAAGGGTAGCAACCCTGCAAGGTGGTTGCAGAAGTTATTTTCCCCAGATAGTAAATCCCCTGATTTATCAACTTGCTGAAATGATTGAAAAATCCCTCATGTTCTGTCATGGCATACTCATTATTCTATAACAAAAGCAAAATACTGCAGATGCCAAAATGCATCACTTCATACTTCTCTGTATTAAACTATATCTGCCACTTGTTCATCCATTCTGCTAGCTTTCAGTGTGTTGTTGTAGTTAAATGGTCCCATTGTCACTGTTTTTAATATATTCATGTTCAGAATATTAACATGTTGAACTTTTATTCTGTATTCTTGTATCCATCATTTAAATAAATCAAATAAATAAATCCTTGGGGAACACCTCTGTCTACCATTCTGTATTCTGAAAAACAACCATTTACTATAACTGAGACAGTAGGAACTGCTGATGCTGGAGAATCTGAATAAGGATCTGGACCCGAAATGTCAGCCTTCCTGCTCCTCGAATGCTGCTAGGCCTGCTGTGTTCATCCAGCTCTACACCTTGTTATCTCACATTTACCATATCTTGTATTTTCTCTGTCTTTAAGCAATTTACTTTATCCAAGCTGCCACTTGTGGCATCTTGACAAACACTTTCATAAAATCCATTCAGAAAACTCGTGTGCCTCCTGCCAGCTAATTTTGCTCTTTAAATTTCCTAAGCCCCTATCCCTGTCCTTCAATACCTGTACTTAGTCATTTGCTCTATTCCCCTAACTGCATGGGGCACTTCCTTAATGATATCTCACAGCTGGGTTCCCATCGCTGCTTCTGTATTTTTACAGCTGTGCATCCTGCCCATGGTTTTCTTGTCCTTGCTATTTCTATGCTTTGTGTATTTGATTCTCCCTCCGACTTCCTGTTCTATGCTTCCATAGCAGTGCATCTCTCTTGACTACCACCTGTCTTTGGGCTTTATGTTACTATTCATTCCCAGACCGCCCATTTCCTCTTGAGTTGAAATTGTTTGCAGTGTCAAAGGGTCCCTTTGATTGTGTGCATACAACTTTTCATCACCCAAAATGCCCTCACAACCCCCAACAAGAACCTTTTACCCTTTCCTGTGCAGGTATTGAAAAGCAGCAGATGGGAAGATTTGTAAGTGGGAGGCTCTTGTATGACTACTTCCTTAAAATCTGTTACTATGTTGAGGTTACGTAGAAATAACTCCGTACTACCTTTGTACCACCCTAATCTAACTCTCTTGAAATGCAAATATGGAATATTGACATGCTTAGCTTTACTGATAAGGGACGGTGTGATGGCTCAGTGGCCAACACTGCTGCCCCACAGCACCTGGGTTCGATTCCACCCTCAGGTGACTGTCTGTCTGTGTGGAGTTTGCACCTTCTCCCTCTTTCTGCATGTGGTTCCTCCTATATTCAAAGATGTGCAGGTTAGGTGGCTTAGGAAACCCTGGGAAATGCAGGGTTACATGGATAGGGTAGGGGGTTAGTTCTGGGTGGAATGCTCTTTGGAGGGTCAATGTGGGGCGAATGGGCTAAATGGCTTGTTGATTCTGTTCTGCGATTCTATGATAACATATTGTGAGATTACAGGTGAAATCAATTGAATAACTGGGCAACTCAAAATGAAGGGCACTTTGAAGAGAATATTTTCACTCTAGTCTGATGACTCTTTCACATAATCTTCTTCCATATCTCTCACTTTGAAAGACTCATGGCCCTCAATATGTGCTCAGTTGTTTTTGTGGTGTCAGTAAAAGTAATGTTTTGTTGTAAAAGTACATTTAAAAGAAGTTTTCAAGGCATTTTTTTCCCCTATTGGGATATGAAGTTACTGTTTTCAAATGAGTAACTGTTCGAAGGCTCAAACATTCCAGGTTCCTGGCTTGGGTAGCTTGCTAATTCCAGTCAAGACCTCAGCCAGTGTGTTTCAAATTTGTTTTGAGAAGGAGAAAAAGTTAGTTGAGTTAGGTTTAGGGTTGAAAGATGCTTAAGATGGAGTTACTGTTGCTATAAAAACTGTGTTTTAATTATGTTTACTTTCTTAAAGGTGGAAACACAATGTTGTCTGGATTAAGAACAAGAGTACAAAAAGAAACCTCTTCCATGTTGCCCCTGGATCTGTCCAAGTATGTACACATTACGAGCCCAGCAAACCGGGACTTCACAGTGTGGAGTGGAGGTGCTGCCCTGGCAAGTTCGTCTGTCATTGACTATGCCTGGATCAGCCGAGAAGACTATTATGAGTTTGGTCCAAAAATTGTTCATAGGAAATGCTTTTAAATTACACTTCTGGATAAAGTATTTTTAAAGCTTTCTTTTATTAATCATAAATGCAATAATGATTTAATCCCAATGAAATAAGATCTGTACTTCTTTACAGCAGGTGACTTTACTCTTGTCTTGTATCTAGGTGGTGTTATGAACAGGAAAAATAAAGTTTTCATCTTGTCCTTGTTTGCTAGGGGAGATACAAATGTTGATGTTCCAGTGCTTGAAGGTTAAGGTTGGAAGTTTATTACTGGAAGCTTTGTTCCCACTATGTATTGTGGACGAGGAAAAGAATGTTGCTGCATCCTAACGGTACTGCACATTTGAACACTGACCTCAGTGGGAAGGAGGATGTGGTTAAAACGTTAATCCCCTCCAAATGTTAATGTTGTACTTGTGGATGAGGGTGAGAGGGCAGGGGAAGATGCTGAATTTGGAACTGTTGACATTATCTATGTTAACGGAAGAGATGGAAGCAGAAGAAAATTAAATATTTTAACCAAATTTGGACTGCCATCTGAACGTTGCTGGAACACTACAATGCAAGCTACTCATCTGCCTTCTTGAAAGGGCAAAGGAGCAACTTGATATTAACTGAGCTAAATATCTTTAGTAATTTGTAAGAAATATTTAGTGATTAAGAAGAAAATGTATGTTTTGAACAATCTATCTCTACATGGGAATGAACTTGAGCTGTTCTGTGTAGTAAATAATTTTTAAAAACATGAATACACAGACAATTGTCCATTCAAATTGGTCCCAGATTTTGAATAGTATGACAAACAATTTTAAAATATTTTCTGCATTGATTATATATCCTTGCCTGGGATACAATCACTGGTTAATTTAGGAGCATTGAGATAGTGCCATGAATTCAGTTCTGTGCAAAAGAATGGCTCTCTTTTAGAGGCCAGTCGTAAGTGAAAACACTTTTTCTAAAAAAAAATTAAAGTTTTTTATTGATTTTTAAGATCAGGGATGATACCATCACAGGGCCTTTTCTGGGACATTGATTTCATAACATGTTTTATCTCGTATAAATTGCCTTGAAACTTTGTACTGTAATTCTTTGTAACTTTACCTTAATCTACTAGCTGCTTCTAAGAGAAACACCCCTTAGGCAATTTTAGGAATGTATTTTATGTGCCATTGAAAGGATGAAATTAATACTCCTTTGAAAACAATTACAAACAGCAATGTGACTGTTACAATGACCATAATTTTGGGAAATGCTTTTTATTACAATTCTTGTTGCAGCATTTCAATTTTGTTTGCTTTTATGTCAGTATTGCATTTAAATCCTGTTAAATGTGAATCAAATTTGCCAAGAGATCTACTTGAAATGGAACTGTTGAATCACCAGTGTTGGAAACAGGTTTACGTTTTGTTAAATTCCAGTCTGTTATCAACATGGTAACTCTGAAGGAAATGCAATCACTGGGAACTAGTTCTTTGCCAATCACGTCTATATGTTTATATTTTTAAATGTAATAGTTTGATGTATTGCTTTCAGCAAAGATGGCACATTTTTCTGACTGGCTTAAATGATTTTAGTCATCTTTTTAGTGCAGAACCTGAGTACTGCCGAACAGAGCAACATGTTAGGAATATAAGAAGTAAAACATTTGGCCCCTCAAGGCTAACTTGCCATTCTAAGATCATTCCCCGTGTCTCAACTCCATTTAAATAGCAGCTTCTCAGAGCTGTCAACTCTGATATTTCAAAAATGTATCTACTTCCTCTATAAATAATTTGTGATGCAGCCTCCACAACATTGTAGTATGGAGAGTGATAATGGGAACTGCAGATGCTGGAGAATCCAAGATATTGAAATGTGAGGCTGGATGAACACAGCAGGCCCAGCAGCATCTCAGGAGCACAAAAGCTGACGTTTCGGGCCTAGACCCTTCATCAGAGAGGGGGATGGGGTGAGGGTTCTGGAATAAACAGGGAGAGAGGGGGAGGCAGACCAAAGATGGAGACAAAAGAAGATAGGTGGAGAGGAGAGTATAGGTGGGGAGGTAGGGAGGGGATAGGTCAGTCCAGGGAAGACGGACAGGTCAAGGAGGTGGGATGAGGTTAGTAGGTAGGAGATGGAGGTGCGGCTTGGGGTGGGAGTAAGGGATGGGTGAGAGGAAGAACAGGTTAGGGAGGCAGAGACAGGTTGGACTGGTTTTGGGATGCTGTGGGTGGAGGGGAAGAGCTGGGCTGGTTGTCTGGTGCAGTGGGGGGAGGGGACGAACTGGGCTGGTTTTGGGATGCGGTGGGGGAAGAGGAGATGGAGAGTTCCAGGCATTCACTACAGCCCCCTGCGAGAAGAAAAACCTTCACATCTCAATTTTAAATGAGTGTTCCCTTATTCTATAAATGTTACTCCTAGTTCAAACTTCCTATGCTTGCAGAAATGATTTCTATCTTCCCTTTCAATTTCCCACAGAATCTTGCTTATTTCATTTAAGATCATCTCTCATTCTACTAAGTGCTAATGAATAAAAACCTAACCTATTTCACTGATCTTGATAAGTCAACTCCGACCTCACAGGAATCAGCCTAGTCAGCCTCTTTTGAACACTCTCCAATTCCAGTTCTTAAATGCAGGAAGCAAAATTGTGCACCTTCTTCTGGATGCAGTCACACCAATGCCCTATACATTTGTAACAAGACTTCCCTGTTCATAAACTCCAACCCTCTAGCAATGGAGACCTAAATCCCATTTGCTGCACCTGCATGGTTTTTTTGTGTATCATGCACAAAACAGCCATTCTGCACTTTTTTTGGAATGTTTCACCATTTAAGATGCCTTTTGATTCTTCTTGCCCAAGTGCAAGTCTTCACACTTTGCAAAGCTTTTCATCTTGCACTCAGCAGGCCAACTGTAAAAATAACACATTTTAAACAATCATAGTCATTTATGTGACAGGAGAAAAGGGTGCTGATTAGTTGGCAAACTGGATCAACTTACCTATTTCTCCTGCAATTTGAATTGTTGAGATTGCTTGAAATTTAGCCTTCTCATATTTGTCCCAATGAATGCAAGACAAAAGCTTTGGTAATATGTTACTCTTTTGAAGCAATATCTTTCCTGTTCAGTTGACCACACTAATGTGCTCAAATATTTGACTGATAGTATTACTATGAACAAATCCAGTCGCTTTAGTTACTGATTCCCTGGGAATCGGGAACAAAGAACTGCTACAAAATACACAATTATATTCCTCAACTATCCTTTCTCATTCAGGTCTGTATGTGTGGCTAAAGCAATTTGATGAGATGCTGAAATTGAGTAGATTGTCATTAAAGGAACATACACAAGAGCCATGTAAAATCAGTAGGTCTCTTTAAGGCGAAGGTGGAACAGACAATCTGATGAAAGGGAAAATACACGCAAGTTAAAAAATTGGTAACTATCTAATTTAGCCAGAGAAATGAATTATGTAAGGAGATTTTAGTTGTTCAGGAAAATAGTACTGGAGATGAACCTCTCTAATATATTCTGTCATTGTAAGTCAGTATATCCTTCAATTTACCGTAAGCAAAGTCAGCAGTAGCAAGGTCCACCAGTACCTACTATAAATACACACACAGATGTGATCTGCAGGGAAGAATAACTACCATTATCATTCATTTGTAGAAATCAACATCTTTTTCTATTTGTGTTTATCACAATTTCATAAGTCACAGTAGTGTTGATGGTTTTAATTCTTGAGATAATATACTGTTACATTTTTGTGCAAATAATCAAACATATCACTGGTGAGCAAAGCATAATGAGCAGGACCTTTTGTATTTTTGTCCTCTTAAAATTGTAAAATATTAGATTGTACCACAATCTGAAATAAGACTGAAGTATTGTACAATGCACAATTTTATCTTTTGTTCTAAATAAAAGTATTTTTTAAATTAAACATTGCTTTTAGTGATACCTGTGTGGACTCATTGTTGCAATATTCTTGTTTAACTGGGCAATGTTTATAAAGTTTTCTTAAAATATTATCCCTTCCACCAATATAAAACTCAGGAAAATGATGATTAGATGTTGTTGATGGTCAATTGCCTCCCACTTGTGTGGAATGCATGTTACTCCCCACTTATCAGTCCAAGTCTTGCTGTACATGGACACCTTCAGCTGGATTGTCTAAGGAGTCATAATTACGTTGAATATTGTGCAGTCATCAGCAAATGTTCCCACTTCTTACCTTTAAGATGGAGGACATAGAAGAAGCAACTGAAGATGGTTGAGCTTTGCACAGTACCTTAAGAAACCCTGGACAGATGTCTGAGACTGAGATGATTTGCCCCATCAAATACTGCCATCTTTGTTTATATGGGCTATGAATCCAACTGTTGAAGAGTTTTACCCTGATTCTTAGTAAATTAACTATTGTTGATGACATACTTGGTAAAATTCTGCCTCAGTATCAATAGCAGTCACTCTAACTTGATCCATGTTTGCACCAAGACTACAGTAAGATCAGCAGTGGCCTTGATGCAACTCAAACGGAGGATCTGAGAGCAGATTATTTCTGTGTAAATGCCACTTTGTAGCACTTTCAATACATCCTCCATCACTTTGAGAGTAGACTGGTGAGTTGTTAACTGGATGGGATGGATTTGATCTATTTTTTGAGGACAAGACATAGTTAGATATTTCAGGAGGATGCCAAGGTGGATCAAACTCCAAAGGCATCTCTTATTTGTACGAGACTACATTGACATACATTTGAAGAACCAGGAAAGTATGATAAACTGAACAGGCCCCCAATTAACTTTGGCAGAAAGACCTTAGTCAGTGGTCTTTCTCCACTGTACCTTGGTAGCCAGTGCCCCAAGCTTTAGTGCATCCCTCAGCATGCAAACCTGGACCTTGGAATGTATCAGCGTGCAACACATGGTCGAGGTCAACTCCTTCTCTGGAAGACCAGCAACTTTCAGGCAGACCAAAGAGAGCCTTTCACTGCATTGATGGTCCTCTAGGCGCAGTCAATGTTTGTTTTTGTGTGCATCTTGGGGAACAGACCGTAGAGCACAGAATCCTGTCATGGAGCTGCTCAGGATAAACCTCAATCAAAAACCATGGCATCTTCCTTTGCAAAGGTACATTTCAGGAGGTGTGTGACAGTGACTAAACTGTCTGTCCCACAGCAACCTCGAGGGCAGCATGCAGTGGTGCACAGAGTCTGGGCGTACATGAAGGATCTCATAGGTAGTACCCTTCTCACCACCAGCCAAGCATTGTCATGGTGCATGTTGGAGAGTTCTGGTGATGAGACATTCTGTGAAATGACTTTAATAGTCTTCTCAGGAAACAACCTGACAGGATCCATCCCCTCCTTTTCCTGCAGGGTCTCAAAAATGCCATGTGTTGACCACTTCCTGATGGATATCCACAAACGTCCACTTGCTCCACCACTGACGCTCAATAACAGCAGTGTATACCATGTATTATATGTAGTGTATAAATGCAGCTCAGAAATTCACCAGGATCCTTCGAGTCATGGTCCAAACTCATAGTCATTACCACCTAGAAGGCCAAAGCAGCTGATACATGGGAAGACCACCATTTGCAAGTTCCCCTCCAAGCCATTCACCAACTTGACTTAGATATATGTCACTGTTCTCTCACTGTTGCTGGGTCAAAATCCTGGAACTCCCTCCCTAACAGCATTGTGAGTCTAAATACAGAACATGCACTGCAGCAGTTCAAGAAAGTTGCTCACAATCATCTTCTAAAAAGGAAATTAGGGATGGGCAATAAATGCTGGCCCATCCAGCAATGCCCATTTGGCACAAATAAACTAAAGATAGCACTTCTGCAGCTAATCCTGTTTGGGTAAGAAAAATTGAGCATCCAGGTCAGTGCACTCTGTAAACTAGCTTCACTCAGCCACTGGGAAGGTTTATCTGCTTCAAAAAGTCTCCTGTTCACTGATCCATCTGCATCCCTTTATATTTGCAAGCTAGATTTTTCACATCTTCCATTAAGTCAGCTCTGTCACAGGTATGAACTCCAGGCAGAATATTTCTTCCAATTAACCAACTTTGAAAGAGGGCAGGCAGTTTAGCCCACTGCAGACTGGTTTCTTATTTTGTTGCTATCAGCTGGATGACCATCGTGGGCACTTGGCCTCTGGCTCTCTGGAGATCTATCTAGTGGTGTCTAGTCGGAGCCAAGTGCGGCTAAACCGAAACAGAAATAGAGATTCCAAGATAATAAAATGTGAGGCTGGATGAACACAGCAGGCCAAACAGCATCTCAGGAGCACAAAAGCTGACGTTTCGGGCCTAGACCCTTCATCAGAGAGGGGGATGGGGGGAGGGAACTGGAATAAATAGGGAGAGAGGGGGAGGCGGACCGAAGATGGAGAGTAAAGAAGATAGGTGGAGAGGGTGTAGGTGGGGAGGTAGGGAGGGGATAGGTCAGTCCAGGGAAGACGGACAGGTCAAGGAGGTGGGATGAGGTTAGTAGGTAGCTGGGGGTGCGGCTTGGGGTGGGAGGAAGGGATGGGTGAGAGGAAGAACCGGTTAGGGAGGCAGAGACAGGTTGGACTGGTTTAGGGATGCAGTGGGTGGGGGGGAAGAGCTGGGCTGGTTGTGTGGTGCAGTGGGGGGAGGGGATGAACTGGGCTGGTTTAGGGATGCAGTGGGGGAAGGGGAGATTTTGAAACTGGTGAAGTCCACATTGATACCATATGGCTGCAGGGTTCCCAGGCGGAATATGAGTTGCTGTTCCTGCAACCTTCGGGTGGCATCATTGTGGCAGTGCAGGAGGCCCATGATGGACATGTCATCAAGAGAATGGGAGGGGGAGTGGAAATGGTTTGCGACTGGGAGGTGCAGTTGTTTGTTGCGAACTGAGCGGAGGTGTTCTGCAAAGCGGTCCCCAAGCCTCCGCTTGGTTTCCCCAATGTAGAGAAAGCCGCACCGGGTACAGTGGATACAGTATACCACATTGGCAGATGTGCAGGTGAACCTCTGCTTAATGTGGAATGTCATCTTGGGGCCTGGGATGGGGGTGAGGGAGGAGGTGTGGGGACAAGTGTAGCATTTCCTGCGGTTGCAGGGGAAGGTGCCGGGTGTGGTGGGGTTGGAGGGCAGTGTGGAGCGAACAAGGGAGTCACGGAGAGAGTGGTCTCTCCGGAAAGCAGACAGGGGTGGGGATGGAAAAATGTCTTGGGTGGTGGGGTCGGATTGTAAATGGCGGAAGTGTCGGAGGATAATGCGTTGTATCCGGAGGTTGGTAGGGTGGTGTGTGAGAACGAGGGGGATCCTCTTGGGGCGGTTGTGGCGGGGGCGGGGTGTGAGGGATGTGTCGCGGGAAATGCGGGAGACGCGGTCAAGGGCGTTCTCAATCACCGTGGGGGGGAAGTTGCGGTCCTTAAAGAACTTGGACATCTGGGATGTGCGGGAGTGGAATGTCTTATCGTGGGAGCAGATGCGGCGGAGGCGGAGGAATTGGGAATAGGGGATGGAATTTTTGCAGGAGGGTGGGTGGGAGGAGGTGTATTCTAGGTAGCTGTGGGAGTCGGTGGGCTTGAAATGGACATCAGTTACAAGCTGGTTGCCTGAGATGGAGACTGAGAGGTCCAGGAAGGTGAGGGATGTGCTGGAGATGGCCCAGGTGAACTGAAGGTTGGGGTGGAAGGTGTTGGTGAAGTGGATGAACTGTTCGAGCTCCTCTGGGGAGCAAGAGGCGGCGCCGATACAGTCATCAATGTACCGGAGGAAGAGGTGGGGTTTGGGGCCTGTGTAGGTGCACCCTAGACATTTTTCCATCCCCACCCCTGTCTGCTTTCCAGAGAGACCACTCTCTCCGTGACTCCCTTGTTCGCTCCACACTGCCCTCCAACCCCACCACACCCGGCACCTTCCCCTGCAACCGCAGGAAATGCTACACTTGTCCCCACACCTCCTCCCTCACCCCCATCCCAGGCCCCAAGATGACATTCCACATTAAGCAGAGGTTCACCTGCACATCTGCCAATGTGGTATACTGCATCCACTGTACCCGGTGCGGCTTTCTCTACATTGGGGAAACCAAGCGGAGGCTTGGGGACCGCTTTGCAGAACACCTCCGCTCAGTTCGCAACAAACAACTGCACCTCCCAGTCGCAAACCATTTCCACTCCCCCTCCCATTCTCTTGATGACATGTCCATCATGGGCCTCCTGCACTGCCACAATGATGCCACCCGAAGGTTGCAGGAACAGCAACTCATATTCCGCCTGGGAACCCTGCAGCCATATGGTATCAATGTGGACTTCACCAGTTTCAAAATCTCCCCTTCCCCCACTGCATGCCTAAACCAGCCCAGTTCATCCCCTCCCCCCACTGCACCACACAACCAGCCCAGCTCTTCCCCCCCACCCACTGCATCCCAAAACCAGTCCAACCTGTCTCTGCCTCCCTAACCGGTTCTCCCTCTCACCCATCCCTTCCTCCCACCCCAAGCCGCACCCCCAGCTACCTACTAACCTCATCCCACCTCCTTGACCTGTCCGTCTTCCCTGGACTGACCTATCCCCTCCCTACCTCCCCACCTACACCCTCTCCACCTATCTTCTTTACTCTCCATCTTCGGTCCGCCTCCCCCTCTCTCCCTATTTATTCCAGTTCCCTCCCCCCATCCCCCTCTCTGATGAAGGGTCTAGGCCCGAAACGTCAGCTTTTGTGCTCCTGAGATGCTGTTTGGCCTGCTGTGTTCATCCAGCCTCACATTTTATTATCTTGGAATCTCCAGCATCTGCAGTTCCCATTATCTCAGAAATAGAGATTGCTGGAAAAGCTCAGCAGGTCTGGCAGCATCCGTGCAGAGAAATCCGAGTCAACGTTTTGCAGCTATGCTGAAAACACAATGCAACATCTTTCATCGAATATCGCCACCGTGACCACGTGCGTAAGAACGTCAGGGGATTGACGTCAACCAATCAGGCTGGTCGGTTGATGTCTGTCTCCAGGGTAACGGGATCGTTACACGAAACAACAGGAGGAGGGAAACGGAGAGTAACATCCACCCAGGAAAGGATCAAGAGCTCGGAACTTTGTCAGCTGAATGTGACCGTTTGTAAAGCAGGTTGTGAAGGGCTGATCTGAACAAACTGCTGTTAATGTGTGTCCTCCTCTTGATGTTTCCATTATCTAAATCCTCACGTCTTTTTTCCCCCTGTTTGAAACCTGCAGGATGGCTTACACCCAGGCTGAATGTGTGATTAAGAATATCATTCGGGAAATAGCCCAGGAGTGCGCTGATAGAGGACACTCCATTTCTGAGACTCTTGTAGCGTTCATGGTGAGTGCAGTAAGATTGGTACTCTGATGAGTTATTTGCGTTTTACTGAAGTGAATACGTTCTTCATTACAGCAATTGTTACTTACCGTTTGGGACAGGAGCATTGGGAAAAAAATCGAACTTCATAATCCAGAAAAAACGTAACTATGCTATTGCAAGAGATAATGGGAACTGCAGATGCTGGAGAATCCAGGATAACAAAGTGTGGAGCTGGATGAACACAGCAGGCCAAGCGGCATCTCAGGAGCACAAAAGCTGACGTTTCGGGCCTAGACCCTTCATCAGAAAAGGGGGATGGGGAGAGGATTCTGAAATAAATAGGGAGAGGGGGGAGGCAGATAGAAGATGGATTATGGAGAAGATAGGTGGAGAGGAGAGTATGGGTGGGGAGGTAGGGTGGGGATGAAGGGTCTAGGCCTGAAACGTCAGCTTTTGTGCTCCCAAGATGCTGCTTGGCCTGCTGTGTTCATCCAGCTTCACACTTTGCTATCTATGCTATCGCAAGCCTGGTGAGGAGCGCATACTCTGATATTCTGTAGAACACATGAATTTTCAAACTGGGCAGTCCCAGTCCCCAACGAAGCACCACACTGGGCTCACAGTCTGCCTCGATCGATGTTGTCCTCACTACCTTCCCATTGATTAAGGACGAGCAGTACAGATCACAATATTGTACAAGTATCTCACCTCATCTCGTCTTCAACCAGAAAGGTGCACAGCTTGCAAAGTCTTGGTGTGCAGTCCGGTATACTGCAGAAACAGCCAGAGCTGAGTAAGCTGTGCATAGTGTATGAATCTGGAGTATAAAATGAGTACTGTATTTACATGAATTACATCAGAGGCTACTCTAATATTTCAGCCAAAGTATACAAAGATATTTGTTCATTCATCCCCCTTTCCTTTACAAGAAAAACTTTTATATGCTCCATAAATTGCAGGTTACTCAACATACATAATCTATCGTGAATAATCTCTTGCATCAAGAAATATCTACATGTTCTTTCAATTTCACCTGCCCCTACACATGTATTTCATGCATAATGTTCAGTTTTTCTAATTATATGCACCGGATTCTTTGTTGTCTGTTCGTCTGGTGTCTCCTGGTTCCTGGATTGACATTGCTTTTCTGAGTCATGCTGTCGCAATACTCTGTTGTGTGGTGCTATTTGTTGCTGCTGATCTGTTGCTTTTATTGGGAAATATTTGACTTCTGGGATTGATGATTGTTCAGTTCCTTGTTTGCAAAATTAAACCTGCCTTACCAGCAGTCTGCTGTGAATGAGAGTTTCTCCGGTTTCATGTATACGCCTACGGTTGCGATGCTACCTCTTGCTGTTCACTTTCACTATGTATAATCTAGGCAATAACTAATAATTTGTGATCTTTATAAATGACTTGGTTGAGGAAGTGGAGGATTGGCTTAGTAAGTTTGTTGATGACAGGAAGCTTGGTGGAGTTGTGGACAGCATGGATGGCTGTTGTAGGTTGCAACGGGACATTGACAGGATGCAGAGCTGGGCAAAGAAGTGGCAGATGGAGTTCAACCCGGAAAAGTGTGAAGCGATTCATTTTAGAAGGTCGAATTTGAATGCAGAATACAGGGTTAATGGCAGGATTCTTGGCAGTGTGGAGGAACAAAGGGATCTCGGGGTCCACGTCCATAGATCTCTCAAAGTTGCGACCCAAGTTGATCGGGTTGTAAAGATGGCAAATGGTGTGTTGGCTTTCATTGGCAGGGGAATTGAGTTTGAGAGCCATGAGGTTATGCTGCAGCTCCATAAAACTCTGGTTAGACCACACTTGGAATATTGTATTTAGTTCCGGTCACCTCATTACAGGAAAGATATGGAAGCCTTAGAGAGGGTGCAGAAGAGATTTACCAGGATGCTGCCTGAATTGGAGGGCAGATCTTATGAGGAAAGGTTGAGGGAGCTAGGGCTTTTTTCATTGGAGCGAAGAAGAATGAGAGGTGACTTGATAGAGGTTTACAAGAGGATGAGAGGCATAGATAGAGTAGATAGCCAGAGAATTTTTCCCAGGGTGGAAATGACTGTTACGAGGGGGCATAATTTTAAGGCGATTGGAGGTAGGCATAAGGGAGATGTCAGAGGTAGGTTCTTTACACAGAGAGTGGTGAGTGTGTGGAATATGCTACCAGCAGTGGTAGTGGAGTCTGTTACTTTAGAGACTTCTAAGCGACTCTTGGATAGGCACATGGAGGATAGTAAAATGTAGGGTATGTAGGGTAGATTGATCTCAGTCAGATAATAGATAGGCATAACATCATGGCTGAAGGGCCTGTATGTGCTGTACTGTTCTATGTTCTATAACTGCTTTATACAGGTCCCCAAATTGTTAAGTGGGCTGAAACATGTTGAGAGTGTTAAATGTTGGTACTCTGACTAGCTCAGATCTGGCAGTAATTTGGCTGCGTTTTCAAATTGGAATTTGGCGTTCTGCCATTTCACATTGATCTTGTCACTCAATTCTGTTACTAGGAATTGGTTCAGTAGATTTTTGTTTTTGAAAAGTCGTGTAGGTGCAGAGTGATATTAGTCACTGGGTTGGACTACTTTCCTTGCCTCAAGGAGTTGTGTTTCTCTAGTCCTATTATTTTGCTTGTGTTCATTTTATTAGTTCCTGTCCATGAATAGCATTAGTTTCTTTAGCATGCTAACATCTTCATCTATTGTAAATATACTCTTGTAAAGTAATTATTCAATAGGTCTGCCATTACATTATTTTCAGCAACGATTTCATTGTTATCAGCTTTCAAGGGGCTCAAAGTGGCCCTGACTCCCTCTTTTTCTAATAGCATTAGTAGCAAGAATTTGATTTATCCCTTGCTGATAAGATTGCCTTGTTCACTCCAATGCTGAATTTCATCATTTTAGATGATGCTGTTGTCAATTTTCACTGCTGTCTCAACCTTTCGATTGGACTTAGGAAGGTACATGGGGATGTGATGGCATAGTGTAATTAGCAAGGCAGATTTTTAATTGAATTTGAATTCAATAAAAATCTGGAAATAATAGTCCACTGATGGCCATGAAATCATTGCCAATTGTCTAGAAAAACCCATCTCATTCAATTATGACCTTTAGGGAAGGAAACAGTCACCCTTACCTGATAGAGGCATAGGCTGTTTTCTAAATGGGGAGAAAATTCAGACATCTGAGGTACAAAGTCCAGGATTCTGTTCAGATAACCTTGCAGGTTGATTCAGTAGTTAGGAAGGCAATTGCAACTTCGACATTTAGTTTGAGAGGCCTTGGCTATAAAAGCAGGGATGTACTTCTGAGGCCATATAAAGCTCTGGTCAGACCACATTTAGAGGATTATGAGCAATTTTGGGCCCAATACCTCAGGAAGGATGTACTGGCCCTGGAGCAGGTTTAAAGGAGGGTCACGAGAATGATCCCAGGAATGAAAGTCTTAATATATGAGGATCATTTGAAGACTCTGGGACCATACCCGATGGAATTTAAAAGAATGAGGAGCAGATCGAATTGAAACTTACAGAATACTGAATGGTCTGGACAGAGTGGATGTTGGGAGGATTTTCCATTGGTAGGAGAGACTAGGATCCAAGGGCAAAGCTTTAGAGCAAAGAGAAGACCCTTTAGAACAGAGATGAAGAGAAATTTCTTCAGCTAGAGAGTGGTGAACCTATGGATTTCGTTGCCACAGAAGGCTGCAGAGGTCAGGTCATTGAGCACATTTAAGATAGAGATAGATATATTCTTGATTGTCAAGGGGATCAAATGTTATGAGGAGAAAACAGGAGACTAAGATTGAGAAATTATCAGCATGATTGAACGATGGAGCAGACTCAATGGGCTGAATGGCCTAATTTCTGCTCCTTTGTCTTAGTCTTTTGTGGCCAACATGTGACTCCAGGTCCACAATGGCCCACAGCAATGTGATTGACTTTTAATTGTTCTCGGGGCAATTAAGGATGGGCAATAAATGCTAGTCTAGCCAGTAATGTCCTCATCCCATGAATGAATAAAAAAAATGATGTGTAGTGCAGAATCTCCTAACTATTCATGAATACAGATAACCTCATAAACATTATGTGTTTTCAAGAAGGAGGTATATATGACTGTTGTGGCTAAAGGGCTCAAGGGATTTGAGAAGAGAGGGGTCAAGATATTGAGCTCAATGATCCATCCCAATCATGTTGAGTAGTGGAGCAGGCTCGAGGGGCTCAATGGTCTACTCCTGCTTCTATCTTCTATGTTTCTATGAGGGCTGATGTTGTTTGAAATTTCAGAGTTTCAGGAAGGCCATAATGTCGGAAGTGTGCTTTCAGGCTTTCTATAGTCTGACTGGTGATCATTGAGGTCAACTGCTCAGCAATCTGAATCGTCATTTGTGATGAAATATTCTGTTCCTGAAACAACAAAATAATCTATGACAAGCTTCATCCAGGGGAAGTTCTCTAGTTTGCTCAGCTTGATATTTGTTACAAGTGCTACACTGGCTGTTATGGTTGTTAATCTCATTGTTTATGTTTGACTATTTGAGCGCTCTCTTGCCTTCCTCAAGATGGACTCAGTTCCTTGATGGCTTGCCTGGATGTGTTTCATGTATCCTGCC
The DNA here is from genome assembly GCF_030684315.1 of Stegostoma tigrinum. Taxonomy (NCBI): domain Eukaryota; kingdom Metazoa; phylum Chordata; class Chondrichthyes; order Orectolobiformes; family Stegostomatidae; genus Stegostoma; species Stegostoma tigrinum. The sequence continues at coordinate 39,390,791 of NC_081357.1, forward strand.
TCATCTCTTGTTTCTTTGTGTGTTGTTTCTTGGCCATTTTGGGTTATCACCTTATCTCTGTGTATCCAATACTCTTTTATAGCAACCTTGATGGTTTCAGAACATCTCTTCATTGCAACATCCTATAGCACTTGAAGAGTTGCATCTCCTTATGTAGTTTGTTTGATGTGAGAAAGACCCTTGTGTGTCAGGTTCAATGGGCTACATGTCATGCAAAAACCTATTCAGCCCCTGAGTGAAGAGGATGAGGCTGTCAACTCAAAAGCCAACTGTCCCACAGCAGTAATGTGCTTGGAGCAATCTTCACTGATTTAGAGTGGGTCTTTCACTCCCATCTTCCACTCCAAAATATACCTGGCCCTTTTCTGCAGTGGGAAGTATTTTACCAGCAAAAGCAACAGATTGGTCCATACTTTTCCTTGCCCCAGTCTGAACAATTATTTAGTTTTCATATTACTAGGGCAAAATCTTTAAATGTTTAGACTTCACTCACCCACTGCACCATACCTGAATGGGTAAGTAGATATTTTCTAATCTGCCTTTTTTTGTGCCTTTTATCAATGTCGGACAGTCAGGTTCATGCATTCTTAAACACCAATTAACCTGTTCAAAATATGACTTGTGAAAAGTTGTGTTCACACATCACCATTAAATACAATAGCTATCACTAGATTTTAACAAAGTGCTGGGGAAACTAATGGAACTAAAAACGGTTAAGTCTCCTGGATCTGAAGAGATGTGTCCTAGGTTTCAAAAGAAATAGCTGGGGATATAGTCAATGCTCTGTTATCTTGGAAAAATGTCACAGGATTAGAAAACGGCCACTGTAGCACCTTTGTTTATAAAGGGATGAAGACAAAAAGCAGGTAAATTTTGGCCAGTGAGCTTAATGTATGTTATGGGGAAAACATTGGAATAGTCTATAAAGGATGTAATCGTAGAACATTTAGGAATGTGTATCACAATCAAGCATGGCTTCATACAGGGGAAATTATATCTTACAAATTTCTTCAAATTTTTTGAGGGTGTGACAAGGAGGACAGATAAAGGGGAAGCAGTGGATGTAATATATATATATGAATTTTCAAAAGGCATTTGCAAAGATAACACTATTTGAAAAGATAAGGTAAATGATATTTAACAAGAAAAGAGACCATTGTGTTGGAAGAAATGTATTAGCACAGAGACTGGCTAACCAAAAAAAGACAGGCGTTGAGATAAAGGAGACATTTTCAGTGTGGCAACACTGAATTTGCAATATATATTAATAACTGGATAATGAAGGTAAACATGCTACAGGCAAGTCTGCAGATGATGTAAAAATAATTGGGAAGGCAAGTGGTGAGGATGAATCTGCAGAGCCATAACAAGTGTCTGCAGAGGGATATAGAGATGTCAAGCAAGTGGACAAAAGCTCGGAAGATAGAGTGTAATGTGGAAATATTTTCAGAAATTTTATACATTTTGGTAGCAGGAATACAGGAGCTGACTCTTATAGAGTCACAGAGATATTCAGCATGGAAACAGACTCTTTGGTCCAAATTGTCCATGTCAGCCAGATATCCTATATAAATTTAGTCCCATTTGCCTACATTTGGCCCATATACGTATAAAAACACTTCCAATTCATATACCCATCCAAATGTCTTTTAAATGTTGTAATTGTACCAGCCTCCATCACTTCCTCTGGCAGCTCATTCTATACACACACCACCATCTGTATGAAAAAGTTGCCCCTTGGGTCCCTTTTATATCTTTCCCCTCTCACCTTCAACCTATGTCCTCTAGTTTTGGAATCTGTCAGCTCAGGGAAAAGACCTTGCCTATTTACCCCATCCATGCCGTTCATGATTTCATAACCTCTATAACATCCCCCTCAGTTTCCAACGCTCCAGGGAAAATAGCCTGAGCCTAGCCAGCCTGTCCCTATAGCTCAAACACTCCAAGTCTGGCAGCATTTTCATAAATCTTTTCTGAACCCTTTCAAGTTTCACAACATTCTTCCGATAGGAGGGAAACCAGAATTGCATGCAGTATTCCAAAAGTGGCCTCACCAATGTCCTGGAAAGCTGCAACATGACCTCCCAACTCCTGTACTCAATGCACTGACCAAAAAAGGCAAGCATACCGAATGCCTTTTTCATTATCCTGCCTACCCGCAACTCCACTTTCAAGGAACTGTGAACCTGCACTCCACAATCTCTTTGTTCAGCAACACGCCCTCATACCTTATCATTAAGTGTATAAGTCCTGCCCTGATTTGCCTTTCTAAAATGGAACACCTCACATTTATATAAATTAAACGTCATCTGCTTCTCCTTGGTCCATTAGCCGATCTGATCAAGATCACTGATAATAAAATGTGAGGCTGGATGAACACAGCAGGCCAAGCAGCATCTCAGGAGCACAAAAGCTGACATTTCGGGCCTAGATCCTTCATCAGAGAGGGGGATGGGGTGAGGGTTCTGGAATAAATAGGGAGAGAGGGGGAGGCAGACCGAAGATGGAGAGAAAAGAAGATAGGTGGAGAGAGTATAGGTGGGGAGGTAGGGAGGGGATAGGTCAGTCCAGGGAAGACGGACAGGATACACCTCCTCCCACCCACCCTCCTGCAAAAATTCCATCCCCTATTCCCAATTCCTCCGCCTCCACCGTATCTGCTCCCACGATAAGACATTCCACTCCCGCACATCCCAGATGTCCAAGTTCTTCAAGGACCGCAACTTTCCCCCCACAATGATCGAGAACGCCCTTGACCGCGTCTCCCGCATTTCCCGCAACACATCCCTCACACCCCGCCCCCGCCACAACCGCCCAAAGAGGATCCCCCTCGTTCTCACACACCACCCCACCAACCTCCGGATACAACGCATCATCCTCTGACACTTCCGCCATCTACAATCCGACCCCACCACCCAAGACATTTTTCCATCCCCACCCCTGTCTGCTTTCTGGAGAGACCACTCTCTCCGTGACTCCCTTGTTCGCTCCACACTGCCCTCCAACCCCACCACACCCGGCACCTTCCCCTGCAACCGCAGGAAATGCTCTACTTGCCCCCACAACTCCTCCCTCACCCCTATCCCAGACCCCAAGATGACATTCCACATTAAGCAGAGGTTCACCTGCACATCTGCCAATGTGGTACACTGCATCCACTGTACCCGGTGTGGCTTCATCTACATTGGGGAAACCAAGCGGAAGCTTGGAAACTGCTTTGCAGAACACCTCCGCTCAGTTCGCAACAAACAACTGCACCTCCCAGTTGCCAACCATTTCCACTCCCCCTCCCATTCTTTAGATGACATGTCCATCATGGGCCTCCTGCAGTGCCACGATGATGCCACCCGTAGGTTGCAGGAACAGCAACTCATATTCCGCCTGGGAACCCTGCAGCCATATGGTATCAATGTGGACTTCACCAGTTTCAAAATCTCCCCTTCCCCAACTGCATCCCTAAACCAGCCCAGTTTGTCCCCTCCCCCCACTGCACCACACAACCAGCCCAGCTCTTCCCCTCCACCCACTGCATCCCAAAACCAGTCCAACCTGTCTCTGCCTCCCTAACCTGTTCTTCCTCTCACCCATCCCTTCCTCCCACCGCAAGCCACACCCCCATCTACCTACTAACCTCATCCCACCTCCTTGACCTGTCCGTCTTCCCTGGACTGACCTATCCCCTCCCTACCTCCCCACCTATACTCTCTCCATCTATCTTCTTTTCTCTCCATCTTCGGTCCGCCTCCCCCTCTCTCCCTATTTATTCCAGAACCCTCACCCCATCCCCCTCTCTGATGAAGGGTCTAGGCCCGAAACGTCAGCTTTTGTGCTCCTGAGATGCTGCTTGGCCTGCTGTGTTCATCCAGATTCACATTTTATTATCTTGGATTCTCCAGCATCTGCAGTTCCCATTATCTCTGATCAAGATCACTGTCCACTACACCTCCAATTTTAGTGTCATCTGCAAACTTACTAACTATAGCTCCTATGTTCACAACAAAATCATTGAAATATTACTTAAATGGAAAAAGACTGCAGAAAACTATAGCACAGAGGGATTTGGGAGTGCTTGCGCATAAATTACAAAAAGCTGGCATCCAAATTTGGCGGATAATAGGGAAGGCAAATGGAATGTTGACCTTTGTTTCAAAGAATGGAGTGTAAAAATAGGGAGGCCTTGCTAAAGCTATACAAGGCACTAGTCAGACCATAGCTGGAATACTGTGAGCTGTTTTGGAATCCTTAAACTAAGAAAAGATATAGACATTGAAGACAGTCCAGAAAAGATTCAATAGGTTGACCTTGGATAGTGAGGGACTGTCTTACGAGGAGAGGTTGAGTAGGTTGTGCCTGTACACATTAGAGTTTAGAGGAATGAGAAGTGAACTCATTGAAAGATACAAAATTTGGATGGGATTTGACAGGGTGGATGTGGAAAGATTGTCTGCTGTTCTGGAGAAGTCTACAACCAGAAGGCATACTCGCAGAAGAAGGGGCTGCCATATTAATACTGAGATGAGAAAGAATTTCTTCTCTCAGAGGATGGTGAAACTGTGGAAATCTTTAATACAGAGGGCCAGCAAGGGTGGGTTGTTAAGTATGTTCAAAGCTGCGTTTGACAGATTTTTAATCAGTGAGAGAATCAAGGGTTATGGGAAAAGGCAGGAAAGTAGTGTGAGAGATTATCAGATCAGCCATGTTCTCATTGAATGATAAAGTAGACAAGATGGGCTGTATGGCCTACTTCTGCTCCTACATTTTTTGATCTTGTGATCTTTATATAGGGGTCTGTTAAAGGCACTTTAATGTGATATGACAGAAATTACAACGGTCATTCCCAATGTTTTTTCACCTGCCACTAAACCAGTTCCTTGAATGTTCATACATCTGTGAGGCAGGTCCTGTCCTGCCTTTCACTTACCCACAGTGAACACTGGATATTAAGCACACAGATTGATTTCCAATCCAGCCACTCCTTCTCTGCAGAGGGAAGGCAGATATTTCAGAACACCTTTGCTAAATTCAGTTTGTGGATTGAGACCAGGACCTTCCTGAAATCTCTGTCGTAAAGCACAGCAGCAAACATTTACTGTTTTCAACAACTGCAATTTTATAATCAAGTGTGCAGAGTGCGTTTGTGAAAGAAAGTTACGGGAATGCTCCTGAATTCCTATTATGTAATCCTGGCAGGCAAAGCAAGGCACTGGGAACACTGAAGATGGAAATTTCCTCGAGCGATTATGTTTTTCTCAGTTATGTATCTTTCTGTGCGATGCTATTTCTTTGAAAGCTAATATGCAGAAAAAAATTGCACTCTGTAAATACACCAAATACCAAACACCTTGAAGTAGTAAAATGAATTTATTTTCTAATAGGTTAAAGCTGTCGTTCTGGATCCAAGATATGAGTTCAATGTCGACAAAACCCTCACAAAGACTGATGTTCGCAAGCTCATCACGGTAACCATTTAACTAAGCTAATGTTGCCTGTGTGAAAATTCATCAGGGGATCAGTATTTTGCCCACTTTGATTTTCTTCCTTTTCTTGTCCTTCACATGAAAATGGTAATTAACGCGGAATTACAGTCCCATTTCCTTCATACATTATTTAGGAGAAAATTTTGCATGTGTGCTTATGGAGTGATTGGAGATGATCTATTCACCTGAGAAGCGTTCACAGTTGACCCCTTTGCCTTGTCAACCTGCATTCCAGTACAAGAGGTGACACATTCTGATTATGAGGATGTAGTGAAGTGATTACAGTATGTCACTGAGCAGACCACTGTGGTGGTGATTACGAGTACCATGTAGCCACCACCTTGCTACATTACCCAGAAATGTTAATTTATCCAGGTTCAAATGAAGGCAGCAGAGGTCACTGTAAGTCACTGTAAGTGGGATCATAACAAGATAACAAGGTGTGGAGCTGGATGAATACAGCAGGCCAAGCAGCATCTTAGGAGCAGGAAATCTGACGTTTCGGGCCTAGACCCTTCATCAGAAATGGGGGAGGGGAAGAGAGTTCTGAAATAAATAGGGAGAGAGGGGGAGGCAGATCGAAGATGGATAAAGGAGAAGATAGGTGGAGAGGAGACAGACAAGTTAAAAAGGCGGGGATGGAGCCAGTAAAGATGAGTGTAGGTGGGGAGGTAGGGAGGAGATAGGACAGACAAGGGAAGACGGACAGGTGAAGGGGGCGGGATGAGGTTAGTAGGTAGGAAATGGAGGTGCGGCTTGAGGTGGGAGGAAGGGATAGGTGAGAGGTAGAACAGGTAAGGTATGCGGGGACGAGCTGGGTTGGTTTTGGGATGTGGTAGGGGGAGGGGAGAATTTGAAGCTTGTGAAATCCACATCATAGCAAGGCCAGTTTTAGCATGTCAACCATTTCCCTCTACTGTTCCTTCACTGAGCTCAACTAACTGAATGCATACGAGGGATATAATAGTCAGGTGTATACTTAGCAGTACAACACAACAGAGTGATTTTATCGACCAAGATAACAAGTGAGCTCAAAAAATTTTAAAGGCAGCAATCTTTTAAAATATGTTAAAAAGAGAGATTATGTTTGCAAAATTTAAGAGCTGTAACCTTTGTAGAAGGATATAAAGCTCTAGACACAACCATCTTCAGCTGCTTCAAAAATGACCTTCATAAAGCCCAGAGTGAGGATATTTGCTGATGATTGCACAATGTTCAGCACCGTTCACGACTCCTCAGACAGCAAACTGTCTATGACCAAATGCAGCAAAACCTGGGCAATATCCATGTTTGAGCTGAAAAGCGGCAAGTAATATTTGAGCCACACAAATGGCAAGCAATGACCATCTTCCCTTGAAATTCAATGGTGTTACCTTTATTGAACCCCTGTCAACATCTGGGGTATACACATTGGCCAGAAACTGAACAGCACTAGCCATGAAAGTACAGCGTCCACAAGATCAGGTCAGAGGCTAGGAATCCCACACTCCCTTCCTGTCTCCCGAATGCCTGTACATCATCTCCAAGGCACATGTCAAATATGATGAAATATTCCCCACCTGCTTGGATTAGTTCAGCTCCAACAATGCTGAAGAAGCTTGACACCATCCAGTACAAAGTAGTCTGGTTGATTAGTATTATATCCACAAAGTTCCACTCCTGCTATTACCATACTGAGTAGCTAGTGTGTACCATCAACAAGATGCATTGCCAGTTCACCAAAGATCCTTACATAACACCGTCCAAACACATGACCATGTCAATCTAGAGGACAAGGGCAGCGGATGCATGGGAACACCATCACCTGCAATTTGCTCTCCAAGCCACACACCATCCTGATTTGAAAATATGTCATTGTTCCTTCAGTGTTTTTTTGGTCAAAATCCTGAAATTCTCTCCCTAAACAGCATTGTGGGTCTGCCTACAACACATGGACTGTAACAGTTCAAGAAAAATAGAAGATAGGAATGGGGCAGGCCATTTGGCCCATTCTTCGCAATCATGGCTGGTCATCCAATTCAATAGCCGAATCCTGCTTTCTCCCCATAATCTTTGACCCCATTTACCCCAAGTGCTATATCTAGCTGCCTCTTCAATACATTCAATGTTTTTGCATCAACTACTTCCTGTGGTAATGAATTCTACAGGCTCACCACTCTTTGGGTGAAGAGATGTCTCCTCATCTCTGTCCTAAATGGCCCAACCCGCATCCTCAAGCCATGACCCTGGTTCCCCACCCTCAGGAACATCCTCCCTGCATCTACCCTGTCTAGTCCTGTTAGAATTTTATACTTCTCTATGAGATCCCCCCTCATTCGTCTAAACTCCAGCAAAAACAATTCTAACCAAGTCAAGATAACGAAGTGTGGAGCTGGATGAACACAGCAGGCCAAGCAGCATCTTAGGAGCAGGAAAGCTGACATTTCGGGCCTAGACCCTCTCTGATGAAGGGTCTAGGCCTGAAACGTCAGCTTTTGTGCTCCTCTGATGCTGCTTGGCCTGCTGTGTTCATCCAGCTCCACACCTTGTTATCTCTGCTTACCTTCAGCCACTGGTGCACAAGGACACCCAGATCCTGTTGCACACTCCCCTCTCCCAATTTACAGCCACTCGGGTAGTAATCTGCCTTCTTGTTTTTGCTTCCAAAGTGAATTACCTCATATTTATCCAAATTATACTGCCTCTGCCATTGATTTGCCCAGTCATCCAACCTGTCCAGATCATGATGAAGGATCTCTGCATCCTTGTCAGGGCAATAAATGCTGACACAGCCAGTGCTTCCTACATCCCATGACTGAAATAAAATAAGTATAGAAATCCAATGAGTTACAAGTTAATTAAGACACCAGGGATCATAAGTACGTGATCACCACACCATGTTTTGGCCACTGATAGGAATGAATGGTTAAACAGCCTGATTCTGTCTAACTTCTCAGAGGCTAAATTTAACTTAACCTGTCTAGCAGATATAGGGAGGATAAATTGAGTTCAATACATGGAAGAGTAAAATCAGGCAGGGTACAGATTAAAACAAAAAACAAAAGTTGCTGGAAAAGCTCAGCAGGTCTGGCAGCATCTGTGAATCAAAAATATATGTTAACGTTTAGGCCCCATCTCTGGGGAAGGACCACCGGACCCGAAACGTTAACTCTGTTTTTTTCTTCATAGGTGCTGCCAGGCCTGCTGAGCTTTTCCAGCAATTTCTGCTTTTTTCCCCCCAACTTACAGCACCTGGGGTTCTTTTGGTTTTTATGTGGTACAGATTAAGCTGTTTTCTCTCTCGTTTGAGTTTTTCTCTGCTTCAGCTTTTTAAACTGATTGTGTCTGGGCTATTTCCTGGCTGTCGATTTAGCCCATCCAAAAGTGAAGCATTTTTCAACCAGTCTTTTCTAATCCTCCCAATTCCGACGGCTCTAAGTTACCTTTGACAAGCAGAGTTCTGGAGGTGACACGTTCTGGTTATGAGCATGAAGTGAAGTGATACAGTATGTCACTGAGCAGCCCACTGTGGGTGTGATTATGAGTGCCATGTAACCATCACTTTGCTACATTACCAGGAAACATTAATTTACCCTGGTTCAAAAACAGGGGAAAAGGCAGGGGAGTGTAATTAGCTATACTGCTCATGCAGAGAGACAGCATGAACAGGATAGGCCAAATAGCCTTCCTGCCTCTCTACTGTACAAACCACTGAGTCAATATTTGGTAATTATTGGTCATTTTATTTGGACTGCTTGACACTGACCTTTTCGATTATCCTGCCAAATCTGCTATTGCATTCATTTTCCCAGGCTATGCCTTCCTTGCCTTTCACTTTCCTGATTCAGGAACATTTAGCCCTGAGGAGTTCCATTCCCTTTACTGGTGCTCTACTTCCCAACAATATTCTTATTAGCTGACCAGAGAGGTGAGTCACGCTGTGGCAGAGGCAGAAACCGATATTACCAGATTACCCTCTTTCTGCTTGCAGCAGAAAAGCAGAAACAAACTACAATCTTCACTTGTTTAAACCATTGAGGAGCCCACAGGAGTTGCCAGCTTGCATACATTGAAACATATAGGATTCAAAAGGGGCTTGACAGGGTAAATGCTGAGAAGATGTTTTCCCATATGGTAGAGTCCAAGACCAAAAGTTGCGGAATGAAGGGATACCGATTTAAGACTGAGAGGAGGAGGAATTTCTTCTCTCAGATGGTTGTGACTCTTTGGAAGTCCTTGCCACGGACAGCTGTGGGGCCAGAGTCCTTGTGTATATTTCAGGCTGAGATAGGCAATAGATTATTGATCTATAGGGGAATCAGGGGTTATGAAGAAAAATGCAGGAAATTAGATTGAGAAATGTCAAATCATCCATGATCCTATTGAATGGCAGAGCGAGCTCAGGGGTATACTCCTATTCCTACTTCTCATGATTTTACAATGCTTGCAATAACTAAGTGGGAAAGAAAGTTAGATAGGGTCAATGCACTATTGGCTCTTAACTTTTGTTTACTCACTTGACCATTTAACATGTTAAAGATGCTATAAAAATACAAGTCATTGTTTTTGGTGTGCACATTAAATGATGAATTCATAATGATATCAAAGGACAACATTTGGCCCAAAAAATCCATATAAGTTACATACCACCTAATCATAAAACCTGAACTCACGAGCCCAGATAAATTACCTGATCATTTTCTGTCACATAGCGAGGAACAAGTTAACTAACCTTGAGTCCAAAGGGCCACTTTTCTACTGCATGTTCCTGGCATCTTGCTGTGTTTATATTGAACATAAATCAGCACTTAAGGGGTCCAACATTAGATTTTCTGGCCAAATAGATAATTCAGGATAATTTTTATTTCAATTTTGCTTTGTAACAAGACCATCAATGCTTATTTTCTAGACTTGCGTGGACAGATTGCTTGAAACACAACGGTCATCTCTTGACACAATCAAGATGCAAGTTTATTTTGATATGAATTATACAAGTAGAGGTCAGTTTCCCTTGTTACCTTTTTCAGGCAAACTGCTTTAAGTAGTTTCGTAGATTGAAATTGCTAAGCTTGAATTAATTTTCCCTTGTGCTGTAGTGCTTTTCTTTACATCTCATGCATTTGGGCTCTCTCAACATTCTGATCTCTCCATTTCATATTTGCAAAGGTCAAACATTTTGAAAAGAAACGTACTCCCCATTCTTTTTAGCTGTTTCAGAATGTACTAACCAAATTTCAGACCAATTACTGAGAGACCTGCTCACCCTTATCTCTAAGCAGTGCTTAGCAGGTCAAGTGGCATCCATAAAAACATCAACAGTGAACATGTCAAGTGTTTGTCCCTTCCCTCAAGAGAACTATGCAGTGACCCTGTAACTTGTGGTTGGATATGGACACCACATTCTGCTATCCCCTTAAACATATCTTTTTGCAGAGACAAAATAAAATGTCTATCCAATAACATTTCTACTTGAGCTGCTTTGCCTGCCACTCTGACAATATATTAATAATAATCTAATCCTTCATCTGGTAGAATGGGTGAGCTTTGAGAGGCATTTGCTGCATTGAGGTTCCAAGTGTAGTATAAAGAAGATAGAGATAACAAGGTGTAGAGCTGGATGAACACACCAGGCCAAGCAGCATCAGAGGAGCAGGAAGGCTGACGTTTCAGGTCTGGACCCTTCTTCAGAAATGGGGGAGGGGAAGGGGATTCTGAAATAAATAGGGAGAGAGGGGGAGGCGAATGGAGGATAGATAAAGGAGCAGGTAGGTGGAGAAGAGACAGACAGGTCAAGGAGGCAGAGATGGAACCAGTAAAGGTGAGTGTAGGTGGGGAGTTAGGATGGGGGTTGATCAGTCAAGGGAAGACGGACAGGCCAATGAGGCTGGTAGGTAGGAGATGGGGGTAGGGGTTGAGGTGGGAGGACCAGATAAGTGAGAGAAAAGATGGACAGGTTAGGGAGGCGGGGACAAGCTGGACTGTTTTTGGGATGCAGTCAGGGGCAGGGAGATTTGAAGCTTGTGAAGTCTACATTGATATCATTGGGCTGCAGGGTTCCCAAGGGAAATATCAGATGCTGTTCCTGCAACCTTTGGGTGGGATCGATGTGGCACTGGAGGAGGCCCAGGATGAACATGTCATCCAAGGCATGGGAGGTATGAAGAAGGTTTTGTCAGACTTTGAAACAATAGATGTTTAGAGTGTAGAAGTAGCTCACTCGTCCCTTTAATTTTTGAGCTGCATTTTCGCACAAGGAGTCCAAAATAAATCCTAATGCTCTCTTCACTCCCCCAAATCCTGCTTCTACCTTTGCCTCAAATTTTTGTACATCCTTCCCTTTAAAATTTAGCAATCCTTCTTAACAATTGTCTGGAACAGTGTCTTCGAAAATCTTACAATCCTGTCTGGAAAGAATATTCTCTTAACCTCTTCTCACTGCCTCATTGACAACTGCTCATTCAATGCACCCCAGACAAAGAGAATTGACATTCCCTATTCATGCAATCAAATCCTTCAGAATATTATAAACCTCAAAGGCTGGTGTGAGGTTCAGCATGGAAATAATTGTCTAAAGATAGGTGAGAGGAGTAAAAAGAAAAGTCGGGGTGTTTAAAAAAAAGTTGTTTTGAATACTCTATAAATTTACAGGAAGTAATAACAAAACACGCATTTTGAAATGAAGTAGGAGAGTAAGAAATGAGAGGATGGGGGGTCATTGAGGGCATTTTGAGAGACATCAGTCAGCACTGATTTGGCATGGAAAGTATAATGGGCCATGGGTGTGTTTGGTGGAAGGAGCAGAGAGTGGGGAAGGGGAATGTGTGCATGATATGGTTTATAAAAAAAGTTTTACATTAAATTTGCCTGTGCTTTTCTTTGAAGTGTAATATATCAGAAAGTGTGGGAAATACTCCGTCCGTGTGTATAAGCAAGTTTGGGGACAGCCTCTGAGATAAGAATTATATACAAGAATGCATGTCCCATCAGAAATAATAGAAATCTGTTGTAAGTACCCATTTTGCTTAAAGTACACAGTACAGCAGCCATTAAAGGACCTGGCTACAAGCTTGTGAAGTTATTCCAGGTCGTAGAGTCTTTATTTTTGGAATTTTAGAACACAACTTTTACTTCATATTTTTCAAATCAACTTAATGCCAATTCCCAATTTTTCCAAGCCAGGCAGCATCTGGAGGAAAGGAGGAGTCAACATTTCGGGTATTATCCTTCTTCAGCTGACAGCTCCTTTCCTCCAGATGCTGCTTGGCCTGCTGTGTTCTTGCAGCCTCCTGTTTGTTTACCTTGGATTCTAGTATCTGCAATTTTTTGTCTCCACCCAAGCTTTCCAAACCCATTAAGTTGTAACCAATGAATCATGTAATAAAAGTGGCAAATGTAAAACTGCTGAGAGCAAAAAAGGAACACCCATTTACATGTCTTCCTTTTGAAAATGGAACTTGCTGTGCCCACACCCTGATAGAAGTGCCACTTGGACAGGCCACTGAAGCATCAATAACAGCCTCAGTGCTTCATACATCTTGAAGATATCAAGCAAGTAAAGTCAACAATTTAGTTTAGTTTTTGAAACAGATACACGTGATAAGCTAATTCTTTTGTTGACCTGGGCTCACCACAAGCCTCATTTTGAGAGGATGGAGGGTCATTGAGGGCATTTAGAGAGACATCAGTCAGCACTGATTTGGCACGGAAAGTATAATGGGCCATGGGTGTGTTTGGTGGAAGGAGCAGAGAGTGGGGAGGGGGAATGTGTGCATGATATGGCATATATTGGAGAATGGACAGGTTGCGGCAGAGTTGGGGTGTTGGGGCTAGGAGTGTCCAGTGAGGTGTGGGAGGGCCTAAAGCCTTCTAAACAACCAGGGCAAAGTCCCAGAGAAGAAAGATGGACCTTCTAAACAACTCACATTGGCATTTGCCCGCAAACTTGTAGCCAGGTCCTGTAATAGCTGCTGTACTGTGTACTTTAAGCAAGATGTGTTCTTACAACTGATTTGTATTATTTCTGATGGAACGTGCATTCTTGTATATAATTCTTACTTCAGAGACTGTACCCAAACTTGCTTATACACACTGATGGAGTATTTCCCATACTTTCTGACATATCACACTTAAAAGTGAGGGTGTTGCTCTAGGAGTCCTCAACATTGCCTCCCAACCCCATGAAGTCTCACGGCTTCAAGTTAAACATGGACAAGGAAGCCTCCTGCTGATTACCACATACTGTCCTCCCTCAGCTGACGAATCAGAACTCTTCAATGTTGAACAGCACTTAGAGGAAGCACTGAGGATGGCAAGGGCACAACATGTACTCTGGGTGGGGGATTTCAACGTTCACCACCAAGATTGGCTCAGTAGCAGTACTACTGATTGAGCTGCTCGGTTCCTAAAGGACATAGCTGCTAGACTGGGTCTATGGCAGATGGTGAGGGAACCAACAAGAGGGAAAACCATACTTGATCTCATCCTTATCAATCTGCCAGCTGCAGTTTCCGTCTGTCCATGACAGTAACGCTAAGCATGACCATTGCACAGTCCTTTTGGAGACAAAGTCCCACCTTCAGATTGAAAACAACCTCCATCATGTTGTACGGCACTATCACTGTGGTCAGTGGGATAGACTTCGCACAGATCTAGCAACTCAAGACTGGGCATCCATGAGGCGCTGTGGGCCATCAACAGCAGCAGAATTGTATTCCAGCACAACCTGTAACCTCATAGCCCAGCATATCTCCTACAGAGCCATTGCCATCAAGCCAGGGGATCAACCCTGGCTCAATGGAGAGTGCAGGAGGGCATGCCAGGAGCAGAACCGGCATACCTGAAGAAGGGGTATTAACCTGGCGAACCCACCAAACAGGCCTACTTGCATGCCAAACGGCAAAATCAGCAAGTGATAGACAGAGCTAAGTGACCGCACAACCAATGGATCAGATCTAAGCTCCGCAGTCCTGCCATATTCAGTTGTCAATGGTGGTGGACGATTAAATAACTCACTGGAGGAGGAGGCTGCACAAATATGCCCACTCTCAATGATGGAAGAACCCAGCACATCAGTGCAAAAGATAAGGCTGAAGTATTTGCAGCAATCTTCAGCCAGAAATGTCGAGTGGTTCCAGTGGTCCCCAGCATTACAGATACCAGTCTTCAGCCAATTCAATTCACTCCACCTGATATCAAGAAATGGTTGGAGACACTGGACACTGCAAAAGCTATGGGCCCTGACAACACTCCAGCAATCGTACTGAAGACAGCTGCTTCAGAATTTGCTGCTCCCCTAGCCAAACTATTCCTGTACAGTTACAACACTGGTATCTACCCGACAATGTGGAAAATTGCCCAAGTATGTCCTGTAGGACAAAGCAGGACAAACCCAATCTGGCCAATTACTGCCCCACCAGTCTACTCTCAATCATCAGTAAAGTGATAGAAAGTGTCATCAACAGTGCTATTGAGCAGCAGCTGCTCAGCAATAACCTGCTCAGTGATGCCCAGTTTGGGTTATGCCAGGGCCACTCAGCCGCTGACCTCATTACAGCCTTGGTTCAAACATGGACAAAAGAGCTGAATTCCAGAGGTGTGGTGAGAGTGACAGCCTTTGACATCAAGGATACATTTGACCGAGTGTGGTATCAAGGAGCCCAAGCAGTCTGGAATCAATGGGTATCATGGGGCAAAATCTCTGATAGTTGGAATCATACCTGACACATGGAACATGATCATGGTTATTGGCGGCCAATCATCTCAGCTCCAGGACATCTCTGCAGGAGTTCCTCAGGGTAGTGTCCCAGGCTCAACCATCTTCAGCTGCTTCATAAATGGCCTTCCCTTTACCATAAGGTCAGAAGTGGGGACGTTCGCCAATGATTGCGCAATGTTCAGCACCATTTTTCACTAATGACACTTCAGATACTGAAGCAATGCATGTTCATATGCAGCAAGATCTGGATAATATCCAGGCTTGGGCTGACAAGTGACAAGTAACATTGGTGCCACACAAATGCCAGGCTATGACCATCACCAATAGGAGACAATCTAACCACTGTCCCTTGACATTCAGTGGTGTTCCCATTACTGAATCCCCCATTATCAACATCCTGGGGATTACCATTGACTAGAAACTCAACTGGATTCACCACAATAACAGAGTAGCTACAAAAGCAGGCCAGAAGCTAGGAATACTGCAGCGAGTAACTCACCTCCTGACTCCTCAAAGCCTGACCACCATCTACAAGGCACAAGTTAGGAGCATGATGGAATACTCCTCACTAACCTGGATGAGTGCAGCCCCAACAATACTGAAGAAACTTGACACCATACAGCACAAAGCAGCCCATGTGATGGGCAGTACAGCCGCAAGCATCCACTCCCTCCACCGCTGATGCTCAGTAGCAGCAGTGTGTACTATCTGCAAGATGCACTGCAGAAATTCACCAAAGATCCTCAGACAGCACCTTCCAAACCCACCGATCACTTCCATCTAGAAGGACAAGGGCATTAGATGGGAACACCACCACCTCCAAGTTCCCCTCCAAGCCACTCACCATCCTGGCTTGGAAATATGTCACCGTTCCTTCACTGTCGCTGGGTCAGAATCCTGGAATTCCCTCCCTAATGGCATTGTGGGTCAATCCCCAGCAGGAGGACTGCAGTGGTTCAAGAAGGCAGCTCACTGCCACCTTCTCAAGGGCAACTAGGGATGTGCAAGAAATGCTGGCCAGCCAGTGATGCCCACATCCCATAAATGAATAGGCAAAAAACCCCACCGACTGCTTTTCTTCTGGGATCAGCAGACATGAGTCCACCTGCAGTCAAGCAAAAGAGGGTGGCAATGAGACAAAAGAGCAACAGAAGATGGGTTAGAAGGAGGTTTAACTGGAATAGCAGAATGATCACCAGTAGATGCTCTCTGATCAAACAGGGGCAGAAGTTATGATCTAAAATTGTTGAATTATAGAAAGTTATAAAGTACTCAATCAAAATTTAAGATACTGCTCTGAGCGAGCAATGAGTTTGATGGGAACAGCGTGGGGTGCTGAGAAGAGAGAGGGTAGGGTGAGGGTGTAGTGGAATATTAAAGTGACAGCCATCTGAAATACAAGAGCTGTGGATTTAGCGTAGGTGTTCTGCAAATCAGGCACCAAGTATGGATTTGGTCTCCCCAAGGTAAAGAGACCATATCATAAGCATCAAATACAGAATATTACATTAAAATGAGTGCAAATCAGTAGCTGTGTCACCCAGAAGTGGTGTTTGGGCCCTGGACCTTGAGAAGGGAATGGATAAAAATGTGGATATTGTGTCTCCTGCACTTGCACAGGAAGGTGCTGGGGGTGATTGAGGAGTCAACTGAAGTATCATGGAGAATGTTGTACCTTTAACATAATGAGAGGAAAAGGGAAGGAAAGATGTTTGGTGTCAGCACGCCACTGGGAGTGGTAGAACTAGCAGAGGAAGATCTGTTAAGTGTGGAGGTCGGTGGAATGGAAGGTGAGAACAAAGGGAACTTTATCCTAGTTCTGAAAGGGAGGGGAAAGTATGAGACTAGAAATATGTGAAATAACACAGTCACAGTTCAGGACCCTGTCAACAACAGTGGAAGGGAATCCTTGGCTGAGTGCAAAATAACAATTTATCCTTGTCACTCAAACTTCTTGGGTTAATGTTCATACTTTCCTTACAGTAATAAGTGGGACCATGAAAAATGATGCAGAAAAATTGCAAATATCTTTGTATATATTGTTTCCACGTTTTGTGGAATTCCAAATTAACACTGAGCTGTTTTCATTTCCTCATTCCAGCGGAATTTCTTGCTGAGCATCGCACTGTCTTGGAATCTAGGTTGGCCCCAGTATGCAGAGAAATCACAGATAGCCGCGCGAGGACACGGGATGAGTTGGAATGTCTTTACCGTAAAATTGTAAGCTACATGCTGCTTCATTCAGGCCTTGGATCTCCCACTGAAATAGGTGTAGTGAGAGAGGCAACTGGTAGGTGATTTAATTTCTCTTCACGTTTTACTATGTAGCATAAACTTGAATGTAATCAAATATTCTTAACATCCTCCATGGAAGTGAAAACTGACATGGAGCCATGTATTCTAAGAGGTGACTGGAAGCATGCCTAAAGTAGTACATTTTGAAAGGAGTGAGGTAGGTAGACAGGCAGAAAAGCTTAGGGCAGTGCTTCTTGAATTGGGGCACAGGACACCAAATAGGGTCACAAGCTAAAACTTGCAGGTCCTGAGGCAGCAATGGCAGCCATGGAGTTCTGAGCAAGTAATCACCACTGTTTCTCCTACTCTGACAGTTCTCAGACAGAGCTTACAACAACTTTCAGGCCTTGAGATAGGATTCACAGAGGGAAAGGTTTCAGAAGCACTGATTTACAGAAAGCATTTCAAAGTTTGGATTAAGATAGATAAAGGCATAGAAAGCAAAGGCAAAAGACAGAGGATGAAGGGAAGCTATGGTCAAAAATGGATTCAATGTACTAACATAGAAGGCTGGAGGCACTTGCAATGTGGGGGGTGGTCTTTTACAGCATTTCAATTGAAGCTAAGGATTTTGTTATCAAAGCACTGATAAATAGGGAGTTAATGCTGGAGATGATAAAACTTAGCTTAGGTTCGGAAGAACTTCAAATTAATTGTTCATACATTTGTAGACTATGGGGCACTGATAAGGAAAATATTAGATTACTCAAACTTGGAGGTGATGAAATAACAATGGAAGGATTTCAGCATCAGTGTGGGTGTGGTAGAATTTGAGATCGGTCAGTATTGGGAATGAGCAGGTTTGCATGGTAAGCATCTCGGATCCTGGCTGAGATTAGCTTTGAAGTTTAACTGGGATTCATATAGGACACTAAGGTTGAGTCCAGCTCAAGCAAACATTTGAGGATCGGGATGAGATAAACCATGGAGACTGAACTGGAGCATGTTCTTACCCACATGTGACTTTGATGCCTGATCAAATGCCCAATGACTCATATGAGTGTAGATCCTGAAGTCAGGGCTGGTTGGAAAATTAATGCTGGTCCTCATCACCATATCTGTAAAGCATGTGGATGGTGGGCTCAAGGAGCAACATGTGGATGACAAAAAATGTCCCAAGTATGGAGTCTTAGAGTGTTCACAGGTCCACCATGAGCAAGCAGGGGGCATGATGCTTAACTGAAACAAGCCGCTCACAGAATGCTGGACTGTTAGTGAGAACTACAAAGCAGCAATCTTGATAAGATATTGTTTACAGGTTGTGATTTGACAGGCTAGGGCAGACATTTTATAGGTGGCACAATTTTCAAAGCGTTGATGGGGATCACCAATCTCCACCAATGCCTGCCGTCCCAGAGTGATTAAAGCTACTTGTGCTCTGACAGTGTTAATGGGCTGAAGGTCCAAACTCGACTGGTGGCTGGCAGTTCCATTGCCCCAGAACCCATGAGGAGTGGAACAGCAAGCAGACCCCAGATTGCAGCTTTTGCTATGCTGTCTCTCTGTCAATAATATCCTTCCTGAAGTATTTTTACAAATGACATGATGTCCTCCTGTTGACTTTTCTTTGCTTAGCTGCTCTGCAAAGTGTTTTTCCACAAGTGGAACTGGGTACCTTTCTTGTCCTCACAAAAAAGGACAAGGAGCGACAGTTGAATGAACTAAGCATGATTGTCACTGGCATTCGGCTCTTCAATAAGAACTGTAAGAAAGGTGGTGAAGGCATTGATGACTGTAAGTATTGCGAAAAAGATTTCAAACCACCTTGTGGCTATTTAGTTAGGCTTTTAAATTTGACTGTTAAAATTCTAAAGTAAACATTCTCTAAATTACACATTTTGAACATTAATAGATAAACCCTGTGTCTAATTTCAATGCAAAATTCAATTTGTCTGATTTTGAGCTGCCCAAATATATCCAGTTAACCCTTTGTAAGAAAGTTTTAGATTCTTAAGTTTGTTAAGGAGCAGAATTTGGATACGATATATTAGTTAATTGGGCAAAGAAAACATACAACCTATGACATTCGAGGATGGCCCATGATAATAGGAGAGGAACATGAAATTGGTACATAATGTATCAATTGTTGTGAAGGCAGTGTTTTACTCTACAGCCAAAGTGCTGGGGAACACCCTCAATCTCTTTTGGTTCACTTTCTTTCTGAAGAAGAGTGTTGCCTGACAAGGACTACCTTCAGACTCTGAGCACTTGTTGCTATACCCTGTTTCTAGAAGCTGTATCAATCACATGTTCCACATGATGTCAGATGACTATTGCCCCCTTGACCACCTCCATCTGTCTGTTAGTTGCCATTCCTTCTAAGAACAAAACTTCCCATTTTCCCAAAACACTGCATCAATCACGGGGCTGCCATAGTTCCTTGCTATCACCTTAATGGAACATTGTGCCCTTGGGGATCCTGATGATGAAAACTAATTCCTGCTGTAAAAGCACTTAAAAAAACTCTCAGCAGTGTGGCTGACTCTAAACTGCCCTATGAGGAATTAGGGAAGGGCAATAAACACTAGTCTGGCCAGCAATGCACATATTCTGTGAATGAATTTATAAAAATGTCTATTACGCACATGTAAACAAAATCAAAATTACGAGATGATTTGGAAAGGTCTTATAATGTGCAAAAGATCCAACCCCTTTTGCCCAGCCATTCAATCCCCATGAAGTATCACACCTACTCTCTATTCAAATATTTCTGACTCAGCTGACAAGCTGGCAAACAGTGTCCTTTAATTAATTTCTGCACATTCACCAGCTCTGGTTTTCTTTATTATTTTCTTCCCAAGCCACGTACAGACTTTTCCTCACGAATGCTAAGAAAATCTCAGGGCTTTTCCCATGACTTTGAGTACCGTTATGCTGCTAAACAACTTAGCTGATGATGTGGATCTTTCCTTCTGAACTGGACCCATTTCTGCTTTTGTGCTGTCTATCTGTCTCCCACTGGATTATAGATCTCAGGTTAATAAGCTCTTCAACCATTATCTCATCAGGTCTGGCCATTTAGCTTAAGTCATGTGATATTTTGGAAATTGCTGTTTAACGCACTATTTAGAAAATAGTCCCTGACCCTCTTTAAAAAATTCATCGTCATAGAACTAAAACCGAAAACCCATAAACCTCTACTTTAGAACCAAGTTCCTAAATAATAGTTTGTTATGAACTGTCATTCCCCCCGGCTGCAACTTACTTCCAAATTGTTACTCTCATGCCAACTTGCACTATAATTATCTGAAGTTACTTCTGTGTAATTGAAATACATTTACAAACACAGTGCCTGCCATTCTAAATGAAGCTGTGCCAACAACCAAACAAAACGTTGAGTCTGAGCTACAAGCCACGCAGCAGCTTATCTACCACTATACAGCTATTATGGAGAGGCTGGAGAAAAGCAGAGCACAATGGTATGAAAAAGATGGGTTACATGACAAACTGAAGGAAGCTCTATACAACGTGAGGCAGCATGAGGTCTTTCTACGCATTATTGTGGTAGGATGTTATTTTAAGTATTATTATGTATTTATTATGATTGTAATGGAAGAAACATACTTTTCATTTCTTTCAATTTTAAATGGAAATTGGACTAAAATATTTTTGTTTTTCTATTTTTGGCATTATTATCTCCCTGCCACCTCTTTTGCTTTTATCTCTGCATCCCTTTTCCCATGTAAAGTGATCTTTTGGAAATGTGTGTTTTGCAAAGAAGTGTTTGTGCTGGAAATGTTGGTTTGGGCCACTGGCAAGAAGAACTCATAGAAACGGCTGGAATTTAGGACAGAATTAAATTCGCTTACTCCGTTTGACTTCTTGGTTGACAATTTCCAGTAGGAACAGAAGGATCAGTTAATTTTCCCACCTCCCCAATTCAAGGGACTGTGTTTTTGTAGGTGTGTCCCTGGGCCACCCAAGGAATTGCATTCATTCCACCTGTATAAGCTTCAGCAGCATTCTCAAAGTCTTTTGAAAGGCACCATACCTTCACAGTCTCCCTTTGGAGCTGAAACCCTCTCCGCAGGATCTTTTCTTGAACCTGGAAAAAGCCTGGAGAATTCCCAGGAGAATTGCAGTGTCGGCAGACTCTCTTTGCTAACCAGGAATTGATAATAAATTACCTTTGAAGAGGGCAGTGGATTCCCACACTGGCACTACTGAGTTGGCCCAAAGGAAATGAAGTCCGTAATCTCCAATTTAAGACAACAATAAGATTAATTGTAAAGCATATATAATCGCTCTGTTATGCCATTCCCCACTTTTCCTAGCTTTCTCCTTTTCTCTCAGCAACAGAAATTGTAGATTATGTCTATTGACCCTGATTAAGGGTCTTTCTTTTCATGTTGAAGCAAGGCAGCGGGGGAATGTTGGTTATTTTCTCTCTCCTCTGTTATAAACCTTTGATTCCTTTTATTTCTGTTTTCCTAATAAAGAACCTCACCCACCCTAGGGCAGAGTCCTTCATATACTTATCTTCAAATGCCTAAGGCCCTTTTATAGATCATTGATCAGAGAATCATACAGTAAAGGAGAGGCCTTTCGGCCTATTGAATCTGAACGTCCAAAAATATACCACTATCTGCAGTAAGTCTCACTTTCCAGCGCTTGGCCCATTGTCTCAAATGTTATGACACTTCAAGTGCTAATCTAAATATCTTTTAAAGATTATGAAGTTTCCCATCTCAACAAACTTCCCAGGCTGTGCATTCCAGTCACACCATTCCCTCCACCACCACCACTCCAGGTGAAAAAAAGGTTTCCTTGTTTTCCTTAACTGCAATCTGAACCTTTTGCCTTTCAGTTTAAAATTATGCTCCCTTGTTCTTGACCCTTCAATATTTTTATTCACCATATCCATACATTTTGTAACCCTCAGTACCTCAATCAGCTCCTCCCTCAACCTTCTCTGCTCCAAAGAGACCAGCCTGAGCCTATCCTACCTCTCTTCATAGCCAAAATGCTCCATCTCAGGTAACATCCTAGTAAATTTGTACCCTCTCTGGTACAAGCCGATAGTATGGTGACGAGAACTCACACGTTTCTCCAGCTGTAGCCTAACCAGAATCCTATACAGCTCCAACATCACCTCCCTGCCCTTATAATCTATGCCACAGCTGATAAAAGCAAGTGTCCCATATCCCTTCTTAACTAACCTATTAACCTCTCCTGTCACCTTCAGGGATCTGTGAACTTCACCCCAAGATCCCTACATTCCTCTGGGCTTCCTAGAGTTTTGCCATCTATTGAATATTCCCTTTTCTCCTTCCTCCTTCCCAGGTGCATCATCTCACATTTATCAGGGTTAAATTCCATCTGCCACTGCTGTATCCATCTGACTAATCCATCTACATCCTCCTGTAACCTAGCACCTTCCTCCATGCTGTCAACCACCCCGCCAATCTTTGTGTCATCCCCAAACTTATTTATCATCCCTCCAACATCCTGACTTACATCATTTATGGGTGGCACAAACTGTAATGGACCCAGCATTGATCTGTGTAGTCTGACACTGCGCAGATGGTTTCCAGTCACACAAACAGTCTTCCATTGCCACTGTCTGTCTCCTACCACTGTCCTAATTCTGGATCCGTCTTGCCAAGTTAGCCTGGATCCCATGAGCTTTTAACTGCCTTAACAGACTCCCATCTGGAACCTTGTCGGTGGCTTTGCCCATAAAAGCTCTGAGGGACTCTCAAAAAGAACACAGTCTCAGGATATCATGGCAGAAAGAGTTTAGATTCTGGCCTTTCCCTACCGCCCCTCGGTAATGATGATCCCATTTAATCCCTCAGCTTTTGGTGCTGGATGTTGGAATATGCCAGTCTGCCGCACTTGTTCGAGAACAGCTCCTTACACTGGAAGACGAGGTAGTTTTGGAAAGACCATCTTTCACTGAGTTGATAGTCCTTGAGGTGCAGTTGATGTTTGTCTTAATGTGAATCCAAGGGAACAACCAGTAGAGAGCAAAGCCCTGGATCACAGAGCTGCTTGGAACGAAACTCAATAAAAAGCACTGCAATGCTGTCTGTAAGAGAGCCTCAGATATTCATCCCTGGTCAGTCCACTCGGCAAGACATCCACAGTCTTCTACTGATTCCACAAACATCATGACGTTGACAAAAATCTGGTTCACAGGTGAAACACTCAAACCTGACTGAAACAACTCTACCTGATTACACTTTCTATCCTTGCCTGTGTCCAAACCATCAAAGTGATAAGTATGGTCCTTACCATCAACTTACATCATGGCTGTTACCCTGATGCATTTGGCATTTTTTCCATCTTCAAGCATTTAATTTACTTCCACCTATCACAAAGCAGCTACATTAGACCAGTGTTTGAATATCATTTAGAAGGAGTCTTGAATGTGATCAGGAGAAGCTGGGCAGATTTGATCAACTATTTATGTGTGTCCAACTTTATTTATATAAGCACAGTAAAAGTTTTGCTCATTTAAAACAAAAACTGATGCTTTCTTTCATTTGAAACATTTTAATTCTTCCCTTTTCAGACTGCCTTTGCCTGGCCTTCATTACCAGCTGCCATTCTAGATTTTGCACTCTCTTCAATGCCAAGCTGGCAATAGAGGCATGGTTTGCACTATCAGCTTTCTGAATTAATATGGGGCAATGTTGGGTTATGAACATGGCATGAGCATCACAGCAAGTCTTTCAGCTGGATATTGTGCTCTGTTCACTGCTTGATTTTGCCCAAAACCCAAAATCACCCCCTCCCCCTTCGTAGATCTCAGCATTTTGCTAATTTAATGTATGATTAGAAGTATTGCACAATGGGTTAGGCACTTCTGACTGCTTTTAATAACTTAATCTGGTTCTTGTTTCCTCCACAGACTGAAATCGTCACATGCGCTAAACAGGTAGAACAGCTAGAGCATCAATTAGAGAGACAAATGTTGGAGCTGAACGATGTAGTCAAGTCAAAGGCAGCTGTACCCACCGCACAAGTCTATGTGAGTGTTTTATAAAATTTGTTTTTCCCATTAAACTTCTAGAACTCAGGTAGAAATGCATCTTTGGTTTGCATTTCCACTTAAAGCAAAAAGGAACAAAAGAATCATTTGAAAAAGAGAATGATAGCTTGTTATCGCAAGTTCTTCACCCTTGACTGTGATGCAGAATGGTGACAGTGACAGGAAAATTTTAATAGAATTAGAATTAGATATTATTGTCATGTGTACTCAGGAGTATAGTGAGAAGTATACAAAGTTGCTGTCCTCCAGCGCCATCTCAAAAGACAAAGCCAGAATTTCTCAAAATAATGCAAGAGAAGAAATAAAAGAAACATAGCCAAAAGAAAATAAAAACATTCAGACCTTAGTGTCTTATCTGATTGGGCCTAGCCCTAGCCTGGACTCTCAGTGAGCTTCCTCCTGAGACATGCTGCCACCAATGGCCAGGAGGAGCCTCACAGGTTTGCCACCGCCACGCCACATGTATTGGTGGTTGGGCTCACCTCACCGATGCCACTGCCGAAAGCTCGCCCTTTCCTCACCATACACACCTCGAAAATGGCAAAGCTGGGCAGAAACACGATTATTACCTTGCTCATGTTCTTAGAAATCCAGCATTCCCAAATGTGATAAATTGGGAGATACCAAGGTAGTTGGCACTAATACAGTAGCGAAGGGAGATTCTAAGCAATTTGCATCAAAAATGATCACATAAGCATGTTCTCCAAAGATGCTCACTTTGACTTCAGGGCCAAGAGCTCTAATTGATTTCTTTTTCGTTCTATCCAGCCCAATGCATTCTATTTTACAAATCAACTTAAACTAGGTAATGCCTCCATTAAAGTAGTAGAAAGAGAATTCTCATAAAGTGGGTAAGGATTTTAATCATAATACTAACAGCAAGGATTTATTATTGTCACATGGGCCAAGTATTGAGAAGGTAAAAGTCGAAGCCCTTTGGTAATTAAAGCTGAAACATAAGCCCCGAGTCTGTCATGGCGGGAGTAGAGGTCCCCTTCTAATAATTAAACCCAACACACCCAGAGAAGCTCACTTTACCTCACCTTATCTGTTAAACTGTTACAGAGAATGGGAGGTTAAGTGAAAGAAAGTCCCTGAGATTTACTTTATAATTAACAAGTGACAATTTATTTATTACCTCTTAACTACTAACTCTTTCCTGACTAAAATAAATGCTACTGGTATACTGTTCCAATAAACACAAGTCCCACTTACACAACCCAAGTAGTAAGAAAATAAATTAAAACTTAATCTTTCAGAGTCAACATGCCTTTCTTCTGCTGTTCTCAAGTCATGAACACCTTTCTTCCGCTGATCTGGCCGTCAGGGATGTTTTCTCTATAAAGTCTTCTGTGAGAACTCTTAGCTAGAAGTGCTGTGCTACCTTTTCTGGATAGATACTTTTGAGGAGAGCTTAGTGATTTCTTGTAAGAGGTAGATGCTTATTTCTCAGATGGCAGTTAGCTTTCACACTGATTTTCAAAAACCCTCTCCTTATATACCTTGGATGACATATCAATATTTTAATAAAAGCATTGTCCAAGGTTGTCAAAACCATCAGATTTAAAGTTAATTGGCTTTCAATCAATACTTGTTTGGTTTAAATTAATTGGCTGATTCCAGCTAGTTGCCAAACCATCAAAACGAGCCTAAAGTTTCCAATCGCACAGCCAAATGATACGTGTTTCAATTTTAGAACTGATTGTACGTCTTCAGCTACACTTCTTTTCTGTATCTAAGTTTAGAAAAGCACTTTACCTCTTAAAAGAATCATGCACTCTTTCACCCTATCATTTTTACACACAAATTCTAGCTTTTTGCCTTCTAATTCACGAATACTCGACACAACTTTGTAACACAAGATACAGTAAAAAGTATTGTTTTGGGTGCTATCCAGGCAAATCATACCTTACATCAGCATAATTTGGAAGATAAGTGTTCCTATATTGTACACATTTAAAACATAATCTATAACATTGCAAAGTCCTTCAACCCTTTATTAAACCAAACGTAGATTTTGTTTTATTTATTTTACAGCCTCATTTTATTGCTCTCTCTAATCTGTGGACCGCTTTCCAGGATGAGATGGTGCTGCTCAGTGTTTTCAGCAACTTAGTAACCAACTTGGATCCATATTTAGCAACCCACTCACAGCTGTTTCCAGATGGGGTCATTGGGCCCTTACTAGAAGGAGTGGTTGTGAAAACGGATGAGCAGAGGTTAAGTGAAGTATCAGGTATGTCTGGCAGAGACAGAAATTTGAAACAAAATTACAAATTTGAAACACTGGTGAGATGGTTTGCTTTTCAGAAAGACATAGTTGGAATTTGAGCAGTGTCAATTTTTGGTTACAATTTAAACCCAAATCCCACAACCATTATTTTTGTTTGATACTTCAACCATTTAGACAACAGGAAACAGTAGGGTGAGGTACCTTAGGAAACTTCACACATTATGAGGGAAAACATAAAACTATATGGAGCTAATATAGAAGATCACAAACTATTTATTATAGAGATTAGAAAGTAGCTAGTAAAGATTACACAGCGTGTGCATAAGTTATAAATTCACAGTGACTAGTATATGAATGGGAGGTTGTGAGATATATCCTTACACATTCAGTCAATAGTGTTGAGGCGATTATATTGTCACAAAGTTAACTGTAATGCAAAGCCACATGTAATTGCTTCTCTTTTAAACACAGACCCCTAAAACAAAGCTAATGTAGAACACAGAAGCCATTTTCTCCCTCTCTTCTTGCAGTAAAAGTCCCTCTATCTTTCAATCATTGACAACACTAATTTTTATTTTACCTAACAAGATGAGAGGAAGAGAGCTTGGTCAACAGTGAAGATTATACGTACTTGCAATCTGGCTCTGTTAGGTGAAAATAAATTGTAAATAGAGGCCTCTCAACATTATTTCATTAGTGCGTTACATTCATTCTGTTCAAAATCCCATAGTGCATTTCTTTGTCAAGTGAGGCTAAGCAGAGTCACGTGATATTAAAATGTTACATTTACAGAGGCTGCAATTAAGCAGAATAATATAATACTAAATTAATCAATTAATGTATGATTATAAGTAAATTAAACTAATTGTGAAACATCAGTCATCCCACTTGTCCTAAACAGGAGTCAGTGAATGTACCAGGACTTTCAATTCATGAATATGGCAGAGTGAACTCATAAAATTAGTGCTGTGTGAGTTTTGTTGTTTTGTTTCTTTCCTAGCAAGTAACTGAGAATTGCTAATGGGAACCTATTCGAAACATCTCGATTACCATCACCTGCAGTGTCAGCAAGTGACAGCAAAAGAAAACTAAATGTGTGTTCTGCATAATATTTAGTCTCTTGAGGAAAACTACTGGTGGTCCACTGACGGAATGAAATTGGTGGCCTGTTTTATATTCACTTCTACTCTTTATTGACTTTGTTCAGACGAATGGTTAGCAGAGTTTAACTCCGGCAGCTGATCCATTTCTGTTAGTATCCCAGTGGCTGTGTTCATGGTCCATTTTTGGTCTTCTGTAGCTGTGGCATCCTGAAGATTCCTTTTCTCAGTGACAGTAATCGCTAAAATTCAGTGTTGAACAGTGAAAAGACGGAATCCGTTCACTCTTTGGCTTCATGCAACATTACAAATCAGAGAGAAGGTACCCAAATCAGTTAGAAATGATGAGAATGGGGGTAGGTGTTGGGGAGTGAGCAGACTGATGGCAATGAGGGAGAAGATTAAGAATGTGCCTTTGTCAGCCTATAACATTAATATTTATTTTAATGTTGTACAAGTGTATGCCACAATTAGGAAACTGCTAGTCAGATGCATTAATGCGGTCATTATAGATTGATAAATCTGGGGAAGCATGTTCACAGTTTTCGGCAGTACTCCCCACTGGATTAACAGTTTTGAAAAACTGTTCCTAAGGAGTTAAAGCATAGAATTCTGCAAACGTGGCATTGAATACAGAACTTGAGGTCATCTCCCATATGTGAACACACCATAGTCTACTTGATGATACGAGGCATTGTAGGTGCTGGTATAAAACATATTCCTTTCCTTCAAGAGTTAAGCTCCAGTCAGTGCTGCATTAGCTGATCCAAGTGTAAAACTGTAGGAGAGATACTACTATTGAACTCACTCCGGTTGTCATTCATTGGCATTTTCAACAAAATACTTCCATGTGAATATTAGGTGAGACCATATTAAGGCTTTGTTCTGAAAGTCCTGCCACAACCAATTAGGCTGTCAACTCTTATTCTCTAGGTTCAAATCTGAAGAAAGGCCATTTAGGTACCAGAAAACACTAGGATTCTTTGGATCCGTACTTTGTTAATTAATGGGGATAATTGGTGCAGAAATTAAAAAATGTTAAAAAATACTTGGCTTTTTTAAAATTCTCAATGTCCCACTCATGTCTGCACCCTTCATTATGTGCCAGTTCACCGTTAACAGCAACTTTGGGACCCTTTTGTTTTAATCATATCTAATTTAATAATTATCTCAAACATTTTTTTCCATCAAGTAATTTGTTTTCCAGCCAAGTTTACCAATCAAGTTTAATCCTTAGTATGTATCGTGCCCAATTTAGTAATTAACTGCAGCTTTGCAACGGTGCAATTGTCAACATGACCAATGTAAAAATTAACTGTCACAGTTTACAAACGTAATTCTTCATCAGTCTGAATACAATAATTACCCACAACTAATTCACGGAGGAATATATTTATAAAATTCTCCTGCTTAGAGTGATCATGACCAATTTAAAAGATGGATTCTACTTGATTCCCTTTCTTCAATGACTGTCGTGCACAACTTAATCATCAGATTTGATACTTTCTACATCCAGAGTGCATACATTTCATCAACTTTAAATACTGGAAACTAGATGTATTAAATTTACCAATTAACAGTAATTTTATTAATGCGCCAGCATCCACAGTGTCTTGTGCTTCCACTCAGGCCTGTATGGGGAGATTTCTGCCTTCTAATGCTTCAGGTTTTGATATTCAATATTGTCAGAGGATGACAAGCAACTCAATATCATTTCCAATTCACCTGGTGTTCCGCTCCAGAAAACACCTTACACAACTGTTGGACTTCTTAGACCTTTGTAGTAATCTCAGCTGCTCCACTCCCCTGTCAATGTCCTGGACTGCCCATGAGCAACGTCAGGGTAGGTACACTGGTAGATCAACCAAAATATTGTCATCAAGTTACATTTTTCCAGCACCAGGACCATTATACTGCCTAGGAACATTACATAAAAGAAATTGATAATGAGAGAGAAGGAGGCAATGGCCCAGTGGTGTTATTGTTTAGACTACTATTCCAGTCACCCAGGTAATGTTCTGGTGACATGGGTTTGAATTGCACCATGGCATATGGTGCAATTTGAATTCAATAAAAACTGGAATTATAGTCTTATGATAACTGATAAAATGTTGTTGATTGGCAAGGAAAATCTATCTGGTTCACTAATGTCCTTTAAGGAAGGAGTCTGGTCTACATATGACACCAGACCCAGAGTAAAGTGGTTGACTCTTAACAATAAATGGATAATAAATGCTGCCTTCACCAGAGACACCCACACCCCATGAATAAACAATGAAGTGTCATAAGGCTGCCTGATTTTCTCTGCTGTCACTAGTTAATGAATGGAAAATTGTGTTAGGCTCCCTTATAAATGTACGGTCCTTTCTATCTGATTTTCCTTTACACATTGTGCTCAGGCAATCCCGTATGTTCAGGAGTAAAAGAGAAATAAGTCAGTCCTATTGTATTAATGTAATTGCAGTGACTATTAAATGATGTATTTCTAGTGATGAGTGAATGCAGCAATTGTTCGCTGTATTGTTTTGGTAATCAGGGCAAAGAATTAACCCATCAGACTTCAAGAACCGAGAGTGGATCTTTCCAGAAGACAGATTAGCATACTGTCAGCCAACTTTACAGTATCGTGGATTCTGTGCCTATACATTTGCTGCAAGACATGGTCTCCTTCTGAGAGGTATGCAAGATTCACCAGTCATCTGTTCAGTTGAAACAATTTGCTTAATTCGTGAAAAACCTATTCGGTCTGCACACCAGAATATCTGACAAGGAAAAATCAGTTAGCTGGGGCTCAGTCCTTGTCACATGAACAGACTACTAGGTGATGCATGACAGCTGGTTATTAGTAGCTCTACTTCAATGATGATGGTAACCCTAACAGATTGCTTTTAAGTAACTACTCTAACATTGTAAGTATCTCCTAGCACTTCACAGGATTGTACTCAGATAAGATTTAACATCAAGCAATGTAGGGAAATATTAGGAGAGCTGACCAAAAACTTGGTGAAAAGTTAAATGTTGTAATCTGTCTTATAGGAGAAACTAGAGAGATAGAAAGCATTAGGGAAGGAATTCTACAGCATAATGCCTTAGCAACTGAAGGTACTGTTGCCAGTAATGGGGCAAAAGAGAACCATTTCCATGTTGCCAGTATTTTAGTGAAAGCCTGAACTCTGTTTTGCATCATCCCATGAAAGCATCAGAGATTAGCAACTTGGCAGAGTTAAGGTGCTGGGGAGAGGTGATGCTACAATACATTTTGCCACTATGTCACTGGATGACACATTTAACTGTGCAGATCCTTACCTTTTTAGACCTCCCTAAGTTTGTGCTGACAAATAACAATGTAATAATTTATTTAAATTTAAATGGAAAGCACTTTCTACTTTGCCAAAAAATTTAAGTTGACAGCATACCCCTCTCAGTAACGTGCTGTGTAGGGGTTTTGGACTCTAACATGAGAATGGCAACATATTGGGTGGATTGACTTTTAAAAACCCAAGATCTCATTGGGACAGTGTTTCTACAAAAAAATTTTGCTGGTTCAGGTATTAGGTGCCCTGTAAACAATGTATAATAATGCAGTGTCCACTTTTAATTCAGCATTTTTATGGTTTTCTCAGCCTGTGCTGTCCATAGGATTCTCAGCCAGAATTTTAGGTATCGGTAACAACTGACTGGCTGCCTTTACTGAGCCAGCATTTAGTTTCAGGCCATTTACCAATGGCTGCATTGTCTGTGTGCCTAGTGGATACAAGAAAGTGATGTGAAGAATGCATGGGGTGAGATGGTGGGCACACATAAAGGCTCTGGAGTATGTGAGGGAGCATTGGAGATGTGGGAGATCTTGGAGGGAACAAGAGGGCTGGCCAGGGGGATAAGGTTGAGACCTTGTGAGCTTGGCTATCAAGATTACAAATGGGCTCATGTGCCCGAATCAAAATTATACCAGTTGGGGCCTCTTTCACTGAGACATGGCTGTGAATTTGGAAATTTTGCTGACTCATGTTTCTTGTCTCAAAATCTGGCCTTAATAAATATGACCAGCAGTTTGATCCTTTGCCATTGACTTGGTTGCAATGAGGTGTATAATTAAATAGTGTACTTTATACATTAGGTTGGAGATATAAGTGGGCTAAATGTCAACTGAATTTATGATGATCAGTGTGATTTTAAATTTATATATTGTACCTAAAACCATAAGACAAAACAGCAGAAGTCCACTCTTCCAATTATGTTCACTCTGCCAATCAATGAGATCATGGCTGATCTGATAATCTCCAATTTTCTCCCTTATCCTCATAACCTTTGATTCCCTTAATGCATAGAAAACTGTATATTATAGCATTGAATATAATTAATGTTCCAGCCTTGATAGCTGTATACGGTAAAGAATTCTGTGGGTTCTGATTTTGTTCCAATCCAAAAACATGGCAGGCAATTTCTATTGAAAAGAACTTGTTACAAAACTGTCGAAGATACTTAATGGAGTGCTTCAAAAAAGATGGAGAAATTCAAATTTAAACATTTCACAATGGAAAAGTAAGAATTCATGAATCAGAAGTTGCAGTAGCATGCTTTATCTAAGATATTGGAACATAATACACACTGCACAGAGGACGAAAACTTTGTTGATGTAACTATGTAACCAAGTATCAGGAGCTACATATATGCATCAAAACGGAATGTTTCTAAAATTCAGTTGTTTCCTTGTTTGGACTGTGTTTGACCTTATTAGCTGAGATCATTGTGTTGTGGACATGAAGTAATATTAAAATTTAGTTTAGAATTTTCCCTGGTCTAATTTTTCTTTTAACAAAGGAAACCTCATAACTGTTGTTTGCTGTAATTAACAGATTTCAAACAAAATGGGGAAAAAAAACATAAAAGTAACTGACTGCAGGGCAACATCCCCACTTCGTCCTACTTTACAATTCTTTCAAAGAACAAAGAAACCTACAGCACAGGAAGAGGCCCTTTGGCCCTCCAAGCCTGCGCCAACCAAGAGCCTCTGTCTAACCTGTCATCTATTTTCTAACGGTCTGTGTCCATTTGCTCCCTACCCATCCATGTACCTGTCCAAATATATCTTAAAAGACGCTAACGTGTCTGCGTCTACCACCTCCGCTGGCAACGCGTTCCAGGCGCCCACCACCCTCTGTGTAAAGAACTTTTCACGCATATCTCCCTTAAACTTGCCTCCTCTCACTTTGAACTCATGACCCCTAGTAATTGAGTCCCCCACTCTAGGAAAAAGCTTTTTGCTATCCACCCCGTCTATACCCCTCATGATTTTGTAGACCTCAATCAGGTCCCCCCTCAATCTCCGTCTTTCTAATGAAAATAATCCTAGTCTACTCAACCTCTCTTCATAGCTAGGACCCTCCATACCAGGCAACAGCTTGGTGAACCTCCTCTGCACCCTCTCCAAAGCATCCACATCCTTTTGGTAATGTGGCGACCAGAACTGCACACAGTACTCCAAATGTGGCCGAACCAAAGTCCTATACAACTGCAACATGACCTGCCAACTCTTGTACTCAGTACTCCGCCCAATGAAGGAAAGCATGCCATATGCCTTTTTGACCACCCTATTGACCTGCCTTGTCACCTTCAGGGAACAATGGATCTGAACACCCAGATCTCTCTGCTCATCAATTTTCCCTAGGACTTTTCCATTTAGTGTATAGTTCACCCTTGAATTTGACCTTCCAAAATGCATCACCTCGCATTTGCCCGGATTGAACTCCATCTGCCATTTATCTGCCCAACTCTCCAGTCTGTCTATATTTTGCTGTAATCTGACAGTCCCCTTCACTATCTGCTACTCCACCAATCTTAGTGTCATCAGCAAACTTGCTGATCAGACCACCTACACCTTCCTCCAGATCCTTTACATATATCACAAACAACAGTGGTCCCAGCATAGATCCCTGTGGAACACCACTGGTCACAGGTCTCCAATTTGAGAAACTCCCTCTACTACTACCCTCTGTCTCCTGTTGCCTAGCCAGTTTTTTTATCCATCCAGCTAGCACACCCTGGCCCCATGTGACTTCACTTTCTCCATCAGCCTGCCAAGGGGAACCTTATCAAACCCCTTACTGAAGTCCTTTCTAAATTAACTGTGGTTGTTCTGGCTGAGTGTAGCAGAACCTTGTGAATTGGCAATTATAAGACAAAACAAATTTATCACTCTTTTTCATAAAAGTTTAAATTTCTTGGCATTGAGATTCACCACCTTTTTCTCCTTTGATTTAATAAGCAGTAGATCCCTTGCTTTTCCTGATTTATATTAATGATATAGACCTTGGTGTACAAGGAATAATATTAAAGCTTGCAGATAATATGGAACTTGGAAGCATTGTCAACCATGAGGAGGACTATGAAAGGGTGTGAAAGGATTTAAAGGATGTGGGGTATTGTGTGCATTCCTGGAATCCACATTATAGGATGGATGAGATAGCACTGGAGAGAGTGTGAGGAAATTTCCAAGATGTTGCAAGCTTTCAATTACAAAGAGGGTTTGGACAGATAACATGGTGTGAAGCTGGATGAACGCAGCAGGCCAAGCAGCATCAGAGGAGCAGGAAAGATTGTTGTGCAATGAACCGGATTTGATCAGGGACCTCAAAGTAAAGGAGCCATTAGAAGGTAGTGACCATAATATGCTAAGTTTTAATCTGCAGTTTGAGAGGGAGAAGGGAGAATCAGAAGTGTCAGTATTGCAGTTGAATAAAGGGAACTATGGAGCTATGAGGGAGGAGCTGGCCAAAGTTCAGTGGTACAGTACCCTAGCAGGGATGGCAGTGGAACAGCAATGACAGGTATTTCTGGATACAATGCAGAAGGTGCAGGATCAGTTCATACCAAAGAGGAAGAAAGATCCTAAGGGGAGGCGGGTACAGCCGTGGCTGACGAGGGAAGTTAAGGACTGTATAAAAATAAAAGAGAAGTATAACATAGCAAAGATGAGTGGAAAGCCGGAGGACTGGGAAGCTTTTAAAGAGCAACAGCGGACAACTAAAAAGGCAATACGCAGAGAAAAAATGAGCTATGAAGGAAAACTGGCCAAAAATATAAAGGAGGATAGTAAAAACTTTTTTAGGTATGTGAAAAGAAAAAAAATGGTTACGACTAAAATTGGGCCCTTGAAGTCAGAAATGAGTGAATTTATTATGGGGAACAAGGAAATGGCAGATGAGTTGAATAGGTACTTTGGATCTGTCTTCACTAGGGAAGACACAAGCAATCTCCCAAATGCAGTAGTGGCTGAAGGACCGAGGGTAATGGACGAACTGAAGGGTATTTATATTAGGCAGGAAATGGTGTTGGATAGACTGTTAGGTCTGAAGGCTGATAAGTCCCCAGGACCTGATGGTCTGCATCCCAGGGTACTTAAGGAGGTGGCTCTAGAAATTGTGTACACATTGGTAATTATTTTCCAAGGTTCTATAGATTCAGGATCAGTTCCTGCGGATTGGAGGGTGGCAAATTTTGTCCCACTTTTCAAGAAAGGAGGGAGAGAGAAAACAGGAAATTATAGACCAGTTAGTCTGATGTCAGTGGTGGGAAAGATGCTGGAGTCAATTATAAAAGATGAAATTACGACTCATTTGGATAGCAGTAACAGAATAGGTCAGAGTCAGCATGGATTTACGAAGGGGAAATCGTGCTTGACTAATCTTCTGGAATTTTTTGAGGATGTATCTATGAAGATGGATAAGGGAGAGCCAGTGGATGTAGTGTACCTGGACTTTCAGAAAGCCTTTGATAAAGTCCCACGTAGGAGATTGGCGAACAAAATTAGGGCACATGGTATTGGGGGCAAAATACTGACTTGGACTGAAAATTGGCTGGCTGACGGGAATCAAACAGTGGTGATAAACGGGTCCCTTTCGGAATGGCAGGCAGTGACCAGTGGGATACCACAAGGTTCGGTGCTGGGACCGCAGCTGTTTATGATATATATTAATGATATAGACGAAGGCATTAGAAGTAATATTAGCAAATTTGCTGATGACACAAAGTTGGGTGGCAATGTGAAATGTGAGGAGGATGTTATGAGTATACAGGGTGACTTGGACAGGCTAGGTGAGTGGACGGATGCATGGCAGATGCAGTTTAATGCGGATAAATGTGTGGTTATACACTTTGGTGGCAAGAACACGAAGGCAGATTACTATCTTAATGGAGTCAAGTTAGGTAAAGGGGAAGCACAACAAGATCTAGGTGTTCTTGTACATCAGTCAATGAAAGCAAGCATGCAGGTACAGCAGGTAGTGAAAAAAGCTAATAGCATGCTGGCCTTCATCACAAGAGGAATTGAGTATAGGAGCAAAGAGGTCCTTCTGCAGCTGTACAGGGCCCTGGTGAGACCGCACCTGGAGTATTGTGTGCAGTTTTGGTCTCCCAATTTGAGGAAGGACATTCTTGCTATTGAGGGAGTGCAGCATAGGTTCACAAGGTCAATTCCCGGAATGGCGGGACTATCATATGTTGAAAGATTGGAGCGACTGGGCTTGTATACTCTTGAGTTTAGAAGGATGAGAGGGGATCTGATTGAGACGTATAAGATTATTAAGGGATTGGACACTGTGGAGGCAGGAAGCATGTTTCCACTGATGGGTGAGTCCAGGACCAGAGGACACAGTTTAAAAATAAGGGGTAGGCCATTTAGAACAGAGTTGAGGAAAAACTTCTTCACCCAGAGAGTGGTGGATATATGGAATGCTCTGCCCCAGAAGGCAGTGGAGGCCAACTCTCTGGATGCTTTCAAGAAAGAGATAGACAGAGCTCTTCAAGATAGCGGAATTAAGGTTTATGGGGATAAGGCAGGAACAGGATACTGATTGTGGATGATCAGCCATGATCATAATGAGTGGTGGTGCTGGCTTGAAGGGCCGAATGGCCTACTCCAGCACCTGTTGTCTATTGTCTATTGTTTTGGGTCGAGACCCTTCTTCAGAAACAAACTATGTTGTTTTCCCAAGGCCTCAGGAGATTGAAAGAAGATATAGTTGAAATATATAAAATTATGAGGGGCATACACAGGACAGACAGGAAGTAAAATTTCCCCCTGATGAATGGATCAATGACCAGGGGTCACAGAATTAAGACAAATGATAGAAGGGATGCAAGGAAAAACATTTTCATCTGGAGGGGGTGTGAATCAAGAACTCACGGTCTGTGAGAGTGATAGAGGCAGACACCCTCAAAATGATGTCAAGGCATACATGGCTATGGGCCAAGTGCTAGAAAATGGAATTACAATAGTTGGGTGATTGTTTTTAACTGTTGCAAGCACAATAGGCCAAAGGACCCTTTTCTGTGCTGAAGATCTCTATCGCTCTCTGTTGATCTCATTGAATTGTACAATAATAATCCAGATAGTCCAGTGATTCCACACTTTCTGCAAATTCCTGCTATTTTTCTCCTGTTTCAAATATTTATCAAATTAGTTTTTGAAAGCTAAAACTAAAGCTTTTTCCACAACCCAATCAGATGACATACTTTCATTCCTAACTACTCACTGCATAATTGTCCTGATGAAGGGTCCCAACCCAAAACATCAATTTTCCTGCTCCTCTGATGCTGCCTGACCTGCTGTGTTCCTCTCGATCCACACTGTCTAGACTCTGACTTCAAGCACCTGCAGTTCCTGCTTTCTCCTAGTTTTCCTTCAAGTTGCCTTTGGTTATAGCCTTGAATATAATTAATGTCCCAGCCTTGATAGCTATATGCGTCAAAAAATTCTGTGCGTTCTGATTTTGTTCCAATCCAAAAATATGGCAGGCAATTTCTATTGAAAAGAACTTGTTACAAAACCATCTTGGAAACTTAATGGAGTGCTTCAAAAAAGATGGAGAAATTCAAATTTAAAAATTTCAGATGTTTCACTATGGAAAAGTGTTTTGTCTTAAATCTGTGTCCTCTTGTTCAGCCATAGGAAACAAATTCTCTTTGTTGAGCTTAATGCGTGAACAATTCTGTCAAAGGAGTAATCGGGTCTGTTAGCCATTTCAGAAATGAGTACACATAGGAATCCTGTGGATTAAAAATAAGGCGCCGCACAGATGTAGCAGAATAGTTAGATATAAACTATTCTATACAAATGTCAAAAATTAATCTGTCCTTTATTTGTTCCAGGAAATCCAAATGTTGGAATTCTTAAATATCAAGAAAAGTACTACGCATTCGCCTCGAAAGAAACTGCAAGTGCTTTTGCTCAAAAGCCTGATTGTTTCATTGCTATGGCAGCAGAGGAAGCTAAGCACTCAGCAGAACTCATTCAGTTGCTAGAGCTCCATCAACAGTTTTCCACAATCACTCCCTACACACAGGTGCAGCTACTTTTCAAAGAAAAGTGACTACAAATCATGTTGCTCGCAGTCTTAGTGTAACTGCTGGCCGTTCATGATTCCAGCATCCAATGTTCTGTCCACAAATCTTAATATTGCAGCATGGTGCACAAGGATAATGAACAAAACACAGAAATTATTGAGCCAGTGCAGATGTTGTCAGGAATTAAATGTCTATTTTGAATCTATTCTCCAAGACCATCCCCACCACCACCTACCTCTGCTTGATCGAGCTCATCTTCACTTTGAACAATTTGTCCTTTAACTACTCTCACTTTTTATTCATATCAAAGGGATGGCCATGCGTACCTTCATGGGCCCAGTGTGCCTGTCCCTTTATGGGGTTATGTGGAACATTCCCTGTTCCTATCCTGTTCTGGCATACACCCACAACTCTTGCTGTGGTATATCATTGACATAATTGTTGCTGCTTCCCTGTCTCGTCCAGAATGGAAAATTTATCAATTTTCTTTCCAATTTCCATGCTACCATCACCTTCACCTGGTCTATCTCTGACTCCTCCCTTTTTCTTCCTGACATCTCTGTTTCCATTTCTGGGGATATGCTGGCCACCAGTGTCCATTATAAACCCACTGACTCTCACAGTTACTTTGACTGTGCATGATGGTACCCTGTTTCCTGTAAAGACTCCATTCCATTTTTACAGTTTCTCCAACTCCATTGCATCTGCTCCAGTGATGCCTGTTTCTCCAAGAGAGTCTCCAAACTGTCTACCTTTTTCAGCAACTGAGGATTCCCCACCACTGTTGTTGACAGGACCCTCAGCTAGATCTGACCCATCTCCCACACTTTGGCCCTCACTCCTCTCTTCCCTACCACAACAGCAGTAGGGATCCCCTTGTCCTCATCTACCATCCCACCAGCATCCACGTCCAAAGGATTATGAGCCACCATTTTCCCCCCCCCACCTCCAATACGATGCTACAACAACACACACACCCCTGTCCTCTCTTGACAGCCTTCCACGGGGACCATTCTCTCTGGGACATCTTGGTCTACTCCTCCTTCACTCCCAACACCTCTCCCATATCCCCATGGTAACTTTCCTTGCAATCAGAAGGTGTAATACCTCCCTGCCCAGTATCCAAGGGCCAAAACGTGCCTTCCAGGTGAAGCAGTGATTCACCTGCACTTCACACATTCGCTGCTCGCAGTGTGGTCTGCACTACACTGGGGAGAGGAAATATAGGCAGCGTGACCACTTTGCAGAACGTCTACACTGTGTCCGCAAAAATGATCCTGAGCGTCCAGTTGCCTGCCATTTCAAAAAATTATAGTGTTCCCTGGTTAACATCTCTGAGCGAAGTTCAGCGTAAGCTGGAAGAACGACACCTCATTTTCCATTTGGGGAGCCTGCAGCCTACCAGACCCAACCCCCACATACCAGGCCTTGCCATTACATGGGCTCTACCACACACAAACCATTGTCAACCACTAACAGTCCCCATTAGCAGCTGTTCATTCTCCCAGGCTGACCTTTACCCACTCCTTTGACTGCCCGACTGTTTTTCCCTCTCTGGGCTCCATCTTCAACCTATTGTTTACTCCAGTTGCTCCCATCTTCAGCATTTATACCAACCTTTTCCCAGCTACAGTCAGTTCTGAAGAAGGTCACTGGACCCAAAACATTAGCTCTGCTTTCTCTTCAAGAATGCTACCAGGTCTGCTGGGTTTTCCCAATGAGAATGTTCCATTCTCATTTTTTCACTTCAATGCATTCAGCTAAGAGGCTGTTTCTCTTCAAACCTTTTTGGGTTGTCATCAGACATTCTTCTGAACTCTTTAATTATGGTATATAATAGGCGGCATGGTGACTCAGTGGTTAGCACTGCAGCCTCACAGCGCCAGGGACCCGGGTTCAATTCCAGCCTCAGGTGACCGTCTGTGTGGAGTTTGCACATTCTCCCCGTGTCTGCGTGGGTTTCCTCCAGGTGCTCCGGTTTCCTCCCACTGTCCAAAGATGTGCAGGTTAGGTGGATTGGCCATGCTAAATTGCCCGTAGTGTTCAGGGGTTTGTGGGTTATAGGGGGATGGGTCTGGGTGGGATGCTCCAAGGGGTAGCGTGGATTTGTTGGGCTGAAGGGCCTGTTTCCGCACTGTAGGGAATCTCATCATAAAATATTCACTGTTTTGGAAAGAAGAAACTAATATTGATCATATGCACAAAGTAGGAAAGTGAAATAGTTGAGATGAATTAGAGATAGCGTGGAGGGAAGATGTGGCAGCAATTAAGAGAAAGAAGGCAAAGAAAAATATATAATGAGAGTTGAGAAGTACTCGGGAGACATTAAAATAGAAAGAGGTTTTCTCTAAAATGAATTTTCTCCCATTCCCAGTGATGACAATTTAGCCTATAAAATTAGCTTTTTCTTGAGAATCTTAAAACAATCTGAAATATGTTTGAGTATTTTTATGTACCCTTAAGCTAACATTTCCTTACTACAACAAAAACAAAGTTGCAGGAAAACCTCAGCAGGTCTGGCAGCATCTGTGAAGGCAAAAAACAGAGTTAATATTTCGGGTCCAGTGACCCTTCCTCAGAACATTTCCCTATTCCATTATCACAGGACTGATTGAATTTGTAAAGAACCTTATAAGACCTCAGTACACCTCAAAGCACACTTCCTTTTTCATTCATAGGATGTGGGTATCACTGGCTGGAACCAGCATTTATTGCCCATGCCTAGTTACCCGTTACAAGATTATGGGGAGATCATCCACTTATATTTCTGTCACTTTAAAAATACCACAAGCAAACACATCTTCCCTGCCCCTCCACTGTAAACATGCCACGGGGAGATGGTTTCCCTCACAACCCTGTGGTCCACTCCTCCATTACTCCTAACACATCCTCAAAACTTCCCACCCAACCCAAGACGCCTTCCTATGCAATTGCAGAAGGTTTATTTCTGAGCTCCCTTCCCCCTCCCCTGAAGAAGGGTCCTGCACTGAAACGTCAACTCCCCTGCTCCTCTGATGCTGCTTGGCCTGCTGTGTTCCTCCAGCTCCACACTGTGTTATCTCTGACTCCAGCATCTACGGCGCTTACTATCTCTGTCATTGACACATATTTTACATCTCTAACCTTCTTTTACTACCATTAGCACTCTCTTTGTCCTTAGATCTGGGCACCCTCACTTCCTCCCTTTCTGTCAACAGCATAAGGAAGTCATACCTGACTTGAAATGTTAAGTCTATTTCTGCCTCCACTAATGTTGATGAGATTCTGCAGAATTTTCTCTTTTTATTCAGGAGAGACGTTAGGAGACAATTTGAAGAATAGTGGTTGTGTGCTTCCACTCTCTTCCACACAAAAAAATACTCACTCAATTAATATTA
Source organism: Stegostoma tigrinum (assembly GCF_030684315.1). Taxonomy (NCBI): domain Eukaryota; kingdom Metazoa; phylum Chordata; class Chondrichthyes; order Orectolobiformes; family Stegostomatidae; genus Stegostoma; species Stegostoma tigrinum. Next base: position 39,432,308 of record NC_081357.1, read on the forward strand.
AATCATAGCAAATCAGGGATATTTAAAAAATTGAGCCAAAGTGGGTGGATTAAGTTAAGATACAGATCTGTTATAATCTTACTCAATGATGGAACATACGCAAAGTGACTGAATGGCTGACTCCTCTATATATTTTACAAAATACCTAGTTTTCTGCCTGGAAGTTCTCCTGACTCAGAGTGTCTATAGGGAGAAGTGATGGGATGCAGGCAGAAACAGTCCAAAATCCAGAGCACAGAACAACACTTCATAGAAATATCACATGTAACTTTTGTAATCTTCAAACCATCATGGCTCCAGCAGATGGACTATGATACTAAAGAAAACTCATTCTTACTATAATGCAAATGTCCCTAACGTGACAAAGGTAGTTTTAGACAACAAAATTTTACGTTAGCGCATCGGGTGCAAATTTGAGTTTATTGCCAGAGGACTAGGAAAGAAAAGAATCTTGCATTATTCCTATCTAATTGCTCACAGTGTACTTTAAGCAAGATAGTGAAGTACTGCCAACATCATTCTTCAGGCCAGGAGAAAATCTTCAATGTACTTTATTCTATAACATTGTTATGTTTTCTTTAAAATAATACTTCTGTGGTGGGGAGGAAATTCATTGAGGATGAAGACAAGTAAACCATTTTTTTATGATTCAAGTATTGCAGAGCAAGTCATTTTTCAATAATATATTATCATTTTGCAATCAGATGCTTGAGTCTTTTTTCCTTCATCTTCTATGCTTTCTATATTTTAGGCAGACAGATGCTTAAAATCCATCGAAAAGTTTGACAGCTGCACACAAACTGACACTCACATCCTGGAACCAAATATTGTTAAATCATACGAATGGAACGAGTGGGAGTTGAGAAGAAAAGCAATTAAATTGGTAGGCATGCCCTTTTTTTAAAGTTTACTTGCCAATATTTTGAAGTTTCTAAGTAACCAAAAGCTAACATCAGTTCACAATATCCACGTCTATAAAGGTACACCAAGCCCACAGAATTGACTAGCTACAAAATCAGAAATTGCTGGAAAAACTCAGCAGGTGAGACAGCATCTATGGAGAGAAAGCAGAGTTAGCATTTCAGGTCCAGTGACCCTCAAGAATGCCGTGATTGAATGGCAGAGCAGAATCGATGGGCTGAATGGCCTAATTTCTGCTCCTATGTCTTATAACCGCTTGTAGCTAGGAAAAGGATGGTTTATGTGCTAGAGAAGGGAGTAGGGGGGGAGGAGTAAACCATAGGTGGAAGTGGAGCCCAGAGAGAGAGATAAACAGTTGGACAGACTAAGGAATGGGTAGAGGTTAGCCCGGGAGCATGAAGAGCTGCTAATGAGGACCATTAGTGACTGATAATGGGTTGTTTGTGATTGCAGCCCATGTGATGACAAGGCATGGGGTTGTGGTAAGGACATCAGAAAAGCTGCTCAGGCCCAAAATTGTTGAACTTAGTCTGGAATGCTAGAGGTTTCAGGGTCCCCAAGCAGAAAATGAAGTGCTGTTCTTCTGCCTTGTGCTGAGCTTCAGCCGAGGTGCCAGCCGAGATGAATGACACCGTAACCATTAGAACCAGAAAGTTCATGACAAATCGCTTGCTTCAACGCAAGCAAATGGTTGTCGATGTTCTCCATCCTGGCAAACCCACTGTTCCTAAGACAGAGATTAGAGAAAAACTAGCAAAAATGTACAAAACGACACCAGATGTCATGTTTGTTTTTGGCTTCAGGACACTGCAGCAAGCCTGAGACAGAAATGTTGGCCAAAGAACAAGGTGATGAATTGAAGTGGCAGGCAACAAGAAGATCAGGGTCTTTTTTGCAGAATGTAGGTGTCCTGTGAAGTGGTCATCTAGGCTATGCTTCTTTTCCCCAATGTAGAGAAAACCATATTGTGAGCAGTGAATGCAGTAGATTAAATTGAGTTTTACCTGGAAGGTGTGTTTGGGCCCTTAGATACTGAGAAGGGAGGTGTTACACCTTCTTCAGTTGCATGGGAAAGTGCCAAGGGGATGTAGGGAGATGTTGGGAGTGGAGCAGGTGTTCCAGAGGGAACAGTCTCTGTGAAGGGAGGGGAGGGGAATAGGTGTCTGGTGGTGGCATCCAATGGACATGGCAGAAATGGCAGCTAATGATCTTCAGGATGTTGGTTCTGGTGGGATGGTAGGTGAGGATGAGGGGGACCTTATAGCTGTTGTGAGAGACAGGAGAAGGGGTGAGAGTCGAAGTATGGGAGATGTCTCAGACACACCTGCCAACCAATGTGGTGGGGAGACTTAGCTGAGGAAGAAGGTAGACATTTTGGAGGGCCCCTTGTTGAAATTGCCATCATCGTCACCCGGTGAGTTTTTCCAGTGATTTCTGATATGGTATATGATTTCCAGCATCTAAAGATCTTTAGTTTTTTTGTTCACATGATGAGCTACATTGTACTCACATGTCAGTTTATTACAGATGTAATCTTAAAAAAAATGAATACTTTTCAGTTGTCACTTGAAAACGACAAGCAAGATTCCATTATCTGTTTCCAAATCGAACAGATAATCTCAGGATAGATTTTACTCTATTTTGCCTAACAGCAAGGTTGTTTGTCTGGCCTTAGTGGATGATATTATATATTTCAGCGATACTACTCCTGCTTTTATTAAATAGCATACCACCAGTCTTATGTGGAATACCATACGTGAACAATAGATAAAATCTATAATGTGTTAATATTCCCAAGCACCTCAGTGCTTTCTTTCACACACTTTTTTCTGTCATATTTTGTAGCAGCCCAACTGTTATAAAACAACTTCTGCAGTAGGAGGTGTGCCTAGGAAGGTTAATGAACCACGATATAAGTATTTTACTTATAACTCATTGGCTTACATTCGATGCTTATCGAAACACAAATAGATATTCATTGCTGGGTTAACAAAGTGTGAAGCTGGATGAACACAGCAGGCCAAGCAGCATCTTAGGAGCACAAAAGCTGACGTTTTCTGCCTAGACCCTTCATCAGAAATGGGGGATGGGGAGAGGATTCTGAAATAAATAGGGAGAGGGGGGAGGTGGACCAAAGATGGATAGAGCACCTCCCTCCCCCTATTTCCTACCTACTAACCTCATCCCGCCCCCTTGACCTGTCCGTCCTCCTCGAACTGACCTATCCCCTCCCTACCTCCCCACCTATACTCTCCTCTCCACCTATCTTCTCCTCTAGCCATCTTCGGTCCGCCTCCCCCTCTCTCCCTATTTATTTCAGAATCCTGTCCCCATCTCCCTTTTTTGATGAAGGGTCTAGGCCCGAAATGTCAGCTTTTGTGCTCCTAAGATGCTGCTCGGCCTGCTGTGTTCATCCAGCTCCACACTTTGTTGCCTTGGATTCTCCAGCATCTGCAGTTCCCATTATCACTGATCACAACAGATATTCATTGCTGAAAGCAGGAATAAGCACTGCTGTGGGCAATGGCGAATATCAATTGGAAAACCAGCTACAAGCTATTGAAAATTATCTTTTGTCAGACAAATGTTGCCTCCTTGTAAAATATTGTTAACAAGGTTGCGGTTGACCCCCTTTTGGTAGAAAAATGGCATTTTAAATGTTTTGATTTCTCCAGGCAAACTTGCGTCAGAAGGTAACACGCTATATCCAGACAAACCTCAGTCACATGAGAAGAGACAACACTTCGCAAGTCTACCTGCCAAAAAACAAGTCAATACAAACAAAACGAGACAGTTCCAGCAATGTGCCAAAACCACAGGTCTTCTATGCTGGCTTGCGTGGAGGAAACATTACTGAACCAACCCGTGTGACCAAGTACGATTTGACAAGAGCAGTAGATGAAACATAAAACTGAACCTCCCTGGCAAAGAACTTAATAAATCAACCTTTCCAATTTAAGTTGTCTTAATGATCAAATTTAGCATCTAACTACAAAGAAGGCCCTGAAATGTGTTTTTTAAACACTGTAACTGAAGATAATGCTTCTAGCAAATATAATTTGATGTTAATTCCTGTTATGATATTGCAGATATTTTTGAGGCTTTGAATAAATTTGGTTGAACTATTTGATGCTGAAGATACAAGCCACAGCCCGGATCCTATTAAATGCAATGCAAACCCCCTTGAGGAACTTTAGAATTACAGGAGCCTAACAGACTTTTATAATGTATGTCGAAATGATTGGAGTTAGAAACCTGAATGAAAAATTAGTCAATTTAAATTACTGGCCCCTTTGAAATAAAATCTGTGGGCATTCCGATATAGTTTACCAGTCCTGAACACAGGAAACATCAAGCAGGAGGCGTGTGAGTACAGTATTAATGTGACAGGAAGAACAGTTGCTCCTTCTGGCTCCAATGTACAGTACGTTTGTTTTTTGAAGAACATATCTGCTAGTTTATTTGGAGCTTAGCTATCTCATTAGACCAGCTGCTGAACCTAAAATTCCATGTTAATCTTCTGCAGAACCAACACTTGCCTAGTTTAGAATAATGTAGAAGGTGAATCCTGAAAAGGGCCTAGCTCTCTCTAGTATAGGCAGAAATGAAAACTGGTAAAGTTGAGTAATGGGCGTCTCACTTGGGATAATCTGTTTTATGCTGTTACACAAAATGTAAGAAATACTTTTAACTATGTAACTGTACCATTGTTCCGTTTATTTAATGTGAAAGAATGTGGACTGGTTTCTTAAGGTTCCATCGTGCAGAGTTTATCACATGCTGGCCGCATGGAATATTGAGAATTATTGGTATTAATTTTAATAAAGATATGTCACATTTAATGGAAGAATATCCTGGTTGTTGCTATCTCGTTGGTATCTAGAGTAAAAGCAAATACCTTTTGAAGAGATATCGGGTCTGATAGCCCAGGTTTCTTCTTTTATCATCAAAATATTTTATCTTCTTATCAGCAGAAATGAAAAGCAGAAGCCATGTGGAGTGGGATCATTTGTTTGACACTGTCATCCAAAATCAAAGCTGCCTTTGTGGTTTCTTCTACTTGAGCCTGCCTCTGTTATACAGGTCTGTTGAAGGATTTTTGTCATCTGCCTCTTCTGTAGTGAGGCCCCTTCTTGTGTGATTTATGTAGCTCATAAATTTAATGGCTTATTCAATGCGTTTGGTATCTGGATGGTGCAAAAGGAGGTTGTAAAGTCTAGCTGCTTTCTGCCCTTGAGGCAGTGGTTTGGTGGACATTTTATGGATGATACACATGGAATATATGGCACAGAAACAAATTATTTGGCCAAACTAGTCTATGTATCTATCCATGCTCTTGCGCACTTTTTTCTCACCCAATTCTACAGTCATAACCATACCTTCCTTATAGGCTTTCCCTTAAATGCTTCTATACTATTGATTTTAATCATTCTCCATGGTAGTCAATTCTACATTCTCAATAGCCTTTGGGTGAAGAGCTTGCTTCTGAGTTCCTTATTTTTTGTAAGTCCATGGCAAAAAGAGACGAGCACTGGCAAATTTTGACCCAGTGATTTAAATAAAACGAATAGTAGTATTTGGGATGGTATGTGATGTCAAGGAATCTTTGCAGTGATAATGATCCTGTGAACCATTGCCCTTAACACTGTTGATGATGGAGGGCATGAGCTTGGAGATGCCATCAAAGAAGCTTTAATGAGCTGCTGCACAGGATGCTATGCATAGAACACACTGTAACCATTGATCCACTGGTGGTGAATAGGGTGAGGTGTGGGGGGTGGGGGGAGCAGATGGCACACATAAGTGCACTGTTTTTCTGGATGGTGTTGAACTTCACGAGCTTCATCAGCGGGCGGATGGGAACCAAAATTGTACTTCGAGTATAGAAAAGATTGAGAGTAGGGAGGTCTGAAATAAAGTTGCAGGGACGCAAGATGGCACCTGCAAGCAAGAAGTTGGTTTGAAGTCTCTTTTAGTGTGTTGGCAGCTAATGAACTTAAAAGACCTTATACAGACAACAAGCAAAACAAACGTCATCTACAAAATACCTTGCAAGAACTGTGACAAACACTACATTGGACAAACAGGCAGAAAGCTAGCCACCAGGATATATGAACATCAACTAGCCACAAAAAGACATGACCCACTATCACTAGTATCCTTACATACAGATGAGGAAGGACACCACTTTGATTGGGACAACACATCCATCCTAGGACAAGCCAAACAGAGACATGCACGACAATTCCTAGAAGCATGGCATTCCAACCGGAACTCCATCAACAAACACATTGATTTGGAGCCAATCTACCATCCTCTGAGAAAAAGAACAGGAAGAGACATCACCAAACCAAGGAAACCTAAACATATAAATTGAAAGCGGGACATAATACCAGTGCTTCGTCGGAGGCTCACTGATGTTACCTAGAATGGTGATGAAATGTCTGGGAACGAACCTTCCCGCTCAGAGAACCAGCTTACATCTGGAACTCAATAAAGACCCACTCTCTTGTGGACCGAGAGGAGGAGAGCGCGACTGTGTTGGAGGTGGAAGGAAGATGTCGGGTTGGCTGTGCACCCTTGCAACCGGTGGATCTTAATGCTGGCTTCGGCCTAACGCTGGTTCAGGGGAGCAGCCAACCTGCAACGATGGCTGCGGCGAGTGCTCGTGCCCCAGGTCGGGGGTCCAGAACACCATCGCATTTCCGTGAAGAAGGTGGATGAAGGTGCACCTGTGGACTGCACCTTCTTCATGAAGAGGGTCCTGTTGGACTGTTGTGGGTTCGCTGCTGCGGACATTTACTGCCGGCAGGATTTCCCCAGAGGAGGTTTTTACAATGTAACCTTCAGGAGTGCCAAGCTTTGCGAGCGCTTCCTGGAGGTTTTCAAGGAGAAAGGAGGTGAGGGCCCCCTCTCTGTATTGACCACTGTCCTGCTGTTTGTGATGCCAGCGCAGAGGAGCCGTATGGTGACTGTACACATGTACAACCCGCATGTGCCAGCAGTTGATGTCCTGACCTTCCTTGGAAGGTACGTGAAGGTGGAAGGGGACCTAACTGACATCATGGACCCCTTCGGCGTCTGGACCAGTAAGAGGCAAGTCAAGGTGACGCTGAGGATGGGCGCGGACGGGAACATTGTACACCCACCGTCCAGCTTCGCGATCGGAGGGAGCAAAGGGCTATCTGACCTACGCAGGGCAACCTAAAGTCTGCCATGCCTGTGGTAGGTCAGGTTACGTGGCGGCCGACTGCAAAGCCACCATCTGCAGGAACTGCAGGGAGGAGGGACACCTTGCAAAGGATTGCCCACAAGAGAAAAGCTGCAACCTTTGCGGGGAAGTGGGCCACCTCTATAGGGCATGGCCGCGGGAGGGGACCACCTATGCCCAGGTCTCCGGCAGGGGCAATGCAGGGCAAGCCCCCCCGGAGGAGAGGAAGGCACCAGGGCCCTGCAAGGACCCCACTAATGTGCAGGAGGGCCAGGTCGTGCAGGAGGGCCCAGCCCCACAGGATGGACCTGAGGCCAGCAAAGCGCCCCTCCAGGCTCCGCTCCCCCCCGACAACCCGGAGTCGATGGAGGCAGTGACAGGCGACCCAGGGGAGTGGACGACGGTCCGGAAAGCGAGGAGGAAGGTGTGCCAGTGGGCCCAGGCACCGCAACAACAGGTGGGAAGAGGCAGCTACAGGGGGGCTATAAGAGCTCCTCTGACGAGGGAGATTCGGAGGAGGCCCGCCCAAAGCAGAAGCTAAAGATCTCAAGGGACAAGGAAAGCAGCACCCAGCTTCCAGGAGACAGGAGGCGTCCTGAGGCTCCCTCCGACACCCAGCCACGTGCTGCTGGGGCCCTGGAGGGCCCCCTGGAACTTCCAGGCGGGAAGGAGGAAACAGCGCGTCCCCAGCCTGACCCAGAGCCAGAGTCTCCTGCCTCCGTACCCCCGATGGGGGGATGCCACCCGGAAGGCAGCACGGACGGTTTCCTGAGCCCGGAGAGTGTCCAGCAGTTAGCCCGGGCAATGGGCATGAAGGGATAGATGGAGGGGCTGGACCTTGGACTTGGGGAGGGTACTGCGATCACTGCCCACAATGGGGGTACGAGTTGCGAGCATTAATGTGCGCAGCGTCGAGTCCACCGCAAGATGTGTGTCCACGTTGGCCTACCTGACCACCGTCAGGGCGGACCTCCTGTTTCTGCAGGAGTGCGGGATACCGCACCTCAGCAGGAATTGGTCCGGCACCTGGAGCTGTGGCCCTTCGATCTGGTCAGGGAGTAACAACTGTCGCTCCTCAGGCCTGGCTATTCTGCTGCGGGGGCGCAAATTCACCATCTCTCAAGTTCAGGAGGTGGTGGGGACGCTCCTCCTAGTGGGTGATGTCACCTACAGGAATGCTCCCCTGAGGGTGATCAACGTGTATGCCCCAGCGGTATGGAGGGAGCGGTTGGCCGCCCTGCAGCGGCTTCCACCCCTGCCGGCTACGTCCAGACTGGTCATCCTAGACGGAGACTTCAACTGCATCATCGATGCAGATGGAAGATCCGGCGTGGGGACAGCGGGTGGGGGAAGTCAACTGGACATCACGTCCAGATTCCTGCTGGGCACGGTGAAGGACGCCAAGCTGCTCGACGTCTTCAGCACCCCTGCAGACGGAGCGCAGCGGAGATACACCTGGTCACGGCCAGACGGGTCTATCCGCTCAAGGATAGACTTCCTGTTTGTGTCACGGGCGTTCTCGGTCAGGTCCACCGGCGTCGAGCCGGTGTTCTTCTCTGACCACTGCCTCCTGCTGGCCAACTGTCACTTACAGGACGACTAGCAGGCTGGCAATGGGACGTGGAAGCTCAAGACAACTCTGTTGACCCCAGAGAACGTCGAGGAGCTTAAGAGGGAGTACGCCGGTTGGAGAACCGTGAAACCCCTCCGAGTCTCTGGGCAACTGGTGGGAGACGGTGAAGGAGAACATCAAGAGGTTCTTTGTCCTCAAGGGTGTTCGGAAGGCAAGAGAGAGGCGGGGAAAGCTGTCACGACTCCAGAAAAGGGTGCAGAACCTGCTCCTTCTGCAGTTGATGGGGCTCGATGTCACGGAGGACCTCGGCGAGATGAGGGGCCAGCAAGCCTCGCTCTTCACCGCGGAGGCCTCCAGGATAATCTTCCGGTTCAGGGTCCACTCTGTGGAGCAGGACGAGACGTGCTCGCGTTTCTTCTTTCAGAAGGTGCACAAAGAGAGCTCTGTGCTTAGCCGGCTGAAGGAGGATGACGGCTCGGTGACGTCGTCTTGGCCCGACATTTTCAGGATCAGCAGATCCTTCTATGCCAGACTGTACGACGCGAAGCCCACGGACAGCACGGCCTCTGAGTCATTCCTATCGTCTATCATGGAGGTCTTAGACGACAGCACGAGGGAGTGGCTGGACCGGCCGATAACCCTGGACAAGCTGACCAAAGCCCTCAAGTCCTTGGAGAGGAATACGACTCCCGGGAGCGACGACTTACCGGTCGAGCTTTATTCCGCTCTGTGGGACCTGGTCGGCCAGGATCCGCTGGAGGTGTACGATAGTGCGCTTCGGGCAGGGGAAATGTGCAAGTCCATGAGGAAGGGCATCATAACCCTCATTTACAAGAGGAAGGGGGAGAGGGAAGAAATTAAGAATTGGCATCCCATTTCACTATTAAACGTGGACTACAAAATCCTGGCCAAGGTCATTGCCAACTGGGTCGGGTCTGTCCTGGAGTCGGTGATTTCACCCTGACCAAACCTGTGGTGTACCGGGCAGGAAGATCGCTGAGAGCCTCGCACTCATCAGGAATACGATTGCCTACATGCAGGACAGGCGGGTGGACACCTGCCTCGTCAGCCTGGACCAGGAGAAGGCCTTCGACAGGGTCTCTCATGCTTACATGAGGACGTCCTCTCCAAATTTGGGTTCGGGGAGGGCATCCGCAATTGGATCCGGCTGCTCTACACCAACATCGTTAGCGCAGTCTCGATCAACGGTTGGGAATCGGACAGTTTTCCCGTCAGATCTGGAGTCAGGCAGGGCTGCCCGCTCTCTCCTGCCTTGTTCGTGTGCTGTGTGGAGCCCTTCGCCGCATCCATCAGGAAGGATGTGAGCCTGAAGGGCGTGACTATCCCAGGCAGTGGAGACGTTCAGGTCAAGACCTCCCTGTACAAGGATGATGTTGCCGTCTTCTGCACCGATCGTCGGTCGGTGAGTAGGCTGTTGGACATCTGCGGCCAGTTTGAACTGGCCTCGGGTGCCAAAGACAATAGGGGTAAGAGCGAGGCCATGTTCTTCGGGAACTGGGACGACCGCTCCTTCATCCCCTTCACCGTCAGGACGGACGACCTGAAGGTGCTGGGTGTTTGGTTCGGTGGAGCTGGGGCATGCACTAAGACTTGGGAGGAGCGTATCACCAAACTGAAGCAGAAGCTGGGCAGGTGGACGCTCCGGTCCCTCTCCATCGCAGGTAAGAACCTAGTTGTCAGGTGCGAGGGGCTTTCGGTACTGTTGTATGTGGCGCAGGCCTGGCCTATTCCCTGAACCTGCGCCGCTGCGGTCACCCGGGCCATCTTCCACTTCATTTGGGGGTCGAGGATGGACCGGATCCGCAGGCACACCATGTACAAAGACCTGGGAAATGGGGGAAAGGGCGTACCGAACGCCACCCTCGCCCTGACGGCTACCTTTGTGTGCGGCTGCATCAAGCTGTGCGTAGATCCTCAGTACGCAAACACCAAGTGTCACTACTTACTGAGGTTCTACCTGTCCCTGGTGTTGCGAAGGATGGGCCTGGCCTCGTTGCTGCGGAACGCTCCGAATAGTTGGACCGTCCCGTACCACCTGTCCTTCATGGAGGAATTTTTGAAAGGAAACACCTTTGACCGCAAGGCCGTCAGGCAGTGGTCAGCACGTAGTATCCTCGAGACCCTTCGGAAAAAGGAGAGGGTGGATCCCGTCGTGTGGTTCCCCACGCAGACTGCCAAAGGCGTTTGACAGAATGCCTCATCGCCCGAACTTTCAAACAAGTACAAGGACATTGCTTGGCTGGTGGTGAGAGGGGCTCTGCCAGTGAGATCCTTTATGCATGCCCGGAATCTCTGCACCACCGCACACTGCCCTCGAGGTGGCTGCGGGGGGGACGAGACTGTCGATCACCTCCTTCTGGAGTGTGCCTATGCGTAGGAGGTCTGGAGGGGGATGCAGTGGTATTTGTCGAGGTTCGTCCCGAGCAGCTCCGTGACGCGGGACTCCGTGCTGTACGGGCTGTTTCCCGGGACGCACACCGAGACCAACATCAACTGCGCCTGGAGGACCATCAATGCGGTGAACGACGCTCTTTGGTCTGCCCGCAACTTGCTGGTCTGCCAGCTGAAAGAACTGACCCTGACCGAGTGTTGCAGACTGGCGCACTCCAAGGTCCAGGACTACATGCTGAGGGATGCGCTAAAGCTTGGGGCAGCCGCCGCCAAGGCGCGGTGGGGAAAGACCACGGTATGAAACCCCTCGTCCAGAATAGAAAAAGGGCCCTATCTGGTAACTGGGCCCAGCTGGTGCCGTCCCCAACTGGTCAGGGGGCCAACTGGGACTGTGCGAGGTGACGACTGCCGGGGTATTTTCTTTGCTTTGTTCTTTTTTCTTCTTTGTTTGTTTTTTTCCTTTAGTTGGTGTACGTACCCCCTGGGTAACCCGGAGCGGCTTGCATGACTGGGTAGGTGTATAAATATATTTTATTTTTTGTACATCTTATGAATAAAGTATATTTTTTCAAATAAAGAAAAGTGACGAAACATCTGAAAACGAACCTTCCAGCTCAGCGAGCAAACTTACATCCAGTATACAATCGCCCCTAAAAATTCGCCAGAATGTATTTCTCACCCACTCTGCCCTTTACACTACCATGATCCCGGTGTATAACTAAATAATTCATGTGCTCGGTTATAACTCCTCTGTAGTTTATGCAATTCTCTGATTTCCTTGCAGATCTAACGATTGATTTGCCACCAATTGGAGGCCTTTCAGATTCATCCAGAAACCATTTAATGATCCCTCTCCAGTTTCTTATGTCGAATCAACTGGATTATGGCCTTGACACCTCTCGTACATGCTCCTGCTCCAGTACTGCAATACTCCCTTCAATCAATAATGCTTCCCTACCTCTTTCCTTTCCTTCCCTACCTTTCTTGAACCTCTCCAGCTGAAATTTCAAGGTCGTGAGTGGACCTGAGTAAATTTGAGCAGGGGAAGAAATAGTGGCCAGCGGGCAGCATCTGACAGCAGTGTTCTTGTACTCCATGTGCTTACGTATCTGGCACTTCAAGAGGTTGGCCACTGGGAAGAGCTGACTGACTCGAGACGCCAAGGGACGGTCGAGCTTATCTGCTGCACATTCTCTTTTATTGACGATTCTTTCTTCCAGGTACTCTCTCAGATGGCCACACATTTATTGATGTTGCAAACACTGAGCCCCAACCATTTACTCCAGAGACCCTTCCTCACCTCACAGTGGAGCATCATTATGGAGGCAATAGCCTAGTGGTATTATTGCTAGACCAACAATCCGGAGACCCAGGTAATGATCTGGTTTTGAATCCTGCCATGGCAGAAGTTGAATTCAATAAAAATCTGGAGTTAAAAGTCTACTGATGACAATGAAACTATTGTTGATTATCAGGAAAACCCCATCTGGTTCACTAATGTCCTTTTAGGGAAGGAAACTACCATCCTGACCTGGTCTTGTCTGCATGTGACTTCATACCCACAGCAATGTGGTTTTCTCTAAAGATGCTCTGGACAATTAGGAGTGGGCAATGAAAGCTGGCTTAGCCAGTGATGCCCAAGTCCTGTGAATGATTTTTAAGAAAGTTCACTATACCCACTGCCACCCTCAAGGGGACACTATTCACAGATGGCTGTGTCACACACCTAGTCCTGCACAGCAATGCTGTGCTCTCATCATTGCACAAATGACTAGTGCATATGGACCTATTAAGGTGCTCATCTCTGTTTCAGTGCTTGCTTCTCTTATTTACAAAACTCTGTATCTTTAGAAAACTATCCCTCCTGATGTTTGAAGAATTCCTCAGATTGTTCATTGTGACCTGATTAACCTGTGTGGAACACAAGGCATGCTCAGAGAGGTAGGCATGGAGCCCTGTAAGTTCCTCAATGATGGAGATTCCCACAGCACCCAATGCTTCACATGCTGCCAAACTTGGTGTAACAAACGGCCAGCACCACTCACTGAAAATCACTCCCCATTGCCCCTCACCACTACCAAGATATTCCCCCTTATAACCACCACTAATTTTGCCACCACCACGACACGCTCACCTGATCCTGTTTATAGCTCAGCGCACCTTGAATGGGCATCTTACTTTCACACGCTTGCTGTGGTGAGGGCACCTGGCAATGTCCTTAGCGTTCTCGGCTGTGGCCCTTACTATCTCCAGTGCCAGTGTTCCACCCCCGGTGTGTGCCACCTCATGGGATGTGGGTGTCACTGACCAGACCACCATTAATTGCTCTGGAGAGGTTGGTGATCAACTGTTTTCTTGAATTGCTGCATGGGGAGTGGGGAGATTCACAGTGCTGTAGATAAGCACCTTGCAAGGATATGAAGGAGCAGGAGATCAGGCATTGCAATGCTTTGTGGAGAAGGCTCTAGCACATAGTTTGAGACCATGTTTATTTACTGGCAACTGAAACCAAAAGGTCTGGACACTGTGTCAATGTATTGGGCATAGACCCATGCCAGGTTGATGGGCATTAACAACTTGAAAGCAAGATGAGAGCTTTGAGTCCTCACAACTACACTCACCCTGCAGATCTGTTCATAGAAGATCACCTTTTAATTTCTTGTTCACACATAACATGATTGGTTCTCGTGGCACAATGATAATGTCCATACCTCTGAGCCAGAATATCCTGTTTCAAGTTTATTCCACTCTGGAGCTATGTCATAACACATCTGAAAAGGTTGATTAAAAAAAATACACAGTAAATGAAGAGCACTGTTCAACAACCTTTCCAGATCAATCAGCATGAGGAACAGGCAGTGCCATGCAGAATCACTGGTAAACCAATTTGGCAAAGAAGTCAAAGAATAAACGAAGAATTTAAATATATTAGCAATGCTTAGAGACAGAAGCTGATTGGAGGAACAGTGCTATTCTTGTACATGCTGTTCCTCAAATCATTGCTTTTTTAACAGCACTTGTTTCTAGCACCAGACAATGAGTGTTTTCTTTTTCAGGAAAGGGTGTAGTTGGTCAAAGCAAGAAAGACTTTTAGATGCTCAAAAGGCTTTTTAAAAAAAAAATGGGACTGTCAGTTTCCATTGTATAACTGCAGTGTGGAAACAGGCCATTTGGCCCAATCAGTCCACAGCAACCCTCCAAACAGCACCCCACCCAGACTCATCCCTGTAATTATACATTTCCCATGGTTAACACATACATCCCTGCTCAATATGGGTAACTTAGCATGGTCAATCCACCGAATTTACACATCTTTGGACTGTGGGAGGAAACTGGAGATCCAGTGGAATCCCACACAGACAGTTACCTGAGGGTGGAATTGAACCTGGGTTAACCACTGAATTGCCCTTTCATTTCAGTAACTTCACTTCAGGGGTAGGTAATTGGTTGCAAAGTGCTTTGCAAAGTTCTGTGCTGATGGAAGATGTAACATAGTTATATGTGAGATTTCCTCTGCTTTTCTGATTCTAGGAACTTGCACCAACATTTACTATTCATCTCAAAAACTTTAAAATATTCTCTCTCTATAAATATCCACGCATTTTACAAATTGCAACCTTGTACTACATTATGTTGATGATACCTTTCATACTGTTCTCTTAGGTGGTTAACGGCAGAGATTCGCAAATGATGGTTCAGTGGTTAACACTGATGCCTCACAGTTCCAGGGACCCATGTTTGATTCCAGCCTCAGGTGACTGCCTGTGCGGAGCTTGCACATTCTCCCCATGTTTATGTGGGATATCTTTCACAGTCTAAAGATGCAGATTAGGTAGATTAGTCTTGGGAAATACAGGGGTGGTAGGTGAGTTGCTCTTCAGAGGTTCTGTGTGACTTGATGGACCAAGTGGCCTGTTTCTACACTGTGGGGATTCTATGATTAATAATGTTATTGCCTGATGCATTATTTAAAAGCATTAATTGTAACGCAATGTGGAGCCGATATGCTAACTGATTTCAGGATTATCATGAAGGGAGTATCTTCAAGCTTCACATACACCTGATGTTACGGTAAGGAGGATGAGTCATAAGTCCTAAAGGCTGCTTTCCCAGTTGATTGTGGTTGGCTGCTTATTTATATTTCCAGATATGTTTTGTGACAGAGGTATAGTTTCACTTCCATACAATCCCTCATCTGTTCCATGTTCGTGCTTTGAATAAAGATCTTCCCAATCTGTTCAGATTTAGAAATCTTTATAGTCTAGTAAGTCAGTTTGGGCAGGAAGGACTAAACACCTGCAATGTGTTCTTATTTTTTCTTTCAGTTGAAGTGGGTGTCACTGGCAAGCACAGCTTTTGTTCATCCCTAACAGCCCTTGAGTTGGCCCAGTATACAAGGAAGTTTGTGTTGGTATTGGAACCGGTCCAAAAGAGGTTTACAAGAATGATCCCAGAGATGCAGGGTTTGTCATATGCGAAGTGGCTGAGGACTCTGAGTCTGTACTCAATGGAGTTTAGAATGATAAGGGGAGATCTCGTTGAAACTTACACAATACTGCGCAACCTGGATAGAGCGGATTTGGAGAAGATGTTTCACCATTGAGAGAGACTAGAATCTGAGGGCTTCCTCAGAATGAAGGGATGACCCTTTAGAATTGGGATGAGGAATTTATTCAGCCAGAGGGTGGTTAATCTGTGGAACTCATTGCTACGGAAGGCAGTGGAGGTCAAGTCATTGACTGTATTTAAGACAGAGATAGGTTCTTGATTAGTAAGGGGATCAAGGCTTATGGAGAGAAGGCAGGAGAATGGGGTTGAGAAACATATCAGCCATGATCAAATGGCACAACAGATGCAATGGGCTGAATTCCCTAAATATGCTCCTATATCTTATGGACTAGCTGGGCCATTTGAGACGGCAGGTAAGTGGCAGCCACATATTATAGTGCTTCTGAAGTTACATGGAGGCTAGTACCAGTAGGGATGGCCGACAGCCTTCCCCGAAGGATATTTGTGAAGCAGATACCCGCCCAGTAGATTGGTAGGTGTGTTACATGGAGGGGACACGGGTAGTGGGTGGTAAATGCATTAAATGGTGTGGTGTTAAGTGGTAGGTGGGTTATGTGTTGAATGGATAGTTTGGAAAATGGATAGCCATGATGTAGAGATGCCGGTGTTGGACCGGGGTGGACAAAGTCAGAAGTAACACGGCACCAAGGGTTTATTTGAATCACAAGCTTCCGAACACTTCTCTTTTGTCGGGTGACTATAACCTGGTGTCTTTTGACTTTGAAAAAATGGATAGAGTAGAATATGGGTGGGGGTGGTAGCTGGTTAGGATGCCAAGTGGGTAACGTAGTGGCTGAGTGGGGTATTAGGCGCTAAGTGCATAGTTTGATAAATGGCCAATGGGTGTCGCATAAGCGGGTAGATGGCGTGCCGGTGGAGGAGGTCATTTCCACGATTACCGAACAGTTAGAGTCGGCTGCCAGACATTTCCGGAGTGTTCGGGTCAATGAGTCAGTCCTGGGCGAGCGAGGGAACTGCCCACTCAAAGTTCAAACTTCGCCCGAAAGGGCACTCGAGTCGTGAGACAGCGATGATGCGGAGAAACTGGAAGGTGCAGACCAATGGCGCGAGTCGGCCCTGCTCTACGCGGCGGTGGGCGGGATTAGAACGTGGCCCGGAGTGTTCGGAACCGGAACGTCTGCGATTGTTCTCCGATCTGGGCCTCGTTCGATTGCAGCGGGGTGGCGGGTCAGAGCTGGGACGGAATCTCGTCCACACTCTGTATGCAGTTAGCCAGGAAGATGGCTACTGGTAAGCTGGCATGCTCGTGCACTCCCGTTTGTAAACGCCTGTTTCATTTCGAGATTAACATGAACGGAGATATTTTGGGAAGCGAGACCTTGAAAACCCCTTGTCAACAAAAGCTGGTGTGAGCTTGTTAGTGACCGCTCGCCGTTATCCCTATCTAGAGTTAAGAGTTGACATGTTTTTTCTCTTTTGTGTGCGCGGATTTTAACCGAATGCGCAGGTTTGAAGGGCACCGTCGAGAAGCTGTGATACCGCTGACTTGTCAGGATTTTTAGGACTGGCATAGGAAGAAACTGACTCAGTCCGCATTGGGGAAACAGTAAACAGCCTGTCGTTATAGTCTTGGGGTGTCCTTTGCACATTGAACAGTGGCTAAGGGGCAGAGCTCTAAGTCTTGCCCGATTTTTAAGTTGAAGTTTTATAGATTCAGCTTGTTTGGGATAACAGTGAGTACAAGTATAGAGCCTTTAACATAATGACTTCTTTGGGACTGAAATAGCATATAAGCCAGACCGAGTAATAATCGTTAATAATCCTTAGTTGACTTTTTTCACAAATCCTACAGTCTCGTCTCATGCTCACTTTTAATGAGGCTAGTTTGCATTATTATCTGAGCTAGCAAGAATTGCAGATGCTGGAGACATACAGCAAACCAGGTCTCAAGTTGCTATCCGGTGCTTTTAACACGGTAAAACATCATAAGGCACTTAATGTGCATCCTATTTGTTGTAGTGTATATAGCTGTGCAAGATGGAGAAATTTGGGAAGACTGGTGTGATCAGGCCAGACCACATTGAATGCAATGACTACTTTTAATTACTGAAACGTGGGTGACATTCAAGTCTGGCACTGGGGAAATGGACTAAAACCTGATGATAAGCTTCGGGGAATTTTTTTTTAGGGGACACAAACTTTTTGGTGGTTCAGCTTTGGAAGTGTGTGTTTGGAGGAGGGTCTTTTAAAGTTGTGAGATTATTAATAGAAATAGAACAAGAATGGAATAGATAGTGAAGGAGAGAAAATAAACAAACTATTAGAAAATGTGGGGATGTTGTAGGTATCGCAATGAACCAACTGATTTTGGGGTTGTGCTTTTGTGTTCCTGAGATGCTGCTTGGCCTGCTGTGTTCATCCAGCCTCACATTTTATTATCTTGGATTCTCCAGCATTTGCAGTTCCCATTATCTCTGATTTTGGGGTTGATCTGTTTTCCACACCTTATTGGTTTTAGTAGTCCTAGGACCTTTTCTTTCTCAAGTCTTTTTGAGGCATATTTTCCTTTTTTTTATCTTTCAGAGAATGTCAGCTTATTGTTTAAAGTGTACTGCTTGTCAGTAATGACGCTTGTGGCTGCTACTTATACTGTAACATTACGGTACACAAGGACAGTCTTAACAAAGATGTATTTTGCAACCACTGCTGTTTGTATCACGGAAGTCATCAAACTAATTCTGAGTTTAGGTATGTTAATAAGGTAGGTGTAAAACTCACTATTAGTGCTACTTGAAACATATGTTGTATTTTATGACTGATTAGTGAATAAGAAGATAGTATTGTCTTTATTGCAAATCACTTGTGTAAACTATTGCCTTGTCATTATAAACATTTCAATAGACCAAGTCAGCTTAGCTGTGCATCCTAATTTTTACTAATTCTTCTGGCAAGGCCAACATTTGTTGAATCGTCCTAGATTTTCTTTAGTGATTGAGTGGTGACAGAAAGTACTCAAAACTCTAGGAGAATCTCTGCCGTGCACACAGGATTAATTTGGCTGACTGTAAGCTAGTGTGACATGTTTATGATATTCAAGAAGATTCCATAACCTGAACTGACCAGTTGATCTGTTTTTCTGGCTGTGGTTAAGGGGAGAATGATGTCCAATATATTGGTACAATTTGTTCTTCGAGTAGTGTCTGGGATCTTCTTCTGTCCTCATGAACCTGTAGATCAAACAAACTGTTAATTACTGTACACAGTGCAACATTTTCTCTTTGTTATACTGGAAGGTTGTCTAGTTTATGCTTTAAAGTCTGAGTGCATCTGGAGTGAAACAAGGGTCACATGCTGCACTGCATGTCATGTGGTCACTTTTTTCCTGTAGCATATGTTTGTGATGACAAACCCATTTGACTTTGAAAGTTTATTTTAACTTAACATTCTGGTACACACATTCTAACTGTGCATTTGTAGTTCAAGGCCCGAAGAACAACTTTAGCTAATCAATGTTGTTGGGTGATTAATTTCACCAGCTGGTGAAATTGCACTTGAAGTGTGTATTTGGGAGAAGGTCTTTTAAAACTGTCAGATTATTAATAGAAATAGAAAGAGAATGGTTGCCATGTCAAGTGGATGGAGTGAAGGAGGGAAGATAAGCAAACTATTAGAAAATGTGGGGAAGCTGTAAATGTCACAATGAATGAACTGATTTTGACTGATAGTTTTCCCCCCTTTTTGCCAGTCTTTAGATTTTTCCTGTGTCTTTAGGTACTTTTTTTGAGACATATTTTCCTTTTTTTAATCTTTCAGAGAATGTCAACTTTATTGTTTAATATATAATACTTTCCAGTAATGGCGCTTGTGGCTTCCTTCTTGTACTGTTACTAATTCTTAGGTCCGGAGACTTTTGCCTACTTTACTGCAGTTTCCAATCATGGGACAAAATACTAAAAGTATTGCTGATTTCAGTGTGCGGGACATTGGGCAGCTACGCCATGCATGGTCTCCTTGTTTAGTTCATAGTTCTTGGCCAACAAGTAAATAAAACAGAGGTCAATGTCTTCAGTTGGGGTAACCACAGAAACCTGGGATTTCCATCCTCCCTGAATGTAAGTCGGAGTTGACCAACATGGAAAATTTCACCACACTGGGGATGGCGGGTGGTCTCCTGGCTCGTTTCTACAGTAGAAGGAAGAGGATGCCTCTGAGCTATTTTGAAGGAAAATATCTGTTCCTTTGGATTTCTGCTTTTATTGATGTGGCTACCCTCTGAGGCTCTTCCATTTAAATGCTGGGCCCAAAGGTCCTAAACTGCCAAGGTGTTTTAGTGTTTGAACTCGCAAATATGGAGTATTTGATTCTGTGTCCTGTGATAATCAGACACCCATTCCCTATCTGGTACATGCATTTTCATGGCTTTGAGATTGGGCTCTGACAAAGGGTGGCTGGGATACTGCAAATTATGTTTTCCAAGTCAAATTTTATCCCCTTTTCTCCCCCTAGATGTGAGGTGACCAGATGGTCTGTGCCAGTATCCTTTTGCTCTCTGACAATGATTTAACATGTTGCATTGCTTCTATTCTTTTCCTTCCTAAGGGACTCTGGGAGTTTGAGTAGGACGCTGTCAGCTTTACAGGAGCATATACTAAGAAGCCCCAAAGAATTGCTGAAGCTCAGTGTTCCATCGCTAGTGTATGCTGTTCAGAACAATATGGCTTTTGTGGCACTTAGCAATTTGGATGCAGCAGTGTATCAGGTAATGAATATCTGGATACATGAGTCACGAAGACATTATCAAGCCATGTGGGTGTCTTACATTTTTTGAGAAGTATGGTATGTTACTCTTTGACACCTTGAAAAAATAAAAATAGTGATGAGAAAGGACATCAGAATGATGCCAAGTGGAAAGTGTGCTTGGCAAACTGCATTAACTACTCTAAAATGGCTTAACAAATCAGAGACATGCTTTTTTTGGAATTAAAGACCGAGTGTGTTGACAGTGCTGGCAGTTCTGATTTTAAAAGGGATGTAAATGGAACAGATGCAGACCTGTGTCAGCAAGCATGCAGCAGTTGGCTCCAACTCCCTTGCTGGAAGCTTAAAGTTTTCATCCGATATCCTATGTCTGACTTGTCTGTGATGCTGCCTGCCCAGACGACTAGCTCTGTCTTTGGTCACACATGGTCAGTGGAAACTTGGCAAAAATGCTAATGTATGACCAATTCTTTTATAATAGCTCCTCTGAGGAGTCTAGTCCTGAGACTACAAACATGAAGTCTAGCTGATCAAGTATTTTTCTGGTACATAGCAAATGCCACAGTGGACGTGTATGGGAGGGTGAGGAACAAGGTTTTGCTATTGCCTGTGAAATGATAGCATTTGATTATTGGTGATGAGGGCAGGAGGATGGGCATTACATAAACTTGGTGTTGTGAAATCAAAACACAAAGATTTAAGCTAAGTAGTCCCGGAGGAAAACGCCACGTGGGCAAAGAAAAACTTTATTAGCCGTGCATTTCAGTGGCACTTTTGCAATGGATTTGGTGTGTAATCAAATAATGGAATGGACCCTGAATTTAGTTCTCAGATTGTTTTTGGGGAAGGGTTTGTAGAGAGCAGTTTTTTAAAATAATAAAATATATTTGGAGATAAACGTACCAATCATATTGAACTTCTGGTTCTTGTATGCAAGTCGTATCAGACCAGTATATCTCCTTTGTCGTTTTGCTGGCTTATCTTTGTGTTTTTGTTGGGACATGGTGCAGGTTTCTCTGTCTGCTTTGCACTGACCAGCTGCCAACTTGAAAGATGTACCAGATAAGTTCAGCATACCTTAAACCAGAGGCCTTTTTAATTTAACTATACAAAACTTGTATTGCTAACTTATAAGAATCGAAGTTCAAAGTAAAAACTGATTACTCGATAATTTACAATGTCTCTCAGCATGGTAATCACTGAAATAATTTAGCATGCCCAGGGTATTTTTTTAGCTGGGCCAGTTGGAAAGAAAAGAGTAGAATTTCTGTTTTCTCTTAAATTATATTTGCATTTTCTTTTGAAGGTGACCTATCAACTAAAGATCCCCAGTACAGCATTGTGCACAGTCTTTATGCTGAACCGCTCACTCAGCAAGCTGCAGTGGGCATCTGTGTTTATGCTCTGTGCTGGGGTAACGTTAGTCCAATGGAAGCCTGTGGAAACTACAAAGGTGCAGGTAAGTAATTGGAGATGGGGAGATGGCTTCAGTGAAGCGTTGATGCTGGCATGGACTGGTTGGGCAGAACAGTCTACTTATTTGCTATATTTTCCAAATTATTTAACACGTTGGCAAAATAAAACTTTGCAGCCTGTTTAAGATCAACCTGTGATATCACCACAAAAGACTGTTGTTTTCATTTGCTTTAGTATGAAGGCTCTTAACAAACAAGTGGAATCAGTCAATCAACTAATTCTGCCACAATTAGCATTGATTTGCTGTTATACACTTATAATGCTTAAGATCTGCCTTTACCATTTTGAGTCATATAAAGCTCAATGACCTTTTGCTGCAAGTATGTGGATGTCAGATGGAGACAAAATTGTGTGGTGGTAATTCACATGATGAATCGTCAGTTGACTTGAAATACTGAAAAAAATTCTTTGGAGTCATAGAGATGTACAGCATAGAAACAGACCTTTCAGTCCAGCTTGTCCTTGCCGATCAAATATCCTAAATGAATCTAGACCCATTTGTCAACATTTGGCTGTATCCCTCTAAACCTTTCCTATTCATATAGCTACCCAGATGCCTTTTAAATATTGTACTTGTTCCAGCCTCGACCAGTTCCCTCTGGCAACTGATTCCATACTTGCACCGCCCACTGCATGAAAAAGTTGCCCCTCAAGCCCCTTTTAAATCATTCCTTTCTCACCTTAAACTTATGCCCTCTAGTTTTTTGACTCCCCCACCACAGGGAAAATACTTTGACTATTTACCCTATCCATGCCCTTCATCGTTTTATAAACCTCTATAAGGTCACCCCCTAAGCTTCCAACATTCCAGGGAAAATAGCCCCAGCCTAATCAGTTTCTCCCTATAGCTCAAACGCTCTAATTCTGGCAACATCCTTGTAAATCATTTCTGAACCCTTTTCAAGTTTTACAACAGCTTTCCAAAAGCAGGGAGACCAACATTGCACACAGTATTCCAAAAATGGCCTAGCCAATGCCCTTTAGAGCCATAGTGTGACCTCTCAAATCCTGTACTTAATGCCCAGTGCATTGAAGAAAGCATACCTATCTATCTATGACACGTCTTTCAAGGAACTATGAACCTGAACTCCAAGGTGTCTTTGTTTAACAACAGTCTCTAGGACCTTATTAAGTGAATAAGTCCAGCCCTGATTTGCCTTTACAAAATGCAGCACCTCAAAATTAAATTCCATCTGCTGTTCCTTACCCCATTAGACCATCTGATCAAGATCCTGTTGTTCTTTGAAATAACCTTCTTTACTGTCCGCAACACCTCTAATTTTGGTATCGGGTGCATACTTACTAACCGTACCTTCTGTGTTCACATCCAGATCATTTATAAGAATGATGAAAAGCAATGGACCCAGCACCAATCCTTTTGGCATACCGCTGATCACAAACCTCTAGTCTGAAAAACAACCCACCACTACTCCTCTCTGTCTTCTATCTTTGAGCTAGTTCTGTGTCCAAATAGCCAGTTTGCCCTGTATTCCATGTGATCTAGCCTTGCTAACCAGTCTACTATGAGGAACCTTGTCGAATGCCTTACTGAAGTCCATGTAGATCATGTCCACCCCTCTGCCCTCATTAATCCTCTTTGTTACTTCTTGAAAAAACCCAATCAAGTTGGTGAGACACCATTTCCCTCACACAAAGCCATGCTGACTATCCCTAATTAGTCCTTGCATTTCCAAATACATGTAAATCCTGTCCCTCAGGGTTACCTTCAACAACTTGTCCACCACCGATATCAGGCTCACCAGTCTGTGGTTCCCTGGCTTTTCCTCACCACATTTCTTAAATAGTGGCACTATGTTTGCTAGCCTCTGGTCTCCTGGCACTTCTGTGGTTTTTGATACAAATATCTCAGCAAGGGGCCCAGCAATCACTTCCTTAGCTTCCCACAGAGTACGAGGGTACACCTGATCAGATCCCAGGGATTTATCCACCCTTATGCATTTTAAGATATCTGGCATCACCACCTTTGGAAAATGGACATATTTCAAGATGCGGCTATTTATTTCCCCACACTCTGTATCTTGAGGAAATCTCTCTCATTGTAAATCACACCTCTTTGAAAGGAATGATGCCATGTTTTGACTGTTTCCGTCCCCCGCCCGGCCGAAGATTTAGAAAAAACTGAAAGAACTGCGGATGCTGTAAATCAGGAACAAAAACTGAAATTGCTGGAAAAGCTCAGCAGGAATGGCAGATTCTGTGAAGGAAAAATTTGAGTTAACGTTTCGGGTCCAGTGTCCCTTCCTCAGAACTCAGAAAATTTAGCAAGTTATTTTGAAGCTTAGCATATTCACGGAAATCTAAAAATTGCTCTGGCGTGGGGGAAGGGGCTGGCAATGCAATCTTTAATCACCAAACTTTCCTTGGATAGTTTAAGAAAGTGTCTCAGTAATCAAACTGCTTTGTGCCCGGTCAGGGAATTGTTGGTGCCTGGTGCATAAGCTGCATATTCCAACTGTATGGAGAGGCAGGTCAGATCCGGAAATGGACAGTCATTCTCGTTTTGAAAGCAAATGCTGCAGGCATTCTGGTGTCTTCGATGTAGCAATTAGAAATGCCGGAGAGCAGTTGGCTTACAGAAACACAGAATCCCCACAGTGCAGAAAGAGGCCATTTGTCCCATCAAGTCTGCACCAACCCTTTGTAGAGCTTGTCACCCAGACCCACACCTCCCATCTGGTAATCTGACGTGGGAATTTTACCTACACATCCCGGGACACTGGGCAATTTTTCGCATGACCAATCTTTCTATCCTGCACATCTTTGGACTGTGGAAGGAAACTGGAGCACCTGGAGGAAACCCACACAGACGTGGGGAGAATGTGTAAACTCCCCATGGACAGTTAACCAAGGCTAGACTCGAACCTGGGTCTCTGCTAACTACTTATTTGAATTTTGCATGATTGCTAGTTTGCTGATTTGATGAAGGGTAAGGTCAATATTCCCTGTAGTCTGTATGACCCTGCAGCAGCTGAGAAAAACCTGCACACCCTCCGTCATTCTCTACTCTGTGATTTCTGCCCTGCTTTAAATATACCATGCCCAAAATATCAGAACACCACGTATGGACAACTAAGCTTAGAGGGAAGAGATAACAAGGTGTAGAGCTGGATGAACACAGCAGGCCGAGCAGGAACGCTGACGTTTCGGGCCTGGACCCTTCTTCAGAGTCTTATTTGTACATTTCTGTTTTCCATACAAATCAAACCAATTTTGCAACTCTGATCTGATTCACCAAAATAGTCTTGTGCTATTCATGTACAATAAGGAGGCCAGTCTTCACAGCTTGTTTACTCATACTGCAGGTTGAACAGAATCCAGTTTTGGGATTTGTTGCCATAGCCATTGCAGTGTTGTGTTCTGGATTTGCAGGTAAGTAGATGTAACCTGATAAAGCATTAAATCTTCTCTTTCTTGTTTAAGATAATTCCTTGCCAATATAGTTTCTTGGTTGAATGTACGTCACTGTTATGTTAATTGTTAATTAGGTATCAAATTGCCTGTAATCTTCATAATTCCCAGATATGAGGGGTTTCAGCCCAAAATGTTGATGAAGGCTTTGTATACCTATAGCATGACTTTGAATCTCTACAACCAATTCCTTATCCCGGCTAATAGATTAAATCAGATTAGATTAGATTCCCTACAGTGTGGAAACAGGCCCTTCGGCCCAACAAGTCCACACCGTCCTTTTGAAGCATCCCACCCAGACCCCACCCCCTATAACCCCCACACCCCTGAATACAATCGGCAATTTAGCACGTTCAATACACCTAGCCTGCATATCTTTGGACTGTGGGAGGAAACCAGAGCACCTGGAGGAAACCCACGCAGACTCGAGAATGTGCAAACTCCACACAGACAGTTGCCCGAGGCTGGAATCAAACCCAGGTCCCTGGCGCTGTGAGGCTGCAGTGTTAACCACTGAGCCACCGTGCTGCCCAAAGTTTGTGCTCAATTTCATGAGTTCCTTTCTCGAGTATTCTTAGACGAATACAAGATGTTAAACTTTAGCGAAAATGATGCTGAAGTGCTTGGAATTAGACCCACTATTCTATTGGTGATCTAAAAAAGGCTTTGCGTATTGATTTCATGAGTTCAGGTTAAAATTACGGAATCATTTTAATGGTTTGCTTAATTGATAATCTTAAACCCAAGGTGCAATAGAGGATAATGTGGGAAAATATGATGTTTTTCATGTTTGAAGGGTGAACAGAGTGTAATTTTAAGTGGGGGGAAAACCTGCAGAAAGCTGCAACACAGGGATTTTGAGGTTCTTGTCTATGAAACACAGAAAGCTAGCGCATACAGCAGGTAATCAGGAAGGCTAATGGAATGTTGGCCCTTATTTCAAGGGGGTTGGAGTATATGAGTAGAGAAGTCTATTTGCAACTGTACAAGTGCTGGTGAGGCCACATCGGGAGAACTGAGAGGGTTTGGTCCCCTTATTTAAGGGAAGCTATCATTTCATTGAAGGCCGTCCAGAGAAGGTTCACTATGATCCCTGATATGGAGGGATTGTCAAATGGGCAAAAGCTAAACAGTTTGGGACATTACCCGCTGGAGTTTAGAAGAATGAGAGGGTGATCTAATTGAAACATATAAGGTTCTTCAAGGTGCTGGACAGGTTAAATGCTGAGAGGGTATTTTCCATGGGGAGCAGTTAGGACCAGAGGGCATAGTGTCAGAATAAAAGACATCAAATTTAATTTGTGATGAGGAGGAATTTCTTCTGAGTGTTGTGAAATTTTGGAACTCTACCACAGAGCTGTGGGGCAGAATCCTTCTGTATATTTAAGGCTGAGATAGATATGATTCTAGATCTTAGGGGAAATGAGGATTACAGGGAAAATGTTGGTAAGTGACCATGAGGAATGTCAGATCAGCAATGATTCTGTTGAATGGTGGAGCAGGCCCAAGGAGCCATACAGCCCACTCCTGCTCCTGTTTCTTATGGTTTTAATCTAATCCTGGCCAAGGTATCTTCAATAGCGAATAGTGACAAAAATATACTGTCTGGTACAGGACCAGTAGTTTTCACATTATGTATGGGGGTCAGTAACAATTTACTGGTCTTTGTTAGAATTTGTTTGGCAGATAGACAGTATAGGAAGGTGTACCAGGAAATGCACTGGGCATACCTAAGAACGAGACGTCAACCTGGTGAAGCTACCAAACAGGACTACTTGCACACCAAACAGTATAAGCAGCAAGTGATAGAGACAACCGATCCCACAATCAGTGGATCAGATCCAGGCTCTGCAGTCCTGCCACATTCAGCTTTGAATGGTGGTGGACAATTAAACAATGCACTGGAGGAGGAGACTCCACAAATATCCCCATCTCCACTGATATAAAGCGGTGCGCATCAGCGCAAAAGTTCTGGCAGAACATTTGCAGCAAACTTCAGCCGGAAATGCTGAGTATATGATACATCAAAGCCACCTCCAGTGGTCCCCAACATTGCAGATACCAGTCTTCAGCCAATTTGATTCACTCCATGTGATATTAAGAAATGGTTGGAGACTCCGGATATTGCAAAGGCTACCAGCCTTGAAAACATTCTGGCAATTGTCCTGAAGACTTGTGCTCCACAATACGCCACTCCCTAAGCCCAGCTGTTCCAATACAGTTACTAAACTGGCATCTATCCAACAGCATGGAAATTGACCAGATACGTCCTGTATCCAAAAAGCAGGGCAAACTCAACCCAGCTAATTACCACCCCATCAGTCTCCATTCAATCATCAGTAAAGTGATGGAAGGTGTTATCAACAGTGCTATAGTGCAGCACCTGCTCAGTGATGCCCATTTTGGGTGCTGCCAGGGCCACTCAACTCCTAACCTCGTTACAGACTTGGTTCAAACATGGACAAAAGAGTTGAATTCCAGAGTGGGGGGTGAGAGTGCTCGCTAGCCCTTGACATCCAGGCTGCATTTGACTAAGTGTGGCATCAAGGAGCCTGAGCAAAACTGGAATCAATGGACATCAGGGGCAAACTCTCCAGTTTTCGGAGTCATACATGATTAAGATGATCGTGGTTGTTAGAGGTCAGTTACCTGAGCTCCAGGACATCTCTGCAGGAGTTCCACAGGGTAGTGACCTAGACCCAACCATCTTTAGCTGCTTCAGCAATGGCCTTCCCGCCTTCAGGATAGGAGGTGCTTGCTGATGATTGCACAATATTCAGCAAGTCCTCAGAGACTGAAGCAGTTCATGTTCAAATGTAACAAGATCTGGATAATATGTAGGCTTTGCCTGACAAATGGCAAATAACATTTGTGCCACACAAATGCCAGGCTTTGACCAAGAAGAGGCAATCTAGCCACAGTCCCTTGATATTCAATGGTGTTACCATCACCAGATCTCCCACCATTAACATTCTGGGGGTTACCTTTGACCAGAAACTCAACTGGACTGAGCCACATAAACATAATGCCTACAAGAGCAGGCCAAAGGCTAGGAATGCTGCAACGAGTAACTCACCACCTGACTCCCCAAAGCCTGCTGCCATCTACAAGGCACAAGTCAGGAGTGTGATGGAATATTTCCCACTTGCCTGGATGAGTGCAGCTCCAACAACCCTCAAGCTTGTAACCACCAGGACAAAGCAGCCTGCTTCATTGGCACTAAATCCACACTCCTTCCACCACTGCTCAGTAGCAGCAGTATGTACTATCTACACAATGCATTTCAGCAACTCACCAAAGATCATTAGACAGCACCTTCCAAACCTTCAACCACATCCATCTAAAAGGACCAGGTACAGCAGATGCAATGGGAACGCCATCTGCAAGTTCCCTTTCAAGTCACTCACCTTCCAGACTTGGAAATATCTCACTGTTCCTTCACTGTCAATGGGTGGGTCAAAATCCTGGAGTTCCCTCCCTAATGGCATTGTGGGTCAACCCACAGCAGGTGGACTGCAACAGTTCAAGAAGATAGCTCACCACCATCTTCTCAAGGGCAACCAGGGATGGGCAAGAAATGCTGGCCAGCCAGCAATGCCCACCTCCTACAAATGAATAAGGAAAGGTGGAGGATTTTCTGCGTGAAGTTTCTAAAGGCATAAAGAGGCTGTGTACAGCACTAGAATTTGAAATCAGAATAAAATGCTGGAAATACTCAACTGTTTCAACTGGCTGACCTTTCATCAGAGCTATGTCAGTTTAAATACAGTAAGCTCCCACTGGTTACAGTTCCATCCTTTGTAAATTCACTGATCTGAACAGTGTTTACTGTATACCTCTTTGATCTCCGCTTGTCAGTAGTAAGCAAGATTTGCACTTGTAAAGAAAAATAACTTGCCTGGAGTAAAAGTGTGCATGCCTCACACAAAAAACAAAAAGTAACAGCACAGGAACAGTCCCTCCAAGCCTGGACCAAGAAACTTGGGCTTGTCTGGGAGTTGAACCTGGGACCTCTCACCTGTAACCCTGTACAGTAACCTAGACGAGAATCACATCCCTAGACCAACAAGCCATTCCCAAACACAAACACCCAGCGTGGGGCTCAAACCCATGACCCTGAGATTAATGGTCTAATGTTTTATCGACTGTGTATTACAGTTTTCCATATATTCACCATTTGTGAAAATCACCATGACACCTCCAAGAGAGCATCCCCAGCAACCAATGAGACTTAACTGTAATGCACATTATCTAAGGCTAACAATCTGATCATAGAACCATAAAACATAGGAACACAGGTAGGCCATTCAGCCCATTGAATGGCCGAGCAGACTCGGTGAGATGACTGATCTGATGATCCTCAACTCCAATTTCTGTTGTCTTCCCCATAATCTTTGAGTCCATCACAGATTAAAAATTTGTCTACCTCAGCCTTGAATATTTTTAATAAAAGAAAAGCACTATGGATGCGGAAAATCTCAAACAAGAGTTAATGTTTTTAGTTGAGAATAACTTTTCAGGAGTTCAGTGGTTGTTGCTGAGGATTCTTAACCCAGCTCCAAAGAAACTGCCAGCATTAAGGTAGTGTGGTGCAGTGCGATCAAATACGTTTCTGCACCTGAAATTTCCAAATAGCTGTGGAATAGGAATTGAGAGTCTTTCGCAAGTTAAATTTTTGTTAGGTATGATGAGCTGCTAAAAGTAGTGAATGACTTTCAGCTTTGCACAAATTATGCACTGAGTTCAACAAGAGTAGATTACAGCTTTTTCAAACTGATTATCTTCCAGAATATGGCAGGCCTACTGTTCTTGGGCTGGAGTTCAAGGTGAATTCCGCATCAGCCCAGTGTGAGTGGAGAAAGTGCAGTAAAGAGTAGTTAGGATTTTAAATGCTTGCTGATCTGATTTTAAGAGTATTTAGTGAGAGTCAAATGTTTTACTTGTGCTTTTGATATTGTTCATCTGATATGTTTCATTTCTGTCCGACGTAGGTGTTTACTTTGAGAAGGTATTGAAAAGTTCTGAAACCTCTCTGTGGGTGAGGAACATACAGATGTATATCTCTGGCATTGCAGTCACTGCATTTGGAGTTTATGTCACTGATGGTGCCCAAGTGATGGAGAAGGGCTTTTTCTTCGGATACACCCACTGGGTCTGGTTTGTTGTATGTGAGTACCGTTATCTTCTTAGTGAAATGAATAATTTTATTGTTATATTAAAACAGTTCAAGTTCTGCATGGTAAAGTCAGGAATCTCATTTCCTCAAATAGAAAGATTGTACGTGGTGAGAGAGAACATTTGGTGCCCAGGCGTGATTCTTTTAGAGATGGCAATGCAAGTAGATAAGGCCATAAACAAAAGGACCAATCTTCCGGTCTGTGACACACAATTCTTATTTTTGATGGAATCCTGTTGCATTTCTGGTGGGATGGTTATTCAGTCCACTCCAATTCAGGCTCATTTCCGGTTTAATAATTTGTTCGGTGAGTTCTGTGGGATTCCTGGTTCTGGGAAGCTTTCCTGAGCTGGCTTTCGGAATTTTGCTGTAGGAGCTTCTGCAGACTTGGCATGATACAATGTACTAAATACCTTCGAACCATGCTTCGCAAACCTTTTCCTAGTGTGACCCTGTTATTTTTTTACTGCCCTTTGGTTTGCATGTCCCCATACTGAATATTCGGGGTGTGTGGTTTATTGAATGCTTTAAATGAGGTTGGTTTCATTTGCTGAGTAGGGTTCATCTGTAAGGTCTCGAAGGACCATCTGCTTGTCGACTTTTAACTCGGCAGCGCTCCTGCCATTGAGTTTGGTTTTCACCCCCACCCTCATTGTAGTGTCTGCTGACTATAGAAAAGACTGCAACAAGACAAGCTTACTCCAATGGTATCATCACTCCTGCGCTCTCCTGCACCATTTAGAGCTAGAATTGCAAAACTGTGGGACTAGTATTGCCTCAGTGATAATGGGAACTGCAGATGCTGGAGAATCCAAGATAATGAAATGTGAGGCTGGATGAACACAGCAGGCCCAGCAGCATCTCAGGAGCACAAAAGCTGCCGTTTCGGGCCTAGACCCTTCATCAGAGGTCTAGGCCCGAAACGGCAGCTTTTGTGCTCCTGAGATGCTGCTGGGCCTGCTGTGTTCATCCAGCCTCACATTTCATTATCTTGGACTAGTATTGCCTCCCAGGTTCAGGTCCCTCCCAAGCACTCGAGTTGCCTGTGCATCATTGCTGCATTGTCATTGGGTAAAAGTCCTGGCTGCTATGGGAGTGCCATCAGCACAAGGACTCGCAGGTCCAGGGAGAAGGCTTCCTGACTGCCATCACAATAAAAGGCCTTGTCAGTGTTTCTCACATTTTGAGTTAAAACAAACATTAAATCTAGACGCTAACAATTTGCTATCTTCAGTTAATTATCTCTACAGTGATCATTTTGCTTTCACCTCCACAGTGTTAGCAAGCCTTGGAGGTCTGTATACCTCAGTTGTTGTGAAGTACACAGATAACATCATGAAGGGATTCTCAGCTGCTGCAGCAATAGTCATTTCCACAGTTGCTTCTATGCTGTTGTTTGGCTTGCAGATAAGTAAGTATTATCTTTTCCTAATGTTGGCTTTCACTGTCAAAATGATGCGTGCCATGTCAGTGTAGTGACGCTTTTCGCCTCTTGAACAAATAGGGTTTGTTTGGATGAGCAGAGATTCTGTGAACATTGGGGTTATTTTGGTGAAAACAGGGGCTAAATCAGTCCTGTCTTATTAAGACATACATATGTTCAAACGTCTGGTTTAGCACACACATTTTTGGTCTGAGAATTTCAGGAATATATTTCTGAAGACCTGAAACGTCAGCTTTCCTGTTCCTCTGGTGCTGCTTGGCCTGCTGTGGTCATCCAGCTCTACACCTTATTATCTCCGGATTATATACTGTTTGGTCAAAACTGCACCAATATTCAAAGTCCTTCACAAAGTATTCAAATGTGTTTCAAAAGTCCTCTTCAACTTTCCAGCAACAAATGAACAATTGAAGATTATCTCCAAGTTCCCAGCAACTTGGGAGGAAGCAAAGGATATTCAGCAAAGGAGGGCTCAGAAAAGATTTACCTGGATGTTGCCGGGAATGGAAGGTTGTGTTATAAGGGGAGGCTGGATAGGCTGGGATTTTTTTCACTGGAGCAAAGGTGGTGGAGGGGTGACCCTATGGAAGTCTCTAAAATCGTGAGGGGCGTAGATAGGGTGAATGGCAGGTGTGTTTTCTCTAGGGTTGGGAATTTCAAGACCAGGGGACATATTTTTAACATGAGAGGAGAAATATTTATGAGGGGAAACTTTTTTTTTTAAACTGAGGGTGGTTCATGTTTGGAATGAACTTCCAAAGGGAGTGGTGGATGAGGGTGATAATGGGAACTGCAGATGCTGGAGAATCCAAGATAACAAAGTGTGGAGCTGGATGAACACAGCAGGCCAAGCAGCATCTCAGGAGCAGAAAAGCTGAGGGTACAGTTTACAATGTTTAAAAGACGTTTGAATAAGTGAACGAATAAGAAATGTTTGAAAGGATATGGGCCAAGCACAGACAGGGGGACTAGTTTAGTTTGGGATTATGGTCAGTATGGAATGATTAGACCAAATGTCTGTTTCCATGCTGTATGACTCTATTAAACTGCAAATATGTTCTATGTACGGGACAGCATGGATGAAGAATAGTGCATCTGAAAGTTTTTGCCATGTTGTGCAATGTATTAACAAATATCAAACTATTTTTCTAATGTATGTGAAGTAATTTTTCTTCTTTTCATTTCAGCTCCCACCTTTGTATCTGGAGCCATTCTTGTATGCATTTCAATATATTATTATGGTTTACCAAAGCAAAATACAATGACAATTCAACAGACTGTGACAGAGAAGTCCAAACAGCCACTGGAAGATGTGTGATCATAAACGCTTCATTAGGGAAAAACATGAAGAATAAAAGATCACCTTATCTGCATCTTTAAGATTTTGCAAGGGATGTGGATATTTTTTAAAAATCCTACATTGGTTGTTGATTCATCAATTTTGTTTTGCACTTGGTGTCGACAAGGTGAAGGTCTGGTATGCATTATGACAATCCAAGAAACACACCCAGTTATTCATCGAGTTTATGAAGAAGCCGTTTTTTTAAAAGTCTACTTCCTAAAAGTTCTGGTAATTTGGAGTCATGTTTCGAACAGCCACAGAAGTCTTTGTTAGGTTTTTGTTTCAGATGCCTCTTTAAATGTAAACTTTAAACGTCAGTGCTTTGCAGCTGCAATGTTTGTCACACTTTTAGTTGCTGGTTAATTCAATATTTGGCCCCCCAGTTCGTATCAGGAACAATGGTTCCTATGAAAATCCTGATGCTACTGTGTATCTTTTGGTCCATTATCCCTACTGTTAGATTAATTTTGAGTAGTTGTCTCTGTGTCTGAAAGTAGGGCAGCTCACTCATAATTCCGTAGTGTGATTTGGCTTGAATATATACAAAAATTTTTTTTTTCAAAATTGCTGTTTATGTTGTAATTTATGTTTTACACAACATTAATTATTTTTAAATTGCATGCTTATCATGCATAGTATCAACATTGACATCATACAGCACCTAGATTTGAGACAAAATGACTGGTTTTGATCTGATCTCTTAAACTTTGAATTCGTCTGTGTGCAGTATCAGCATAATCTAAAAGTTTGTACTTGGTGTTACAAATCCGGGAATTAGTGTGTATTCTGAAACCCCTTTTCATGTCGTTGACAAAGACATAGCAATTACCAAGACGTTTCCATTGGTCTAATCAAACATGAGCCTATTATCACCAAACTTGGTGTCTTGTATTTACTACTTCAATTGTCTATGGAGAATTTAATTGTAAGACTTCTACCATTATTAGGAAAGTAAAAGAGCAAATCCAAAACCTCACTTCATCCACCAAGACAATATTTTTGGAAAAATCATGCTCTTCTCTTGCTAGTTCATCCAGATTATCAAACATTTCTGCAAACAAAAAAGCAACTATTGAATTGGAGCTTTTGGACTAGGTACTTGGCTGTCAGAGGACTGATGTTGGTAAAAGTCAAACGTTTATATAGTCCTCCCAATGAGGAATGTGTTCCATCTGAGGAAGGAAACAAAAATTCTAACCTGTTGGTAAATAATTGGAGAAAAAACACATAATAAGCCTAATTTTAAAATAGTTTTA
This sequence comes from Stegostoma tigrinum, assembly GCF_030684315.1. NCBI lineage: Eukaryota > Metazoa > Chordata > Chondrichthyes > Orectolobiformes > Stegostomatidae > Stegostoma > Stegostoma tigrinum. The sequence continues at coordinate 39,466,833 of NC_081357.1, forward strand.
AAATTTTGTACATATTCAAGCCAAATCACACTATGGAATTATGAGTGAGCTGCCCTGCTTTCAGACACCGACAGCTACTCAAAATTAATCTAACAGTAGGGATAATGGACCAAAAAATAGAGTAGCATCAGGATTTTCATAGGAACCATTGTTCCAGATGCCAACTGGGGGACCAAATATTGAGTTAATTTTACGTAGTTGGTATTTTTGACATGTTATCAAATCACTTCATTTTTTGTTGCAAATCCTTAAATCCTTCATGACATGAAATAACATGTAATTCTGTCGTTCTCACTAGTTAGATGACATGAGAACAAGGGAACAGACAGCAATTGTTGATTTTTTTTTGGAGGAATGGGTATGGGGAAGAGTATTTTTTCTTTTTACAGAGATGGTGGTAATGACCTGGCACTGCCTGCCCCTAAGGGAGGTGGGAGTGAAGACAGTAAACAGTTTTGAAATGTAATTGGTTACACAGTTGAGGGAAATAAAGCTGGAGGGTTTCAGAGATAAGAGACTGATTGGATTGGTCAGCAGAGAGCTGATGGACTCATTAGAACAGAAGGAAAGACAGGTGACCTGTCTTAACTCTTGTGGGACCTTTAGTATGACCCCTTGAACACGAGACAGTTTTCTACTTCTGGATTTCAAACTGAGGCTGAATCAAGTTTGAGCAGGGTTTCTGTTACTTTTGTAATTTGACAAGGTTAGCATGGAGTTAATCGTCCTGCTTACAATACACTCTCCTGCTAAAGTCAGGATTGACATTCATAAATGCAAGCTTCTGTTTCTGTGCAGATGTAGGGTCAGTGTGGAGTTGACTTTAGGTCACCTGTGATTGACAGAAGGAAACAACAGATTTCTGTCCGAAGTGAATAACGTGTTGCTTCTGCACAAGACAACTTCTAGAGAGGTGTTTGTTACTAGCATTTGCTTGGCATTTGTGGATTGAAGGCTGATAAACCTTTTGCAAACAGTATGCAATAGCTTTGTTTCTCTCCCCCTTTCTGGCAGACACTGTTACATGAATGCATGCTAGGAATGCCTAAAGTTCACTCATTCCACATCACACATTAAAGATTTCGGTTTAAGGAAAAGAACACTTTTTTTTCCCAAAGTCAAAGTGCTTGGACTGCGTTTGAATGTTTGTGACAGGTGGTCAAAATAGAAAATTTGCCCTGTAGTGAATTGCACAAGATTGTGCAGTTGCCCTTCAACAGTTGTGTACTAATTCCTAAACTTTAAAAATAAACAAGAACTGCAGGTGCTGGAAATCAGAAACAAAAACAGAAATTGCTGGAGAAACTCAGCAGGTCTGGCAGCATCTGTGCGAAGAAAGCAGTTAATGTTTCAGCCTAAGTGACCCTTCCTCAGGACAGCAATTTCAGGGTTTTTTTGGTAACCATTTAAAATGCTTCTTTCCTAATAGTAATATTTGTTTAAAAAAAGCATATTTATAAATCTGAACTACAGTAGACACTTGCACCTGGTTGCAAAAAAGTTACAATTTTAATACATTTGCTGGTCCCAGAAATTTCGCATTCCCCTTCCCTTCCCTTGGGCGAAACAATGTAATAACCAGTCAAACCAGAATTGTCATTTACTTGACTGGTGCTTTTACCTGCTCTGGTCCTCTCCCCACCCTGATTTTTTTAAAAGATTGTTATAACTAGGTATAAGATGGTATGTTACTCATTCAAAATGCAAGGTAATTGCTGGCCACAGTGCCGTGGTTTAACAGTTCATTAATGGGTGCATCTTCTGTGGTGTTTGCTATTTATTTCCAACTTTTTAAATTGTTTGCTCATAGTAAATATGAACCGCTGAGAGATTCTAGAAGATGACATTAGAATCTCAACTTGAAGTCTCACCCCCTTTTGTTCCAAATGAAATTTTGATATCCATATGTAAATATCAATGAAGTATAATTGAATTTTTATTACTTTTTTTCCCATGGTCATTCCAAACAATTAACCTTTTTTTAGTCTGAGACACTTTGTTTTGATTCAAACATTGAATGTACCACTGTTTCCCTCCCCAACTTAAGTTCTGCCTTATTTCCATTTGAACTTTTTAAATAATCTTGAATTTAACAGGACATTTTGTTAATTTGTGTTTTAGTGCCTTCAGCAGCATGAGTTACTGCAAACTTTTGCTGATGACCATTCCTAGAGTTAATGTACATATTATTTTGAAGTTGTATGTGTACAAATATTTGTAGAATGTGGGGTCTGGAAATGCTGTATGCAGAACTGAGCCTTTTTAAAGCAATTCACTACAGAGTTTACTGGATAATGTACATTCCGAAAAAACCAGTAGAGTCTTTGGGAATCTGTAAGTACAGGCTTGTGCAGTACCCTGAGTTTTGCAGGTCATCAGTGGGTGGTATTTTAATACTGTAAATGGAAGAACTCGTATTTGTTAATAATGACCAGCTAACACAATTTTGTGCATCAGTTGGTACTTGGATTTTTATACAAAAATTTTTAGTGTAATATCACTAGACACTGGGAAAGATAAATGATATTTTAATGTCCAAATTTGTTTTGCTCTTTTTCATGGTGGAAGTTTTCTTTTAAGCAAAGCTATTCACCTTACAGCTGTACTGAAATTGTAAAGAAAAGAGGAACTGCAAACAACCAAACTTACAACATGTACCTTTCCCACATTCATTGGACTATAAAATGTAACCTACTTCATGGATTGATTTATCTATTATAGTCTCTATTTGGAAAAGACATTCTTCAGCGTGTGGCACTTAATGTATTTTTTTATTGTTTTAATTAAATTTTTTTCTTAAATTTGTTGTGTTATGACTGTTAATGGCAAGATTTCTCTTGAGCTAGACAGGGAGTAGCTTTCTTGAATCACTGAACTGTAGGCTATAGGGACACAGCAGGCCCATTCTAATTTCAGGATTGCAGAAGTACACTCCTGGTTACTTTCTCTACCTCTTTGCAAAGCTGTTGAGGCTAATTGTGACCCCTTTCTTCTTTCTCTGTTTCTGTGAGGGAGAAAAAGTTTCTCCTTGGTGTAAACTTCTATCCCCACCCCTCCCCTGACATTGGTTCTTTTTGTGTTGCTGCTTTTAGTAAATCAGCCAACCAGCTGTCTGAGGGTATTCTGAGATCAGAGATCAGTGATTAAATGCAAGTCTTTTTGTGGGTGCAATTATCATCCTGGTCAATTGCCAGTTCCATGGCTGGGACCTTTCATAAATATTAAGTTTCCTTATTCCTGAACCAAACCAAACTCATTCTGCTAATGTATCTCTACCTATTTTCTTTCTGGATGATTTGTGTTGTCTTTCCTTCTTTCTATATTTATAGATAAAACTTCTGTTACTCCAGTTTCTTTTGACATTTTCAGAGCTGCATGGCCATCTGGTAGGGCAGTCATCAAAGTCACTTGGGGGCTTGGGTCATGGTCCAGTCTTGGTCTGCTCAGTGAAAGTTAGCAGCAGCCATTGCCGTCCCAGTAATTTGCAAAGTTGATCCCTGGGGATTGAAGGCAGCATGTTAGGATGCAGACAATGAGGAGGAAGACAGTGGGCAGGGTAATAAGTACCAGCCTAGTTAACAATATCCACATTCTATGAATGAATTTTAAAAAAATATTTTTAAGATCTAAATGTACAACTGTGTCACACAGTAAAGGCTGTTGGGAACACAATTACAATAGAAACACAACCAATGAAAATGGCAAAAGCATATTACTTCATTGTGGGAAAGTTTAAAAAAAAAGAGAAAAGTTCAGAGAAACTGAAAAACATTAATGAGATTTGAATTGACAAACTTCTGCCTCAAAAGGAATGACAATTGATAGTTTTGTCATTATCTTTTATTGACATCTATAGTTTACAATGATACTAAGTGACAATAACTGACTGATCAATGTAACAATGAAATGTTATGCATGGGAACAAGGTTCATGTCAGTTTTTGGACTGACATTTTTCCCCATTTGTTTGTCTGCATTACTGGCAAGCCCAACATTTATTTCCCCTCCAACTATTGAAAAAGGAAATGAAGAACCACAGTCCATCTGGTGTAGATACATCTATAGTGTTATTAAGGAGTCAGGTTTTGACCTTCCCATTATCTCTGATACTAGGTTTTGACCTAATACAGTTTTAAGTCATGATGGTGTGAGGCTTTAAGACAGGCCTCCAGATATAGACATTCCCCTACATTCCCAAAATGTTGCAGTACATGTGTTGGTAGTGGAAGGCGTAAAGGGTTGAGATGGTAGATGCAGTGCCATTCAAGTAGGCTGTCTTAAATGGTGTTGATCTTCGAATGCTGTTGAAGCTGCACAAATCCAGGTAAATTTGACATGTGACTTGCTAATAGTGGACAGGGATTTTTGTAGGAGGGGGTGTAGGGAGGGAAACAGGTGGAGAGTTAATTGATACAGATGCCCAGGTTCTGACCAGCTCTTGAAACCATATTTCTATGGCTAGTCTAGACCCCCACCTGGCACTGAATGTAAGTGGAGAACATTACATTCTTTTGTTGAGGATGACAATTGGGTGGTGTATAGGACAGTTGCTACTTATTGACCCAACTTCAATATCATTCCAAATCTTGGTTTTCTAGTATCTATAATTCTTCTGAAGACTAGATCAGTAATTGCATGAACAATGATTGGTGGAGCAACTGAGATCACTGGATCTAGATGCTACCCTAAAAAAGGAACTTCTGCAGCTTAACTTGTTGACTACCATCAACCATTTTCCATTGTGTTAGGTCTACCTCTTAACATGGTTTCAGTTGACTTTAATATTGCTTGAACCCCTGGCTACTATACCCTTGATGTGAAGGCAGTAGTACTAACATTCTTGGATTCACTTACTGTGATCACATTTTAATTTTGCGCTCAAACTTCAACTTCCTAAAGTTTCTTTTTAACCCTGCTTCCCAGTTCGACAACCTACCACCAACAGGCATAATCACTGAAACACTATCACGGTCACGTCAGAGCATGTACTAATCATTTCTTTGTTACAAGTTTGGAATTTGTCATGAAAACCTATGGAAGCACCAACAATGCAAAGATGCAGTTGCTCAGAGGCTGCCATTTTTTCAGGGATAGGAAATAAATGAAGTCTTGCCAACACCATTCATATCATGTGAACAAGGGAAACTAAAACCCAACTTAAAAGTCAAGATTTCAACCCTTATCTACCAACTCCTCCCTTCGCACATTCCAGCATTCTCTATTCACAAATTATGTTTCCGCTTCCAATTTCAGTGGAAAAACTGAGCAAATAGTGTAGCTGACACAAACAAGTCATCAGCCTCATCACTTGAGTTATTTGATTTGACACGGTTACTAAACATGACAAAAGTTACAGAAACAGGGTCATTCATTCTTGTGCCATTCAAGATACAGATTGTATAATTATGAGAGAACCAAGGCCACAGAAGCTAGCCATGAGCACAAAGGAAAGCTCCCAGCAGCAGTCTGGCTCTAACTCAAAGACTGAAGAAAGCAATTGGAGTTCAAAACTCCACAATATTCCCAAGGAAATATTCAAATCTGGACCATTTGATAATAGGAAGAAACAGTCAAATATCAGAACCGGAAATTGCGTTTTGTATATAAATCTGGCCCAATTCAATTCAAGAAAATAAAATCAAGCAATGAAACCAGAGGTGAAAACAACCATAAAGAAGGAACGTAACCAGTGTCAGTTCCTACTTTGAGCTTCTTTAATGGTTTACAGTTAACTCAGTAGTCACTATGACTAATGACTAAAACTAGCCAAGCAGTACCAGCAAACATTACAAAACTTCAGTTTTTGCAAACAGTTCAACACTTAGTGCTTTTGAACTACTTTGGGCCACATTTACTGATGTGAGATCCCTACCTGTGGAGTATGCCAGTCAGCAATCCTGTTTAACTATAAACTAATTTGCTTGGAGGCCAGTCAAAATGTGCACTGTATGTCAAACTTTGCTGTGGGTGACAATTTGTATGTTGGCAGATCATACGAGAGACAGACTGTTCGTTCATGGAAAATACGTTTGACAATTGCTGGGTTGGGAAAGTTCAAAATTATACCATACCCAGCAAAAAAACTGCTATCTGCCTCAGTGCTCATGTGCGTGGCTCAGTGCATTAATCTATCACTGGATGTAACCCCACAGAAATGTCAGCATTTTCACATTGATGTGCGCTTCAAACTACTTCCTTGGATACAAAGGTGCAGTAAATGTACCTGCAAATTTTCATCTAGTTTATACATTTGGGTGGGGATAAAGAAAGAGATATTGCATTTAGGTCAGGAAAAGAAAATATCAGCAAGCTACTGCTCAGAGAGGCAATGCCCACAAGTAATTTTATCACTGTTCAATTAACTGTATTGTACTTCCAGATCAGAAAAGGAATAGCCAGATGCAGAATGACACCTCCTTTTATTCAGTCATAGCTCCACAAGAGGGGTCAGGCCATTATCCCCACCAGCTATTTTTAATAGCCACTAGGATAGTCTGTGAACATGCTGTTTTGAACCTACCTCTCCTTAACACTGACCAAGTTTATTTGCAACCAGAGAAGATTTCACCCTCGAAACCTAGGTTGCATTGAAGCACAGGTTGCAGAAACAAATGGAAATGAGATAATGGGAACTGCAGATGCTGGAGAATCCAAGACAACAAAATGTGAGGCTGGATGAACACAGCAGGCCAAGCAGCATCTCAGGAGCACAAAAGCTGACGTTTTGGGCCTTGACCCTCTCTGGTGAAGGGTCTAGGCCCAAAACGTCAGCTTTTGTGCTCCTGAGATGCTGCTTGGCCTGCTGTGTTCATCCAGCCTCACATTTTGTCATCTCAAATGGAAATGATTGTGCTTAGTGATAATTTTTATTACAAGCAATACTGTCAGTCAACTCAAATGAATCAATCCCAAACTTGACTACCAAATAAAAACAGAAGAGTTTTGTTGTGGAAGAGTGAATGGCGGTAGTATCCTTGATAGTAACTCTAATGACAATTCCAGACACAACCCTTTATGTTGCCCAGATTTTTTCAGGTTGTTTTGACCAGATTCCCCCTTCAGGGTAGAAATCCATTTCTGATAGTTGGTGTGTTGATGGGAGGAATGGAAGGGTAGCTCAAGGGCATCTTAAAACTAGCTGCTCATTGAGCTCAGCGCTGACTGATCATTCAAGATCCCACTTTCCCTGCCACACAATTTAGGGGTCATAGTTTTAAGCTGGTTGGAGGAAAGTATAAAGGGGATGTCAAAGGCGGGTTCTTTACAGAGTTGAGAGAGCATGGAATGCGTTGCCAGCAGCAGTTGTGGAAGCAAGGTCATTGGGGACATTTAAGAGACTGCTGGACATGTATATGGTCACAGAAATTTGAGGGGGCATACATGAGGATCAATGGTCGGCAAAACATCGTGGGCTGAAGGGCCTGTTCTGTGTTGTACTGTTCTATGTTCTATAATCTGATCATTGTCAGCTCAGTAATGCTCATTATTTAAAAAATAGAAGCTTTGCTGGCCCATCTAGCTGAGATTAATTTGAATTATTAATATAGAAGTACATTATCTCATTATGGAATCCAACTGTTTGCAATCTATATTAATGACTCTTAAGGGGTTGTCTGTTTTATGGCCAAATATGTCGACAGCACAAAGATAAATTGGAAAGCAAGCAATGAACAGGATATGGATCAAGAACCCATATAATTATTTGCTGAAAGATTTCAATTACCCTGCCTTCAATGCTCTGCGGGGAAGAGAATCTGTTGGACTCATGATCCCCAGAAAGTTTCTCCTTATTTCAGTATTAAAAATGGGATGTCGGTTAGTTTAAAACTGTGTTCCCCACAGGCAGTAGCATCCTTTCAGCAACCACCCTGGCAGGTTCCCTCAAGATCTGTTATGTTTCAACAAGATCATTTCTCATTCTTCTAAACACAAATGGATAAAGGCAGAACTTTTGCAACTTTCCCTCTTAAAGAGCCCTTTCACTAGAGGAATCAGACATCTGAATCTTCTCTGAACCAGTTCTAATGCAATTATACCCTTCCTTATGGAGTCAAAAACAAAAAGGGTACATAGTACTCTCGATGTGGTCTCATCAAGGCTTTGGACAGCTGCAGTAAACATTGCTACTTTTCTATCCCATCCTCCTTACGATAAACAACATTCCATTTGCCTTCTCAACTGCGTGTTAACATAGTGATACATGTACCAAGATACCCAGATCCCTCCACACTACAGAGATCTGCAATCACTCGCTCATTAAATAATACTTCATTTCTTTCTACCAAACTGGCCATAATCAGATCAGCCAGCAGCAATTTCTCAATCTTCGTTCTATGAAATAGACTGTCTGAAACAAGACAGGCTTTCCTCAGCTCTTTGTTCTTCTTTGGACAGTGGGCCATACCTCCCATGTGGAGTTGAATTAGAGGAATTCCTGCTCTCCACCAAATGTTGCACAAGGAAATTGTAGTCTGCCATCTTGTTTTCTTCCTTATGGGTACTCAGCTAAAAACAAAGTTTACTTTTGAGTTTAATCAGCTATTGTAAACATGTGGGTTTAATCACATCTTTACTTAAATTTTGTTGAGTTGAGCCATTAAATTGATTAGAATATAAAAGCAGGTGCTACAATCACATCTTCTCCACTGGAGTTATACCAAGCAGTTTCATTCCATTGGCTAACACAGAAGCGGTTCCCTTGAAAAGTAGATATCTTGCCTAGAATAAAGAGGAATAGAGGTGAAAAACTCCCAGGATGAAAAACTTTGTGAAAAATCTGCAATTTTGAATTCAGAAATGAAAAATTGATTACATCAATACCCAGTATATCAATTTAAATTGTTACAAAAAAATTAAAATAGATACTGCTAACTAACAGCACTTTTTATATAAAAGACAATCATGTCCATGTTAATGTGTGTACAATTCTCAGGCACTATGATATTATCCTTGCAATATTAACAAAGACTGTATTCAATTAGGCAATTCAAAATTGATCTCTGATCAGGAACAGGAGGGTGTAACTGCAGGTGAAGTAGGTATGAGGACCCACATGGTTGCAATTGAGGAGCACTGACTTCTGCAACTGTCCATGGGAATCTGATACAGAGGACCATTCCAAGTAGGGGAAGGAAATAGGCATGTGGTTATGGTAGAGGCAGTATGGGGGGGTGTGCACGCGTGTGTGTGGTGGTGGTAGTGGAGATGGATGATGATACTGTTTTCTGCAGCCAGGGAGTCCCAAGGGCTGTGCTGCCTGCCCGTTGACAGGGTTAAGAACGTCTCAAGGCTGGAGAAGAACATAGCGAGTGCGGGGAAGATTCCATTTGCTATCAGTGACATTGCTAGGACAAGAAAGGAGGTTATGCTGAAAGATCCTGAACAGTCATGAATTAAATTACAAGGCAAAATGACTAAGGTATTCATCTCTGGACTACTATCTGGGCCATGAGCAAACTGGCATAGAGTCAAACAGTTAAATGTATGCTCAAAAAATTGGTAAAGAGTAGAATGGGTTTAAGTTCATGGGGTGATAGAACCAGGACTGGAACAGAAAGGAGCCGTCCTGGGGTCTAGGCTTAACCTGAACTGTACAGGGATCAGCATTGTGATGAAATGAATAAGTAGGACTGTAGTCAGGGATTGGAGAGGGGAAATGTAAGCTTACAGAGAAAGAGAAACAACAGAATTAAAGAGCAGCTATTTGAATAACACTATCCAATGTGAGACAGGAATGGGCAGAGTATCCAAACAGAAAAACAGCACTTAAACAGGCTAACCGGGGAACAAAATGGTAAATGGCAAAATTAATGGCCCTTTACTTAAATGCTTATGGTGTCTGGAATTGATGAACGAGTAAGAGTTAATGGTACAAATATAGGTTAATGCATTTCTCCATTATAGTCATTACAGAGACACGGTTACAATGCGGTCAAAGCTGGGAATTAAATATTCCATTGCTGGAATGGGAATAGAATAAACATGATAGCAGGGGGTGATCTCAAACTTAAAGTTGTAAAATCCACGTGGGTGGGAGTAAGAAACAAAAAAGGAAGTTGACCCTGAGAGTAGAGTCTAGACCCCTGAACAGTGGCTATGCAATGGGACAGAGAATATATCAGGAGATAATGGCAGCAAGTAACGAAGACAGTACATGAATCACAAAAGACCATAATCCTCATGTAGCTGGGGATAATCAGATTGATAGAGATAGCCATGGAGAAGAATTCAGAGTGTAGTGCAATATGTTGTGGATCCAACTAGGGGTCAAACTATTTTAGATCTGATGATGTGTAATGAGGCAGGTTTAATAAATGATGTCACAGTAAAAGATCCCCTCGGAAGCAGTGACCATAACACAGTAGAATTTAGCACTTGGTTTAAAAGTGAGGAACATGGGTTGAAAACAACTGTTAAGCTTAATTAAGATTAATTGCACAGCAACGAGGGCATAACTAGTTGGAATGGACTCGGAAAGGAGTTTAGCAGCAATGATGGATGAGGTACACTGGCAGACATTTAAGAAAATATTTTCTGACTCCGATGTATCCCAACAAAGGAAATAAACATACTCTAGCCAAATTTGTTATTAACACAAACAGATGGGAAGGCGGGTAATGATGACATATTAGCCTGGAGAAGGATACAGACAGATTAAGCAAGTGGGCAAGAACAAGGCAGACACAGAGGAAAATATGTGAAGCTATGCACCCTAACAGGAAGAATAGAGGAGCTGATTATTAGTTAAATGCAGAAAGCTACAGCACAAAGGGATTTAGGAGTCCTTCTGCGTATATCACAAAAACTCTAGCACCCATATTCAAAAATAGCAATATTAACTCTGCTTTCTTCCCACAAGTTTTGCCAGACTTGTTTTTGTTTTAGATCTCCAGTCCCGCAGGGCTTTGTTTTATTTTACATCCACATTCAGTAGAAAATAGGGAAGGTAAATGGACTTTAGCTTTTATTTCTATGGGAAAGGGAATGGAGTACAGAAGTAGGAAGGTTTAGCTATAAGTTTACACAGACCACAGCTAGAATACTGTACCCCATATTTAAGGGCAGATATGCTGGCATTGGATGCAATTTAGAGAAGAACATTGGGGAACTGTCTTAGGAGAACAGGTTGAGTAGGTTGGGCCTGTACTCATTGAAATTTAGAAGAATGACAGGCAACCTTATCAAAAGATATAAAGCTCTTGGGGATGTTGACAGAGTTATGCAGAAATAATTGTTTTCCTTTGTAAGAGTGTCTAGGACTAGAGGGAGCAAACTCAGTAAGGGTTTCCCTACATCAGAATCTCAAATGTTACAGCCCAGGAAGAGGTCATTCTGCCCATCATGCCTGCAGTGGCATGATAAAACAGCATCACTACCTACTACCAGTCCCCTGCTTTTTCCATATCCTTGTACATTACTTTTATTCAAATGAATATCCAATGCCCTCTTGAATGCCTTAAGAGACAAATTTGGAGGAATTTCTTCTTTCAGAGAGTAGCGAATCCATGTATTTCTCTACTGCGGAGGGCTGCCTCATGATGTATATTCAAGGCTAAGACTGACAGATTTTTAATCTGTAAAGGAATCAAGGGTTACTGGAAAACACTGTCTCAAACAAGACGACAATTTTTTGAATCACCACCAATACTCATTTTAGCTCCACAAATTACTGAATAATAATTCATCAGCCTCAGAGTGAAATACATCAATGGCTTTTGGGTTAATTACATTAAATCAACAACACTTTTTAAAAAAAAGAAAATTGATTATAGTTGAAGGATTAAGCTTTCAGGCAGCCTCAGACTCAAAATTGACCATAAGTTGATACAGCAGTAATGCTGGTTGGATTTTTAAAGTTTAATTTAAGCGAACTCTACGCAATAATACCTTACAACAACTGGACAGATTTATTAAGTAACACACACTAACCATTGCTACTTCAGATAAGCTGCCTTTGACGTGCAGAGTCCTGTGAGCTATAGAAGCAAGACGGCTGCAAAACAAAAAAAAAAATACACAGTTTAACAAGATATAGAGAAACAGAGTTGTTACATTTATTTTTACAAGTTTGGTGGAGTTCATATAAAATGACTACACTGTGTGCTTGGTAACAAGCAGAGGCTCAGGAAGCATGTCTCTACAGGTTGCTATTCAAGCTTACTGCAAAGTGCCCAGGTATGAATATTGGGTACGTTAAGAAATAGGAGCACTGCATCAATCAGTATGGTCACGACTGATGTTGGTCTTTAATTCCATATTCCTGCCCATTTCTCATATTGCTCAATGCCCTGAGTGATCAAAATGTGCCTATTCAATATTTATATTATCAATAAAGCTACTAGAGACTTCACAACTGTCTGGGGCAGATAATCCAAAAGATACATCGCCCCTTGAGTGAAAACATTCCTTGCCTCACATAGGTCAGTCCCTTATTATGACCCTGTGTTTTAGCTTCTGGTCAGAGAATCTATCAACATTGCCCCTTTCTATGCCTTCAGAAGCTTGTACATTTCAATGAGATTACCTCTCGTTCTGCTAAACTTCAGATAATCCAGCCCCAATTTGATCAGTCTATCATCACAGACCAACTTATCCATCTCATCCCAGGGACCAATTTAGTGGACCTTTGTTGTACTGCTTCTAATGTAAATCCATCATTTCTTAAGCTTGGGAGATCAAAATTACACATATTGCTCCATTTGCAGTCTCACCAAAACCCTTCACAATTGTAATACAACTTCTTTATTCCTGTCCTCCAATTCTCTTGCAATACAGGCTGACATGCCATTTGCCTTCTAAGTTATTGGCTGTATCTGTATGTTAATTTTCTGCAAACTTTGCATGTGCACACCCAAAACTCTCAGTGTCAATACTTGCAGGTTTCACAGTTTAAAAAACCCACATAGGAAAACAAAATATTATGACCAAAGTGAATACCTTCACACTTCAAGGACAGGGTTAGATTTTCTTTTGTGTTACTTTCCAATCAAGAAGCAGAGGGCTACTGCTATGCAGTGAATCATATCTTACAGGAAGTCTACTCAGAAAAGAGGAATTGAGGGGAGGAAACTGGCAGATGCATATTGACCATTGCTGGAGATACATTAAGTGCAACTCCAAGTAACTAACTTAGAGAACTGTGTTATTTCCTCAAATGACACGTGGCAAATCCTTGAAATCACAGATTAATCAGTTGACTTTCAAAATCATGAAGTCACTGTTAACTGCAACTAAAACCTTGTGGTCTGAGGTGATAAGTAAAAGTTGGCCTCTGAAAATCCATAGGAGAATTTCCCTCCTAAAACAAAAGTTTTTCATTGAAATAATAAGATTAGGAATGGGCAATCAATGCTGTCATTGCAGTATCAGCAATATGCTGGAAACAAAACAAAAAAAAGGACATCCAAACTGACTCAATCCCCACCTGCATCTAGAGGTGGTCCTGGGAACTACTCTTAATTTCACACATCTTGCACAGTGGCTCCGTGGTTAGCCCTGCTGCCCCTCAGCACCAGGGGCCTGGGTTTGATTCCACCCTCAGGCCACGGACTGTGTGGAGTTTGCATTGTCTGCTTGGGTTTCCTCCAGATTCTCCAGTTTCCTCCACCAGTCCAAAGCTGTACAGGTGAGGTGTATTACCCATGCTAAATTGCCCATAGTTTCCAGGGATGTACAAGCTGATCATCGTTCATATATTCCCTACAGTGTGGAAACAGGCCCTTTGGCCCAACAAGCCCACACCAAACCTCAGGAGCACCATACCCAAACTCATCCCCCTATAATCCACTTAATCTACACATCCCTCTGGGCAATTTAGCATGGCCAAATTCACCTAACCTGCACATCTCTGGACTGTGGGAGGGAACCCCCACAGACAGGGGCAGAATGTGCCAACTCCACACAGACAGTCGTTCAAGGCTGGAATTGAACCCAGGTCCCTGGTGCTGTGAGGCAACAGTGTTAGGTGGGTTAGCCATGGGAAATGCAGGGTTACTGGGGGAGTGTGGGGGTGGGGCATTGGGATGTTCTTTGGAGAATTAGTATGGACTTGATGGGCTGAAGGCCTATTTCCACACTGTAGGGATTCGATGATGATTCTATGCTGATTTGTGCATTGGAAAGTTATCACCAGAATAGTAATTATTTTGATCGCTGGGCAACAATTAAAAATAAATAACCCTTCTTTTAAGAACCAGGAAATAAAATCGGACATTTTGCCCACTTACGCAATTTTAGGTTGGTCAAGATATTGCAAAACAAGTCACCCCAAAATTTTGGAGCTGGCAGATTTTGAAAAAGGAGTTTTTAGAAAGTATTTATTCCAAAGAGATGAAGCCTCAAGCACTGAAGATGGCCATCTAAAAATCATACTGAGGCAGCAATAATCTTACCTCAACATTATCAGGTAGCTTACAAGATGTTTAGGTTGGAGGTCCTCCGAAACTTGGAAGAGAACTTCATCATACCTTAAAAAATCCAAAGGAACATATGACACCTTGACATAACATTTCATGTTCTGCTTCAGTATAAAAAAAATCTTAAGACATACTTAGAAATAAAATTAGCAAAAAACTTTATACAATTTTAAAATACAAACTATTTACACACTTTATTTGATCACGAGACATGGGTGTCTTTAGTAAGATCAGTATTTATTGTTTATTTGCTCTTGGATGGGCTTGGTGATTGCAATTCGCCTTGAATTGTTAAGAGTTGGTATGCTGTAGTTCACCACCCACACAGCACTGTTAAAATTAGTGTGCAGGATACTATTCCAGCAAGGAGTGCAACAGATCAGGAATATAATTTAGAACAGAATAAACCTTCACTAATAGAGAATTCATTACTTACAGCTATTAAATCATGAACTGTATTTATAACATTGCTTCTCAAAAGATATATTTATTTATCGGTCATACCTGAGGAGATGCTGCAATAATGCAATTGCCTGAGGTTCCTGTAAATACGCTGGGTCAAACTGCTCCTCTATTCTATTTTCAAATGATCTCTGTAAACTGCGTTGATTTAAAAAACAAATCGCAGCTGTAAATACCTCAAAGAGAACAAGTCATAAAGAACGCTTGAGCCCTAAAGTCAACATTAATAATGTCATTGCAGTAGGAGGTCCAAAAATGGTCCATAGTGACCATTCTGCCATTCAGCAACATCGAGGCTGACGCTTTACCTCAAAAGACATATTCCTGTTCTGATCCCTTTATCCTGAAGACCCTTATTCTGTAGAAATCTAATTGTTCATTCAAGATATTTAATGGCTTGGTCAACACAGCCTGTGAAGAAATTTCTCATCTGTCCAAAATGGCTTACCCCATATCTGAAGGCCATAAATCTCTGTTCTATAGCCTCATAGCCATCATCTTCACATTCAATCTCTTCCATCCTGTCAGAATTTTGTATTTTTCCAAATGAAATCCCATCCCATTCTTCTAAACTTCAGTAAAAACATGTCCAACTGATCTAATCTCTCCACGTTGGATAAATTTGCCATCCCAGCATGCTGTATAATTATGCATCAATCTGGTGGACCATTGTTACAGTCTTCTTAAGGAAAATACTTTCCTTTTGGTGAGGAGATCAAAACTACACAGAACACCCCAGGTGTGGTCTCACAAGGCCCTGTACAGCTACAGTAAGACATCATTGTTCTTGTACTCAAGCTCTCCTGCAATATCATTTGCCGCCTTAACCGCTTGGTGCCACGTGCATGCTTGCTTTTAATGACAAGTGTAAAAGGACACCCAGGACCTATTCTCAGATAACAAAGCATAGAGCTGGATGAACACAGCAGGCCAAGCACAGAGGAGCAGGAAGGCTAATGTTTTGGCCCTAGGCCCTACTTCAGAAATGGGGGAGGGGAAGGGGGTTCTGAAATAAATAGGGAGAGAGGGGGAGGCAGAAGATGGATAAAGGAGAAAGGTGAAGAGGAGACAGACAGGTCAAAGGGAGGTGGGGATGGAGCCAGTAAAGGTGAGTGTAATCTTGTGTAGATTAAGAATACATAAAGATTCTAAAGAAAGGGCCCACTATCCATGGTTAACTAAATACTGAAATAGCATACACTTGTGCAAAGTAAATGGCAGGTCACAGGATTGGACAGAATATAAAGAATAGTAGAAAGATAAAAAACTAATAAGTAGGAATAAATTAGAGTATAGGAGGAAGCTAAGTAGGAATGTAAGAGTGGACAGGTTCTTCAGAAGGAAAATAAAAGTACAGTGAGTGTTGGTCAGAGGATAGGGAGTTAACAGGCAATAAGGAAATGAAGATGAAATTAACAAACATTTGGCTCTGGGGAGAGATTAACTTAGTGACATTATAATTGTAAAGGAAGTAGCACTAAGCAAACTGGTGGAGCTGCAGACTGACAATTCTATAGGTGCAGACGAATTTCAACCTTATTAGATGAATCAGAAAAAGTCAGTATTCAGGTACATCACAATCAATAAGGCTGATGGGATGCTATGCTTCAGTGGAACATGCTATGCTTCATGGGGAAGAATTGTATATAATAGTAACGACATTATGCTTCAGTTAACAGACATTGATGAGACACATCTTGAATAGAGTATGTCGTTGGGTCTCCTTATTTAAGGAAGATGTAAAAGCACTGGAGATAGTTAAAAGGTGGTTTACTGGATTTATGCCTGAAGTAAGTGATTTGTCTAGTCGACAAGTCGACAGGGTGATCTTGTTTCCACTGGAGGTTTGAAGAGTGAGGGTTGACTTGATTGAACAGTACAAAGTCCTGAATGGTCTTGACAAGGTGAATGTGGAGACTTGGTTTCATCTTATGATTAAGTCCGTAACTAGAGGATACTGTTAAAATTAGGGATTACCCTTCTGGGAATGCAATGAAGAAAATGCTTTTTGAGGGTTGTGCAGCTTGAGGCAAAATCATTAAATATATTTGTGGCAAAGGAAGGTGGATACTTTTAGACAGGGAAATAAAAGATATGGGGATAGACAGCAATGTAGAATTTGAAATATAAAACAGATCAGCCATGATTTTATTGAACGGTGGAGCAGGCTCCAGGGGCCGAGTGGAAAACACCTGCTCCAATTTGTATCAGAGATAATGGGAACTGCAGATGCTGGAGAATTCCAAGATAATAAAATGTGAGGCTGGATGAACACAGCAGGCCAAGCAGCATCTCAGGAGCACAAAAGCTGACGTTTCGGGCCTAGGGTCTAGGCCCGAAACGTCAGCTTTTGTGTTCCTGAGATGCTGCTTGGCCTGCTGTGTTCATCCAGCCTCACATTTTATTAACCTGCTCCAATTTTGTGTGTTTGCAAAACTGGGGATGTTCAAGAGGCAATACAGAACATAAAAGGAAGATATTTAGCCAATCACACACGTGCTAGTTTTTTGAATGAGTTTTCCAACCTTTATCTCCTTCTACTTCCCGCTAGCCTGCAATTTTTAGCTTTTGGATTCTGTACATGGATAACTATTTTACACTGATCAACATGTTGTCAAAGGATTGCTTGGCTCTTCTGCATTTGCACCTTACCTACACAGCCTTGCGTGAGTGTATTGTAAAAATACTCCAGTATCTCCATGGCTTTGGAGGACACGATCCCAGTCGAATTCATAATCAGACAAGAGAGGTCCTTTGAAATCCTATAAATTATATTTAAAAAAGAGTTAGTCACTTTTCATTTTTAAAAAAGTTCTAACTCACCAACTTGAAAGAAAATCAGGAAAATTGACTTTGAAAAAGAAATGAAAATTGTGCCATTAATATTTGTACTTCACAATTTGACAAACTCTGTTCCAACCTTCTAGATATTGACCTGGAGTCTCCAGGAATTGAATATCAATCTCCAGAACACTGCTGACTGCAACCCTGGAGAAAGATTATAAACATTAAAAAGAAAAAAGTGTTTCTTTTTCATTTCTTTGAATGTTTCTTTTTACCAGATATAAGCATATTGAAAATGGGGATGGAAACAAGTAAGGCCATTGACAGTCAAACATCAGTTGGAAATTACTGGCACAGGAAGGCAGTGCATCACGGAATGGATGACTTGGCCAACTAATGAGTGGTATCTAGGGGAAAAGCATGTGATTAAATCTCCAGGAACATACTTAAGTACTGTTGTCATTAGTACTTACTTACATAGTTTCCCTGATCAATTAAAAGGCAGGGAGCACATTGCACTATTATAGTGCAATGTGCTCCCTGCTGGCTGCAAAATAGTGAATGCACAATCTACAGGCTCAAGTGGTCTAACGGTCACAATAACAAAAGTGCACATGAACTAAGAATTTGGTTGTTCAGTTTTTATATAAAACCAATTTACTTAGAGATTTTAAAGCAAACTTACAACACAGTCAGCACATTGGTGCATCTCAGTGAGGAACTGTCAATCCTATGCCTCAATATTATGAGGAGGGTCTTGGTTTGGAAATACTAGGTGGAAATTAAGGGGTTCCTCACAAAGTGAAATAAATCCAAGGAGACTGAAATTCTGAGCCCTCCAAAAAGTGCACACCCACTGGCTTATTGGAGGCTGGCAGGGGCTGCCCATATCTTGTTAAAAAAAAGCTTGTTAAAGTTCAAAACCCATGTCTGCCAGTATCACTGAACATGCTTGAAGTGAGGCTCTCAGACTGAGTGTGACTGCCCAGACTTGATTGGGCGTCAAACATACACTAAGATGCCAAACAGACACACTAATTGGAGAGTAGAGAGCTCAAAACCTGGCAGGCACAACATTCCTCTCCATTCCTTTTAATCAAGTCTAAGATTCACAAAATTGATCCTCCTCATGGAGAAAACTAACATCCTCCATTTAGGCAGCTACATTTATTTTTTGTGTGCATCAAAGATGGGCGCCTAATATATGGCTGCTGCGGAAACAGGTTTTAAAATTCTTTAGTGGGATGCAGCAAGATCAGCAATTGCTGTCCGTCCCCAATTGCCTCGAGGTGATCGTGATGAGTCACCTTTCCAAACCACAGCAGTATATCTGATATCTGTAGCAGACTCATACAAACAGCGCTTAGCTATTTTAGAGAGTTAAGCACATTGCTGCGGAATCGTACACAAGTCAGACTGGGTAAAGACGGCATGCTGCCTTCCCAAAAAAGGACATTAGCAAACCAGATTAATTTTTCATGACAACTGATAATAGTACCATGAAACTATTAGAGACCAGCTTTTAATACCAGATTCATTAATTAACCAAATTTAAATTTCAACACTGCCATTTCAGACTTGTGTCCCTGTAGCATTATTTGTTGGAACTCAATATTACCAATCCAGTGACATTCCCAATGCGTCAACGTCGCCCCCCAAAAGTGAAAATCAAGGAACCTCCCTGACTATGTACTCTAAGTCAGCAGCAGAGATGCATAACAGATGAATGAGTGTGCAAAGACTGGCAGCCTGCAAACTCTGAAATTGTGCACATTACCAAGTGACTGATTTCCAAATTATTATTGGGCAGTGATGAGGCCAGTATGTGTAACTTCACCACTTCACATTGTGCAATGCATAAGAGCTCTACAGAAATTCCATCATATTCTCCATATTGATTGGAAGGACCACTAAACAAAGAACTAGTGTGTCTTTCTCGACGTCAGATGCATAAGCATTCAGGGAAAAAAAAAAACTTTTCCTAGAGGACAATGGATTGAATGGTGTCTGAATGACTAAAAAGCATCACCCCACCAAATCCAGTTTTCTCAACATTTAAAAGATCAGTGGCCCAGGACTGGATAAAGAAAACACTACATAGACACTATGAAGCTCTTCTTGAAACACAGCAGTGACATGAATATCCAGGAGGAGTTTGCTACCAATCACTCAGTTAGGCAACAACGACACGTCGAACAATCTGCATCTTGCTTTGAATCACAACACCTTAATGATAAGGAAAAGATGATGATGCCAATTTGCACCCCAGATCCCAGTACTGCATGGGATGTCTTGCTCAAGGATCTCAGGATAAAAAATTGACCTGTTCCATCACACAAATAGGTGGGAAAGTAAGTTACAATGAAAAAATAAGAAATTTACAAGTTATATGGGCAGGTTAGGTGAATGAATCAAAATCTGGCCAATTGCATTTAATACAATAAGTTAACCATTTGTGACTGGGGAGTAAAAGGGTAAGTCACTTTCTGAATGAGGTGTTAAATAGTGAGGAAGATAGGCTGTAGGTGGCCTGGCAAGATGGGATGATGAGTAGAATTCAATTCAGAGAAATGTGGGGTGATGTGCTTAGGCAGGTCAAACAAGGCAAGAGAATGCATGATGAATGGTTGGAAGCACCAAGGTTCGGAGCGACCTTTGCGTGTACACTGGTTCCTTACTGTATCAGGTCAGGTGGATAGTGGTTAAGGAGGCATATGGTATTTATTTTACTCAGCCATTCAGCACCTCTGTAGCAAGTGGGACTTGAATCTTCGCCTCATGGTTCAGAGGTAGGGACACTATTGCTGCATCACAGGAGCCCAAGTAGGCAAATGGCATACTTGTCTTTATTAGCCAAGGAATAGAGTTTAAGAGCAGGAAGGTTATACTGGAGCTTTATAAAACGCTGGTTAGGCCACAGCTAGAGTACTGTGTGCAGTTCAGGAATCCACACTGTAGCAGGGATGGGATAGAACGGGACAGAGGGTACACAGGAGATATACAAGGATATTACTCAGGCTGGGGAGTTTCAGTCATGAAAGAGTTGGACAGACTTGGGTAGTTTTTCCTCACAGCAGAGGAGATAGAAAGGGGACATGATTGAGATGTATGAAATAATGAGAAGCATAGATAGGGTAAATAGGGAAATACATTTTCCCCTGACAAAATGATCAGTGGCCAAGGGCATAGATTTAAGAGAAGGGACAGATGTTTAGAGTAGATGTGAGGAAAGGCTTTTTCACCCAAAAGGATGGTAGGAATCTGGAACGCATTGCCTGTAAGGGCGGGAGAGGCAGAAACCTTCATAACATTGAAAGAAGAAGTGATTAGATGTGCACTTGCAAATGCCAAAGCATACAAGGCTACAGGCCAAGTGCTGGAAATGGATTGGAATAGTTAGGTGACTGTTTTTGACTGCTGCAGACACAGCAGGCTGAAGGGTCTTTTTCTGTGCTGTTGATCTTTAGGACTCTATAAACAGCAGAGTGCTTTAGCGCAGAGGGATCTGGATGACCTTGTGCATGATTCACAGAAAACTGGCATGCAGGTACAGCTGGTAATGATGTGGAGGTGCCAGTGTTGGACAAGTGTGGGGTGGACAAAGTCAGAAGTCACACATCAGGTATGGTCCAACAGGTTTACTTGAAATCACAAAGTTTTGGAATGCTGCTCCTTCGTCAGTTGACAAAGGAGCAGCACTCCAAAAACATATGATTTCAAATAAACTTGTTGGACTATAACCTGGTGTCATGTGACTTCTGACTTCAGCTCATAATACAGATTGCAAATGGAAGGAGTATAAAAATAGAAAAAAAGTGTTGCTGCAACTGTACAAGGCATTAGCGAGACCACACCTGGAGCATGGCTTACAATTTTGGTCCTCTCACCGGAGCGGGTATAGTTGGATTGGAGGCAGTTTAGCAGAGATTCACAAGATTGAGTCCAGAAATGAGGGGTTCGTCTTGTGAAGAAAGATTGAGCAGGTTATGGCTATATCCTCCAGAGTTTGAAGAATGAGGGGAGATTTAACTGAGGTAGATAAGACACTAAAGATGATTGACAAAGTAGATGAGACACTGCTCACTCATGTCAGGCAATCTAGAACAAGAGTCACAGTTTTAGGAATAAGGAGTAGAAGATTTAAAACAGAGATGAAGAGAAGTTATTGATTTCAAAGGGTTGTGAATCTGCAAAATTGACTATCCCAGAGCATGGTAGACACCAGGACACTGAATGGATTTGGAGGAGATGGACAGATTTTTGGTTAGTAATTTGTCAAAGGATTATAGGAAGTGGGCAGAAAAGTGGAGTTGAGGCCAAGATGAGTCCAGCCATGATCATACTAAGTAGCGGAGCAGGCTTGAGGGTCTGAGCTGCCTGCACCAGCAACTAGTCCTTATGGTCTTATGATGACTGGTGGCACTAACTGGTGACCCCAAGTGAATGTCACCTTCAGTTCTAGGGACA
The DNA here is from genome assembly GCF_030684315.1 of Stegostoma tigrinum. Lineage (NCBI taxonomy): Eukaryota > Metazoa > Chordata > Chondrichthyes > Orectolobiformes > Stegostomatidae > Stegostoma > Stegostoma tigrinum. The sequence continues at coordinate 39,488,959 of NC_081357.1, forward strand.
ACTGGACACAGCGACAACACAAGGAAAACGAGATTATTCCACATAACCTGGACGCATTCTCTTCCAGTTAAAACAAAAGGTTTCATTGTGGAATTTCCTAGTTTAGACTATTCCCCACGTCACACCAAAACTTTCAGAGGATTAAAATGAAAATTGAAGATTTCAGAATCATCTAATCTCTCAATGCAGGTGAAAGCAGCAAAGGGTCAGTCACTACCTGAATAATAAGTGCAGCCACACCCACTTTTTCTGCAGTATCTTCAGGGTCTTCCAATTCCTTTGTTGCTTCATATGAATAAAAATAAAGAATTAAACACAAATCACCTGTAAACAATCAAATGAATCATGGCCTTAAAAATACCTTGCAACAGGTTTACCCTCACCTTAGAAACAAAACAAAAACCTCAATCTACACTTTATTCTGTTTGATGTACAAGTTCAGGAATTTCATTCGGTAGTTTTTCTGTAATTTCTTTACATTTTTAAATTTGAAACTGCTACAACCGTCACAGAATCAACATTTAATTTTGGGACTCGTGTTACATCCACCTTTGCTAAAGCATAATTGTACTGTACGTGATGGAACGATAATGGCATATTACCATGTACTCAGATTAGAATGGTACTGAAAAAAAAAGATAAATTTAAGCAGAAAGTGTAAGTGGAAAATGCTGATTTACTTCTGATGAATGCTATGCGTCAGCAGAACATGAAAGTGCACTTGTACTAAATATTGATCTTTAATCTGATTAACCAAAGTTCCCTTCAAGTTGAACTTGATGATTTTGACGCTTCTAGTTTATAGCAGAGTTTGTGGTGTGGAGGGGGGGCACGAGAGAGCTCCCCACTTCACTTCTCAACTACTTATCCTGGAGAATCTAGGTTCTGAGAACACGTGTTTGACTTGTTACATGACCACCTCCGCCAACTGCCAGTAATTCAGATAATTGTAACTTGATTGAGTCAGATCTGGGAACTACCCCATCTTAGCCAAGTGTCCCACGTCCAAGGAATTAACCTTTTGATGGTTTGTCTTGAATACTAGAATAGTTGAGGAGAGTTTCTGTAGATGTCATCTTGATTGTGCAGAATGGAAAGTCATTCATAGTCCCCATGGGGGTCATTTTCTGTGGTGGGATTGGAATATGGGATTACAGTAATGCAACTTAATGTTGGCCATCTTGAGCTGAGTCGAGTCTCTGGTTTCTAAGAGAAACTAGAATCATAGATTCCAAATACACAAAATCGTACCTTTTAAAAAGGCAAGGTGGCTCAGCGGTTAGCACTGCTGCATGACAGTGCCGGGGCCAGGGTTCAATTCCACCCTTGGGTCGGAGACTACATGGAGGTCGCATGTTCTGTGTCTACGCAGTTTTCTCCAAGTGTGCTGGTTTCCTTCCACAGTCCAAAGACATGCAGGTTAGGTGGACTGGTCATGCATAATTGTCCATACTAACCAGGGTCCAGTAGACTAGGGTGGATTACTCTCAGCAAATGCAGGGTTACAGCAGGGGTCTGGGTGGGATGCTTTTTGGAGCATTTGTGCAGACTTGATGGGCCAAAATGATCTCTGTCTGCACTGTAGGAATTCTATGATTCTAGTTACTCTTAGAACCCAGAGACTCAACTCAGCTCAAGATGGCCAACATTACCTTGCATTACTATAATCCCATATTCCAATCCCATTAAAACCCACCACAGAAAATGACCCCCATGGGAAGTTATGAATGACTTTCCATTCTGCACAATCAAGATGACATGTACAGAAACTCACCTCAACTATTCTAGTATTCAAGACAAACCATCAAAAGGTTAATTCCTTGGACATGAGACACTTGGCTAAGATGGGGGTAGTTCCCAGATCTAACTCAATCAAGTTACAATCGGAAGTTACAATTATCTGAAGTACCGACAGTTGGCGGATGTGGTCACGTGACAAGTCAAACACATGGTTTCTCAGAACCTAGATTCTCCAGGATAATTAGCCGAGAAGTGAAGTGGGGGCCTTCCTGCCCCTCCTCCACAACGCAAACTCTGCTTCTAGTTTATAGATAGCATCGAAATCATCAAGTTCAACTTGAAGGGAACTTGGTCAACAAGCTACAAACTAGATACTCTAACGTGGATACTAATTTGGCTAAACTATATTCCCCTAATTTGTATTTCTTGTTTGGACACAGAAGTCAAAGTGTATTTTGTTATATTCTACAGATCAGCTTAAAATATAAGTAATCACACTTCTTCCTTTGTTAGATGCAATAAAATTTGTTTGATTAGTTCTTTTACGATCACAGCATGTAAACCATTAAGTAGTCACAGAATTGGACATTTACCGTCTTTTTTGTAATTGTTTCAATGTAATGAATCAATGTCTCCTGAGCATAATTTATAAAGTTGTCAGTCACAGCTCAGATATCCCTGATGGTTCTGATGGTAAACCCATTAGCTGCAGGAAATTACTCTAGTAGAAAACAAACAGTCAGGAAACTTAGAGTACCACTTAAAAGGTGAGCCTCACAGTGCCAAGGATGTGTGTTTCCTCCAGGTGCTCGGGTTCCCTCCCACATTCCAAAGACATGGGAGGTCAGGTGGTTTGGCCATAGGAAACGCAGGGTGATAGGGTGGAGGAGGATCTGGATGGAATGCTCTTTGGATGGTTGGTGTGGACTTGATGGGCTGAATGGCCTGCTTCTGCACTGTAGGGATTCTATGACTCACTCACTCAATCTCCAGCTATGAAGGAGGCAGTCCTTTTGGGGGCTGGAAAGAAGGTAAAGTTTTAACTATTAAAATAGAGCACTCACTCTTTGAGGCAGCCATGTTTTGCAGCATTCTGCACCGGGCTTCATTCATAACATCTTCTAGAAAGACAACATCTCCTTTCCGAGTCTTCATCCCTTTAACTAACCCAAAGGGAACATGCCGACATCTGCAAAAATGATGCAAAAGCATTGCACATGATAACAGGAAGATGATCTGTGTTTCCTCAATTTCACTAATTACACGGGGAGCTTAAGCATTATAAGAATGAAAGGCACATTTACCAGAGACCTATTGGTAGTTCTTGCTAACCTGACACTAATTATTTTTATTCATTCGTGGGATGAGTGTCACTGGTTGAGCCAGCATTTATTGCTCACCCCTACGTGCTTGAGTGAAGGTGCTGGTGAGCTGCCTTCTTGAACCACTACAATCATGAGCTCTAGATAGATCGACAATGCTTTTTTTTGGTGGGGGCAGGAGGCAAAAAAATTCCAGTAATTTGACCCAACACTGAAGGGGCAGCAATATATTTACAATTCAGATGATGTGCAGTTTGGAGGGGAACCCACAGGTGGTGCAGTTCCACGTGTCTGTTGCTACTGTTCTCATAGATATCAGTGGGAGTTTGAAAGATGCTGCCTAGACAGCTTTGATGAATTACTGCAGTGCATCTTGCAGATCATACAAACTGCAGCTACTGAGCATTGGTGATGGAGGGAGTGAATATTTGTGGATGTGGTGCCAATCAAGCAGGATGTTTTGTCCTAGATGCTAACAAATTTCTTGAGTGTTATTGGAAGCAAACTCATCCAGGTAACTGGGGAGTATTCCATCTATGGCTAGGCTGTACTTTATGGCTTTGGGAGTCAGGAGGCGAGTTACTCACTACAGGGTTGCCAGTCTCTTATCTGCTCTTGTGGCAACAGTATTTACATAGCCATCCCAATTCAGTTTCTTGTGAATGGTAACTCTCACAATGTTAGCAGTGGGGGATTCAGAGATGGCGATGCCATTCAATGTCAAGAGGTGGTGGCTGGATTTTCTCTGGCTGGAGGTGGTCATTTGTGTGGCATGAAATGTTACTTTCTACTTTTTGACCCAAACTTGACTTTTGTCAGGTCTTGTTGCACTTGGACATGAGCTGAACATAAAAAGGAGATGATAATGAGGGACAAAGTTAATAAGATGCAAGCAGTGTGACCTCTGGATAAAACATTTTCTTAATAACTGCTGAGATTTCCCTGTATTACTTATTCTGGAAATATGTTAATTTCCTTTGAGTGTTGGACAATATTGATTGTTTCAAATTTTCCTCAAGATAAACTTTTTAAACTGTTAAGAAATAAATCTGTACTTTTTTTTCCTCTAGTAACCTGGCAACCAATGCTTTTCTTAGATTGTCTAGAGTTGGGATTTCTTTATTGTCACGTGGTCAAAATTGTGGAACTCCCTTCCTAATAAGTGGACTGTCATGTTTCCAGAAGGCGGCTTAGCACCACATTCTGAAAGGCAACTAGCGATGGGCATTAAATGCTGAGCCAGACAATGTCACCCACTTCCATGAATGAACAAAAAAAAAATCCTTTTCTCTGACATCATTTGTTCATTTTGATTAAATTTCCCAACTCTAACACTTTTTGTATCAGCTTCTACAATTCTATCTAATAAGAAAAGGATGGAGTCTGTCATCTTCAAGTAGTCCGTGCTGGATGATTTGTTATTACATTAGTGGAAACGTGGTAGTTATGAAAGAACCTACCGTTCTGTCCAGTTGTAACCCACGGTTTTCAGTACGCCAAACAACTGCTGAAAATGAGTGCACTGTTCTTTATCTGTCTGGAGAAAGATACAGTTATTAATATAGAAATCATGTACGAGGTGAATGGCAAGTGTCTTTTCCCTAGGTGAGGTGGAGTGACAGAAGAGCTCAAAACTAGAGGGCATACATTTAAAATGAGAGGAGAAAGACTTAGAAAGGACATGAGGGGCAATCTTTTAACACAAAAGTGGTTAGTGTGTGGAACAAACTCTAGGTACAATGGATGCAGGTACAGTTACAAGACATGTGGATAAGTACATGAATAGGAAAGATTTGGAGGGATATCAGCAGGCAGATGGGGCTAGTTTAGGTTGGGAACATGAATTAGTTGCACTGCAGGTCTGTTTCCATGCTGTATGACTCTACACCAAAGCTGAAAGCCTCAAGCCTCAATCACGATCCTTTCGATCCAATTCCAAAAGGTATCCCAAAAGCACAGCACAAGTTGTTTCTTTGAAAACTTGCTGAAACACAAACGCTCCAGTAAGGCATCACCTTGTGCTCCTAGCTATTCCAATGTACCAGCAAAGTCATGTGGCAAACAAACAAACACAATTTTTCCTGAGCAGAATGATTCAGTTTCATAAGTGGTCAACATTTGAGCAACTAAACGAGGCAAATACCAATTAAATTAAAAATCTAGGAGATGTATAGCCGTAAAGTTTGAATATAATGTTGGCATCCGCACCTCCTCACGAGTTCTGAATTTAAGTAGCCTCCATGAAGTCATGCAATTGAAATGAGATACTTTACAAGGGGAATTAAAGAAAAAAAAAAAGAGCAAGCTGATTCTCTGCAAATTTTAGATTCACATTGGTAAAACTGCATGCCTGCCATCTCAATTCTAGAGTGACCAAAGATAAGCCAAGACAGGAGAAAACAAAACAACATGCTGAAGGGGGCAGAAGAAAATTGCAAATTAGTTTAAAACTCATTTGGTAATATTTTCAACATTTTATCAAACCGTCACACATTTCACAGTATTGACTGAACATCATTTGAAATAAGGTTTTGGAACACAGAGTATTCTTATTGTGAGCTCAAAAAAAAGTGAACTAAGGTGGTCTCCCTACATCTCTCAATCTCACATTTTAATGACAGAATTTCTGGCTTAGTCATAATTTGCAGGGAACTGTTTTTATATTGGACCACAGAAAAGACAGCACAGAAAGAGACCATTCAGCCAGTCGTGTCTGCACCAGCATGAACAAACTAGATGCCCATTCTAATTCCACTTATCAGCACCTTGGCACTAGCCTTGCAGGTTACAGCACTTCATGTGCAGATCCAGGTATTTCTGGAAGGAATAAAAACAAAGTTGCTGGAAAAGCTCAGCAGGTCTGGCAGCATCTGTGAAGGAAAAAAAAGTTAACGCTGCAGGTCCAGTGACTCTTTCTCAGAACCGGACCCGAAACGTTAACTACTTTTTCCCTTCACAAATGCTGCCAGAACTGCTGAGCTTTTCCAGCAACTTTGTTTTTGTTCCTGCTCTACAGTATCTGCAGTTCTCTTGGTTTTTATTTCTGGAAGGAATTAAGTGTTACTGCCTGACCCAAACTGCGCTGCACATTCCAGACAGCCACCACCTTCTGGATAAAGAAATTTTCCTCGTGTCCTCTCTAATTATCTTACCAGTCACCTTGAACGTGTACCCTCTGGAAACTGTCCTCTCCAGCAGGGAAAGGACATCTTCCTTGTTTATTCCAACCAAGCCCTTCATTTCTTTGCATGCTGCAAGTACATCACCCCATCCTCAGATCCCTCTGTTCTAAGGAAAAACTCTGACCCATCAATCTTTCCTCATAACTGCAATTTTCAAGGCCAGACAATAGAATTACAATTAAACAAGTCAAATCTCACATCCTGATTAGACTAAAGTCTTGCTATTAGTCTCAGTAATCATTATACTTCCAATAACATTTCCCATTGCTCCTACAAATGGCATTGCCCTGGTCTCAGAAACGTGTAAAATACCATGTATTTCACTTGGTTATGGGCTTTCAAAATTTTCATTATCACTGAAATATAGCTTCTGCTCTGAAGAAAAATTGAAAATTTTATTGTATGTTCCATCATCCTACAGTTTTGCATGAACTAGTAGGCCACAAATGGTCTGAATTTTGCACTAAGAATAATGGAGAGACTAGCAGCATTTACTAATGTTAAACTGCACTTGTGCAGTTAAACACAGACATCAGAAAATTGCTTTTCAAGTTGCTCTGCTCTTCTGGAAACTTTTTTATACCCAACCAATAGTCTCACTACCTTCACGCACAAAAGAGCATGTAACTGCAGTAGTTATCTATCAGACACTTATTAAATGGAGAAGTTAAGTGCATGCCTAACAGAACGATAAGCTGTAATTACTAACAAGCCATCTTCTTGGCCCTGCCAATTTACTTTCACAGAAGTAGAGTGTCATTCCTTCAAATTTTAAACGTTATTGGAGATTTAAAACAAAAAAGTTAAATTTTACCTTTTCTTTGTTTCTTAACTCTCTCCAACTCTCATCTTTCTTTCTCGCTCTTTATTTTGCTTTCTGTAAACGATTTTACATGAAATTAAATACTCTAACTTACACTTCCTGGTTTAGATTCTACATGTTTCAATCCAACTGATTGAAAAGATAATATGTATTTAGCCCTGTCTACACGGGCTCTAGATCCTCAGTATAGGATCAGACAGAAATTAGTTTCTAAATTACTGCAAACTGTAGTATAAAACCCTGTCATATTTTGTAAGAGTAGGCATACAAACAGTGAGCACAATTTGCCTGTCAACAAAGCGCGGGTCAATGTGTAATTCACACTGAAATTTTTATTGCTTTATGATGGAGTTGAAAACGAAGTTACTATTTGGTGTGCATATCAGTTGCTTGGTTCTAACCGTAAGCATTAAATCATTGCAAAGTAATGGATTTTTCTCCTTACCCAGTTTCCCTGGGGTCCACAAAGTTACCAGACCCTACATCATCCCTTCCCCGATACAGATCCAGATCCCGGTCTCTTCCTGTTTTTGGATCAAGGCTGTAGTGAGGATTGGAGCCAAACATTAGCTACAAAACATGAGATAACAAGGCGTAGAGCTGGATGAACACAGCAGACCAAACAGCACCGCAGGAGCAGGAAGGCTGACATTTCAGGGTCTAGGCCCGTAACATTAGCCTTCCTGCCCCCAAGAGGCTGCTTGGCCTGCTCTGTTCATCCAGCTCTACACCCTGTTATCTCGGATTCTCCAGCATCTGCAGTTCCTGTTATCTTAGCCACAAAACACAATCTCAGCATCGGGGAAAAGGCTGAGTGTAACAGCTCATTCTCAGCTTGCCGATGATCTAGTACACACTGGCAGATTGGAATGTGTCTGGATATTTCTGAACAGGAAATATGCAAGCAACTCCCTGTATGCCAAATAGATGTATTGGACTTGCTTGGCTCAGGGTGCAGCTAGTTGTGGAAGACATGCATTTGGGGTAGTCTGCAACATGTATACACAGTTACTTGTTATTGCATTGGCTGAAGATCTGTCCTGAGGTGCCTACCATGAGAAACAAAGCCACTGACAATTCCAGACAAACAATGATTGAAATTCTTGCCTTCTCTGCTCATCATTGAGGATGATGAAAAGGAAAAAAATCAAATGATTTTTCTTATTGCTTAACTGCCAGCACCATTCACAATTACATGTGGCAGGAGTGCAGAGTTTAGACTGAAACTGCTGGTTTTGGGGTCACTTGGTCTAGCTACTGCCTGCTGTGCTGCATCATCTACATCTGTCTCACTTTGCACACTACTTTAAAAACTTAATTTAAACAAATTTAAAACTCTGCAGTGCATATATTTTCAAGTCCTGTTCATCAATCATGGCAGATCTCTAAGCAACATTGGCCCTCAATCTCAACACACCAAAATTAAAAATCACCACCATCGTGCTCTTACAGCTTCATAGTGTCTACAACCCATCAGAATTCTCCATACCTTCAGTTCTGGTCTATGTGCAAGCTTGTCACCTGGTTTTAGTCTGCCAGGGTAAGGTTCTTTGGACTCCCCTTAATCCCCTCTGCCTCCATGTTTTTATGATGTGTTTAAAATCTACCTCTGACCAGTCTTTTCCTCACTATTAATACCTGCTTGTTTAACAGCCTTTGTTTTGTCTGATTATGTCTCCATAAGGCACATTTAGCTCATTTGCAAACTTACTCGTAGTTCTCACTGAAAAGAATGGACAGTCAGGGTGGTCTTTTACCGTGTCAACAATATTTGGTTCTGAAGAGCTGACCTTTCGGTTTTTTTCTTTTATTAAAGTAGGAAGAAACTTGCTGACCCAGGTCAGGCAGAGTTCTTGTATTTCACAATGAAAGTCTTATTGGAGAGAACATGTGTAGTAATCGAATTAAGGCTTGCAATTCCATAACCAAAACGTGCGTGAGTGCGTGAGTGAAGCAGCAAAAGAGAAGTTTAAGAGAAGCCTTTAAAATTAAAAGCAACACATTCAAGCATATAATTTATGAATTCCTGCAAATTAATATTGACAATACAATGTATTGTGCCAGGCAAGTCACGTGGCTTTATGCTGGCTATTTCATACCAAAGCAGAGGCAAATATTTGTCAACAATAGTGGGTCAAATTTTAACAAGATAGTTTAATATTTAAGTTTCATCAGAACCTCCATTTACGTTGATATTATTCAAACTTTTGTGAGTAGTCCAGTTAAAAAAATGAACTAGAAGTAATGACTGTATATTCAAACTACGTAATTAAAAACCAAACAGCAGCAATTACATGAACTCGCAAACAGTTTGGATCCCAAGAGCAGTTCTTGTTAAAAAACTCTTTAGTTACCTACCACATAAATCATTTGGTCAAAATTATATTTCTCCATTCGATCTATGGCAGCTGCAACATCTCTGCAAACAAAATAGTGAAAGAACAGCAATTATTTCCATGGATGAGATCTATTGTTTCAACTATTTGTCTGAAAATCAAAAAGCTTCCCATCAGATAAACCAGCTACCAAATTTTATATTGTGAAAGAGAATACCAAATTTGTAAAGGAGCAAAAAAAATCCTCATGCCTCTGGCACTAGAATAACATCATATTACTTGGTGAATTGCATATTTATTGTTATTCATTATCCAAAACATAGGCAAAGGGCAGCAGTCGTACGCAAACAATTGTTTTCAAGTTTTGGAATAACTTTTCTGCAAACGTTGATATTCCTTAAAAAGCCACATCTCAATTTTGGGGTGATACAGACAAGTTGTTCAAATTTAAGCAACACCACCGCAAACAAAATGCTTTCATTAGTTTACACGAACAGAAATAATGCAGTGTTCTAACAAAATGTAAAGTTAATATAGAAATCAATGCTCTGATGTTAATTCAAAGTCAATGGGTGTCATTCACAGAAGATGATTACTACTGTACTCTTATCCAGGAAACTGGGGAAAACTTAACATCAGAAGATCCAAATTGTCTATTTTTACAAAGCTGGTCTATAAATTAACACAGAGCACATCAATCTACTGCTTTAAACAGCAACAGAAACGTGGAAGTAAAACAGGCCACATAGTAGCAACTTCTGGTAACACGTCATTATAAATGAAATAATAACATATGAGGCAAGGGATATTTATTACGTTTTCCACTTTGATCATTTCCTGTTAAGTTCAGTGAAGGATTAAAGACCTTCCTCTCTGCTGCCAGTGGAAAAAATAGCTGATGTTTCCTTTCATTATCTATTAACATTTCCAAGTGAAGATACAGTTTGCATATTTTCTTTAGCTTGAAGAAGTTCCCAATGTGTTTGAAATGCGCCCCCTCCCAATAAAGAGCAAAAAGCTGATAATTATAAATTCCAGTACTGCACTAAAAGACACACATTTCTAATTACATGCCTTTAAAATATCACCATGTCCATACACAATAAAAGTTTGTTTTACTTTAATGATGTAGCAACTCACCACAGTAACTTTAATTCAAGTAAGCAAATATTGCAGCTATTAAAAAGGGTCTGCTCACCTACTGGAAAATGGACTGGCAAAGACATTTAATGGGATTATCTATAAATGTGCAAATTATTCATAAGCCTCTTCATTTTCATTCAAGCAAATAATTTATGAAGGTAGGAATGACTTGCACTAAATATTTTACTATGGTTAAAGATACAACAAAAATTCAAAACATGAACAGAGAATTGTTTTGCTTTTGTTTCCAGGTACGTCACCGACATACCTCATGGGTAAGACTCCATGTTAATTCAACACGTTGGCACAGAAAGATACACTTTCAGGGAAATACTGGTAATAGCAAGGGAAATTTATTTTTGAAAATGCCAATTCAAGTCATTTGAACTGTTGAATTACTACATCATTTTAGAAATTAATGCAGACTCACCCTGAACACTGTTGAATGAAACACTGAAAATGCCTGTGCAGTAATAAAGTTGTCTGATATTTTGACATGCTCTGGGAAGGCAATGAACAAAGATTCCACAGAACATATCAAAATTTCCAACCTGATTTAATGGAAACACCAGGATGTACAGGACTCTGGTTGGTACCAAGCGGAAGATACACTTCTCAATGTAAGTGAACTGACAAATAGTCTAGGTTTGCTATGCATCTCCTAATTGAAAGCTCTAGGGGAAAGAGGGTGATTGGGGAGGACAGGGTGGGTGCAGTTATTTCCTTGCATCTAAAAACAAAAAAAAAAAACAGGTTGTTAAAAACATATCTAATTATTTTCATTGATGGATGTTCAAAGTGGTAGATTTTACACAATGAATTTTCTGCCTAGTTGATTAAACATATTACCCATGATGCGCATGGGGAAAATACAATTCAAAATTCTCATGAGATCAAGTCAGTGGTGAACAGCACTGACATTGCACTAAATGTGCCTCTGGAAAGCTCACTGGTTTTTAGTCCACACCATTCAGATATTTAAACGAAGTGGCAAACTGCCATGTCATTTTGGCAACTCAAGAACCTAAACAATGCAACTCATTCACAAAAATTCTACATGACGGGATTTAACAACACTTTTTACAGCTGCTCAATTATTCTTACCAATAAATCGATTTCAGAATTTTTTGCCACGATTCCATTAAATCATGTTTCAGAGTTAACTTTCAAGCATAATTTACTGACCCAGGTGATTATTTATTTTTGATGGTGCACCCAATGTCATCTTAGCTGAATAGCCACGAGTTGCTGCAGTCTTCCTTCCTAAATTCAGCTATCTGGTCTGGTTTTTCTCAAACTTGAGGGATCAAACTCTCATGTCTCAGTGATTAGAGAATGCCTCAGTGCTCCGTGTGGGTTGATCACAGATCTAGTGATCGCAGCACAACTTCGTTTTAATTCTATGCTATAATCATTTCGGCTATTCTGCACTATTTACGCTGATTGAACATATTCGACACAGCCTATCAATAACTTCAAATTGGATTCACGCTCGTTTTGAAAACACCATTTCAAGTTATTTGATTTGCTGAGTTACTGCATCATTCTAGAAATTGATGCTCACCCCAAACGTTGTTGAATGAAAAACTGAAAATGCCTGTGCAGCAATGAAGTTGTCTGTGGTCTCAAATTTGACATGCTCTGGGAAGCAATGAACAATGATTCCACAGAATATATCAAATTTCCAACTTGATTCGACACTTCTTAAATTGGTCATTTCTAATTACACTGGGTAGTTAGGAAAAAAAAAGTAAAAGAAAACTCATTTCCATTTCTCAACTGGTGTTTTTGCTCACTCGAGTTTTCCTTCAAGAAGCAGGTGGCAGTGATGGGACTTCCTCTTCAATTGCTTCAGTCTGTGGAAAGTGTAAAAATCTTCCCCAGGGTATCAGGTCAGGAGCATGTTCACATCAAAATATTTTGACAATTCAGTCTATTACAACAATCTTCAGACCAGCTCTTTTTATATGAAAATTCTACTTGGTAAGATTTAATTTAATTTGACAACACACTAGACTTGAGGGAGGATCTGACAGTCACATGCTTTAAAAAAAATCTTTATTTTCCCCATTCACAGTGGGAACCTAGTGGTACAACTACCTCATTCCTCTTCAATGAAAAAAGCACGAGTCGGTTGAGAAGTAATTGCAGTGTGTGTCAATGGGGACTTGTTTTGTAATAGCTAAGAAAACTACCAGTCATCTAGAATTAATAAATACATGCGAAAGATCATATGTTTGTGCTTAACTATCTTAGTGCTTCAGTGACATAACTAACCTTGGCTTCTCAAAATGTCTTCCCACAAAAACACATCACATTTCCCATCTTGAAGGACTTAAGTTTTTGCTTGAATTTGTTCTTTCACAAGGAGAAAGCAGTTCATAGCACCTCGTACACACTTCTACACAATGTCAAGATTGAGAACCGTCTGCACAAGAGAGTGAACATCGGCCTAAGCACGGTAACACTATTGTGGAGCATTGGTACATTAGCATTCTTACCAATGCACAGGGTAAATAGTTAATTACAGCTAAACGTTCCAACTTCAAACTTTTTAAGTTTGGCTATAATTTATGCAGAACAAGTACGACTTTATAAATTTAGACGCAGGTCAACAAATTGGCTCGTGGTACTCAGTGATAGCCAGGTTTTTCTTCACTAATAACACTGGTCCTGACCATAATTGCAGCCATTTCATAACTACCTTCAAAAATTTTAATATGGAAACCTATAGAAAACAAAGTATTGCCAGAGCAGACATACAGCTGGTCAGGTATATGTAGCTTTACCGAGTGCAGTAGCAGCAGGTTTGGATATTCGGACGAGTAATATTAATGTCACCAAAACTGTCAGGTATATTAATAAAAATACATCAAAAAAATGGGGGAAAAAAATTACCTGGTCAAGTAAAGGGTTGTTCCATCAGAGCGAACCACCTTGGCATAAACAGCGAGATCACTATTTGGTGAAAGATCTACTACTCCAGTTCCTTGCCTTTCGAGAAAGAGAGAGGCAAACAAATCTTCTATTACTTTGTTTGCATAATTTTGTTATTCTTAAGGGATAAATAAAAGAAAACTGGATTTGTCATACACCACTTTATATGAAGGATTTCTGATAGTTTTGACAGATGAGCATTCAACAAGAAAAGACGACCGCTTAAGATAAGATTGATGCTGTTTCATGTGCGATGTTAGGCAAAGTCTCGATTTTGATGCAAGGTGCAATTTATATACATTAAAATATCATTTCACTGTTCTGGAGCCATTGTTTTCTTTTGAAACAAGACAAAGAGAGAAACTACCTGTAGTGGTAATGCTACCTGGTTTGCATTGACAGAATTTTAAGAGTGGACAGAACAAATGTTGAAGAGCACTAGTTAGCTCTCACTTAGAAGGATCAGGAATTGATTTTTGTTTTGCTTAAGAAAGTATCCATAGCTTGAAAAGCTTTTAGTTTCATTTTGCAGAAGTCCTAGTTGACGTTTGGTATATGAAACAGTTTCTCCTCAAGGAAGGTGTTAGTTCAGAAAAGTTAGAAAACAGGTTACCTTCGAGTAGTGTGAAAGTTCCAGATCAGAAGTGTTTGGTTAGTACCACAAAAGGGTTGTTTGAAACTGAGAAAGTCTAGGTTCAGTTGCATGAATACTCATAACAGCGATGTCATGCGGAGGTGCTGGTGTTGGACGAGGGTGGACAAAGTCAGAAGTCACACCACACTAAGTTATTGTACACAGGTTTTTTTTTGAAATTACAAGCTTTTGTAGTGTGGTCCTGTCACCTGACAAAGAGGCTATGCTCTGAATGCTTATGATTTCAAATAAACCTGTTGGATTATAACCTGGTGTCATGTGACTTTTGACATTTTCAGGACAGCGTAATGAGATCAACATGGTTAAGTGTCTGGGGAGAATCATGGATCATCTTAACATTCTTCAATGATTTAGGAAAATGTGTGCTGAAATTCGGTAGTCTCACGGCTTTGACAAGCTCAGTCACCATGCTCCAGGAGGAGAGACTTTACATCCACTTAAAAGTAACTATCTAGATTTCCTTTCTTAGCCCTGAAGAATGTCAATCCAAGAGACCTGCCTTTCAAATGTTGACTAAATATTTGCTCATTTCTAGCAGTCTTTTTATTAAAAATCAAATCATGTCCTGCAGTAAGATTTATACAAAGGAGGGGCTCATATTAGCATGGAAAGATGACTGGGTCACTGGCAGAAAACAGATATATATGTAAAAATGGATCTCTGCCTGATTGGCAGAATGTGACAAGTAGAGACCTGCAGGGCCCTCAACCTTTAGCAATTTATATCAATGGGGCAGGTGCAAAGGCATGGCAGCTGAATTTGTTGATGACACAAAAATAGGTTGGAAAGTACATCTGAAGAGTGCATAAGGAGGACGCAGGTGGATGTAGATGGACTGAGAGAGAGTGGGCAAATATCAGGCACATGGAAAGTAATGTGGGAAAATGCGAAGTTGTTCATTTTGGTTGGAAGAGTTAATAAAAAGCAGAATATTACTCAAAGAAAGGCCATGGAATTCCATGGTGCAGACGGCTTAAGTATGAATGAGTGATGAGTTACAGGAAGTTAGCATGCAGTTACAGGAATTATGGAATACTAAGAGAAAATGAACACAAAAAAGATCTTAATGCTTCAACTACAACAGTACATTTTGAATATTGTTTTGGTCTCCTTATTTCAGGAAGGATGAAAATGGATTGGAGGAGGTTCAAAGATGTACTAGATTGACAGAATGAGCAAGTTGGCTTCTGATGACAGGTTGGACAGATGAGCTAGTGGATGTGAGATTGCTCGCTGAGCTGGAAGGTTCATTTTCAGACGTTTCGTCACCATTCTAGCTAACATCATCAGTGAGCCTCCGACGAGCTGGTGTTATGTCCCGCTTTCTGTTTATCTGGTTAGGTTTCCTTGGGTTGGTGATGTCATCTCCTGTTCTTTTTCTCAGGGCATGGTAGATTGGCTCCAAATCAATGTGTTTGTTGATGGAGTTCCGGTTGGAATGCCGTGCTTCTAGGAATTCTCGTGCGTGTCTCTGTTTGGCTTGTCCTAGGGTGGATGTGTTGTCCCAATCAAAGTGGTGTCCTTCCTCATCTGTATGTAAGGATACGAGCGATAGTGACCCACTATCGCTCGTATCCTTACATACAGATGAGGAAGGACACCACTTTGACTGGGACAACACATCCACCCTAGGACAAGCCAAACAGAGACACGCACGAGAATTCCTAGAAGCACGGCATTCCAACCGGAACTCCATCAACAAACACATTGGCTCCAAATCAATCTACCATGCCCTGAGAAAAAGAACAGGAAATGACATCACCAACCCAAGGAAACCTAACCAGATAAATAGAAAGCGGGACATAACACCAGCTCGTCGGAGGCTCACTGATGATGTTAGCTAGAATGGTGACGAAACGTCTGAAAATGAACCTTCCAGCTCAGCGAGCAGTCTCACATCCAGAACCTCAACCTGAGCTACAAATCTTCAAGATGAGCTAGTTTCCACTTAGGTTTGTCAGACAGTGAAGGCTGGTTTGATTGAGGTGTATAAGATCCTGGATGGCTCTCAAAGTGCATGTGGAAAGGGTCAGTCCAGAGCTACTGGGCACTGTTTTAAAATTATCAGTCACACCTTTGGGCCAGAGAGGAAGTGAATTTTTTTTCTGCTCCGAGGGTTGAGAGACTTTGGAACTCTGTATTAGAAGATGCTGAAGGTAAGGCAATTAAATATTTTTAGGGAGGAGGCAGATTGATTCTTATCAGGCAAAATAATTAAATGTTACTGGATAGATGAGAATGTGGAACTTGAAACAGACATATCAGCTACGATCTTTTTGAACGGTAGATTGGGTTCTCATGGAGCCGAATGGCTTACTTCTATTTGTGATTCAGATGTTACTACGCATGTAGATTTATAAAGTATGGCCACTGAAGTCTAACCGTACGTTGTTTTCTTGAGTAGTCCTTTCTGATCCAGCAGCCACAGAATCTCCTGTGTTTTTTCTTGGTAGAACGATTCTCCAGAGTACTCATCAAAATGCACACCAAGCCGCTATCAGAATACACAATTTAAACAATTAGATTAACTGTAAAAGACTACTTTCAAATCAGGTCTAGCACCAAAGTCACAAAACACAATCCAGTTTAGATCAACCTCCAGCATTTTGCAGCAACTGTATTAGAAACATTTTAGAAATTTAATTCAAACGTTCAATGTTATTTGATCACAGAAAATATGCTGAATATAAGTTCATTTATTATTTCCATTAGTCAGCACAGTGAACACTGTATTGATATTTTGAATTAAAAGAAATATAGCTGTTCAGTGCTTTTCATAGCATTTTAGTTTTAACTTAGTAATCATGATTTTAAATGGAAGGCCCACTACATTCTCAAAGTGCCACTTAAGCTTGCGTGGTAATGTAACCTCTCAGTTCTGGACTTCTACATAGATGACATGTTTGCACACAAAGTCAAAACTGCATACATCCAAACACATGCCCAGCATGCTCACAGGCATAAAATACACATACACAAAAAAAGAGACAGTTCCTAGAAGACTTACAATATTGACATTGTCTATAGAATGTCAATAAGACACAATGAGGGAGGATACACTGTATACAATAGATGCAATGAATACATGAAGAATGAGTTCACTATATGCAAAATCTACCACACGGGCAAAACCTACTTTTTTAAAAAATATCTTTTAAAAGTGGGGCAAGGGGGCAATAATAGCAGCATAGTCAACAATTTTGACTTAACTTCTCCTAATCCTTTTCTCTTACTTTTGCTGGAAGATTGGTGCTCCTTAGTTAGGTATTCTAGGTAATAGTTTCTGATAACGGGATGATGGCCAGTAATTGTTTTTTTGTGGCACATTCTTCACCAGGCTGAGTCATTACATGTGAACGTGATTAAAAATTAAATTTCTGTTCATTAAGCTGCATCTATTAAAAAGTGCAGTCCTGTTGTCAAAGACTAAATTCAGCTATTCCGTAGTTAGACAGCCTACCTACTTGAAACAGATAGTTTCCCTCTGTTGTACCATTTTTACTTCTCAAAAGGGACTCCTCTAGATATAATGGGGCAATAGGATTGTTTGATTTTGTGTATAAAAACATTGCTGTGAAATGAACAAAACCAAATTTAAAGTGGCCAAATGAGCAAAATTCAACATTTTCCACACTGAAAACACTTTCACTTTTGCCATTTTTTTCTATTGTAACTTCTATTATAAAATGTTATGCTGTAATCACGCCCTCTCAATGTTAGTCGCTCCGTGGTGCCTTTGATTTCCCCAACTCCTTAGTCTACACGGCAGAAACACAGTTATTACAATCAACTATTTATTAGCATCTCAAAATTGCAATTTCTTCTGATTTATAGGTGATATCTAAATACTATATAATAATTAGAGATAGTATGACTTTAAAATGGACACTGGATTATATCACCATACCCTGATTCACTCATGTCCCATGCCGCAACCCATTTCACTCCATGGCTGTAGCTGTGGCAATCCCAAGTGCACTAGTGTAGGACAATCAACATCAACAAAACAATATATGTAGACTGCCCTGCATCAGCATTTTTATAGGTCAAGGTTATACTTCAGGCCTACTTATGATGCAGAGATGTTTTGTTAGTTAGCTACATCAGCAAACATCTGCTCACCATGCTTTGTGGGCTAGAAGTGGGGCAAGATACCTGGTTACAGTAGAACAATGGCTGATATGCACCAGTATAGCAGGTACAACTGGAATCCATTATTTCACACCTGATAAATTTTTTGGTATTCTTCAATGCTTATCGATCTAAACTGTTGCCATAATCTCAAGGCATGCTCATCCCCTCCCTCTAGTTTCTTGAAGAACTCTTGTCCTGCTTTGTGAATGTCTTCGCTGGTTTCCGCCATCTTATTCACTTCAACATAAACCTGCAATGCAAATACAAGACCATTTAATGCTGATGATCTGGTTGTATTAGGACTTATCTTGTTGGTGCTTAACCTCTAGGAATGAGTTTTTGTTTCCATTTGCTCTCCATTAACAATTGTTTGTTTTGCAGCCCATACCACTTATCTATTTTTACATTACTTGAAAGTTGGTCTGCTGATGCCAAACTTTGGGTTTTAATTTCATGCTTCCAGTCAGTGACTTGCCAGTAATAAAATAAAAAGCGGGACAGAAAGTTCGAGGCGAGAAATATAGAATTGGAAGAAAAAAATGCAATTGGAGGTATTTGTTTATCAATTAATCAGAATTTGTTGTTTCATTAGGGTTTGTACCCATGCCACCAATACCATATTCAACCCCTCTGCGTACCTATTGTCTCTGTTCAAAACAAGAACTTCATAATCACGGAATCTTACCAGATCTCGAGCACGGTTTCCAAACTCTGATCTTCTCCAATCATAAAAATGCCTACTTCCAACTCAAGAACACTCATTTCTCCCTGTGCTACACCTTAGATCCAGTTGGTAAGAGAGAAACCAAGACATCTTTTTCTTTGAGGATAGAATTCATTAGCTACTCAGTCCAATAGTTCTTTTAAGCCATTCCTACTTGTGCTTCCTTTATATCTACCCAGTTAATTAATTAATTGATCAACCTCAAGCCCTGCCTATATTCACAAGGATGACCAAGAAACTGATAAAGAAAGGGAAAACAGAATATGAATGCAAGTTAGTGAGAACCATAAAAAGCACACAACACAGATTCTTTTGGAACGTGATGAAAAAGATTACTAGGACAAATGTGGGCCTGTGACAGGCTGAAACTGGATAACTTGTAATGAGAATGCTAGAAAAACAAACTACTTTAATGTTGGCCTTCATGGAAGTCGATTCAGAAAAAGCGAGCCAGTTGAGGTCTTTCAAAACTGGGGAACTGAAAGAAATTAGTATTCATAATGAAACCTTTAAGTGTTAACTGTAATTAAAAGGTTGATTCCCTGGATTGAATGAGTTTACTTCAAATGTTGAAGGAGGTGGCAATAGAGTCAGCAAATTCATGTCAGTATATCTTTCAAAATTCTACAGACTCTGGAAAGGCACCTACAGACTGAAAAATAACAAATGTAACCTCACTATTTCAGAAGGGAGAGGGAGGGAATAGAGAACTAGAAATGTGATAGTTTGAAGTTACAACATGTTGGAATATATTAATGGAAATGAGATCAATGAACATATAGGGATGCCATATAGGACTAAGATTGGAATGGATTTCTTCACTCCAAGGACAGTCAATCTTTGGAATTCTCTACCCAATAAGACCGTGCTAGCTCAGTCATCAAGAATATTCCAAGACACAAGGCAGTAGATTTCCAGAAACTAATTACTGCCCTCCCTTTACCACAAGCACACTTTTCTTCCTGTGCAAATCCTTCTACATCATGGTTACTGTTAGGAGAGTTATGTAAACCATTCCCACAAGTGATTTCTTCTCCCCTACTATTCCTCAACTCCAAACCAATGCTTCATTCTGAACTCCTGAACTGAGGCTGACTTTAATAATTGCACTAACACCATATTTTATTAAGAGTGCTACCTCTCTACCTTTAGCAAGCATCATGTACCCCTCAATACTTGGAACCCATTTCTTGTTATTTTGTAGCTACGCCCCTGTAATGGCTATGAGATGGATCAACTCAAGTGCACAATATTCCAGACACAGTTGTGCCAAGATTCTATACAAATGAAGATATCTTTATTCCTGTTTTGGAATCCTCTTACAATAAACATGAACTTGTAATGTGGCTTATTAATTGTTTGCTACACTTACCCTTCAACATTTCATGAATCAGGACTCACTTCATTTTGGGTCTTCAATCCTTCTCAACTTCCTACCATTCCTCCAAAGTGGATAACTTCAGTTATTCACATTATATTCAATCTGTTCATTCTTGCCCATTTACTCAGCACATTAAAAAAGCTCCTTAAAGCCCATTTGTGTATAATCCTGACAACAAACATTCCCAACTAGCTGTGCATCATCCACGAACATGGCAATGTTACATTGGGTCCCCACACGTAAATTATTGATATAGATTGTGAATAGCTGGGGCCCAAAATACTGATTCTTGCAGTACTCCACTAGTCATGGCACATCAACCTGAAAAAAACTCATTTATTCCTATAAATATAAGAAATAGGAGCAGAAGTAGACCATACAGATCAAATCTGCTCTGCCATTCAATAAAATCATGGTTGACCTACATTCAAGTCAAATTCCACATTCCTCTCTACTCCTGAGAGTCTGTGATTCACTTGTATATAAGAATCTATCCACATTTGTCTTAAAAACATTCACTGACCATGTTCCAACATCTTCTGGGGTAGAGTTCCGAAGTTGTACAACTCTGAAGAAAACAATTTCTCTGCATTTCTATCTCGAAAGGGTTACTCTGTTTTAAAACAGTGCCCCCTCGATCTGGATGGGCCCACAAGAGATAACATCCTTTCCACATCCACCTTTGAGACCATCAGGATCTCATGCACTTCAATCCTACTCTAGGATTTCTTACCAATAATTAACCCTCGATTCATGTCAGTATAGTCCCCATCATTCCCCAAATCCAAGTGTATCAAATCCACTGAGTTTCCCCCTTATTCATTCTGTTGGCAACATCCTCAAAAGTCTCCAACAAACATCATTTGCTTTTATAAATCCAGGTTGACTCTGTGCAGTCAGATCCTTATTTCTAAGTGTCACATTATCACATTCATTGTTTTGGATTCTGGCAATTTACCTTCTACTGACAGCAGACTACACAGTGATAATGGGAACTGCAGATGCTGGAGAATCCAAAGATAATGAAATGAGAGGCTGGATGAACACAGCAGGCCCAGCAGCATCTCAGGAGCACAAAAGCTGACGTTTCCGGCCTAGACCCTTCAGAGAGGGGGATGGGGTGAGGGTTCTGGAATAAATAGGGAGAGAGGGGGAGGCGAACTGAAGATGGAGAGAAAAGATAGGTGGAGAGGAGAGTATAGGTGGGGAGGTAGGGAGGGGATAGGTCAGTCCAGGGAAGACAGACAGGTCAAGGAGGTGGGATGAGGTTAGTACGTAGGAGATGGAGGTGCGGCTTGGGGTGGGAGGAGGGATGGGTGAGAGGAAGAACAGGTTAGGGAGGCAGAGACAGGTTGGACTGGTTTTGGGATGCAGTGGGGGGAGGGGACGAACTGGGCTGGTTTTGGGATGCGGTGGAAAGGGGAGATTTTGAAGCTGGTCCACATGGATACCATTGGGCTGCAGGGTTCCCAAGCGGAATATGAGTTGCTGTTCCTGCAACCTTCGGGGGGCATCATTGTGGCACTGCAGGAGGCCCATGATGGACATGTCATCTAAAGAATGGGAGGGGGAGTGGAAATGGTTTGCGACTGGGAGGTGCAGTTGTTTATTGCGAACCGAGCGGAGGTGTTCTGCAAAGCTACAGTCCTGGTTTACTTTCTCTATCCTTCCTTAAATAGTGATGTTACTTTTGTATTCTAATTAGCATGCACTATTAAATCCCCTCTCAGATTATGTTTTGGATGGTGGGACAGGGGCATACTGCTTACCACCCACCATATTCTACCTCCAGCAGGCAGAAGCCTCTACAATGCCAAACTTGACTGCAACTTAGACTTCCACTTTGAAAGGCTTCATTTATTGAGCTGAGCCAGTGAGTGGCTTTTTGTATAAGTAACACACAGAGTTTTGCATCAAAAACAAGCACCCTGTTTACATGCAAGTACCCTGGTTCATTTATGAACATTATGTCTCTTGGTGAGAGATGACCAGTTCTCACTGGTCCTAGTACACACGGACAAAGAAGGACACCAATTCATCTGGGACAACACATTCATAATAGCACAAGCCAAACAGAGACAAGGCAGGGAATTCCTGGAGGCCTGGCATTCCAACTGGAACTTCTTCAACAAACACAATGAACTGGTCCTGATATAGAAACCACCAAAACACAACTGTAAGTAATGCCAACCACCCAGCAAACTGAGGCATACAAATAACAAGTGGGACAGAACACCAACACTTCACCGGAGGCACAGTGACAATATTACCTAGCAGGGTGACGAAACATCTACAACCTCAAACATTATGTTTACTGCTGCGGCTTGTTGGTATTTCCAAATTTAAATTTCACATTCAGCATTGATGACAACCTCTATACCTCATTTAAAATAAAAACACCCATAAAACCATAAGAAAAAGGAGCAGAATTAGACCATTCTATTCTGACTGATAGGTTTCTCAACCCCATAACTCATTTTATGTTTTTACTTACTTCAAAAAGATGTTGTAACGGATTCGCTTTCAGTTTCACTTCAGAGCCAAAGAGCTGAAATCCTGCTCCAAGCAATCCTAAAAATAATTGACAAGGAACAAAACACCCAAAAAAATGTAAAACCACTTCCCCTTCTAATTTACCACAACTGTGACATACAGCAATGCAGAAATAAGGAGACAATCCTCACAGAAGTATATATAATTTTTCTTGTTAAAGATCACACTCACATCCAACTTGACTCAGAAAGGCCTGAAGTTTCTGTGTATCCGTTAGACACGACACCTAGCTCACAGCTATTCACAATACCTTAGATTCAATGGGTGTCACCCAGTCCAGGCAACAGCACAACCAGCATTGGACTCCACCTTCTAGAAGATGGACACTCACTAGCCACTTGCATCATAAAATGAGAGACAGAAGAAAAACAGGATATGTGACAGTGGTAGTGTCCCTGCTTCTGGGCCAAAGGCTGGGGTCAAGTCCCACCTGTAACATAGCAGGCACTTCCAACCAGACAGAAGAGCTTGCTCCAAAGCCTGAGATATAATAGGAACTGCAGATGCTGGAGAATCTGAGATAACAAGGTGTGGAGCTGGATGAACACAGCAGGCCGAGCAGCAGGAAAGCGGACATTTCGGGCCTAGACCTTTCTTCAGAAATGGGGGAGGGGAAGGTGGTTCTGAAATAAATAGGGAGACAGGGGAAGGTGGATAGAGGAGAAGATAGGTGGAGAGGAGACAGACAGGTCAGAGGCGGGAATAGAGCCAGTAAAGATGTGCGTGCGTGCGTGGTGTGGAGTTAGGGAGGGGATAGGTCAGTCCAGGGAGGACGGACAAGTCAAGGGGTGGATGAAGTTAGTAGGTAGGAAAATGGGGGTGTGGTGTGAGGTGGGAGAAGGGGATAGATCGGAAGGATGCATAGGTTAGGGAGGCAGGGATGAGTTGGACTGGTTTTGGGATGCAGTAGGGGAGGGAAGATTTTGAAGCTTGTGAAATCCACATTAATGCCATTGGGCTGCAGGGTTCCCAAGCAGAATATGAGTTGCTGTTCCTGAAATCTTTGGGTGGCATCGTTGTGGCACTGTGGGAGGCTCAGGATGGACATGTCGTCTGAGGAATAGGAGCGGAGGTTGAAATGGTTCAGGACTGTGAGGTGCAGCTGTTTATTGCTAACCGAGCGGAGGTGCTCTGCAAAGCAGTGCCCAAGCCTCCACTTGGTTTCCCCGATGTAGAGGAGGCCACGACAGGTACAGTGGATGCAGTATACCACATTAACAGATGTTCAGGTGAACACCTGCTTGGTGTGGAAGGTCTTCTTGGGGCTTGGGATGGGAGTGAGTGGGGAGGTGTAGGGGCAGGTGCAGCACTTACTGCAGTTGCAGGGTAAGTGCCAGATGTCGTGAGACTGGAGAGGAGTGTGGAGCATGGAGCGGACAAGGGAGTCACAGGGACAGTGGTCCCTCCGGAAAGCAGATAAGGGTGGGGAGGGAAAAATGTCTTTGGTGGTGGGGTTGGATTGCAGATGGCTGAAATGTCGGAGGATGATGCTTTGGATCTGGAGAGTTGGTGGGGTGGTACATGAGGACAAGGAGGGATTCTGTTTTGGTTGTTATTGCGGGGACAGGGTGTGAGGGATGAGTTGTGGGAAATACGGGGTCGAGCGTGTTCTCAATCACGGAGGCGGGGGGGGGGGGGAATATTGCGGTCCTTGACAAACGAGGACATCTGAGATGTACGGAGTGGAATGCCTCATCCTGGGACCAGGCGCACTGGAGGCGAAGGAACTAGGAATAGGGAATGGCATTTTTGCAGGAGGTTGGGTGGGAGGAGGTATATTCTAGGTAGCTGTGGGAGTCGGGTGGGCTTGAAATGGATTTCGGTTTCTAGGTGGTTGCTAGAGATGGAAATTGAGGGGTCCAGGAAGGAGAGAGAGGTATTAGAGATGGTCCAGGTGAACTTAAGGTTAGGGTGGAAGGTGTTGGTGAAGTGGATGAATTGTTTGAGCTCCTCGTGGGAGCATGAACTGGCACCGATGCAGTCAATGTAACAGAGGAAGAGGTGGGGTTTAGGGCCAACGTAGCTAAGGAACAGGGATTGTTCCACATAACCTACAAAGAGGCAGGCGTAGCTCGAGCCAGTGCGGGTACCCATGGCCACCCCCTTTGTCTGTAGGAAGTGGGAGGAATCGAAAGAGAAGTTGTTGAGGGTGAGGATGTGTTCGGCTAAGCCGATGATGGTGTCAGTGTGGATGGGCGGGGTGGGGTGGTGGTACTGGTCGGGCTTGCGGGACAGGCAGAAGTGGAGGGCCTTTAGGCCATCTGCATGGGGAATGCAAGTGTATAGGGACTGGGTGTCCATGGTAAAGATGAGGTGTTGGAGACTGGGGAATTAGAAGGTCTGGAGGTGGTGGAGGGAGTGGGTGGTGTCATGGGCATAGATAGGGAATTCCTGGACAAGGGGGAGAAAATGGAGTTGAGATAGGTGGATATACATTTGGTGGGGCAGGAGCAGGTGGAGGCAATGGGTCAACCAGGGCAGTCACGTTTGTGGATTTTGGGAAGGAGATAGAAGTGGGCGGTGCGGGGTTGGGGAACAATGAGGTTGGAGGCTGTGGGTGGGAGGTCACCCGAGGTGAAGTTGTTGTGGATGGTTTGGGAGGTGATTGTTTGGTGGTTGGGGGTGGGGTCATGATCAATGGGCTATTCGGAGGTGGTGTCAGAGAGTTGGCGCCTGGCCTCGGCGATGTAGAAGTCAGCGCGCCATACTAAAACTGCACCTCCCTTGTCCACGTGTTTTATGGTGAGGTTAGGATTGGAGCAGAGGGAGCAGAGAGCTGCACGTTCTGCAGGGGAGAGGTTGGAGTGGGTGAGAGGGGTGGAGAGGTTGAGGTGATTGATGTTTCGATGGCAGTTGGAGATGAAGAGAGATCGAGGGAGGGTAGGAGGCCTTGGGGTGGTTTCAGGACAAGGGGGTGTGTTGGAGGCGCGAGAAGAGGTCAGTAGAGGGAGGGTTAGGTTCACGGTTGTAGTGCGGAGGTGGAGGCAGCAGAAAAACTGCTCAATGTCCAAACGTGGCCAGTATTCGTTGATGTGTGGATGGAGGGGGACAAGGGTGAGTCCTTTACTGAGAACTAAAAAGAGCACATTTAAATACTTCATAAATGTTAGGAAGGTTTCTGCATCTCCCACCCTGACAGCAATGAGTTCCAGATTCCTATCACTGCCCGGGTGAAAAAGCTTTTCCTTGCATCTTCTCTAAACTTTCTGTCCCTTCCCTTAAATCTATGTCCCCTGATCAATGCTCCCTCCATCAAGGAGAAAGCTTCTTCCTGTCTGCTCTATCAATGCCCCTCATTATTTTATACATCTCCTACAATTCACCCATAATGACATCAGGGAGGGAATTCCAGGATTTTGACTCAGCAACATCGAAGGAATGGTGACATATTTCCAAGTCAGAATGCTGGGTGGCTTGGAGGGAAACTTGCAGGTGGTGATGTTCACTCGTTTCTGCTGCAGACCTCTATGACTATGTTTGAACAAAAAAATATTGTCATGAAATAAAATCTCTACAGTTCCCCTGTCAACATTAGATCTGTAGATCAAAATCATTTATAACCATTGCCTCAGAGTTCAAATATTAGTCTGCACAATGAAACACTGAAAATTAGCAATAGCCCTAAAAACTTACCGAATTGCATGCCCCAGTCTCCAAGGTAGTTGATCCTGATCACATCATTCCCCAAAGCTTGCTTTATATTAGCTATGAAGTTACCTGACAGAATAGTGCAACAAAAAATACATGTTATCCCTATTGTATTAAATTTTTTTCTCAGAATAAAGTGAAATATTGCTTTACTACTGCCGCTTGTTGGAAACATTGCATCTAAGTCACAGGGTAAAAGGGCTCAAGGCCTACTCTCCAGAGGCAAGGACACAATGCAGGGTGACGCTCCACTGCAGGTCAGAGAGCACGAGACCACACTGTACTGTTCGATTATTCGTTAATCTAGTGAATTGATGGCCTTCTCTACCAAAGGTCCCACAGAACTCAAGTTTGTTCAGTGCCCAGGCCAACATTAGTTACTCAAACAGGAGCAATAGTATAAAAACAGAAAATTCTGGAGTTATTCAGCTGGTCTGGCTTCACCTGTAGAGGAAGAAACAGAGTTAGCATTTCAAATTCAATGACTTCACACAGGGCTCAAAACTTGGTTCCTCCCTCCACAAATGCTGCCAGACTTGCCAAGTTTCTCCAGTTTGTGAACCACTTCAACTCCCCCTACCCTGCACTCACTCATCTATCTTGCACCTCCTCCAGTGTCACAACGATGCCACCCGGAAACTGGAGGAGCACCTCGTATTCCACTTTGGGACCCTTAAACCTGATGGTCTCAATGTGGACTTTACTAGTTTCAAAATCTCCCCCCACTCTGCCATCTCATCCCATGATCAAGCCTTCCTCTCATTCCCACCTCCTTAACTTGTCACACCTGTCCATCTTCTCTCCCACCTATCCGCTCCTTCCACCTCACTGACCAATCCCCACCACTGCCTGCCTGCACCCACCTATCAACATTCCACCTCCTTTCTCCCTCCCCCATTTCTGAAGAAGGATCCCGACTCAAAAGATCAGCTTTCCTGCTGCCTGGCCTGCTGTGTTCCTCCAGCATCGGCTGTTCTTACTACCTCCGAGTGAGTTATAAACTAAATGTGTTTCTTTCTTTCGAGAAATTTTATTTTTGCATCATCAATATAAAGGTGTTAGTTTTGTGAAGGCCCACTCCAAGATACTTTAAATAATCACACAAAGTACAATCTAATGCAATGGACACCCAAACCTATAGAAAGCTTGAAGTGCCATCTGTCTGAGCCTGCTGGCAATTACTGCTCAGGCAGTTTTTCAGTATTTCCCTCAAACTAGCAACAGAAAAGCAAGTGGCAATGACTTGGCTCCTGTATCACGGGCACTAGAATATCCAAACTTTTCTTATCAACGAGGGGCCAGCTGCTGCACTTCATTGATGAAACCAAAAGGACAAATTCCTCAACATTCATCTCGTGGAAATGTATCTACCTCGGCACTTGAAAGTAGCCACTAGAGGCACTGGAACCTCCCAAGCCCGATCTGAGCAAGGCACATGACTATAGTGTAACTCCTAGGACAAGGAACAAGGTAGAACCTTTGATTAGAGTGCAGAGCTACAGTAACAGGTTCATTGCTGAGCGTACAGAAAATTGGGATACAGCATCCTACTTTGTCCGCCTACCTGATAAGTTGTATCCAGTTTAAAGGTCTTAGTAAGAAACTATTATATTTTTGCTGAATAGCATTAGAGGCAAGGTCAGCTTATTTTAATGCCTTCTACAAGTCAACAGCTGATCCATTTTTGGTTTTTAATTTACTTTTGGTGATCAAATTTGAAATGCAACTTGTAATTTGCACATCAGGAAATTTATTTTAACAAGTTATTTTGGGACATTTAATGCAGTTCAGTCAGTGTGGACTTGGGTTCTGCACTAGGCTGTTAAATTAGTGTTATTTTCCTGCTTTGAAATAATTTTAGATACAATAACATTTCTTGCAGTAAAAAAAGGAAATTTTTACCAATAATTGTTGAACGCAAATGTCCTGCATGAAATTTTTTCGCAATATTTGGTGAGCTGCAAAGAAAGAAAAGGTAGTATTATTCAAATTTGGTCAAAGACACAAAAGCTCAGCATGGTTCACTCAACTAGACTGGCTGTAGTCATATTCAATGCACAAAGATACTAGTAGAGACTCATAATCCACGTCCCAAGAATTCTCTGCAACTCTTAGATAGGGTACCAGCTTAGGCTTGACCCTCTTCATACCATTCTATCAATGACCAGCCCTGCATCATAAAGTCAGTTGCAATCACACAGCTTTCAGCTGCCCTCGTAACTCCTCAGACAATCAATTCAGTCACGTATTGCCATGCACAAGTCTTTTGGACAAAATTTAGGCTTGTGCTGATAAATGGCAAGTTGTATTTACATTACACAAGCAGTAAGAAATGACCATCAAGGAGAGAGAGCACATCTATGTCTCTCTGAAATTCAGCAATATTACCACAACCGTGTTCCCCACTATCAACATCCTGTGGGTTACCTGTGACGAGAAATCTGACTTAGCAAACCAAATAAGTGCCAGACTGGTGGAGCAAACTGGACACCAGAAATTTTGCAGAGTGGATCACTTCGACACCACAAAATCTTTTCACTAGCTACAAAGACACAAATCACGTGTGTGGTCTAATAATCCTCACTTGCCTCAATAGTTGCAAAACTTGTCAAGAAGTTCAACAGTCATAAGAAAGAAGTTCCAGCTTCAAAGCTGCCCTACATCACAAAACCACACAACTGTTACAATGCAAAAGGAGGCCATTGCACAGCATTGATTTGCAAAGCATGTTATTTGATTAAAAATCAACCTAGCTATGAATGCCACTGACAAGGCAGCGTCTGTACCGGCTTTCCAACGAGCATTAGGATATGGCTTTTCCTCATACTAGTGCACATTATTTAAATTAGAAACAAATCACCTAATGCCCTCTTAAATGCCTCAGCAGACTCTGCTATGAATACAACTGTAGGCAGTGCATTCCAGATCCGAATCTCTCATTGCGTAAAATATTGTTTTGTATCATATACGCTATGCTTGCAAGTCACCTCTTGTTTGCAATCCTTTTGTGAACAAGAGCAGTTTCTCCCTAGCTAACTGTCCAGACTACTCGTGATCAAAAATTCCTGTCAGATCTCCTCTTAGCCGTCTCTCCAAGGAGAACAGTCCCAATCTATCCTCATATCTAAAAGTTCCTTATCCTATTTTAAATCAATCTTTTCTGCACTGTCTCCAAAGCATTCGCATCCTAGCTATAGTGTGGTGCCCAGGTCTGTACACACTACTCCAGGTGAAGTCTAACAAATGTCATTGCTTTGCTTTAGTGCTATATGCCCTTGTTAATTAAATCATAGAATATTGAATGTTTTTATTAATGGCTGTCTCCACCTGTTCTCCCTTCTTCAATGATTGGCACACATTTACATCAAGGTATCTCTGCTCCAGCATCCCATCAATAATGCTTCACCTCACACTTCTCCACAGTAAACTTAACCTGCTACCTGTCTGCTCACTTCCACTCCTCAAATTGTCTATTCCCTTTTGAAGTCTGACACTCCGTTGTCTCCTCCACACCAATATACACCAGGAAAAGTAATGGTTCTAATGATAACCCCAGGGAACTTCACTACAAACTTTCCCCTAGACTGAATTAATACCCTTTGACCACTACCATTTCTTATCTGCCAGCATCCCTTTTATTCAACGAACTAATCTTTCTTCACTAGTCTGTCAAGTGGCATTGTATTGAATGCCATTTGAAAGTTCACATTCAACAGCATTACTTTCTTTGACCCTTCTATTGTCTATTCAAATAATTGCCAGTAATATAGTGAAACAGGATTTCCCCTTCAGAAATTAATGTTCTTGATTCTCCTTCCAACTTTCATCTCAAAATTAGACATTTTACAGCATTCTCTAATTTAATTCATTCTTTGTAGAACACAACAAATGGGATGGCTCACCTCCCACATACAGTCAACTGGATTTTAAAGCCCATGTTTGTTATCACTTGATCAGTAGCTTTCACTTTATCTCATTTTATACATTCAATTGTCAGTGGTATCCGACATTATATGCCTGGAGATTTTTTAATCATACGAACAATAAAGCTAATACAATTTCAAAGTTTCCATTGTCTTACTAAACCATAGGTTTGCTCTCTCCTTAGAGAGCAAGACGAACAGATAGACATGACTGGTGGTCGTTTAATCTGAGGGTCACCACTTCTCAGGCAAGGGGAAAGGTTAAAAACAGTTGCTTTGAATAAAATTTCAATGAATACATGTAAAAAAGAGCAATTTGAAATAAAATAATATAAACAGACTTCACTTGAAATTTATGGTTTTTACGCGAGTCAGAAAACTACCTAAATTCCACAATAACTCGACCACAGGGGTAACCTTGGAAGAGTTCACTCTCTAGTCCATATTTTGAACCCTTCTTTGAAATCTCTCGCATCACAACCTGTAAAAGGTAAAAGATGCAGAATGTAAAAAGACAGAAATGCAGTGCTGCAATTGCAATCAAGTAAAACTAGCGAGACTAGTGCCCATTATAACACTGGGTGGAATTCTCATTTTCAGTTTACATGTTTTGTCACTTCATCATAACCGGCTGGGATTTCTCTCATGCAATCTTCTTTCTTTACCTCATTGATTATGCCACCAGGCTTATCACCAATGGCCTTTTCATGGAATCATGAAAGGACAGGCAGTAGAAGAGAGATCTCACTGCTGACCCTATACTTAAAACCCAGTTACACACTACTTCAGATAACGAGTTACTCTTGATGCTAATCCAGAGTCACTGAGGACATGGCCCAGGGAGGAAAGCTCACTGTTTCCTGGACAAGGACATGGAGGTGCTGGTGAGTGGGTGTTGGAGATGGAAGTGCTTATGGTTTCCTCTGACTGTCACGTGAGGCCATGCCATCAGATACAGCCAGACTGGACCCAGGTACCTCTACTTAAAAAGGACTGTCCAGCTGTGCAGGAAGCATGCCAATGATTTTCAAAGTTCCACCAACGCTACTTGAGATCTACAGGGCCAGTCGCTCACATCATTAATGCTTACGGGGACTCACTGGGTTCACCTCACGAGCTCTTGCATCGCTTGAAATGCTCGTCTATCCACTTCCATTGTCAGGAACAAATGGCCTACCTCTTGTCCTGAAGTCTCCACAGCCCAGTGACTGACCTACCGGCAAATGCCAAACTGGTTACACTTGACCTGCACAACTGACCAAGTCCCAGACCCTGCACTGCCAATGCAGAGCCCAGGTCCTGGTAGGACTAAGCTCCTGACTACTGTAAAACCCTTAGACTGAAATTGGACAAGGCCTTTGATTGACTGTAGTGGCACTCCCTGATTGAGTGGAGAATATCCTGACCTGGTTCCCTTTGACTTTCAGATGTTTTGCTCGAGGCACATGGGTTATAGCCTGGTGCCATACAGTGGCATGCCCCATCTCCGGGAAGATGATGCCCATGGAGTATACAGGGACATTGTGCTGAAGACAGAGTTGGATAATGGCAAGAATACACAGTCAGGGAGCTGCAGTTGGCAGGTCTCTGCTCTGGCTAACAGGAGGCATTTTCATTGTCAGGTTTCTTAGGAAAGGAAAGGGGAAAATTGGAAGTGAGGCATAAACAAAATGAGTTGAGTTATTAGTAACATGCAAAAAGGGAAAGAAGGCTGTCACTGCTCAATAGTGAGATTCTGAAATTACATTTTAAAATCGCGGGCGGTGGAGGCGGGGGGGGGGGGGGGGGGGAACAGAGGAAAATCAGAAAAAAACTTCTGATTCTTTTTATTCTCACCATTTCCCGCAGCAAGACCAGGGAGAGGAACATTTTACCTATTTATAATCAAGTTCCAGAACAAGAGGTCTGCAATAACGCTAGAGCTCCAAACAAACTTTATACGCTCACCTCAGCAAGCAAAGATCGGTTCACTTTGAAATTAATGGTTCCTTGCCCGACAGCAATCTCAGTAACCACATCATCACAAGTTAACTAAAGTATTAAAACAAAAATGTTCGTCTTAACCGAGACATGAAAACATTTTAAAAATGCAGGACAATTATAGCTTAACTTCATTTTTTGAAGACTTGTTAAATAGTTACAAAAAGCTTGAGGAATTTTTTACCTGTAGTCTCAAGCTAACACACACACTAGTTACTCTATAGCATTCACCCCCTAACAACATCACTTTATTGTGCAGTACATGTTTGTCTTACACTGGCCCTAGTAGTGTCTTGGCTTCACAGCCACAGTACCAAGACTCCACACATACTTCCATGTGCAAGTCAAACGTGACAAATCTAATTATCACCAAATGTTATGTTTGTTTGATCATTCTTTGGTTTGTGACTTTACTGAAAAGCAACGGGCAAACTTTATGACCCTTTAAGAATCATGTTTCTTGACCACTTCAATGAAAATAGATTCAGATATATTTCTTCTCAGAAACAAAAACAGAAATTGTTGGTGAAACTCAGCAGGTCTGGCAGCATCTGTGGAGTGAAAGCAGAGTTAACATTCCAGTGATCCTTCTTCAGAACACTTCAGGGGAGGCGATAGCCTAGTGGCATTATTGCTGGACTGTTAATCCAGAGACCCAGATAACATTCTGGGGGCACTGATTCGAATCCTGCCACAGCAGATGGTGGAATTTGAATTCAATAAATGTTTGGAATTAAGAATCTAGTGATGACTGTGAATCCATTGTCAGAAAAACCCGTCTGGTTCAGTAATGTCCTTTAGGGAAGGAAACTGTCACCCTTACTTGGTCTGGCCTACATGTGACTCAAGATCCACAGCAATGTGATTGACTCTCAGCTACCCTCTGGGTAATTAGGGATGGACAATAAGTGCTGCCTGGCCAGCAATGCTCACATGCCGTGAATGAATAAAGAAAAGAAAAGTTGCTGTTAGACCCACTGACTTTTTTGAGCAATTTCTCTTTTTTGTTTCTGATTTCCAGCTTCTGCAGTTCTTTGCTTTTACTTTAAAACATTTCTTCTCAGTCTTACTTTTACCAGGGAGTGATTTGTGTCCAGTCAGAGTCACTTACTGATCAAATGGCTGTGAAAAACTCTACCTAGCTGACATTAAGTCATGGTTCTTCAGCATTGTGTAAATACCTTTAGCACACAATGTCATGGTCCAAAAAAAGATAATCCTTCATCACCACCTCAAATGTAACTGTGGACACTATCCTTATCAGCAACATCCACATCCTGGATATTAAGCAATGCAGTTCTGTATTCCAAAGAAATTGGCTTCAAGGGATGTAGGATTTTCTCATCCAGTTTAGACTGAAATTATATTGCGAGTTTCTAAAAACATATTTTACCTTGTTGATAAACACCCCTGTTTAAGATTTCTGGTGTTTATATACAATATTGAATTGGATTTGCTTGTGCTAGGAAAGGAGAAGCTAAAGGTCTATTTCGATGACCTACTTCTATTTCAAACTTGATGGCAGCATACCAGATCCTTTTGCTATATCTGTCATTGGGAGGCTGGGTGTTTTTCTGCCAAAGTAAACACCTATTCCCCTGCCACAGATGCTCCAAAATCAGAACGGTCTTACATCACAGGGATTTCAGTTGTGAGGATGTCACCTTTTAAATATAAATGCAGTACTGAGGCCACAAAGATGCGAGAGGCAGAATCTGTGATTCCAACTAAACACACTGGATTGCCTGGCTGCAACAAAAAAAAGGATGCCAAACAGCATCCACCTGCCTGACTTTCCTAACATTTAGAATAAAATTCCATCCAATGTGATTCCCTGATAATCAACGCATCTAGCCAATACTGTGTGTTTTGATACAGATCCAGGAATACCTCTACCTTAAAGTCAGCAATAACCATCTTCTTCTCCCCTTCCAAAGCAATATGCACAACCTGGTATCCTCAAGTAACTGTACCTGCTCAGACAATTGCTTCGCTTTACTCTGGACAGTCGATCCCGATCTTAAACAGCCTTTCTCCAGCACAGAGTTGACAGATATGCGAAAATCTAGGGTTTGCCTGAAAAAGGTTGCAAGAGAATTAATTACAACTTGCCTTTACTCAAAGTATTAGACATACATACAGAGAGACAATGTCAAAAGTTCATTGCAAAGATGCACAGACAACATGAGGACATGGGAAAAATGAAGAAAAGTAGTCAAAACCAAATGTGTGTTTAAGGTCACAAGTTGTAGGGATGTTGTCAAAGGGGACAGAAGAGTATCCAATAGAACGGCTCAAACGTGAATTCCATTGTTCAACTGGAATCCGAAGGGCAAGCAGAAAACAGGAACCAGAAGGAGTGTCCCAGAACAAAACTCAGCAAAAACACAAAAAGGCCAGATGAAAAAGGCAGAGTTGGAAATGTGAATGAAAGGTGGATTTGCCCTCAAAAATGGCATGGGCATTTGTATCAAAACATGCCTCTGCACCCACATGAAAATCCATGCCAATCTTTTTTTCCTGAAGAACGGTCCAGATCCAAAACATTGCTGCCTGGCCTGCTGTGTTTATCCAGCTCTACACCTTGTTATCTCAGATTCTCCAGAAACAGCAGTTCCTACTATCTCTCATGAACGATATATGTTGGCAAGCAAATAACATACAAAACAGATTTTTATCATCATCTATTTAAGACATAAGACTAAGAGGAATTCCTCCACTTAGAAATGAGGAGGATTCAATCTTTAGAATACTCTATCTCAGCAGATGTGGAATCATCGAGCATGTTCAAGACAGAAGTTAATCAACTTTCTGGACACTGGATAGGCTAGGACTCTTTTCCACCAGAGCATACATGGTTGCTGGTTGACCTTAGAGGTTTAGAAGGTCACAAAGGCATAGATAAGGTGAATAGCAAATGTCTTTTCTGGAAGGTAGGGGCATTCAAAACCAGGGAACATATTTTTAAGGTGACAGGAGAAAGATTTAGAAAAGGACACTATGGGCAACTTTCTTTAAATAAAGTGGTTAGTGTGTGGAATGACCTTCCAGAGAAAGTAGAAGATACAGGTACAATGTTTAAAGGACATTTGGATAAGTACATCAACAAGACAGATCTGGAGGGATGTGGGCCCAAACGCAGGCAAGTGGGACTAGTTTAGTTCAGGAACATGGTCGTGTGGATTAGTTGGACTGAAGGGTCTGTTTCCATGCTGTATGACTCTACTGATCAAAAGGAGGAAGAATTTTAAAATGCATGCACGAATGGGAAAACAAACTAGTACAGTACGCGAACTAGGGTTAGAGCAATGGCAATAGTATATCGGTAAACATGACAAATTATGGATTAACCACTGCTTACGAAAGGGCTTGGGGCTAGCTGCAGAAAGATCATTAAGGTTCAGACAGCGGGGGAAAACAGTTTTTAATAAAACAAAGAACTGTAGATGCTGAAGATCTGAAACAGAAACAGCCAGTGAAATTCAGGAGGTCTGGCTGCTTCTGTAGTGAGACAGCAGGGTTAACAGTTAGAGTCTGGTACTTGTTTATCTTCACAGATACTGACAACCTGAAGAGTTAAGCCAGACATTTCTGGTTTTGTGTCAGCAGGTTGTGTTTTAATGAATTATTAAAAATGCTTTCCTTTTTATAGGACTTCTATAAATCCTGCAGGCAGAATGTAGTAGTGTTGCACTGGGATGATTACGAGAACGTGATGATCACAAGGATCGAGAGAGATCCAGAAAAATAAAATACAGCAGCAAAAATTCACACAACTGGGTAAAGAATGTTGTGTGTTACAACAGTAAGAACTCTCCAAGGAGAAACAGAATCATAAGAGATGCAATACATATTAAAATTGGAGATGAGCATAATCTTCCGTTGTGAATACTTACAGATGATTACGAGTAACATGACAGGTGACCAAAATAAAAACCAGTGAACGAGTGGCAAATCAGACGGAAATCCGAGTCAGATTAAAAGGGCTCAAAACTAATACCATCACAAACAGATGGAGTGTTGAGACACCTGATGGGAGATTTGTTAAGGCTTAACTGGTGAGTCACAAATGGATTGGAAACAGATCAATATACTGTACATCTTCAAAACCGATAGCAAAACTGACAGACGTCATTGGGCCCATCACTCCCACTTCATGCAATATAATATACTTGATTTGTAGGGAGTAAAGTTATGACTACCTACAGAGATCTACCAGATAGATGATAAAATAGTATCACCCTAATCTGAATCTAACTGGTTAACTCTTTCACATCTTCGAACAGTCATCATCCTGAAAGTAGTCCATAAATAGGTGAAGCCAGACCTCCAAAGAATAACAGAAAGAAAACTTACATGCAAGGTCGTTCTCCAAGGTGTGGAGATTCATTGCATTTTTGAGTTAAGAAATGGCTTAAGTACTAGCAGGCAGATAAATTCAGTCAGGATTGGATAAGTAGAGGTATTGTATTTGATTAGTTTTAGACTCAATACTACTACTATTATTTCTCAAACAAGCAATCTGGATGCACAAAGCGGAAAGATTTAATGACACAAATGGAAGTGGCAGTGGAATTGGTTCAGAAATTGTAGAATGGATTAATGAAGCAAAAACATGGGCTGGACACTGACAGATAAAATTTAATTCACATCAAATAAAAAACATTGCAAAGAAGAAAAAGCTATAGGCACTCAGTGAAGAGAGTGTTGAGATGGCCAAAGTTGAAAGAGAAAGAGACCTAGAGTTTCCTAGCAATTCAGGGCAAGAATCAACATCAACCAGAATGCTGAACTACATAACAAAGAAAAATGATTTCAGATGGAATATGGATTAAACTGTACAGGGGTTGAGTCCTGAACAACACATCCAGTTCTGGTTGTTTGCATGAGAGAGACAAAGTGCTGAAGGCTAATCCTTAAATCCTCACCAGTCACAATTACAAATGATGACTGCATGATGGTGTAGATAGAGCCAATACTGTCTGGAGTTTAAGCTGTTTGAAAGGAAATCTCACTGAAATGTATAAAATTCGTAGAGAACACGAAAGGGTAGATGTTTGAGGGGTTGTTTCCTCTGACTTCATAAACATACAACTAAGAGGTCTTCAGGATAAGGTACAGGCCATTAGGAGTCAGAAGAGGTTGAGTTCAGACATGTTCTTAAATTTTTCAAGTTTTCCAAGTAAATTTCTAGGAAGTGGCCTTATAGGAGGTGTATACGATCACTGAAGTGGTAATTGAGAATTGTCTCAAAGTAAATTGAAAGGGTATGGCAAAAAGATTCAAATTAGTAAAAGGCAGTATTGCAGTACTGACATCAGGAAACCATTCTTCAAATAAAACGGAAATCATACATAGAATGCTTTTATCCTTTCAAAAAGGAAAACAAACTAGTGATGTTTCTGGGCAGATGAGCAAGATGGGGGTGTATGAATATTTCACAGAATTACCTGTGATCCCGCATACAAATAAATTCTTGCTGTTTTCTGTAGTGTGTCACCCACACCCGGTTACTGGCAAGTTCAGTGGCATAAAGGTTCTGGGTTCAAGAAGCCCACTCCAGTACCCGAGCAAATAAAAAACCAAGGCTGACACCACAAAGAGGGAGCCTGCATTACCAGAGTCCCATTTTTAGTAAGACATTAAATGGAAGCTCCATCTGTCCTCCATTAGATTTAAAAGATCCAGTGGCACTACTTTGATGGACAGCAGGAGGATTTTCCTATGTCCTGGGCATACCTATCCCCTAATTAACATCCCAAAAACAGGCTATTGGTTCATTGTGTTGTTATTTGTGGGAGTTTGCTGCAGGCTAATTGACTAATGCATTCTTTACATTACAACAGTAATAAATTCAAAAAGTGCTTCAATGTCTGAAGTATTTTGGGAGATCCAGTGGTCTTGGAAAAAAAAATGCTAAATATAGCAGAAGTTTTTATTTCTTAGAAGTCCAAAACTGCCTTTCATGAGTGGACATTTGCAACATTTTAAGCTATTACATTAAATTCTGGCTCACCATATCAGTTCAACCAAGCCCTGGTCTTCTTATAAAGGCTCTGAGCACTCACTGTTTAAACTCAAAAGTTATTTAAAATAGGTCACACAAAAACAAACAAAAAGATGGTGAACTTTGATTTTATTACCATCCATATTTTCCAAAGTGCGTTGGATTTTCAGACAACTGGATAAGAAAATCAGGAAAGAAAAACACAATCATAATTCTTAATCATCTCAGTTTTATTTATAAAATCTAAACTTTGTTTATTTGGAGGAACACGCAGAACAAAGGATGGTAGTTGCAGTGGTTGGAGGCCAATTGTTTCCGTCTGAGGGCATCACTACAGGAGTTCCTCAGGGTAATGTCTTAGACCCAACAATCTTAATGCTTCAATGCCATCGTCCATTATAAAATCAGAAGTGGAGATACAATCTACTGGTATATTGTATTGGGCATTAAAAAAAGTATCAGCAGAAGACTGTGATCAACTTGGTAGGTCTATCTTCAAAAATGTTCTAAAATCTTTTTTAAAAAAAGTCACGATTCTGGCCATCATGTCTAAATACCACAGTTCATTGCCTGTTTCTTTTTTAATGTAGCACTGTGGAACAGTTTGTTTTGTTGTTAAAAATACACTTTTTTTGCCATCAGTAGTGTATTTCTTTTCACAACAGAGTTCGTTGGGGCTATCTCTAGGCTGCAGAGGTTTGATGTTGCCTGCCTGCAGAACAACATGAAGCTACCGATTCTGCATCAAGGTGGGAAAAACATCAGTGACTGGAACACAATAGAAACTTCCATAGATTGTGAATTTTTGCACTCGATGCCAAAATAAAGGCACTTGCTGCTTATGAAAATCTATAGAGCTCTGCAGCACAGACTTCCAGTTGCAAAAGCAATTCAGATATGGTTCCAAATCGAGGAGATCGCCAGGTATCCAGCCAATCACATTGTGAGAATGTATCAAACAGCAAAGGAAGAAATATACAATCACTGAATTCCTAGATTTTCAATTTTTACATTTTATAGATAGACAAGTAACTAATTGCAAGACACACTTGGGATTAAGAAAACAGAAGTATCACATGCAAACTGTCTTTTTCACATTTGGAATTCCTCATCAAGATAGAGGAACCCATGGTGAGAAGTTATCAGCAGAGGTGAAGGCAGATGTGAGTTTACGATCACCTTAGCCATAATCTTATTGAATTGTGCGGCAAGTTTAAGAGGCTGAATGGCCTACTCCTGCTCCATAATCATACATAAAATATTATGTTAATCTTTCTACCAGTAAGACTGTTTAGAAATAGCAATGAAGGTAGGACATTTAAAAACCTCAGCTATACTTAACACAAAAAACTTGTTCCAGTAAGATTAGGGGTGCAGGAATGGAAATTTTTGGTCAGTTTAATGATTTCCAATTGATTGCATTCTGAGGAGAACACAGTAGTGCATCCTCTGGATAAGCACAAAATCCTTGTCAGCAATTTATCAATTTTAATGTCTAACTGGGCATTTGCAGATTCCAGGAGGTTGCCGTCAGTGACAGTGGAGTTTCAACAGCACTGGCAGTTTCACCATTATTGCAACTGTTCATTGAATCAACATGTTTATCCTGTTCCATAACCTGCCATTACTATGTCATCATCCAAAACTCATACCATTTATCGAAGTATTGTCCGTCAGTAGGGTTAACAATAACTTGGAATAATCTGGTATCTTTAACATGATGAAACATTGGAAGCTGCTTCACAGAAGCATTAACTGACAATTTTTGACACTGTGCCACGTGTGGAGATGTTAGGGCAGATAGCCAAGAGCCAAAGAGGTAGTTTTAAGGAGAATCTAAGAAACAAGAAAGAAAGCATATTGACTAGTGGTGGGGAGAGATAATGGGAACTGCAGATGCTGGAGAATCCAAGATAATAAAGTGTGAAACTGGTCCTGATTCTCTGATGAAGGGTCCAGGCCCGAAACGTCAGCTTTTGTGCTCCCGAGATGCTGCTTGGCCTGCTGTGTTCATCCAGCTTCACACTTTATTATCCTCGACTAATGGTGGGACAATTTTGAAAAGTAGAAAGTTGTGGAACTGGGAGAAGCCTATTTATCTGCAACAGCTACAAACATGATATCAGCTTCCAGGTACCTCTGCCTCATCACTTTTGTGAGTTACTCCATTTCTGTGCTCTAGTATTGCAGGACCTGCCTCAAATTTTGGATGCAAGATAATTTTTTTCAAGTCAGCATTGGGAAGACTAAAATCATTACTTTCTGAGCTCACCAGAACGGAGGTAAAACCCAATATGCCTTCACATACCAACATTGCTTAATACTACACTATTACCTGACTCTTCTCCTACAAGAGAGATTGAGATTGGATTTAAACAGGAAATCTAAATCTACACATATAGAGAGCCAACATTCAAAGCTGAAAATAATGGCAAGCTAACTATGAATTTAAGGAAAGTACATTAATGATGTCTAAAATCTGTTTGAAAATGATGTATACTGCAATCACGAGAATAAACATACACACTCAAAAGTGCTCACCTGGAGAGTGAGGGGTCAATTATAGTCAGTTCATATTTCCAACCTGTGAGCTTGAACATACTTATTCCCAAGACTTCAAAGTTTTATTTGAAATTTTCCCTATTTGACAATCTTCAGACTTCCAAAAAAAAAAAGCACAGAACTGCATATGGATTTGACTTGTATCTTGCCCTGTTCGTTTCGATCTTGACTTGCACCCAGAAATTTTTCTGGGCTCAGAATTCAAAAGCAATGAAGGAACTCTCAAAAGACTTACATTAGTTGTTAATTTTCACTATTTCCAAAATATGCCTCAAATAAATATCACAAATTACATGATTATCGTAACAGTAAAGATAGCAATTACAGCAGCATTTAAGTTTCCCTTTATAGTGTCATTTTGCCTTTTGTTGTAAAAATTTCATTACACTCCATTAGTCTAAAATATGCATTTCACAGCTAGCAAGTTCACTCACCATTTATTACTTGCCTAATCATGATCATGGTCAGGTGTAGAGTGCTGGTGTGCTGCACTCAGCCAAGCACAGAGGAGGGATATCTGTTACAAACAATGTCTGACAAAGCACTAGAGTACACAGTGGACTGAGATTTAATAGGAGGGAAATGGATGAGCCGAGGAATGATAAATCAAAGCAGCTGAAAGCAGGATGCATTCTTTACTAGGTGAAAGACAGCACATGAAAAGTGTGCCGCTTAACCCACTACACTTGAGACTATGTACTAATTAAATTGCTACAAAGACATCAGGATGCATGCTCTTTAAATTTTAATCAATGCAATCTAAATCAGTAGTGTACAAATATAAAATGGTTAAATTACTGTTTCTTGGAGACAGGAACAGCAGACACCATGGGAATAAGCTTCTCTGTAGCAGTCCCCAGGATTTTGGAAAGCTGAGGAAAACAACAAAATTAGAGTTGACTTGAAAATGTGCAAACTAGATTTTCTGAAAAAATGTGGACAATGGAAAATTGTATTTAAATATATAAACAGCAGTAGGCAGCTGA
The DNA here is from genome assembly GCF_030684315.1 of Stegostoma tigrinum. Lineage (NCBI taxonomy): Eukaryota > Metazoa > Chordata > Chondrichthyes > Orectolobiformes > Stegostomatidae > Stegostoma > Stegostoma tigrinum. Next base: position 39,530,995 of record NC_081357.1, read on the forward strand.
CGTGATAAGACTGTAATTTAATCACATCACATTAGAATGGCAATTTGTGTAAGTGTAATTTGGCTTGTATGATTACTTTAACTTTAAGGTTTCATTATCTGATATTTGATACCAGGCTCCTTTCATTTGCATAACAGTTAAATCACTCTGAATTAGTGTGCCCATCATTGCATATGTTAACTATTAGTACATGTCATAAAACAGTCAAATAAGGATGCCCAAAGTTGCTAATTGTGACTTTGGGAAACACAAACATTGAAAATAGGAGCCTATTTTGGCTCTTCAAGCCCATTCCAGTGGGTGGCTTTGCCCTGGATGGCGTTGAGCTTCTTGAGTATTGTTGGAGCTGCACCCACCCAGGCAAGTGGGGAGTATTCCATCACACTCCTGACTTTTGCCCTTTGGATGGCTGTTCATCCTACTTGGTACCCAGAGCCCACTTTCATCCCAAAGTCTTTGGTCCCCTTAGCTCTAAGAACAGTATCTATTTCCTTCTTGGAAGGAGCTTGTTTCCACAGCAGAGAATTCCACTGGCTCACCACTCAGTGAAGACACTTCTCCGTATTTCAGGCCTAACTGATTCAGCCACCTGTCCTCAACAGTGACCCTTGGTTCTGGACTCCACCAGCGTTGGGAACATCCTGCCTGCATTTTTGTTTTTATTTATTCATTCACAGGGCTTAGGTGTCATTCGCTGGCCAGCATTTATTCTCTTTCCCAAGTTGCCCTTGAGAAGGTAGTGGTGAACTGCCTTCCTGAATTGTTGCAGTCCACGTCTTGTGGGTAGATCCACAGTGCCCTTGGGGAGAGAATTCCATAATTTTGACCCAGTGAAGGAACAATGATATATTTCCAAGTGTAAGGATTCCATGATTTTAAGTCAGGATGATGAATGGCATGGAGATGAACCTGCAGATGGTGGTGTTCCCATATATCTGTTGCCACTGCCCTTTTGGATGATTAAATTATTGTTCTGTGTACATGTAACAAGTAATTGTTACAAATACAGTGAAAAATGTTGTGTTCTGAATAGTACACTGTTAAAAACACAGAGGAGAAACCAAGACCAAGAACATAAGGGTAAACAAAAAGTAAGGACTGTAATATTGAACTTCTAAGTGCCTTAGCCATGGATCTAGATCTGGCTCTCCCCTGCTCCGCCAATGCTTTGTGCTGGTGTTGGACTCCGCAGTCAGCCAGCTGAGTCCTTTCACTAGGCCACTACTGCAGGAACAGTGTCGCCATTCTTCAGTGTCATCTTGTCTCCACTGACTTTGTTTGCCACCATGATTCCTGCAGCCACTGCCATTGCAGGGCCTGGCAGCACCAGACACTGGGCTCAAACTTGCACCCCTGTCCCCCACCAACCCAACCTTTGCCTGCAGCCACAGGAACAAACTTCCCTCCAACACACTGGACATCGCCACCACAGATGCCGTTGGAGATCTCCATGAGAAAGTATGTTAAGAAAAGGAGAAAGCAAAAAGATTAAACAAAAGAGAGCAGACAGAGCAGATGAGCCTCAGGGTCCAGGAGCCTGAACGCTGTGCTTCCTCCACTACCATCTTGACTGGAATTCCAGGGGGAAGTGGTTATATGGAAGGTGCTGTCTGAGGGTCTTTGGTAAATACCTGCAGTGCATCTTGTAGAAAGTATACACTGCTGCTTCTGAGATTCAGTGGAGGAGGAAGTGGTTGCTTGTGAATCTGGTGCCAATCAAGTGGGTGGCTTTGCCCTGGATGGCGTTGAGCTTCTTGAGTATTGTTGGAGCTGCACCCACCCAGGCAAGTGGGGAGTATACCATCACACTCCCGACTTTTGCCCTTTGGATGGCAGGCAAGCTCCAGGGAACCAGAAGGTGTGTTAAATCGTTGCAGTGTTCCTAGTCTCTGACCTGCTCTTGTAGCCACAGTTTTGTAGTGAGACTAGTTGAGTTTCTGGTCAATGATACCCACCAGGATGTTGACAGGCAGTGTTTCGGTGATGGTAACACCACTGAATGTCAAGGATGAGTGGTTAGATTGTCTCTTCTTGCAGGTGTTCATTGCTTGGCATTTGTATGGCATTGACATATCCAGGCTTTGGCTGACAAGTGGCAAGTTATGACAAGATATTGTTGCAGTTGAATATGGGCTGCTTCAGTGTCTGAGAAATTGTGAATGGTGAATATTGTGCAATCAAACATCCCCACTACTGACCTTATGATGGAGGGATGGTCATTGATGAAGCAGCTGAAGATGGCTGAGCCTAGGATACTACCCTGTGGAACTCCTTAGAGATGTCCTGGAGCTGAGATGACTTACCTCCAACAACCACAACCACATTCCTACAGAGCAGGTACGACTCCAGAGAGTTTGCCCTTGATACCCATTCATTCCAGCTCCTTGATGCTGCACGCAGTTGAATGCAACCATGATGTCAAGAGCCATCACTGTCACCTCTGAAATTCAGCTCTCTTGTCCATGTTTGAACTAAGACTGTAATGAAGTCAGGAGCTAAGTGTGGTGGAACCCAAACTGGGCTTCACTGAGCAGGTTATTGCTGAGCAGATGCTGCTTGATAGCACTGCTGATTAACACCTTCCATAATTTTACTGATGGTCCAGAGGTAGAATGATGGTGCAGCAATTGGCTGGATTGGATTTGGCCTGCTTTCTATATACAGGACATACCTGGCCAATTATCCACATGG